>NC_090443.1:986507177-987757177 GCF_031143425.1 Pleurodeles waltl | reverse complement strand
TTGTCAGCACATTGCGGGACCATGTGGCACCACAAAGGGCCCCTGTCACTAGCATGGACCAAGAACAGGCTACCACCTCCGCCGGCGCTAGTGGACAGGAGGCCCTGACACAAGAACAACAGGCTACCAGAACCCCACCCCCTGCAGAAGGAGAACCACCCCGCAAGCGGGGCCTGAGATCTAGGAAGAAGACAGAGTAAGATGCCAAGACCCCCGCCAGGAAAGGATACCCCCTGATTGTCATCCCACTGTCCCACATTGTCACCCTGTCCAACCTTAAACTGCCCCTGCTCCACCTTCCACAGGCATATGGACAATACACCTGTGAGATTGAAAATCTGGACTCTGCCATGGACATTCCTCCACCATCACCCATCACCGAATTGCAACCATTACCCAAAATTGAGCACTTTAATAAACACACTTATTGCACAAAAATAATCTGGAGTCTGCCTGTATTTTTGAACAAATGTATTACACAGAACCGTGCCAAAATGTCCAGTTACATTGTGATGACAACATACCACTGTCACACAGCTGTAGTCCATGGGGAAACAAAGCAGAGGTCACGGAGTGGGGCCCACATCTCTGAAATTGGAAGGGAAAGTCACAACTCAGTTAACATACACTGGGGGGAAACTCAGACAGTAGAGAGGCAGGAGACTTTAAGTAAATGTAAAATGCCGGTGTTGATTCTTACCTGTGTGTCATTGAAAATACTGCTGTATTACTGTGTTCCTGTTGTCTGTGTCGTCCTCTTCGTCTTCCTCCTCTTCACTCTCCGCAGACTCCACAGCTGCCACAACACCACCATCTGGACCATCCTCCTGCAGGAAAGGCACCTGGCGTCGCAAAGCCAGGCTGTGAAGCATACAGCAGGCCACAATGATATGGCACACCTTCTTTGGTGAGTACATTAGGGATCCACCTGTCATATGGAGGCACCTAAACCTGGCCTTCAGGAGGCCGAAGGTCCGCTCGATCACCCTCCTAGTACGCCCATGGGCCTCATTGTACCGTTCCTCTGCCCTTGTCCTGGGATTCCTCACTGGAGTGAGTAGCCATGACAGGTTGGGGTAACCAGAGTCACCAATTAGCCACACACGGTGTCTCTGAAGTAGTTCCATCACGTAAGGGATGCTGCTATTTCGCATGATGTACGCGTCATGCACTGACCCAGGGAACTTGGCATTTACATGGGAGATGTACTGGTCAGCCAAACAGACCACCTGGACATTCATGGAATGATAACTTTTTCTGTTCCTGTACACCTGTTCACTCGTGCTGTGGGGGACCAAAGCAACATGTGTCCCATCAATTGCACCAATGATGTTGGGAATATGTCCAAGCGCATAGAAATCACCCTTCACTGTAGCCAAATCGCCCACCTCAGGGAAAACAATGTAGCTCCGCATGTATTTCAGCAGGGCAGACAACACTCTGGACAACACCTTGGAAAACATAGGCTGAGACATCCCTGATGAAATGGCCACTGTTGTTTGAAATGACCCACTTGCCAAAAAATGGAGTACTGACAGAACCTGCACTAGAGGGGGGATCCCTGTGGGTTGGCGGATGGGTGACATCAGGTCTGGCTCCAGCTGGGCACACAGTTCCTGTATAGTGGCTCTGTCAAGCCTGTATGTCAGTATGACATGTCTTTCTTCCATTGTCGACAGGTCCACCAGCGGTCTGTACACAGGAAGATTCCTCCATCTCCTCGCAAGTCCCAGCGGACGGTGCCTAGGAAGGACAACATGGAGCACAGAGTCAATCAACCCACAGGTACGTTCCCACAGCTTGCACAGTACACGATTCTCAATGCATTGAATGGCTTGTATGAGTGTTGATGCAAGGCCTAGGTATGTGTGACGCAGTAGAAATTAAGATATGGGGGCCCTTGAAATGGCAGCTGCCTGACCTGTGAAGTGCGACAGTGGGATGTGAGGTCAATGCGCTGGCGTGGCACACCGTGGCGGTAGGCGGTCGAAGACCGCGGCGCAAAGCCGCATTGGTTAACATTGAACCCTATGGGTTTCAGGAGCCAATGACGATGTGCGCCGGCGGTCGCGGTACGCACCGCCGCGGTACGCACCGCCGCGGGAGTCACCGCCATTTTCTATCTGCTTAATCACTCGAGACCTGATCATCCACAGGAGAGGACCTATACTGCAAGTGCTGCTGTGACCTCGGTCTGGAAGAGACAATGGCTGCTGCGACTGGGGAAAGGGCCCCTGCCTTCACTTCTGAAGAATTGGAGAAACTCGTGGATGGGGTCCTCCCCCAGTATGCGCTACTCTACGGTCCTCCAGACCAACAGGTAAGTACACTGGGACCATGCTTTGTGGCCAATGCCTGGGTTGAGTGGGGTGAATGAAAGATGGTGGGGAGGGGAGCGAATGAGGCATGCATCAAACGACAGATGAGAGCATGTACCACATGGCAAGGGTGGGGATGGGGGGCCACTCACATCGAGCATGTAGAAGGTGATGATTATTTTTTTTCTCCCCCTGTACATGTCACATAGGTCAGCGCCCATCAGAAAATCGACATTTGGCGTGCCATCGCCAAGGACGTCCGGACCCTGGGGATCCACAACAGACGGGGCACCCACTGCCGGAAGAGGTGGGAGGACATCCGCCGCGGGAGCAGGAAGACCGCGGAGGCTCTGCTGGGGATGGCCTCCCAACGTAGGAGGGGTGCCAGTTGTACTTTGACCCCCCTGATGTCCCGGATCCTGGCAGTGGCCTACCCCAATTTGGATGGGCGCGTGAGGACATCACAGCAGACACAAGGGGGTGAGTACAAGCACATTCTGCAGATTTTGCGCACATTGGAGGTGTCTGGGTGGGGGAGGAGGGCTGTGGGTATCCCTAGGCCAGGGCGATTTCTGTAGGCTAGGCCCCTCCGTTAGGCATGGCCCTGTGCCCCCGCCCCCCCACCTCTGTAGGTTGCCTAGTACAGCTATTCATGGCCCTGTGTCACCTATGTGTGAAGTTGTCATCCATAGGCTTGTAGGCCATGTCCCACGGATTGAGTAGTGTACCCCAAGTGCGCGGCGTAGTGCAGGGGGCTTCTGTGTCTGTCCTCTCCGCCAACGGTGTCGCCAATGCATGCACTCAACATGTCTTTGTTTCTCCACCCCCCCCTTTTTTTGTGGTCTTCCTGTTCATGTGTGCATTAGCATCATCAGGCGGAGGAGAAGTGGCATCGGAGCACGAGGGAGCTTCATCTCACATGGCCATGGAGGGCCATGCAACGGACTCGGAATTCACCAGTGAGACGGAGGGCGAGAGGAGCTCCACAGCGGGGACACGTGGTGACACCAGCGACACAGACACGTCCTCGGAAGGGAGCTCCCTTGTGGTGGCGGCAACATCCGTGCCCACCGCAACAACAGGTACAGCCGCCACCCAGCGCACAAGCTCCGCCCTCCCAGCAGCCCCTCAGAGTTCGCCCTGTGCACGCTCACCCAGGAAGGTGGGCATCTCCTTCGCCCCAGGCACCTCAGGCCCTGCCCCAGTTACCCCTGCTGCCCTCAGTGAGGAGGTCATTGACCTCCTGAGGACGCTCATTGTCCCTTTTGAATGCCATCAAGGGTATAGAAAGGGAGGTGCACCGGAGTAATGCATACCAGGAGGGCATTCATTTGGGTCAGGCTGCCCATCAGCGATCCTTCAACGCTCTGGCCTCAGCACTGACGGCAGCCATTGTCCCTGTCTCCTGCCTCCCTCCTCCAACTTCCTCAACCCAGTCCCACTCCCCTGTACCTCTGGCTATCCCAGACATACCTACAGACCAGCCTGCACACACCTCAACACCCAAGGGAAGCTCATCCAGACATAAGCACCACACATCACACAAGCATTCACCCAAGCAACATCCACATGAAGACATGCCAACAGCCACTGCCTCCTCTGTGTCCCCCTCCTCCTCGTCTCCCTCCTCCCTCCCTGTGACGTCTCCACTCACACTTGCATGCACAACATCTTCAGCCACTACGTCCATGACCAGCACACCCACCAGAACACTCCGCACACGTGCAGTCACCACCCCCACTACCATTTACACGTCCCCTGTGTCCTCTCCCAGTGTGTCTGTCACCCCCTCTTCCAAACCACACAAACACAGGCAGCCACCCACCCAACAGCCATCCACCTCATGACAGCCTCCAGCACAAGCACCTGCACCCAAAGAAACCAGACTTCACTCTCCTACAACCACATCCTCTTCCTCCACTCCCATACCCACTACAACTACCCGTCCCTGTCTTTCTAAATTGATTTTCCTTTCCAACCTTGACCTCTTTCCAACAACTGACCCACCCCCTCCATCTCATAAGACTCCAATCAGCACCTCAGCCACCACAAAACCTGGACCCACAAAGACAATAGTCCAAGGATTGTGGAGTCCACCACCTTCAAGGCCAGCTAGTTTGGCTAGGAGTAAAGAGACGGCCAGCCCACCCCCTGAAAAAAAATCCAAGAAAGCCAGTGCCCGGCGCGAGAGGCCAAAGACAGCAGGTTCCAAAAGCACTACCCTGGCACCGTCAGGAAGTGGGGTGCCACCTGGCACACCGCCAAAGGGAGGAAAGGGCCACAGACGAGCAGGGAAGGGTGGCAAGGGCAGCACGCCCGACAAGTCCGGCAGCAGGCGAGCTGCCCAGGAGTGCCCCACCAGCCCCATTCCAGGTGTGCAGGAGGATACCCACGGGCCCGGGACGGCAGCACAGGAGGACCCCGCAAGCGAGAAGACAGATGTGCACGAAGGGCCCGGCAGCCACATGTCAGGTGGCGAGTGAAATCCATGTCGTGGCCAGATCTGGTGACCTGGACACACATGTCAAGCACCGCTGAACAGGGCCCTTCAAGCCAAGCACCGCTGAACAGGGCCCTTCAAGTCAAGCACCGCTGAACAGGGCCCTTCAAGTCAAGCACCGCTGAACAGGGCACCGCCGTCTCAAGAACCGCTGAACAGGGCCCTTCAAGTCAAGCACCGCTGAACAGGGCACCGCCGTCTCAAGAACCGCTGAACAGGGCCCTTCAAGCCAAGCACCGCTGAACAGGGCCCTTCAAGTCAAGCACCACTGAACAGGGCCCTTCAAGTCAAGAACCGCTGAACAGGGCCCTTCAAGTCAAGAACCGCTGAACAGGGCACCGCCGTCTCAAGAACCGCTGAACAGGGCACCGCCATCTCAAGAACCGCTGAACAGGGCCCTTCAAGTCAAGCACCGCTGCAGAGGGCCCTTCAAGCCAAGCACCGCTGAACAGGGCCCTTCAAGTCAAGCACCGCTGAACAGGGCACCGCCGTCTCAAGAACCACTGAACAGGGCCCTTCAAGCCAAGCACCGCTGAACAGGGCCCTTCAAGTCAAGCACCGCTGAACAGGGCCCTTCAAGTCAAGAACCGCTGAACAGGGCCCTTCAAGTCAAGAACCGCTGAACAGGGCCCTTCAAGTCAAGAACCGCTGAACAGGGCACCGCCGTCTCAAGAACCGCTGAACAGGGCCCTTCAAGTCAAGCACCGCTGAACAGGGCCCTTCAAGCCAAGCACCGCTGAACAGGGCCCTTCAAGTCAAGCACCGCTGAACAGGGCACCGCCCTCTCAAGAACCGCTGAACAGGGCCCTTCAAGCCAAGCACCGCTGAACAGGGCCCTTCAAGTCAAGAACCGCTGAACAGGGCCCTTCAAGTCAAGAACCGCTGAACAGGGCACTGCCGTCTCAAGAACCGCTGAACAGGGCACCGCCGTCTCAAGAACCGCTGAACAGGGCCCTTCAAGTCAAGAACCGCTGAACAGGGCACCGCCGTCTCAAGAACCGCTGAACAGGGCACCGCCGTCTCAAGAACCGCTGAACAGGGCCCTTCAAGTCAAGAACCGCTGAACAGGGCACCGCCGTCTCAAGAACCGCTGAATAGGGCACCGCTGTCTCAAGAACCGCTGTACAGGGCCCTTCAACTCAAGCACCGCTCCGCTGGGCCCTTCATCTCAAGCACCGCTCCGCTGGGCACCGCCGTCTCTGCACCGCTCCGCTGGGCCCTTCAACTCAAGCACCGCTCCGCTAGGCCCTTCAACTCAAGCACCGCTCCGCTGGGCACCGCCGTCTCTGCACCGCTCCGCTGAGCACCGCCGTCTCTGCACCGCTCCGCTGGGCCCTTCAATCAAGCACCGCTCCGCTGGGCACCGCCGTCTCTGCACCACTCCGCTGGGCCCTTCATCTCATGCACCGCTCCGCTGGGCCCTTCAACTCAAGCACCGCTCCGCTGGGCACCGCCGTCTCTGCACTGCTCCGCTGGGCCCTTCATCTCAAGCACTGCTCCGCTGGGCCCTTCAACTCAAGCACCGCTCCGCTGGGCACCGCCGTCTCTGCACCGCTCCGCTGGGCCCTTCAACTCAAGCACCGCTCCGCTGGGCCCTTCATCTCAAGCACCGCTCCGCTGGGCCCTTCATCTCAAGCACCGCTCCGCTGGGCACCGCCGTCTCTGCACCGCTCCGCTGGGCACCGCCGTCTCTGCACCGCTCCGCTGGGCCCTTCAACTCAAGCACCGCTCCACTGGGCCCTTCATCTCAAGCACTGCTCCGCTGGGCTCCGCCGTCTCTGCACCGCTCCGCTGGGCCCTTCAACTCAAGCACCGCTCCGCTGGGCCCTTCATCTCAAGCACCTCTCCGCTGGGCCCTTCATCTCAAGCACCGCTCCGCTGGGCACCGCCGTCTCTGCACCACTCCGCTGGGCACCGCCGTCTCTGCACTGCTCCGCTGGGCACTGCCGTCTCTGCACCGCTCCGCTGGGCCCTTCAACTCAAGCACCGCTCCGCTGAGCACCGCCGTCTCTGCACCGCTCCGCTGGGCCCTTCAACTCAAGCACCGCTCCGCTGGGCACCGCCGTCTCTGCACCGCTCCACTGGGCACTGCCGTCTCAAGCACCGCTGGCCCATTGGCAGAAGGGGCAGGCCCGCATCTGTGTCGGGCAGGGCTGCACGAAGCACTCTGGGCACCATGCCTCCTCCAGAACCAGTGGAGTCTGTAATCCACTTGTGAGACTGTGGCTTTGCACTCCCCAGGATGGCACAGTGGGCAATCCACCCACTGTAGAGACTTGTGAGACTGTGGCTTTGCACTCCCCAGGATGGCACAGTGGGCAATCCACCCACTGTAGAGACTTGTGAGACTGTGGCTTTGCACTCCCCAGGATGGCACAGTGGGCAATCCACCCACTGTAGAGGCTGGTGAGACTGTGGCTTTGCACTCCCCAGGATTGAACAGTGGCCATGGAGGCCCCTCGTGGATCTGGCGTCGTGGACTTATCTGGCTGAGGTGCCCCCCTTCCCTTCCCCCTGAGGTGCCTGTAGTTTTGCTATCTGATGCCCCTGCAGTGTTCTCTCCCTTGGAGTCGGGTATCCTGTGTGGGCTTTGCCCATTTGTTTAGGCCCATTTGCCCACGAACAATGGCTGATACCCAATTTGGGTAGGACAATTTACATATGTATATATAGTTATAGATGTTTGATATATTTTTTTACTTAGCCGTACAATATACTTCAAATTTCATGATAATTTTATTTTGTCTTTGCATTCTTCCGGGGGGTTTGGGGGTGTCACTCTGAGTTGTTGCTCTGCATTGATGTGTATGTAGTTGTGGGTGAGGGTGAGGGTGGGTGTGTCGCGTATGTGTGTCCCCGTAATTTTTTGCCTCCCCCCTCCCCTGTGTCATAGGTGCAGTACTCACCGTTGTCTTCTGCGCCGGCGTTCGTGCTCCTGGTAGAGGAGCAGGAAGACAATAGCTGGTAGGATGTGTAGTTCGGGTTCCATGCTGTCCAGATTCCTCGTGGAGTGTGTAGAGGTGTGCGTTTTCCGTTCGTAATGTCTGTTTCCGCCGTGTTTTTATCAGCGGGGCTACCGCCCCGGAAAAGGTGGCGGATTGGTGGGTTGTGATAGGGTGGCGGTACATTGTCTCCCGCCTGTCTGTTGGCGGTGACCGCCGCGCTGTTTGTTTGTCCCGCTGTGGCGGTCGGAGTGTTAAAGTGGCGGTCTCTGTTGGCGGTTTCCGCCAGGGTCAGAATTCCATTTTTTTTACCGCCTGCCTGTTGGCGGGTTGGCCGCCGCTTTAACACCGACCGCCAGGGTTGGAATGACCCCCAATATGCCTAAAGTATCTCAGAAGATATACTCCCTTAGGAGCTAAGTAATATATACAAAATATATACACAAACCAAAATCAGGTAAGTAAAACGTGGTGCAAACACTGTAGAACACAATAGAATGCAATAGGAGACAATAGGCCTAGGGGCAACACAAACCATATACTCCAAAAGTGGAATGCGAACCACGAATGGACCCCAGGCCTAGTGTAGTGTATAGAGGGTCGCTGGGAGTGTAAGAAAACACTACGGGTGTCCAAGATACCCCACCCTAAGACCCTGAAAAGTAGGAGTAAATTTACCCTACTACCCTAGAAAGACAGTAAAGTTGAGATAGGGGATTCTGCAAAGACAACAACTGACTGCAAAGCACTGAAGACGGATTCCTGGATCTGAGGACCTGCAAAGGAAGGGGACCATGTCCAAGAGTCACGCAAGTGTCCAGGGGGGGCAGGAGCCCACTAAACCCCGGATGAAAGTGCAAAAGGGCTGCCTCTGGGTGGAAGAAGCTGAAGATTCTGCAACAACAGAAGGTGCCAGGAACTTCTCCTTTGGTCAGAAGATGTCCCACGGCGTGCTGGAGGATGTAGAGTTGTTTCCATGCAGAAATACAGCAAACAAGCCTTGCTATCTGCAAGAGGCGCGGTTGAGGATTTTGGGTGCTGCCAGGGCCCAGGAAGGACCAGGAGGTCGCCCCTTGGAGGAGGAGACAGAGGGGGTGCTCAGCAACAGAGAGAGCCCACGCAGAAACAGGCAGCACCCACAGAAGCACCTGAACAGGCGTTCACAAAATCTGAGCAAGCGGGTGTCTCAACATAACAAAGGAGGGTCCCATGAAGTCAGAGGTCAACTCAGCGAGTTGAACAATGAAGGACGGAGTGCTGAGGACCTGGGCTAAGCTGTGCACAAAGGAATCCTTGCAAGAGTGCACAGAAGCCCTAGCAGCTGCAGATCATGCAGTACACAGGATTACTGTCTGGAGTGGGGAAGCAAGGACTTACCTCCACCAAATTTGGACAGAAGGACCACTGGACTGTCGGGGTCACTTGGATCTAGCTCCTGTGTCCCAGGGACCACACTGGTCAAGATGAGAGGGGACCCAGAAGACCGGTGATGCAGAAGTTTGATGCCTGCGTTAGCAGGAGGAAGATTCCGTCCACCCACGGGAGATTTCTTCTTGGCTTCCAGTGAGGGTGAAGGCAGACAGCCCTCAGAGCATGCACCATCAGGAAACAGTCGAGAAAGCCGGTACGATGAGGCGCTACAAGGTTGCTGGTAGTCTTCTTGCTACTTTGTTGTGGTTTGCAGGTGTCCTGGAGCAGTCAGCGGTCGATCCTTGGCAGAAGTCAAAGAGGGAAGTACAGAGGAACTCTGGTGAGCTCTTGCATTCGTTATCTGACAAGAAACTCACGGGAGATACCCTAAATAGCCCTCAGAGGAGGATTGGCTACCTACCCAGGTAAGAGCCTATCAGGAGGGGTCTCTGACGTCACCTGCTGGCACTGGCCACTCAGAGGTCTCCATTGTGCCCTCACACCTCTGCACTCAAGATGGAAGAGGTCTGGGACACACTGGAGGAGCTCTGGGCACCACCCATGGGGTGGTGATGCATAGGGGAGTGGTCACTCCCCTTTCCTTTGTCCAGTTTCGTGCCAGAGCAGGGGCTAGTAGCTCCCTGAACCGGTGTAGACTGGCTTATTCAAGGAGGGCACCATCTGTGCCCTTCAAAGCATTTCCAGAGGCTGGGGGAGGCTACTCCTCCCCAGCCCTTAACACCTACTTCCAAAGGGAGAGGTTGTAACACCCTCTCTCAGAGGAATTCCTTTGTTCTGCCTTCCTGGGACTGGGCTGCCCAGACCCCAGGAGGGCAGAAACCTGTTTGAGGGTTGGCAGCAGCGGTAGCTGCAGAGAAAACTCCAGAGAGCTAGTTTGGCAGTACCCGGGGTCAATGCTGGAGCACTGGGGATGCATGGGATTGGGGACAATTCCATAATCTTAGACATGTTACATGGCCATGTTCGGAGTTACCATTGTGAAGTTACACATAGGTATTGACCTATATGTAGTTCACACGTGTAATGGTGTCCCCGCACTCACAAGGTCTGGGGAAATGGCCCTGAACAATGTGGGGGCACCTTGGCTAGTGCCAGGGTGCCCTCACACTTAATAACTTTGCACCTAACCTTCACTAAGTGACGGTTAGAAATATAGGTGACTTAAAAGTTACTTAAGTGCAGTGTAAAATGGCTGTGAAATAACGTGGACGTTATTTCACTCAGGCTGCAGTGGCAGTCCTGTGTAATAATTGTCTGAGCTCCCTATCGGTGGTAAAAGAAATGCTGCCGCCCATAGGGATCTCCTGGAACCCCAATACCCTGGGTACCTAGGTACCATATACTAGGGAATTATAAGAGTGTTCCAGTGTGCCAATCAGAATTGGTAAAATTAATCACTAGCCTGCAGTGACAATTTTAAAAGCAGAGATCCCTGCGATTGTCTTCCTGCTCATCTACGATCACCAGCAACGTAAGCGCCGAAGACAACGGTGAGTACTGCACCTACGACATAGGGGAGGGAGGAGGCAAAAGTCAGGGGAACACATACGCAACACCCCCACCCCCATACTGACCCTCGCACACTACAACACACACACCAATGCAGTTCCAAACAGCACAGTAACAACCCCCAACCCCCCCGGAAGAATGCAAAGACAAAACGAAATCAGTTCAAACATTGTAATGTATCAAAATACAGTAACCTACTATATACAGTTAGATATACACTTTCCAAATATATACATCACGATTAGTAGTGCAGGTATGCACATTTCAATGTCCGTGGACCACTGGGCCAAAAATGCATGGGTGAGGCCCACACTAGATACCTGTCCACAAACGGAGAGAACACTGCAGGGGCATCAGATAAAAATACAACAGGCACCTCAGGGGGAAGGGAAGAGGGGGCACCTCAGCCAGATTACAGCACCACGCCAGATCCACAACGGGGCTCCATGCCCATTGATGTATCCTGGGGAATGCAAAGCCACAGTCTCTCAAGTCTCTACAGTGGGTGGGTTGCCCACTGTACTATCCTGGGTGGTGCAAAGCCACAGTCTCTCAAGTCTCTACAATGGGTGGGTTGCCCACTGTACCATCCTGGGGAGTGCAAAGCCACAGTCTCTCAAGTGGATAACAGTCTCCACTGGTTCTGGAGGGGGACTGGTGCCCAGAGTGCTTCATCCTGTGAAGGACAGACAGAGTGGATGCAGGTCTCCACTGGTTCTGGAGGTGGACTGGTGCCCAGAGTGCTTCATCCTGTGAAGGACAGACAGAGTGGATGCAGGTCTCCACTGGTTCTGGAGGGGGACTGGTGCCCGGAGTGCATCACGCTCCCAGTGACGGTCCCTGTTCCGTCACTGTCCTAGCTGCACATGGGCTAACGATGCTTGATTTGGCGGTGCTTTGCCCTGTTCAGCGGTGCTTTGCCATGGCGGTGCTTTGTCCTGTTCAGCGGTCTTCACCATGGCGGTCTATGCCCTGTTCAGCGGTCTTCACCATGTCGGTCTTTGGCCTGTTCAGCAGTGCTTTGCCATGGCGGTGCTTTGCCCTGTTCAGCGGTCTTCACCATGGCGGTCTTTGCCCTGTTCAGCGGTCTTCACCATGTCGGTCTTTGGCCTGTTCAGCAGTGTTTTGCCATGGCGGTGCTTTGCCCTGTTCAGCGGTCTTCACCATGGCGGTCTTTGCCCTGTTCAGCGGTGCTTGCCTTTGCTGTCTCTGAACTGTGCAGCGGTGTGTGGCATTATGGTCCCTCAGTGCCCAGCGGGGCTGTGGCTGCCGGGGCCCTCTAGGTCACTGATGCTGGCGGTGGTCTCCTGACCTGTGATGATACTGGTGCCCTCCAGGGCACTGACTCTGGCGGTGGTCTCCTGACCTGTGACGATAGTGGTGCCCTCCAGGGCACTGACTCTGGCGGTGGTCTCCGGACCTGTGACGATACTGGTGCCCTCCAGGGCACTGACTCCGGTGGTGGTCTCCTGACCTGTGACGATACTGGTGCCCTCCAGGGCACTGACTCCGGCGGTGGTCTCCAGACCTGTGACGATATTGGTGCCCTCCAGGGCACTGACTCCGGCGGTGGTCTCCAGACCTGTGACGATACTGCCGGCGGTGGCGTCCCGGCCGGCGGGGATGATGGCGGCCTTCTCCGCCGTGCTGCTTTTCCCAGACTTTGGAGACTTCTTCTGCCCCTTCAACACCTTGGGAGGAGTCACAGCAGACTCAGCACTCCCCCCGGGACCCTTGTGAGCTGTTTTTCCGCCAGGAGTATTCACCCTCTCCCGTCGGCCACTTTCTAACTTAAGGTGCTTTACAGGGGGTGGACTGGCAGTGCTTTGGCTCCATGTCACACTAGCTGCCCTGGTGGCCGGTGCACTACACACACCTTTAACACGCACCACTGGTACCGGACTTTTTTTGGCTGAGGTGCTACTATGGGACCTATGAATTGGAGGGGTGGGGATGGTGGGAAAGAGGTCAACGTCGCTGAGGAAAGGTTTCTGATGAACACTGGGATGGGTAGCTGGAGGGGGTCTGGGAGTGGAGGAAGAGGAGGTGGTTGTAGGAGGTGTCACTTTACGTGATTTGGGTGCAGGTACTGGAGGCTGTTGTGAGGTGGATGGATGTTGGGTGTGTGGGTGCCCGCGTTTGTGTACTTTAGGAGGGGGCGTCACAGACACACTGGGAGTGGACACAGGGAACGTGTAAATGGTAGTGGGGGTGGTGAATGCAGGTGTGCGGGGTGTGGTGCTGGGTGTTCTGGTGCGAGTCCTAGTGCCTGTAGATGTAGTGCATGCAGGTGAGAGTGTAGATGACACTGGGAGGGAGAAGGGAGACGACGAGGAGGGGGACACAGTGGAGGCAGTGGATGTTGCTGTGTATGTGGGTGATGCTTGCGTGAGTGCCTGTGAGATGTGTGGTGCTTATGTTTGCCTGAACTACTTTTGTGTGTTGGGGTGTGCGCATGCTTGTCTGATGGTGTGCTTGGGATAGGCTGGGGTACAGGGGATTGGGTCTGGGTGGAGGAAGTTGGAGGGGGGAGGCTAGACACAGGGACAATGGCTGCCATCAGTGCTGAGGCCACAGATTGCAGGGTTCGATGAAGGGCAGCCTGACCAGAATGAATGCCCTCCAGGAATGCATTACCGTGTTGCAACTCCCTTTCTACACCCTAGATGGCATTCACAATGGTAGACTGCCCAACAGTGAGTGACCCGAGGAGGTCAATGGCCTCCTCACTGAGGGCAGGAGGGGTGACTGGGGCAGGGCCTGAGGTGCCTGGGGTGAAGGTGATGCCCACTCTCCTGGGTGAGCGGGCACGGAGCGAAGGCTGAGGGGCTGCTGAGAGGGTGGTGCTGGTAGGGGGGGTGGCGGCTGTACCTGTAGAAGTGGGGGGCACAGATGGTGCCGCCACCACAAGGGAGCTCCCATCGGCGGACGAGTCCGTGTCGCTGTTGGTTGATCCAGTGACCTACATGAAGCTCCCCTCGCCCTCCGTCCCACTGGTGCATTCAGAGTCTGTGGTGTGGCCCTCCATGGCCATGTGGGATGCAGCTCCCTCATGTTCCGGTGCCACTGTACCTCCGCCTGATGATGCTGATGCACAAAAGAACAGGGAGAGCACAGAAAGGGGGGGACGACAACAGAAGAAAGACAGGTTGAGTGCATGGCTTACCGCTACCGTTGGCGGACAATACAGACACAGTAGCCCCCTTGCACTACGCCGTGCTCTTGGCCTCTACAGATGCAATTCCTGGGATCTGGCCTACATGGCTATGGTGGACATCTGCACACATAGATGACACAGGGGCATGTATACCTGTACTTGGCACTCTACAGAGGTAGGGTGGAGTGCCACATGGCATGCATTACAGAGGGGCCTAGCCTACCTAACTCGCCCTGGCCTAGGGGAACCCAGAGCCCCCCTCCCCCACCCAGACCCCTCCACTGTGCGCAAAGTCCTCAGAATGATGTTGTACTCACCCCCTTGTGTCTGCTGATGCCCTCAAGCGCCCATCCAACTCAGGGTAGGCCACCGCCAGGATCCGGAACATCAGGGGGGTCATGGTGAGACGGGCACCCCTCCCACGTTGGGAGGCCATCCCCAGCTGAGCCTCCGCCGTCTTCTTGCTCCAGCGGCGAATGTCCTCCCATCTTTTACGGCAGTGGGTGCCCCGTCTCTGGTGGACCCCCAGAGTCCGGACGTCCTTGGCGATAGCATGCCAAATGTCCTTCTTCTGGTGGGCGCTGACCTACATGATATGTACAGGGGAAGAAGAGAAGTCATTAACAAGTGCACCGTCGAAGTGAGTGGCCCCCATCCCTACCCTTGCCATGTGGCACATGCATTCACAGTCCTTCATGGTCGCTTATCTCTGCCCCCTTGCTACTGACATCCAGCCCTCTCCACCCAGAATAGCCCATACAACGTGCTCCCTGTGTACTTACCTGTTGGTCTGGAGGACCGTAGAGTAGCGTGTACTGGGGGAGGACCCCGTCGACTAGCTTCTCCAACTCCTGAGCAGTGAAGGCAGGGGCCCTTTCCCCAGACGCAGCAGCCATTGTCTCTTCCAGACCAAGTTCACAGCAGCACTTGCAGTATAGGTCCTCACCTGTCGAAGATCAGGTATCGAGTGATTGAACAGATAGAAAATGGCGGTGACGTCCGCGGCGGTGACGTCCGCGGCGGTGTGTATCATCACCGCCGGCGCACTTCCTCATTGGCTCCTGGGACCCATAGGGTCCAATGTTAACCAATGCAGCATTGCGCCGCGGTCTATGACCGCCTACCGCGACGGTGTACAACGCCAGCGCAGATACCTCACACCCCATTGTCCCACTTTAGAGGTCAGGCAGCCGGCATTTCAGGGGCCCACATGGCTTCATTTACTACTGCGTCACACATACCTAGGCCTACACTCAACACACATACAGGATGAATTTTGTATTTGGTGTCGTGTTCTGTGTAGCTGTGGGTACATACCTGGGATTTTGTTGACTCTGTGGTCACTGTTGTCCTTCTTAGGCACCGTCAGCTGGGACATTTGAGGAGATGACGGAATCCTCTGGTGTACCGACCGCGGGTGGACCTGTTAACAATGGAGGAGCGACATTTGATCATCACCTACAGGTTTGACCGTGTCACAATCCAGGAACTGTGTATCCAGTTGGAGCCAGACCTGATCTCACCAATCCGCCATCCCACAGAAATACCCCCTGACGTGCAGGTGCTATCAGTGCTCCATTTCCTTGCAAGTGGATCATTTCAAACAACAGTGGCCATGGCATCAGGGATTTCCCAGCCTATGTTTTCCAATGTGCTGTCCAGAGTGTCGTCTGCCCTGCTGAAACACGTAAGGAGGTACATTGTTTTCCCTCAGGTGGAGGATTTGGCCACAGTGAAGGGTGACTTCTATGCCCTGGGACATATCCCCAACATCATAGGTGCTATTGATGGCACCCATGTAGCTCTGGTCCCCCCACGCAGGAGTGAACAGGTGTACAGGAACTGGAAGAGTTATCATTCCATGAATGTACAGATGGTATGTTTGGCAGACCAGTACATCTCCCAGGTGAATGCTATGTTCCCTGGCTCAGTGCATGACGCCTACATCATGCGGAATAGCAGCATCCCGTATGTGATGGGTCAACTCCAGAGGCACTGTGTGTAGCTATTAGGGGACTCTGGTTACCCCAACCTGTCCTGGCTATTGACCCCAGTGAGGAATCCCAGGACCAGGGCAGAGGAACGCTACAATGAGGCCCATGGGCAGACTAGGAGGGTGATTGAACACACCTTCGGCCTCCTGAAGGCCAGGTTCAGGTGCCTCCATATGACAGGTGGTTCCCTATTCTACTCACCAAGGAAGGTGTGCCAGATCATCATTGCCTGCTCCATGCTTCACAATCTTGCTTTGCGACGACAGGTGCCTTTTCTGCAGGAGGATGGTCCAGATGACGGTGTTGTGGCAGCTGTGGAGCCTGTGGACAGTGATGAGGATGAAGCTGAGGAAGAAGACATAGACAACAGGGAGTCAGTCATACAGCAATATTTCCAGTGACACACAGGTGAGAACATTTTTTTTACTATCACATTCACTTTCACACTTCTACCTCTATTCTCTCTGTCAATTAAGAGCAGTATATGGTAACTGAGTTGTACATTTCCATTACGGTTTCACAGGTGTGGTTACCAACATGTGTCATCTGCTTGCATCCTTCATGGACTTGTGATGTGTGACATAGGTATGTTGACATTACATTTTCAAATGGATTTTGCCATTGTCATAGTTAACACACATTTTCATAATCACAGACTGACTCCAGATTGATTTGTGGTTCAAGGGTGTTTATTGAAGTGCTAATTATTGGAGGGAGTGGCAACATGGTGATGGGTGATGGTGGAGGAATGTCCATGGCAGAGTCCAGTCTATTAGTCACACAGGTTCATTGCCCATATGGGCATAGGAAGTGGAGGTGGGGCAGTTCCAATCTGGACAGGGTAACAAAGTGGGACAGTGGGAGGACAATCAGGGTGGTCTCATTTCCTGGCGGGGGTCTTGCCATCTTGCTCTGTCCTGTTCCTGGATCTCAGGGACCGCTTGCAGGGTGGTTCTCTGTCTGCAGGGGGTGGGGTGCTGGTGTGGTGGTCCTGTGGCAGGGCGCCCTGTCCACTAGCACCGGCGGAGGTGGTGGGCAGTTAATTGTCCATGCTAGTGTCAGGGGCCCCTTGGAGTGCCACGGTGTCCCTCATGGTCTTTTGTATGTCCTTCAGCACCCCTACGATGGTGCCCAGGGCGGAACTGATGGTTCTAAGCTCCTCCCTGAACCCCAAATACTCTTCGTCCTGCAGGCGTTGGGTCTCCTGAAACTTGGCCAGGACCGTCGCCACCGTCTCCTGGGAGTGGTGGTATGTTCCCATGATGGAGGAGAGGGCCACGTGGAGAGTGGGTTCCCTAGGCCTGTCCGCCCCCTGTCTCACAGCAGCCCTCCCAGTTCCCCTGTGTTCCTGTGCCTCCGTCCTCTGGACCGTGTGCCCACTACCACTGCCCCCAGGTCCCTGTTGTTGTTGGGCTGGTGGGTTATCCTGGGTTCCCTGTAGTGGTAGACACACCGCTGATTGACGTGTCCTGGGTACGGAGGTATGGGCACGCTGGGTGGGTGCTGTGCTGGTGTTACCATAGGGTGGAAGGTCTGTGTTGGGCTGTGCCTGTGCAAGGGAAACCGACTGTCCTAAGCCCACGATGGTCCGGGCTGGTCATCTGGATCCAGTTGGCCAGAGCTGCTGTCATCACTGTGGGCCTCTTCTGTGGGAGGGGTAGAGATGTCTGGACCCTCCTGTCTGGTGACGTTGGGTAGTGGTCCTGCAGGGGTATAAAAGCATGATTATTGCATATGTGTGTGTGTCATGGTATGCAATGGGTCGGTGAGCGTGTACCCCAATGCTAGCATTCCAGTGTGGGGGCTTGTGTGATGATGGTTGGGGGGGTGTTAAGGGTATGTGCTGTGGGCATGCTTTAGTGAGGGGTGACCATGCTTTGGTGTTGCATGCAGGGCTTGGTGTTGGGATGTGTGGTTTGTGTTATGAGTACATTAGTGAGGATTTGGCGTGATAGGGGAGGGGGTGAGGGTGGGGGTGTGAGATAGCATGCAGGTAGGGTGGGGGATATGATAGTTAAGATTTGACTTACCAGTGTCCATTCCTCCACCGACTCCTCCGAGGCCCTCAGGATGCATGATGGTCAAGACCTGCACCTCCCATGTTATTAGTTGTGGGGGAGGAGGTGGGGGTCCGCCGCCAGTCCGCTGATTCGCGATGTTGTGCCTGGATATCACAGAACGCACCTTCCCCCGTAGGTCGTTCCACCTCTTCCGGATGTCCTCCCAATTTCTTGGATGCTGTCCCACAGCTTTGACCCTGTCGACGATTCTTCGCCATAGCTCCCTCTTCCTGGCTATGAAGGTGTGCTGCACTTGTGCTCCAAATAGCTGTGGCTCTACCTGTAGGATTTCCCCCACCGTAACCTTGAGCTCCTCCTCAGAAAACCTGGGGTGTCTTTGGCGTGACATGGTGTGGTGTAGGTGATGTGTGGGGTGGTGTATGTGCTGATGAGTGTGGTGATGTGTGGTGGTGTGGGGTGTTTTGAGCGTGGATGTTGTATGGGTGATGGTGTTGTGTGCCTCTGTGTGGTGGGGTTTTCTATTGCTGTTGTCTCTCTCTGGCCTTCTTTCAGATTAATTGGTTGTAGGGGTTTGTGGGTGATGTGGGTGTGTGTTTTACATAGTGTTGGGTGTGTGGGAGTGGTGTTTGTATGTGTATCAGGTGTGTGTATTTGGAACTGTCCAGTGTGGCAGTGTTTTGGAGATGTGTGTGTATTTTGAGCGCAGCGGTGTGTACCGCCAATGGAATACCGCGGTTGAAAGACCGCCGAGTGGATTCGTGGGTCGTAATAGCATGGGCGTGTTTCTGTTGGCGTGACGGTGGAGGTTTTGTTTTCGCCAGTTTATCACTGACCTTTGGGGCCGTATTTATACTCCGTTTGCGCCGAATTTGCGTCGTTTTTTTCGACGCAAATTCGACGCTAAACTAACGCCAACTAACGCCATATTTATACTATGGCGTTAGAGGCGAATAGCGCCAAAGTTCCCGGAATGTGCGTCATTTTTTAGCGTGAACCCCTTCCTTGCGTTAATGATATGCAAGGGAGGCGTTCCCGTCTAAAAAATGACTCCCAGGCCTTTACGTGGTATTTATACTCCCGGGCAAAAGAGACGCCCGGGAGTGGGCGTGGCTAAAAACGGCGCATTTGCGCCGCTTTTTAACGCCTGGGTCAGGCATGGCGTTAAGGGACAAGTGGGCTCAAAATGAGCCCAGAGTGCCCTCCCCTGCCCCCAGGGACCCCCCCTGCCACCCTTGCCCACCCCAGGAGGACACCCAAGGCTGGAGGGACCCACCCCAGGGACATTCAGGTAAGTATTTTTTTATTTTTTTTTAATAATTTTTTTTGGCATAGGGGGGCCTGATTTGTGCCCCCCTACATGCCACTATGCCCAATGACCATGCCCAGGGGACAGAAGTCCCCTGGGCATGGCCATTGGGCAAGGGGGCATGACTCCTATCTTTACAATGATAGGAGTCATGTTGATGGGGGATGGGCGTCGAAAATAAATGGCGCAAGTCGGGTTACGACGATTTTTTCGACGTAACCTGACTTGCCCCATTTTAAGACGCCCATGCGCCATTTTCCCCCTACGCCGGCGCTGCCTGGTGTACGTGGTTTTTCTCGCGCACACCAGGCAGCGCCGGTCTGCTTGCGCCGGCTAACGCCATTCAATAAATACGGCGCCCGCATGGCGCTTCAGAATGGCGTTAGCCGGCGCAAAACTTTTTGACGCTAAACTGCGTTAGCGCAGTTTAGCGTCAAAAAGTATAAATATGGGCCTTGGTGTGGCGGAATTGTGTGGGTGTCTGAAATTCGGCGGATTCCGAGATGTGGCTCATAATAGCTGTGGCGGAATTCCGCGGCCGCGGCGGTGTGTTGGCGGTCTTCTGCACGGCGGTAAGCGGCTTTTACCGCCAATGTTGTAATGACCCCCTAAGTGTGAAGGTAAACTTTTAACCGAGGCCTCCCACGGCCTGTAGCCGAGCAGGGCTTCATCGCGGCGGCCTTAAACTTTGACTTTGCCCGGTCGAGGTGCAACCAGATGACCCGATTTGCGTTTTTTGTTTCTAGGCGCTCAAAAAATAATAATTCTTTAAAAAATCATATCTCCGGTTCCCCTTATCCGATTTTATTCGTTTTGGTGTCATTTTAAAGATAAACATATAATCTATTTTCATAAATTGGTTTTGGATTTTTAAACTGTTTCCTCTGTTTTATTTAATTACTGTTTTGTGATATTTGAATGCTTTACACTCTGTCTCCTAAGTTAAGCCTTGACGCTCGTTGCCAAGCTACCAAGGGTTGAGCTGGGGTTAATTTACTGAGATCTAACTGGACCTTAGTGGAGGTTAGTGGCCTGTTGCTAAGTGTAGGTACCTACCTGCCCTTACCAATAACCCATTTTCCAACAATCAGCATAAAGCTTCAGGAATCTTCACTCCCTGATCCAATGGGAGCACTTTTTGGTATATCCAATCATCCTGGGCTGTCTAAGTACTCAAGGCAATACGTTTTTATTGCAACCTTAATAACGAGGTCTCTTTATTTTGCAACAATGGAAGACCACCCCCCCAATCTCCTGTGTATGATTTTTTGGGGAACAAAATGCAACAGTCCAATCAAGAGAGCTTTTGTATGCACTAAGAATTGGGGCCACCCGGAAGAATCATTCCATATGGGTCAAGGCTTCTTCATCTTGAAAACTTGATTAAAAAGATAGAAACTAACCTGAAGGGCATAAATCAATGTGACTCCACAAATTATTAGTTTATTATTATTACGTAAAGAGGATAAAAGGCAATGTATTTTATTGTATTGTGATCTGTATAAACAATTTGTAATCATGATTTGACTAATATTTTCGATGTCCCATTGTCGATTATGTTAATAAAATCTTGAATGAAAACAATAAAAAAAAACTTCTTGGAGTAGTCAGGTGCCTTCAGCGTAGGTGCTGTGCACTTGGCAGCTTTCAGGGCATCAAAAGTGGTCTGGCAAGCCTCTGTCTAGATTACCTTCTTTGGTTGCTTCTTGGAAGTCAATTCATTTAAAGCGGCAACAATGGTGACAGACCCCTGGACAAACCTTCTGTAATAGCCAGTGAGGCCTCACACGGCCCTCACCTCAGTCTGGGTCTTGGGAGGCTCCCAAGCCAGAATGGTGTAACTATTTGGCTGTAGGGGTGCCACATGGCCTCTCCCTACCTGGTGTCCCAAATTCACCACTAAACCCTTCCCTGTTTGGCAGTTGCTTGCCTTAATAGTGAGGCCTGCCTTATGCAGGGCCTCCAACACTCTGCAGAGGTGCTGCAAGTGTTCCTCGCAAGTGGAACTGAATACTGCAATGTCATCCAGGTATGCTGCGCTGTAGTCATCAAGCCCAGTCAATACCTGGTTGAATGTGGCAGGGGCATTTTTCATCCTAAATGGCATCACTTTAAACTGGAAGTGTCCATCTGGGGTAGAAAATGCTGACCTCTCCTTGGCCCCGTCAGTTAGAGCAATCTACCAATACCCAGGCGAGGCACACAGAACCAGAGTTCTTGGGCGGCACCAGGAGCAGCAGCCTTTGGGACCAAGACCACAGGGCTGGCCCAAGGACTGCTAGAAAACTCAATTACCCCTAATATATTAGACACCTCATCTTGGATGCTAGCCCTGACCTTATCAATCACCCTGTAAACCTTCTGTTTGAAGGGTGGACTGTCCCCCGTGTCCACATCATGTGTACACAAGTGTGTGACCCCTGGTATCAAGGAGAACAGGGAGGCAAACTGATCGAATACCTGGCAACAGTTCCTCTGTTGTTTTGAGGTCAGGGAGGGGGAGAGGTTCATTCCCACCACAGGCCCATCTTTCTTTCCAGCAGATAGGAGGTCAGGAAGAGGCTCACTCTCTTCCTCCCCCCCATCATCTGTAGCTAGGAGCATGGACAACTCAGTCTGCTCAAAGTGTGGCTTGACACGGTTCACATGCAGGACCCTCAAGGAGTTCCTGAGAGTCGACAAGTCCACCAGGTAGGTGATTTCGCTGTTGTGCTCCACCACCTCAGATGGACCAGTTCACTTGTCCTGGAGCGCCCTAGGCTCCACTGGCGCCATTACTCACACTTTTTGCCCAGGATGAAACTCGACCAGAGTAGCATTCAGTTCATACCACCCTTTCATGTCTTCCTGGCTTGCTTCTAGGTTCTCTTGTGCGAGAGCTCTGAAGCGGGCAGTCTGGTTTCTGAAGACCAGCATGTAACTAAATACATCCTGGGGTGGTTTACTGGGGGCTTTCTCTAAGCTCTCCTTCATAAGACTCAAAGTTCCCTTAATAGGGTGGTCATATAGTATATCAAAAGGACTAAATCCAAACAATTTTTGAGGCACCTCTCTGTAGGCGAACAGAAGGCGTGGCAAGAGGACGTCCCACTTCTGCATCAAGGGCTCTGATGGGCCCATGATCATGACTTTGAAGGTGCAGTTGAATCTTTCAACCAGCCCATTGCTTTGGGGGTGGTAAGCAGTGGTGAACTTATATGTTACCCCACACTCCTACCACACAGATTTCATATAAGTAGATATGAAGTTGGTACCCTATCAGATACCACTTCCTTGGGGAACCCCATGCAGGTAAAAACTCCCATCAATGCACGACCCACCACAGGGTAAGTGATTGACCTCAGAAGAATGGCTTCTGGGTACCGGGTGGCGTGGTCCATCAAGACCAGGATGACCTGTTGCCCATGGTTGTCCTGGGATCCAGAGGCCCCACAATGTTGATACCAACCCTTTCAAAATGGGTACTAACCACTGGAAAAGGTTGGAGGGAAGCCTTGAATTTCCCCACATTCTCGCCGCTTGCCTGACAAGTCTTGTAAGACCTGCAATGAGCATCTGAGTGCCTGTGCATCAGGGGCCAGTAAAAGTAGGTGGCAAGCCGTTCAAAGGTCTTGTCCTGCCCCAAATGTCCAGATAAAGGCACATCATGAGCCAGACCCAGTAGGAAGGCACTGAATTACTGTGGTACCACCAGCACATGGGCTGACCCAGGCTCAGCAACCTTAGGCTCACTATACAGGAGACCGTCATCCCAATAAATCAGGTAAGATCCTGGATCCTTGCCAGCCGCCTGGTCTGCAGCATGCTGCTGCAAACACACTAGAGTAGGGCATGTCCTCTGTGCCTCACAGAATGCATCCCTGGTGGGTCCCCTTTCCTGCTGCCATGGTGACAGCTCCAGAACCTTCCCCAGCTCAGCCACCTGTTACCCTGTAGGCTCCAGGACGTCACCCTCAGGCTCTGCCTCCTCCTGGACTGTGGGAACTTCTGGGGCCGGTTTCCCACACCCCTTACCCTTCCTCTTTTTGGCAGTCACCTGGGCACTGTTTCAGGCTCCAGGGGCTTCTGACCACCTTGACGGGCTTCCATCGACCTGCTGGATATCCATACCCACCCAGGCAGACCCAACATCTCCAAGTGTGACCTGTGTCCCACCTCCTTCCGAGGGGAATCCTCCAGGTCATTGCCAAGCAAACAATCCACAGGCATGGTTGGACTCACAGCTACCTTCAAGGGACCTGAGACCACCCATTCAAAGGGAACCTGCACTACTCTGCACAGGCGCTCTGAGTTGTCCACAGCAACTACTTGGTGAAGTACATGGGGGTCTATCTGCTCTTCAGACACCAGGTGACTCCCCACTGTAGTAACACTGTCTCTCTGAGCCTCCACCCTTTGTCCATTAATGGTCACCCACTGCCTGTACTTTTTAGTGTTCTCGGGCACTAGAGTTCTCTGGGCCATCTCACTGTCCCCTAGTGAGACAAGGGTCATCTCAGCTGGCTCCCACCTGCCTGGAACCAACTCCTCCCCAAGCGCTAAACTGGCCAAACCCTGTGACTCAGCACCAGTGGGTGCCGGTGAACCCTTGGGACATTTGGGATCCCCTCTCACGTGACCCACTTAGCCACATGCATAACACTTACGAGGGGGACCCCCCCTCCACAGTTTTTCCTTTGGAGAACCATGGTTTCTTTTCACTGAGGGTCTGGGAATCCTGACCCTGGGAACTCGGTTAGAGCCCTTTAGAGAACTTCCCCTGTTTGCCCTAACACCTTCCTTTCTTCTGAGAGGGACCCTGCCCACCCTTGGTGTGGTAACCCCATACCTCTTTTGGACCCTGGTGCTCTCCCAACAGTCTGCTTCCTGTGCAAGCTTCCCGGGATCAGTCAGCTTGCTGTCAATTAGGTGCTGGCTCAGCTCTGGAAAACGTAAACTGTACAAGTGCTTACAAGCAATTAAATTAATTATAAAGCCCCTCATACGTTGTCACCTTATTGCCCTCCACCCAACCATTGAGTGTCCTGCAAAAAGAACCAACACATTCCAACCACGTTTGGGATTCCTTCTTCTTATAGGACCTAAACTTGTCCTTACACTGCTCAGGTGTGAGACCATACTTGTGAGTAGGGCGTCCTTCATGATGGATAATGTGAGCCCCTGAGAATCCCCTAAGGATGTCAGAGTATCCCTCCCCTCTACCTCAAAGTGCTTCCACAGACCCGCCCACCAGTAAGCTTCAGGGACCAGATGCATATGGAGAGCAGACTCATACCGCTTGAACCACAAGAATATGTCATCCTCCCTTTTGTAATCCTTCACAAAGTCTTTAGGGATGTGCACCCTCCTCGGAGGCTGCACTTTGATATTGCTGCCACCATTCCTACTGGACTGCTCCTATGATCCAACTCCCCCAAGCTGAGTTCGTGAGCCAGCAGTACTTTCTTCTCCTCTATGGCCATCCTCCTTTCTGCCATCTCCGTTTGCATCCTAAACTTCTCGAACTCCAACTGGTGAACCCTCTTTGCCTCTCTGTCCTATAACTCTTCAGGGGGTCAGACCCTCGGACAACACAAGGCTACCTGCCCTGGAGACTCTCTCCCTGGACAGAACAGACCCACCCACTATTCCATTGTGTATGGATTGCACCTCCTCATCCCTCTCCTCCCCCTCTGTGTGCCCCTCGGCTTCCTTGGCTGTCACCCAGGCCCTCAGTGCCTTCTGCAGCTCCTCCCTCCTGGTGGAGCCGTTAATGGGACAAGCAAGATTGTTGCAGAACTGTGTCAGCTGAGCAACTGTATAGCTCTCCAGTTTACCTAAGTAAAAAGCAGCTACAGCTGATGCATCTCCAGATTGAGACATGATGAAGAATCAACAAAAGTGCAAAATTCCAAGGCAGAAAAAGAGTTCCCAATGAAGTTCAAAAGTCAATCAAGGATCTCTAAAAATATGGAAGTAGGGAAAAGTCCAAAAAGAGAAAAAGCAAAAACAAGCTATATGTGGTCATGTAATGGTCTGCACTGAAAACAGTATTGTACACTAAGGGCCAGATGTAGCAAAACTCCAAATTGCGAGTTGCAATTTGCGAGTCCCAGCGACTCGCAAATTGCAACTCGCAATTTGGAATGCAGAAAGGTGTCTCAGACACCTTCTGCGACTCGCTATGGGGTCGCAAAGACCCACCTCATTAATACCAATGACGTGGGTCGCAATTTGCGACCCCATAGCGACTCAGGTCACTCACAGGGATGGTGGCCTGCTGGAGACAGCAGACCACCATGTCCATGACTGCTTTGAAATAAAGCAGTTTTTTTTTTTCAAAGTGTAGCCCGTTTTCCTTAAAGGAAAACGAGGTGCACTTTGAAAAAAAACCGAAACATTTTGTTTCTGATTTTTTCAGAAAAAATATTTTTGTGTCCTGTCCCAAAGGGAAAGGGGTCCCACGGGGACCCCTTACGGTTTGCGACTGGGTTACCATCCACTTCAAGTGGATGGTAACTGCGATTCCATTTGCGACCGCTTTTGCGGTCGCAAATGGAATTGCATCGCATTGCGAGTCGCAAATAGGAAGGGAACACCCCTTCCTATTTGCGAGTCGGATCCGACTCGCAAAATGCATTTCTGCATTCCGGTGAGGCTTTTGCGACTCGCAAAACCCTTGCTACATCTGGCCCTTAATCACTGTATGTCAAGCAAAAATACAAGTTCAAATCCTCACCGCTGATCACCAATGTTAGAAATGGGGTCTTTGGTTGGCAGTCAGCTTACCCCCTGTCCACACATGGACCCCCACTCTAGTCAGTGTAAAGGAGAATCACACTCAGTTAACCCCCGCTCACCCACTTGGTAGCTTGGTACGAGCATGCAGGCTTAACTTCAGAAGCAATATGTAAAGTATTTGTACCAACACACACAGTAATACAGTGAAAACACTACAAAATGGACACCACACCAGTTTAGAAAAATAGGTAATATTTATCTAAATCAAACAAGACCAAAATGACAAAAATCCAACATCCACAATTCAAAATATGAATTTTCAAAAGAATAAGGCCCATATTTGTACTTAAAAATATCACCGCCGGTTAATGCCATTTTGGTGCGCCATGCAGGCATCAAATTTAGACGTTGACGCCCGGCAGCGCAAACCACAGGTGTAAGTATTTTTTTTTTACGCACACCGCAGCGCCAAGTCGTAAAGCAAAACGACGTTAAAGCGGCAGAAATGACTGTGGGTCGATTTATGACACCGCACACTGGATATGCAGCGTTTTTTGCATCAAAATTCCATGCAAACACACCCATTTCAGCAGAGGAGAGCCAAAATGGATCCGAGATGCCTGTACAGACCCCAGGAAGATGACAACAGACCAGGAACCAGCCAGGAGGACCCACACAAGAACCAGGACACTTTTAAGAAGAAAAGAAAGTGTTGCTTCAGTGCAGAGGAGCAGGAAATTCTGGTTAAAGAGGTGACGGAACACAAGCACCAACTGTTTGTCACCTCAAAGTTGACAATCAGTGGGAGAGAGGCAATATGGCAACAAATTGTTGACAAGCTTAACAGTGTGGCAGAAGTACGCAGAACAGTCATCGAGTGCAAGAAACGCTGGCATGACTGCAAGCGCAGGACCAAGGAAAAGATGGCCAGGAACAGGAAGGCAGCACTGTAGACAGGAGGTGGGAGTCCAGCACACCAGGAGGCCCTGGACCACATGGAGGAGATGATCGCAGCCGTCATCCCTGAGGAGATCGTTACAGAGATTCAAGGACAGGACAGCGCAGACTACCAGGAGACAACGCACATGCACGATAAATCTCATGGGGAATTAAAATGCACTAATGTCAACTGTAAGCGGGGGGATACGGACCACAAAATGCATGGAAGTCATCATATACATGGAGTGGCATGGGTAAAGGGGGATGGCATTGGGCGCATGGCCTGCAAAGAAAGAAGCTGGGGCACACCGTAACACTACACCAACAACAGTCCCATAAGGGCATGCTGCCATGTCAACGATGGAGCAAAGGTAAAGCCACGCCAGGAGGGAAGGGCACAACGTCAAACTGACATCCTGACACATGTCAGCCACTATACCCCCTACATTAACTGGGCCCAATTAACAACCTCTAGCCATACTGCCAACTGGAATGTAACAGTGACACCAGTTGCCACTATCACCTCCGCTCTATGTGCAGCTCAAGTAGCCAATGGCAGTAACTTCCCCATGGATCATCCACACCCAAATTAGAGGGTTGAGGATGACTACTCCAATAATCCCCTGAAACAAGATAAAGGCTTCAGTCCTGTCAAATGTCAATGCCCATAGTTGTCGCAAACATCACCCAATGTCATCAACATTAGGAGCTACACAGCACTAAGGTCACACCCATGCTGTAGGTGTCAGGGTCCATCCTGTGCCTGGGTCTCAATGTAACATCCCAAATGTCATACTGCTCAGACAACAGCATTGAGGGGGAGAACACATGTAACTGGTCACTGAAATACACCAGCACAGTCAGAGGAGGAAATAGGACACTGCTACGACTATCAGGGCAATCCAATGTACCACACATTCCCTAACATCAGCTGTACACATTACCAATGCCAATATCCATATCGTGCCATAACAATGCTATGCATACGATACGCTACATGTCAAGTACATATACGTGGATGTGAAAGATCAGAGACTGGGGCAGGTCCATATTGTTAAGTGTGCTGCTAGTGCCATCAGAGCACCCACAGCCAGTGAAAGGCCTCACCATGGGAATGGAAGTAAGGGGAGGGTTGAGTAGGACAAGAAGGTGGCAATTCACTATTTGGCCAGAACCACGCCTAGAGGAGATGATGCTGACAAGTCCACAAACTGACCACAATACATGTGACATGCAGGTGGGACACAGGCCTGGGAGAATGCCCATCTGAAAGACTGGAGCAATGAACAGGAACCAAGATCACAATATGAAAAGCATCACAAGGCAGGCATGTCACATCACAAATGCCACAAAACAGGCACACTAATTGTACCCCATTTCATTGCAGAGGACAATGGATTTCCTGCGGATATGTCTGTACCAGAATACCCTGATGACATGGATGATGAGCTGACAAACATTCCCCAGCAGACCATCCAAGATGTCCTTGGAACCCTCCAGACCCCACCTTCAGTCACAAGGAGGAGCACAGAACAAGCAGCCATCGCAGAGAATCCACCCACCACCAAAATTGTAAGACCTGCCAGCTCCAATACAGCTGAGGACTCAGATGACACAGGCACCAGCTTTGAGAGAACTGTAGTTGGGGTACAGCGGGAGCTGGCCAATGAGGTGCGGGTGGGGATGCAAACTATGGCAGCCAGCCTAGAGGGGGTGCGTTCGTGCATGATGTCATCTGCAGATCAGGCAGCAGCCATGCAAGCCCTAACATCTATCCTGCAAGGACTACAAGAAACTGTCAAGGAATTCACCACTGCAGTAAGGGAGTTGCCATAACACCTTGCATCCCAAACCCTCAACTACATGCACGAATGCAATCATGACCCCCTCAGGGCCGACCTGGCTGCCTTCCATCGTGATGTGGCTGCTATTCTTATGAATCAGCAGATCCTCCTTGCTGCAATACTTCCCTTAAGACCTTCACAGGTAGCAGTGACCAGGATGTCTGACTCCACATCTTCTAACACTGAGGTGCGTTTTGCCCCTTCACAACCACCACCACCAAGGACAGAGGAGGCAACACACACATCAGAAGAAGAAGACATGGAACAGATCACATTCACACAGAAAAGTACCCGGAAGCACTAGTCCCTGCCACATGGCCAACTATTACCAAGGTCCTGCGTTGTGTAACATGCCAGTCTTACAACAACTCTACTCAATGACTGTCCTGCTAACCACTGTATGTCTTATCATCCTGCCCAGTGCTTGTCTTTCTCTTACTCATTGGCAAATCCTGTCCCTCTGCACTGTCTGAAACATCACCCCAGCATGTCAAAAGCATTTCCCTTTACCCCTTGTGTAGGATCACAATGGAAGATGTCACTATAATGGACTCACAATCATGGACAATGTACATATAGCACTACAGCACTTTTCAATAAATAGCACTTACACAGCTAATCTGTCTCTGTGTTATGTGACACATCAACTGTGCAGTAGATAACTGAAATGTGCCTCCTGTCAAATAACGTAGCTTGTCAACACAACTGTCCTGAAATTATGTAGTCAGATAAATCTGCACAGTGGCCAGGATTGCATCATACTCTGCCCTTCCTGAGGGTAATATCTGATGAAGTGAGAAACCATATACCATCATGCTGTGTTGGACAGAATAATGCTTCCACAAGGGATATCTAAGTCATCAAATAGCGGCAGCAAAATGTTGTCACCATGCAATACTAATACATAGAACAGTGCACACAAATCTAAGCAAACACTCCAAAACTGCATGAATGAAGGTGTCTGAGTTTACATCCAAATAGGTAATCATGCTGAACAGTGTCACAAATTATCTATGTGAGTCATGAAGACAATACTACAAGAGTGCTTACGACAACTCACCTTATAAGGGTGTCCTTGAACATCACACTGTAGTCAGACCTAAAACTGTTCCCCCAATACCAAGTCTGGAAGCACTGTTTGTGACTTAGAAAACATACTTATCGACAAAATCATGATTTGCATGCACACCTAGGCCATTGCACTCAAGTTCCACATACTTGTAGCACTACATGTGGAAGTACATTCTGCTAGGAAGTTCAACCTACAGTTTAATAAGTACTTTGGTGAATAGGGAAGCAGAAGTCTTTTGAAAAGCGATTTGCAGTACCAATCTGGGAGAATGTGGGTCTGACAGGCAGACTAAATCTGAGATGAGTTACAGTGCGACTCTTGTTGATACAAGTGTTATCCACATGACTTACCCCAGTTCTCATTGCGGGGCCTACAGGAATGGCCTACAATCCCTAGATAATACAATAGGATAAGCATTGGCCAACTCAAAAATGGTGAGAAACTGAAATCCCACTCATGCAACAAGACAAATGATTGGTCAGCGCATCACACCTTGCTTTGTGTTCAACACACAGGAGTCCATCACACATCACCAGCAAACACAACACATAACAGACATATCAACACTTACTGGAGTGGTCGGGGTCCTCAAATGTAGCCACCTCTCCCACAGTGTAGGGTGCCGGTCCACCTGTAAGGCATGGTAGGAGGAAATGTGCTCAGAATCTGTGCACTGACCAACAATTTCAAAGACAAAAACAATGTGTAAGCTGACTAAAGTAATGAAAGCCATTCAGACATGATGATACTGCATCTGATATATCACGGCCAACATGTACATAGCATGGGTCTCCTGTGACAGGTACACACATATCTACACACATGCAGTGGCCCTAACTATCATGTGGTGGCAAACGTGCTCCTTCATTAGTGACCAGAAATAATAATGGTGTGTAATCGTCTCATCATGTGCATCCAAGAGAGACATCCAAAGCCTGGTTACTTGAGGACTGCATTACCAGTCAAACAGCCTATGTGGCCATGACACATTTATTACACATGGGTACAATGTACAGAGGGACAGGAACTTTTGTAAGCCCTCATGTTGTTACAGTTTCTTCATTTGATGTGGCCCAGCAATGGTGATTTGCACCAAACATAGAGATATGAACCCATGTGCATACCTTTGGACTGACATACCTAATTGGAATGTGGCACAACAAACTCCAAAGACCAGTCTAAGATGTTAGCTGAGAACACCTTACACCTTTTCCCAATGTTTTCAAATCGAGATCTGACATGCATCCAAAAAGATGAAGGACCACAATAATCCTTAACATTCATAGAATTTCCGTGAACGCTTTCCTTACACACTCACCAGACTCACATGAGACATATGTCTGGGCCACATTGCTATCATCAATTGACGTGAAGCCAGCATTCATTTTCTGCATCATGTAGTGTTTCTAAAGTCAGTCTAGATATTGCGTCAACAAAGGTTGCCAATATATTAGTACATCCATACTTCACTGGCAAATGTGACCTATATAGACATGATTGGCTCCTATTTTGTTTTGTTGTCTCACACAAAGGCGGCACCAAATTACATTAAGCAAAAGTATACTGCAAGTTTGTAGAGCACATGCCTCCTGACAGCTAGCAATTGTGATCCTTCACATTGTGCATCAATTACCCTGTATGTTTCCGCAGCATTCCACACAGTCGGCAACTGAGCTGGCAGATATTGTACAAATCCTCTGATGTCACTACAGAGCATTTAATTGTGCACATTTACATGATTTGTACTCACCAACAGGGCCACCAATCACTATTCCAAGGTGGTCCAGCAGATCTTGCTCCCTGGTGATGAGGTCAGCCCAGGGGTGCTTCAGCTGGTGGTCATTCCTCTGGCTCCCATACACGCGCTGCAAGTGATGCAGCACCTTTTCCCACCGGATTCTTCGCGCCTCAGTGTGATACCCCTGTCTCACCCTGCCTCGATCATGAGTGGGAGGAAATGACACACCAGCCATATAAACCCCCAACTCCTCCTCACCCATCCTGCCAAGACGTGGCCTACCCAACATCTCGGCAATGAAAAGGGGAATAGGGGAGAAAGAAGAAGAAAGGAGAAAAGGGGGAAAGTAGGAGTACAACTATCCCCAAACTAGCACTACCCACAACAGACTCCCACAAACAACAAATACACTACAATACTGGACAACTGTAAACAAAACACACTCAGACAGTATACAACAACAATATTTATTTCACAAAGTAACAAGTAAGATAGCACACAGGACACAAAAGCACAAAATCACTGGACAACACTTTGAACACAGCCACACAGTCTAGAAGATTCACAGACTGCAAAGTCAAAATGTGAAAGTACACCCACTGTACATAATCTGTGAACAGGATATCCTATTATATCACATCCTGCATAAACTGGCCGCCGTTTTTATCGTTATGCGTCATATTTTTTCACGCATATAGAATGTGCCTCATATTTATCGACAGACAGGAGTGCAAATTAGGCCGCATCCAAATAATAGTAAATAGTCTTTACAATTATTTGGATGCTGCCTAATTTTCACTCCTGTGCGTCGAAAAATATGACGCAAAATCTGTATTAGTGGAAAAAAAAATTACACATAACGCTAGCAACGTCAAAATTTCAGTGCATGAACTAGTTTGGGGGATTTTTTTAATTTTTATGTTATGTTACATTTGTGACACAACTGAGATGGGCTGATTGCACCCACTATGGTGTTGATGGTGTATGTTCACATGTGAGACATCATACTGCTGCGGACCATGACCCGCTACTTCCTTAACAAGATTTTGACGGTCGGCTGACGCACTAGATGGCCATATGTGTGGCCTACATATATGTATTGCACAATTTGGGCATGTTTGGCATCAGGAGAGGATAGCAAGGTGACGTACATAAGTACAATACCTCAAAGCCTATGGCTCAATGTGTGTGCAGCGGCAACTAATGTAGTTGTTGGCCCAGTGTGTGCGCATCACAAGATGCATATTTGAAAATATGCTTGTATGAATGTGAAGTCAATGTGTCCATACCTTCGATGAAAGTCATGGAAATGAGAGAGGACATGTGTTAGTCATACATGTAGCAACATCCATTGTGTGCACTTCCAAGATTGTGGGTAACGTAGACACCACAAATGACAAAGCATGCACCAGATAGATGGCAGACGCTTGTTCATGTCAATGGTCCACAATTTCACCATCCCATGTCCTAGATGTTTGGTAACTGCTTCCTAGGCACTTGTTGGTGAATCCCACAGTGAGTCAGGCACATGCATTAACGAAGTGGGTACCATGTAATTGGCCCAGACAGCCAAAGGTGAACCACAAATGTATTATGACGCCACAGTTGAGGTCATATAACTGAGCCACAACTCTCCAGTGGCTGTGGGGGACCAGCAGACAAGGCAGAACGTGTCCACATATTTCCAGTGATCAATTGCGCAGAGGTGTCCTGTTCATGTGTGTGCTCCAATGTTGATCCTGTATATTTTTAGGGGTGTATGTTGTCACAGTTACGTCCAGGTCTCATCATGAATCAGTGGCAGCTATTCCTGTATCTACTGAGTATCCTTCGGAGATCAATGTGAGTAAAGTCAGTGAGGACATGAGAACCTACATGGGGATGGTCCCACCCTGTCACTGAAGACGTGTAATGAGACTGTCAACAGGGCAATCTTGGTGTGCTGAGTGAGATCATGTCTCAGGTGTCATGTTCCGGCAGGTGTCATTACAACATTTGTACCCAGGTTGGCCTCTGAAATTCCCACTGCATCTGGGAACATCATAGCCTCTGTGCTGATTATTCTCGCAGCTATTCTCCATGCACGGCCCATCAATATGTTGTGAGCAATGTAATTCAGCGTGTGAACTGTCAGGGTCCTAACATGTGTGGACTTTTCATGGACATTATCAGAGGTTGCTGGTTCTTCTGAAGGCCCCGTACCCAATCCCTGCATACGGCCCTGGGACACTGTCACACTTTGTCGTTCATGCATAACTGAGACTCAGACAAGGGATGAGCCATGATTTTGGTATTCAAAGACAATTTAACAAATGGTACAAATAAAAGGCAGATGATACAATACAAGGTATTTGGGTATGCATTGATGAAGCACATGACAAAATACCCTCTGCGGAATGAGAGGTTTGGTAAAGCAAGTGTGGTACATATGTAGCCACAGGGAATATTTAGGGTGACACAGGTGTCCTGTGTTTTTGAAGGTGACACATGAACCCAAGGGCTGTGTTACATGGCTTCATTACTAGCAATGCTTAACAGTGTATTTGACCAAATGGCAACCAGGCATCAGTAGGGGCAGTGCATGTTCAGATGGGTGGTGTGCATGGAGGTGATCACAGGTGTGTGCTGCATCTGTTTCTCACAAGTCCTGTAGGTGAGATTTGCATTCAAATGGCCAACAGTACCTTTCACACGGGAAGCAATCCACAGTAACAGGGCTTAGAAACTACAAGCCAGTGTATTAATTGACCTGATGTCCATGTAGTCAGATGTACTATGACACTGGTATACCATAGGAAAGGGTGTAGCACACTGGATTACTATTGTTAGTCTGTTTGTGTAGAGGAGGGAATATCGGGGTACACATATTACTATTCGAGGGACATCTTCAGACAGGTGGGTTGTGACCAGGTGCATGGGTGTGTCAGGAGTTAGGAAATGGGCTGACATGTACATGGAATGTCATGTGCGCAATGCTTGTCATATGTGTAGCACTTGTGCTGTCTATGTTCTGCTTATGTGGAACTCTAGTCACAGATAGTCCTTGCAAAGATTGAATGCAGTTGGAGTTACTGCTGTCAAGGGTCTGGTCATACATTCCTGTTACCGATGCAATAGCACATCAACTGCCTCATGTATGAGGCTTGTTTTCCCCTTATTGAGTGATGGTGTCTAAGTTGTGTGCCATATGCTGCGATGAACCATGTTGCCAACATGTATGTGTGAAATAGGTGTGGTTCTCTGCTATTGCCCTTCAAAGGTGAAATGTACAGGATATATGTCATTTACAGTGTGTGTGTATGTGACCGTTGTATGATGCGCATCACAATTGCTCTGGGATTTTCTGTGTCCTGATCGGTATATCAGCAATGCTCCATGAGGCAACACTCTTATTCTGATAGTTAGAGATAAAAGTGAGCACAAATGCTTAGCCAGACCATGATATGGTGATTATTATTGGTGTTTATTTACATTAGTTAATAAAGTGGTGATGGTGATTATTTTTTAAATAAATTGTTCACGATATGTTGGCGCCTATGCACTCCAGCAGCCGTGTTTTGTTATTACCCCTCATGTTGCAGGCCACCATCCACCTCTTCCTCCTCTTCAGGCATGTGTGGCTCTGGTTCCAAGAGGGGAATGTTCCTTCTTATGCAAATGTTGTGCAGAATGGCACGTGTTAGAATGAATTTACAGACCATTTCAGGGGAATATAGGAGGCTACCACAAGTGATGTTGAGACACCTGAATCTCGACATGAAGATGCCGAAGGTCCTCTCGACTATGCTGTGTGTCCTCCTATGTGCGTCATTGTAGGCACGCTCTGCTACAGTGCTTGGGTTGCCAAATGGTGTCATAATCCATGGCTAGATCCCATACCCTTGATCAGCTGAAAGAGAAAATGAATGGGACTCATGTTGATGTTGCTTGCCCCATTAAAATCACCTTGCATGGCAGTAGGTAGTGTTGTCTGTGACTCTTTTGTGTTATTGTGTTGCATCCTAGGCTTGTAGGATGTACCATCTGCATTGTGTTGTTTATTTGGCTGAACAAGTGTTTGGCTGCTGACCGGCTGTCAGCAGTATGTTTTGGGATTTGCAGTACAGTGTGCCCTCCCTAGCATTGTGACTTGTGATACAGGTGTCCCTGTGTCTTCACTGGGGGTGAGATGATAGTTTCATACACAGGTTCAATTTGACAGTGTTGTTAACACGTTCATATCAATGCACCCTGGACATCACATACCTTTAGACTTATGCAATGGATTAATGTAAACATAATTGAGACGCTTAAATTTTGCAAGGTAACATTTAGGCAACCCACTCCAAACGTTGTGATCATTGACATCTTAACAGTAGGCTGTACACTAATTTCAGATGTGTGACAGGTTCAATGGTGACCTATGAAACATGGCTAGAGATGTCACGACCTCAGTGTGTTCCTGTTGACATGTTGCTGTTGTGGTGTATGTGTTGTGTGTCCTAGAGGGTTGCTGTGCAGTGTGTATATAAGTAGGTTTTTGTACTTACCAACAAGTAGTCCATTGCCATACCATCCATCCTGGAAGTGTTGATTGATGGTGCTGTGACGGAAGATGAATGAGTCATGGACACTCCCAGGATATTTTGCCACGATGTTGATGATCAATCCTTGGTGATCGACAATGGCCTGCACATTGATGGAATGTGTGTGCTTCCTGTTGCGGTAGAGGTGTTCAGTTGCAGTAGGTGGCACAAGGCATACATGTGTGCAGTCGATTGCACTAAGGACGTGTGGAAGCCACTAATGAGGTAGAATCCCTTCACCTCCCGGCCATGCGTCATTTTTGCCCGAAAGCATAAATATGACGCACAGCCGTTTAAGTCATTTTATGGACGGGAACGCCAAGCTTGCATATGATTAACGCAAGGCGGGTTGCCGCATCCAAAAAATGATGCACACAGTGTGATTTTGACGTCCGCGGGCTCGGGCGTCAAAGTTTAAATATGGGGCAAGGTTTGCGCTGAATGTGCGTCAAACATTTTGACGCACATTCGGCGCAGACGGAGTATAAATATGCCCCAAAGAGTCTTAATCCTTAGAAAACAGTCAGAATGCTGTTGTTACACAAAGTACCTGGTTAGCGTAAAAAATAAAGATGCACAGGCGAGCGTGAGTAGGAAAAGGGTAGAGATGCGTTGATTCCTTCCTCACAAGTGAGGCCGTGCATTGTTTCCTTCTCCGGTCAGGTCGGCGATGTGTCATTTTTCTCCCTCGCAGGAGAGCAATACATCGATTTCCAGATGGGGTACATCGGATCCGCGCAGAGGCGGGTTGACCTGGTTGCCCAAAGACAATGCATGGAAAAATCCTGTCTCACGGTGTTTGAAAATGCACTGTGTGGGGTTTGCGGTGGTATCAGCCTCTGTAAGCAGGTGTTGCACGTCATTTCTCCAGCGGCATTGCGTCGACCTCCCAGCAACGATGCAGGTGGAGCCTCAATTTCAGCCCTGAAGCTGCCGGCGTGTCATTTATCAGCCGCGTTGCAGAAGGTGCGACGTGAATTTCCCCGCACGGCGTTCTGTGCGTGGATTTTCAGTTCTTTTCTTCCAGCTTCACCTTTTAAGGGTTCAGGGATTGGACAGGGCACCACTTGGCAGGGCAGGAGTCTCAGCAGAGAGTCCAGGTGCTGGCAGGGGAAGTCTTTGATGGCCCTGAGACTTCAACAACAGCAGGCAAGCTCAGTTCAAGCTCTTGGAGATTCTTCTCAAGCAGGAATGCACAACAAAGTCCAGTCTTTGTCCCCTTTCACAGGCAGAAGCAGCAACTGCAGGATAGCCCAACAAAGCACAGTCACAGGCAGGGGCAGCACTTCTCCTCAGATCTTGGCAGAGGTTTCCCAAGTGATCTAATTTTCTGGGGTTCTGGTTCCTCTTCTAATAACCCTTTCTGCCTTTGAAGTAGGCAAACTTCAAAGAAAAGTCTCTCTTGTTTGTAAGATCCTGCCTTTTCCAGGCCAGGCCCCAGACACACACCGGTTAGAGACTGCATTGTGTGAGGGCAGGCAGAGCCCTTTCAGGTGTGAGTGACCACTCCTCCCCTCCCTCCCAGCACAGATGGCTCATCAGGATATGGAGGCTACACCCCAGCTCCCTTTGCATCACTGTCTAGAGGAGAGGTGCAAACAGCCCAACTGCAAAACTGACCCAGACAGGGAATCCACAAACAGGTAGAGTCACAGAATGGTTTAGGCAAGAAAAAGCCTACTTTCTAAAAGAGGCATTTTCAAACACACAATCTGAAAACAAACTTTACTAAAAGATGTATTTTTAAATTGTGAGTTCAGAGTCCCTAAACTCCACATTTCTATCTGCTCTCAAAGGGAATCTACACTTTAACAATACTTAACGGCAGCACCATGTTAACCTACGAGAGAGATAGGCCTTGTGCAGTGAAAACCAAATTTGGCAGTATTTCACTGTCAGGACATATAAAACACATTAGTATTTGTCCTACCTTAAACATTCACTGCACCCTGCCCATGGGGCTACCTAGGGTCTACTTTAGGGGTGCCTAACATGAAGAAAAGGGAAGGTTTAGGCCTAGCAAGTGGGTACACTGGACAAAAGGGGAAATAAAGAGTAGGTTCACAATATAATATAAGAACAATGTACTGATTATATTTGCATAGTAATGAAATGTAACAAGAAAATATTTCCAATTATATGTTGAAAACAGGATAAGGGGAAAAAAAAAAGGCAGAAAGGGAAAAAATAAAAGCATTTTTCATGTGATAAAACTACAATATTTTTAAACAGTGGTAGAATTACACGAATTATAAAGTATATGTTATCTGAGAAATTACTATTAGAATGGAAATTCAAATAAGAAAGACAATCTATTCAAGAAGGTTTAGGTACTTCATCAGCTAAGGGTTGATGTATAAATGTTTGAAACTGAGGAATCTTTCAAAAATGGTTATTGGTCGCACTCTTGGCTTATCTAATTTGTCACAATAATAGTAAGCTGAGACAACTATAAGGTCGATGAACCTTTTGACTTTTTTAAATTAATATTATCAAGTGTCACATAACACAACATCATTAAATAATAACAATCACCAAAGAGTAAGTAAAGAATACACCGTGACCAATTTGGTCATGAATGACAACACCTTTTGTATCAATTAAAATGTTTATTTCCCTATATAAACAATACTAAGGTCACGAAAATTAGTCTCAACACCAAATGGTACAAGTAAATAAATATCACAGGCTGCGCTAAAGACTTGAGAGGAACTACACATCCCAAGCTGCTTTGAGGCTCCAGGAGATGGCCATTTTCACAAGCACCTGCACCCACTTGACACCAACGAGCGCTATAATGCGTGCGGGGGCATTTTGCGGCGCAGGACGTGCGGGGGAGGTGCGCAGGCTGCCCCTGGGTGAATCCTGGGCCCAGGGCGGGCCCGTCGGAGCCCGGAAGAGGCTGGGCCACCCCCACCTAACATTGACCTTTCAAGTAGGCATCACTGACCCTTGCTTTATATATCATTTTAATACTGTGCCACCCTGTAGGTTGCATCGTTATATTAATACTTTCCAGAATATTTTATCACCAACCACAGTCCCAGATGGGTAAAATGAAAGCAATAGAGGCTGGGACAGGGGCAGCGCTAAAAACTAAGCGGAAATGGCACAAGCATGCAGCTAGTAACTGCGTTATGGACAGAATTGACACTCTTCTTGGTGAATGCGAAGGAATTGTAACCACTTCTCAGGGAAATTACTCTAATGGAATTGGGGGAGAGTGCTACCCAACCAAGAGGAGGGCATGCCTAAAGAAAATTGCTGAGATATTTGCAAAATGTGGACAACAGGACCCAGCTACTATAGGGCAGGGAGAGGACAGGAATGTTATTACCCACGCTGTTCCATCCTCAGTGAATGAGCCACTACTGAGCTCTAACGACTCCATCCAGTGCAGCAACCGCTTTAGCCATTTAATTAATGCCCCAGACCCACATGATGACCCCGACCCTGGTTCCAGGGTGGGTGAGCTAGTAGCCGCAAACACACACCTAACTCACATAAACACACAGCACATTCAATGCATACAAGAGCTAAAAAGGGAGGTGTAAGGAAATGCTTCCTTGGCATGTTAACCCCTGACTTTTTGCCTTTGCTGATGCTAAGTTATGACTTGAAAGTGTGCTGAGACACTGCTAACCAGGCCCCAGCACCAGTGTTCTTTCCCTACACTGTACCTTTGTCTCCACAATTGGCACAACCCTGTCACCCAGGTAAGCCCCTTGTAACTGGTACCCCTGGTGCCAAGGGCCCTGATGCCAGGGAAGGTCTCTAAGGGCTGCAGCATGTCTTATGCCACCCTAGAGATCCCTCACTCAGCACATGCACACTGCTTCACAGTGTGCTGATGGGGAGAAAATGACTACGTCGACATGGCACTCCCCTCAGAGTGCCATGACAACCTCACAATGCCTATGGCATAGGTAAGTCACCCCTCTAGCAGGACTTACAGCCCTAATGCAAGGTGCACTATACCACAGGTGAGGGCATATGTGCATGAGCACTATGCCCCTACAGTGTCTAAGCAAAACCTTAGACATTGTAAGTGCAGGGTAGCCATAAGAGTATATGGTCTGGGAGTTTGTCAAACAAGAACTCCACAGTTCCATAATGGCTGCACTGAAAACTGGGAAGTTTGGCATCAAACTTCTCAGCACAATAAATGCCAGTGTGCAATTTAATGTAAAATACACCCAGAGGGCAACTTAGAGATGCCCCCTGAAAACCTATCCGACTTCCAGTGTAGGCTGACTAGTTTTTGCCAGCCTGCCACACACCAGACATGTTGCTAGCCACATGGGGAGAGTGCCTTTGTCACTCTGTGGCCAGGAACAAAGCCTGTACTGGGTGGAGGTGCTTCTCACCTCCCCCTGCAGGAACTGTAACACCTGGCGGTGAGCCTCAAAGGCTCACCCCCTTTGTTACAGCGCCACAGGGCATCCCAGCTAGTGAAGATGCCCGCCCCTCTGGCTACTACCCCCACTTTTGGCGGCAAGGCTGGAGGAGATAATGAGGAAAACAAGGAGGAGTCACCCACCAGTCAGGACAGCCCCTAAGGTGTCCTGAGCTGAGGTGACTCTTACTTTTAGAAATCCTCCATCTTGTGGATGGAGGATTCCCCCAGTAGGATTAGGAATGTGCCCCCCTCCCCACAAGGAGGAGGCACAACAAGGGTGCAGCCACCCTCAAGGACAGTAGCCATCGGCTACTGTCCTCCCAGACCTAAACACACCCCTAAATTCAGTATTTAGGGGCCCCCAGAACCTAGGAAACTAGATTCGTGCAACCTTAACCAGAAGAAGGACTGCTGACCTGAAGCCCTGCAGTGAAGACGGAGATGCCAACTGCTTTGGCCCCAGCCCTACTGGCCTGTCTCCCAACTTCGAAGAAAACTGCAACAGCGACGCATCCAACAGGGACCAGCGACCTCTGAAGCCTCAGAGGACTGCCCTGCAACCAAGGACCAAGGAACTCCTGTGAACAGCGGCCCTGTTCAACAATCTGCAACTTTCTTGCAACAAAGAAACAACTCTAAGGACTTCACATTTCCTGCCGGAAGCGTGAGACTTTCCACTCTGCACCCGACGCCCCCGGCTCGACCTGCGGAAAACCAACACTACAGGGAGGACTTCCCGGCGACTGCGAGCCCGTGAGTAGCCAGAGACAACCCCCCTGAGCTCCTACAGCGACGCCTGCAGAGGAAACCCAGAGGCTTCCCCTGACTGCGATTGCTTGTAACAAGGGACCCCGACGCCTGGAACCAACACTGCACCCGCAGCCCCAGGACCTGAAGGAACCGAACTCCAGTACAGGAGCGACCCCCAGGCGACCCTCTGCCTAGCCCAGGTTGTGGCTACCCCGAGGAGCCTCCCCTGTGCCTGCCTGCATCGCTGAAGAGACCCCCGGGTCTCCCCATTGCTTTCAATACAAAACCCGACGCCTGTTTGCACTCTGCACCTGGCCGCCCCTGTGCCGCTGAGGGTGTGCTTCCTGTGCCTGCTTATGTCCCCCCCAGTGCCCCACAAAACCCCCTGGTCTGCACCCGAGGACGCAGGTACTTACCTGCTGGCAGACTGGAACCGGGGCACCCCTGTTCTCCAATGAAGCCTATGTGTTTTGGGCACCTCTTTGACCTCTGCACCTGACCGGCCCTGAGCTGCTGGTGTGGTAACTTTGGGGTTACCTAGAACCCCCAACGGTGGGCTACCTTGGACCCAACTTTGAACCCTGTAAGTGTTTTACTTACCTGTGAACTTAACAATTACTTACCTCCCCCAGGAACTGTTGATTTTTGCAGTGTCCACTTTTAAAATAGCTCATTGCCATTTTTGCCAAAACTGTACATGCTATTGTGATTATTCAAAGTTCCTAAAGTACCTGAGTGAAATACCTTTCATTTGAAGTATTACTTGTAAATCTTGAACCTGTTTTTCTTAAAATAAACTAAGAAAATATATTTTTCTATATAAAAACCTATTGGCCTGGATTAAGTCTTTGAGTGTGTGTTCCTCATTTATTGCCTGTGTGTGTAGAACAAATGCTTAACACTACCCTCTGATAAGCCTACTGCCCGGCCACACTACCACAAAATAGAGCATTCGAATTATCTCTTTTTGCCACTATCTTACCTCTAAGGGGAACCCTTGGACTCTGTGCACACTATTTCTTACTTTGAAATAGTATATACAGAGCCAACGTCCTAAAGGAGGTATCAGAACTCAAGCTTATGGTTAACTCCTTGACTGCAATAGTAAAGCAGCTAACTCCTCCGGATGCCACGGCCACCATGAACTACACCCAAAGCCCAATTACAACCCTATCAGGCATCTCGTTGAAGTTGCCCAAATTACCAGCACCCAGTTGTGATGGCCTCCTCTAAGCCAGCACTAATACCAAGAACTTCTACCAGCCTCCTTCGCACAACAGCTTAGGCACAGGAAATGCATTAGACAACTATCACAAAATCCCCAAACTCATGAGCGACGCTGCCCCAAAATACCCTGCTCAGCCTGCCACTGATCGGTTTCAATCAGGAAATTTTGTTCCAATGGTCAACGTTCCCAAGTTTAACTCACTGACACAAAGGGAAGGGGCAGACTCTATCAGAAACAATGCAATTCACTGGATCCGCCATGTAAGAGGCTGTCACTCTGTAATACGTGAGGATATAATTAATGTAGCAAGAAGGACTGACCCAGGGACACATTTTGACATCTTAAAACTGACACTTAGGGACAGGACCATGGTGGACAATTTGGTGGCCCTAGATGCAAGAACAAGTCCGCCAGGACACTTGCGCATCCAGTTCAAATACCCTAGGCCACCCGCGTACCACGGGGTATGCCCCAACCTCTGCCTAGCAAACAATGTATCTGCCCTCAGTGAGAACGATTGACTTAAAGCCCCATCTGGAATCTATGCTGAAATACCGTGCAACTCACATATATCAACTGTCTCTGAGTCAGCTGCAGTCTCGAACACTGTCATTGCAAGTACTCATGTTCCCCCTCATGACATATCCCCCCAGACCTCTGACGACTTAGGGGCATATTTATACTCTGTTTGCGCCGGATTTGCGTCGTTTTTTTTTACGCAAATCTGACGCAAAGCTAACTCCATATTTATACTTTGGCGTTAGACGCGTCTAGCGCCAAAGTTCTTGGAGTTTGCATCATTTTTCAGCGTGGACACCTACCTTGCGTTAATTATATGCAAGGTAGGCGTTCCCGTCTAAAAATGACTCCCAGGCCTGTGCGCCTTATTTAAACTCCCGTGCAAAAATGACGCACAGGAGTGGGCGGGCCTTAAAAAATGACGTCCAGCCGCGTTTGCGTCATTTTTTAACGCCTGCTCAGGGCAGGCGTTAAGGGACTTGTGGGCTTGGAAGGAGCCCAGAGGTGCCCTCCCATGCCCCCAGGGACACCCCCTGCCACCCTTGCCCACCCCAGGAGGACGCCCAAGGATGGAGGGACCCACCCCAGATACATTAAGGTAAGTGCAGGTAAGTATATTTTTCCGTAATTTTTTTGTGGCATAGGGGGGCCTGATTTGTGCCCCCCTACATGCCACTATGCCCAATGACCATGCCCAGGGGACATCAGTCCCCTGGGCATGGCCATTGGGCAAGGGGGCATGACTAATGTCTTTGCTAAGACAGGAGTCATGTCAATGGTGTCTGGGCGTCAAAAGAAAATGGCGCAAATCGGGTTGAGGCAAGAAATTTGCCTCAGCCTGACTTGCCCCATTTTTTGACGCCCAAGCTCCATTTTCCTCTACGCCGGCGCTGCCTGGTGTGAGTCATTTTTGTTGACGCACACCACTCCGCAGCGCTGGCTAATGGCGGCTAACGTCCTTCAATAAATACGGCGCCCGCATGGCGCTTTGGAATGGCGTTAGCCGTCGTTAAAAATTTTGACGCACAACTGCGTTGGCGCAGTTGTGCGTCAAAAAGTATAAATATGGCCCTTACTGTGCAAACACGACAACATTGCATCTCTCACCTTGCAGGAATATTATCCACCAAATCAAGAACCAATAGCGAAGCGCGCAAGCACTTCCCCCGTCAGGGCCAGCTCTACCAGAGGACCATCGCTACTTACCCCATCTCACTGGGCAACAGCGGCATTGATCCCCCTCCTCCTACTCAACTTCACCTGCCAAACCAGCCCCTGGTAGCCAATCCTGTATATAATAGGCCATTAGACAGGACAGCTCCTCCACTCACTGGGGTACGACTTGTCTCATGGAACGTGGCAGGTTTGAAATCTATCCTCCCTCTTCCATCCTTCACCTCTTTTATCGAAGAACACGACACATGCCTTCTTCAGGAGACATGGTCAATTGATCCACTTTTTTCCGAACAGGCTATTCAAATTTCTATATCCCTGCCTTGCCCAGCACCAGGGGCAGGTCTTCTGGGGGCTTGACCACCTGGGTCAGAACATCACTTAACTGTCGTATATCACAGTTATCCACTGATTACTCCGACCTGTTAGATCTTTGCCTATCATCCGGGCCTGACACAGTTGTGGACATTTTTAACATCTACGCTTGAGGGGTACGCGGGGGACAACTCTCCAAAACCCTTTGTGTCCTGGCAGCCTTTCTGCAAAACTGTCCCCGCCATCATAAAACCATTGTGGCAGGTGACTTTAATGTCACATTCGAACCTCTAGACTGGGACAGTCTCAGGTCCACAGACGAGGAGGATCGAGCTTGGTCCATCCCTGCCCTGACTATCCCACCCATCAAGATATGGACACGGGCCGCTGTCCAAGTAAAATCGCTGACCATGGAATTTGGGCTCAGGGCGTTAAATGGCAGAACCAAATCAGATGCCAAAGGCCGTCACACATTCAACAAAACCAACCAAACCAGTAGAATTGACTTCTGTTTAGTCAACATAAGATTATGGCCCCTAGTCATCGACATGACGATTATTGCGAGAACTGAAAGTGACCACAATCCTCTCTCTGTCCATATGCTAGCTCTGGGTAGCTACCCGCCCATGATTAACTCCTCAGCAACAGCACCACAGGGCATTAGTCTGGTTAACGACAAACGTCACCTAAAGTGGGGCAATGTTGTGGCTCGGCCCGCGCTCATTAATGCAGCTAATAACACCTTAAAGACTGCATTAATGGACCTAGAGGAGGGTCCCGCAATCCTCAATGAGGAAATAAGTTTAACCCACACCTCATGCTTCAGGGACATTGCAGCCCACTTCTCAGTATCCAGTATGGCAAGAGACCTAAGGGTAGGCATCGCTGGTTTAATAAAATGTGCCGGTCCTCAAACAAGCATTTAATCCAAGCCTTCAAATCCAAGGATGCCAACACCATCCGCTTAGCTAGGAAGTCCTACAAGCTAGCCATACGCAAAGCTAAGCGTGACCAAGATGATAAGTGGTGGACAGCACTCAGCGACGCTGCGCCCAAGAGGAATTGTAGTCTGTTTTGGTCCCTGGCAGCACGAGGCCCAGAAAGCAGTGGATTGAACATAACAACTAACATCGCCCCAAAAGACTGGGTGGACCATTTCAGTGGGCTGTACTCCTACGATCATGATAGCCCTATTCCTGATCACATGGACCCTTGCTTAAACATTACTTCAGCACCCACCACTCAAGTGCCTCAGCTGTTTTCCCAAAAAGACATAGTATATTCCCTAGGAACTATAAAGCGTGGCAGGGCCCCTGGCTCAGATGGTGTTCCAGCAGACCTGTTCTCAACTGATATTGGAACCTGATCAAGATACATCACCATCATAGCGAATGCAATAGCATCTGGGGCGCCAATCCCTGGGACCTGGAAAGGGGCTATTGTTGTCCAGATCTTAAAAAAGGGCGACAGATCACTCCCCTGCAACTACAGGCCAATCAGTCTAGTCGATTGTGCGCAAAAAGTGTTCTGCCACTGTCTCTTGGGGAAGATCGATGACTGGATGACTGAATATGATATCCTTATTCCCCTCCAAGGCGGTTTCCGGAAAAAAATATCTACCACTGAGCAAGCCCTCAAGTTCCTATTTTTATACTGGAAAACAGAGCTCATTGGCAAAGGAAGCTTGTATGTAGCCTTTGTGGACCTAAAATCTGCATTTGATCTAGTAACCTGCAACAAACTATGGGACACTCTTTCCCGAATGTGAATTCCCGAGCACATCCTAGCACTATTGATACAGCTTCACGAGGGCAACTATGCACACGTCAGGTGGGGAAACAAGGGGCAACTAACTGATAGAATCCAGGTATCAAGGGGTGTGCAACAAGGGTGTGTCCTTGCCCACACCCTCTTCTCCTTGTATATCAATGACATCGTCCCCTCTCTGCTTAGAGTTGCGGCTGACGCACCATCATTTGGCACACTAAAAATCCCTGTCTTGCTCTTTGCAGACAACACTCTCCTGATATCCAAGACCCCTAGTAGATTAAAGAAACTCCTCACATGCTTTGAGGAATTCTGCTCCATGCGGGGACTTGAAATCAACGGCTCAAAAATGAAATTAATGACCCTCAATCCCCATAGATCCTTTAGAGGAAAGTTCACACCAGAGGGCACCACACTTGAGAAGGTGGGCACCTTCAGCTACCTGGGTATAGCATTAAGTGATAACATGTCTAGGAAACCACACATAGGAAAGCAAGCTTTAAAACTAAAGCAAACAATGGGGGTACTAATTAAGGATTTTCACCTCTCACATACAAAACCAATTCGCCCAGCAATCCAGATATACGAAGCCCAGGCTGTGACCTCAGCGCTTTACAGGGCTGAACTATGGGCTATGCTAAAATCCAAGATATAACCATCCCTTAAAACAACTTCCTAAGAAACCTTGTGTCCCTCCCGCCAAGCACCCCACTATTCCCCCTTTTTAAGGATCTCGGTATGAAACGCATTGTCACAAAGCCCGCATACGCCCTCTTCTGTACTGGCGGTGTCTCTGGACTACCCCAGAGCTCGAATCCTTCACTGCAGCCCTGCAGGTCATTTTAGAAGCTGACTATCTTCATAGCATCCCCTGGCTTAGATACATGAAGGGGTTGCTCTACTCACTTGGGCTTAGAGAACTCTGGAATTCACCAACCACCTCCTCCTTTCCCTAAAAAACTGTATTGGCACATGGTAGACTCCGAAGATCAGGGGGCCGCACTTCATACTACATTATCTTGAGACTTTGTCAACCTAAAAGAGACATACAAGTACGAGGCTTTCTGGGACATTATCACGGTACCAAGGGAAAGGAAACTGTACTTTCAGTTCCGCACTGGCACACTGCCACTAAGACCGTTTACCAGCCACTGGTCACATGAAGAATCAACCACTTGCCCAGCCTGCAAAGCCCCCATTGAGAACCTCCCTCATGTCCTTTTTGCTTGCCCTGCATACACTGCCTCACGTAAGAAATGGCTGGCCCTGGCATGCAGACTGCTGGGAGTCCACAGTTCTGAAACAGCCCTCCGAATCCTCAGATCAGACACTCGGCCAGCGTTAGTGATTGCCGTCACCAAGTTCCTCTGAGCTATTGTTAGAGGAAACGTTTTATCTGTTTAATGGTTCCAACAACATTGTTCCATCATACTGTGAGAGTGCATTTTATCTTCATTTTATTCTTATTTTATCAGCCATACGTATTGTTATATTTATTTCAATTGTGTACTTATTTGTATTTATTGCTGCTATGTGCTCTTGTAGCCGAAATAAAGTTCTTTTGACTGACTGACTGACACAGGCTTCCCAAATCTCCTAAAGAATCTTAATTTAAACAAAGCAATGAGAACAACAATTTCAATAGTGAAAATACTAATTAATACCAGTAAAATTTGAGCAAGAGATATGCCATACATTTGTTCAGCAAACTAATAATATCAACTCATAAGTATAGAGAAAACACCTCACTAACTTCAGATTAGCATGTTGGGCTTCATGGAAAAGGTTTAGTAACATTAATTTAGAAAACATCTAGCTATGGGGCTATCAAAACAACAGCAGTATTAAAACAGTAGCAGTTGGTACCTTAAAAACTAAAGACAAACAACAACACACAGATTATACATTTACCTATCCCTAAGGTAATCAAGATTATAGCGTCAACTTTACCAGGGGGACAACAGCACCAGCATCAGGACAGGAACAGGGAAAGGGAGATGGTTTAGAATTTGGACTATAAGGTTACTAAACCATGAGATGATTAGTTCAGCATTGAACAGAAATAATAAACCCTGAAAATAATAAAGCACCAGAATGGCAGTAGACTGACTGGCAAAGCACAAAGGCCCTCATTACAACTCTGGTGGTCAGTGATAAAGCAGTGGTAATATCGCCAACAGGCCGGCGGTAAGAAAAATGGAATTTTGACCACAACGGAAACCGACAAAATAGACAGCCACTTTAACACTCCGACCGCCACGGCGGTAGCAACATGCACCGCAGCGGTAACCACCAACAGACACAGAGAAGACAATGTACCGCCCACTGTATTACGACACACAAATCCGCCACTTTTTCCAGTGCAGTACCAACTCCATCAAAGGCACGCCGGAAACAGCACACAGAAGGGAAACGACTCACCTCTCAACACTCAAGGAAGAACCGCAGCAGAGCAATGGAGCCTGAACTGCACATATTTCCAATGCTGGTCTACCTCCTACACCAGGAACACGAACTGCGGCGAAGACGACCACGGCGAGTACCGAACCTAGCACACAAGGGAGGGGGGGAGGAAAAAGAGAGTGACACACGCAACACTCCCACCTCCAACACAATACACACAAACAGATGCATCAACATTACATATACACCCCGTAACCCTAGGAATAGGGACAAAAGGAATTGATTAAAGTGAGTGTAATATTAACAATTTAGATAAATACGTCCTTAAAGCACAAAACAGTATGTACAATATATGCAAATGGAGGGACAATGCCCACTCCAAAATGTCCGTGGCCCACAGGCCATAACACATAGGCCAAGGCCACACTTGACTCCTGCCTCAATACGGAGAGAACACTGCAGGGGCATAAGATTGAAAACACACAGGCACCTCAGGGGGATGGGGAATGGGGGGGCACCTCACCCGGAAGATGGTACAACACCACTGTTCCTGGAGGGAGCTACATGCCCTCTGTGATGTCCTGGGGAGTGCAAAGCCACAGTCTCTCTAGTGGGTGGTTTGCCCACTGCTTGGTCCTGGGGAGTGCAAAGCCACAGTCTCTCTAGTGGGTGGTTTGCCCACTGTTTCCCATTAGTTCTGGAGGGGGCCTTGTGCCAGGTGTGCTTCATTTTGGAAATGAGGGGGTGAGTGGATGCCTTCTTCCACAGGTTCTGGAGGGGGCCTTGTGCAGTGTAGGCCCTCTCCTGTTGAAGGTCAGGTTGCAAGTGAGTGAACAGATAGAAAATGGCGGTCACGTCCGCGGCGGTCACCATTGGCTCCTGGAAACCTTAGGCCCCAATGATGACCAATGATGTTTTGCGCGGCGGTCATCGACCGCCTCCCGCAATGGCGCACAACGTCAGCGTAATTACCTAATTTCCACTTGTCCCTCCTCACAGTTCAGGTGGCCACCATTTCAGGGGGGAACAGGCCATGGCACCTAACAGCGTCATAGCAGACATAGGCACATCAACGGACCTACACGTTCACATACTGTTTCTGTAAAAAAAATGCAAAGCATAATAATCTGAGGATATGTTTGAATGTGACCATTTGCTCACCATTTTTCACCCTTTTTCAACTGCTGAGGATGAATAGGAGATGGAGACATACCCCCGTGTACAGACCCCTGGTGGACCTGGCGACAATGGAGGACAGGCACATTATTCTAACCTACAGACTTGATAGGGCCACAATCCATGATCTGTGTGCCCAGTTGGAGCCAGACCTGATCTCTGCTGTCCACCACCCCACTAGTATCCCCCCCTCTTGTGCAGGTCCTGTTAGTGCTCCATTTCTTGGCAAGTGGGTCTTTCCAAGCGACAGTGGCCATGGCAGCAGGGATGTCACAGCCTATGTTCTCAAATGTGCTGTCCAGAGTGTTGTCTGCCCTGTTGAAATACATGTGCAGCTACATCGGTTTCCCCCAGGTGGAGGATTTGGCCACAGTGAAGGCTTATTTCTATGCAATGGGACATATCCCCAACATCATTGGTGCTATTGATGGTACACATGTTACCTTTGTCCCCTCCCCCCGGAGAAATGAACAGGTGTTCAGAAATCAAAAGAGTTTTCACTCTCTGAATGTGCAGGTAGTGTGCTTGGCAGACCAATACATCTCCCATGTCAATGCAAAGTATCCTGAGTCTGTGCATGATGCTTTTATTTTGAGGAATAGCAGCATTCCATATGTGATGTCTCAACTGCAGAGGCACAGGGTGTGGCTAATAAGTGAGCCCCTGGTCCCCACCCAGTTTCTGTTGGTATATGGGTGTGGGATTGGCCCTAAGGGTGAGTGTCTGGCTAACAGGTATCCCTCGATATTTACAGGTGACTCTGGTTACCCCAACCTCTCATAGCTACTGACCCCAGTGAGGAATGCCAGGACAAGGGCAGAGGAATGTTACAATGAGGCACATGGGCGAACAAGGAGGATCATTGAGCGCACCTTTTGCCTCCTGAAGGCCAGATTCCGGTGCCTCCATCTGACAGGTGGATCCCTGTGCTACTCACCCAAAAAGGTGTGCAGATCATCATTGCATATTGCATGTTGCTCAACCTGGCCTTGAGACGCAAGGTGCCTTTTCTGCAGGAGGATGAAGCTTGAGATGGTCGTGTGGCAGTGGTGGAGCCTGTGGACAGTGACGAGGAGGAGGCAGAGGAAGAGGATGTGGACAACAGATCAACCATAATTCAACAGTACTTCCAGTGATAGAAAGGTAAGACACTGTAACTTCACCTTCCATTGCAGTTTTGTGTTGGATATTGTACATGGCAGCTTGATTTTCTTATTTCGATGGCCACTTACTGTACCTTTTGGCATCTCCATTTTCCAGATATCTGTGCCCTACTCTGGCTCCTGGTGTTTTTACTGCTGCCCACTACAGGTCATACCTATGTATCTATAACTGTACATTTGAATTGCTATGTTAACAGCTTGTTAAATGAATATATATTTCAATCAATTGACAGACTCCATACTTGTATTAGTTCCAAGGGTGTTTATTTAGGTGCTAATAAGTGTAGGAGGTATTGCAATGGGCTGGGTTGACAGTGGAGAAATGTCCAGGATAGAGTCCAGTCTGTTGGTATCACAGGTTCATTGTCCAAGGGGGCATATGGAGTGGGGCAATGGCAGTACAAGGTGGACAGGGTGACAGAGTGGGACACTAGGGTGACATTCAGGGGAGTTTTATTTCCTGCCGGGCGTCTTTGAAATGTTCTCTGGCTTCTGCCTGAATCGCAGGGACCTTTTGCGTGGTGGTTCTCCATCTGCAGGGGGATGGGTGCTGGTGGCCTGCTGTTCCTGTGGGGGGACCTCCTGTCCACTAGCATCAGCAGAGGTGGAGGGCTGTTCATCGGTGTGGCTAGTGTCAGGGGCCCGTTGGTGTGCCACTGCCTCCCTCATGGTGTTGGCCATGTCTACCAGCACCCCTGCAATGGTGACCAGGGTGGTGTGGATGTCCCTCAGGTCCTCCCTGATCCCCAGGTATTGTCCCTCCTGCAGCCGCTGGGTCTCCTGCAACTTGGCCAGTATCTGGCCATGGTCTCCTGGGAATTATGGTATGCTCCCAGGATGTTGGTGAGTGCCTCGTGGAGAGACAATTCCCTGGGCCTGTGCTCCCCCTGTCGCACAGCAGTCCTCCCAGCTTCACTGTTGTCCTGTGCCACTGGCCCCGGGTCCCTGATCGTCCTGTGTTTGTGGTGTTGTCTGGAGTCCCTGTAGTGGTGGACACACTGCTGATTGATGTGCCCTGGGGACAGAGGGATGGGCCTGCTGGGTGGGAACTGTGCTGGTGTTTCCTGAGGGGGGAGGCTCTGTGGTGGTATGGGACTGTGCCTGGGTCACTGACTGTCCAGAGGTACCTGATGGACCAGGTTGGTCATCCTGATCCATGCGTTCAGAGCTGCTGTCATCGCTGTGGGCCTATTCTGGGGGGGGGGCTGGATGTTGCTGCCACCTCCTCTCCTGTGGGTATGTAAATGCAGTGTTATTGTTACTGTGTGTGACATCTTGTGCATGGGTATGTTCCTCTCTATGGTTGTTATTACCAAGGCAGCTTTGGCTTGTGTGAGATGTGATTTGGTTGGCTAAGTGATTGTCACTAGTGTGCATGCTGTGATGATTGGGGTCCATGCAGGTCTGTGAGTGGTGTCCATGCATTGGTGTTGCATGCACGGCTTAATATTGGGATGGGTGTGTTGTGATGGTAGGGTATATGTGAGGTGGTGGAGTGATGGGGGTGAGGTTAGGGGTGGGAGTTTGTGACGGCATGCAGGTAGGGGGGTGGTGAACGTAGTAAAGATTTGACTTACCAGAGTCCAGTCCTGACAGGCTCTCAGGATGCAATATTGCCAAGACTTGCTCCTCCCATGTTGTTAGTTATGGGGGAGGAGGTGGGGGTCCACCGCCAGTCCTATGTATCACTATCTGGTGTCTTGCAACCACGGAACACACCTTCCCCCGTAGGTCGTTCCAGCTCTCCCTGATGTCATCCCTTGTTCTGGGGTGCTGTCCCACGGCATTGACACTGTCCACGACTCTCTGCCATAGCTCCATCAATGGACGTCTGCTGCACCTGTGATCCGAATAGCTGTGGCTCTACCCGGATGATTTCCTCCACCATGACCCTTAGCTCCTCCTCTTAGAACCTGTGGTGTCTTTGTGGTGCCATGGGTGTAGTGTGAGTGGTGTGTGTGAGTATGTATGGGGTGATGTGTTGGGGTGTGTGCATTGAGGTGCGTGAATGGTGTATGGGTGATAATGTACTGTGGCTCTAATTCAGTGGGTGCTCCTGGTGTGTGTCTCTCTCTGAAGTAACTTGTTTGTAGTGGTAAAGGGTTGTGGGTAATGTGTGTGTGTTTTATAGTGGTGTGGGTGTGTGGGTGTAAGTGTTTCAGGTGTAGTTTGAATTGTCCAATGTGGTGTTCTTTTGTTAGTGAGTGTGTATTTTGAGCGCGGCAGTATACACCGCCAATGGTTTACCATGGTTGAATGTCCGCCGTGGTGATTCGTGGGTCATAATGCTGTGGGTGTAGTCCTGTTGGCATAACGGTGTGGGTTTTGGTACCGCCATTTTATCACTGACCTTTGGGCTGGTGGACTTGTGTGTGTGTGTCTGTATAGTGGCAGATTTCTATGTGTGGGTCATAATACGCGTAGCGGTATACCGCCATGTCACGTTTTCAGTTCAGGGAAGACCTGGCCTGACAGTTCGGGCTGGACTGTTCCCATGGGGAACAGGGTCAAGACTGGTTTGCATATGGCTGGGTCCAAACTGGAATGGCATGGGCAGCAAAAAAGCGATGGATTTATGCCCAGATCTCTGTACTGGGGGTGAATGTTTCACATTGTTCAGCATTCCGTCCATCACTTGTTCTTTTTGCATTTGTCACCTGGCTGATGAGAGGTGAAACCCCGAAACCGGTCACAGGGTGCTTGTTTTCAGTTCAGGGAAGACCTGGCCTGGCAGTTCGGGCTGGACTGTTCCCATGGTCCCATGGTCAAGACTGATTTGCATATGGTTGGGTCCAAACTGGAATGGCATGGGCAGCAAACAAACAATGGATTTAGGCCCAGATCTCTGTACTGGGGGTGAATGTTTGACATTGTTCAGCATTCCATTCATCACTTGTTCTTCTTTGCATCCTGTAAGAAGCACGTCAAGAAAATAAGGGCTCTCTGCACTCAAACATTAAATTAAACTTACTAAACATTTGCTATTGGCTGAAAACATCAGGCAAAGAAACAACAGTCAAATTCAAACACATTAGATGTCAACAATACATAAAATGTTAAGTTGGAAAGCGTAACTCCAAACTATACTAAATGTATCTTGTGCGCCTTTTCTTCCATCTGTGATCAGTAAGCCCTTTGTTTGGTACATTCCAAATATGCTGCGAGACAGTTACAGAAAACTCGGTATCCTCAAAAACATGAGTTAGAAACATAGCTGCAGACAAGTATGTGAATAAAATGTATGAAACCTGTTATACAACGTACGTGAAAACATACAATTGTAACAACAGTAAGAACACTGGGTGTTAGATAACTTCCAACTGTGGTCTTGTCTGCTTGAGGCCCAGCAGAAAACAAGAAATACTCATATTGTTTCAGCATTTAATATAGCAGAGGACATGCTCCTAAAGAGACATGTTTTTCATTACAATGTTAGTTCATTTTATAAAAGCATGTGCAGGTTTTTCACACGATGGTGGGCAATAATAAAGGGCCATTTTATGTCAACATTAAATTTCATCATTAAATCATTTCACACATTAGTACATAAGTATGATTACATAAAAGATCAATTATTCATGCTAAATTTCGGCTCTCACATTGGGGACCAAAGAGCATTTCGCTTGATAGCTAGAGAAATTGGGAAAGTATATGCCCTGCCTAGTCTATGATTATGGCAAACACCATACCACCAAGCTTGAAAGGAATTCTGTAGAGCATTCTTCCAATTTGTAGTAATCTGTTGAAATGCAACAGCAATTAAGAAGTCTACAATTTGCATATTAAAAGCATAGTAATGCCACTCATCAGAAAGGCAAACTAAAAATACACTTATAAAAGTGAATGGTATTTGTGTGTGAAAAATAGAGTTAACGTGTTTCCATATTTGTAACCAGAATTGATAAGTGCAGGGACACTGAAATAAAACATGTTTAAATTCAGAAACTGATGCAGAACAGGACCAACAAGATAATGAAATGGCATTTTCAAACATATATAAAGAGGCAGGAGTAATTGAAAGATGATTATAAATGAAAAAGAGGATTTGAGTTGTGTTGGCAGCACGTGATGTTTTGCAGATTGTAAGCCATAATCTGTTCCACAAGGGATCGGCTTCCCATTGTAATTCAAGGATTGATTTTGGTCGGTCAACAGGGGGAGAGGTAAAGTGGGTATATAACGAGAATTGATAGGGGAAATTAGCAGCAGTGTTGGTATAGGTGAGATAGGAAGAGGGAAAATAAATAATGAATGAATTGAAAGGTATGTGGCAGAAACATAAAAAATCAGGGCCATATTTATACTTTTTGACGCAAAACTGCACCGGCGCAGTTTTACGTCAAAAATATTACCGCCGGCTAACGGCATTTTGGTGCGCCGTGCGGGCGTCAAATTTATACTTTGAGGCACGGCGGCGCAAACCACAGGTGGGAGTCATTTTTTTTTACGCACACCGCAGCGTCAAGCCATAAAGCAAAACGACGTTAACACAGCAGAAATGACTGTGGGTCGATTTATGACCCCGCAAAGCGGAAATGCGCGTTTTTTTGACGCAATAGCGTCAAAAAACCCTGCGAACACTGCCATTTCACCAGAGGAGAGCCAAAATGGATCCCAGATGCCACTACAGACCCCAGGAAGATGACAACAGACCAGGAACCAGACAGGAGGACCCACACAAGAACCAGGACACTTATAAGAAGAAAAGAAAGTGTCGCTTCAGTGCAGAGGAGCAGGAAATTCTGGTTAAAGAGGTGACGGAACACCAGCACCAACTGTTTGTCACCTCAAAGTTGCCAATCAGTAGGAGAGAGGCAATATGGCAACAAATTGTTGACAAGATTAACAGTGTGGCAGAAGTACGCAGAACAGTCATCGAGTGCAAGAAACGCTGGCATGACTGCAAGCGCAGGACCATGGAAAAGATGGCCAGGAACAGGAAGGCAGCACTGCAGACTGGAGGTGGGAGTCCAGCACACCAGGAGGCCCTGGACCACATGGAGGAGATGGACGCAGACGTCATCCCTGAGGAGATCATCACAGGGATTCAAGGACAGGACAGCGCAGACTACCAGGAGACAACGCACATGCAGGGTAAGTCGCATGGGGAATTGAAATGCACTAATGTCAACTGCAACCGGGGGGGAATACCTACTACACATTGCATGTAAGTCATCATATACATGGGGGCATGACCTGTACAGACAGAAGCTGGGGCACACCATTACACTACACCAACAACAGTCCCATGGGGGCATGCTGTCATGCCAACGATGGAGCAAAGGGAAATCCACGCCAGGAGGGAAGGCCACAACGTCAAACTGACATCCCGGCACACGTCAGCCACCATACCCCCTACATTAACTAGGGCCCTCTTAACAACCTCTAGCCATACCGACAACTGGAATGTAACTGCGACAACAGTTGCCACTACCACTTCCGCTCTGTGTGCAGCTCAAATAGCCAATGGCAGTAACATCCCCATGGATCATACACCCCTGGGGGGTTGAGGATGACAACTTCAACAATCCCCTGAAAAAAGACAAAGGCCCCAGTACTGTCAAATGTCAATGCCCATGGTTGTTGCAAACATCAGCCAATTTCAACAACAATAGGAGCTACATAGCACTAAGGACATACCCATGCTGCATGTGTCAGGGTCCATCCTGTGCCTGGGTCACAATGTAACATCCCAAATGTCATACTGCTCAGACAACAGCATTGAGGGGGGGGCACATGTAACTGGTCACTGACATACACCTGCACAGTCAGAGGAGGAAATAGGACACTGCTACAACAGAGGAAATAGGACACTGCTACGACAATCAGGGCAATCCAATGTACCACACATTCCCCAACATCAGCAGTACACATTACCAATGCCAACATCCATATTGTGTCATAACATTGCTATGCATCGGATATGCTACATGTCAAATACATTTAAGTGGACGTGAAAGATCAGAGATTGGGGCAGGTCCAGATTGTTAAGTGTGCTGCTAGTGCCATCAGGACACCCACAGCCAGTGAAAGGTCTCACCATGAGAATGGATGTAGACGGAGGGTTGAGTAGGACAAGAAGGTGGCAATTCACTATTTGGCCAAAACCAACACCTAGAAGAGATGATGCCGACAAGTCTAATAACTTAATAACATACATGTGACATGCAGATGGGCCATAGGCCTGGGAGAATGCCCTTCTGAAGGACTGGAGCAATGAACACGAAACAAGATCACAATCTGAATTCATCACAAGGCAGGCATGTCACATCACTCATGCCACAACACAGACACACTAATTGTACCCTGTTTCATTGCCGAGGAAGATGGATCTCCTGCGGATATGCCTGTCCCAGATTACCCTAATGACATGGATGACGAGCTGATAAACATTCCCCAGGAGACTATCCAAAAGGTCCTTGAAACCCTCCAGACCCCACCTTCAGTCACAAGGAGGAGCACAGAACAAGCAGCCATTGCAGAGGATCCACCCACCACCCCAGTTGTAAGACCTGCGAGCTCCAATACAGCTGAGGACTCAGACGACACAGGCACCAGCTTTGAGAGAACTGTAGTTGGGGTACAGCAGGAGCTGGCCAAGGAGGTGCGGGTGGGGATGCAAACTATGGCAGCCAGCCTGGAGGGGGTGCGTTTGTGCATGATGTCATCTGCAGATCAGGCAACAGCTATGCAAGCCCTAACATCTATCTTGCAGGAACAGCAAAAATCCCAGAAGGAAATCAGCACAGCTGTAATACAGTTGACCTAACACCTACAACAGCAATCCTGTCAACGCGTGCACGAATGCAACATTGAACCCCTCAGGGATGACCTGGCTGCCTACCATTGTGATGTGGCTGCTATTCTCAGGAACCAGCAGATCCTCCTTGCTGCAGTACTGCCCTTAAGACCTTCACAGGGAGCAGCAACCGGGATGTCTGACTCCACGTCTTCTAACACTGAGGTGTGTGTTGCCCCTTCACAACCACCACCACCAAGAACAGAGGAGGCAACACACACAGCAGAGGAAGAAGACATGGAACAGATAACCTTCACACGGAATAGTACCCAGAAGCACTAGTCCCTGCCACATGGCCAAATATTACCAAGGTCCTGCGCTTTGTAACATGCCAGTCTTGCAACAACTCTACTTAATGACTGTTCTGCTTACCACTGTATATCTTGTCAGCCTGCCCAGTGATTGTCTCTCTCCTACTCATTGGCAAATCCTGTCCCTCTGCACTGTCTGAAACATCACCCCAGCATGTCAAAAGCATTTCTGTAACCCCTTGTGAAGGATCACAATGTAAGATGTCACTCTAATGGACTCACAATCATGGACAATGTACAGGTAGCACTACAGCACTTTTCAATAAATAGCACTTACACAACAAATCTGTCTCTGGGTAATGTGACATTTCAACTGTGCAGTAGATAACTGAAATGTGCCTACTGTCTGCTATTGGCCCTCAAAGGAGAAATGTACATGATATATGTCATTTACAGTGTTTGAGTATGTGACCATTGTATGTTACGCATCACATTAGCTCTGGGATTTTCAGTGTCCTAATCAGTATATCAGCAATGCTCCATGAGGCAACACTCTTATTCTGATAGTTAGAGATGAAGGTGTGCAAAAATAATTAGCCAGACCATGATATGGTGATTATTATAGGTGTTTATGTAAATTAGTTGATTAAAGTGGTGATGGTGATTATATTTAAAAGAAATTGTTCACGATATGTTGCCGCCTGCGTATACCAGCGGCTGTGTTCTGTAGTTCCCCCTCATGTTGCAGGCCAGCATCCTCCTCTTCCTCCTCTTCAGGCATGTGTGGCTCTGGTTCCAGGAGGGGAATGTTCCTTTTGATGCAAATGTTGTGCAATATTGCACATGTTAGGATGATCTTACAGACCATCTCCGGGGAATATAGGAGGCTACCACCAGTGATGTCGAGGCACCGGAACCTTGGCTTGAGGATGCCGAAGGTCCTCTTGACTATGGTGCGTGTCCTCCTATGTGCGTCGTTGTAGGCATGCTCTGCTGCAGTACTCGGGTTGCCAATAGGTGTCATTATCCATGGCTGGATGCCATACCCCTAATCAGCTGCAAGAGAAAATGAATGGGATCATGTTGATGTAGCTAGCCCCATTGAAATGACCTTTCATGGCAGTAGTTGTCTTGTGTTGTCTGTGACTCTTTTGTATTATTATGCCACATCCTAGGCTTGTAGCATGTACCATCTGCATCGTGTTGTTTCCTTCGCTGAACCAGTGTTTGGCTGCTGACCGTTTGTCAGCAGTATATTTTGGGATTTGCAGTACAGTGTGCCCTCCGTAGCATTGCGACTTGTGATACAGGTGTCCGTGTGTCTTCACTGGGGGTGAGATGATAGTTCCATACACAGAATTATTTTGACAGTGTTGTTAACACGTTCATATCAATGTACCCTGGGCATCCCATACTTTTAGACTTATGCAATGGATTAATGTAAACGTTATTGGGACACTTACAATTTGCATGGTGACATTTAGGCAACCCACTCCACACGTTGTGATCTTTGACGTCTTAACATTAGGCTGTACAGTAATTTCAGATGTGTGACAGGTTCAATGGTGACCTAAGAAACATGGCTAACGATGTCACGACCTCAGTGTGTTCCTGTTCACATGTTTCTGTTGTGGTGTATGTGTTGTGTGTCCTAGAGGGTTGCTGTGCAGTGTGTACATAAGTAGGTTTTTGTACTTACCAACAAGTAGTCCATTGCCATACTGTCCATCCTGGAAGTGTTCATTGATGGTGCAGTGACGGAAGATGAAGGAGTCATGGACACTCCCAGGATATTTAGCCTCGATGTTGATCAATCCTTGGTGATCGACTATGGCCTGCACATTGATGGAATGTGTGTGCTTCCTTTTGCGGTTGAGGTGTTCAGTTGCAGCAGGTGGCACAAGGCGTACATGTGTACAGTCGATTGCACCAAGGACGTGTGGGAAGCCACTAATGAGGTAGAACCGCTGTTTTCTGCTGCTTTTGCAGTGTGTTAGGGAAGCAGATGTGGCGGGGTGTGAGTCCAATGATGGCATCCAGTACTTTGGGCAAAAAGGCAGAGAATGATGGTTGTGATATTCCGGCAACCAGGGCACCAGTTGTTTGAAGAGAGCCACTTGCTAGCATGTGAAGTACGGCAAGCAGCTTGGTTTCTGTTGGGATGGTGCGGGGTGTTAGCAAAGTGGGTGCCAACTGCGGTTCAATGTTTCGCAGCAGCTGCTGAATAGCCTGCCAGTTCAACCTGTACCTCTGGATGATGTCGTGCTCCCTGAGGCCATGAAGGGTTGTCCTGGGGCAGAATATCCTCTCCTGCCTTCTGCGCTGCATTTGGGGGTCCCTGCTGGTAGCTGTTGTTGTAGCTGCTGGCCTCTGCGTGCACGCTGGATAAGAATCACCTTCATGTCTCCCTTTTGCTGCTCTGCTGCTCTGCTGTTGCTTCTGTGTGTTCTGATTAAATACAGGTGTGTTTGCCCCATTTTAACGCCTGCCCTGACCCAGGTGTTAAATTTTGACGCAAATCGGGCTGTGCGTCATTTTCCGGGTCCGCCTTCTGGCCGTGCGTTATTTTTGCCCGAAAGCATAAATATGACGCACAGCCGTTTAAGTCATTTTTTTGGACGGGAACGCCTACCTTGCATATCATTAACGCAAGGCGGGTTGCCGCATCCAAAAAATTACGCATACAGCGGGATTTTGACATCCGCGGGCTCGGGCGTCAAAGTTTAAATACGGGGTAACGTTTGTGCTGAATGTGCGTCAAAATTGTTGATGCACATTCGGCGCAGGCGGAGTATAAATATGCCCCTCAGTGACTCAAATTTGGGTTGATGTGAGTGAGGGAAGTGAAACGTGGATTGAGTTTGAGAAAAAGAGATAGGTGAGTGGTTATGGATGAATTGATGAGTCCATAGTAGACCTTTATCTCTCCACGCTTTCCAAAAAATTGCTTTATTAATAATTTTAATGAGTTTATTATACCAAATCGAGGATTGAAGGAATTGATCTAGAGGTGAAAGAGAAGAAATATAAAATCTTCGCAATATTCTGCCAGCATTTTTAAGAATAGGAAGAGACATGGAATATGGGCTTTGAATAAAAGATAACAATTCTGCAAATGAGAAAGGTTGAATAAAAGATAGCTCCAATTCTGTCCATAAAGGAGGTGGAATTGTGGTTGAGATATATTGAAAAATTATTGATTGTTTTAAACAGAAAGGGGCATATTTATACTCTGCTTGCGCCGAATGTGCGTCAAAAAGTTTTTACGCACATTCGGCACAAACCCAGCCCCATATTTATACTTTGACGCCCGACCCCACGGACGTCAAAATCCCACCATGTGTGTCATTTTTTGGAAGGGGGAACCTGCCTTGCGTTAATTATATGCAAGGTAGGCGTTCCCTTCCAAAAAATGACTTTAAGGCCTGTGCGCCTTATTTATACTCTGGCGTCATTTTGACGCACAGGAGGGGTGGGCCTTAAAAAACAGCGCCCACCCCTGATGGGTGCCGTTTTTTAACGCCTGGGTCAGGGCAGGCGTTAAGGGACCTGTGAGCTCAGAAGGAGCCCAGAGGTGCCCTCCCCTGCCCCCAGGGACACCCCCTGCCACCCTTGTCCACCCCAGGAGGACACCCAAGGATGGAGGGACCCATACCAGGGAAGAAAAGGTAAGTTCTGGTAAGTATTTAAAACAAAAAAAATGTAAGTGACATGGGGGGGCCTGATTTGGGCCCCCCTACATGCCACTATGCCCAATGACCATGCCCAGGGGACAGAAGTCCCCTGGGCTTGGCCATTGGGCAAGGGGGCATGACTCCTGTCTTTGCTATGACAGGAGTCATGTCAATGGAGGTTAGGAGTAAAAAAAATGGCGCCAGTCCGGTGTGAGGCCTGATTTTTGCCTCAGACCTGACTTGCACCATTTTTTGACACACAACCCCTATTTTCCTATACGCCGGCACTGCCTGGTGTGAATCATTTTTTTTTACGCGTACCAGTCCGCAGCGCCGGCTAACGTCATTCCATAAATAAGGCGCCCGCATGGCGCGTTAGAATGGCGTTAGCCGGCGGTAAAATTTGTGACGCACAACTGCGTAGGCGCAGTTATGCGTCAAAAAGTATAAATATGACCCAAAGTGTTTTGATAAGATTGAAAATGAGGAACATTAACTTCCCCTTGTTGCTTATTCCTTTGTAATTTGGACAAAAATATACAATGTTTTCATTAATCCATAAGAATGCAGTGAGGATATAATAAAAAACATTTTTAATTAGAAGCAGAAAAGTTAATTGGATTTGCCGAAAGATAGAAAAGAATGATAGGGACTAACATCATCTTAATGGAATTTAACCTTCCCACCAGAAGAGAAATCACAGGTTCCATTGTGAAGTATGGCTAGATAAAGTAGAAAGTAAAGCAGTAGAATTAAGGGATAAAGTGTATTTGACAGAATTAATGAACTAAAGGCCCAAATAATTGATTTTTATCGGCTCCAATGAAACCCTGAAGGGAGGAAATCATGTTTGAGACACCATTTATTAAGTGGGAGGATTTCACAGTTGTCAGAATTAAATTTATGACCCGAAAGAGAAGCAAAAGTGGAAACTGCATTTAAAAAAGGGCTGTAAAGAAGAATCAGGAGAGACCATATATAAAAGCATATCATCTCTGTAAACTGAACATTTAATTTGCTTATCTCCATATTTGTAGCCTGGGATGGCACTATTTTGCTTAATTTTAGATAGAAAGGGCTCGAGAGCAAGAATAAAAAGAAGAGGTCACCTCTATGAAATAGAAAAGAAGAAGAAATTAATCCATTGACAAATATCGATGCAGAAGGGGAAAAGTATAAAAGAGAGACTAAGTTGATGAACTTTTTTTTAAAACTGAACCATGAAAGTGTAGAGGATATAAATTTCCAGTGTATCTGATCAAAAGCTTTCTTAGCATCTGAGGAAATGGCTGCTAAAGAATGTTTATGAGGCGTAGATTTACTCAGATAGTCTAAAACAAGCCTGGTATTATCAGAGAGTTGTCTACCTTTAACGAAACCAGCTTGTCGCAACCAATTAAATTGGTGGGGGAGATTAAATTGGGGAGGAGAGGGTTAAGGCATAATGTGAGAAACTTGGTAAAGATTCTATAATCAGAATTAACTAAGGAAATGGGTCTATAATTTTTGCATAACTTACGATCTTTATTATCTTTTGGTATGAGATATATTAAGGCTTCTTGAAATGTCCGGGTAGCAGAATTAGAAGTAAAAAAGGTAAATAATCAATGTAATTCGGGAATTAATTGTTTAGAGAAGTGAAGGTAGTTAATAGCAGTACGAATGTCATGAGTGTAATATCAGAATCAAGGGAAGAAAAGTCAGTGATTAAATCGATCTCCTTACAAATAAAAGAAAGCTATGAGTTAATATAGATTTTAGAGGATGTTATTCTGGTGTCTAGAGATTTTGATAAAAGTTAGTAAATTCATTAAGCATATCGTTGTCTTTAAAAAGAGGTACGGAGTTGTACCTTAAGATATTTTCTATTTTAGTTTGTTCCTTTTTAATTTTAAGATAATTTGCTAATAATTTACCTGCTTTATTTTGACCATGATAGTATCTGGAACGAGAGTTAGGAAGATAAGAGGTAGCTTCTTCCATGGGGAGTTTATTGAAGTCAAATTTGGAGTTATTATCTAAACAGGTCTTAGATTTGGATGTGAAGTAGGACTGTTCTAACGTTTTGATGCATGATCATTGTTTGATGGCTGTAGTGAATTGTTTGTGAATGGAGGAATGGACAAAAGAAGACATGGAGGAGCGGTCTAAAGAAGGATCTATAACCAGATTGCAATCCCCTCCGAAAACTAAATAGGCATCAGAAATAGACATCAGTTTGGATGCAATTGAAGTTCAAAATGTTTAAACAGGATGTGTGGGTGTATAAATATTGAAAACAGATATTTGTATTTTATTTACTTGGAACCTTACGAGAAGGCACCGACCTTCTTGATCTGATTCTTGTGATAACAAGGTAACATCTAGAGGTTTTTTTTACATATAAGTACAATCCATTATGTTTCCCATTAACAGGTGATGGAAATGCACATCCACCCAGTTTCTAACAGTTTTTTTGGTCTCCAATTCAGTAACATGAGTTTCCTGCAACATAGCAATATCAGTGTTTAATTTGGCTAAAAGAGGAAGAAATCTTTGGCCCATATTTATACTCGGTTTGTGCTGAATTAGCATCATTTATACTCGGTTTGCACTGTATTAGCGTCATAATTCAGCTCAAACCTAACTCTATATTTAAACTTTGGCACTAGACACGTCTAGCGCCAAAGTGATGAAGTTAATGTTGTTTTCTGGATGTGAAAACCTATCTTGCGTCAATGAGATGCAAGGTAGGCGTTCCCAGCCAGAAAAGGACTATATGGCCTTAGCGCCAGATTTATCCCCGTGCCTAAATCCAGCACAGGGGATGGGGGCCTTAAATAATGACGCTAAGCTTGCCTAGCGCCAATATTTAATGCTTGGGTATAGGCAGGCGCTAGGGGACCTGTAGGCATATTTCCATGATCAAAGACCATGGAAAAAGCCCATAGGAGCCCTTCCCTGGCCCTAGGAACCCCTCCACCCACACCAGGGGGACACCACAGGTAAGTCCCGGTAAGTATTTTTTTTTTTCACACCCGGAGGCCCTGACTTGGGCCCCCCTGCATGGCGCTGGCCCCAATGGCTATGCCCAGGGGACGTTTGCCCCTGGACATGGCCATTGGGGTGGTGGGCATGGCTCCTGTCTTAACTAAGACAGAAGCCATGTCCATGGCGGTTGTGCACCAGAAAATGGCGCTACACTGCTTATAGGCTTTTATTTGCCTCTAAACAGTGTAGCGCCATAATTTGGCGCACAAGCTCCGGTTTCCCCTACGGCTCCCTTACCATGTTTGCGTCCTTTACAAGGACGCTAACAGGGCATTAGCACCGGCTAGCGCCATTCCATAAATATGGTGCCCGGCCAGCATCTTGGAATGACGCTAGCCAGTGCTATACTTTTTCACGCAAAAATTAGTTAGCGCAGTCTTGCGTGAAGAAGTATGAATATGGGCCTTTGTCACTTAATAGGTGAACCTAATCCTTTTACATTCCAAGTAATAATACATAAAGTCACGAATAAAGAATTGCATTGAAATTAGCATATGCTATAAGTAGAGAGTAACAAGAACATAAATTCATTACTTGAGAAAAAAATACAACTTTGAAATTCTTTGCAGAAAGAGAAATACAAAAAAAGAATGCATTAAAAGAGAAGGAACATGATGGAGAATACAAAATATAGAAAAAAGAGATAGGAGAGAGTCTGAAAATAGAAGGAAAGAAAAAGAGATGCAGATCAAAAAAAGAAAACATGAAAAGGATTGAAGAAATGAGGATGTTGACATGGACATTGTAAGACAAAAGACATACCAAATACAAAGACAAAATAATTGGGTGTGGTGCGACCACAAAAGAGAAGATGACAACAACTGGGATCCAGAGGCAGCTGGAGGGATTAACATCCAGGCCATAAATATGGGTATAGAAATAGGAGAGGTTGCTGGACATGACACAGAAAAATTACCTAAGAAGTGTATAAAAAATAAATATGATTAAGTTATACAAAAATGTAATACTAAAATAATAATAAACTAATAAAACATGAAGGTAAATATTAGATTAACCAAAAAATTATAACATAAAATACAACAACAACAACATGAAATATGAAAAAAAAGTTATATGATGCTTTCAAGTGAAAGGATTCTTGGAAGTGTCCATGGTTTCCATTTTACAATTATCAATACATTTCTGCATTACAGAGGGATATTTATACGTTGTTCCTTGTTATTATAAGCTACTTTAAAGAAGCAAGGATGGAAAAGACCAAATTGGGCTCCAAGAGAATGTAGCTCAGGACGCATGCCTAGAAATTACTTCCGTCTGTCTGCTGTAGCCTTAGCCAGATCCTGAATAAAATATAATGGGTTTCCTGACCAAGTAACAAGTCCTTTGGTTTATGCTGCCTTAATAACTGTGAGGAGATCTTGATATTCCAGAAAACATATTATGACTATGGAAGGTTTTTGTGACAAGGAGGCATGTTGAGATTGATGCCCAAGTTTATGAGCATGTTGTTTTATTAAGCTTAGTGGATTCAGGCAAGTCCAAAATTTTGGAGAGAAAGTTTTGTAAAAAAGAAAGAGGTTGAGAACCCTCAGGTCCATATTTATACTTTTTTAGCAATGTATGTGCGTCATTTTTTTACGCGAAAGCGGCGCAAACATACAAAATACAATTATATTTTGTAAGTTTGCGCCGATTGTGCATCAAACAATGACGCAAATGCGGCGCTAAAAAAGTATAAATATGGGCCTCAGTTTCTTTCGCAAGACCATAAATGCAAAGAGTATTATGCCTATTGCGATTTTCTAAATCTTCAGTGACTTTCTTAATGTATGACACTTCCACTTTAAATGTGTAACATTTTGAGCAGTGTCTTGAACAGAAAGCATCTGATGTTCTATGCTCGCAACTCTATTTTCCATCAGAGACCATTTGCCGTCCAGTCGCTAAAGTTTTGTATTAGTTTCCTCCATGTAGGGCTTCAAGGCACGGATCTCATCTGCATGGAGCTCTATAGAAATAGAGGATCTATCAGGTGATGGAGGATCTTTTTTGGCCTTTTGTTTGCTGTTAAAGGAGTTGTTGTTGGTATTTTAGAAGCTTGCTTTGAACCTTATAAGGATTAACCTAAACAGAATTTCTATTCTGTTTCACACACCAGGTAAGCCAGTTTGGCCATACTGATTGATAAATTGTTTAAGTGCCTGGTGCCCATGATTGTTTGATAAAATGTGTAGCCTTTGGCAAAATGCCTGGGGTTCTCCACGATGTCCCAAAATGTTCTCAGCTGCTAGTGTAAGGAGCTGATTGGCGATGAAATTGTGGAGTGATCCTTGGGGATTTCGTAGAAGGTTATGGAAGGAAAGTATGAGAATTTGAAAGTCAGACAATAATTCCTGCAGAATTGTGAACCAAACCTGAGAGTACCACACAGGAGTAATTAACACTAGAGAAGTTTGTTTACGCCTAGCCTAAGTTAGTACTCTGGTGAGCCTCATAAAGGGAGAAATTGCACAATTGAGACTGTGTGACCAATACTGAAACAAGTCGTCTGTGGTTTTAGCCATGGGATCTGTTCTAAAGCTGCAAAAAAGGGAATTTGGGTATTCAATTGATATACATAAAATTCTACAGAAAAGGGACCCCATGAGAAGAAGCACTTTTGAATACTGACGGGTGTTGACAGACAGTGAACATTGCGATTGGGCTGGCCAGGGGCGGCCCTGCACTGCCCATGCCAAGTGCATGGGCAGAGCAGGGACCCCCTTAGGGCCCCCTGCACCTTGTCTCCACCAGCTGTTTCATGGCAGGGCTACTGCCATGAAACTACTGGGGGAGTTGTAATCCCCAGGGCAGTACAGCATGCAGCACTGCCCTGGCGGATGAGGACCACCAGAACCGCCACACCGTCGGACTGACGAAAAGTGGCAGTGCTGGCGGTCCAACCGCTGCGGTTGTAATGTGGCGGTCTGACCGCCACTGTGAACCTGACGGTCTCATCAGGGTTGTAATCAGGCCCTATGTGTTAGTTTGCCATCATGTTGAGATTCACTGGTAGGTATTCTCTCTGGGCAGAGATTTTGTTTTGGAAGCAGAATTCACAGAATATTTTTCTTAATTCCCATTGAGGTTTGGGTTTTGTTCCCCCTAGCTGATTGATGTATCTGACCACTGTCAGGTTGTCCATTCTTAATAAAACTGCACACTCTACTTTGTGGTTTACAAATGTTCTGTTCACAAAGGGCCCTAGCACATTGAAAAAACTGATATGCAGTGATGACTCCTTATTTTACCATATACCACCAGCTGATATTCCACCACGTCTTATGCACAAACCTGTCAGACTTTCATCTATCTGACTTTAACACAAGATTAGGTGCATAAACAAAAATTCCCCAAAATTGTCATTCCGTTCCAAGATTCCAAATGGTCTAATCACTGCTAGAGTTCCAGGACAGACTCATGGTCACAAAAAAACTGTTGGGCTGATTTATCTTTGGGTTGTGTTGCCCTTGCATCACACATGCTGTCAACAAAGCAATCCTTAAGTCATTTTTACCAAGCAGCGCAAAGCCATCATGCATGGCCCTACATTGCTTGGTACATTTGGTGTAACACAAGGCAGCGCAAGTCAATACCTTGCATTACTCTGCTGTTGGAAGGCATTCCATAGGTGGAGCTTGGATGTTCACACGCATCCACCCATGAATTTCGGCACATTCTCAGATTTATCAAGAGTGGTAAATCTGGGAGAGTTTCAAAATGCTATGCCTTCACGATAGAGGCCCCAGGAGGAGAAATTTCTTCATTTCTCTTTGTTGTTTTCTCTTTGTAAGTATGCTGCATGCTGCACCATACTTAGGCCCATATTTATACTTTTTGATGCAAACCTGCGTTAGTGAAGGTTTGCATCAAAAAGTATACTGCCGGCTAGCGCCATTCCTGGATGCCAGCCAGGCATCATATTTATGCTATTACGCTAGCAGGAGGTAAGGCCCAGTTAGTGTAAAAATGATTGACGCTAACCAGGTGGGGGAGGCGTGGGGGAAACTGGAAGTTGTGCATGAAAGAATGGCGCTAGTCAGGTCAGAATAAACAAAATGACTCTAACCTGATTAGCGTAATTTTTCCCACGATTCACCCCCATGGACATGACTCCTGTCTAAGTAAAGACAGCAGTCATGCCCCTCAGCCAAATGACCATGCCCAGGGGACTTATGTCCGCTGGGCATGGCCACTGTGCACAGTGCCATGTAGGGGAGGCAAATTTAGGCCCCCTATGGCACTTTGAAAAAAAATTAAACATACTTACCTGGACTTACCTGGGATGGGTCCCCCCCATCCTGAGGTGCCCTCCAGGGTGGGTGTCCCTGGGGGCAGGAAAGGGCACCTGTGGGCTGTTTCCATAGTCTCTGACCATAGAAAAAGGCCCACAGATCCCCTAATGCCTGCCCATACCCAGGTGTTAAATAATGGCACTAAGCAGGATTAGCGCCATTATTTAAGGCCCTCCTCCTCCTGTGCATGAATTCAGCACGGGAGGATAAATATGGCGCTATGGCCATAGTGTGGGTTTTTGCCCAGGAACTCCTACCTTGCATCTCATTGACTCAAGGTAGTTTATCTGCAAGCATGACCTGACGCAAACTCCAAAACTTTGGCGCTAGACGGGTCTAGCGACAAAGTATAAATATAGAGTTAAGTTTGTGCCGGATTTTAGTAAAAAAAGTATGCAAATCTGGCACAGAGTATAAATATGGGCCTTAAGAAAGAGAAAAAAGCCTCTAAAGATTTTTTTGTGCTGAAAGGTGTCCCTTCCTACACAAAAATCTATCCTAGCTGCAACGTAGGCACCATGCACCATGACGCAAGGGTGTTTGTGTTGGTGGTAGGTTGGAGTATGTGCACCAGCGGAAAAAGAGAGCAGGAATATGATTGATATGGCACATTCCTGCCCTTTCCATATCATGCAGTGCAGCAAGTTGTCTTGCTGCATCCCGCTGCACCAAAGTCTCATAAATCTGGAGCCAGATCGGTGTAGGAGAGATCTTTGCATATGTATAGTGCCGGCTTGCGCCATTCCTGCCATATGAAAGCAATGGCACAAGCCGACACTCAGCTTGGGCTAGCGTCAACTAAAATGATGCTAACCGGGTGGGGGTGGCGGTAGGGAAGGAGGAGGTTGTGCCCCAAAAAATGACGCTAGCTTGGTTAGAGGCAAAAAAATGCCTCTAGCCAGCCTAGCACTATTTTCTGGATCACAACCACCAAAAACATGACTTCTGTCTTAGGAAAGACATGAGTCATGACCACCACGTCGATGGCCAGCACAGGGGACAAGAGTCCCCTGGGCATGGTATTGCACCCTGTGCCATGCAGACAGCTCCAAGATGGGGCCCCTGATGGCACTTTAAAAAATACACTTTCCAAAACTTACCCTACTTACCTGTGTTGGCATCCGCCATCGTCTGGTGTCCCTCTGTTGTGTGTGGGAATGTTCCTGGGGCTTGGGGTGGGCACCTGTGGACCTATTCCGTGGTGTCTGACCATGGAAATGAGTCCACAGATCCCCTAACGCCTGGTCTGACCCAGGTGTTAAATCACGATGCTAAGCAAACTTAGCACCTTTATTTAGTCCCTCCTCCCACCCATTTTTTAAATGGGAATGCCTAACCTTGCATCTCATTGATGCAAGGTAGGTGCACGCATTCAAAAAATGGCGCAAACTCCTATATTGTGACGTTAGACATGTCTAACATCAAAATATAAATATGGAGTTAAGTTTGTGCCAAATTTGCGTCAAAAAAATGATGCAAATTCAGAGCAAGCAGAGTATAAATATGCCCCTTAGTCTCTGTAAGGTCCGGTTATAAAGAGGATCAGGAAAGATCACTGGTTTTGAGAAAGAGGGAAGATCCACTATCCTGTCTAGCAATCTCAATGAGATTGCAGACGTTTTTTTTAAATGATTAAATAGCTGTCTAAACAGGTTTTAATTTTGACTGAGGTAGTGGTAAGATTGCTCTCATATTCTGTGGTCAAGTTTGTGACAATGAAGATTTCTCCAAGGTAATTACGAATCCTAGTGATTGAAGAAGGGAATTATTAATGGCAGGTGATTCTGAACTGTTGAAGGAGACTGTGCCATGATTAAAACATGATCATTGTTTTAAAATCTTTGCAAAGCACCAGGGTGCTAAGTCTAACCCAAAGGAAAGGCGAGTGCATTGTAAGGTTTGGTCCTCTGATAGGAACTGGAGATACTTCCAGAAATCCTTGAGTTTGGGAATCGTCAAATATGCATCCTGTAAGTCTAGATGGATCATCCTGTTTTCCGGAAGTAGTATGGCCCATATTTATACTTTTTGACGCTAAACTGCGCTAACGCAGTTTAGCGTCAAAAAGTTTTGCGCCGTCTAACGCCATTCTGAAGCGCCATGCGGGCGCCGTATTTATGGAATGGCGTTAGACGGCGCAATCAGACCGGCGCTGCCTGGTTTGCGTGGGAAAAAACCACGTAGACCAGACAGCGCCGGCGTAGGGGGAAAATGGCGCATGGGCGTCTTAAAATGGGGCAAGTCAGGTTACGTCGAAAAAATCGTCTTAACCCGACTTGCGCCATTTTTTAACGACGCCCATCCCCCATCAACATGACTCCTATCATTGTAAAGATAGGAGTCATGCCCCCTTGCCCAATGGCCATGCCCAGGGGACTTCTGTCCCCTGGGCATGGTCATTGGGCATAGTGGCATGTAGGGGGGCACAAATCAGGCCCCCCTATGCCACAAAATATTATTAAAAAAAAAAAAAAAAAAACTTACCTGAACTTACCTGAATGTCCCTGGGGTGGGTCCCTCCAGCCTTGGGTGTCCTCCTGGGGTGGGCAAGGGTGGCAGGGGGGGCCCCTGGGGGCAGGGGAGGGCACTCTGGGCTCATTTTGAGCCCACTTGTCCCTTAACGCCATGCCTGACCCAGGCGTTAAAAAGCGGCGCAAATGCGCCGTTTTTAGCCACGCCCACTCCCGGGCGTCGCTTTTGCCCGGGAGTATAAATACCACGTAAAGGCCTGGGAGTCATTTTTTAGACGGGAACGCCTCCCTTGCATATCATTAACGCAAGGAAGGGGTTCACGCTAAAAAATGACGCACATTCCGGGAACTTTGGCGCTATTCGCCTCTAACGCCATAGTATAAATATGGCGTTAGTTGGCGTTAGTTTTGCGTCGAAATTGCGTAAAAAAAAACGACGCAATTTCGGCGCAAACGGAGTATAAATATGGCCCTATATCTCTCCAATGCAAAATCATTCCCGTTGTGAGGTTTTGGTAAATAACAAATTGAATGAACTACTCAAGGTTTATTGTAGGTCACAATCTTTTGTTCATTTTGTTTTCCTCTAACAAAGTTGTTTCTATTGTCCCTTGGAGAAGCAAAGTTTGAACTTCCTGAGTTACTAGGAGTTTTAGTTGTTAAGTTGTTGAGGGAAACATAGGAGCATATTTATCCCTTGGAGAAGTAAAGTTTGAACTTCCTGAGTTACTAGGAGTTTTAGTTGTTTTATTGTTTAGGGAAACATTGGGGCATATTTATACTTGTTTTGCGCCGAATTTGAGGTTTTTTTTGTGCAAATTCGGTGCAAAACTAACCCCATATTCATACTTTGGCGCTAGACCTGTCTAGCACCAAATTTATGGAGTTAAAGTCATTTTTTGGACGTGGAAACCTACTTTGCGTCAGTGAGATGCAAAGTGGGTGTTCCCGTGCAAAAAATGACTCTATGGCCTTAGCGCCATATTTATCACGCACTGGGGGAGGAGGGGTCAAATAATGGTGCAAAGCTTGCTTTGCACCATTATTTAACGCCTGGGGCAGGGCAGGCGTTAGGGGAACTGTGGGCCTATTTCCATGGTAGAACACAGGGCCACCCACACCAGAGGGACAGCGGAGGATGTGGGACACAATCCCAAGTAAGTATAGGTAAGTACAGGTAAGTATTTTTTTTTAAGTGCCATTGAGAGCCATGAAATGGGACCCCCCACATAGCCCTGGTCCCCTGTGCTAGCCATTGGCGTGGTTGGCATGACTCCTGTCTTTTCTAAGACAGGAGTCATGTGATATGGATGTTTTTGCGTAAGAAAATTATGCTGGGCTAGTTAGAGTAATTTTTTTTACTCTAACCTGCCTAATGTCATTTTTTGGAGCAAAACCACCTTCTTCCATACCGCCAGCCCCACCCAGCTAAAGTCATTTTTTTTTACGCTAGCCTACCCTTTGCACTGGCTTACACCATTCCATAAATATGGTACCTGGCTGGTGCTCAGAAATGGTGCAAGCCGGTGCTAAACATTTTGGTGCAAAACTGCATTAGTGCATGTAGAAACAGGAAAGAACCTGTAGCATCCAAGATAATAATGTTATTACAATGAACCTGACCCTCAACTCCATTAAACCTTTATTTTTTGGGAGGAGGAACCAAGTCATCTGTGTTATTTTTATCAAAATCTATATTGTACCAGCAAGCATCATCATCTGTGTCATATAATGGATCAACTACAATTTGTAGATGCACATCTGAAGTTGTATGATTAACCTCACGGCTGGGAGGTCCAGAAAAAGAATGGGTATCTTGGTTAGTCAAAAACTCATAGTTCTGAGAACCTTCTTAGAAGGGATCAAGATTTTTGTGTAGCAGTTTGCTAGAAATTGTGGCCCATATTTATACTTTTTGACGCAAAACTGCGCTAACGCAGTTTTGCGTCAAAAAAATTAGCACCGGCTAACGCCATTCTGAAGCGCCATGCGGGCGCCGTATTTATTGAATGACGTTAGCCGCCGGTGCCGTCTGGTGTGCGTTAAAAAAAACGACGTACACCAGGCAGCACCGGCATAGGGGGGTATGGGGCTTGGGCGTCAAGAAATGGGGCAAGTCAGGTTGAGGCAATTTGTTCGCCTCAACCCGATTTGCGCCATTTTTTTTCCACTCCCAACCCCCATAGAAATGACTCCTGTCTTAGCAAAGACAGAAGTCATGCCCCCTTGCCCAATGGCCATGCCCAGGGGACTTCTGTCCCCTGGGCATGGTCATTGGGCATAGTGGCATGTAGGGGGGCACAAATCAGGCCCCCCTATGCCACAATTTCTTTTTTTTTAAAAACTTACCTGAACTTACCTTAATGTCCCTGGGATGGGTCCCTCCAGCCTTGGGTGTCCTCCTGGGGTGGGCAAGGGTGACAGGGGGTGTCCCTGGGGGCATGGGAGGGCACCTCTGGGCTCCTTCAGAGCCCACTGGTCCCTTAACGCCTTGCTTTTGCAGGCGCAAAAAAACGGCGCAAAAGCGGCCGTACGTCATTTATTTTGACCCGCCCACTCCCGGGCGTGAATTTTGCCCGGGAGTATAAATCCGACGCACATGCCTCGGAGTCGATTTTTTAGACGGGAACGCCTATCTTGCATATAATTAACGCAAAGTAGGTGTCCACGCTAAAAAATGACGCTAACTCCATGGACTTTGGCGCTAGACGCGTCTAACGGCAAAGTATAAATATGGAGTTAGTTTTGCGTCGGAATTGCGTCAAAAAAAACGATGCAATTCCGGCGCAAACGGAGTATAAATATGCCCCTGTATTTTTTTACATATGTTTTATTATTTTTATGATAACTTCAGACAAAAGTGCTAAGAGATTGTAGGAACCATGCTTTTCCTGATTTCCTCCTCAGGATCGGCCAAGGCAGGCTGTCTGGAAATCATAGAACTTACTTAGGATTCAATAACTTTTTTAATACCCTTCATAGTAGAAGTTATGGATTGCTTGAGAGATGACCAAATAACATAATTGTGGGTCAAATGTACCAAGAAGGCCTTTTGCGACCGGTAATAACGATTTCTTAAAAATCTCAAATGCTATTACCGAATCGCAAATTTTTTTGCATTTCCAAAAATGTGATTTCTTAACTGGAAATTTCAATTTCGGAAATGCAAAACCCCAGGTTGCTGGGGGCCTAAGGCCCCCTCTGCTGCACCCCAAAATAATATTTTACAACATGTAAGGTGCACACATGCCAAAAGGGCATGTGTGCTCTACATGTACATTTTAAAAATGCATTTTAAATGCATTTTTAAAATTTGCACATGGTTTCCACCAGGTTCAACATGGTGGTATATAGCGATTCCTAAATGCCCAATTCGCATTTAGGATTTGCTTCTTACATGTGCTTTAGAAATCGCAAATAAGGAATCCTCATTTGCGATTTCTTATTTAGAGAGTCGCTATTTGCGACTCTCTAAAGAGTGTCGCAATTTTAAGGAATCGCTATTTTTTTAGCGATTCCTTAAAATTGCTTTCAGAATGCCTTTAATTCATTCTGAAATGTTTTTTTGCATTCGCAAACGGGCATTCGCATCGTTTGCGAATGAAAAAAGCTTTCATACATCTGGCCCTTAGTTCTTGAATGAAAGACTCACTTTCTTAATCCTCAATGTAAAATACTGTTGACCATTCTGAAGTAATTGTAAAACTTACAGATACATCAACCTTTGACCCTGCTTGCAGGTAGGTTTCTCCACGCTTTTTCCCTCCGCGCCACCACCACCTTTTGCAGTTCACTCTTGCTTCCCTTTTTCCTGCCACTGCGTCCCCTGCGGCCCCTCCCGCCTCCCCCCTTGTTCTATCACTGTCTTTTGCTTCCCTCTTTTCCTGCCGCTGTTTCCCCTGTGGCCCCTCCCGCCTCCCCCCTCGTTCTTTCACCGTCTTTTGCTTCCCTCTTTTTCCCGCCGCTGCGTCCCCTGCGGCCCCTCCCGCCTCCCCCCTCGTTCTCTCACCGTCTTTTGCTTCCCTCTTTTTCCCGCCGCTGCGTCCCCTGCGGCCCCTCCCGCCTCCCCCCTCGTTCTCTCACCGTCTTTTGCTTCCCTCTTTCCCGCCGCTGTGTCCCCTGTGGCCCAACCCCCCAGCCGTCTCATTGGACGAATCCTCCCACCTCCCAGCATGCCACTCTCACCCTCCCCTCCTCTTATGGCAGCTGCGGCGCGGGCGCACCGCTGGCGCGGCGAAGGCGCGCCAAAGGCAAGCCGGTCTGCTCCCGTCCGCGCCTGGTCCGCGCCCAGTGCCACCCCCCCGGACCCACGAGACCCCTGCGCCTCCAGACGCCGCTACACAGCTGACCAGCTCAACGCCCTCAACCCCGGCCAAACCACAGCTTGCTCCCAGTCAGCACCTAGGACCACCCACGGACCCTTCGCATGCCGCACCTGCAAATTCACCTGCGACAGAACAAGGAAACTGACAAAGACCGGAACAAACCACCTCCACTGCATACTCCTCAACACCTGCTCCGCAAGCAAGCACGCCATCCAGCTCTGGGACCTGCTTGACTCCCCCGCCCCAGACGTAGCCTTCCTGACCAAAACCTGGTGGAACGACTCCTCGGCGCCCGACGTCGCAATAGCCATCCCGGACGGCTACAAGATCATCCGTAGGGACCGCAACAACGGAACCGGAGGAGGCATAGCCATCGCCCACAAATCCTCCCACACCGACCCCAACACCACTCTCAGAGGAACGCTCATCTACAGGTCCTCCGGACCACAAGCACCATTCAGCGAATCCCTCGCCGACCTCACCAGCACCCACGCTCTCACCTCAACGGATTAAATCCTCCTCGGAGACCTAAATTTCCACCTGGAGAACAACAATGACACCAACTCCACTACACTGATCACCAACCTCGGCAACCACGGCCTCATACAACTCGTCAACACACCAACCCACATCGCCGGCCACACGCTTGATCCCATCTTCTCCTCAAGTGCCCACATCACCTTCAACCATACCACCGTACTCCACTGGACCGACCACCACTGCATCCACTTCACCTACAAAAAACATACCGAGCACCATCGCACCCAACAACCACCCCGCCGATGCTGGAACAAAGTTACGGAAGACCAGCTTACCAACGCCCTCGTCAAGAACCCACCCCCCTGACTCCACCGACCCAGACACCGCCGCCAACAACCTCATCATGTGGATCAATGACTGCATCAACACCCTCGCACCACTCAAAAAACCCACCGACAACCAAGCCAGAAGAAAAGCCATCTGGTTCACCGACGAGCTGCTAAATTCCAAACGCGACTGCTGGAAGCTAAAAAAGGAATGGCTCCTCAAACGCACACCTGACAGCCTCACAGCCCACAAGGACGCCACCCGCAAGCACCACCAACTCATCAGACAAGCCAAACGATCCCACTTAAAAGACAGCCTGGACAACAGCGCACACGACAGCAAAGAGCTCTTCAGCATCGTGAAAGAACTTTCCAACCCCAGCGCCAACGACATCCCTCCATCCCGAACAATCCACCTATGCAAACCACCTGACCTCCTGGACCAACGTGAGCGACACAGAGACACGCAAGATCATGAACTCCATCCACTCAGGATCTCCGTCAGACCCCTGCCCACCCCACGTATACAACAAAGCCAACGCCACCATCGCCCCCCAACTACGGAAGGTCATCAACATCTCCTTCGAAACAGGGGGATTCCCTGAAAAATGGAAACACGCCGAAATCCGCGCCTTCCTCAAGAAACCCAAAGCAGACCCCAACGACCTCAAAAACTTCTGACCCATCTCCCTGCTCCCCTTTCCAGCAAAGGTGATTGAAAAAATCGTCAACACACAACTAACCAGCCACCTCGAAGACAACGGCATCCTAGACCCCTCCCAGTCCGGCTTCAGATTAAACCACAGCACCGAAACCGCACTTCTTGCCGCCACAGACTACATCAGACGCCAAATGGACAACAGCGAAACAGCAGCCCTCATCCTCCTGGACCTATGTGCCGCCTTTGACACAGTCTGCCACCGCACCCTTGAATCACGCCTCTACGAAACCGGAATTCAAGGAAAAGCCCTCGACTGGATCGTCTTATTCCTCTCTGGCAGAACCCAGAGAGTCTGCCTCCCCCCTTCCGCTCCGAAGCCACCGACATCATCTGTGGCGTCCCCCAAGGCTCATCCCTCAGCTGTTCAACATCTACATGGCCCCTCTCGCACAAGTGGCCCGACAACACAACCTCAACATTCTCACCTACGCCGACGACACCCAGCTCATCCTCTCACTCACCAAAGACCCGCACACCGCCAAAACCAACCTCCACGAGGGGATGAAATCCATCGCCGAATGGATGAGAAACAGCCGTCTGAAATTGAACTCGGACAAGACGGAGGTCCTCATCCTCGGATCCACCCCCTCCGCCTGGGACGACTCCTGGTGGCCCACCGCACTAGAAACCCCACCGACCGACCACGCTCGCAACCTGGGCTTCATTCTCGACTCCTCCCTCACCTTCTCTAAACAGGTCAACGCAGTTTCCTCCTCCTGCTACAACACACTCCGCATGCTCCGCAGAATCTACAAGTGGATCCCGACAGAAACAAGAAGAACAGTGACACAGGCCCTCATCAGCAGCAGGCTGGACTATGGCAATGCACTCTACACAGGCATCCCAGCGAAAGACCTACTACGCCTCTAACGCATCCAAAACGCCTCCGCCCGACTGATCCTCAACGTACCCCACCACAGCTGCATCTCCCACCACCTGAGAAACCTTCACTGGCTCCCCGTGGACAAAAGGATCACTTTCAAGCTTCTTACCCATGCTCACAAAGTGCTCCACGACACCGGACCAGCCTACCTAAGCAACAGATTCACCTTCTACACCCCCACCCGTCAGCTCCGCTCCTCTAACCTCGCCCTCGCCATCGTCCCCTGCATCCGAAGAAAGACCTCCGGTGGCAGATCCTTCTCATACCTCGCCGCCAAAACCTGGAACACCCTCCCCACCAACCTGCGACAGACCCAAGATCTACTCACCTTCAGAAGACTCCTCAAGACCTGGCTCTTCGACCAGTAACTCCAGCTCCCCCCCCCCCAAGCACCTTGTAGTGCGCTTTAGAAATCCAATGATTGATTGATTGATTGATCATAACATAAAATAACTAAATGTATGAATAGATAAATGAGTTTATAATTAGTTGATATTTCTTATTTAAATTGGTAATTGTTGAAGGGCCCCCATAAAGAGTAATCAGAAAGGAAAATAGTGTGAAATGTGTTCTGAAAAGGAAAAACAGTGAAGTGGTTTGTGAGCAAGTCGGGAAAGTCAGACCAGCTTCTTGACTGTAATGAAAAAGGTGGCTCATTTGTTTTGCAAAAAAAAAGGCGAAATGCTATACTAGAATCTAGCATATCACTTTCTCATTTTGGTTGCCAGTACATCCTATCTTTTTTCTAGGGCTTCTTTTGAGGCCACCGATCCATATTACTGTTTGCTGTACTTGTGCTGCTCCCATAAATCAAGCCTGGACCAAAACTTGTTTTTAGCCTCCTATAACAAATCTTTAATAAGAGGTTTACCCTTTCCATCTCAGAAGGCGGTTGCTTCACATATAGGGTCCGGTGGTGGCCAGTGAAGGTGTCTGCTATGTCTTTGGCTTCAGAAAAAACACTTTACTCTCCTTATAATTTATGTATGGGATCGCCATTGTCTACGGTTTGTTAGTGGTCAGCTGATATAGCACTTTGCTGGCTGTGTTTCCAGATTCATATATTCTGCTTCGTGCAGCTGTCTTCTCGTATTTGGGTGTGCCCATGAACAGGTCCCTGAGCTGGGCCCTGGAAATCTCCAGCTATTTATGGTACTTGGTTGGGTCCACCCACCTGATGCTCAGCTCAAGCCCCCTTGTTTCCATTGTTTCTACTACAGCTTGCTGTTGTCATTCATGTTACCTGACAAGTGCCATGGCGCACCCCTAATCTCCGCCTTAAAGCCCTCCTACATAGTAATGGCAAATGAAATGAAATGTGTGGATTTATGTAAAACGGCTTATCACCAGTGAGGGTCTCCAGGCGCTGTTTGTGAGCAGGGGGACATTAGGGTGGTCATTAGGAGTTTGGCGGTCTGTGGACTGCCATGTCGGCAGTGGTGGTCGCTCTGCCGCCAGCCCGACGGAGAAGACTGCCATATTATGACCATGGCGGTCCTCCCAATCGAACATAGCCAATTCACCCCCAGTACCGCCACTGCAGACTGGACTGCCGCCGATGGCAGTAGGCATCTCCAGTCCAGCAGGGACCATGTTACCGCTGAGCGTATTACGAGGTTGCACACCGCCAGGATTTCCGGCGAGGTCGCACTGCCACCAAAACCCTGGCAGAAACTAATGCTATAAAAAGAGATACTAACCTTCAAGAACACAGACACGTTTGGAGCCGCCATGGAACCAGAACTTGAAGTCTTCCCACTGCTCTTGTTCGCACCATGACTCTGGAACCAGCGATGACGACGAAGACAACAACTGTAAGTACACCTACCTAGCACACACTGGAGGGAAAGGTATTAGAACACACACACACACAACAGACACATCCAGGACGGTTAGCGACAGCCACACACACACGCATCAATACACCCATACCAACACACATACACACCTACACATGCACACACAAAACACACACACAAGAACAATCCACACACCATGCCTAACACAGACGTGCTATACACACACCACCTCGCACACTTCCAAGTCATACAACATCACAATCGAACTACACAAACTCATTGACAACACATTGAAATGCACACCGACACATACTGACAACAACACGCAAAGACAACTCACAACCAATCAACAACACCACACACCTAGTACCTAATGTCACACCATGCCCACACAACGTACAATTGATGTGACATACCCATTACCACACACACGGACGCACACACAACAACCACATAATGGCACACATCACCACCACAACACATCACACCACGTTCAGTGCACAACTTTGCTACACACATGCATTGAGCTACACAATCCTATCATAGACACAAAACACACCAATAGCAGCAGGACTATTGGCAGGCCTACACACACACACATGCATCTTGGGCACAACAGCTAGCACAACCAACAGACACAGTTCACACACACACACAAACCAAAGGCCACACACACAACACATCCATGACGAAGGAAAGGTTAGGACAAGGATGTCACCATCAATACCAGAAGCAGGTTGGTCCAGATGTAATAAATATATGAATGAAAAAAAATACGCTATATACAAATATGAGGCAATAGGCCAGTCCATAGTCAGTGGTGCCCATGGCACATATGGCACAACACAGTGCCCCAATTTGACTCCGGACTGCAAAGTGACCTCCACAGGGTAGGGGCATCAAGGGGGCATGAAGGCACCTCAAGGATGAGGGGGGTTGAAGGTGGGGGTCTGGGCTTGGGAGGGTGGACCTTGGGTTTGGTAGGTGGGTCCTTGGGTTTTGTCTTGGGAGGGGGGATCTTGGGTTTGGAAAGGTTGACTTTTTAGCAGGGGGAGGGGCATGGGCACCACCTGGGATGTCAGGGGAGGACTGGGAGGTGGAAGGGCTGGACTTGGGGAGGGACAAAGGGTGCTTCGGGGAACCACGGGGTGGTCCTATCCAGCTGCCACATCCCTACAGCCGATATACAAACCTTGGAGGAGAACCCTGCCTCTCTGGTTTGTAAGAAAATGCCCTTCCTGGGTGGAAGAGCTAACACCTCCTCCCCCAGGAATGTACACCGTCCTGGCAGTGAGCTTCAAAGGGCTACAGCCCCTGAAACTAAAGCCCCAGGCCTGCTGTTAGCAGCCAATGGTTCCCCCTTTGCAAACCCTCACCTTTGGAGGGACCAAAGGCAGAAAACCACACAAAGGGTAGGAGGAGTGGCCCCATTGAGCATTCAGCACCCCTAGGGGCTTGCGAACAAAGTGGACCCTCCATTTCAGTTTCCTCCATGTTAGATGGCAAGAAAATAACCAGTGAGGTTTTGGGAAGTGACTCTTCCCACAGGAAGTAGTCACTGTAGTGGGTGTAGTCACCCAAGGGCAAGTGTCCCATTGGACACTACCAGGTTCCCCCTAAAACACCCACTAAATTCAGTATTTAGTGGGCTCCCCTAGAGCAAGAAACTAGATTCACCAGGAAGAGAGAAGACAGCACCAAAGAACACCACAGCATGTGAACAGAGGACCTGCTACACCAGAAGAGGCTCCAAGACCCCTGCTTGATGCACCAGCATCCTGACAATGGGACAATTGGACCAGCAACCTCAAAAGACCCAGAGGACCTCCAGGCTTTGCAAATAGCCCGAGATCTCCCTCCTGAGTGGAGGAACCACTCAGGAATCAAAAGAAGCCAGCAACAACGAGCAAACTGGTTAGGGTAACTTCACCAACCGGCCGATATCTCTGCAACCGTGAGTTGCAGCCAGATTTGACAACACACCAACAACAGCCCAAATGAGACCTGCGTGTGTGTCAACTTTGGTGACTGCACCCTCCTGTGACCGAGTTGTGGCAATACCCTAGGCATTGGTCAGTACACATCGGACAACAGCAAAAACAGCTCACCCTGAGCTTCAACTGGACCAGCAGGAAGCCCTCGTCAAGGGACTTCAGGAACATCCGGACCTCCCACCATCCTGCAAGGCCCACGTAAGAAGACTTACCCCCAGCTCCAAAGGGCTCCAGTGCGTACAGCTTCCAAGACCTCCAATTCGCCCTCCATCCGGCCGCCCTGAGCCCTGCACGTGGAACCAGCTGTGTGCCACAGGTCCCTAACCCCTTGCGACCTCGACAGCCCAAGGGGACCCGAAGGCACCACCTTTAGATCTGCTAACTAGCTCCTTTTCCAGGTGGCCCCAACAAGTGGCCCTGTGCCAAGAGACTTTCCACCTCTGCTCCAGCCAGAACCGTCAGCCGCCCAAGACTCTCCGGCTGACACAGTGTGCCCACCATCCACATCAACCATCCTGCAAACGAAGAGACTGGTAACTCAAATGTACGATTTTATATGTATTTTTTACATGTGGCCTTACATTGATCCCTATGGTACACAATTATGCACAGAAAGACTAACTTTAACAAAACTTTTAAAAATCATAACTCAAAAAGTACTTAACGTATTTTAACCATCTTGGTCTTAAGAATTATATATTTTTTATAAATTCTGGTCTCTAGTTATTCATTGAGTGTGTGTGGTGCATGATTGATACTGTGAGTACAGCAATTGCTTAGCACATCTCCTGGATTAGCCTAACTGCTTGACCAGCAACCTCAAAAACTGGAGCATTAGGTGGTCTGATTTTTACTTCTGGAAACCAACATGTGGATGCCCAGTTTTGCACACTACATAGCTGGCCAGCCTCCAACAGCTGTGCAATCTGCCCTCATTCAATCACATTTAGCAGTATCCCATGGTTGTTTCCCTACACATTTCCTAAACTCTTAAGTTATCATCTATCTGCATAGTCAGTTATCATGGCACTACTCCTGTCCCATTGAGGCTCTTCATGTGGTGGAACTGTGATTCCAACCCACAATCAGTTCATGGCAGCTACAGTACAATATCCAGATTGTCTCAGTTATTGTAGGAAACTACTATAGATGGGATTGCACTTACACCTCTAATACACTGATGCAGATAGATGGAGCTGGCCAGACACAATGCTTAGGGTGTCCAAACCCACCCAACCATAGGAAATGTCAATTGTACATCCACTACAGCATAGTATTGTCACACATCAACGATATTAACCCTGCCAGGGTAACTGATACCCATTGCTGATGTGCATGTACTATTGATCACAATCATATCTTCCCACTAGTAAGCTACCCAATCCCACTCAAGGCCTGTGCGAGGTAACAGTCAGTACTTACCCCCTTGTGGCTGCTGTCTTGCCCTCAAGCACCCATCCATCTCAGGGTAGGCACTGCCAAAATGCGGGCCATTGGGGGGGTCAGGGTCTGACGGGCACCCCTCCCTCGTTTGGAGGAAGTCTCCAGCTGGGCCCTTGCAGTCTTTGGGGCCCAGTGTCTCAGGTCCTCCCATCTCTTGCAACAATGGGTGCTCCGCTGGCTACAGAACCCCAGGGTCTGCACTTGCTTGGCGATAGCACACCAAATCCCCTTCTTCTGATGGGCGCTGACCTGCATGGTTGACACAGACAGAAGGAGAAAGTCATGTAGAGTGGCACCACAGCAACAGTAGTGGACTACACACATCAGACACACCAAATGCCCACACAAACTGCCACTTTCCCAGAGAGTTGGAAACATGCCGAGATCAAACTTCCACTGAAGAAACCCACCACCGACCAGACAGACCTCAAGAACTACCGGCCCATCTCCCTTCTTCCCTTTCTGGCTAAAGTCATTGAGAAGGTAGTCAACAAACAACTCACCACCTTCCTGAAAGCCAAGAACGTCCTGGACCCTGCTCAGTCAGGATTCAGAAGCAACCATGTCACCAAGTCCGCCCTCCTCGCCGCCACAGACAACATTTGAACTCTCCTCGACCGAGGCAAGACTGTCGCCCTCATCCTCCTGGACCTTTCTGCCGCCTTCGACACAGTCTCACACGACACACTACGCACCCGTCTCTATGACGCTGGCATCCGAGACTCAGCACTGCAATGGCTCTCCTCGTTCCTCACTGGCAGAACACAGACAGTCCAACTCCCCCCCTTTCTCTCAGAAGCCACCAAGATCAGCTGCGGCGTCCCCCAAGGATCCTCGATGAGTCCCACCCTCTTCAACCTCTACATGACCCCACTGGCCACCACCGTCAGAAGCCACGCACTCAACATCATCTCCCACGCCGACGACACCCAACTGGTAGTCTCCCTCACCAACACCCGACCACCGCCAAGAACAATCTCCACAAAGGAATGAAAGCAGTTGCCACCTGGATGAAAGATAGTTACCTCAAACTGAACTTGGAAAAAACAGAAGTCCTCATCCTGGGCTCCACACCCTCTGCCTGGAACGAGTCCTGGTGGCCCACTGCCCTCGGACATGCCCCCACCCTCACCCCCAATGACCACGCCGGCAACCTTGCCATCATCTTAGACTCATCACTCTTATTGGACCAACAGGTGAGCGCAGTCTCATCGGGTTGCTTCCACACCCTGCACATGCTTAAAACAATCTACAAGTGGATCCCCACTGAAGCCAGAAGGACAGTCACCCAGGCTCTTGTCAGCAGCCGCCTCGACTATGGCAATGCACTCTATGCCGAAACCATGGCCAAGACCCGGAAAAGACTACAACGCATCCAGAACGCCTCCACCCATCTCATCAAGAACACCCCATGACACAGCCACACCTAAACCCTTCTAAGAGACCTACACTGGCTGCCTATCACAAGAGAATCACCTTCAAGCACCTGACCCACACCTACAAGGCCCTGCACAACACCGGACCAGCCTACCTCAACCACAGACTTTCCTTTTACACTCCTGCCAGACACCTCCACTCTGCCGACCAGGCCCTCGCCAACATCCCCCGCATCTGGAAAACCACAGCCGGAGGAAGATCCTTCTCCCACATCGCTGCCAAGACCCTCCCCATCCACGTCAGGCAATCTCCCACCCTGTCACAGTTCAGGAATTACCTCAAGACCTGACTCTTCGACTGATCCTCAGCCCCCCTCCGCCACCTTCCCCAGTACCTTGAGATCCACACGGGTGAGCAGCCACGCTTTATAAATCTCTGATTGATTGATTGATTGAACCTATTGTCAAGGTACAGACGCTTATACTCCATGCCGCCTGCATGCATGCACTCCCTGGGCGGTGTGACAATACCTTTCACTCTCACACACCCCTATCAGACAGGATAATGGCATTGGGCTCACCTGCTCCTCGGGTGCCCCATTCATCTGTCCATACAGGGGTAGGACCACTTCCACAAGCTCTCCTGGGTAAAGGATAGGGCCCTATCACCTGCAGGACATGGCATGATGGCTCCCCGAGACAGTACACAGCAACTCATGTCATGGAGGCCTTGCTTGCAGGAGTGTCAGAAGTCATGTGAGCTAGGTGGTAGAAATGGGCAGTCACGGCCACTGCGTACAGGATGATCACTGCAGGCAATAATCATCATTGGCTCCAGTATCCAATAGGCAGCAATGTAATCCAATGAGAAGTTGCATGGCGGTTGCAACCGCCTACCTCCATGATGACATACGCCGGCGGAATTAGGTCACTTTCATCTGCCCAGTACAAGCAGGACAGACGGCTTCAATTTTAGGCACATTTCATGGCTTGTAGAAGAAAAATAAGTGCGTCATGCTAGTCATATGTCCCGAGTGCTGTGGAGGCCTATGTTCTGTCATCAGGGCTGGGCTCATAAATGTGCCATTCATGGCACAATGTTGTTTGCTGGGCGGATGTCAATTTTAGTGCATGTCCAGCTACTCAGTGCCTCATAAATGGTGTAACCATATAGGGCACTGGCATAAGTATATACATGGTCAGGGCTGGGTCAATATGCAGGTTTTACATGGAATATTACACATGTTTTTTGTGTGACATGCTGTTGGTCAGGACTTGCAATAGGCAGCAAGGATGGTTTACATGGACCTTCTACATACTCAACATGGTATTTTTCAACTGTTGAGGCATGTCTACAGTGTTTGCTGTGTGCAACAAGGATTTTGTCAGCTAGCATGTGTGGAGTGTTCATCAAATTATACATTCTTTCCTCTCTATCCTAGATACCCTGTCATGGGGAGAATGAGACATGCATCAGTATACCCCTCCCTAATCGGCCTTGCTACCCAGGAGGAGAGGCACAAACAATCCAGACCTATTGTCTGAATTGTCAGACCATCATGGATCTATGTACCCAGTTGGAGCCAGATCTATTGCCTGCCATACGTAATCCCTATGCAATCCCTCCCACTGTACCGGTTTTGTCAGTGCTACACTTCCTTGCCTCAGGCTCATTTCAGATTACAGTGGTCTTAGCAGCAGGGATGTCACAGTCCATGTTCAGTCTTGTGTTGAAGGGTGTACTCTGTGTTTTTCTGAAACACCTGGACAGCTACATCAGGTTCCACCAATGTGTTAATTTTGCCTACTATGAAGGCTGAATTCTGTCATATTGTACATATACCTCATGTAATGGGCACCATAGATGGCTCCCACATTGCTTTGGTCCCTCTCAGTGCCAATGAACAAGTGTATAGGGACAGGAAAAAATACTACCCCATCAATGTACAGGTGCTGTGGCTCGCTGACCAGTATATCTCCCAAGTGACAGCCAAGTTTCCTGGATCTGTGCATGACTTCGACATTCTGAGGAACAGCAATGTCCCACACATGATGGCACAACTACAGAGAGAGAGGGCTTGGCTCATTGATATGTATGCATGAGGATGTGTGTAACTGTTATCCCATTCTGCCCTGGGCCTCTACCGGTATTGTGATAGGTCCTACCTTTTGGGCATACAGGTGACTCTGGCTATCCTAACCTTCCCTGGCTGTTGACACCAGTGAGGTACCCTACCACAAATCAGGAACACCATTTCAATGAGGCCCACAGCAGGACAAGCTGTGCAATTGAAAGGACTTTTGGCCTACTGAGGGACAGATTCAGGTGCCTCCACGTCTCTGGGGGTGCCCTCCTCCACTCTCCACAAAAGGTATGCCAGATCATAGTTGCCTGCTGCATGCTACACAATCTAGACCTGAGACGTCAGATTCCATTACTGGCTGATGAGGTGGAGGCAGCTGGACCAGTGGCTGATGACAGTGACATGCAAAGTGATGAGGAGGCTGATGAGGATGGTGTAGCTGACTCTACGACTAAGCTGATCAATCATTACTTCTAGTAACATACAGGTATATTGTGTGTGTATTGTCAGGTCTCTTATTTCCAAATAGCCTTATGACATTGCTCCTCCTGGTCAGGTACATCAGTGGAGGTGTTCAGTGTACATATCCCTCTGTGTGGCTTGTGACAGATTGCCTATCAGGAGCTGTGTTACTGATCTCATCTCCGGCATGTGCTGACAATGCAGGTTGCTAGGTTGACATCTCCAGTGCAGATGTTTTTCCAACTATAGATTGTGTAGTGTGTATCACTCCCTATCCTAACTGTTGCTTGTGGTATTCATGGACACTGGCCTTTCCTAATAGTAGTACATGTCGTTTTTGGCCCATTTCAACTGTGAGCTACAGCGTAAGAGTCATGTGATTCCTGAGATTGTGGATGTGGCATTGTCATCTGTTTTCCCCTGTTTTCTTGCCAATCCACACTGGGCACTACAACAATGTACTGCATATGTTCTGTGAGTGCCACTATGCCTACTATCCTGATTTAAGTCCCTGTCTTGGTCTATTTGCAGGTTGGATTAGTGGATCTACTCTGGTGTGTGGCTGGACTAGTGACTCCCCTGCAACTGGATTTTGGGACATGTCTGATGTACTGTGTCACCTGCAGAGAAAGCCTCCCTCTGCTGTCCATGTAACAGACCTTTGGTGAAGTGGAATATACACACAGTACATTTTGGTGCAAACAGGTTTGTACATGTAACAATAAAGACACTAATGCAGTTGCTGTGTTCTAGAGGGTTTATTGTGCACAATGTGTCCAACAGTTGATGAGTGGGGTCATGGTTGGAGTAATCATCAGAGTAGGTGGCCTAGCTATAGGTAGTACAGGTCCAGTATCCAAGGGCCATGGGAAAATGGAGACATGACATTGTACAGTCAACAGGGTGTCTCAGTGGCACACAAGGGAGTATGTTCAGGAGAGGGTCACTTCCGGTCAGTGGGTTTTGTCTTGGCATCTGCTCCTGCACCATGTTTGTGGGCGGTGGGTTCCTCAGCTACAGAGGGAAGGGTGCCAATGTCCTGTGGTTCCTCTGGCAGGGCCTCATTCCACTAGCTGAGGCAGATGTTGATGGTTCAGTAGTAATCTGGCTAATGGAAGGGGCCTGCTGGTGGGTGGAGGAAGCACGCAGGATGATGGTGAGATCCTTGAGCACCCCTGCAATGGAGACCATGGTGGCATTGTGTGTCTGCCACTGCTGCATGGCCTACTGTTGGTATTCCCTCTGCAGCATTTGGTTTTCTTCCAATATGGTGAGAATTTTGCCCATCTTGTCCTGGGATTGCTGGTATGCTCCCAGGCCTTGGGAAATGGTTTCCTGGCCACTCGAGTCCCTTGGTGGCCCCATGCCCAGGTCCACAGGTACCCGACTATGGCCCCTGCCCCCCTGTGCCTGTGTACCTAGCATGGTGTGCCCACTCCCAGTTACACCAGGACCTTCATTGTCTTGGGTGTGAGGGGTCCACAAAGGTCCCTGCACTGTGGGGCACACTACTGATTTACCACTCGTTGGGACACAGGTTTGGGGACGAGGGGTTGGCTGTGATGTTGATGCCACAGGTTTGGGGGGTTGGATGTGAGCAGGTTGAGGCTGGGAGTGGTGGACTGACCACGTGTCCCAGATGGGCCAGGTAAGTCATCAATGTTCAGACACCCTGAGGCGTTATCCTCACTGGGGCCTTCTTCCTGGGGAGGGCTGTCTGTCTCTGGCATCCTCTCCATGGTGGCAGTGGCAAGGGTACCTGTGAATGAAGTGGGAGAGTGTCACATGTTGGAAGTGTGAATGTTGGTCTCATTGTCTTATGCCTACAGTGGCTTGACTGGATTCCCAGTGATGGCAATGACAGATGCAGCACTGCAGACAATGTTTGTGAGTAATGGATTATGAAATGGGTACCATGTTCCATTGAGGGCTAAAGAATGAGGATTGCATTGCTGTCATTGCCATGCATAGGTCCTCAGCCGTAGCATCTAGTTGGTGTAGCAGGTGCAATAGTTGTACGTGCAGGTGTTGTACTGTGACGTGGACATATCAGCCTTTCATGTGGCGGGACTAGTGCATTGTGAGAGTTGTTAGTGATGGTTATTGGCAGTGCTATCCGTGCACTGGACAGGGTCTGTGTGGGCATAGTGGTGTGGCATGCAGGGGAGGGGCATTAGGTGATTTTAGGGGAGGTGGAGTGGAAGATACAGTGACTTGGGGAGTGATAGGGTGGTGGGGAAGCATGCTGGACAAGTGTAATTAGTGGCAGGGAGCTGTTGATGACTTACCAGAGTCCAGTGCTCCGGTTATTCAAGTCAAGCCCTCAGGATGCAGGATGTCCAAGACCTTCTCCTCCCATGGTGCAAACTCTAGGGTAAGAGGCCACCAGCCAGTCTTGTTTATGGCAATTTCGTGTCTTGATACCATGGAACACACCTTCCCCCTCGGTTGTTCCACCTCTTCCTAATGTCCTCCCTTGTGCGTGGATGGATGCCCACTGAGTTGACCCTGTCAACAATTCTCTGCCATAACTCCATTTTCCTGGCTATGGATGTTTGCTGGGCCTGTGCTTCAAACAGTTGTGGCTCTACCCTGATGATTTCATCGACCATGACCCTTAACTCATCGTCTGTGAATCGTGGGTGTTTTTGACGGAACATGGTGGTTGTGTTGTGACTGGGGGTGTGTGTAGTGTTCAAGGGTGCAGTGTAGGATGCTTGGCTGGTTGTGTGTGCTGCTTGTTTGTGTGAATTGGCGATGTGGTCAATGTGTCAATGGTGCTGTTGTGTGGTGTGTGCTGAGTGTTGTGTGTGATGGGGCCTATGGTGTACAAGTGCAGAGTCTTTAGTTTATGTGCTCCTCTCTTCCGGTATTCATGGTTATCGTTGCAAAGGATTGTGGGTTGTGTGTGGGTGTGTTATAGAGTTGTGTGTGTGGTGTGTGTATGTGTGTTAGGTGTAGGGTATTCGATTTGTCCAATGTGGTGTTGTGTTCTGGTGGAGGTGTGTTTTTGACCACAGCGCTTTTCACCACCAATGGTTTTCCACCGTGCAATGACAGCTGTATTGATTTGTGAGTCATAATCTGGAGGGCCGAATTTGGTAAGCATGGCGGTGCTGGTGATGAACGCCCTCTATCCCACCCGTGGTACTCCTGGCAGTCTCGGATTTGTGGCTGTCTTCTGGCAGTGTTCAGTGTGTGACTCGTAATACAGCAGTCAGAATACCACCTACATGGCAGTCTTCTGAAAAGACAACCAAACTCATAATTAGGCCCTAAGTGAGTTGCTCAAAATCACAGGACATTGCACCAATGCCCAAACCTGGATACCCAGCTCCCGAGGAGGTCGCTTTCACTGCTATGCTACATTCTCTCAAAGAAACTGATTTAAGGTTAATTTGGAAGTATTTCTCAATCTCACTTTTTAAGGAGGCCATTCATAAGCCACCAGGGACTAAAGTAACAGTACTCCCGGGTCTGGATCCTTTACTGTATGTTGTCAACAGTAGTGGGGAGTGGTTTGGTAATCCCCTTTGTAAGACTTTTATATTAGCTATTTTGTGTGTATCCGGGGTTGGCATGAAAAGGTAGTCAAAGTGGGAAAGTGAGGTGTGTGCCAAGGAATGAAATGTAAATAATGACTCTTTCCTGTGTCAAAAGTGCCAGACATTGCTTAGGCCAACAACACCCACCCAAGCCATCAGCTTGGGGCATCGTCTTGTCTATGTCTGGATTGTCTTATGTTTGGTCTTTAGTCCATGATTGTTGGAAAATGTCCCTCTCTGAAGGGCCATCCCAAACTTTTTGACTTTCTACTACTCTTTTTCTGACCTCATTTTCGCTGGCTTTAGGATTCTGGACACTTTACCGCTGCTAACCAGTGCTAAAGTGCATGTGCTCTTTCCCTAAAACATGGTAACATTGTCTCATACCCAACTGACATATTTAATTTACTTGTAAGTCCCTAGTAAAGTGCACTACATGTGCCAAGGGCCGGTAAGTTAAAGGGCAGACTTATGAAAAGTGGCGCTGCACTTGGTGCAGCACCCCTTAAGTTGTGCCCCTTAGCGTCTCCCTAACACCACCATGTGTACGCGGTATTTAAAATACAGCGCACCATGGCACTCGTAGGAAAGTAGCCTCTGTCTAGCTTGGTTACCCCCACTTTTTGCCAGTTTGTCAGTGTGTTTGACAGTGTTCAATGGGATCGTGCTAACCAGGTCCTCAGTGACTATGGGCCAGATGTAGCATTTTCCGATTTTGCGAATCGGATATTGAGAGTTGTTGCGACTCGCAATTTCCGATTCGCAAAATCGGATGCAGAACGGTGTCTCAGACACCGTCTGCAAGTCGCTATGGGGTTGCAAAGACCTACCTCATTAATATTAATGAGGTGGGTCGCATTTTGCGACCCCATAGCAAGTCCCTGCACTCACAGGGATGGTGGCCTGCTGAAGACAGCAGACCTCCATGTCTGTGACTGCTTTTTAAATAAAGCAGTTTTTTAAATTTATTTTGCATCCCGTTTTCCTTAAAGGAAAACGAGTTGCAAAATAAAAAAACAAACGAAACCATTTGGTTTCGGTTTTTCAGAGTAGGCAGTGGTCCATTGGACCACTGCCTGCTCTGAAAAACCCTTTTTGGCAACATTCACAAAGGGGAAGGGGTCCCATTGGGACCCCTTCCCTTTTGCGAATGGGTTACTACCAGTGTGACACTGGTGGTAACTGCGAATCGCTTTGCGACCGCATTCGCAGTCACAAAGCAATTTTGCTTAGCGATGTGAGTCGCAAATAGGAAGGGGACACCCCTTCCTATTTGCGAGTCGCATTCACAATTTGCGAGTCGGTACCGACTCGCAAATTGTGAATGAGCATCGCAATCAGCATTTTGCATGGCGCAAACTGCGATTTGTGCAGTTTGCACCATGCAAAATGCTTGCTACATCTTCGCCCTATGTTCTCTCCTCTAAATTTGGTTGCTGGTAACTTTTTATCCCCACAATTGGCATACTTGTGCCCCCATGTAAGCCCCTAGTATATGATACCCAGAGCATTCGGGTACCAGGGGACCCATTTGGGCTGCAGCAGTTATTCTGCCATCCTCAGGGAGCCCATGCAAAGTACACTGCAGGCCTGCCATTGCAGTCTGCGTGAACCGGGTGCATGCACCCGTTTTTACTAACGAGCCCCTAGAGTGCATGGAATCATACAACCAATAATTGCAAAAGCCTTGGGGTATGATTCCAACATGTCTGATACGAAACATGCCCAGGTTTGGAGTTACCATTATGTAGCTGGACATAGGTAGTGACAAAAGCGTGGGCTAGCGTCTTAGAAGAAGACGCTAGTCAGGTGGGGGTGGCGGTAGGGAAGGAGGGGGTTGTGTATCAGAAAATGACTCTAACCCAGAGTAGAGCCATTTCTTGGTGCACAACCACCAAGAACATGACTTCTGTCTTAGGTAAGACAGGAGTCATCCCCACCACACCAATGGCCAGCGCAGGGGACAAGTGTCCCCTGGGCATGGCCATTGCACCCTGTGCCGTGCAGAGGGCCCCAAGTTAGGACCCCCAATGGCAAAAAAAAGAATCTAAAAACACTTACCCAACTTTCCTGGGAAGGCGTCCCCCATCATCCGGGACCCCTCTGGTGGGGGTGTTCTTGGGGCTTGGGGAGGGCACATGTGGACCCATTACATGGTGTTTACCCATGGAACTGGGTCCACAGGTCCCCTGATGCCTGGACTGACCTAGGCGTTAAATAATGGTGCAAAGCAAGCTTAGCACCATTATTTAGCCCCTCCTCCCACCCTGCGTCATTTTAGCATGGGGGGATAAATATGGGGCTAAGGGGATAGCACCATTTTTCAGATGGGAACACCTACCTTGCATCTCATTGATGCAAGGTAGGTTCACTCATCCAAAAAATGGTGCAAACTCCATTATTTTGACCTTAGACTTGTCTAACGTCAAAATATAAATATGGAGTTAAGTTTGCGCTGAATTAACGTACAAAAATGACGCACATTTGGTGCAAAAGGAGTATAATTATGGGCCAATATTTCACAAACGAATCATTTTTAAGACCTTCAAAACAGAGACGAGAGAGAGTGCATGTTTTTGTCAGGGTGGGCTTGTAAAAATCCGACAGACACTTTACTATACCCAACTGAAGGAACTTGTACTCAACTATTTACTATATAATAGATTTTTTAGGGGGTGTAGCACCCTAAACCACCCCCCCTATAGCTATGCCTCTGTTGGGAAGGTAATCTTTTGAAGGAAGCATTGATGAAACTGTCTCAGTGAAGCACAATAAGAGTAATGAAAGAAGGTGGCTTTGTGTCATCAGTCACATTCAAAAGGATGTTAGGACTAATTGGAGTGAGACGTGAATTTGATTTTTTATTCAAGTGTTACATTTTCATTATCAGGCAGAAGGAAAGAATCCACTTTTTCATGATGTTGAGAAATTTATTTGATAAAAAGATTCAAGAGCAGATCCATTGATATGTTTGAGGGCTCTGGTTACAATCTTCTTTTCATCACAGCAAATGGAAATGGGCAGAAGCTTCTGACTGGGCCAATGAATCGCTGTGAGTTTATGTCTCAGAAGGCAGTCTTCTCTGGAGAATATTAGCTCTCTGAATAAATAAATCCAGGAATTGTAAAACGCAGCTAATCACCCAAGGGTCTCACAGCACTGAATTTTAGGCATGGGGAGATTAAGGACATCATTTAGAGTTTGGTGGCGGGGGGTACTCCGTCACAAACGTGATGGATAGCCGTCCGCCCCATTACTACCCCATTATATCCTGTGGGAATCATAATACAGTGGTTTGGAAATCAATCACGTTTATGACGGAGTAATCCATCCTTCAAATTCTATATCAGGCCCTAAGTGATCTGCCCAGAATCATATGATGTTGAACCAATGCTGAGACTCAAACCTGGGGGCTTATTTACAAGGAGCTTGCGCTGCATCATTTATTTTGAAGCATCAACTGCTCATTCCATCCTCAATATTTACAAAGTGATGCATTAGGCCCAGTGTGTCACTTTTCACTGGCCTGTGTGATTTTTTTCCTGCTCCTCACCTGTCTGAGTCACTTAAGGGCAGATTTAAGAGCCCTAGCACCACCGGAGCGTCACTATCTGTGACGCTCCGGTGGCACTAACCATTGCTCCATATTTACAAGTAGGTGTAATGTCACTTTTTGCAGCATAATGCCTCCTTGTAAATATGGGCCCCTCTGATGCAGTTTTCTGTGTCAGAGGGGCATGCAATGGGTGTGGCAGTGTGCATTCCACCACAACATCAATTTCTTTTGACGCTACCCCAGATTTACGAGGAGTGGCGTTAGCATGGCAAAACGAGGAGGAATGCTTTTATTCCTCCTAGTTTTTTGCTTTTTTGTATGTGTACTGCATCCTGCCCTTTACCACTGCTACCCAGTGCTAAAGTGCATATGCTCTGTGTAAATTGTATTGGTGATTGGTTTATCCTTAATTGGCATATTTGATTTACTAACAAGTCCCTAGTAAAGTGCACTAGAGGTGCCCAGGGCCTGTAAATCAAATGCTACTAGTGGGTCTGCAGCACTGATTATGCCATCCACATGAGTAGCCCTGTAAAAATGGCTCAGACCTGCCACTGCAGTGTCTGTGTGTGCAGTTTTCAACTGCCAATTTGACCTGGCAAGTGTGTCCACTTGCCAGACCCAAACCTTCTCTTTTTATACATGTAAGGCACCCCTTAGATAGGCCATAGGTAGCCCCATGGGCAGTGTGTAATATATGTTAAAGGTGGGACATGTAGTGATGTGTTTTACATGTACTGACAGTGAAATAATGCCAAATTCAGTTTTCATTGTTCAAGTCCTATCTCTCTCATAGGTTAACATGGGGGCTGCCTTTAAATATCCTTAAAGTTCAGCTTCCCTTTGAGAGCAGATAGAAATATGGAGTTTGGGGTCTCTGAACTCACAGTTTAAAAATACATCTTTTACTGAAGGTGGGTTTTAGATTGTCAGTTTGAAAATGCCACTTTTAGAAAGTGGTCCTTTTCTTGCTTAAACCATTCTGTGTCTCTGCCTGTTTGTGGATTCACTGACTGGGTCAGACTGACAGTTGGGCTTTTGTGAATCTCCTGTAGACAGTGACACAAAGAGAGCTTGGGTTCAGCCTGCACATCCTGATGAGCCATCTGTGCCTGCCCTCACACAATGTAGTTTCCAACCCCCTGGTGTATGTCTGGGGCCTGGCCTGGGCATGGGAGGACCTCGTGAACAACAGAGACTTTCCTTCAAAGTTTGCCATCTTCAAAGGCAGAAAGGGGTATAAGTAGTGGACTCAAAACCCCAGACTTTTAGATCACTTGTGGATTCAAGAGGAACCTCTAACTAGGGGAAGAGCTGAAGAGCTGAGGAGAAGTGCTACCCCTACCTGTGACTGTGCTGTGTTGGGCTATCCTGCAGTTACTGCTTCTGCTTGTGAAAGGGGACAAAGACTAAACTTTGTTGTGCATTCCTGCTTGAGAAGACTCTCCAAGGGCTTGAACTGAGCTTGTCTCCAGTTTTGAAGTTTCAGGGCCATCAAAGACTTCCTCTGTTAGCACCTGGACTCTCTGCTGAGACCCCTCCCTGCCAAGTGGTGCCCCATCGAGTCCCCGGGCCTTTGCAAGGTGAAGCTGGTAGAAAAGGACAGAAATCCACGCAATGACTGTCGTGCAGGGAAACTTTCAACACACCACCTGCAACATGACTGATTAAAGAAGTGGCACCAGCTTTGCGGCTAAAATCAAGGCTTCACCTGCATCACAGTTTGGAGATCGACACATAGCGGCTGGTGAAACAATGCAACACCTGCTTGCTGATAATGACGCAAACCCCACGCGGCGCAGTTTTCCAACACCATGCGACCGGATTTCACATGCATCATCGCTGGGCATCAAAAAATCAACGCAAGCCTGCGCGGGTCCAAGGTGCCCGTCTGGAAACCCACACATCGCTCTCTTGCAGGAGAGAAAAACAATGCATTGCCGACCCAATTGGAGAAGGGGGTTATTACAACTTTGGAGGAGGTGTTAATCCGTCCCAAATGTGACGGATATACCACCAGCCGTATTACGAGTTCCATAGGATATAATGGACTCGTAATACGGCTGATGGTATATCCGTCACTTTACCGTCACTTTTGGGACGGATTAACACCTCCTCCAAAGTTGTAATAACCCCCAAACTCTATTATTAATGATCTCACACCTACAACTATATATTTTGCCATCGGGTATTGTGGAGTACAACGGAAAACTACATTGGGTTTAACTGCGACTTTGACTGTTTCAGCTCCTTTTATAAACCCAATGCCTTTTCCTGAAAGATCCCAACCTTTAGTCATGACACTTTTTTGAAAATCAGCAGAAAGATCTTTCACTTCAAAAACTGGAAAGAAACTAAATAAATGATACAGTGGTCAAATGTTGCCCAGTAGTGCCATATCCAGCTGTGATTATGTTTCAGATCCCATGCGATGCTGAATGGTTCATTGTGGTGGACCCATGTCAGGCGTTCTTTTCCGTGACTCTTCATAAGGACAGCAGATATCTCTTTTGTTTTAAGTTCTTAAACAGGATCTACAGCTGGTGTAGAATTCCACAAGAGTCACCATCTATTTTCAATCAGATCTTGAAAAAGAATTTGGAATCATTAGAGATGGCTAATCAGTCAACATTGCAATACATTGATGATCTGCTGATTGCATCCACTACTAGAGAAGGGTGCAAATATGATACAATTGGATTGCTGAACTTGTTGGCAGACAATGGACACAAAGGCCCATATTTATACTTTTTTAGCGCCGCATTTGCGTCATTTTTTGACGCAAAAGCAGCGCAAACTTACAAAATACAATGCAGCACTAACAAAGTATAAATATGGACCAAAGTGTCTCCGGCTAAATTGCGATACTGCCAGAAAGAAGTCAAATACTTGGGTCATTTGATTGAGAAATGAACTAGGAAAATTTCCGGAGCGAGAGTTACAACCATATTGCAGATTCCAGCCCCAACTACTCAAAAGGATGTGAGTATGTTTTTGGGAATGGTGGGTTCCTGCCGCCAATGGATCCCGAATTTTTCAGTTCCTTCAAAACCCTTACAAAAGCTGACTCAAAAGGATGTTTCCGATCCTACAGTATTGGATGAAGTCTATATGAAAGTATTTACTGATTTGAAAGAGTATGTGCCAAGCTCCAGCTTTGGGAATGCCTGATTACACAAAATCTTTTCTGTTGTTTTGTCATGAACGTGATGCATGTTCTTTGTCTGTTTTGACTCAAACTCATGGTGGTGTGAATCGCCTGGTGACATATTTTTCAGCCACTTTGGATCCGGTCACAGCAGCTTTACCAAGTTGTTTGCAGTTTTTTGCAGCAGTTGAGCAGAGCCTTGCTTAGAGCGAAGGCATAGTGATGGGTTATCCCCTCACTAAGATGGTTTCTCATTCAATTGAGATTTTGCTTACTCAGTCTAAAACCCAACATCTGACCAGCTCTAGGCTGACTAGGTATGAGACCACAATCATGGGGTCTGCAAATGTGGCCATTAAGAGGTGTACAGTGCTTAACCCAGCAACTTTACTTCCAAATGAGAGTGAGAACATTGATAAATTAGATGACACAGAACATGATTGTCTGGAAATTACAGAATTGTGCACAAAACCCCGAGCCGATATAGGAGATACTTGCCTGGAAGAAAATGTCCAAATTATCTTTGTTAATGATTCCTGTTTGAGAGATAATGTGGGCACATAAAGAGCAGGATACACATTGTGCACTATAATTTGCATAATGGAAACTTCATGGCTTGAAGGAGTGTTTTCTGCACAAGTGGCAGAATTAGTGGCTCTTACTAGAGCATGCCACATTTCAACTCAACTGAAAGTTACTATTCACAAAGACAGTCAATATGGATTCGGCATTGTGCACAACTTTGGCCAATTGAGGTCACAGAGAGGTTTCCTGACCTCTTCTGGTTCACCAATAAGAAATGGTGAGAATACTTGAGTTGTTACAAGTGATTCAAATGCCTGAAAAGATTCCTGTGGTGAAATACAGTGCACATCAGAGATCACCGGTTTACGTGTCATTGGAAAATGCATATGCGGATCAAGTCGCAAAGTTTTGTGCCTTGAAAGGCATTCCTACAAAGGAGAATGGGAATTGTTGCCCAAAAGTGATGAGACCAATGCAAATTATGTGATGCAAGCTGTTGACAATTTTGAGGAGTTAAAAACTTTTCAAGACAGTGTCCTAAAAGATGAGCACAGGGCCTGGATAAAATTGAAATGCGCCCAAAGGGATGATGATATTTGGGTCTCTGGAGAAGGGAAAGTAGTGCTGCCCAACAGTCTAATGACTCAGATGGCTAGATACTATCATGGACATGGTCATGTGGGGAGAGATGCCATGGTCAGATTGTTCATGCAATTTTGGTTTAATACAAAATGTAGACAGGTTGCCAAAGGAGTTTGCCATAGATGTGTCATCTGTCAACAGAGGAACATGGGCAAAGGAACAGTCGCAACAGGGGATAAATTGGCATGGCTGGAGGGCTATTCAGCAGACTGCAAATGGATCTCATTGAGATGCCTGCGTGTGCTAGTTTGAAATATGTGTTTGTGATTGTGTGCTTTTTCAGTCATTGGATTGAGGCTTACCCTACAAGTAGAAATGAAAGTCTCACGGTAGCAAAATTACTGCTTAGGCAGTCAATTCCACGTTTCGGTTTTCTGGTCTCTTTAGAATCAGATAGAGGAAGCCACTTCAACAAAGAGGTGACTAAGTTGCTATGTTCAGCTCCAAACATTGAGCAGAAGCTTCATTGTAGCCACCGCCGAGAAGCCTCAGGGCTTGTAGAACAGATAAATGGTAGATCGGCAAAAATGTGTGCATCAACAAATATGAAATGGCCAGATACTTTGCCATTGGTTCTTATGTCAATGAGAAGCACCCCAGATAAAAAAAAAAAAACAGGATTGTCACCCCATGAAATACTCCTGGGAAGAGCAATGAGATTGCCAGCTGTACCTGGAAATGCTCTTGTGGACATTACAGATGATAAGGTATTGGACTACTGCAAAGGTCTAGCTGATGTAGTTTACTCTTTTTCTCATTAGGTGGAAGCTACCACACTGAAACCACCCCAAAGTCAAGGACACAACCTGAAAGCAGGTGAGTGGGTTGTGATCCGGAAGCACGTGAGAAAAGTGTGTTTGGAGCCTCGGTGGAAGGGTCCCTACCAGATGGTATTGATTACCACCACAGCTGTGAAGTGTGCAGGACATCCAAACTGGATTCATGCAAGCCACTCTCGAAAGGTGACTAGTCCAACAGAAAAAGAAGATGAGCTGTTGAGGTTACCACCACCTAGATGTATTCTAGGGCAAGACAGGAGAGGAAGTGAACTGGAATCAGAGCCTGAACATATTCCAGCTGATTTACCCACTCCTGTAACAGATGAAGTGGAAGGAATCTTGGAAGATGAGGATGAGACGCCCTCAACGTCCTCAAATGAATCAGTAAAAGAACCGGTCCACAGAGAACAGGAGAGAGAACCGGTCCAGAAAGTATCTGATCAGAGGAGGGTGTCCTCAGAAGCAAATGGTCAGAGAAACCACACTGTACAAGTGACTGCCCCTGGCAGCAAAGGAGTTGAGGCAGATCTGAGCCAAAAGGATTTCACTGCTCTTGAACCGGCTGCAGGAACGTCAAAGGAGAAGAATTTGTGTCCAATACTGAAAAGAGCATTACCAAGAAAAACTCTGAAAGGTGATAACTGGCCAGAAACAAGAACAAAGTCAAAGAAGACAAATCTGGTGTCAATAATTCAGGAAGAAATCGATACCAGCAGAAATGAAAATCCGAGCGATGGTGAATCCAGTGATCCTCGAAGATTGAAAAGAAAAAGTGTTGCCAATCAAAGATATTCAGGTCCTGATTGGGCATATGTAGCTACCAAAGAATGGCAAGAAGAATTTTTGAATTTTTGTTTTGAAATAGACATTTTGGGTCTATATTTTGGCACATGAAGGAAAATGTAAAAACTTTTAGGGAAATTTGTGAATTTGAAAATTAAATGAAAGAGACTTTGTAGAAAATATTTAGAAAATACTTTGATTACCTGATTTTGACAAGCTCTTAAACTGAATTTGACAACTTTACCGATTTTTGACAAAGAAGGGGCATGTGTGAATGAAGCTGTGATTAGTTTTGAAAAAAAATACAAAAATAAGGAGGATTGAATATTGAAGACTGAGAATCGAAGATTGAAGACTTGAAAATATTTATTTTTTATTTATTTTTTTAAGCTTTGATTTTTGCTGCATAGCCATATATTTTTAGGGTCGAGCCCGCGTTGCATGTGCTCGCGCATGCGTATCGCAATGAGACGCTTTTGTATTTAGAAAAGGGCTCGGAGCCCTGTCAACTTCACGTCAGTGTTTTTTATTGGTTCGTGGGCTTGCCTAATAAAATCTGCTTGCTTTCATAAGTCGAAGGCAAACATACCTCATGCCTTTTCCGGTGGCTAGCCCTCCTCGAGTGCAGCGACCAAGTACAGAAAACATGCAAGGCTCGCTGTTTTCCATCGGGCCCGTGGACTTCTTTTTCTCTAATTTACGAGCGCGATCTCGCTTGGCAGAAGTTGAGCGCTTTACATAGTTAATTTCACTTTTTCGGGTTGTGTACATAAATGCACTTTTGCCCGATAGGTGAAAAGTCGGGTTAGGAGTTTACAACGCGATCAGCTCTAACATGAGCAAACGCGAGACCCGTTGCATTGTAAATGCTTGTTGTATTTGTTTCTACTTTCTGATTCTTTACAGACCATGGGTGACCACAACCAGCAGAACACTAAAAAAATATTCTGTAAATACATGGGCTTTGGTTTGTTGATTGTTTGTGCAATTGTATGTTTGTTATTGATTGTGGGTGTGTCTGCTTTTTATAAGAATAGAACCAACCATACCATAGCTGTAGAGATAACATATTTGGAAGTAACACCTACTTTTCCAGCAATAGATAGATTTAAAATAGATGAGAAATATTTGCAACACAGGGAGAACTTTCTTCTAATGTCTTCTATTGCTTATTGCATGAGTATGTTGATACAATGGATGTGGGAGAGTATGTTTGCACACAGAATAGCCGATTACAGTTTGCCACTAACCTATGGCATACGTTGTAGTCTTTTAGTAACAAGATTCTGTAACCATGAGTGTATCCAATATTTATACTCCAACTTTTATTTAGTGTTTTCTTTTGATCCTATAATTAGGGATCTTAATAAGGTGGCTAAGGACATTAACATAGTAATAATGAGGGATTTCTTTGAGCCTGCATTAACATTTGGGACCACTTATGTTCATAGAAATAACTTAACCTGTTTACTTTCACCTTTAGAAAAGAGCTTTTTAGATTACACAGAAGATAGGAGAAGGACGATGAAGGCTAAGGTAGATAAGGAATTAGTTTCACGCAGACCTGGGAATGACTATGCGTTTACTGACTTTACTAAACAACAGAGATTAACTTTCGATACAAAACACGTAGGAAAGCTTTGTATATATAGGCCACAATCTAGGGTTGATAAAAATATTTGTGGGAACGAGTGAATGCAGACATGTGTTTCTGTTTGTGTATAAATGGAAATTTATGTTGAATGATCAAGACCTGCCAGTGCCTGGTATTTATTACATCTGTGGGACAAATGCATATTACCGTCTTCCTAAAGGATGGAATGGCATATGTTATTTGGGAAGAGTCTTCCCGAAAATGTACCAACTTAATGACTTGAATAAATTTCCTAAACTGACTTAATTACAACCAAAGAGACAAAAGCGAGAATCAGTTTCTAGCATTGTTGCAGATATAGTTGAAGCAATAATTCCTTCAGTGGGAATTGTTCTGAATTCTATCATAATTCGACGGTTGTCTACAGTTGTGGATAACATGCTGACAGGTGTTTCAGGAGCCATTATCCTTTTGGATACTGAGATGTCTGTGGTAAGAGCTATGACTCTTCAGAACCGCCTTGCATTAAACAGCCTCTTAGCAAAACAGGGCGGAGTTTGTAAATTGCTAGGGTCGCATCATTGTTGTTCATATATTCCAGACAACAGTAAAGCAGTAAGAGGCTTGATTAACAACATAACAAGAGATGAAACTGAATTAAAAGAACTAACTGAGATCACTGTTTGGGAAGATGTTGGCAGAGGATTGGCGTCTCAGGGAAACCAGGCTCGTCAATCTGGGAAAAGGGATGTTAATGAAAATAATACAAAAGGTTTCAATTATTGTAATTTGTCTAATTGGTATATGGAATATGTGCAAGTTATATAAAGTGATTAAAAAGAGAAAATTGGAAAAGAAACAGAGGAGGGTAGAAATTCAATTGGAAAGATTATATAGGGAAAATTCAAAGAAGAACAAAATTATAAAAATGTGAGGGAATCAAAATTTTAGAAAATCTGTGTAGTGAAATAAATAACTTTATTTCAGATATAAGTGTGATGACATATCTAGTCATCAGAGGAGGGATTACAAGCGCTGGAATTAACATGAATAATTATCTTTTGCGTAATCATCCTTACGTTTTGATATATGAGGTGTATTAATGTTAAAATTAATGTGTGACATATTATGTACCTTTTTGATTGGCCACCATCGAGTGCAAGGCCTATACATACACTTTGATAAATAATGTACTAACGTTGTATTGAAAAACGCTTCTCTTTAAAAGCGTTTCTCTGTCAAATTTATAGCTGAAATAATATGAGTATTTCTTGTTTTCTGCTGGCCTCAAGCAGACAAGGGCGCAGCGAGAAGTTATCTAACTGCCAATGTTCCATCTACTGATACATTTGGGTAAACCAACGTCCGCTGTATAACAGGTTCCATTGATTGAATTGCATATTTGTCCTGAAGTTATGTTTCTAACTTATGTTTTTCTTCCGAGGATATGATGTAAATCCTGCACCGTCTGTATGTATCTCTCTTAATGCATTGCTAATATTAAGGCCCATATTTATACTTTTTGACGCAAAACTGCGCTAACGCAGTTTTGCGTCAAAAAAATCCGCGGCGGCTAACGCCATTCTGAAGCGCCATGTGGGCGCCGTATTTATTGAATGACGTTAGCCGGCGTTAGCCGGTGGCGCCGTCTGGTGTGCGTTAAAAAAAACGACGTACACCAGGCAGCGCCGGCGTAGGGGAAAATGGAGGTTGGGCGTCAAGAAATGGGGCAAGTCAGGTTGAGGCAATTTTTTCGCCTCTACCCGATTTGCGCCATTTTTTTCCACTCCCAACCCCCATAGAAATGACTCCTGTCTTAGCAAAGACAGGAGTCATGCCCCCTTGCCCAATGGCCATGCCCAGGGGACTTCTGTCCCCTGGGCATGGTCATTGGGCATAGTGGCATGTAGGGGGGCACAAATCAGGCCCCCCTATGCCACAAAAAAAAAAAAAAAAACACTTACCTGAACTTACCTTAATGTCCCTGGGATGGGTCCCTCCAGCCTTGGGTGTCCTCCTGGGGTGGGCAAGGGTGACAGGGGGTGTCCCTGGGGGCATGGGAGGGCACTTCTGGGCTCCTTCAGAGCCCACAGGTCCCTTAACGCCTGCCTTTTGCAGGCGCTAAAAAACAGCGCAAAAGCGGCCGTACGTAATTTTTTTTGACCCGCCCACTCCCGGGCGTGAATTTTGCCCGGGAGTATAAATCCGACGCACATGCCTCGGAGTCGATTTTTTAGACGTGAACGCCTACCTTGCATCTCATTAACGCAAAGTAGGTGTCCACGCTAAAAAATGACGCAAACTCCATGGACTTTGGCGCTAGACGTGTCTAACGCCAAAGTATAAATATGGAGTTAGTTTTGCGTAAAAAAAAACGACGCAATTCCGGCGCAAACGGAGTATAAATATGCCCCTAAATGTTTTTGTAATTGGATGTTATTTCTTCTCCTGATGTTTCTGACCAATAGCAAATGTGTGTGAACTTTAATATAATAACTGTGCGCTGAGAGATTCAGTCAGTCATCTCATTGAGAAAGTGCATTCTATTATGGTCCTTCATTCTGATGTCCAGAGATTTCTCTCTTGCCATTGCATGTCTTGCAGTTAGTCTATGTTTTCTGCGTTGTTGTTTATCTTTTGTTTTTCAGGTACCAGCTGCTACCATTTTGATACTGCTGCTGTTTTGATAGCACCATAGCTTGATGTTTTTTAAATTAGTGTTACTAAAAATGTTGCATGACGCCCAACGTGCTAATGGTAATCTGAAGTTAGTAAGGTGTTTTCTCCCATACCTATGATCTGATGTCAATTTATTGCTGACCAAATGTATGTTATTTCTCTTCCTCAAATATTGCTACTATCAATGAGTGTTTTTCGCTATTGAACTTGTTCTTATTGCCTTGTTTAAGTTAAGATTCTTTAGAAGGTTTGGTCCACCTATGATGTTTCTTTACGTGTACCATTTGGTGCTGAGACTAATTTTTGCGACCTTAGGATTGTTAATATAGGGTAATAAACATTTTCATTGCTACTAAAAGGTATGGTTATTTGTGACCAAATAGGTCATGTGCGTTCTTTACTGACTCTCTCTTGATTGGCATTGTTTGCTATTGTTGTGCTTTTATAACTAGCCCTTTATTAATTTAAACAAGTCAAAAGGTTCATTGACCTTAAGCAATGCCATCTGCTTACTAGTTAATATAACATATAGATAAGCTGAGGGAGCGCTAACACTGCCTGGCTAGGGTATGCACCTCAGTCAGACAGAAACCACCACTCTAGTCAGGGTTAGTAAGTTATTCACAAAAGATAACACACATTCACCCCCTGTAGCTTGTCATAGAGCAGTCAGGCTTATCCCGAGAGGTCATGTGTAAAGCCTTTGCGCAACACACTCACAACAGCGACACAATAGGTACTCCACAAAAGAGACACCACACAATATTATATATAATAGTTTAAAATATATTGTGTACAAATCAAAGACCAGTAACTGTGATTGTGTTGTGCAGTTATGTAATAATACTCATCATTCTGATAATGCCAGAGCCAAGAAAATAGTACACACCATGCAATACTTGGCAGGCTTAGTGGGAAGGTCAAATGGCCAAACAATATCTGTAAATACTGCACATACTTTGCAGAACCTGAATTAGTACTCATTAGCTTGGTTAAACTAGTATCACAGAGTCTTGCCTCAGGGCAAAAAGTAATATAGTATTCATTATCCTGACCATGTAAAGCAAAGTGACCCATGCCATACTCTTAGGGCCCAAATAATAGTATATCAGACCTCTCACAGTGTACACTGCATAAACACGAGTCATCATCATATTAGTGCAAATAGGAGTGCTCATATGTCACCAGACAGGCAGAGTATCCAATTATTCCCACAACAGCATAGGGGCTAGTGCACCTTGCACCCCTCTTACATGTAGGAATTAGATTTCACGTGGTGCAGAGGCGCCTTTACGCACCTAATATAAATATTAAAGTAGTTTCCTTTTGAACTGGCCCAATGTGTGGTGCGCAGAATCCTAGGGGCTCTTAGTGTAGCTGTTACAGTAATTTTCTCTGGCCTGGAGGAATTCAACTACTTGGTATTGCCGTTCTGCTTGTGCTACGGGCAGTTAATGTATAGAGGTCCCAGCTGGGAAGGCGACCCCGTCTCCTTCTTGTGGCCCTCCTCAGAGGTGTACCCCATGGTGAAATGCCCCAGGGAGAGTTGAAAGTGCTTCGGAATGTGCCCATCCCCTCACGCACAGTAATAACATGCTCCCATACATGCTGACGAGTTCAGAAGGCCGAAATAGCATGCAGGAGGAATTCTTTACGACCCTGGAATTCCTACAAACCAGGGGAGAGTACTTGGGGACAAGTAGAGAGCAGGCCAGCACCATAAGGGTAATTAATGGTGTTTTCTCCTGGCAGTCCAGCAATTGCCAGGGAGTCCAGAGCCAGGAAGCAGGCTGGCAGCAAAGCAGCAAGCAGAAAAGCCGTCCAGGGAGCCCTTTATGCCACCCAGCAGCAGTAGGTAGCAGGACAATGACATAAGAGCAGTCCAGCTGAGCCCTTTTGATCAGTTCAGCAGTCCTTCTGGAAGAGGTTCTGTCCCAGTTCCAAAAGTGCTCTAAAAATCATGGGAGGGGAGCCCCTGTACCTATATTCCAGGTGCCCAGCTTCTAGTAGGTGGGAAAAGGTTCCAGCCCGATCTAACCATTTTCAAGAATTTCCCCTTCTCTCTTACTCTGGTTCCAGAAATTGGTAAGGAGAAGACAACTGCTTTGTGGGTGACCTGGACACTGTCTATATAAGTGTAAAGTGGGCCCTTCCTCCCTTTCTCCCAGCCCAGGAAGACCATTAAGTACATAGATTTAACCCTGTCACACCAAACCCTCCTTGATGGATGTCTTTCTGAGGAGTATGCGCAAAGTGGAGTGTTACCCTACCCATAAATAGTAATGTAAAATCCACCTACACCTGTCAGCAGGATTTCTCACTACCATTCCAAACTTACCAAACATGCCCACACTACTTCTTACAGATCAGAAATGATCTCTTAGACATATATAAGAGAATTCCTAATTGACACCGCCTCCTGCAACATTGTATCTCTGGCTCCTGCCTGCAACTGCAACTGTTTTCTGGTTGTGTATCCTCTGAGGACAGCCCGTCTTCAGCCTGCACCACAAGAGCGACGGAATCTCCCTTGGGGTGAAGGAGTCACTCCCCTGCTTCAGCAGGCACAAACTGTGACGATGACCAGCTGCCTGTATCCCCTCTCCTGCAGATCTGTGTGGATCTTGCATCATGGGTGGTGGACTGAAGAGGTCCCGACACTCCTCCCTTGCAGCTGTCCCACTTTGGTGGAGGTAAGACCTTGCCTCCCCATGCAAGACAGTACCCCTGTGCACCACGTCTTTTGCAGCTGCCAAGGCTTGTTGGCAAGCTTCCTCCAAGTCCTTTGTGCATCTTGTAGCTCCGGGCCCCAGCACTCTATCCTGTGACGCACAGTTTCCTGAGTGGTTCTCCAGCCGCATGGGAGCCTTTGTTGTAGTGCTGCATGGTCTCCTTCTGCAACTTTTTGGTCTTGTCCTGAGGGATTCCTGTGTGCGCTGCCGGGTCTTGTGTGGGCTCTCTGAGTTGCTGAGGGCCCCCTCTGACTCCTCCTCCTCATAGGTAGAGTCCACCTGGTCCTTCCTGGTCGCAGGCAGTGCTATTTTCCGCTAACTGTGAGCTTTGTGTGTGCCAAGGCTTGTTAGCAGACTCCAACGACGCAAACCCTACTGCAATCCTCCATCCAATGTGGGACATCACATACACCTTCCAGGAACCTGACTTCGTCTTCGTGGGTGAAGTGCTCACTTTTCTTCTTCACCAGTGGTTCACCTTTTGCACCTTCATCCAGGTTAGCAGGGGCTCCTGCTCTTCCTGGACTCCTCTGTTCTTCTTGGACTTGGTCCCCTTCTGCCACAGGTCTTCTTGTACAGGAATCCACTGTTGTTGTATTACAGTTGCTTCTGGTTCTTGCATAATTCTCCTTCTCGTTTTTTTTGTGTGTGTTCTAGGAAACTAACTGGGATGTACTCCTGCTTTCCTGGTCACAGGGGTTGATTCTGGTACTTAACTTTGGGCTTTCTAAGTACTCCCAGCTCCCCTCTACACACTACACTTGCCTAGGTGGGAGACCGACTTTCGCATTCCACTTTCTTAGTATATGGTTTGTGCTCACCCTTGGCCCATTTCTAACCATTGTGATGTTCACTAATTGTACTGTTTTCTAACTGTTGTATGCCTATTTCTACATACTAGTGTATATAATTTGTGTATCACTTACCTCCTAAGGGAGTATAGCCTCTATGGCATTTTTGGGTATTTGTGTCACCAAAATAAAGTACCTTTATTTTTGTAACACCGAGTGTTTTCTTTCATGTGTGTGAGTAATGCGTGACTACAGTGGTATTGCATGAGCTTTGCATGTCTTCCTAGATAAGCCTTGGCTGCTCATACACAGCTACCTCTAGAGAGCCTGGCTTCTAGCCACTGACTACACTACACTAATGAGGGATAACTGGACCTGGTATAAGGTGTAAGTACCATAGGTACCCACCACACACCAGGCCCGCCTCCCATAGTCACACATATGTGCTCTCTCAACATACACATGCAACGCATTCCAAGACTTCAAGTATGTCTCCTCAGAAATTAGAGGCAAAACACTAACCCCTGGAAGTGTTTCCATGCATTGCACAATACACTACACTGCGAAACACACATTTGGTCCATTGCGTCAATTTAAACAGATGCATTGGCCTAATGCATTGTGCATTGCACCCATTGTGTCACCCAAAACACCTGCGTCCACTCAATCTCGTCAAAACTGAAGCATTTTTGTGAGAAAACAGGGCTGATTGCAGAGACCCCCTAACTTTTTGCCCCCATTTTCCACTTTATGCTGGTGTTTTCCTGACTCTGATGGTGCCCTGGGTACTGCTAACCAGTCCCAGGGCCTGTGCTCTGTGTAAAATGGATATGCAAATTAGGCTAATTATAATTGGCTAAGTTAACCTACCTATAAGTCCCTAGTATATGGTAGGGCATGTAGGTTAAGGGACCACAGCATAGGTGGTGCACACCTAGGTGCACTGCTGAGGTGCCCAGTGTCATTTTAAAGGCAGGCCTGCCTTGCTGGCTGCTTTTAAATTAAAGTTATATGCAAATTCGACTTTGGAATTAAAAGTACTTCCAAAGTCTTAAACTACCTTATTTTTACATATAAGTCACCCCTAAGGTGTGCCCTATGTGCCCCTAGGGCTGGGTGCCATGTAACTATAAGCAGGGACTTTATAAAAATAGATTTATAAGCCCTGGTGAGGTAAAAACAGCCAAATTCGTTTTTCCCTCATTGAAGTAAATGGCCTTCATAGGCTAGAATGGGCAGACTTTATTTTAAATTTTAAAGTCTCCTTAAATGTTACATACCAAGAATTTGGTATCAAATTAATTGTTGTAATAATTCCCACAACTTCCAGTTGTTGGATTTAATATAACTTGTTCAGGTAAAAAGTTTAGACTTTACCTAAAAAGTTGCCAATTTCAGCTCTGCATTGTTTTGGCTGCTGTGCTCTGATTGGCCAGCCTGCAGCAGCTTCTGCCAGGCTGCCTTGATGAGGTGTGAAGTGGCCTGGCTTCACACAAAGGAATGTGCTTGGGGGAGAGAATCTCCCCTCAGCAGATGGTGAGACAGGAAGGGGGAGGGCGGCCAAACTGGTCTTCAAAGGCAGAGAAGGACATCTGGAGCACCCAGCAACACCCCCACATCCTGCAACCCCAGACAACTAGGTGCCCCCTTGATTAGATTAGGAGAGGGCAGGAGAGGGGTGTGTTTATGATTTTTAGCCACACCAGTGGGTGGGCTCAGCCAGATGTAACCTCCAAAAATCAGATTCAGCCATGTTGGATTTTTAGAGACTGTTGCCTTTTGGGATGGATTTTTGCCACACTTCCCAGGAAGTGGTCATCACAGGGGGACGACCCTGTACCTGATTGGAGGACCAGGACCCCCCTGCTTTTCACCCAGGAGCAAGGATAAAACTGGCAGACCAGCCCCCACACCTCAGATCCCTGCCAGATTTCAAGAAGAAAAGAACTAAAGGAGAAGGACTGCCCTGCTGGACCCCTGGCCTGCACCTGGAACCTGCACTCAGAAGGACTGCACCAGCTGCACACTTGGGCTTCACCACAAGAAGGACTTTGCCTGGCTTCAACTGGTTCAAGGAGGGACTCCCTGTTTGCTACAGGTGAAAAATTGCTATCCAGAGTCCCCTGCACCAACTCCTGAAAAAAGAGACCAGTTGACCACTGCCCAGTGGCCAAAAAGGAGTTTGCGCCAGGTGCATTCTGGGAGTTGAAGTCCGCACCCCCCAAGGACCATCACAGAACTTCTGGACCCTTGGGGTGAGCTGTGGACCCCAAAAGAACCTTAAAAGAACATCTGGGTGAAGCCCCAGAAGTTTGGAAAAGATTTGAGAATTTTTGAAAAAAAGCTCCAGAGAGGGACCGACCCGCCGCGGAAATTCTAGCCGGCTTGCCTCAACCGCGACCCGGCCTGACTTGGTGGTTCGTCCCGGTAAAGAAAAACCTCCGAAAAAGAGACTAAGTCCGAAGGTAAAAAGTTGACCGGGACCTCCCAGCCATCGTATCCGAGAAGGGCTCCACGGACGTCGGATCAAGATCCAGGTTTACCCCGGTCGAAGGATTTTCATCTCGAAAAAACGACTAAGTCCGAAGGTAAAAGTCTCCACTGAGGAAACCCACATCGCGTATCCGGACAAGGGCTCCAGGAGGTCGGATTCAACTGGCAGGTTCGTCCCGGTGAAGAAAAACTTCAAAATAAAGACTAAGTCAGAAGGTAACTTTTTAACCGAGGCCTCCCGCGACTTGTAGCCGAGCAGGGCTCCATCGCGGTCGGCCTGAAACTTTGACTTTGCAACGGTCGAGGTGCAACCAGATGACCCGATTGGCGCTTTTTGTTTCTAAGCGCTAGAAAAATAATAATACTTTAAAAATTCATATCTCCAGTTCCCCTGAACCAATTTTATTTGTTTTTGTGTCATTTGAAAGATAAAAATATAAACTATTTTTATAAATTAGTTTTGGATTTTTAAACTGTTTCCTGTGTTTTATTTAATTACTGTTTTGTGATATTTGAATGCTTTACACACTGTCTCCTAAGTTAAGCCTTGACGCTCGTTGCCAAGCTACCAAGGGTTGAGCTGGGATTAATTTACTGAGACCTAACTGTACCTAGGTGGAGGTTAGTGGCTTGTTGCTAGGTGTAGGTACCTACCTGCCCTTACCAATAACCCATTTTCCAACATTTTTGGTGGCAGCGGTGGGATCCTGTACTTGTGTTCAGTATCACGTTACAGTTTTGAGTAAAACAAATTAAAAATCCTTTAAATTGTCTTAGTGCAAAAATTGTTTTTTTTAATTTTTAATTTTATTTATTTTTTATTATTAATTTGGATTAATTTCAATTATTGAATTTTTGTAATTTTTCTAAATTCTTGTTTCCAATTTTTGCAAAAAAAGTTTTTGTTGACACAAAACTAGGGAACCATGGAGCTTGATCTGGCTAGCCTACCCACACTGACAGTAGTCCAGCTTAGGGGGTTGTGTACTGAAAGAGGGTTGCCTGCAACCACTGATCTCAGGAAGCAAATCCTGATTAAATCCCTGACAGCATGGGCTGAGGCCCAAGAGCTAGGCACAGAGGAAGCTCCAGAGGAGGAAGAAAAAGGGGAGGATGCTAACTCTAACCTCTCAGGGGAGGGAAGGCATCTGAGCCCAAGTGAGGATGAGGAAGAACGGTCCTCCGTAAATACAGTCACGAGGGGCAGATCCAAAGCTAGTGGTGGGAAGGGGGTCCTTTCAGGAGGAGAGAACCCATCCATCAGAGAAAGAGAGCTGGAGGCCCAGCTAGCATACATAGCTTTGGAAGCAGAGAAGCTGGCCCTAGAAAAGAAAAAGTGGGCAAAGAAAGAGAAAAGAGATGGTGGCAGCGACAGAGAAGTTGAGGTGTCCATGGGTGGGGGAGTTTGCCCCAGATTACCCAAGGGGGTGGTTCCTGCCTATGTAGGGGGGGATGACATAGATAAGTGGCTGGGGGCCTTTGAGAGGGCACTCCAAATGAGAAGGGCTAGGCCTCAATACTGGGGTTCCCTTTTGTGGGAGTTGGTCCCCAACTCAGGGAGGGATAGGCCTCTGACCTTAAGGGGGGAGGAGGCAGATTCATACCCTAGTATGAAGAGGTGCTTAGCCAAGAAGTTTGGTCTGACCCCAGAGCAATATAGAATGAAGTTCAGGGACACCCAGAAGGTCAGTACCCAGTCTTGGGTTGACTTTGTGGACATTTCACTAAAGGCACTAGAGGGCTGGATTATTGGTAACAAAGTAGATACTTATGGGGGGTTATACAATCTGATCATGAGAGAGCACATCTTGACCAATTGTACCCAAGAAAGGTTACGCCAGCATCTAGTGGACTCTAAGCAGACCAACCCTAGAGAGCTAGGGGAGGCAGCTGATGAGTGGTTGAGAACCAGGGTGGTTGTCAAGTCCCAGCGGGGAGACTCCAAGAAGGGGGGGTCAGGTCCCCAAAAACCTAAGGAGGGAGGTGGTAAGCCCACCACAGAGACTCCCTCTGGACCCCAGAACCCTAAGAAGGAGGAGAGTAAATCCCACTCCCACTCTGACAAGCAGAGACAGGGAGACCCAGGGTTAAAAAAGCTCTTGGACAGTAGGGCTTGCTTTGACTGTCAGCAGACAGGTCAATTCAGAGGAGATGCAGCCTGTCCAAAGAAGGTGGTTAGCATTGGGCTGTCCAGTGTAGCCATGGAGGAGGACTCCTCAGATGATGAAGTCCTCCTAGCAATGAGCTGGGAGACAGGACCAGATGGTAAGCTGGTGATCCCTGAGGGTGGGAGTAGGCACTTCCACCACATTCAAGTGAATGGGATCCCTACCACTGGCCTGAGAGACACCTGTGCCAGTCACACTATAGTGAGTGACCGGTTAGTGACCCCAAACATGTATGTCCCAGGAGAGACAAGGAAAGTCAGGATAGCCACAGGGGAGGTCACCTCCAAACCTGTAGCCATAGTGCCCCTAGAGAGGGAGGTATCCTTGACTGGATTAGGGTGGTAGTCAGTGCTGACCTCCCCCTAGATTGTATCCTGGGCAATGACCTCCCAGAGGTGGGTCTGGTCCCAGATGGGGCGGTCGCCCAGGGCGCCCCCCCAAACCAAAGTCCTGGGGAGTCAGTCCCTACAGTTAGGAGACAGGGGTCCCCAAGAAAAGGAAAGAAGAAAAGGAAGGGTAGGCCACTCTTAAAGAGAGTTCCAGGGAGCCAAAGGCCTTCTGCCCCAGTAGGGGGGGAGCCCAGAGTTGGCACTGGTGAGGCCTCCCCTGACCCCAAGGAAGTCCTGAGTAGTCAGGCAGCTGTCCAGATGCAGGGTGTTGCCCCTGCACTGACAGAAGGGAGAGTGGAAGGAGGGTGTCTGCCACAGGAAGTCGTAGCCCCCCACTCTAGACAGCAAGAGGGGTGCCAGGACCTCACAATTGCCCCTAAAGCAGCTCAGCCACCTGTCAGTGGAGAGCTTAGGGTGTGGTTCTGGGTACTGACAGCTGTCAGTAGCCTCTGCTGGGTGCTAGCCTTCCTGGCAGCACTGTACCTAACCTGGGAGGCAGACCCCAGGGCCAATAACAAAGTAGGCCCCCTGACCCTATTGGTCATGGTGGGGTTGCTCAAGTGTTGGGTGACCTCTTTGGGTAAGCTAGGTGTTGCCCTAGCAAAGTTTGGAGTAGGGGAGGTGGGCACCTCACTACCCAAGTTGGCAGAGAAAGAGGAGGAAGACCCCCCTAGAGGGAAGTTTCAGTTTGAGATGGGTCCTTTCATTGTTGGGGTGGGTTCACTACCCAGAGGGAGTGACCCTGACAGGAGGATGTAAGGCAGAGTAGGCCCTGCAAAGGGACAGCCAGTTTTCTTCACTGTCTTCCTCGCCTAACAAGCCAGGAAGACTCTCCCAGGGTTGGGCTGAGTCTCCTGGGCGTGTGGGCTGGGGGGGGGGGCTGTGTGAGAAAACAGGGCTGACTGCAGAGGCCCCCTAACTTTTTGCCCCCATTTTCCACTTTATGCTGGTGTTTTCCTGACTCTGATGGTGCCCTGGGTACTGCTAACCAGTCCCAGGGCCTGTGCTCTGTGTAAAATGGATATGCAAATTAGGCTAATTATAATTGGCTAAGTTAACCTACCTATAAGTCCCTAGTATATGGTAGGGCATGTAGGTTAAGGGACCACAGCATAGGTGGTGCACACCTAGGTGCACTGCTGAGGTGCCCAGTGTCATTTTAAAGTGTCATTTTAAAGGCAGGCTGCTTTTAAATTAAAGTTATATGCAAATTCGACTTTGGAATTAAAAGTACTTCCAAAGTCTTAAACTACCTTATTGTTACATATAAGTCACCCCTAAGGTGTGCCCTATGTGCCCCTAGGGCTGGGTGCCATGTAACTATAAGCAGGGACTTTATAAAAATAGATTTATAAGCCCTGGTGAGGTAAAAACAGCCAAATTCGTTTTTCCCTCATTGAAGTAAATGGCCTTCATAGGCTAGAATGGGCAGACTTTATTTTACATTTTAAAGTCTCCTTAAATGTTACATACCAAGAATTTGGTATCAAATTAATTGTTGTAATAAATCCCACAACTTCCAGTTGTTGGATTTAATATAACTTGTTCAGGTAAAAAATTTAGACTTTACCTAAAAAGTTGCCAATTTCAGCTCTGCATTGTTTTTGCTGCTGTGCTCTGATTGGCCAGCCTGCAGCAGCTTCTGCCAGGCTGCCTTGATGAGGTGTGAAGTGGCCTGGCTTCACACAAAGGAATGTGCTTGGGGGAGAGAATCTCCCCTCAGCAGATGGTGAGACCGGAAGGGGGAGGGCGGCCAAACTGGTCTTCAAAGGCAGAGAAGGACATCTGGAGCACCCAGCAACACCCCCACATCCTGCAACCCCAGACAACTAGGTGCCCCCTTGATTAGATTAGGAGAGGGCAGGAGAGGGGTGTGTTTATGATTTTTAGCCACACCAGTGGGTGGGCTCAGCCAGATGTAACCTCCAAAAATCAGATTCAGCCATGTTGGATTTTTAGAGACTGTTGCCTTTTGGGATGGATTTTTGCCACACTTCCCAGGAAGTGGTCATCACAGGGGGACGACCCTGTACCTGATTGGAGGACCAGGACCCCCCTGCTTTTCACCCAGGAGCAAGGATAAAACTGGCAGACCTGCCCCCACACCTCAGATCCCTGCCAGATTTCAAGAAGAAAAGAACTAAAGGAGAAGAAGGACTGCCCTGCTGTACCTCTGGCCTGCACCTGGAACCTGCACTCAGAAGGACTGCACCAGCTGCACACTTGGGCTTCACCACAAGAAGGACTTTGCCTGGCTTCAACTGGTTCAAGGAGGGACTCCCTGTTTGCTACAGGTGAAAAATTGCTATCCAGAGTCCCCTGCACCAACTCCTGAAAAAAGAGACCAGTTGACCACTGCCCAGTGGCCAAAAAGGAGTTTGCGCCAGGTGCATTCTGGGAGTTGAAGTCCGCACCCCCCAAGGACCATCACAGAACTTCTGGACCCTTGGGGTGAGCTGTGGACCCCAAAAGAACCTTAAAAGAACATCTGGGTGAAGCCCCAGAAGTTTGGAAAAGATTTGAGAATTTTTGAAAAAAAGCTCCAGAGAGGGACCGACCCGCCGCGGAAATTCTAGCCGGCTTGCCTCAACCGCGACCCGGCCTGACTTGGTGGTTCGTCCCGGTAAAGAAAAACCTCAGAAAAAGAGACTAAGGGCCATATTTATACTTTTTGACGCAAAACTGCGCTATCGCAGTTTTGCGTCAAAAAAATTAGCGCCGGCTAACGCCATTCTGAAGCGCCATGCGGGCGCCGTATTTATTGAATGGCGTTAGCCGGCGCTAGCAGACCGGCGCTGCCTGGTGTGCGTGGAAAAATACCACGTCCACCAGGCAGCGCCGGCGTTGGGGAAAATGGCGTTAGGGCGTCTTAAAATGGTGCAAGTCAGGTTGACGCAAAAAAATCGCCTCCACCCGATTTGCGCCATTTTTAACGACGCCCAGACGCCATTTACATGACTCCTGTCTTAGTAAAGACAGGAGTCATGCCCCCTTGCCCAATGGCCATGCCCAGGGGACTTATGTCCCCTGGGCATGGTCATTGGGCATTGAGGCATGTAGGGGGGCACAAATCAGGCCCCCCTATGCCAAAAAAATAAAAAAATAAAAAAAATTATACTTACCTGAACTTACCTGAATGTCCCTGGGATGGGTCCCTCCATCCTTGGGTGTCCTCCTGGGGTGGGCAAGGGTGGCAGGGGGGGTCCCTGGGGGCATGGGAGGGCAGCTGTGGGCTCATTTTGAGCCCACAGGTCCCTTAACGCCTGCCCTGACCCAGGCGTTAAAAAGAGGTGCAAATGCAGGATTTTTTGCCCCGCCCACTCCCGCGCGTGATTTTTGCCCGGGAGTATAAATACGACGCATTTGCGTCGCAGTCATTTTTTTAGACGGGAACGCCTACCTTGCATCTCATTAACGCAAGGAAGGCGTTCACGCAAAAAAATGACGCTCATTCCTCATACTTTGGCGCTAGACGCGTCTAACGCCAAAGTATAAATATGGCGCTGGTTTTGCGCCGAATTTGCGTCGAAAAAAACGACGCAAATTCGGCGCAAACGGAGTATAAATATGCCCCTAAGTCCGAAGGTAAAAAGTTGACCGGGACCTCCCAGCCATCGTATCCGAGAAGGGCTCCACGGACGTCGGATCAAGATCCAGGTTTACCCCGGTCGAAGGATTTTCATCTCGAAAAAACGACTAAGTCCGAAGGTAAAAGTCTCCACCGAGGAAACCCACATCGCGTATCCGGACAAGGGCTCCAGGAGGTCGGATTCAATTGGCAGGTTCGTCCCGGTGAAGAAAAACTTCAAAATAAAGACTAAGTCAGAAGGTAACTTTTTAACCAAGGCCTCCCGCGACTTGTAGCCGAGCAGGGCTCCATCGCGGTCGGCCTGAAACTTTGACTTTGCCCCGGTCAAGGTGCAACCAGATGACCCGATTGGCGCTTTTTGTTTCTAAGCGCTAGAAAAATAATAATACTTTAAAAATTCATATCTCCGGTTCCCCTGAACCAATTTTATTTGTTTTTGTGTAATTTTAAAGATACAAATATAAACTATTTTTATAAATTAGTTTTGGATTTTTAAACTGTTTCCTGTGTTTTATTTAATTACTGTTTTGTGATATTTGAATGCTTTACACACTGTCTCCTAAGTTAAGCCTTGACGCTCGTTGCCAAGCTACCAAGGGTTGAGCTGGGATTAATTTACTGAGACCTAACTGTACCTAGGTGGAGGTTAGTGGCTTGTTGCTAGGTGTAGGTAGCTACCTGCCCTTACCAATAACCCATTTTCCAACATTTTGCATTGATGTGTTGTGCCTAATACACACATTGCCTAATATTTCATGGATGCATCCGAATAAATGATACATTGGGAGAAAACATTGCGCTTCTGCCTATGAAATGATGCAATGTATCTGCCATGCCACAAACCAGGAAGTGTGAAGTTACTTTCACTTTCCCTTACAGTCTTTTTGGCTACGCTGGCTGGAGGTTGTGTCTGGTGGGTGCCTGAGAATTTTGTGCTGTTCTTTGGTGTGGTTGGTGTCTGTGTTCTCCTTGTTGTGCCTAAAAACTGACATTTTTGTCTTGTAATTGTATTTTGCATTGTTTTGTGTAGTATATTGGTGGGTGTTTGTCTAAATAGGGGTTTATAGCTTTAGGAGTAGGGGATGGTACCAAGGCCCAGATTTAAGAAGGGCCTAGAGCCACCTAGCGCCACCTTAGCATCATTTTTTTAAAGCTAATGTGGCGCTAGGTTGACAAATTCGCTGTGCCAAATTTACAAAGTGATGCAATGCACCATTGCGCCACTTTGTAAACCTTTGCGCCACATTATGGGGGTGGGGTGTTCCTCCATTAGGAAGCCCAGAAAATTGGCGTAGTGGAATCTGTGAGATTCCACTGCGCCATTTTTTGCATCATTTTTAATTCCTGCTCAGAGCAGGTGTTAAATTGAGGCACACCATTGTTTATTATGGGCCTCTATGTACTTTGCAGGATTAGCACCAACATTTTTGGCGCTAATCTTGCAGAGTATCACAATAGTATCAGAAATTATGACGCTGTTGATTCTAACATGCGTCATGGTGCACCGCATCTATAATATGCCGCACACCTGGTGGCATTAGGGGGGCGCAATGGGGCACAAGGAAAGTGGTGTTTCATGTACTGAATCAACACTTTTCTTAAATCTGAACCTAAGTTTTAGTAGTTTGTTTGTTAGGCTGTTGTTTCTCATTGTTGACATGTCAGGGAGGGGCAGATCCAGAAATCCCTCTCAAGAGGTGATTGAGGGGCCTCTCATGGCTGATCGTCCACTACCTCCTAAATATTACAGCCACAGGAGATACCCTACACGTGAAAGGAAGGAGCAGTAGATAAAGGTGAAGGCACTCTGAACCGGGCATATGGAGTGGACAGGACCATTCATCAAATCAAGCACTGATGGGTGGATGTCATCAGCCAGGAGGTGGAACTTATTGCTCATTTGGGCATGCAAGTTGGTGAGGCTGTCGGTAAGTACATATATGCCAAGAGCTCTTAGATGTGTCTCCTTCATAAAAGACTGTCCCTTATGTTATGACTGGAGTGTCAGACGTGTTTTGGGGTCAGCATGCCATGCTACAGGCCAACTCTGTTAGGCAAAAATGATGCCACACAGCAAAGTTCACTCTGGTATGCAGACCATGTAGTGCAGGGTATACCGAAAGGTGTTTGGAGATCAAATCAGCAATGTGTGTGGAGTTTTGTCACCTGGCCTGCCAGGCCATTACTGAGTCTGAACTTTGTAGCCCACCATCCATGTATGTTGCAGGGGAGCACTAACATGTTGGCCAGGTTGTTTATTGCATCCCTGACAAATTGCCAAACATGTCAGCTTTAAAAGCCTTAATATTCCTTAATGGGAATGTACAGGGCTGTAATAAACAATGGTAAATTTCTGTGTAGTAGTTACATGTAAAGAGTAAACTGAAGTCTGAAAACAAGCATGCCTATGGTCTAATGTGTGTAGCATTGTAAAGGACGCATATTCCTTTGAGAAAGTGCCATGAAAACTAACTAGCCGGCTTATTGCAGTCTGTCCATTGATTTGGTGAACATAGCCATATAAGGCAGGCACCTGTGCAACATGCAGCAATGAGTGATGTTTTTGAGCTGGGTATGCACTCTGTGCAGCTGAGATGTTATTTCTCTGGTATTAGCCATAAACACTGAGACATGGCACACCTATGGTCATCATTGGACCATTGCAACTTTGACATGTGCTACCTGTATAATGTTCTGATTTGATGAGACATTTGTGACATACATGTAGTGTGCCTAATTTGTACACAGTGTACATATTCTAAATTCACAAACCATTGTTATATGTGTTTGTGTTGTAGGTGGACCTGACCCATACACAGTGGCTGAGGTGGAAACATTCTGTGATCCTGGTGCTACCAGTGAGTGTCATCTAAAATATTTCTGAGCTCTGTGAGGATTGTGTGTGGTTGTCCATGGCAAACATGTACTTGGATACACTTCTGACACCACATGTATCCTGATATGTGTGTGATCTGTCATACTGAATCTTGGGGAACAGAGCATCCCTAAGCTGCATATCTGTGAACTGCGGGAAGGGAACTCAGAGGATGGTTATCCAACATGAGTTTGATATTGGACAGTGTTCGAAAGACCAAGTGAACGTGCCTTTGTACAAGTCAACTGCAATCTGCCTGTCTAGCATATTGCTAGTTTAGTTGTACACATTGAAATGTATGGCATTTTACTAAGTCAAGGCCACCCAGGATGTGAGGATTCCTACCTAAGTGCAATTTGATTATGCAAGACTAGATATGGCACATGTCACCGGTCCTCCAAAGGTAATGCATGTAAAGGCCTGACTCTTGTCCTCTTGTGCCCAATAACCCATTAGCAACATGTGACCACACAATTGTAATATTTTTGTAAGTGAAAGTAAAATGTGTACAAGAACACTTGCATGTCTGCACTGTGTGGTCAGCATACAGGCCATTACACAGTCCAACTACTGGCCACCGCCATACTAGGCCAACTTGAAAAATGCCATTCTTGATGACCTGTAGGCCAAGACATACAAAGTACAGCACAGGATACTCATACGTATGAGAACTACAGCATAGTCACACACTCATCACATGGCTGTGGGTTGATATTACGTGCATCAAGGGGGCAATCAAAACTGACTTGTAGGGCTAGACACTGGGGTATGTATAGGGTCACATTTTCTGTTTGTATTTCAGTTCTTGGAGCCTGTTATATGGTTCCATGAATTTACATGTGTCAAGATTGCAGAAGTGTTCAACAGGCCAGCATAGGGGAGAATACCTAGACACCCTCCATATATGCCTATATACTATTGCATGCTGATTATATCACCGTAGGGGAGTAGCTTGTGTGAGCATAACTGGCATTCCTTGTGTACACAACATCACATTTACAAAACAGTATCAGTACTTTTTCTGTGTGTAGGGATATTTGGGCATTCACTGCCATTTTGTATACCTACAATCTTGAAAGATGAGTACATTTGCATCATTACACATCTAAAGAGTCCTTGTCATTTTTACTATCCCAATTTGGGCCAGGATATGGCACATGTGACGTTTTTGTTGATCAAAGATTAATGATTAATCTAATGGGTACAGTGCAACTTAGTATAATATATATTTCCATCCTCTCCAACAGTCAACATGACCACAGAGCAGGCCAGGGCCCCTGGGTTCAGGCTGGACCGCTAACACCACCTCAGACATGTTGCCCAGATCTATCTGAGTTTGGGGCACTGATATTTAAAGGAAAGGTCCGGCAACACATGGGATGCTGAACCACAGGCTCACCAACCACCAGGAACGGCCATATCCAGCCATGCCAATAATGTTCCCTATGGTGGGGCTGATGGATCAGGACCCAACACCTCTACTGGTCAAACAGTGCATTCTACTCAGCCACAGGCACCAACTAGAGGACAGACATCTGCCTTTGAGCTGCAGGATATGAATGACCTCGATGAACTGAAAAGCCATGTACCCATGTAGGTGGTATTGAGCAACAATTGGATATTGGACATCTTAGGCCCATATTTATACTTTTTTAGCGCCGCAGTTGCGCTGCTTTTTGACGCAAAAACAGCGCAAACTTACAAAATACAATTGTATTTTGGAAGTTTGCGCCGTTTTTGCGTCAAAAAATGGTGCAAACGCGGCGCTAAAAAAGTATAAATATGGGCCTTAATGTGCAGCATTAACAGTTTGCAGCAGGCAGTGGACTGGAGGCTGCCCAAATGTAAGACATTATTTTAAATCCTGCCCTTTACCTTTTCTGTTCTGTCTTTTATACTCTTTGTACTCTAGGTTAGGTTAGACATTAGCATAGGGACAGTTTAGTATTAGTTATGTTTTAGAATTTTTGGGGCCTCATTTATAAGGATTTTGCGCTGCACACAGCGCTGCATTTACAAACTGGCACAATGGTACCATTGCACCAGTTTGTAAGCCTTTCATCACAATATACCTGTGCCAGGTATAATCTATGCCAGGTAGGCATTCCCCCGTAAAAAGCCCTGCAGGAATGGCGCAGTGAAATCTACAAGATTTTACTGCGCCATTCTGAGCTGTCATAGCATGAGTTTTAAACACCTGCTCAGGGCAGGCTTTATAGTAATGTTGTGCTGTTTGCAATGGGGACCCCTAACATTGCTGGACTAGTGTCCCTATTTAGAGGCTAGTCCAGCAATGCTACGGTTTAGCACCACAGCTACATCAAAGTTGTTGACACTGTGCCATGAAGCACTGTATTGCAAATACAGTGCTCCCTTGGCGTTGTTAGGAGACGCAGGGTGGCGCAAGAAAATTGGTGCATCAATCACGATGCACCATTTTTTTGTAAATGAGGCCCATAGTTTTAATCTTTTTAGGTGGGGATATGGGTGAGTAGTTTGTTAAGGGGGTGATGTTTCTTATTTGTTTTAAAAAATAAGAAAAAAAAGAAATAACACAAAATATAATGGTTTAGATTAACATGTATAGTTAGTTTGTGTATAGGAGTAGTTTTTGTTGTTGATGTGTCATATGTGTCTTATGACGGGTAGGGGTTGATGTAACATGTCTGGTGTGGTATATTTGTAGGATTAGATAAGTTAAATGTAGGTATATTAAGCTACTTTTACCCTAAGTTAGTGTAGGTTAGATAGGTTACGTTAGTTTAGGATTATTTAAGTTAGGGTAGGTAGGATACGAGTTGTTTTAGATATTAATAAAATGTGCTTTCTACTTTAACAACTGCTTTGTGATGATCAGCATAGAAGATCACATATATTGTTAAGTGGTGTTAGACTCATTATGTGGATTTTTCTGCAGTGTTTTTTCCATGTGTGACTAGGTGGAATCCCTACATACCCGATCCAATGAGGTTTACAATGGTTTGGTGTAAGAGATCCTCACACATGGTTGGACGGTGTAAGTGGCACTCCTACTATGAATGGACACACAGGGCAGAACAGGTATTCCCATACTGTTGGTGTGCATGTGTTTTTTTTGTGAGAGTGGTGCTACATGTATTAGATGGTTGCTCATGTCAAACTATTGTTAGTATTCTGTGCAGTTTCAGCTAAAACACTAATCCCACCCACCTACACACTCAACCTTGTATCATTTGCTTGTCATAATAGTAATGTTTGCTGGCTGGTATCCATGGATGTGCTCCCCACCAGTGCTCTGACTTCATTTACAATTACCATTGACTGAATGCTACTTGTTGCACTTCATGCTTGTGACCTTGATTAACTACTTGCTAGTCTTGATACACATAGGCTTGGCTAAATATATTTCCCTCTGCCTGTGTGGCTTTGTCCATGGCTCTATGAAACACATCCATTTGAGTATTTGTTGGTGTCTTTGGGTCACAACATCCACCATGGTCTACCTAGTCCAGACACCAATAGACATACAACACAGGTTGAACTCAGTGCATTCATTTACATGTGCAAAAATGTTTATGATCACAGGCACAGTTCTTTCTGCAGACAGAGTCCATGGGGGATCTATTGCATTGGGGCATGTTGAAGAGAGGAGTGTTTTGCTTGGAAGAGTAGGAGCAAAGTGCCATAAGGGATGATAGGCCACATCAACAGTCCGCAAATGGATGAGATCATCAGGTGTGATGTAGCAGAAATTTAGTGTTCTACCTCATGTCACACAGGGCATCAATATATGACAGTTTATACATTATTGCTAGTCAAAGTACTAATGGTTTGAATGTAGAAGGATGCCCTGGAAAGTCATTTTAGGTGTGCATCTGTTTGGAATAATGTTCGAAACCCTGGTGGTATCCAGGGTAAATTAAATGTTTGAAGGATTACGTTCATATTATAATGAAATTTAGACTAATAGTTTATATTGAAACAACACTGACAATTAGTGAATTAAATATGTGTACAAAAATAGAGAAATGCAGTTCCACATTATACTGACTGAAATTAATGAAAAACATTGGGGGTCATTATGACCCTGGCGGAAGGCGGTGGAACGGCGGTAAGACCACCAACAGGCTGGCGGTCTTTTGTTTTCGAATTATGACCATGGCGGTTACCGCCATGGTCATCCGCCGCTTCTCCGTTCCGCCCGCCAGGGCGGAGACAACTGCTGGGCTGGAGACCAGGGTCTCCAGCCCGGCAGTCGTCACCGTACCGCCGGCGGTATTTGGACCCGGCTTACCGCCATGGATTTCCTGCGGTTTGAACCGCCATGAAATCCATGGCGGTAAGCTATATTAGTGCCAGGGAATTCCTTCCCTGGCACTGATAGGGGTCTCCCCCACCCTGACCCCCACCCTGACTCCCTCCCCTACACCTCCCACCACCCCTGCCACCCCTCAAAGGTGGCAGGACCCCCCTCCCCGACCCCCAACATCACTTCACTCATGCACACACGACACGCACGCAGCCACCACCAACACACATACACGCACAGACACCGACATACATGCAAACATCCACACACACAGTCAGACATGCACACCCACATTCAAACATACATGAACACAACCATGCAGACATATCTACAGACATACACGCACTCATTCCCATACTCATGACACCCACGCAAGCATACACGCACTCAGACATCCCCACTACATACACACACGCACACCCCCATGCACGCACACAACACCCCCCATCCCCCTCCCCTAACAGACGATTGACTTACCTGGTCCGTCGATCCGCCGGGAGGGGACGGGAGCCATGGGGGCTGCTCCGCCGACACCACACTGCCAACAGAACACCGCCATGCCGAATCAAAGGATGTGATTCGGAGGGCGGTGTTCTGTTGTCGTGCCGGTGCAGATGGAGCAACCTCCACTTCCCCGCCGCCCTCCAGTATGGCTGTTGGCGGCTCTCCATCGGAAAAAGGACAGAGAGCAGCCAACAGTCATAATACTGGCGGTCTTCCGCACGGTGGTCCCTCAGCGGTCTTGTAAAAAGACCGCCGAGGTTGTAATGACCACCATTATTTTGTTTAAAGTTATTGAAATCTAAATGCTAATGAAAAATTTGTAATGCAGATTTAACAGTTTGTGTAATTTAAGGTGTTTTTTTTAATGTATTAATGAGGTGTATTAATGTTCTTGCTTTAGTCTAGGTGAGATCTGCTAGGCCCTGTTTTTGTGATTGTGCACGAAATGCAAAGTAATTTCCTTAACAGAAGGCTAGCTTTGGTGATAGATCCCTATTGTTTTACCCATAGAAAGTTATACAATTTGACCTTGGATGAGTAATGCCCTGGACTGTGGACTAGCATTTGTTTCATACTTGTGTGAAGCGACATAGATGGTTGCTGTTCTCATGACAGACCTGGGAAGAAATGTGAATATTGCAGGGAGTCGTGTGATCGATTTCTCCTGGATGATGCTCTGTCAAATGAAGCTATTCTGATGAATCGAATTTCCATATGAAATTTTAAATAGCGACGACCCTTTGGACGTCGGTCAAATTCAGAAGCAGAATCGTGAATACTGAGCCCATTGGAGAGGTATCTTCCTCCCTGCCCCATTGAAATGCCATGCTGAGACTTAAAGATTTTCTCCCTACCACTTGCAGATGACCCTATCTTATGTTATTTAGCTTTTGTCCACCTTTCTTAGTGTTCTGATATCCGAGATTATTCTTACCAATTTTTTTGTTCCTGCCCGCATTTGTTCCGCCCCACGCATGTTATCCCTTCGTTGGCTAAACTGTAGGGTTTCTCTGTGCCCAGCCAAATTTATCTTTGATGATTTGAATTGCATAGATGCTTGTTAAATCTGAGCAACATTTGTTTTCTGTTCATCAGATTCTTTTTTGATATTTTGTGTTATGTTTATTGAATGTCTAGTTCTCCTAATGTTGGTTCACCTTAAACTATTTTGTCGCCTTGGTCAACTCTTGGTGATTCTGTATCTTTATAATTTTGTCTTGAGAATTGCTTATATGACTTTAAGTTTCAACTTGTAAGAAAACTCCTTAACTTTATTTGTGACTGGAGTTTTCCTTGTGTGGCCACATATGTCACGGCTACGGGCGGTCCTGTCAGGACTCTGAGCGGAGAAGCCATTGAGGTCACGGAATATCGCCCTATGGATGTGGTGTGTCGAAGCAGAGGAGCCGATAAAGGCATACACCAGGAATGAACAGCTATAGTAAAGCACCAAAACAGGATAGTGAAAGCAGAGCAACTTTAGTGTGAATAAACAGGGAACGGATCAGTAATGGACAACCACACTGGGGTTACCAATGAGGTTGTACACAGGTAAGGCTCAGAACTTCCCACAGCAACAGACAACTTCAATGCCTCTGTGCAGATTACTCTTACAGGTAGTCACCCCACAAGCTCCATAGAAAGGAGGCAGCAGAAGTGATTCTGTCTCTGGACCCTTAGGGCAAAAACAAGGATTGTACTTACAAACATGAGACAAGCCATTGTGGGTCCAGCTGGAGACACAGTGGCACTTCCTGGAAAAGAGCAATGCTACACTGTCACAGTTAGGCACTTAAGACTACAAACAACGGTAGACAAAGGATGGGGCAGGAATTGCCTCCTCAAAACCAGGACCCAACCCTTGTACAAAGGAGAACACATACACAGATGAGGACTAATAGTACGCTTACCAGACACAAGAACCCAGAAGGAAATTACAGAAAAAGAGCTAAAAAGGATCCTAAGAACTGAAGCTCAAAATATACATAGGAATTCGGCGAAACTGTAACAAGCAAGAGACTAACTACAAGAGAACTAGAGACTGCAGAAATCGCAGAGAAAGAGAGCAGAAATTAGGGGCCAAGACTGAGATACAGAAGAGAAGTTACAGGCGCTAATGTAGGAGTGAAGGAATAATAAAAGGGAAAATAATCCCAGTAACAGAAGGAACAAACAAGGAAGAAAAGCAGGAACAGGCCTGGAAAACAGAGAACAGGCACAGGCTGAAGCAAGCAGGAGCAGGACTGGGAAACAGGGAGCAGGCTCTGGGTGAAGCAAAGCAGGAACAGGACTGGAAAATAAGACAAGAGGCCCGGTACACAAAGGAAACAAACTCCAATGCATGACAGGGAGCTTCAGGAAATGGCAGCTTATAAGCAGTTCCAAGCAGCAGCAAGCCCGGGGCGGAGACACATGGCTGAGCTACACAAGAGTGGTCAAGGATGTGTGCAGTTCCAGTCTCTCACAAGTCCTGGAGGAGAGAATCCAGCACAATGGAAAAGAAGGACTATTCCCATAGGAAGCAATAGACAGCAGATTCCCGGTCTTACTGACTACTAGCCATGCATTTTGGGACCTGAAGTCCATGGAAGCAAATGCAGTTCTTCAATAGCATACAATATCGAAATGGAAAGCAAGCAGGAGTCAGAAAGGGACTCTGGATGAGTGTTAATGGTGATTCCCAGGCTGCAGATAATTCATGTACAGCGCCCCCCAAGAGATGGGACGACAGAGTCATAACAACATGGGTCAAACTGTATGGAGTAATTGAGATTATATTGAAATTGTGTTAATGGTTTTCCAACATCCTATACAGGGTCCAAAGGTCTGTCGGACTTGGTGAACATTATTTCCTCTGAAGAATGAAAACTGTCGAACTAGGTGAACATTATTTCCTCTGAAGGATGAAAATGCTCCAACAGGTGGGACAACAAACTGAGGACAGTACTAATTAGGAAGTACACTGCCATGGGAATAAGCCCTGGGCAAAGGAGAAACTGGCCATTTGGCACAGAGAAATGCTACCAGCACATTTTTTGGTAGAAAGCGGTGAAGTCCACATCTTCCTCCTCTGATGTGTGTGGTGCTTCCTGTGAATGGGTACTATCGGTGCCAGAGGCAATAGAGGCACACACAAATATCAGGGACTGAAGATGTGGATCCCCTGTCCAGAACAAGTTACAAGTTTATTCTTGATGCGTAATTAATAAAAATAAATACATCAATACATCACATTATTCTATAAAAAAATAATTAGATGATAAAAAGCATACCAAAACCTGTTATTATCTAAAAAGAGTTTCCACACTCCTATGCAAAGATTTTTTATATTAATTGTCCTCTAACGTTAGAAGTTTTCGAGATACCAAGAGTAGAAACTTCAAAATTTTTGCATTTAAACCAATATCCTGGGGTTTGTGGCAGGCAATCACTGCTTGCAGGCAAGACTGTATACCTCTCTGATTAAATAATGACTTCAATAGAAGTTTGCGTTTGGTTCTTAAAACGTTACAAATACAAACTAAATGAATTATATCTTCATGTCCGTTACCACATAGCCTACACTGTGGGTTTTTTAGAGAGTGTTCCCATGGGACTCGGTGAGCATTGCCCGGAATAATCCCAAATTTATATTTAATAAAAAGGTCTTTATCTGTTTTGGTCCACCCTGCCTCCAGGTATGGCTGAAGCTTTAAAAGTTTGTAATCGTTGATGATCATCCACAAGTGTGATCTAGTAGCTAGTAAATCCTTGTCCATGATTAGTGATCGTTTTTTTCGCACTCCGATTGAAACATTTTTTAAAAGAAGTGTAAGAGATATTTGAGTCCCATAACTCCACTGCCCCTAGGTCGATTAGTGCCTGGTTTAAGTACCGGCACCCAGTGGCTGCGATGTTTGAGCTGATCTCTTGCCAAAAGGCACAACAGAGCGGATTTTCCTTTGCCAGCTGTAACTGTTTCCAGGCTTTGATGTAGCTAGCATTTCTGTCTATGCTTTGGTTTACATAGCCAAACTCCAGCCTAATTTGTGCTAATGAGGTGTATCCCGGTAGCTGAAATAGGGACCTAAAGACTTTTCCAATGATTTTATTTAGGAAAGTAGCGTCTTGCCCACACAGAGATTCGCTTCCATATCCTAGAGTTGGAATTAGCTTGGTTGCGATGACTTTAAGCAGAGGCCGATAGCTAGGGCCGGTTAGGGATATTTTTAAAGTTTGGAAAGTGAATAATAGCACGTGACCTTTTCTATATAACTCCTGTTTCTGGGGAAAAAAGGAGCCACGTTCGTCAAAAAGTACACCAAGGAATCTGTACTGATTTACTTGTTCCAGAGGGCCCCTTTGTGAGTTCCATTTGATTTTTAAGGATTTTTCACTAATTCTCATTACTTTAGTTTTATCCTGGTTAACTTCCATTCCACTCTGCTCTGCGCATTCAAATATCTTAATCAATCTTAACAATGAGTCTCTGTAGTCCTACTTTAGTTTGGCTCAGGAGAACCACATCGTCGGCGTATAGGAGATTTGAAATAGTCATATCGCTGAGCTTTGGAGAGTGCCCATTTATCCTGTTTAATTCCACAGATAAATCGGATAAGAAGAGATTGAAAAGGTATGGGGCCAGCACACAGCCCTGTTTCAATCCCTGCCTTGTCATTATTTTCCTTGAAAGGAAGGAGCCATCCCCCACCTTGACTCTTACCCATGTGTCTGTATGTAGCTGCTGTATGGCTTTCAATAAAGTCTCCGGTATTCCCCAGGAAGCTAGTTTCCCCCATAAGAGAGGTCGCCGGAACAGATCAAAAGCCGATTTAAAGTCCACAAAACACAGATACAGGGGCTGTTTTTTGTGTTTGCATTTGTCAATAATCATTGATAAGGTTAATATGTTTGCAGCAGTGCCTAGGCCCTTGATAAATCCTGTCTGATTAGGAGGGATAATACTATTTTCTGTTGCCCAGCTACGGAGGTGTTCCAGTAAGAGACCTGCATAGTATTTGGCTTCTACGTCTATTAGAGTTATTAGTCGGTAGTTCTCAGGTTTTGTTTTGTTACCTCCTTTAAATATTGGGTGAATTATCGCTCCTTTCCAGGATTTGGGAATACTTCTTGACGATATGCAATGATTAAAAGTAGGGGCAAGATTTTCACCCCAGTAAGTCGAATCTAGTTTAAACAGATCATTCGGGATCCCGTTGGGGCCGGGAGCACCCCCATTTCTACTTTGTTTTATTAAATTGCTAACTTCTGTTGCTGAGAAAGTTATTTCTTTGTTTTCCTTTTGGACGAAAAGGGATTTTGATATCATTTTCCCTAGGCTTAATTTTTCTGTAGCCACTTCTAAGATTTTATCAACTAGCTTGGATTCATCAAAGTGTTGATTTAAATAGTCAACCCAGATGGGTTCCGGGATATTCGAACTAAACAAAGTGCTCGGGCCTTATTCAATTCATTGACCATTTTCCAAAAACCCTGAGGGGCATATTTATACTCTGTTTGCGCCGGAATTGTGTCGTTTTTTTTGCCGCAAATCCGACGCAAAGCGAACTCCATATTTATACTTTGGCATTAGACCCGTCTAGCGCCAAAGATCTTGGAGTTTGCGTCATTTTTTAGCGTGGACACCTACCTTGCGTTAATGATATGCAAGGTAGGCGTTCCCGTCTAAAAAGTGACTCCAAGGCATGTGCGCCTTATTTAAACTCCTGTGCAAAAATGACGCACGGGAGTGGGCGGGTCAAAAAAAATGACGTCCAGCCGCTTTTGCGTCATTTTTTAATGCCTGGTCAGGGCAGGCGTTAAGGGACCTGTGAGCTCGGAAGGAGCCCAGAGGTGCCCTCCCATGCCCCCAGGGACACCCCCTGCCACCCTTGCCCACCCCAGGAGGACGCCCAAGGATGGAGGGATCCATCCCAGGGAACATAAGGTAAGTTCAGGTAAGTAATTTTTTATTTATTTTTTTGTGGTATAGGGGGGCCTGATTTGTGCCCCCCTACATGCCACTATGCCCAATGACCATGCCCAGGGGACATATGGCCATTGGGCAAGGGGGCATGACTCCTGTCTGTGCTAAGACAGGTGTCATTTCAATGGGGGTTGGGAGTAAAAAAAAAATGTCGCAATTCGGGTTGAGGCAGATTTTTTGCCTCAGACCGACTTGCCCCATTTTTTGACGCCCAAGCTCCATTTTCCCCTACGCCGGCGCTGCCTGGTGTGGGTCATTTTTTTTTACGCACACCAGTCCACAGCGGCGGCTAACGTCATTCAATAAATACGCCGCCCGCATGGTGCTTTGGAATGGCGTTAGCCGGCGTTAAATATTTTGACGCACAACTGCGTTGGCGCAGTTGTGCGTCAAAAAGTATAAATATGGCCCTGAGTATTTTGTTTTTTACTTAGAAATAGGGCTTTTGCCCAGAGGTCTTGATGTTTCTGGTGTTTATGTTCCCATAGTTGTTTCCGATATACATTATTTAGATTTTTTAAGTCAGCCTTAATACAGCCATTTGTCGGGTCTTTATTGTATAATTTCAATACTTTATTTCTTTCTTTCCTTAATTTAATGATATGCGCTGAATAATTTATATTTATGTTTGTATTTGCACCTGCACCTTATTTCCATGTCTCTTTTGTGGTTGATCTACAACAAGACTAACCACAAAATTGTTTAGGAAGAGTGACCAAGTTTCTATTGGGTCCCTGGTTATGTCCATGTTACATTGTGCAAAAATTGCCCTTGATTAGACCCCTATAGATTCCTTTAGTTTTTCGGACCATCAGAGTTTTTTATAGTTTATTGTTGTGACGTCTCCTGGCATGGTTTGTGCAGAGTTATGAGTAGGAGGATCATATCCTATTTCCAGACATTGCTGGCCATGATCACTCATGTCTGATTTTATGATGAAAAACTTTGTAATTAAAGTAAGCAGAAATAGTGAGACCACAGTATAGTCAATTATTGTGTGGGTTTAGTTAGCGTAGCAGGTGGGTGCTGGCGGAGTGTTCTAAGGGTATCTCCCATTTAGAATTCTGAGCCCAAGAGCCTCAAAGTCTTTTACTAGACTGAGTGCTGGCGTACCAGCTTTTCCTCTCTCGATTTCCCCCAAAGAGTGTTGTGGTACAGCCCATAGGTGATCTTGCAAAATGGTTTGTGTATCCCTTTCAAAGGGATTTAATAATTTTTTATTGAAATCCCCAGTTATCAGAAGCTCCAGGGGGCCTAGATCTTGATGGGCAGTTACGATTATTTCTATCAATTTCGATGACATGTATTTTTTGGATTGGGCATCTGGGTGGATGTAAACATGGATTAGGAGGAGGGGGTTTGAATGATCCCTATGCCACCCATTTAGCTTCACTACCAGGAAATCTTTGTTTTCGACATATATTCGAGTACATAATAATTTTAAACCTGCTGAAATGAACGTAGCAAGGCCCCCCTTTGAATGGCCGTACTTTTTCTCTTTATTGCTGGGGAAAAAACCCAATATGCCCATCGATTTCAAAAGGGTTTGTAGCCCAAGTCTCCTGAAGGAGGATGATATGGAAATTCTTCAGTAGGGTTGATGGATCTTTTTGGTTTGTGTTCGGTCTGACCCCGTTTATATTCCATGAGCAGACCTGAAAGGGGGTATTATATCGGTTTGTTAGCATGTTATGCGCCCTGCTACTTACTAGTCAGTGACGTTTTTCTAAATAAGTTAGATCTGATATCTGGCCTGGTTCAGAGTGTACTAAAGGATATATATTAAAAGGAGTGCCCCCTAGAGGGTAACCCTTGGTTTTTCCAATTGCCGACCTAAGAACTGAAATGGGTTTACCTGACTCTTTTAATATTTGTTGGTTTGATGGGTTTTTGTATTCCACTAACGGATCGGGGTAACCAATTTGCTTGGGGGTGCTGAGCTTAATTCCCCATTTTAGAAAGGCACATTTTTCATCAACCACTCTTTTTACCAGAAATGGTGTCCTCCAGGTTGCCTGAGTTGCTTCTTTAGGGACTCCTTAACTTGTCTTTCCCATTGAGACGAACTCTATAGAGATGATATCAGTGGATTTTATATCTTTTAGTGTTGGAGTAACTTGTAGTAGCTTTAATATGTTTCCCCTGTTCAAAATGTCAAATCGCCCCCTAGACTGGTATTGAGGTTCCAGTATTAGTTGTAAACAGTCATTTGACATGCCTGGGTCGAGGCTGCCTATTTCGTCCTCCTGTTCACCAAGTTGGGAGTGCCTTAGATCTTCTACTACTCTGTCAGGCCGTTTTTACTTTATGGTCATTTGCTTTGTTATTAATCTGTTTGAGTAGTCATCCTCCCGAGGTAGTTTTGAAATTTCTCTTTTTTTTCCCTGATATTGGGCTGGTTGGGTTCCAATTTGAGCCCCTTGGGGATAAGCATGTCTCGAGTTGGTGATCCTGATTATTGTGCCCTCTTCTTCAAAAGACCTCCTGCTTATTTTAGGGGTCAGGCTTTTTTTGTCTTTGTTCTCCTGCTGGTATAGGTTTGTAACCTGAGAAGCCATTTCTGATTGGCCTAATTCATATAATATTAGCGTAGTTTGCTGGTTGTTAATTATCATATCCCCCACAGTAGAAGATTGTGGCCCTCATTCTGACCTTGGCGGGCGGCGGAGGCCGCCCGCCAAAGTCCCGCCGTCAGGTTACCGTTCCGCGGTCGAAAGACCGCGGCGGTAATTCTGACTTTCCCGCTGGGCTAGCGGGCGGTCGCCTTCAGGCCGCCCGCCAGCCCAGCGGGAAAGAGGCTTCCACGATGAAGCCGGCTCGGAATCGAGCCGGCGGAGTGGAAGCTGTGCGACGGGTGCAGTTGCACCCGTCGCGTATTTCACTGTCTGCGCAGCAGACAGTGAAATACATTTAGGGGCCCTCTTACGGGGGCCCCTGCAATGCCCATGCCAGTGGCATGGGCACTGCAGGGGCCCCCAGGGGCCCCGCGACCCCCCCTACCGCCATCCGGATCCCGGCGGTCGGACCGCCGAGATCTGGATGGCGGTAGGGGGGGTCGGAATCCCCTCGGCGGCGCAGCAAGCTGCGCCGCCGTGGAGGATTCAATGGGGCGGCGGTACACTGGCGGGAGCCCGCCAGTGGTGCCGGTCCGACCGCGGCTTTACCGCTGCGGTCGGAATCCCCATTGGAGCACCGCCGGCCTGTCGGCGGTGCTCCCGCGGACCTCCGCCCTGGCGGTCTTTGACCGCCAGGGTCAGAATGACCGCCTGTGTGTTTTCCTTTTTTCCTTTTAAGTTTTGGGTCATATGTGTGGTTTGGCCCCCTCTGGTATTAAATATTGGAAAATGTTTATTTGTTGTTAATATTCCCTTTATAGTTGTCGAGGAGTCATTTGACCTGGACATATCGTCTTCTGTGTCCAGGCTTAGGGTGGGACGCAGATTTTTTACCGTTGGGCCCAGTGGAATTACTGCTTTTTTGTTTCTCGCTTTTCTTCGTTGTTTCTTTTGTCTTTTTGTAAGAAACTTCACTGGCTGAGACAGAGTCCCTACTGTTTCGGGGAGGAGAGAGGGGCCTGTATTTACCTTATGGTCTCCAACCTGATCACGTTTAAATTCCTCCTGGGCTTGCGCCACTTTGTCAGTTTGTTTCCTCTGGCACCCATATGCTCCGTTTCCCAAGTTTCTGGAATTCCTTATCTCCCTCTGATCCAAGGGTGGCACTTCGGTTGTGGTTTGTTCATCAGGTCTCATGTTTCAATTGTCTTTGAGGTTCGTAATCAACGAGTTTAGGGCTTCTGGAAGGGAAGCCAACTTGTTGATTATTGGCTCACAGGTGCAGTCATTTATTGTCATTTCAGCAAAATGTTGAGCTCTCTTAATCAGATTGTTTAAATTTGCCAGTTTCTGATCAATGCCTGCTATGGATTTGGCCATAGTATTCAGTGTGTCCACCTGGACATCCATTTTTGAAGACTGGTAAGCTAAAGCATCCAGCGTTAGCTGTGAGGTTTTGAAGAAAATGTCCCATACCGCATCTTGATCCAGTTGTTCCTGGGTGTTTGGTGGTGGAGGGGTATTTTCGTTGTCCTCCTCCTCATCTTCCCTTATTAACCATTTTAATATGAGAGATGCATTTGGGGATCTGGTTCTAAAAAGAGAACTATTCATTTTAATCTCTGAGGGTCCAATTGTATGTAATTGCGGGAGCGCCCCCATATCGTGATTGAAAGACTTATTACAATTGAGCATGGTAGAGCTCAGATCCCGAACTTGACATTGGTGTTTCTCCAGGTTATATTCAGATTCTGAGTGAAGATTTGTTGCATTTATTTTGCTAAGGCCTTGTAACCCTGGGGAAGATTCACTTTGAAAGAAATCAGCTGCTCCTTGAATAATAACATTTACCTCCAACGGGTGTTTGGTACCTAGATCGGGGAAATCGGTTTGGTTTACCAGTGGAGGTAAGTTAGAAGTATCGGAGGAAGGTGAGGATGACCGGAGAGTCAATAAATCCAGATCGTTTAATGTCCAGAACAGCATTTCTCTCTGTCAACAAGTGAGGCAGCATTGCGCTAAGAAGGGTCTGCTGGTTTGGGAGCACAGGAACAACGTTGCAGTGGTAGACACCCATTCTTGCTATGTATGTGTCCTGCTTTCGCTCCATGAACTCCAGATGTTGTGGATCATCCACAGCTGGTTGGCAACCTCCCTGGTGCCATTATGGAAGGGCAGTTGTTTGTGAGTCTGCCTCATAACATCAGCAATGTTAGCCAGGGACTGTTCGAGGCCACGGAGCAGAGAATCGGAGCATCTTGTAGCCGCTGAGATGTCCGTATTGGGACTAAGGCACCAATGGATTGCCCATAGGGTGCCCGCCATGGTCTCCATCCCCACCTGCAACACATCTACCATTTCCCGCTGGACTCCACCCACACAACATTGGAATTCAACCTGGGGGTCCTCGGAGTCCAGGGCTATAGGTGGGCTGGCAGGTGGTGTTTGTTGGGTGTTGGGTGTTGGGTGGAATCTTTGGAGTCCCAGTAACACTGTTGGCCCTTCCTGCAACAGGAGATGGTGTATCAAAGAAGGCCAGGATTTGACAGAGGGTGTCTTGGTAAAGGTTTGGCAGGCTGTCATCCTCAGCAAGAACCTCATCTCGGACAGGCATCTGGTCAGGAGGTATAGGAACATCCTCTGCAATGAGATAGAGATATGTTAATGGTGATCTATGTATCTACCATTTCTGCATGTATGGTAAGTCCTCTACCAGGGTGATTTGCATTATTTTTCATGATGCCTATACTGATTGTGATTTAACATATTGACACCACTACTGAGCACATTGCACCTGGATCCCAGCATGCCTGCATTCCCTCGGCCAGTATTCAGCCCACAGCTCCTGAGCAGGTGATGTGGGTCTGGCCAATAATTAGTTATGATCCTGCCATCTGGCTTTCACATTGTATACTATGGCACTCTGCCTTGTTGTGCTGCCTTGCATGCAGGTGGTGCATTCATGTGTGCAAGGGCTAATTTTTTTCACACATATCCTATACACCTCTACACACCTACCAACCTTGCTACACTGCAGGAATTTGTGAGGGCATATATTTACCATTTATTTATTATTTGTGTATACTGATGTGATTTAATTGCATACAAATTTGGCTTCATATTTGTGGACAGTGGCCACCGTGTACCAAGTCAGAGGAGATGGGCACAGGCACACTAGGTCAGTTGCTAACACTGACAATCACACAGTTGATAATTGCCAGAGTTAGGTATCTGCAGAGTATCACACATCCTTTGACATATGCCACTTACTTGCACGTGTACATGTCTCCTGTGCCACTCCTCATTTTGTGCCAGTGACTCTACTTAATGCTACACAGTGATGGAACCTAGATCATACATTGACTCTCATGTGCTTAAAACACCAACAATATGTGTGACCATGTCCAATGTACTGATATGGATGGCTGTTATTGAGGGCTATGGGTCAAGCCGTATACCCTATGGTAGTAGTGCTGGAATTGGTAACATCCACCTCAGTCTGAACCATTGCTGACTCCTGTGCTTTGAGATAGCAGACTAGTGGTTCCTGTACCTTGACAAATCCCTGTTCCGCATCCTCTGAGACAATTCCCCTTCAGACTCCCTCCTGCTACATTCCACATCTTCACCCAGGACCACATCACATGTAGGATGTTATACCCCAGAAGGCTCTTCTCTGTCATCCCTTCCCAGATGCAACACAAGTATGACACTGTCAGACACAGCAGGGCATGTGTATTGGTCAGGTTGAATTGCAGAACACACAGCCATTCTGACCTCCTTGTTATGCAATGTCTCCCCATTCAGACACAGCGGTGGTTCAACGTACTCAAGCACCATTTGCAATGTCCTGCGCAACCGGGGGGCCACCAGGGCCACCCACGGGTCTCATTTATAAGACTCTCACACATCGACCCTGTTAGAAATGGGGTCCCTAGTTGGCAGAATAAAATAAGGTCAAAACGACAAAGATCCATCAAGCACACATTGAAATATCACTTTTAAAAGGTTTAAAAGAGTCTCAATCCTTAGAAATAAACAGTTATGTTTTTTTTACTCACAGTACCTGGGATGCATCAAATATAAAGATTGCAAAGGGGGAGATGCATGGAAAAATAAGGTGTTACGTTGGATTTTCCGACGTGGCACAGATGATGTGTCGTTTCTTTCCATGCTGCAAGGGGTTTGCATCATTTTTCGGTGCACAGTCTTTGTTCCTCACGGAGATGCAGGGATATTTTGACGCCCAAGGACGATGCATTGAAAATCCTTGACGCACTGGAAGAAGGCATAGGCACTGTGTTGAGCCAGTATGCGCTGTGCCGAATTTCCAGTCGGGCTGCGTTGTTCCAGTTGGCTGTGTGACGATTTCTCGTGGCTGCGTCGAGCCGGTCAGCTTCGTGGCGATTTTGGCAGGCGTTTCATTGATTTTTGCACAAGGAATTTCTTGAATAGGTGATGTCTTTGTTGGCCCTGAGACTTCAGGAACAGGAGGCAAGCTCAATCCAAACCCTTGGACAGTACTTTTTGAGGAAGGCAGAGTCTTTCCAGCAAAGTCAGAGGCCAGCAGGGTAGCAGCAGGGCAACAGCAGCACAGCAGTCCTTCTCTGGAAAGCAGTCCAGATAAGTTCTTTGGGTAGCCAGGCAGCTCCTCTGAAAGGGTGCAAGTATAGGTCTGGAAGTGTCTGAGTTGGTGGGGTCAGAGACCCAGTTTATATACCCAAAAATGCCATTGAAGTGGGGGAGACTTCAAAGAGTGGTTGTGAAGTGCACAAGTTCCCCTTTCAGCCTAGTCCAGTCTGGCTGGGTCCCAGTGTGGAGTTTTTAGTCCAATATGTGAGGGCAGGCCACTGGTCTTTGAAATGTAATTGTCAGGCCCTCCACCCTTCCAGCCCAGGAAGACCCATTCAGTATGCAGATGAATACAGATGTGATTGAGTGTCCTGTGTTTGTGGTTGTCTGGGTGAAATGCACAAGGAAGCTGTCAACCAGCACAGACCAGACGTTGATTGGAGGCAGGCTGTAAGGCACAGATGGTTTTAAGTGCAGAGAAATGCTCACTTTCTAAAATTGGCATTTCTAAAACGGTAATATTAAATCTAACCTCGCCAATCAGCAGGATTTCCTATTACCATTCTGGCTATACTAAATATGACCTGGCTACCCCTTTCGGATCAGAATCTACCACTCATAAAGTATATAAGGGCAGTCATAATGCTTGTCTATGAAAGGAGCAGGCCTCACAGTAGTGGAAAACTAATTTAGGAGTTTTGCACTACCAGGACATATAAAACACATATGTACATGTCCTGCCTTTTACCTACATAGCACCCTGCCCCATGTGTTACCTAGGGCCTACCTTAGGGGTGACTTATATGTGGAAAAATGGGACTTTAAGGCTTGGCAAGTACTTTTAAATGTCAAGTCGAAGTGTCAGGAAAACTGCACACACAGGCCTTGCAATGGCAGGCCTGAGACATGGTTAAGGGGCTAGTTAAGTGCTGCAGGCCAACTAGTAGCATTTAATTTACAGGCCCTGGGCACATGTAGTGTCCTTTACTAGGGACTTATGAGTAAATAAAATATGCCAATTTGGGATGAACCAATGTTACCATGTTTAAGGGAGAGAGCATGTGCACTTTAGCACTGGTTAGTAGTGGTAAAGTGGGCAGAGTCATAAAACAGTGTCAGAAAAGTGGAGGGAGGTAGGCAAAAAGTTGGGGGAGGACCACCCTAAGGCTGTCAGGTCTAACAGGCCAAATGCATCAAATGTGTTACGCTACCCTACGATCCCCTAATGACACCATGGATGCGCTGTATTTAGAGTACAGAGCTTCATGGTGCTTATTTTCACAGATGCGTCACAAATTCTGACGCATCTGTTGGTGCTAAACTCATGCATTGCTGGGCAACCGACAAAAAAAATGACCCTACTCCAGCAATGCGAGAAGGCCCCAAAGAGAAAATCTCTGTATCAATTTTACACCTACCCTAGGCAGGTTGTAAAATTCTGACATAGTGAAGTTGCAGAATGAAGCAGTGAAATTTCACTGCAATAGCTCTGGGGGCTTTGCACCTACCTTACATCCATTATACCTGGCGCAGGTATAATGTAATGCAAGGGTTTATAATCTGATGCATTAGGCTCAATGCACCAGTTTGTAAATTTGGAGCAGTGTAGAGCACTGCTAGCACCGCCGCTGCATCACAAAAAAATGATGCAACAGTGGCACAAAGGCCTTGTAAATGAGGAAAAATATCTTTTGTTTCAACCCACATGGTGCTCTGGTGTGCATTGCTTGCATTCACCCCAACCCAGTTGGATTTAGTACATGGCACGACTTCTGGGGGTCCCTACCATGGCAGCTGACATCTGTGTGGTCTCACCCCACACTTCAGGACAGGTGCGTGCTATGTATTGTCATAGCAGTTAAAACACACATGGCTTTTGGCATGTGCCTATGTGTTGTTACTTCACATGCCCCACACCTGACCCCCACCTCAGGTGTGCTGTTTCTCCTCTGACAAGCCCATTCCATTTAATTGCATTACATTCGACATTTGTGTGCATGAGCCCAAATAAGACACAGTGGCCTTATGGTGCAAGGTGGCCTTCACTGTCAACGTCAGGTTTTGCAGGGTTCAAATGTCCATGCATGATGTGTTGTTCCAGTCCATGTTTTTAACTGAAGTGGGGGACTTGTAGTTCTGGTGACTCATGTTGTACATTCCACTACATGTGTAAAAAGGTGGACCTGGACCGGTGCTGCACTTCACACATGTAATGAAGAAACATTAGAGAACAGTGTGACTGCCACTTCTGTACTTTCTAATAGGACATGAGCCATATTCCTGCCCTTTGCCCTGCACACAGTGCAGTCGAGTGCTGGGACATAGCTAGCTGCACTACACGTGACATTTTTGCCCCATCCATGGCATAAGATTCAGCCGTACCAAAGTACATGTTATTTTGATGTATTGCTGCTGCAACACAGCAATGCTCTACTTCTTACAAATATGGCCCCTGGTTCCCGCCCGGCCCGAAGTCTGCAGCTGAGCTCATTACGCCACATCCTCTCCCCTCAGAATGCACTAAGATGAACCTTTTGTTTTGTATGGATGCTGTCCAACGTGGGAAGGTGTAATACTTAATTAGAAAACATTTGAATCGTCAAGTGTGTGAGTTGCTATTTCCTCATGGAGACTAAAATCACCTAGAAAGACCTACTCATGATTGGAGAGGAGCTGATCAGTAATAACATTACAGAATTAAAAATAAAAATGCAGAATGTGAGAAATCACACAGGAGAGGAGTGAGAGGGAACAGGGAGTGGTATAAAGAAATGTACAAGCCCAGTGTCTGACATATGCATAGTTGGAAGGTCTCACAAACCAAGAACACTTCCAGGATTTACTGCTCATCTTCCAGGTAGGCTTTTAAATAAGGCTTTATGTCTATCCAAATAATTTGTGAAAATGTAAAAATATTTATATACTTTTTTTTTTTCTACTTCAAGATGGAGGTCATCAGTCGCAAGTCCTGTTTGTAGTGCATTGTGTATATTTGGTCGGTAAAGGGGATGTCCAGTAAGCCCCTGAAATAACTGCTGAGTTCCTTTTATAACTGACAATTTTAGTCCTCCTTGGCTTTTTAGAAAAGAGTGGCACTTTGACACATGTAGGCCCTCATTATGACATTAGCAGTAAATACCACTTACCGTCACGCTGACGGCTTCCAACTTGCTGCTACAGTGACGGATAGCCGGTCACAATATTATGACACACATACACCAATCCGACAGAATTCAGCCACATACACAAATCCAGACCAAAGGTCAGTTCAAAACCCATACTGTTACACCAACAAAACAACGTCCATCACATTATGACCCACGAATCACCATGGAGGACATTCAACGGCCATAAACCATTGGCGGTACATACTGCCGCGCTCAGAATGGACACCCATACAAAATAACACTACATTGGCCAATACCAAAAACACACACCTGACACTCATACACATACCACACCCACACAACCACACCACAATAAAACACACACCCACAATACCCACAACAATTTACAGACAACAATTGCTGCCAGGATATTGACATGAAGGGCACATAGACAACTAGACACACACACCACATACACTCATACATCCCTCACGCACCCCACATCACACACCCCACCACATTACCCAACACACCCTCACCAACACACATCACACAACACCCATGGCACCACAAAGGCACCCCGTTTCACTGAGGAAGAGTTAAGGGTCATGGTGGAGGAAATTGTCAGGGTAGAGCCACAGCTGTTTGGAGCACAGGTACAGCAGATATCCATTGCATGGACGATGGAGCTATGGCGGAGAATCGTGGACAGGGTCAATGCCGTGGGACAGCACCCAAGAACAAGGGACGCCATCAGGAAGAGGTGAAACGCCCTGTGGGGGAAGGTACACTCCATTGTAGCAAAATACTACCTCACCATACAGAGGACTGGCGGCGGACCCCTACAGCTCACAGCATGGGAGGAGCAGTATAGGAGGCTGGCCTGGCTTATAGTGGGTACCTGATGGTACTTACACCTTGTGCCAGGTCCATTTATCCCTTATTAGTAGATTAGTAGTGTTGTAGCAGCTTAGGCTGATAGAGGTAGCTATAGCAGGGCAGCTTAGGCTGAACTAGGAGACATGCAAAGCTCCTACTATGCCACTTATATCATATAGCATTATATCATAAGAATCACAATACTCAGAGTTACTAAAAATAAAGGTACTTTATTTTAGTGACAACGTGCCAAAAATATCTCAGAGGATATACTCCCTTTGGAGGTAAGTAAAATACACACAATATACATACAAACCAAAATCAGGTAAGTAAACAGTTAGAAAAGTAGTGCAAACACTGTGGAATACAATAGGATGCAATAGGCCTAGGGGCAACACAAACCATCTACTAAGAAAGTGGAATGCGAACTACTTAGGGACCCCAGGCCTAGTGTAGTGTGTAGAGGGTTGCTGGGAGTGTAAGAAAACACTAAGGGTGTCCAAGATACTCCACTCCAAGACCCTGAAAAGTAGGAGTAAAGTTACCCTACTACCCCAGAAACACACTAAAGTTGTGATAGGAGATTCTGCAAGGACAACAACTGATTTGCAAAGCACTGAAGATGGATTCCTGGACCTGAGGATCTATAAAGGAAGGGGGCCAAGTCCAAGAGTCACAAAAGTGTCCAGGGGGGCAGGAGCCCACTAAAGCCCGGATGAAGATGCAAAATGGCTGCCTCTGGGTGGAAGAAGCTGAAGATTCTGCAACAAGGAAGATGCCAGGAAATTCTCCTTTGCACAGAAGATGTCACACAGCGTTCTGGAGGATGCAGAGTTGTTTCCACATAGAAAGACTGCAAACAAGCCTTGCTAGCTGCAAAGGTCACGGTTGAAGAAAGTGGGTGCTGCCTGGGCCCAGGAAGGACCAGGAGGTTGCCCCTTGGAGGAGGAGACAGAGGAGGCACTCAGCAACACAGAGAGCTACAATGTTGCTGGTAGTTTTCTTGCTACTTTGTTGTGCTTTTGCAGGCGTCCTGGAGCAGTCAGCGGTCGATCCTTGGCAGAGGTCGAAGAGGGAGATGCAGATGAACTCTGGTGAGCTCTTGCATTCATTATCTGACGAGAAACCCACAGGAGAGACCCTAAATAGCCCTCAGAGGAGGATTGGCCACCTAGCCAGGTAAGCACCTATCAGAAGGAGTCTCTGATGTCACCTGCTGCCACTGGCCGCTCCATTGTGCCCTCACACCTCTGTATTCAAGATGGCAGAGGTCTGGGACACACTGGAGGAGCTCTGGGCACCACCCCTGGGGTGGTGATGGACAGGGGAGTGGTCACTCCCCTTTCCTTAGTCCAGTTTCATGCCAGAGCAGGGGCTGGGGGGATCCCTGAACCAGTGTAGACTGGTTTATGCAAGGAAGGCACCATCTGTGCCCTTCAAAGCATTCCCAGAGGCCAGGAGAGGCTACTCCTCTCTGGCCTTTTACATCTATTTCCAAAGGGAGAGGGTATAACACCCTCTCTCAGAGGAAATCCTTTGTTCTGCCTTCCTGGGACTGGGTTGCCCAGACCCCAGGAGGGCAGAAGTCTTGTCTGTGGGGTGGCAGCAGCAGTAGTTGCAGTGAAAACCCCAGAGAGCTGGTTTGGCAGTACCCGAGGTCCATGCTGGAGCCCTGGGGATGCATGGGATTGGCCCCCAATACCAGATTTGGCATGGGGGGACAATTCCATGATCTTAGACATGTTACATGGCCATAGTCGGAGTTACCATTGTGAAGCAACATATAGGTATTGACCTATATGTAGTGCACATGTGTAATGGTGTCCCCGCACTCACAAAGTCTGGGGAAATTGCCCTGAACTATGTGGGGGCACCTTGGCTAGTGCCAGGGTGCCCTCACACTTAGTAACTTTGCACCTAACCTTCACTAAGTGAGGGTTAGACATATAGGTGACTTATAAGTTACTTAAGTGCAGTGTAAAATGGCTGTGAAAACAAGTGGACGTTATTTCACTCAGGCTGCAGTGGCAGTCCTGTGTAAGAATTGTCTGAGCTCCCTATGGGTGACAAAAGAAATACTGCAGCCCATTGGGATCTCCTGGAACCCCAGTACTCTAGGTACCTAGGTACCATATACTAGGGAATTATAAGGGTGTTCCAGTGTGCCAATCAGAATTGGTAAAAATTGTCACTAGCCTGCAGTGACACTTTTAAAGGCAGAGAGAGCATAAGCACTGAGGTTCTGATTAGCAGAGCCTCAGTGACTCAGTTAGGCACTACACAGGGAACATACATTCAGGCCACAAACTATGAGCATTGGGGTCCTGGTTAGCAGGGTCCCAGTGAGACATATAAAACACCCTGACAAATACTCACAAACAGGCCAAAGGTTGGGGTAACAAGGCTAGAAAGAGGCTACTTCCCTACAAGCAGGTACTGCAATACTGCTTTCTGATGGACTCGCTGGAGTATCTGGAGGACTGGACACTGGTATGTCAACATTTACTAATCATCACTCCCATACCTGCATGCCATCACACCCCCTCACCCTTACTCCCATCACTCCACACCATCCCACACACTGCACCTACACATATGACTAACCACAATGCCAAGCTCTGCATGCTATACCAATGCATGGACAGCCCTCCCAGCCCTGCATGGACAACCGTCACCAAAGCATGTACAGCAAAGGGAAACAAACAATCCCATAATACATCATCATACACAAGCAAAAGCTGGGAGGGTAAAACCAACCATGGGGGGAAGCTAGGGAAGTACAAATGTCACACACTTGAAGCATAATACATCATTTACATCCCCACAGGTACCCCAGCCAGTGTCAATGGAGAGGAGGTGCCACCACTATTCAGTCCCCCAACAGAAGAGGCCCCCAGTGATGACAGTAACTCTGGACTTTAGTATCTGGAGGACCTCCCTGGCCCATCAGGAACCACTGGCAGTCAGTCACCCAAGCCCACTCACAGACCACCACAGAGCCTTCCCCATCAGGAACCAACACCACAGCACCTACCCAAGGTACCCACACCTCTGTCCCCAGGACACGTCAATCAGCAGTGTGCCCACCTATATAGGTACCTCAGCCCACACCTTGCCCACAAGACAATCAGGGACCTGGGGTCAGGGCAGTGGGCACACCATTCAGGGGACAGAGACACAGGCCAATAGGGACACTGTGAGGACTGCTGTGCAACAGGGGGAGGACAGGACCATGGAACCGACTCTCCAGGAGGCACTCTCCGAGATCCTGGGAGCCTACCATCATTCCCAGGGATAGGGTATGGTGGACCATGTGTGTGAGAGGCTGGACTGTTTGTTTAATAGGGTTCTCCTGTATGTATTACCTCTGCAGGTCAGCGCCCATCAGAAGATGGGATTATGGCATGCCATCGTCAAGGACGTGCAGACCCTGGGGGTCTATAGCAGGCGGAGCATCCACTGTCACAAACGGTGGGAGGACCCGAGACACCGGGCATGGAAGACCGCGGAGGCCCAGCTGGGAATGGCCTCCCAACGAGGAAGGGGTGCCCATCGGACCCTGACCCCCCCTGATGGCCCGCATACTGGTGGTGGCTTAACCTGAGATGGAGGGGCGCTTGAGGGAATCACAGCAGCCACAAAGGGGTGAGTACAATGGGTATAATTACAACTTATGGCTGGTGGGGTGGTATCCGGGTGGTGGTTGTGTGTTATTGGGAGCCCTTAAGGCCAGGCCAGACATAGCAGCATAGGTCCTCTGAAGGGTAATGGTTGCATGGCAAATACGGTAACCTAGCTTGTTAGTATTCACTTCTAGACAGGGATGCGTGGGTCCCAGGTGTACTGCAGTTGGCCGTGTGTGCTCCTCATGCCTTGGTGGCTAGCCATTTCACTGGTAGTGCAATGCATATTGCGTAGGCCTGTTCCCTGTGTGAGAGGGTGCTGTATACGCCAACAGTGGTGTTGGCACAGTCATTGACCCAATGTATCATTTGTCTCTCTCCCCCTCTTTCTTGTTTTGTCATCCTGTCCTTGTGTGCATTAGCATCATCTGGCGGAGGAACAGAAGTACCGGCGACAGAGGGAGCTGCATCCCACAGGACCCTGGAGGTGGAGTCCACCGACGCCGAGGGAACAAGTGGGACGGAGGGCAACGGGAGCACCACAGTGGATACAGGAGGGAACAACACAGACTCTGATACCTCCTCCGATGGGAGCTCCCTGGTGGTGGCGGACACCTCTGTGACTACCCCACCTGCAGGGACAGCCACCACCCCGTACCAGCACCGCCCTCCCAGTAGCCCCTCAGTGAGTTGCCCGTGCCCGCTCACCCAGGAGGGCGGCCATTTCCTTCGCCCCAGGCATCTCAGGCCCTGCCCCAGTCAGCCCTCCTGCCCTGAGTGAGGAGGCTATTGACCTCCTGAGATCCATCTCTGTAGGGCAGTCAACCATTGTGAATGCCATCCAGGGGCTGGCATCCCAGATGCAGCAATGCAATGCATTTCTGGAGGGCATTCATGGTGGTTTGGCAGCCCACCAGAGATAGTTTCAGGCTCTGTTCTCCTCTCCTATGGCAGCCATTGTCCCTGTTTCTACCGTCTCCCCTCCAACTACCACTTCCCGGTCCCATTCTCCTCAACCCCAACCCATCCCAAGCACACAAGCAGATGAGCAGGTACACAAGGCAACACACAAGAGTGGCACAGGCAAACACACAAACAACATTTCGTTGCAGACACGACAAGGTCCACAGCCTCCACTGTCTCCCCTCCTGCTCCTCCTCCTCCTCCACCTCTCTCCCAGTTACATCCACACTCATACCTGCATGCACTACATATACATCCACTATCAGCAACACCACACCAAGCAGAGCACACACCTCAATGGCATACACCCCCACAACATCCATTCACTCATCCCCTGTGTCCTCTCCCACTGTGTCTGTCCTCCCTCCTAAAGGACACAAACGCAAGCACTCAGACACCCAACAGCCATCCACCTCACATCAGCATACAGCCCATGCAGCTGCACCCAAGTCCAGCAGACATATACCTCCAACAACCACTCCCTCATCCTCTACTCCCATTACTTCTCCCTCCTCCCACCCCAACGTCCTTAAAAAGCTTTTCCTTTCCCAAATTGACCTCTTCCCTATCCCCTGTCTTGCACGTATGGGCAGGATACCAAGGACACAGCCCAGCACCTCATTCAAACAGTCCACGGGGACAGTGGTAGCACCATCTACTCGTGGTGGTAAGGATACCAGACCTGCGATACTGAAGGGGAAGGAGCCAGCACCATCAGGGATGAAAGGGAAGAGTCCTGCACTGGCTTTGAGAAAGGGGAAGGAGCCAACACCAGCTGTGAGGAAGGGGAAGGTGCCTACATCAGCTGTGAGGAAGGGGAAGGAGCCTGCACCAGCTGTGAGAAAGGGGAAGGAGCCTGAACCAACTGCGAAGAAGGGGAAGGAGTCTGCACCAGCTGTGAGGAAGGAGAAGGAGCCTGCACCACCAGATAGAGAGGGGAAGAGCCCATCCGCCCCTGCCAGGAAGGGTAAGGGATCCCTGACCCATGAACAGGAGGAGACGAGGCACTCTACGCCAGCAGAAGCTGTCAGGCTAACACTGCCACCACCACCAGCTGTCACAGGTCCCCCACCACCAGCTGTGGGTGTGTAGCCATCAGTGAGTGCAGGGGCTGCCCAGGAGCCTCCTCCAACCACTACTACCATGCAACCATCAGTGAGTGCAGGGGCTGCCCAGTAGCCTCCTCCATCCACTACCACCATGCAGCCATCACCGCCGGCAGACGCCATGTAGTTCACCCTCCAGGGGCTACAGGGCGGGCTGCCCTCTTCAGCACCAGTGGGAAAGACACCCACTCCAGAGACTGTGGCCTTGCACTCCCCAGGACAAAGCAATGGGCATGTTGCCCCCTCCAGAACCAGTGGGAAAGTCACCCACTTGAGAGACTGGCCTTGCACTCCCCAGGAGAAAGCAATGGGCATGTTGCCCCCTCCAGAACCAGTGGGAAAGACATCCACTCGAGAGACTGTGGCCTTGCACTCCCCAGGACAAAGCAAAGAGCATGTTGCCCCTTCCAGAACCAGTAGGCTTGTTCCCGCATCCAGCTGAGGTGCACCCCGAGGTGCCTGCCTATTTGCAAACTGATGCCCCTGCAGTGTTCTATCCAGATGTGGTCAGGATTTGAGTTGGGCCTTAGACTGTATCCTGTGGCCAAGTGGGCACTTTGAACTTTGGACTGGGCAGTGTCCCTTTGTGTACATGTGTACATATCTGTTTCATTGACAAATCGAATTATTAAATTTGATGTTGATTTGATTACAATAATTTTAGTCAATTCCTGTTGTCCTTGCATTATTCTGCTGTTTTTTGGGGTTGTGTGTATGGTGTGTGTGTGTAGGGTGTGTGTGGTGCGTGTGTGTCACTCTTGTTTTCCTCCCACCCTCCCTTGTGTGCTAGGTGGCTGTACTCACCGTCGTCTGCGGCGTTGGTGTTCCAGGTGGAACATAACATAGAAGATCATCGGAAAAACATGCAGTTCGGGTTCCATGGCGGCATGGTTCTTCCCTGTGTCTCCAATGGTGAGTCCTTTGACTTCTGAGCTCTGTTTCCACCAGGCTTTTGTTGGCGTTGGTACCGCCCCGTAAAAGGTGGCGGTTTGCAGGGTCAAAATATGGTGGGCGGTACTTTGACTTCTGCCTGGCTGTTGGTGACTACCGCCGTCGTGGCTGTTGTTTCCACCCAGGCGGTTGGTGTAGGTGTAGTACATTGGCTGTATACAGGAGTTATCATTGCCATGGCCATAATTTGGCAGTACTTACCGCCAGCCTGTTGGCGGTATTACTGCCACTTTATCACCCACCACCAGGGTCGTAATGAGGGACTAAGTTGTGATATTGCCAGGGGCACTTTGACTGGGGAAACTAAAGTTTTTGAGCTTGTGGCTTGGTGATGTACGAACGCTGTGCTGCTGGCATTACATTTCAATTTAATAGCTTAAAAAAAGATAAATTTGTATCCCCTTTGTACCTTACACTTTCTGTGTTGCAGCTCTTCCTTCGCAGTCATCTAAGTTAAATGCAGACCCCTCACAGGTACTTCTGCACAGCTTATGTTAACCACATGTAGCATGTTGCAAGGAAAATTGTGGCCATCAACCCCTTTATTATCCAAGTCCAGTCTGTATTTTTCATATTTTTAGAAAAAGAATGAGATTAAAAGTCCCAGATTGCATGACGATATGTTAGTGAGTATGAATAAACACTTCTGCAGCATTGCAACTATTTTAATGTTGTTTCTAGACAATTCAGTTATATAAAGAAGGTAATTTCGGACATAATAAAGGGGAAATGTACTAAACAAGTATTGGTAAAGCCTATTAGAATTGCAGTCTACAGCCTTTTGTTTTTGTCAATGCTTGTTTTGCTTTATCATTGCTTTTGCAAAGCTTTATTGATGGAGAGGTTGCCTGGCCCTCATCGATCTAAATAAAAAACATTGTCCCAGATTTATCAAGGTTTTAAATCGTCCTTGCGATCCCAGGGGGACGCAAAACATAAGTGAGATTTATCAAGCCACCTTCACGACTTGATTAATCTAAAGTAGCGCAAAGCAGTGCAGATCGCTGCCTTGCGTTACTCTGCCCTAGGGAGACACTCCATGGGTGGAGTGTGAGTGTTCCCCTCATAGCCAGTTATGGATTTTGGCACATTCCCAGATTTACAATTAGTGGTAGACCAAGGAATGCATCAAAATGCGACGCCTTCCCAGGGGAGACATAGCAAGGAGAAATATCTTGATTTCTCTTTGTCTTTTTTCCTCTTTCTATGCATGTTGCATTCTGCAGCACACACAGAAGGACGAAAATGCCTCTCAGGATTGTTTTTGTGCAAGAAGGTGCCCCTTTTTTCACAAAAACAATTCTACCTACAACCCAGGCACCCTTGCACCATTATGCAAAGGTGCTTGCCTTAGCACTAGGCATCCAAAAATGCGCCAGTGCAAGGAAAGGACAGGAATGCACAGTATATTGGTAAAAAAAGGTACATTCCTGCCCTTTCACACAGCACAGCAAGGGAGTGTGTTGCGTGAAAAATTATAAATCTGGCCCACTGTCTTAAAGCAAACATTATTTTTTGGTCTCAAATAGCACACATTGCCATCATAGTGCCTGGCACTTAAGATAACTTCTTTATGTGTAAATATTTTCTTTGTGAAAGGACAGAATGCTGGTACTCACAGTGAATGTAGCCAATGACTAAAGTGGGTTTACCCACTGACTCCTGCTGCATGCTCTAACGTGCAAAATAAAAATGTGAATGCAACAAAAACATACCAATGGATGGTGAGGGCTAACTTAAAGTCTGTCTAAGTAACTATATTATGCATATAAATTTAGTAAAATCAAAATGTCTTGGCTAATGCCAGATCTTAAAATAGCATAAAGCAATGTGTCAGAAATATTTTGTAAAGTTCTGTTTCTTTTGTAAAGCACTCTAATGCCATTGCCCCAAGTTCACGGTATATGAACCTGAACAAAAATGTCAAGAGATGGCAGTACCAGTCCAGTCATAGGCTCATCATAGGAACGAACAGGTGCGAGTCTGTTCTTCTTGGCAGCCCAACATGGTCTGCAGTGCCATGCCACCTCACTTCCAGCTCATGCTTCCTGGATGAAATGCAAATGTGTGCTACAAGTTAACCTGCAAATGTAAAGGATAAAATATGCAAATATAAAGGACGTTTGGGAGCCACTTCAGACTTTAATTGATCAAATCACTTGAAGATTTATGATGACAAATATTTGTTCTTTTTAAGTGGTAGTGCAAGGAGTTAACAACTGGGCTGTGAAGCGCATGCTTTTAATTGTAATTGTATTTACATAGTGCTTACAACCCCTGAGAAGGTGATGAAGGGACAGCTACTAAAACAATTGTATGACATTTGGGCCCATATTTATACTTTTTGACGCTAAACTGCGCTAACGCAGTTTAGCCTCAAAAAGTTTTGCGCCGGCTAACGCCATTCTGAAGCGCCATGCGGGCGCTGTATTTATTGAATGGCGTTAGCCGGCGCAAGCAGACCGGCGCTGCCTGGTGTGCGCGAGAAAAACCACGTACACCAGGCAGCGCCGGCGTAGGGGGAAAATGGCGCATGGGCGTCTTAAAATGGGGCAAGTCAGGTTACGTCGAAAAAATCGTCGTAACCCGACTTGCGCCATTTATTTTCGACGCCCATCCCCCATCAACATGACTCCTATCATTGTAAAGATAGGAGTCATGCCCCCTTGCCCAATGACCATGCCCAGGGGACTTCTGTCCCCTGGGCATGGTCATTGGGCATAGTGGCATGTAGGGGGGCACAAATCAGGCCCCCCTATGCCAAAATAAATTATTTAAAAAAAAAAAAAAAAATACTTACCTGAATGTCCCTGGGGTGGGTCCCTCCAGCCTTGGGTGTCCTCCTGGGGTGGGCAAGGGTGGCAGGGGGGGTCCCTGGGGGCAGGGGAGGGCACTCTGGGCTCATTTTGAGCCCACTTGTCCCTTAACGCCATGCCTGACCCAGGCGTTAAAAAGCGGCGCAAATGCGCCGTTTTTAGCCACGCCCACTCCCGGGCGTCGCTTTTGCCCGGGAGTATAAATACCACGTAAAGGCCTGGGAGTCATTTTTTAGACGGGAACGCCTCCCTTGCATATCATTAACGCAAGGAAGGGGTTCACGCTAAAAAATTACGCACATTCCGGGAACTTTGGCGCTATTCGCCTCTAACACCATAGTATAAATATGGCGTTAGTTGGCGTTAGTTTTGCGTCGAAATTGCGTCAAAAAAAACGACGCAATTTCGGCGCAAACGGAGTATAAATATGGCCCCTGGTCTGGTACTACTTAATATACATTTTGGAAGCACTATTTCATTGTAATACTGCACATCTTGTAGCAGTCCATTTTATACTGTGTGTAATGCAAGCATAAAATAATGACATACATATTCAAAGTGCTTTCTGTCACAGGCTGTGACCTCGTAGAACTGAAAATACACGTCACTATTCTCCACTGTACCAAGGTTTAATTCTATTGCTCTCTGGTTACACACAGCGCATTAACTAATAGAGGTTTCATAATGCACTACAGTGCATTTCCCACTAATTACCAACTTTCTTTTATTTATTTTTCATTTCAGCTGGCTGTTATTTTATATTTAGCTACCTGATGATGAAAGACATTAAAAAAACGGTACAGAATATGTGGGGCTTATTTAGGAGAGGCCTGTGCTGCCAGAACATCAATTTATTTGATGCTCCGGCGATACAAGCCTCTCAATCATACTTATGAGGCACTCAAAGCCACCCCAAATGGCTTTGCCTGGCCTCATTGATATGGAGGAAGGCAAAGCAGTACAATCAACTATGGACTGTTGCAACCTGAAGTTTGCCTAACATTTTGATTGGATGATGCCCCTTTTGCTTGACATGATGCCACTAAACCGAATAATGGATTTGATGTATCTGTTTTATATTAAAAATGGACTTTGAAAGTTTAGTTCAGGCTCTCTGCAGTTTTTGAGACCCCTTTGACCCCAGATTCTCTTGTTGCACATTTCCTGGTGACACTCCTGACTGGACTTTGCTGCTGATGTAGATGCTTTGCTGATGAAGAATCCTTGAATGCTGTCCCTTGGGGAGGTATATCGCTCTCTGCTGAAAGCCCCCTTGACATGTTTGTTTTTCTAGAAAATAATCTGTCATGCTGACTGTTAGAAATGGGGTCTTTGGTTGGCAGTCAGGTTAACCCCTGTCCAAGCAGGGACCCTCACTCTAGTCAGGGTAAAGGAGAATCACCCTCAGTTAACTCCGCTAACTCCCTCATTAGCACTAGTAGGCAGGCTTAACATCAGAAACAATGTCTAAAGTATTTGTACCAACACACACAGTAATACAGTGAAACACTACAAAATGGACATCACACAAGTTTAGGGAAATAGGTAACATGTATCTAAATCAAACAAGAAAAAATGACAAAAATCTACCAAACAAAAGTCAAAATATCAATTTTTTAAATATTAAGAGTCTTAGGCCATCATTTTAACATTGGCAGTAAAAGCCGCCTACTGCTGTGGCAACGGCTGCCAAAAGACCGTCACCGCGGCTACCATACGTTCACCAAATTCTGACCACAGCTGGATTTCTGCCACAAGAAGGGCGGAATCCGGCTGCGCCCATACTGGCGGATAGTGGTAAGGTGGGGCTGCTACCACCAGCAGCGCCACACCAGTGAACTGTCACAAGCCATATCATGACACATGGTACAGCCTGGCAGTGTCCTGCTGGCGGTAGCAGTGCCCATCCTGTTCCCTACTGGAAGACCCCTGGATGCAGGTAAATTGGGCTTCCGACAGGGGCAGGGGGTAAGGGATGTTGTATGCGTGTGTGGGGTTGTGTGTATGTATGTGTGAGTGTGTGTGTGAATGCGATTGTGTGTGTAGTGTTGTGTGCATGTGTGAGAATGCATGTACATATGGAAATGCGAATGCATGTCTGTGTGAATGTGTGTACGGATGTGTACGAGAATGAATGGATGCATGTGTGAATGAATGCATGTATGCCAGTGTGAGTGTGTGTATGCGTGGTGCGTGTCTGCGAGTGTGCTTGTATGTGGGGGTGAGATCAGAAGGTGGGGAGTGTGGCTGGAGGGGGCATGGGGGTAATCTGGGGAGTGTTTGGGGGGTGGGTGAGCCTCCTACCAGTGACAGTGAAGGAATTCACTGTCACTGGTAGGGCCTACCGCCATGGTTTTCGTTGCGTTGAGAACGCCATGAAAAGCATGGTGGTAGGCAGGGTCAAAATGCCGCTGGCGGTACAGTAGCAGCCGCCGGACTGGAGATTGTTATTTCCGGCCCGGTGGCTGCTACCGTTAGGAAGGGTTAATTGGCGGGTTGGCTGCAGCCAACCCGCCAATGTCATAATGTGGCGATGTGTACAGCCAGCCTGTTGGCGGTACTAGCTCCACATTATCACCTACCACGGCGTCATAATGACCCCCTTAATCCTTAGAAAACAGTGAAAATGCTGTTGTCACACAAAGTACCTGGTGTGTGTTAAAAATAAAGCAGCACAGGCGAGCGTGTATTGATTCCTTACTCACAAGTGAGGCCGTGATTCGTTTCCTTCGCTGGTCAGGTTGGCGATGCGTTGTTTTCCTCCCTTGCAAGAGACCAATGTGTCAATTTCCGGACGGAGCACCTCGGGTCCGCGCAGAGTCGGGTTGACTTTGACACCCAGGGACGATGCGTGGAAAATCTGGTCACACGGTATTAGAAAACCACGCTGTGTGGGGTTTGCGTCATTATCAGCTTCAGTAAGCGGGTGTTGCGTATTGTTTCAACCAGCCTTGATGCGTCGATCTCCCAGCCGTGATACAGGTGGAGCATCGATTTCAGCCGCGTGTTGTTTTTAGTCACATTGCAGAAGGTGCGTTGAAAATTTCCCTACACTGCGTTCTCTGCGTGGACTTTCAGCTCTTGGCTTCCAATCTTACCTTTTAACGGCTAAGGACTGGATAGGGCACCACTTTGCAGGGCAGGAGTCCTAGCAGAGAGTCCAGGTGCTGGTAGCGGGAAGTTATTACCCTGAGACTTCAACAACAGGAGGCAAGCTCCGTTCAAGCCCTTGGAGATTCTTCTCAAGCAGGAATGCACAACAAAGTCCAGTCTTTGTCCCCTTTCACAGGCAGAAGCAGCAACTGCAAGATAGCCCAACAAAGCACAGTCACAGGCAGGGGCAACACCTCTCCTCAGCCATTCAGCTCTTCTCCTTGAAAGAGGTTCCTCTTGAATCATGAAGTGATCTTGAAGAAATCTAAACTCTGGGTTTTGGAGTCCACTAATTATACCCCTTTCTGCCTTTGAAGTAGGCAAACTTCAAAGGAAAGTATCTCTTGTTTGCAAGATCCTGCCTTTCCCAGGCCAGGCCCCAGACACACACCAGTGGGTTGGAGACTGCATTGAGAGAGGACAGGCACAGCCCCTTCAGGTGTAAGTGACTACTCCTCCCTTCACTCTAGCATAGATGGCTTATCTGGATATGCGGTCTACACTCCAGTTCTCTTTGTGTCACTGTCTAGAGTTGAGGTGCAAACAGCCCAACTGTCAAACTCACCCAGACAGGGAATCCACAAAGAGGCAGAGTCACAGAATGGTTTAAGCAAGGAAAAGCCTACTTTCTAAAAGTGGCATTCTCAAATACACAATCTAAAAAAAACTTTACCATGAAATGCATTTTTAAAGTGTGACTTCAGAGAACCTAACTTCCACATTTCTATCTGCTCCCAAAGGGAATCTGCACTTTAATAATATTTAAAGGCAGCCCCCATGTTAATCTATGATATATACGCCTTGCGACACTGAAGACTGAATTTTGCAGTATTTCACTGCTAGGACATGTAACACACATCAGTACATGTCCCACCTTTGACATACACTGCACCCTGCCCATGGGGCTACCTAGGGCCTATCTTAGGGATGCCTTATATGTATAAAAAGGGAAGGTATAGGCCTGGCAAGTGGGTACTCTTGGCAAGCCGAATTGGCAGTGCAAGACTGCACAAACAGACACTGCAGTGGAGGTCTGAGACATGTTTAAAGGGCCACTCATGTGCGTGGCACAACCAGTGCTGCAGACCTACTAGAAGCATTACTAGGGACTTACTAGTAAATCAAATATGCCAATCATGGATAAACCAATCACCAATACAATTTACACAGAGAGCATATGCGTTTTAGCACTGGTTAGCAGTGGTAAAGTGACCAGAGTGCTAAAGCCAACAAAAACTGGTCAGAAAAAATAGGAGGAAGGAGGCAAAAAGATTGGGGATGACGCTGCAAAAAGGGCCAGGTCCAACGTTGACATTCACTCTTTTTGTTTTTCTAGCTAGAATTCTGTAGACTAAGATGTAGTTTTAGCAAATTATTTTTGTCTTCTTTTTGTGTTTTTGCTTGCTTGTGTTTGCCCCCTCACATGCATTTCCTAATTTGGTTAGCTGCAGAGACAAACTATGGGGGTCATTCTGACCCCGGCGGTCTAAGACCGCCGGGGCCAGGGTCGGCGGGAGCACCGCCGACAGGCCGGCGGTGCCCTGCAGGGCATTCTGACCGCGGCGGTTCAGCCGCGGTCAGAAGAGGCAAACCGGCGGTCTCCCGCCGGTTTACCGCTGCCCTTAGAATCCCCCATGGCGCCGCCATGGGGGATTCTGACACCCCCTACCGCCATCCTGTTCCTGGCGGTTCGCCCGCCAGGAACAGGATGGCGGTAGGGGGTGCCGCGGGGCCCCAATGGCATGGGCACGGCAGGGGCCCCCGTAAGAGGGCCCCGCAAAGTATTTCAGTGTCTGCTAAGCAGACACTGAAATACGCGACGGGTGCAAACTGCACCCGTCGCACCCCTGCAACTACGCCGGCTCAATTCTGAGCCGGCGTCCTCGTTGCAGGGGCATTTCCTCTGGGCCGGCGGGCGCTCTTTTGGAGAGCGCCCGCCGGCCCAGAGGAAATGTCTAAATGGCCGCCGCGGTCTTTTGACCGAGGTGCGGTCATTCAGCGGCGGTACCTTGGCGGACGGCCTCCGCCGTCCGCCAGGGTCAAAATCAGGCCCTATGTCCAGCCCAAATTTGCAAATCTGCTTAAATTGACAAATGTTGATACAGTCTGATTTGAGGTATATATCCGTATCTCAGATAATTTCATTTATGATATGTTTGATTCTTCTTGAATGCCTAATTGTGTTAATGCTAACTTTTTAAAATTTGTTTCACTGCTTTGGGTAACCTATGGGGATTATGGTGGTCATTACAACCCTGGCGGTCGGTTTTAAAGCGGCGGTAAAACTGCCAACAGGCCGGCGGTAAAAAAAAATGGAATTACAACTGTGGCGGAAACCGCCAACACAGACAGCCACGTTAACACTCTGACCGCCACGGCGGTACAAACACCGCGGCGGTAACCGGCAACAGACAGGCGGAAGACAATGTACTGTCCACAGTATCATGAGCGGCCAATCCGCCACCTTTTCCGGGGCGGATTCAACGTGAACAAAAACACGGCGGAAACAGGACTTCGAAGGGAAAACACTCACCTCTACACACCCCACGAGGAACCAGGACACCATGGAACCGGAACTTCAGATACTCCCAGCCTTTATCTTCCTGCTCCTCTACCAGGAGCACGAACGCCGGCAGCAAAGACCACGCTGAGTACTGCACCTACGACACAGGGGGGGGGGAGGGAAAAAACAGTGACACATACACACAATACGCAACACCCCCACCCCCACCTCACCCACAACAACACACACACCAATACATATTGATACATCACAGTTACACCCCCAACCCTCCCTGGAAGAATGCAAGGACAAAAGGAAATGAGTCGAATTATTGTAATATATTAAAATACAGTAATCAGAAATATTTACATATATACACATTTACACTATGAACAATTATATACACCAAGAACACAAGTCCAAGGGATTCCACCATCATAGTTCGTGGACCACTGGGCCCAAAAGGCATGGGCGAGGCTCACACTCAATACCCGAACAAGACGGAGAGAACACTGCAGGGGCATCAGATAGAAATAAAACAGGCACCTCAGGGGAAAGGGAAGGAGGGCACCTCAGCCGGATGAGTGCACAGCGCCAGATCCACGAGAGGGCTTCATGCCCATTGATGTATACTGGGGAGTGCAAAGCCACAGTCTCTCAAGTGAATAGCAGTCTCCACTGGTTCTGGAGGGGGCTTGGTGCCCAGAGTGCATCATCCTGCCAAGGACAGAGGTAGTGGATGTAACTCTCCACTGGTTCTGGAGGGGGCTTGGTGCCCAGAGTGCTTCATCCTGCCAAGGACAGAGGTAGTGGATGCCTTTCTCCACTGGTTCTGGAGGAGGCTTGGTGCCCAGACTGCTTCATCCTGCCCGTGGCGGCCTCAGTAGCGTAGTAATCATTGGCACTCACTGTCCTGCGGTGGTGCTGGCGGTCTTGTCCTGGGCAGCGGGGCTGGGGCTAGTGGTCCTGTCTTGGGCAGCGGGGCTGCTGGCGGTCTTGTCCTGGGCAGCGGGGCTGCTGCTGGCGGTCCTGTCTTGGGCAGCGGGGTTGCTGGCGGTCTTGTCCTGTGCAGCGGGGCTGCTGCTGGTGGTCTTGCCTTGGGCAGCGGGGCTGCTGGCGGTCTTGTCCTGGGCAGCGGGGCTGCTGTTGGCGGTCTTGTCCGCCGTGCTGATCTTCCCAGACTTGCTGGTTTTAATGTGCCCCTTCCCCAGCTTGGATGGTGTCTCAGCTGTCTCCACACTCCCAACTGTACCCCTGGGAGCAGCTTGGTGGCTGATTTATTTCCCCTCTCCCGCCGGGCACTGGCCAACTTTTTATGCTTGACAGGTGGGGGACTGTCCGTACTCTGGCTCCTTGCCACACTGGCTGCCCTGCTGCCTGGTGCACTCCATAATCCGGTGACTACTGGCACCACTGTTCCCGCCGATGTTGTGGCTGAGGTGATAGGTTGGGACCTGGAGAGTCGGGCCCTAGGAGACTAAAGGGGTGGGGCAGGTGAGGGAAAGAGGTCAAGGTTGGCCAGGAAAAGTTTCTTCAGAACACTGGGACGGGTGGCTGGATGAGGTTTGGGAGTGGAGGAAGAGGTAGTGGTTGTAGGAGGTGTACGTTTGCTGACTTTGGGTGAAGGTGCATGGGATGGAGGCTGGCATGAGGTAGATGGCTGTTGGGTGGGTGTGTGGCTGCGTTTGTGTACCTTGGGAGGTGGCCTTACAGATACACTGGGAGAGGACACAGGGGACGTGTGAATGGTAGTGGGGGTGGTGACTGCACGTGAGCGGGGTGTGGTGGTGGGTGTGCTGGTGATGGACGTAGTGGCTGAGGATGTAGTGCATGCAGGTGTGAGTGGAGACGAGACAGGGAGGGAGGAGGGAGACGAGGAGGAGGGGGACACAGTGGAGGCAGTGGATGTTGGTGTGTCTGCATGGGTCTGATGCTTGCGTGAGTGCCTGTGGGATGTGTGGTGCTTATGTGTGTTGAGGTGTGTGCATGCTGGTCTGATGGTGTGCTTGGGATAGGCTGAGGTACAGGGGTGTGGGTCTGTGTGGAAGAAGTTGGAGGGGGAGGCTAGAGACAGGGACAATGGCTGCCATCAGTGCTGAGGCCAGAGTCTGAAATGCTCGCTGAAGGGCTGCCTGACCAGAGTGAATGCCCTCCAGGAATGCATTGGTTTGTTGCAACTGCCTCTCTACACTCTGGATGGCATTCAAAATGGTAGACTTCCCAACAGTGAGGGACCTGAGGAGGTCAATGGCCTCCTCACTGAGGGCAGCATGGGTGGCTGGGGCAAGGCCTGAGGTGCCTGGGGCGAAGGTGATGCCCACCCTCCTGGGTGAGTGGGCACAGGGCAAAAGCTGAGGGGCTGCTGGGAGGGCGGTGCTGGTAGGGGGGTGGTGGCTGTACCTGTAGATGCGGGGGCACAGATGGGCCCGCCACCGCAAGGGAGATCCCATCAGAGGACGAGTCCGTATCGCTGGTGTCAGCTCCTGTCCCCGCCGTGGAACTCCCCTCGCCCTCCGTCCCACTGGTGAATTCAGACTGCGTAATTTCGCTCTCCAGGGCCATGTGGGATGCAGCTCCCTCCTGCTCCGGTGACACTGCTCCTCCGCCTGATGTTGCTAATGCACACAAGAACAGGGAGACCACAAAAAGGGGGGGGAAGACAGAAGAAAGACATGTTGAGTACATGCAATACCGCTACCGTTGGCAGACACGACAGACACAGAAGCCCCCTGCACTAAGCCGAGCACTTGGAGTCCACTATTCAATCCCAGGGACATGGGTTACAAGGCTATGGCCGATTTCTGCACACATGGATGTCACAGGAGCCCGACGAGGTATAGTTGGCACTGTACAAAGGTGGGGTGGGGTGCCACAGGGCCTGCCTTAAGTAGGGTCCTTGCCTACTAACCTCGCCCTGGCCTGGGGGACCCCACAGCCCACCTCCCCCACCCAGACACCTACAATGCGCGCTGAATCAGCAGAATGAGAGTGTACTCACCCCCTTGTTGCTGCTGTGATGCCCTCAAGCGCCCATCCAACACCGGGTACGACAACACCAGGATCCTGAACATCAGGGGGGTCATGGTGCGACGGGCACCCCTCCCACGTTGGGAGGCCATCCCCAGCTGGGCCTCCGCCGTCTTGGTGCTTCAGTGGCGAATGTCCTCCGATCTTTTCTGGCAGTGGGTGCTCCGTCTGTGGTAGACCCCCAGGGTCCGGACTTCCTTGGCGATGGCACGCCAAATGTCTGTCCTTCTTCTGGTGGGCGCTGACCTACAGGAATAGTACAGGGGAAAAGGAGAAGATATTACCGCCTGCACGTCACAGTCATTGGCCCGCATCCCTACCCTTGCCATGACGCACATGCACTCACCATCTTTTCATGCACGCCTCATTCTCACCCCCCCTATCTTTCATCCACCCCACTCCACACAGGCATTGCCCATACAGCATGCTCACAGTGTACTTACCTGTTTGTCTGGAGGACCGTAGAGTAGCGTGTACTGGGGGAGGACCCCATTCACGAGTTTCTCCAACTCCTCCGTGCTGAAGGCAGGGGCTCTTTCCCCAGACACACGAGCCATTGTCTCTTCCAGACTGAGGTCACAGCAGCACTTGCAGTGTAGGTCCTCTCCTGTCGAAGATCGGGTATCAAGTGATTAAACAGAGAGAAAATGGCAGTCACGTCCGCAGCGCTGCGTACCGTCACGGCCGGCGTACATCGTCATTGGCTCCTGGGACCCATAGGGTCCATTGTTAACCAATGCAGGATTGCGCCACAGGCTTCGACCGCCTACCACGGCGGTGTACAACGCCAGCGCAGTTACCTCATATCCCCTTGTCCCACTTTACAGGTCAGGCAGCTGCCATTTCATGGACCCACATGGCATTATTTTTGACTGCGTCACACACATGTAGGCCTTGCCTAAACACTCATACAGGCTAATTTCCAATTGCCAATATTTTCAGAGTGAGCTGTGTTTATGTATCTCAGAGTTGGTTGACTCTCTGCTCGCTGTTCTCCTCCATAGGCACCGTCCGCTGGGGCATGTGAGGAGATGGCGGCATCCTCTGGTGTACAGACCGCTGGTGGACCTGTCGACAATGGAGGAGCGACATGTGATCATTACTTACAGGCTTGACCGTACCACAATCCAGGAACTGTGTAACCAGTTGGAGCCAGACCTGATGTCAGCTATCCGCCATCCCACAGGAATCCCCCCTCAAGTGCAGGTGCTGTCAGTAGTCCATTTCCTAGCAAGTGGGTCTTTTCAGACGACAGTGGCCATAGCATCAGGGATGTCCCAGCCTATGTTTTCAAACGTGTTGTCCAGAGTGTTGTCTGCCCTGCTGAAACACATTCCCTCAGGTGGAGGATTTGCCTACAGTGAAAGGTGATTTCTATGCACTGGGACATATCCCCGACATCATAGGTGCCATTGATGGGACACATGTGGCCTTGGTACCCCCCCCACAGGAGTGAACAGGTGTACAGAAACCAGAAGAGTTACCATTCCATGAATGTGCAGATGGTGTGTTTGGCAGACCAGTACATCTCCCATGTTAATGCCAAATTCCCTGGCTCAGTGCATGACGCTTACATCCTGTGGAATAGCAGCATCCCTTATGTGATGGGGCAACTCCAGAGGCACCGGGTGTGGCTATTAGGTGAGCACATGGACCCAATACAGTGGAAATAGTTGTCTGGGTCTGTGGATGTCCCTATGAGTTTGTGTGTGTCTAACAGTTGTTCCTTGCCATTTGCAGGTGACTCTGGTTACCCCAACCTGTCATGGCTACTGACCCCAGTGAGGAATCCCAGGACAAGGGCAGAGGAACGCTACAATGATGCCCATGGGTGGACTAGGAGAATTATAGAGCAGACCTTCGGCCTCCTGAAGGCCAGGTTCCGGTGCATCCATATGACAGGTGGTTCCCTATTCTACTCACCAAAGAAAGCATGCCAGATCATCGTGGCCTGCTGTATGCTTCACAACTTGGCTTTGCAACAACAGGTGCCTTTTCTGCAGGAGGATGGTCCGGATGGAGGTCTGATGGCAGCTGTGGACCCTGTGGACAGTGAAGACGAGGAAGCAGAAGAAGAGGACATCGACAACAGGAACACGGTGATCCTGCAATACTTCCAGTGAGACACAGGTAAGAAGACAACACTGCCTGCTACATCTGACTTAAATGTACTACCTCTCTACTGTCTGTCATTTTCACCCAGTGTATGGTCACTGAGTTGTCACTTTCCCTTACGATTTCACAGATGTGGGTCCCACTGTGTTACATTTGCTTTGTTTCCTCATGGACTATAGCTGTGTGACATAGGTATGTTGACATTACATTTGAATTAGCATTTTGCCACTGTAATTGCTAATACACTATTTCAAAATCACAGACAGACTCCTGATTTTTGTGTGCTTTAAGGGTGTTTATTTAAGTGCTCAATATTAGAGAGGGTTGTAAAATGGTGAGGGGTGATGGTGGAGGAATGTCCATGGTAGAGCCCAGTCTATTAGTCTCACAGGTGCATTGTCCAAAGGGGCATAGGAAGTGGAGCTGGGGCAGTTTAAGAATGGACAGGGTGACAAGGTGGGACAAAAGGATGACAATCAGGGTGGTCTCATTTCTTGGCGGGGGTCTTGGCATCATTCTCTGTCTTTGTCCGAGATCTCAGGGACCGCTTGTGGGGTGGTTCTCCCTCTGCAGGGGGTGGGGTGCTGGTGTGGTGGTCCTGTGGCGATGCCTCCTGTCCACTAGCGCCGGCGGAGGTGGTGGGCAGCTCATCATCCAGGCTAGTGTCAGGGGCCCCTTGTTGTGCCACAGTGTCCCTACTGGTGTTGATGAGTTCCTTCAGCACCCCTACAATGGTGCCCAGCGTGGAATTGATGGATTTGAGTTCCTCCCTCAAGCCCAAATACTGTTCCTCCTGCAGCCGCTGGGTCTCCTGAAACTTGGCCAGTACCGTTGCCATCGTCTCCTGGGAATGGTGGTAGGCTCCCATGATGTTGTAGAGGGCCTCGTGGAGAGTGGGTTCCCTGGGCCTGTCCTCCCCCTGACGCACAGCAGCCCTCCCAGTATCCCTGTGTTCCTGTGCCTCTGTCCCCTGAACCGTGTGCCCACTGCCACTGCCTCCAGGTCCCTGGTGTTGTTGGGGTGGTGGGTTCCATGTAGTGGTGGGCACACTGCTGCTTGACGTGTCCTGAGGACAGAGGTATGGGCCCCCTGGGTGGGTGCTGTGCTGGTGTTTCCAGAGGGGGAAGGTCTGTAGTGGCTTGTGCCAGTGTGAGGGGAACCGACTGTCCCAAGGTCCCAGATGGGCCGGCTGGTCATCTAGATCCAGTTGGACAGAGCTGCTGTCATCACTGTGGGCCTCTTCTGTGGGTGGAGTGGACATATCTGGACCCTCCTGTCCGGTGACGTTGGGTAGGGGTCCTGCAGGGGTGTAAAGGCATGATTATTGCATCTGTGTGTGCCATGGTATGCAATGAGTGGATGACCGTGTACCCCAGTGCTTGCATTCCTGTGTAGGACCTTGTGTGATAATGGTTTAGGGGGGTGTATGGGTATGTGCAGTGGCCATGCTTTGGTGATGGGGGTCCATGCTTTGGTGTTGCATGCAGGGCTTGGGTTTGGGATGTGTGGTTTGTGATATTGGGACATGTGTGAGGAGTTGGAGTGATGGGGGTGAGGGCAAGGGTGGGGGTATGTGATGGCATGCAGGTAGGGTGGGGGATGAAGTAGTAAAGATTTGACTTACCAGAGTCCATTCCTCCACCTACTCCTGCGAGGCCCTCAGGATGCAGTATAGCCAAGACCTGCTCCTCCCATGTTGTTAGTTGTGGGGGAGTAAGTGGGGGTCCGCCGCCAGTCCTCTGTACCACGATGTGGTGTCTTGAGACCACGGAACGCACCTTCCCCCGTAGGTCATTCCACCTCTTCCTGATGTCATCCCTAGTCCTTGGGTGCTGTCCCACTGCGTTGACCCTGTCCACGATTCTTCGCCATAGCTCCATCTTCCTAGCTATGGAGGTGTGCTGCACCTGTGATCCAAATAGCTGTGGCTCTACCCGGATGATTTCCTCCAACATGACCCTGAGCTCCTCCTCAGAGAACCTGGGGTGTCTTTGCGGTGCCATGGGGTGGTGTGGGTGATGTGTGTGGTGGTGTGTGTTGTGATGTGTGAGGTGATATTTAGAGGTGTGTTGTGTGAGGTGCGTGGATGTTATGTGGGTGATGGTGTTGTGTGCCTGTGGATGCGAGTTTGTAGATGGTGATGCCTCTCTCTGGCCTTCTGTTGCAATTGTGGTCGTAGGGGATTGTGGGTGATGTGGGTGTGTGTTTTATATTGTATTGGGTGTGTGGCAGTGGTGTATCAGGTGTGTGTATTTCGAATTGTCCAACGTGGTAGTGTTTTGTAAGTGTGTGTGTATTTTGAGCGCTGCGGTGTGTACCGGCAATGGATTACCGAGGTTGAAAGACTGCCGCGTGGATTCGTGGGTCGTGATAGTGTGGGCGTATTCCTGTTGGCGTGACGGTGGAGGTTTTGTTATCGCCAGTTTATCACTGACCTTTGGTGTGGCGGACTTGTGTGGGTGTCTAGATTTTGGCAGATTCCGGGCTTTGGGTCATAATGACCGTGGCGGAATTCCGCGGCCGCGGCGGTGTATTGGTGGTCATCTTCACAGCGGTAAGCGGCTTTTACCGCCAATGTTGTAATGACCCGCTATATATCTTTATAATTTGATTTTGCACATTATCTTCCTGATACTAACTTTGTGTTTGTAATATAAAGCTTTGAACTAAATTGTTGGGGTGGTGTTGATGTAAATTTGTTGATGGTTCACTGTATTTCGTTCTGACTCAAAAGGTCCTTCGACCTCAGTGAAGCATTTGATTCTTGCAAAGAATGAAAATGTGTTTGCAGTTTTAGTAGCAGAGGTATGGTTATGTCCCATAAGAGGGGGAACCATACTTTTGTTCAGTGTTCAGATTTACAGTTTTGTCACTAGAGTTACGGGTTTGTCCCATAAGAGGGAGAACCATATTTTGGTTAATGTTAAAGAATTCACATCTCATAGCCCAGTCCAAAAATTACCCACCCCATATTTTGTCCTGTGATCCATTCCAGAGATTGAGTCGGCTCCAGCGTTGTACCTTCAAGGGAGGTGCTGAGTATAAATAGGGATTTGTGCTTTCAATGCTTTTGCTTGAAGATTGCAGTGAAGTGTGATGTTGTAAAGTGTTTTGCAGAGTCGACGTACTCAAAGTGATTATGGCGCTTTGTGCAAAAAAATTGTCTGTGGTTAATGTTGTTGTTGACGGGTTTGTCAAGGCCTAAGATCCCGGGAAAATGAACAAGTATAGAAGACAGTTCTTTAATTTATTGTCTGCAGTGAGGTACTTGTCAAGAGACGTCATTGACAGTGCCAGTACTTTTCCTTGAGCGAGTGTGAGTTGTGGTTGGTATTTAGTGAATCCGAGGCCTACAGAGGATCTATATTAACCAGAGGGAGAATTGCTGGTCAAGTTTCACTCATTGTGTAATAGAGAAAGCCACAGTCGAAAATGTAGCCTGTCTAGCTTTCAAAGCATTTGAGTCCTCCCCTTATTTGCAGGCAGGTTGTTGATTTTTGTCTGTGATATTTTGCTTTAGGATTGTGTATACAAGTGTGTGAGAGGTAATTGCAAAGTGACTGCAGCTGTTGAGTGGAGTGAGTGTGACGCCATTTGGTACCACGCTGGGATATGTTGGTTAGTGTAAAAGCTACGCTGGTTCTGGTGGATAGTACTGTATTGCGAACAGATTGCGAAAATGATTGTGGGTTTGAATTTACTTAATGGTTTTTAAGGCTTTAAGAAGCGTGCTGAGTGGATGTGTTTATTCAGGTTAGAGAGAGTGAACCAATAGCACCTGAGGGAACACCAGCTTACAAAGTGTCAAAAAACAAAAGGAGTTTCAGCATGCACATGGCTTAAACAATGGTGTAAGATCACTGAGAATGAAGGTTCATTAGCCTTTCTCCTTGTTATGGAACATTTAACCTGAGAATTTAAGACAATTTGAGGAGAGTGATGTGCGAATCAAAGCCTCACAATCTGAAGCACTTTGGCCCGTATTTATACTCCGTTTGCGCCGAATTAGCGTCGTTTTTTTCGACGCAAATTCGGCGCAAAACGAACGCCATATTTATACTTTGGTGTTAGACGCGTCTAGCGCCAAAGTATGGGCAAATAGCGTCATTTTTTTGCGTGAACGCCTTCCTTGCGTTAATGAGATGCAAGGAAGGCGTTCCCGTCTAAAAAAATGACGGTGACGCAAATGCGTCGTATTTATACTCCCGGGCAAAAATCACGCCCGGGAGTGGTCGGGTCAAAAAACCCCGCATTTGCGCCACTTTTTAACGCCTGGGTCAGGGTAGGCGTTAAGGGGCCTGTGGGCTCAAAATGAGCCCACAGGTGCCCTCCCATGCCCCCAGGGACCCCCCCTGCCACCCTTGCCCACCCCAGGAGGACACCCAAGGATGGAGGGACCCATCCCAGGGACATTCAGGTAAGTTCAGGTAAGTATAATTTTTAATTTTTTTATTATTTTTTTGGTGGCATAGGGGGGCCTTATTTGTGCCCCCCTACATGCCACTATGCCCAATGACCATGCCCAGGGGACATAAGTCCCCTGGGCATGGCCACTGGGCAAGGGGGCATGACTCCTGTCTTTACTAAGACAGGAGTCATTTAAATGGCGTCTGGGCGTCGAAAAAAATGGCGCAAATCGGGTTGAGGCGATTTTTTTGCCTCAACCTGACTTGCCCCATTTTAAGACGCCCTAACGCCATTTTCCCCCTACGCCGGCGCTGCCTGGTCTACGTGGTTTTTTTCCACGCACACCAGGCAGCGCCGGTCTGCTAGCGCCGGCTAAGGCCATTCCATAAATACGGCGCCCGCATGGCGCTTCAGAATGGCGTTAGACGGCGCTAAATTATTTGACGCTAAACTGCGTTAGCGCAGTTTAGCGTCAAAAAGTATAAATATGGGCCTTACTATTTGGGAACTTGTTGCAAGACAGAAAGAAACAGCAAAATTTTAGAGTAGAATGTAGAAAGCAGACAATACTTTAGTGGAAGCTAGATGGGATGCAGAACCGAAAAGATGAAGAGCAGAAATATTGTATGGAGTGATAATGTTTCCAGCTATCACAGAGGAAGATGATGGGAGTACAAATCCTAAGAGAAGAAAGAAACAAACAGCTAAAACAGAACAAACTGCAGATGAGAGTAAAAAGACAGCCACATATGAAAGTGAGTTAGAAGATGAGTTTATAGATTAGTTTCTGATGAATCGCTCCCCACCGAATCATTCAGTTGAGGAAGCAGTGCAGAATGTAGCCCCAAATGTGAAAATTGTTCCAGTTACACAGAGCCCAATTCAGATATTTTCAAGTACACCTGCAAATGTAGTGACAGAAGTGCCCATAGTTTATCCACCAGTTCCAATTGTCAGTACAGAACAGCACATTACAAGCCCAGCTATGAGTCAGGTAATGCCAAGTCCTAATATGAATCAGATGCTGCAGATACCTAATGTGACTACACCTGTGCAAACTTTTCATCAGAATCAGACTACGCCTCTGTATGCACCAGTGCCAACAATGTCAAATTTTACCATGAGTCAAATAGGACAGACTTTTGATACTGTTTTATCAGGTCAAAGTACCTGAATGCAAATTCCACAGAATCAGATGAGAGCCATTGGGCCAGATTCATTAACAGTTGCTGGTTCATGTGACTATAGGTCCAGTTGTTCCAGTGTATGCTTCAGGCAACCTGGGAAGTAATGCCCAGTCAATGAATGTTTCAGCAGTTCATGAAGCACCAGTATCTGAAGGAATGTCACCAATTAGTATAAAGAGATCAGTATACTCAAACAATTTGGAGATAGAGAAAATAGCTTCTTGTGTCCCAACTTTGACCCTTACCTAACCTAACCTAACCAGATGTTAAACTGCAGAACCTAACAGGATGTTAAATCAACCAGGACCAGTATTAGATGTGAGATTTCCTCAGGGAACCCCACTTCCTTACATGTCCACACCAGATTAAATTACGAGTGTACATTTCAGTACTCCAAAAAATGTGACCCAAAGAAATAATATTAATTTGAAAGGGTTTTCAGACCAGCAGTCAACTGATCAGTTAGGAAATTTGAGCTCAAAAACGAGCAGCAGGTGCAACAAATGGTAATGTTAGAAGAGACACCAGAGGGAGATCAAACAGTGAATGTGCACTGATTGAAATCAGAATTAAATGAATTAATAATGGATACCCTCAAAATGGAGCAATTAGAAACATATAGAGAAGAAGAATTGTGATTCATGTGCAAAGATGTTACCCAACATGCACGACTGGCTTATGAGAAGTTAGCAGATTTGTGGAGAAATATGAAGCAGATTTAGAAAAATCTAAACCCTTAAGAAGAAGTTACAGATTAAAATGCAGTACCAAAGAAATAGCGAACATGAGATCACCTGGAATGAGAATGCACATAAAGGAAATAATTACATACATACAAACATAGGGTGCATTATATAAATGGGAAGGCAGACGGGCAAAGAAAAGAGATCAGAAGAAAGAAAAGCAGAATTTGTCTCTGGCTGGAGTAAATCAAGCTGACAACAATGTAAAAATTATATCAATGAGTGAAATTACAGGTGGGGGCTGTGTACATGCCCCATGGAGCAGAAGTGACATACTGTCATTCACAAATAATTACCCAAGATTGAGAAATAAGCCAGTAGAGTGGTATAAGCAGACAGAAAGGGTTGTGAAGCTTTCAAAATGCCTGTGAGAAGATCTGAACGCATTGTTTGACTTTATGGTTCCAGTTGATTTGTTGGTTGAGTGTAAACAAAGTGTTGGTTGGCCTTAACGTGAACCGCTGAGAGATCCAGTAAAAGGAGCACCATTTGAAGAGTTGATGAAAGGGCACTATAAGGTAATTGAATTCCTGAAAAACAAAAGGGCTCATTTATGAGCCCCTAGCGCTACTGGAGCGTCACTTTCAGTGACACTCCAGTGGCGGTGTGCCCATTGCCATACTTACAAGGCGTTGCTAAGCCACTTTTTGTGGCTTAACACCGCCTTGTAAATATGGGCCTCTTCAACGCAGTTTTCCGCGGCAGAGGGGCATGCTATGTGTGTTGCTGTGGGTGTTCCACTGCAACACTTATTGCTTTTGACGCTGCTGCAGTTTTACGAGAAATCGTAAACCTGAGGCAGCGCCAAAAACTAACGCCACCCCAGGGTGGCGTTAGTATGGCACAACAAGGAGAACTACTTTTATTTCTTCTCATTTTTTGCTCTTTCTGCAGCACACATAGAAGGAGTAAATTGCCATTAAAGATTTTTTTGTATAGTGAGGTGTCCCTTCCTGCACAAAAACAATCTCCTCCGCAGTGCAGCCATCCTTGCACCATGGCACAAGTGTGGCTGTGTTGGCGCTAGGCAGCTCATGTAGCGTCGGTGTAGAGGGAAACACAGGGTTGGGCTGTATTGTTGTAAATACAGTGCATCCCTGTGTTTTGGATATGACAGAGTGTGGCACTGCCAAATTCGGCGTAGTGCCGCGTTCTGACATTTCCTGGTAAATGAGGCCTAAATCTTCCCCAAAAGATGTAAATAGGAAGAAGTTCAACAGGACAGTATAGGAAACAAAAGAGTCAATTCATGGCTATTATGAGAGATTATTGCAAGCTTTCAAACAGCACAGTGGTTGTAAAACCATTGAGCTGAATGATATGAGTCATTTTGTATTTAGATTCAAAAAGGATTGTAACCCGAGATTAGCTCCATGATTCAATTTGTTGGCAGAACAAGCCCATTGATGAGGTACTACAGTAGGCAAGGTACTGTAATGACAAAATTGAATTGGAGTAGAAAAAGTTGAAGGAGAGCTTAATGGTGATGAAATTGAAAGCTGCTCAGACAAGAAATCAGAGCCTGACGATGTTGGTGAACACTAGTGCAATGCAAGTGCAACAGCAGGTTAACAACGTGCCTCAGTTTAGGGGTAGAGGATGTGGTGTTCAGATAGATCACAGTGGAAATGTGGTTGATGTGCAGTCAATGAAGAAAATGCAGCCATGCCATGCATGCGGACATTTTGGACCTTGGAGACAGGACTGTCCTTATAATAATGTGAATAATTTGGTGCAGAATACTGGCGTTGCTCAGACTATTGACAATGATCAAGTTCAAATTAGAGAGTTCAAAGACCCCCAAGTCCAAAATATGATAGCCTCCACAAGTACACGAAAGATACAGGTCCCACAATAAATGCAGATTTCACAAGCCCTGATGACACAGCAACAAGTGATTGTTCCTCAGCAAAGCATGAATCAGAGAACAAATGAAAATGTAAATCAGTTGGTGTTACAGTTTTCCTTACTTGATTTCAGTGATGAGGAATTTTCAGAAACAGTTAACAGTGATGGCTCTGATGATGAGGTTTGCATGTTAGCATCATCCTTAGAGGTATATTAACATGGTCCCAATGTAAACGCCAGCATTATAGGACAGGATGTTTCATTGCTGGTTCCTGGATCATTCCACTGGAGATACACATTCCACTGTCAGAAATGCAGAGGTACCAAATCTGCTCTTTTCAGGAAAAAGAATTCAAGTGTTAGGAGTAGCAAATAAGCAGTTTACAAATCATGTTACAGAACATGTCCCAGTAAAAATAAGATCGTTTGAGGATGGGCACCAATTTGTGGTTTGCGATTCAAGTCCTGTTAGTCTGTTAGGTTGTGATCTGTTGGGTAAGCTGAATTGTTCTATTAGCTGCACACCCAAATGAATAGAAATTCAAAAAAATGATGCCCTGTAAAACTGAAGAACAGTACCTACTTATCACACTGTTCCCAATAATGACAAAGACTTGCCTGATGAGTTGCAAGAGACACTTTTGCCAGAAGTTTGGAATGTTTCAGGAAAAGAGATAGGACTCATAAAAAGAGTTGAGCCGGTAAAAATAACAATGAAGCCAAATGCAGTGTATCCGAGGAAACTGCCTTAAGACATGACCCCAGTAGTATTGCAGGATTAATCCCCACAGCTGATAATTTAATTGAAAAGAGTGTTCTCAAAGAAATTCTGGGAAGCCCATATAATTAACCCATTTTAGGATTGTGGAAGCCCAATTGAAAATATTGCTTAGTTTAGGATTTGAGAAAAGTGAACGAGATTGTTGTTCCATGTTGTCCTGTGGTACCGAATCTAGCAGTGAATTTATGCCAGATTCCTTGTGAAGCAGATTGGTTTACTGTCAGGCATTTTTCTCCATTCCTCTACATGAGGATAGTAATTTCTATTTGCCTTTAAATTCAGAAGCCATGTCTCTCATGGTGGCTTACGCTTCAAGGGTATACGGATTCACTATCAATTTTGAATCAGATTTTGAAAAATTATTTGAATTTAACCCCTTGGGTGCCCTGGACGAGCTGGTCTCGCCCTTGTCCAAGGTTACCATGTGCCAAGGATTAGACCATCTTGACCTGCCCCCTGCCCTTGGGGGCAGATCAGCCTATTTTTCTTAGGCCGATTTGCCACCGGGGGGCAGAAACCACTTAGGCGCCAGGGATTGGTGTGTGTGTGTTTTGTTTGGAAGGGCAGCCCCTTGGGCAAGGGTCACTCCTCTGGGAGGCAAATGTATTTTAGGCCATTTCTGCCCTCCTTGGGGGAAGAGCAGCCTATTTTCTTTAGGCCAATCTGCCACCAAGGGGGGCAGAAACCACTAGGCACCAGAGATTTTTTTTAAAACATGTTACAGATGGGGAGAGACCCCTTAAGCAAGGGTCTCTCCCTGGGGGGCAATTTTATTTTAGGCCGTTTCTGCCCACCTTAGGGAAGAGCAGCCTATTTTTCTTAGGCTGATCTGCCACCTGGGGGGAGGCAGAAACCACTTAGGCACCAGGGATTGGTGTCTGTGTTTTGTTTGGGGGGGGCAGGCCCTTGGACAAGGGTCGCTCCCCATGGGGCACATTATTATTGGCCATTTCTGCCCCTCTTGGGGGTAGATCGGCCTATTTTTGTAAGGCCCATCTGCCCCAAGAGGGGCAGAAAGCCCACCAGAGACCAGGGAAGAATTGTTTTTAAAAAAAGAGGGTGGGGTATGGCCATACCTCACCCCAAATAAATGGGGAGAAAGTTGTTCTTCCCACCGGTGGACAGCTGGGGCAATTACCCCCGATCCACTCCCCGGGGGGCAGAAAGCCTACTAGATGCCAGGGTAACAGTCTTTCAGCTCCCCCCCACACACTAAAAGATCCTATCCCAACGGCAAGCAAGAGGACATTTGATTATTTGGGGTTTTGGCTTTACATTTGGGCCATGAGATCTTGTCTAACTCTCAAAATCATCCCATTTGGAATGGTGATGGCTGCACTCTTTGGACTTTGGGACGCTGCCATGTAGAAAAATGTACGAGACCTAGACACATCTGAAAACTAAACATTTGAGTGAGTCCAGGTTGGTGTGCTTCACATGCACTCCGCACCATTTACTTACCCACAATGCCCGGCAAACCTCCAACATTGCTTGAAATCACACATTTTTGTGATGGAACCTTCCGGAATCCGCAGGAATCCACAAAATTCCTACCACCCAGCATTGTCGCACCAATACCGATAAAAAATCTGCCCACTTATCTTCCTAAAAACTTTTTTTCAAACTGCCCTTTTGGACCCACTTTAGTTCTCCTTCAGTTTCAACATGTTTTTAGCTCTTCCCTGTCACAGGTACTAGATCCACCTACACAAGTGAGGTATCATTTTTATTGGGAGACTGAGGGGAACGTTGGGTGGTAGGAAATTTGTGCCAGTGGGGTGATCCCACACAGAAATGTGGGGAAAATGTGATTTTGTAGCTCATTTGAGGTTGGCTGAGGATTTTGGGTAAGAAAACACTAGGGGGGGTCCACACAAGGCACACCTTCCTGGATTCCCCTGGGTGTCTAGTTTTCAGAATTGTCTGGGTTTGGTAGGTTTCCCTGGAAGGCAGGTGAGCCCAGGACTAAAAACGCAGGCGCCCCCGCAAAAACAGGTAGTTTTGTATTTGATAATTTTGATGTGTCCACAAAGTGTTTTGGGGCATTTTCTGTTGCGGGCACTAGGCCTACCCACATGAGTGAGGTACCATTTGTATCGGGAGACGTGGGAGAATGCTGGGTAGAAGGAAGTTTGTGGCTCCCCTGAGATTCCAGAACTGTGCAGCACTGAAATGTGAGGAAAAAAGTTTTTGTTTGCCACATTTTGCGGTTTGCTAAGGATTCTGGATAACAGAACTTGGTGAGAGCTCCACAAGTTACACCATCCTGTGTCCCTCTAGGTGTCTAGTCTTCAGAAATGTCCAGGTTTGCTAGGTGCCGTATGAGCTAGAGACCAAAATCCACAGCTAGTCACTTTCTAAAAAACACGTCAGTTGTCAATGTAAAAATTTGATGTGTCCATGTTGTATTTTGTGGCATTTCCTGTCGCAGTCACTAGGCTTACCAACACAAGTGAGGCACCATTTATATCGGGAGACTTGGGAGAGTGCGGGTGGAAAGAAATTTGTGGCTCCTTTCAGATTCCAGAACTTTCTATCACCGAAATGTGAGGAAAATTTGTTTTTTTGCCACATTTTTGGGTTGCAAAGGATTCTGGGTAACAGAACCGGGTGAGAGCCCAACAAGTCACCCAATCCTGGATTCCCCTACATGTCTAGTGTAAGGAAGTGCCTCCTTGCCATGGTTACCCCCTGTCTTTTTGCCTTTTGTTGATGCCAGTTATGATTGAAAGTGTGCCGGACCCTGCTAACCAGGCCCCAGCACCAGTGTTCTTTCCCAAAACTATACCTTTGTTCCCACAATTGGCACAGCCCTGGCACTCAGATAAGTCCCTTGTAAATGGTACCCCTGGTACCAAGGGCCCTGATGCCAGGGAAGTTCTCTAAGGGCTGCAGGATGTCTTATGTTACCCTGGGACCCCTCACCCAGCACATGCACACTGACTCACAACTTGTGTGTGCTGGTGGGGAGAAAATGACTGAGTCAACATGGCACTCCCCTCAGAGTGCCATGCCCACCTCACACTGACTGTGGCATAGGTAAATCACCCCTCTAGCAGGCCTTACAGCCCTAAAGAAGGGTGCACTGTACCATAGGTGAGGGCATATGTGCATGAGCACTATGCCCCTACAGTGTCTAAGCAAAACCTTAGACATTGTAAGTGCAGGGTAGCCATAAAGAGTATATGATCTGGGAGTTTGTCAAACACGAACTCCACAGTTCCATAATGGCTACACTGAAATCTGGGAAGTTTGGTATCAAACTTCTCAGCACAATAAATGCACACTGATGCCAGTGTGGAATTTATTGTAAAATGCATCCAAAGGGCATTTTAGAGATGCCCCCTGAATACCAGTCTGACTCCTAGTGCTAGGCTAACCAGTTTCTGCCAGCCTGTCACAACCAGACGAGTTTCTGGCTACATGGGAAGAGTGCTTTTGTCACTCTGTGGCCAGGAACAAAGCCTTTACTGGGTGGAGGTGCTTCTCACCTCCCCCTGCAGGAACTGTAACACCTGGTGGTGAGCCTCAAAGGCTCACCCCTTTTGTTACAGCGCCCCAGGGCATCCCAGCTAGTGGAGATGCCTGCCCCTCTGGCCACTGCCCCCACTTTTGGCGGCAAGGCTGGAGGAGATAATGAGAAAAACAAAGAGGAGTCACCCACCAGTCAGGACAGCCCCTAAGGTGCCCTGAGCTGAGGTGACCCTTGCCTTGAGAAATCCTCCATCTTGAGTTTGGAGGATTCCCACAATAGGATTATCGATGTGCCCTCCTCCCCACTGGCTACTGCCCTCCTGACCTAAACACACCCCTAAACCTAGTATTTAGGGGTGACCCAGAACCCAGGAAATCAGATTCCTGCAACCTACAACAACAAGAAGGACTGCTGACCTGAAAGCCCTGCAGAGACGATGGCGATGACAACTGACTTGGGCAGCCCTACCGGCTTGTATCCAGACTCAAAGAACCTGCACAGCGACACATCCGGCAGGGACCAGCAACCTCTGAAGCCTCAGTGGACTGCCCTGAACCCCAAGGACCAAGAAACTCCCGAGAACAGTGGCACTGTTAAAAAACAGCAACAACTTTGCAACTTTCTTGCAACTTTCAAAGACTTCACTCTTCCCACCGGAAGCGTGAGACTTCACACTCTGCACCCGATGCCCCCAGCTTGAGCTCCAGAGAACCAACAAAGACTGGAGGACTCCAAGGCAACTGCGACCTCGTGAGTAACCTGAGACGACCCCCCTGGACCCTACAGCGACGCATGCAGAGAGGATCCAGAGGCTCCCCCTGAACGTGATTGCCTGGAAAAAAGAACCCGACACCTGGACCAAGCACTGCGCCACCAGCCCCCAGGATCAGAAGGAACCAAACTCCAGTACAGGAGTGACCATCAAGTGACCCTCTGCCTAGCCCAGTTGGTGGCTGGCCCGAGGAGCCCCCTGTGCCCTGCCTGCACCGCTGGAGTGACCCCCAGGTCCCTCCATTGATTCCTATTGAAAACCTGACGCCTGCTAAGCACACTGCACTCGAATGTTTCAGTGAACAGTACATATACAAAGTGTAGAAAACCACTAGGTTAAAGGTTAAGTAACGGGAAGAGTAATTTGATCTGATATAGGGACCCGGAGGGTGGGTGATTATGTTTGCAATGCATTATGGGCAAGCGGAAATCCGATCAGAGAATTTCACATTGATTGCTGGGAAGTGCTATCTTACGAGCGTCACTTCAGATAACAAAATAAATATGTATTTTAAAAAAAAGTAGAGATGTGAAAATAACCACTACTTCTAAATTCCATGTCTTGTGCCCGTTTTGGAAATACATGGGTTTTCCTTGATACCTATTTTTCACTCTTTCTATGTTGCCAAATTAATTGCTGTATACCCGGTATGCAATGAAAACCCATTGCAAGGTGCAGCTCCTTTATTGGCTTTGGGTTCCAAGGTTTCTTGTTGATCCTACAAGCCCTATTTACCCCTGCAAGCAGAAGGGTCCAGCCCCATAATATATTGATTAGCAGCAAAGGGGTTAAGAGCCTCACTTCAGGCAATAAAATAAATAAATTATAAATAAATTGCTACATCCATTTTACTGTGTTCATGTTGCAGCAGACATAGGTTGTGCAAATAGTGTGAAAACTTACTAGACTGGGACCTCCAGTGACTACCTTTGGTACTGCACCCTGATGTCTCCAGTGTGGAGCAGGTTCTTTTTACATAAACAAAAGAAAATGGGCTGTCAATTTAAGAAATAAAGATTAATAACATGTAAGTACAGTACACAACCCTGTAACTTGTAAGAACACTTCACAACTATTTTACCAAATCCAGCTTCTCCTGCTTAATCTGCATCAGTGTGCGAGGAAGGCTCCAAATTTATGTATTCACCAGGCAATGATGCTTTAGAGCAGTGGTTCCTAACTTTTTGACTTCTGTGGACCCCCACTTTATCATGACTGGAACCCGGGGACCCCCCAATGAATCATTACTGGAATCCAGGGACCCCTCACTGAGTGAATTTTGAAAGCTGGGGACCAAATTTGTTAATATTATTTCATTTTCTAAGAAGTCATGCTTCGCGGACTCCCAGGACCACAGGTTGGGAACCACTGCTTTAGAGCACAGGTCTAAACTTTGAACACCCCAAACAAAACATTTTGAAGTGGACTCTCCCAAAACTTTACACCAAGGTTTGGGGGAGTGGAAGGGACAGGGCTGAGTACAGGGAGTGGGGCTTATGAGTTCATTTCTGATCAAAGTAGTGCACCTCATAACTGGGGTGCTGTCCTGTCATGCTCTTGGGCCCCAATGCAACAGTACTTGCAGCACTAATGATATTTACAGCCCTGAGTAGTAGGCTATCTCCTCTGTCTCTTTTTTCCCTTCCTCATCATGAGTGAGCATCACACCATTCTTGAAACAGTCTCTCTGTCCATCAGAAAAAAAATTATTCTCCCATTATTACAACAAGAGCATCCTCTTTGCTAATGCTAGAAAAGAAAATATTTAACATAACTCTGTCATAACTGTGATTAAATAGGCCCCTGAGAGCCCTCGTGTAGCTGCACCTGTTACACTAATGACAGCAACTGCCTTACAAAGTAGGCTTTCTCCTCGGCCATTTGTTAAAAGCAAGAGCTTCCATCTTGCCACATCCCCACCCTGACATCTCTCTGAGGCACAAACTAATGCCCTGATTTATACTTTTTGGTGCAAAACTGCACCAACTCAGCTTGGCACCAAAAAGTTTAGCACCAGCTTGCACCATTTCTGTGCACCAGCCTGGCACCATATTTATGGAATGGTGCAAGCCGGTGCAAAGGGTAGGCTAGCAGCAAAAAAATGACTTTAGTTGAGTTGGTCTGGCAGTATGGAAGAAGGGGTTTTTTGCACCAAAAAATGACGTTAGGCAGGTTAGAGTAAAACAAATGACTCTAACCTGCCTAGAGTCATTTTCTGACGCAAACCATCCATACCACATGACTCCTGTGTAAAATTTCAAAATTCACTCAGTGAGGGGTCCCTGGATTCCAGTAATGATTCATTGGGGGTCCCCGGGTTCCAGTCATGATAAAGTGGGGGTCCACAGGAGTCATGTCCACCACCCCAATGGCCAGCACTGGGGACCAGGGTCCCCTAGGCATGGCTAATGCACCCAGTACCAAGTAGGGGGGGCCCATTTCAGGGCCCCCAATGGCACTTTAAAAAATACAATAAAATACTTACCTGTACTTACCTGGAATGTGGTCCCCCATCCACTGCTGTCCCTCTAGTGTGGGTGGGGGCGTCCCTGGGGCCTGGGGAGGGCACCTGTGGGCTTATTGCATGGTGTTCCACCATGGAAATAGGCCCACAGGTCCTCTAAAGCCTGCCCTGACCCATGCATTAAAAAATGGGGGAAAGCAAGCTTTGCACCATTTTTTGACCCCTCCTTCCACCTGTGCACCATTTTTGCACAGGAGTATAAGTATGGCGTTAAGACCATAGAGTCATTTTTTGCATGGGAACGCCTATCTTGCCTCTCTTTAAGGCAAGGTAGGTTTCCACTTCCAAAACGTTAATTTAATTTCATAAATTTGGCGCTAGACGGGTCTAGCACCAAAGTATAAATATGGAGTTTAAACATACTACTACTATCAGTGTAAATATAGGATAAACTTATTTATATAGAACAAATATATATATTGCTTATTTAATGAAAACTGTGATAAAACACATCTTCCCTTCTAACAAAACTAGGAATAGTACAAAGTCATCTGCTTTCAATAAATACAGTTCATTATACTCAAGTAGTAATATTGTAATCTTTATGCCAAATAGGAGGTTTAATTTGTCGGCTATATGTTCTTTTCTCATATCCTCCTTCCTTGCGATTCTGTGTAGATTCCTGACTTCCTCCAGCTTCCTCAGGATTGCTTCCAGTCTTTTCTATGGCGGGTGACTGTTTGATGATCCTATCCATGCTCCAACACTGTCCATTCTCCAATACAACTACATTTCTTTTTACTTTGGCAATATTGAATGGGCCCATAAACTTGGTGTCTCTCACGTTTGACCTCATTGCCTTCAATGGATTTTTAACATACACTCTGTCCCCTACCACTCACTGTTGTTGTTTCGTACCATGTTTCATATCATACCTTCTTCTGTATTTATCTTGGTGCAGAGATAATTTAAGTTTGATATGAGGGGGTGCAGGTTCACTTTTCTCTCCTCCACCTAACCATGAGGGAAAGAATTTAGTGCTTGGTTTTCTGCCTTTTAGCGCTGTACACGGGGAAACTTTAGTGATTACATTTGGAGTTATATGGTATGCCCATAACATGTCTCTGATAGCATTTTCCAAACTCAAATGATTAACACTAGCTAACTGTATGCATTCCTTGATCATACGATTGGTTCTCTCAAGCAGACCATTTGCCCTTGGGCAATACAAAGCTCAAGTGAGATGATTTATACTGAGAGATGCAAGGAAGTCTTTCATTGCTAATGAAGTCAACTGAACCCCATTATCAGTAATAAGGGTAGCTGGTATTCCCTCAACAGCAAACACATCCTTGAGGAAATTTATCACCGATTCAGTTGTGATTTGGTTAACTAATTTTGCATTTATCCAATGCGAGTGGTAGTCAATTAATACTAAGGCAAAGCGTTTGACTACTCCAGTCATGTTGATTGGCCCAATAATATCTAATGCCAATTTGGACCAACGCTTGTCAGGCATGGACACAGGAGAAATTGGGGTTTTGTGAATCATTTTTGCTTTATCACTGCGTGCACATATGGTGCAACCTTTGACTTCTGTTTCAGTCATGGAGTCCATATTAGGGAACTAGTACCGTTCCCTAATACGTGATTTGGTTAGGCTTCTGCCCAGATGGCCTTCATGATAATACTCGCCTCCGTGTCTTTAATAAAATTAAGACTTTCCGTCATAAATTACTAGGAAAATCTACATTTTATGGCAAGACCGGAGGCTCCTATTATGCTTTTTTAAAGCATGTTAATTATTACAGAAGTTGCTGTATGAACTGGTTTACAGTAAAAAGTTCTAAAAACATAGTCATTAGACCAGTCAGCCGATTTCAGAATGTCCTCCAGTCTGGAACCTACCCAAAAGGCTTTGGAAGCGATAGCTCCTCTGGAAGAATGGGCACCAAATATTGACGTGTCTGTGCCTGCTAAGAACATGACCCAACGTACCCATCTGGCTAGAGTAGCAGATGTTACGGGTTTGTGAGGTTTATGAAAAGAAATGAGGAGTTGGGACGACGAGGACATTCTGAGATTGGCTGTGCGGTCTTCGTAGCCTTTGAGACATTGTCCTACTCATAGCTTAGGTTGATTAGGAAAATACGGGTAAAATACTGAACGTATGTTAGTTTTGGTATGTCTGTTGATAGAAAACAAAACACCTGTAGGAGAAAATTGACGGGATGAAATATCTAGCGCTCTGACATCTGATAAACGTTTAATAGATGCAAGACATAGTAATGTCGTGAGTTTGGCTGACAGCATTTTTGGGGATAAGTCTGCATTGTCCTGTGAGGAAATAAACCAATTTAAAACAACATTAACATCCCATAGTTTTGAATATTTGGGTAAAGGAGGAAAAGAAAACTTTACTCCCTTTAATAGGCGACAGATCAAAGGGTGTTCTCCAATAGGCTTTCCGTTGATGTGGACGTGTTATAGAGAAATAGATTATCTATATAGGTTGACTGTCCTGTAAGACTTACCTGCACTGGCCTGGGCAGCGAGGAAATTGATAATGTAATTTATATCGGCTGAAAGGGGATCGATGTCCCTTCCCATACACCAGCTTGACCAAAGAGACCATGCAGATTTGTATGCCTTCCTTGTACCAGGAGCCCAAGCTTTGTTAATGAAGTCTGAAGCTTCTGTCGAAATAGTGATGGGAGGTTGGGGATACCTGAAACCTTCCAAGCCGAGAGAGAGAGGGTATTGTTGAGAATGAGAGGGTGGAGAGAGCCCATAGAGTTGTGAAGTAGTGAAGGGAAAGACGGGAGCAGAACTGGGATGTCGGTAGTCAGTTCGAGGAGGGGGGAACCACACTTGGGCTTGCCAAAAGGGAACTATCAAAATTAAGGAAGCTTTTTGGCGTCTGACCTGGGCGAGAACTCTGGCAATCATTATGAAAGGTAGAAATGCGTAGTTGAGCGAGGATGACCAGTTTTGAAGAAACGCGTCGGAAGCCAGAGCTGAAGGGTCCGGACGCCAGCTGAAAAACAGAGGGAGTTGGGAGTTTAGACGGGACGCAAATAGGTCTATTTTGAAGGGACCCCATTTGTGAAGGAGAGTTTGGAAAACTGAGGGGTGGAGCTTCCAGTCGCTGGAATCTCTGAGAAAACGAGAATGCCAGTCCGCAGCGTCGTTGAGGGAACCGGGAAGGTACTCTGCCGACAGGGATATTCCGTTGTGAAGACAATACTCCCAAAGGCTTTTTGCCAGATCTGCTAGCGGTTTTGACCTGGTACCACCTAAATGTTTATGAAGCGGACAGCTGACACATTGTCCATGCGGAGGAGGATAGTACACTGAACCCTGTTTTTTGTGAGGCTTTTGATTGCAAAGAAGCCCGCAAGCATCTCTAAATAATTGATATGCAATTTGGACTCCCTTGAAGACCAGAAACCTCCAGTCGAGATTGCGCCACATCGGGTGCCCCAGCCCGTCAGACTTGCATCTGATTCTAACACAAGATCTGGGGCTGACTGAAAGATAGTCCTGCCGTTCCAGGCATATAAATGGTCTATCCACCATTAAAGTTCTGAGCGAGACTCCTGGTCCAGGCTGATCGTTTCTGAATAAGAAAGTCCTCTTCTGAGGTGTCGAATTTTGAGCCTTTGAAGAGCCCGGTAATGAAGGGGACCGGGAAAAATGGCTTGAATTGAAGAGGCGAGGAGACCCACAACTCTGGCCAAGGATCTGAGCGAGATTTGAGAGCTTTGAAGAAGTTTCAGAATCTCTAACTTGGTGGCTCTTACATTTTGTTGGGGAAGCTGAAGAATAGCGACGAGGAGTCGATTATGAACCCTAAAAATTCTATCCTTTTTGAAGGAGTAGTGATAGATTTTTCTTTGTTGATGAGAAAACCCAGTTGGGATAGGAGAGAGCAGGTGATTTGGAGGTGTCGTTGAAGTGAGAGACAGTCCTGGTGCATTAAGAGCATGTTGTCTAGGTAGATCAGCAATCTGATTCCCAGAGACCTGAGATGAGCAGTAACCGGTTTCATTATCTTCGTGAAGCACCAGGGTGCTGATGAGCGGCCGAACGGAAGGGAGGAGAATTGGTAAGTTTGTCCCTGCCATTGGAATTGGAGGAATTTTCTGTGAGTTACGTGGATAGGGATGGATAAGTATGCGTCCTGAAGGTTGAGTCGAACCATATAATCGTGAGGGAGAAGAATATCTCTTAAATGGATGATGGTTTCCATTTTGAAGTGTCTGTATACGACAAAACAATTGAAATTTCTTAAGTTGAGGACTGGTCTTAATTTCTTGTTCTTCTTTTGGACTAAAAAGAGGGTACTGAGAAAGCCGGAAGGGTCCGGATGAGCTATCTGGATAGCTTGTTTTAGAAAAAAGAGACTGAGGGGGTCATTCCGACCCTGGTGGTCCATGACCGCCAGGGCCGGGGACCGCGGAAGCACCGCCAACAGGCTGGCGGTGCTTCCTGGGCAGTAAAGCTGCGGTCAGAAAAGGGGAACCGGCGGTTTCCCGCCGGTTTTCCCCTGGCCCAGGGAATCCTCCATGGCGGCGCTGCTCGCAGCGCCGTCATAGGGATTCCGACCCCCTTCCCGCCATCCCGTTCCTGCCGGTTTTTACCGCCAGGAACAGGATGGCGGGAATGGGTGTCGTGGGGCCCCTGGGGGCCCCTGCACTGCCCATGCCACTGGCATGGGCAGTGCAGGGGCCCCTAACAGGGCCCCATAATGACTTTCAGTGTCTGCTTTGCAGACACTGAAAATCGCGACGGGTGCCACTGCACCCGTCGCACCCCAGCAACTCCGCCGGCTCCATTCGGAGCCGGCTTCATCGTTGCTGGGTCTTTCCCGCTGGGCCGGCGGGCGGCCTTTTGGCAGTCGCCGCCAGCCCAGCGGGAAAGCCAGAATGGCCGCCGCGGTCATTCGGTGGTGACCGCATGGCGGGCGGCGACCGCCGCCCGCCGCGGTCAGAATGACCACCTGAATCTCTTCCGAGATGAGGGATGTAATTTCTGACGAGAAAAAGAGGGGGGGGGGGGGGAGGAAGGGACTCTTGATGGGGAACAGAATAGAGTTCTATTGTGTAACCCTGAATTGTGTTGAGTACCCATGGGTCGAGAGTAATACTTTTCCATTTTGCTATAAACAGACGAAGCCGACCCCCGACAGGAGGAAGGCCAGAATTGGGGCTTACCTTGTTGATAGTTGTATCTGGAGCCACGTTGTCCACGATCGCGGGCACCTCTACCAAATTGGGGGTAGAACTGAGACTTGTAGGATTGTGTGTCATAATTGGAATTGAAGGAGCCTCTAGATCCTTGTGAAAGAAAAGATCGGCCGGTAAAGCGGCTCCTGCCTGTACCGGCCTTTCCAAAAACCCGTTGGTGAAAAACTTTTTTGATTGATTGTTGCGCCTTATCTATGGAGGCGAAAGTGGAGCCAAATTTTCCTAGATCTTTTATGAACGAATCCCCAAAGAGAAGTCCGTCTGCCTTGATACCAGGGTTGATGAAAGCGAGGTTGGCCAATTTAGGATCTAATTTAAGTAAAAGACCTTTCCGTCTCTCGTGTATGATGGCTGAATTGGCGTTGCCGAGGAGGCAAAAGGCTCTTTGGATCCACAAAGGTAATTCTGAAGGATAAATGTCTGTATTTTCGGTTCTGGCTGATTTGGCCATATCAAAGATTCTGGCCAACGGACCCACCAGATGTAAAAGTTTGTCCTGGCAGTTGCACCAGGCTTTATTGACGCCCTTGCGGGGGTCTTTACCAAATTTTTAGAAAAAAGTGAGAAGGGATTGGTCGATAGTGGGGGTGGAGGTAATGTTAGAGGAAAGGGAAGGTCTGGGGCACTCAGATCTTAATTTGGACCTTGTGGGTTTATCTAAGGGAAGTCTTAGTCTGGAGGAGATGTAATCACCTACGTGGTAGGAAGGTAACCTCTCGGTGGAAATAGGGTGGTGAAGGAAGGAAGGATTAAACATGGGATTGCCCTCGGGATCTAGGATTTGTTTGGCTGAGAACGGGTTAGTGGATACCTCCAGCTTTGTTTTCTTGGGGGGAGGGGAGGACTGGGATTGGGAGCCCCAGGTATCTGTATCATCATCCAAATCATCTAAGTCACCCATGTCATCATCTGTATCGGCAATGTGGGAAACAATAATCTTTTTTGGCGCAGCCGTAACATGTTTGGTCTTTTCGGAACATTTTAATATAAGTTTCCCCTCCTTAGATGGAGGCCTTGGAGGAGACTTGTCCTCAATCTGGGGTGAAGAGGCTTCACCAGTCAAATCAGCGCCATCAGGGGTGACTTTATTATGGGCTTTTTGGGCAGATAAATCCTTAATTTTTCTTTTTCTGCATTCCCCCGCAGAATGGGCCAGTAAGGATTTGGAAACCATATCCTGTATAGAGGATTCAAGTTTTTTTGTGATTTTGCCCATGGAATTAGAAATGGCTTTTGCCACAGACTCATTGATAAAGTTATCCAGGTCTTGGTCAAATACTTCATTATCGCTATTTTGTTGTTGGGGCATACTGTTTGTAGACCTGTTTTAATGAAGGGGAAAGAAGGGTTAATAGTTTAGAACGAAACCAGGGAAGATGAAAGTACACGCCCCAGGGAGGCGTTACCGGAGCAAAAGATAGGCGTTGATAAGGTGTGGTGAAACCGGAGAGCCGAGGCAGTTGTTTGCGGACGAAGCGGTCGGGGAAAAATGCAGCCGGAGCGAAGTATCGGGTCCGCTTGAGGTAAAACGGCCGTTATAACAACCGGCGTGAGGGAGAGGACGGCCGTTGGAACGCTTGCGCGTTACCAAACGAGACGGGGGGAGCAACCGGAAAAACAAGGACGAAGGGGCATTGAAAAGCACTATTAAAGCAGCCGCGAGAGATAGTGCCCGGTCAAGGTCCCGCCCGAAACTCCGCTGCGCGTATTTGCGGCGCTTCATGCGCACCACTTGTCATCCCCTCTTGTTCTAAAAGTGGCTATCAGCGTCGCCTGCCCTGTGGTAAAGCTCATGCAGCTGCAGGGTCAGGACATTGGTGGACAAGATGCACTTATCAGTGCTATTCTATGAATGGACTACAGTTCCCAGGTTTCTAGAGGCAGCAGTCATCTTGGGGTATGGCAGGCCTATAAAGCCCAGCCACACCCAAACACCTTGCTCACTATTTTGAAGACTTTGATGCAGTCAGACCTTGTGGGGGTTCCTCTGAAGAAGAGCAGATTTCCTGCATGGCAGATTGACAGAAAATCGGAGTATCGTTGTTTTCATGGTGAATTCAGATACGAGTAGGTCGTACTCGTAGCGGTAAGATCTTGATGAGCCCAATCTTGAAAGGAGTTGTTACTTCCAAAAGTAAAGCTCCCCTTAGCACAACAAGCAAAGCGGTTTCAGTCCAAAGAGTAAAGCGCTCCTGGGACGACAATAAAAGTGCTTCAGGCCAAACGAGTAAAGCGGCCTTGGTGCGACGATCAAAGCACTTCGGACCACATGAGTAAAGCGTCCCTTAGCACAACGAGCAAAGCGCTTCAGGCCACTCGTATAAAGCGCCCTTGGCATGATAATCAAAGCGCTTCAGTCCACACGAGTAAAGCGCCTTTGGCACAACATTCAAAAGTGTTTCAGGCCACACGAGTAAAGCCACCTTAGCACGACGGTCAAAGGGCTTCATGCCACATGAGTAAAGCGCCCCTGGCACGACAATCAAAGTGTTTCAGGCCACATGAGTAAAGCGGTCTTGGAACGAGCATCAAAATGCTTCTGGCCACATGAGTGAAGCGCATGATATAAAGACACTTCATATAAATTCCTTTATTTAAGTCTTTATTCTTTCATCTCTACTGCCTCCGCAACAGTTCTCCACACAGCTGCTCTTCTAGCTCCTCAACGTTCTACTGTCAACTCCAGCTCAATAACTGTCGGACTCTTCCACTCTAAGGGGAAGGGGAGGTGGAACATACTACTACTATCGGTGTAAATATTAAACTCCTATTAGGATAAACTTATGTATATAGAACAAATATATATATATTGCTTATTTAATTAAAACTGTGATACAACAGCGCCCCTTAGCACAATGAGTGTAGGGCTTCAGACAAGAACAAAGTGCTTCATGTATGATGATCAAAGCGCTTCATGAACAACAAACAAGGCGCTTCTGCCCAACGAACAAAGCGCTTCAAGTTCAATGAGTAAAACTTTCAGGCCTTAGTAGTAAATGTGAAAACGTTCTGGAGAGAAGCAAATTATAGTTTCATTGTTTTTGGGAAACATAATATGTAAGCTACATATTTAAGTCTTTGAGAATTTCTAGGCTGAGATCAAACGTTTATGTTATGAATGCATAATCGTTATATGATTGATATTCAGAGTATGACCATAGTCCAAAGCTCTTGCCATCTCTAGGTTCAGAGGTTGCAGTTTGTTCTTGTTCCATGATTCAAAGAAGGGGCTACGCCCAATTCACAAAGGGTCTCAATCTGATAACGCAGAGACGCCTTCATTCAAGAGTCTATTGGTGAGTTTATCCTGTTATGAATGAGTATATGCATATTTGTTCTAACCGTTTCTTTTCAGATCTCTCTCCTTGCAGTTCCCTACCCTAATTCCTTTCCCCCTGCCTGGCTTCATCATAACTCTGTGCTCTGATAGCTTTCTGAGTTGGTGACCCCAGGAGGCGGGCCTTTTGTTCAGCAGCATGTAGATCCTGAGGAAAGGGCACTGTGACAGTAGGTTTCCACGTCCAAAAAATGACTTTAACTTCATAAATTTGGCACTAGACGGGTCGAGCGACAAGGTATAAATATGGAGTTTGTTTTGCACCAAATTAGAGGAAAAAAAATTACGCTAATTCGGTGCAAACAGAGTATAAATGTGCCCCTGAATTTTATTTTTTAAAGTGCCATAGGGGGCCCTGAAATGGTCCCCCATATATGGCACAAGGTGCAATGGCCATGCCCAGGGAACCCTTGTCCCCTGTGCTAGCCATTAGGGTGGTGGGCATGACTCCTGCCTTTTCTAAGGCAGGGGTCATGTGGCATGGTAGGTTCAGCGCCATAAAATGACGCTAATCTGGTTAGAGTCATTTTTTTTTACTCTAACCAGCATAACGTCATTTTTTGGTGCAAAATCCCCTTCTTCCATACCGCCAGCTTTACCAGACTAACGTCATTTTTATTGACGCTAGCTTACCCTTTGCAACGGCTTGCACCACTCCATATATATAGTGCCCGGCTGGTGCACAGAAATTGTGCAAGCCGGTGCTAAACATTTTGGTGCAAAACTGCGTTAGTGCAGTTTTGCACCAAAAAGTATAAATCAGGGCTTAAGATGTCAGGGCTCTGAATCTGACTGGAACGCTGCTGGGCTCCTTCCCGCCACTCCCTTGACTCAATTATTACAAAACCAAGGGGCATATTTATACTCCGTTTGCGCCGAATTTGCATCGTTTTTTTCGACGCAAATTCGACGCAAAACTAACTCCATATTTATACTTTGGCGTTAGACGCGTCTAGCGCCAAAGTTCATGGAGTTAGCGTCATTTTTTGGCGTGAACACCTTCCTTGCGTTAATGAGATGCAAGGTAGGCGTTCCCGTCTAAAAAAATGACTCCCAGGCATGTGCGTGGTATTTATACTCCCAGGCAAAAATGACGCCCGGGAGTGGGCGGGGCAAAAAACCCCGCATTTGAGCCTGAATTTAACGCCTGGGTCAGGGCAGGCGTTAAGGGACCTGTGGGCTCAGAATGAACCCAGAGGTGCCCTCCCCTGCCCCCAGGGACACCCCCTGCCACCCTTGCCCACCCCAGGAGGACACCCAAGGATGGAGGGACCCACCCCAGGGACATTAAGGTAAGTTCAGGTAAGTATTTTTTTAAAAAAAAAATTTGTGGCATAGGGGGGCCTGATTTGTGCCCCCCTACATGCCACTATGCCCAATGACCATGCCCAGGGGACATAAGTCCCCTGGGCATGGCCATTGGGCAAGGGGGCATGACTCCTGTCTTAGCTAAGACAGGAGTCATGTTAATGGGGGATGGGCGTCGTAAAAAAATGGCGCAAATCGGGTTGAGGCGATTTTTTTGACTCAACCTGACTTGCCCCATTTTTAGACGCCCATACACCATTTTCCCCTACGCCGGCGCTGCCTGGTGTACGTGTTTTTTTTTCACGCACACCAGGCAGCGCTGGTCGGCTAACGCCGGCTAACGCCATTCTATAAATACGGCGCCCGCATGGCGCTTCAGAATGGCGTTAGCCGGCGCTAATTTTTTTGACGCTAAACTGCGTTAGCGCAGTTTAGCGTCAAAAAGTATAAATACGGGCCCAAGTGTCCCTGAATGGTTAATGCTGATCATGAGGTGCCCTGAAAGTGAAAGGGGTGGGGCAGGAGAGACATAGCACAAAAAAAGAAGCAGGCCTCCCCCATATGCTTTGATAGAATCACTTAAACGTTCATGGTGACAAAGATCTCTTCTTTTTGAGAAGTAGTGCAAGGGTGTTATATGCCAGTTGTGGAGTGCATCCCTTTAATGGGCACTTACAAAAATGTGTGGCCTATGCAGTCTCATTACTTATTACGAAAATATAGATCTTAAAAGCACTTGTTTTATCTTAACACTACTTCCATTTTAGACTGCTTCTACTGAACATAATACTTTAAAAAAATAATGACTTAGACATATTAACTGTTTTCTGTCACAAGAGGGGGGCTAATAGCACTATAAATACACAAGTCATTATTCCCACTGTTCCAACAAGGATCCAAGTCCCTGACTCTCAGAATACACACTCAGATTTCTGCAATGATTGCATAAGCCAACGAGGTTTCAGAACACAAAAGAGTAAATTTCCCAACAACTAGTTTTGCTTGCTTTTATTTTTCACTTAAGCTGCGCAAGCCTTATTTTATATGCAGTTTCTTTAAATATTAAACAGAATAATATTTTCTTTTTAGCCATGTCCTTGACTCCACACCACTCACTCTGACCCAGTCCCATAGCACACATGATTAAAGATCCCATACTTTTCTTATGCACTACAAGGGTTGCATGTAAATGAAGACAGCCTAAACATGTGCCAAATGAGCAAGGCCATCCTTCCAGGCCATCTTCATTCACAAGTACTTGCTGAGGCATTTGCGCTCCCTGGGAATACTGGGGTGCTCCCCACACCTTGAAGACCTCTGCTTGAAAAGTACTCTCCATTGCAGAATACTGACTACTACGAGACATGTTCTCAGAATTTCCTCAGGACTCGAATTCCCCCAAAATGGCGATTCTCAAAGTGTTGCGCATAGAGAATCAAGATTTCCTTAACGATATGGAGGCTAGCATTATACACAAGGTATCATAGAAACCATTGCACAATTAGAATTAAACTGACTATGTAAGTCCACAGCATAGAATTTTCAGACTCTTTTAAATCTGTAACACAACAATTCTTTTCTCTTCTACTCACCTCCGCTGCATACGTCTTCACCGACTTTCTGTAAGATAAAATCAGATTTACATCCTTAATTTTCTCTTTTTTTGATGTAAATTACTACTGCTGAAAAATTTGAAGTCAAAAACTTCATTACTACATCCTTCAATCCTCAGGGGTTTATTTACAAGCCCCTTTGTGCCTTTGGAATGTCACTTTTAGTAATGGTCCGACATGCACACTGCAGGGCCATATTTGCAAGTCCACATAAAGCCACCCAATGTAGCTATTCAGGGCCTTGCAAATATGGACTAAGGCAATGCAGCGCAAGTCACTGTATTGCCTCACCATGCGACAGGGAGGAGTGCCATGGATGTTACAGTAGGTGTTCCAACGTAACACCCATGACATTTGACACATTCCCAGATTTTGGAGATTTCCCCAGGAAAGGCATTAGGGAGGTGCAACGAAGAGTAATACCTTTATTTCTCTTAGTTGTTTTACTTTTCCTATGTGTGTTGCTCTCATGATTGTTTTTGTGCAGGAAGATTTCCCTTCCTGCACAAAATCAATCATCCCTGCAATGCTCACACCCCTGCAGCATGGAACAAAGGTGTCTGCGTTGGCTCAGGGCAGCTCATTGTATGACAGCGCAAGGAAAAAGGACAGCAATGCACAGTCTCTTAAAGATATGGCACGTTACTGCCCCTTTCTTTTGACACAGGCCAGCACAGCAAGAAGGCTTACGGTGTTGCCCTGCGCCAAATGATTGTAAATGAGGCCCTTAGCTTATTTATTTATTTAATTCCCAAAATGGATCATGGGAGGTATAATTATAATGCTACCCTCTTTAATCTTTAATAAAATCTTGATTCTCTATGCACAAAACTCTGAGAATCACTATGGGCCAGATGTATGAAACTTTTTTGCATCCGCAAACGGTGCGAATTGCAAAAATCGTCTGTTTGCGAATGCACAAAACGTGGTCTGCGATGCATGAAAGGCATTCGCAGACCAAAAATAAGAAATTGCAAAAATTGTGATTTTTTGCGTTGCGACCTGGTTTTGCGAGTCACATTTTGCGATTCGGTATTTCCAGTGGGAAATTGCGAGGCGCAAAATGCGATTCGCAAAATCCAAGTCACAATTCGATGCATCATAAAATCGCAAATTGCGATTTTTCGCAGAATGTCATTTTGCACATGCAAAATACCACTAAGTGAAACCAGGTGGTAACCAGGTGCGACCTATATAAAGAGGCCCAGAATGCCTCAGACTCTTTTCCACAATGGCTGCACTCTACGTCATAGCGAGGAGAATGAGGATCCTGGCAGGTTTGAGGAGAGGGAGGAGGAGACAGGAGCGCATTTTCAGAGAGAGAGACCCACTCGTGTTGGAGTCTGAGGCTGGATGGGTGTCAGTCTCCCCTAAGCTGGCACATGCTGTGGCTGCTAGGCCTGGCCCACCTGCAACGACAATATGCAGCATGTCAGTTATGTTTGTTACAAGTAAGGGCACACAATGGTAATAAAGGTACAGGTACTTCTTCTCACTGTGTTGAGGGTGTTGTGTTCCTCTGGGTGTCGCTCTACTTAAATACATTGTATGTGCTACTCTCAGCTCTGGGTTGTGGACTGCCACTCCCATAATGCATTGTTGTGCTGCTTCTAAGATGTGGAATGGACTACTTCTCACAATGTTTTACATTACTTGCTAATTCCTAAGGGGCTTTTGTGCATACACATATGGGGTTACAATTCAATATTGCACTTACTTTTGCTGGTACTTGGGGCCATATTTATACTCCTTTTGCGCCGAAATTGCGTCGTTTTTTTTGACGCAATTTCGACGCAAAACTAACGCCAACTAACGCCATATTTATACTATGGCGTTAGAGGCGAATAGCGCCAAAGTTCCCGGAATGTGCGTCATTTTTTAGCGTGAACCCCTTCCTTGCGTTAATGATATGCAAGGGAGGCGTTCCCGTCTAAAAAATGACTCCCAGGCCTTTACGTGGTATTTATACTCCCGGGCAAAAGAGACGCCCGGGAGTTGGCGTGGCTAAAAACGGCGCATTTGCGCCACTTTTTAACGCCTGCTCAGGGCAGGCGTTAAGGGGCCTGTGGGCTCAAAATGAGCCCACAGGTGCCCTCCCATTCCCCCAGGGACCCCCCCTGCCACCCTTGCCCACCCCAGGAGGACCCCCAAGGATGGAGGGACCCACCCCAGGGACATTCAGGTAAGTTCAGGTAAGTTTTATTTTTTATTTTTTATATTTTATTTTGGTGGCATAGGGGGGCCTTATTTGTGCCCCCCTACATGCCACTATGCCCAATGACCATGCCCAGGGGACAGAAGTCCCCTGGGCATGGCCATTGGGCAAGGGGGCATGACTCCTATCTTTCCAATGATAGGAGTCATGTTGATGGGGGATGGGCGTCGTTAAAAAATGGCGCAAGTCGGGTTAAGACGATTTTTTCGACGTAACCTGACTTGCCCCATTTTAAGACGCCCATGCGCCATTTTCCCCCTACGCCGGCGCTGTCTGGTCTACGTGGTTTCTTCCCACGCAAACCAGGCAGCGCCGGTCTGATTGCGCCGTCTAACGCCATTCCATAAATACGGCGCCCGCATGGCGCTTCAGAATGGCGTTAGACGGCGCAAAACTTTTTGACGCTAAACTGCGTTAGCGCAGTTTAGCGTCAAAAAGTATAAATATGGGCCTTGGTGTGCCGGAGGTGTCTATCGATGTGACCCCACTCACTGCTTCAGGGAGGAGTGTGGACTCCACTAGGTCCTCTAACGGGGTGGATGGTGACTCTGTGGGTGGACAGCCTCTGGTGCTCCTGGCCTCCTGCAGTCTTCTTGCCACCCTCTCCTTGGCACGGGACCGCAGGCCGTACCACCTCTTCTTCATTTCTTCGACCGAGCGCTGTGAAACTCCAATAGCGCAGATCACAGTTTGTATGTCTGCCCAGAGTCTCCTTTTCTCACTCTCCGGCACCTGGAGTGAGATTTTGTCAAAAAAGCCGGTCATGGCTCCTGACCACCTCCTCTGTCAGCACCTCCAGCTCTTGCTCGCTAAATTTGAACTTCCTCTTTTTTGCTCCCTTCTCCTGTCCTTGGGCTGAGGTTTCAATTACCGAATCGTAATTTGCGAAAATGCAAATTGCGATTCAGTAATTGGGCCTTGCAAACCACAAATAGCGATCTTTAAGAAATCGCTAATTCCGAATCGTAATTATGGTACATGGCCTATTGCAACGCGGAAATAGCGATTTCTTAGAAATCACTATTTGCGATTGGCAATGCCATTTCCTCATACATCTGGCCCTATGTCTTTACAAGAGCAATGGCTGACATTATGCATGTTTAAAGCCTTTTAAGACAACATCAGAAACATGCGCCACTAGCCTGAAATAATGTTCACAAACATACCAGCATTTGACCAATCAGCCGCTTTCAGAACATCCTCCTCTCTTGCTCCTGTCCAAACTGCATTACTTGACATAGCTTCTCTTACTGAACATGCCCCAAAAACTTGCACGTTCATGCCTCCTTCTTCCATTACACTTTTTAACCATTTTGCAATTATTGCAAGTAATACTGCTCCATAAGCCATCACAAAAGATATCAACAACTGCTTTTCCACCTCTTGTCTGAACTCTAATACTCTACTTTCATACACATGCATGCATTGCACTACACACAACTTCCCATTTTCCTCATTTCTATGACAGAATATTGAATCTGGCATACATAGTTTTTGTTCTTCTCCTTACTTAAAAAAACACACCCAGCAGGGCATAAACGCAACTGCTTATCTCCAAACATCTGAAACCCTTCTACTTGAAATCCAACATAAGAGGAGACAATTTCCAGAATAACCTTTTAAATTCCAAAAACATTATTATCTGTCCACAGTTCAAACAAACTTGGCACCAAATTTACATCCGGCAACACTTTGGGGGTCAATACAACCCTGGCGGACGGTGTTAAAGCGGCGGTAAGACCGCCAACAGGCTGGCAGTCTTTTTTTGAGGATTATGACCATGGCGGTTACCGCCATGGTCATCCGCCGCTTCTCCGTTCCGCCCGTCAGGGCGGAGACGACCGCTGGGCTGGAGACCTGGGTCTCCAGCCCGACGGCCGTGACAATACTGCTGCCGGTATTTTGACCCGGCTTACCGCCGTGGATTTCCAGCGGTAGGAACCGCCATGAAACCCATGGCGGTAAGCACTATCAGTGCCAGGGAATTCCTTCCCTGGCACTGATAGGGGTCTCCCCCACCCCCACCCCAACACTCCTGCCACCCCCCAAAGGTGGCAGGACCCCCCTTCCCACCCCGACCCCCGACATCACCTGACACATACACACCCGACACGCACACAGGCACCACCAACACACATACACGCACACACACTCACATACATACCAACATCCACACACACAGTCAGACATGCACACCCACATTCAAACATACACGCACACATCCATACAGACATACCTACAGACATACACGCACTCATTTCCAAAACACGCAACACCCCGCAAGCATACATGCACTCACACACCCCCTCTACATACACCCACGCACACCCCCATGTACCCACACAACACACAACACCCCCCCCTCCCCTAATGGACGATCGACTTACCTGTTTCGTCGATCCTCCGGGAGGGGACGGGAGCCATGGGGGCAGCTCCACCGACACCACACGGCCAACAGAAAACCGCCGCGCTGAATCACAGGACGTGATTCGCTGGGCGGTGTTCTGTTGGCGTGGCGGTGGAGGTGGAGCAACCTCCACTTCCCCGCCGCCCGTCAGTACGGCTGTTGGCCGCTCTCCGTCGGAAAAATGACGGTGAGCTGCCAACAGTCATAATACGCTGAGTGGAAAACCGGCACCAATGGCGGTCTTCAGCACGGCGTTCCCTAGGTTGTAATGACCCCCTTAATACCTTGATCTAAGAGGTCTTGTCAATTAAAAAACACTTTCCTACAAACTTGCCATCTGTTAGTTCGTGTCCTGCAGCTGCAGCCAATCTGTAACAGTTCACTGTCCTGTAACTCAATGTACTCTTACATTGCTCTGTCAAAAAATGTGCTACTTCTACCACATGCGTCTCTATGGGATCCAAATTCTGTTGCATGCACCAGCATCCCCAAACTGTCCATGTTTCTCTGTACCCACGTCTAGTACATGGAGCCTATGGAGTAACTCCGCAACACCTCTCAAAGGCTGTTCAAAGCCTCTTGCCCTCCTGATACTTTCTAAAGAAAAAGTGTCAGCGCTTGCTTACTAACATAGGATACTCCAGCCCCTCTCCATTTGAAGGAAGTCCTTTTCTGGCCACAATTAAATTAAGGAATTTCGCAAACCAACTCCAATACTGCTGAAAAGCCAAGTCTGTGATGTCCAAAAGGGAGCCACTAAAATTTCCCGACATTTCTCCTGTCTAAATTTCAACAGGACCCTCTTTCCCATCGCAGAGGGAGGAAACACATAAAAACAAACCAGGACCACTTCCAAGATTTACTGCTCATTTTCCATGTAGGCTGCTAAATAAGGCCTAATGTCTATCAAAACAATTTAAGAAAATGTAAAAATGTTTATAGATTTTTTTTCTTTCTTCTTCAAGATGGAGGTCATAAGCACAAGTCTTGTATATAGTGCATTGTGCATTGGGATGGTAAAGTGGATGTGCAGTAAGCCCCTGATGTAACTACTGAGTGACCATGTCTTTTGTAACTGACACTTCTAGTAATTCCTGGCTTTTAAGACAAGACTGACACTTTGATGATTGACACTTATAGCAGTGGTTTTGCCAGGGGCAAACTGGCCTTTCACCTTAAAAACGAAGGCCACTTTGGCTGGCAGAACTAAAGTTTTTGAGCTTGTGGCCTGGTGGTTTATGAACACTGCGCTGTATGGCATCACATTCCTATTTATTAGCACAAAAAAGATAAATATGTATCTAAATTTCCTTTGTACATTAGGCTTTCTGTGTTTCAGCTCTTCCTTCCCAGTCTTCCAAGGTAAATATAGGCCCCTCACATGCACAGCTTATGTTAATCAAATGTGGCATGGTGCAAGGGAAATACCAGTCAATTCCTTTTTACTTCCAGGTCCATTCTGCATTTGTCATATTTATAGATAAAGAATGAGATTAAAAGTCCCAGAATGCACGAAGATGTGTTAGTAAGTATGCATAAACACCTCAGCAGCATTGCAACAGTTTTAAGGTCGTTTCTAGAAAATTGAGTTATATAAAGAAGGCAATTTTGGACATGATATAAGGGAAATTTGGTCTGGAGGCCACCAGCCTTTTGGTTTTGCCAATGCTTGTTTTGTTTTACTATGGATTTTGCTAAGCTTTATTGTTGGACACGCTGCTGGGCCCTCTCAATCTAAATAAAAAGCATTGGCCTGTATTTATCAAGGTTTTGCATCACCCTTGCACCACGCACCTAAGTGAAAGTTCTCAAACCACGCAGGGCCTCCTTGCGTGGTTCTGAGTGACTTGATAAATCTAAAGGAAACCAAGGCAGCACAAATCACTGTCTTGCGTTACTCCACCCCAGGGAGGCATTCCATGGGTGGACCATGGGTGCTTCTCTCACATCTACCCATGGACTTTCGTGCATTCCCAGAATTGTCATTAGTGGTAGAGCAAGGAATGTGTCAAAATGGTGCGACTTTCCAGGGGAGGCATAATGAGGAGAAATATATTTATTTCTCTTCCTTTGTTCCTCTTAGCGCACATAGATAGAGGAAAATGACATTCAGGATTGTTTTTTGTGCAGGAAGTTCCCCCTTTCCGCATAAAAACAATCCTACTTACACCTCAGGCACCCTTGCACCATGACCCAAAGGTGCCTGCATTAGAACTAGGCAGTCAAAAGCACGCCAGTGCTAGAAAAGAACAGAAATGTACTGTATATTGGCAAAACAGTGCATTTCTGCCCTTTCACACAGTGCAACAAAGGAGCACGCAAAGTGAAAGAATGATAAATCCGGCCCATCGTCTTAAAGGAAAAATTGTTATTTGGTCTTAGATACCACACATTGACATCATAGTGTCTGGCACTTAAGAGAACTTCTTGATGTGTAGATATGTTCTTTATGAAAAGATGCTGAAAAGGGCAAGGAGGGACTCCAGGTACCGGGAGCCACTCGTGCCTTCTGTGGCTGTGAGAGGGATGAGTCAATCACACCCCTAGCACTATAAACCACCAACCTGACTCCTGTTGTGTGGAGCTGTCAAGAAGGGATTCTAGGTCCCAAGAGCTACTCATGCCTGCTGGTGCTGTGAGGGGGGGAGCCAATCACACCCCTAGCACTATAAAGCAGCAATGCAAATCCTTTTGCATGGGACGTGCACGGGCTGCCCCAGGGCTAAGCCCGGGCCAAGGGCAGGCCCATCCTGCTCCCGTCAGCAGCAGGAACAGGCAGGGCAGAGCCACCCCTCTTGGCTCTGCAGTTGAATCTCACCACGTCTCTTTCTGCATCAAGGTATTGTGTCTCCTCCCATTGTTTTTCATCTACAGCAACTGGTTTGTGAGACGGGACACTTGCATATGTACTGTGTGCTACCCTTCCTACTGGGTTGATCCAGGAGGCCTGTTTTAGTGGCAAGTGTTTTATTTATTTATTCGGTCTAAAATTAGACCATTAAAGTGTGTAAAAACAACCTTATATAAAAGATAAAACAAAGATCATGACCTTTACAAAAAAAAAAAAAATACAATTAATACACTCCTTGTCTAACAGGACAGATGTTAAATGATACTTCTAACTTGGTGCCTCCTCGCTCTGATGGATAGCATTTACCAGAACAAATTGAAAGTACCGAATTATATACTAAGGGGGTAATTACAACTTTGGAGGAGGTGTTAATCCGTCCCAAAAGTGACAGTAAAGTGACGGATATACCACCAGCCGTATTACAAGTTCCATAGGATATAATGGACTTGTAATACGGCTGGTGGTATATCCGTCACTTTACCGTCAGTTTTGGGACGGATTAACACCACCTCCAAAGTTGTAATAACCCCCTAGATCTTTTCTGATCTTGCCTATATAAACTACAGAGTGCCATATATTTTAATCTAGACATACATAAATTTACATTTTTTTAAAAACACTGTTCTTAAATAAATTATTCATGGAAAATAGTCCATAGTGCCTCGAAAAATACTTCATGCTGCATTACTATGAACCAAACATTAAAAAAGTACTGCAGAGTAAGACTCATTTCTCAATTAAATTATTCATAGGAGTTAAATCTTATTACTTACAAAGTACTATGTGCTACAGTACTATAGATCAATTAGGTAAAAAATACAATAAAAAACAACAAACAATAAAACCTAATATCTTTGAAATTAATCCAGAGATAAAACAACATAGATAATCGTATTTAAATTTCATGACCATTTAAAATCCTCGTCCATTAGCTGCTAGACCTCTCTCCAACTAATAGACCAGAGTCTAAGATAATCCTACTGCGGATGGTCCAAGCTGCTGACAAATATTTGAAGACTGAGCTTACTATCACTGTGGAAGAATCGTATTTGCATAATCTGTAAGCACTGACTCGATCATGCAATAGCAAAACCTTGCACAGGGTTTCCTCTGGGACACTTGTACAAGAGACAGAAAAACAGAACATGCTCGGGTGTTTCCTTACATGAGTGGCAATTAATACATTTATCAGACATGGAGCTGTTAGTCGACCAACAGGGCGCGAAACTATTAACTGCTAATGTACCGTATCTGAGCTGAAGGAATAGGGCTCGGGCACGTGCTGGTATAGGGAGATCCAGAAAGTTCTCGGGCCGGGGTTCGTGTTTAACCAGCAAAAACTCTGCAGTCAACCGACCTGACCCGTTACAATGAAGAGACTCATCATGAAATTTCCCCCAATATCTCTCTTTGGTCAGCAACCTGGCGTTAGCAGGAATCATCTCAGGATTCTCCCAATAATGGGGGAAGCACAACCTGACCCAAGCTGATTTCATCTCCCTCAACCAACGAACTTTTTCCCATCCCTGATAAGGTGTTATAAGATCTTTGATTGCTGCCCTGAAAGGCTCAAGTTCTTCCGTTTTCCACAATCAAACCCAATATAAAAGTGGTCTTAAACCTGCTGTATCTTTAACACTATTTATACCCAGATCTAATCTAAGAGGGATCATCGGCGTGCCCTTCCCCAACCCAGATATGTGTCTGAGAAAATTATTTTCTTTAGTTTGAAGGGTATCCAATTGTCTGTAAGAACCCCAGAGTTCCGCTCCACACAGGGCAGCAGCACGGACCTGGACTTTGTAAATTTCAGAAATGGGAATCAGAGGGGGGCTCGCTACAGCTCTGGCCTTTCGTTCTAACACTCCACCTCTTTGACTAATAATAAGTGCCCCTTTTCTAATGGCTGCATCCCAACTGCCCCTATCCGATAACCTAATGCCCAGATAATCGTACTCCGTGACCCTCTCCAAAAGGACTGAGTCCATCACTATATTTGCTTTTGTTTTCTTATTCGGGGCGCTATATATCATAAGTTTGTTTTCTTAACATTGACATCCAGCCCATAATCTCTACAAAATGCACAGAATTGATTGACCAAATTTTGAATTCCCATAGATGTTTTGGCCAACAAAATGGTATCATCCGCGTAAAGCAAACACTGCACTTTCTTCCCTGCCAACTTAGGCGAGTCATTGGTACAATTTGCTAGGTAATTAATGCAATTGTTTATATATAGGAGGAAAAGGGTAGGGGCTAGAACACAACCTTGTCTAACTCCTCTTTTAATGGCAACTGGATCTGTTAGATCGCCTTCCTTTCCACTCCTAATTTGTGCATAGGTGTTCTCATGCAGTCGAACCATAAGTTTCAAAAGACCTTTAGGAATTCCCATATTGGCTAATGTCAACCATAACAGGTTTCTGGGACCCAAATCAAATGCGGCTCTGAGGTCAATGAAAACCACATACAAATTTCCTCCTCCTACTTCCACGGTCTTCCATTTGATTGCTAGGAATCTTAAGACTTGATCTATGGTACTGACTGCAGGTCTAAACCCTGCTTGCAAATTAGAGATGGCTTTGGATTCTAAAATCCATTCTTCGAGATGGGACAAGACTTGCTTTGCAAACATTTTTTGAGATTTGTCAAGTAAGCATATTGGGCGGTAGTTAGTTAAAAACCAAGTTCAAATATGGGGCCCATATGTCCGGTCTTGTCTTATAAAGGTCACCTGGGATTTTATCAAGACCTGAGGCCTTTCCCCAATTCAATGAAACAATCGCAGCCTTGGTTTCTGCCAAGGTAAATTTGATTGGGGAGGCCTCAAAGGTCATAATATCATTCAGTTCCCTAGTAGTAGCTTCTGCAGGCCGTGAGTATAATCGGCCAAAATGTTCAGCCCACACTACGGGAAGAATTGAAGTACCGGGCCGAAGACAAAATTCCCCACTAACTTCGGCAACCAATTTCCAAAACCTTAAAGTATCATTGACTTTTGCATACTCCAGGAGGGCAGCCCATCTTGACTCATCCCAGCTCCTGCGGGCCCTACTAAGGTCCTGTTTGTAGTCTTTCCTTGATTGTCTTATGTGCTCTGTCTGTCCCCCTCTCAGAGCTCTCAATAGTTTATGCTGTGCTTCTCTACATGAAATGCTAAACCACCTTGCGTTGCACTTCGTTTTGCTTTACTAACAATCTCTTTGGTAAAAAAATGTTTTAAAGAATTAAATAATTCTATATGGACTACTATAAGCCCTTCACCATCCTGTAAAAGCAGGGACATATGCTCCATTTGGTCAGCCAATAAGCTATATATGGATGTAATAGAACCTAATTCAGTATTCACAGATTCCCATTTGACATTACGTCTATTATTTGTCAATACAAGAGGTTGATCATAAATCTTAGGACAAGGGGCTTCAAGTAAAGGTAGCAGAACCCTAATCGATAAAATCAGTGGCTCGTGGTCACTTTCCTCATGTTCTAAAACCTTCACATGTGACCCCACAGCCCAATGTCAAGCAAAATATAATCTATCTGGCTCTTTTGGGCTCCACGCCTAAAGGTAGAATGGAGATTAGCATTCGAGCGGGAGCGACCATTACAGGCCCGAAGACCATATGCCAGTGTGATATCCACGACTTGATGTGTTAACCTATTCATTCTCGGTCTTTTGCTCGACACCAATTGTGGGATGCCCCAATATGCGTCCTCTTCTTTGTATAATTCCTGAGCCAGCGAATAGGGCTCGAAGGTAACATTAAAATCCCCTGCAATTAGAATGAAGTAAGTGGAGGTTTTACAGGAAAGAAAGCTATCCAAAATAGTCAAAACATCGGACTCATATTTACTACCCGGACTCCTATTATAGATGGTAATTATTAGGAGCGGTTTCTCCTTGAGGGTTGGTATTATTAAACCCATCAGATTGGGACAACCCATGTCTACTACTTCAGCCCGACACTTGAGGGAACAGCTGAGCCATTTAAGCAGTCCACCTGAAGGTCTCCCAGAGGTCGCCTTGCATGCTGAGACCCAATAGCTTTTAAACCCAATTCTATATTTGGGCTCCAGTGCCCACGTTTCTTGAAAGAGGAATATCTCATGTTCATCTATAAATTTACCCCATTCAGGGATGCCCATTTTATTCTCCAGCCCTGCAATGTTCCAACTAAGAACTGAATCTAACACATCTGCTCTGCCTTGCAGTGTTTTAGTCGGGGACTGCCCTCTAACAAGTGGAATGCCATAAGAAGGCTTGGTGCCCCTTGCAATCGTAGCTAGACTAGTCTTAATTACACATTCCGCTGCTTTGTCACCCAAAGGATCGCTCACCCCAATTAGATCAAAGCCTGTCGTGGTCAGATCAAATACCCGGGCAGGTAGGATAGTCCCACAATTATTGGGACCTATTGATTCCGGAGCTGGATTGCTCACATGAGCCTCGCCCTCCTCACTAGCTCCCCAAGTAATAATCTCCCAACTCTGTTCACAAAAGAATGGAGGCTGGCTGTTTTCCATCCTACAAAGTTCTATCTGGGCAGGTGGAGGAGTTAGTGTAAAGCCTCTAAGGGCTGCAATAGGAGTCTGATCAACCTCAGGGCTACCTATTCCTAGTCCTTGTGTTCCAGTAGTTCTAGATACAAGATAATCCCTGTCCAAATATCTGATTCCTAGGGACTTAGGTGGGCCCTGCGTGGGGCTGGCTTTTAGTCAATCGACTTCGAAAAGAGAGGGTGAAAGGGAGCTACATCCTAACTGAGGGGGCAAGCTGCGTCTGAGAACAAGTAGAGCCTCCAAGTGGCATCAACACCCCATTAATGGCTGGTGTAACTAGTTGAGGAAAATAAGCTTGGAGTCTGCACAGAGATACTTCTCCCCCGAGAGGACTAGATTTATACACATTTGAAGAAAGCTGCTGAACAAGGACAGGTGAATCAAAATTAATAACAATATAATCCCCCGTGCCAGGCTTTTTCAATGGACCCACCCAACCCACCCTCCTCACCATTAATATTGAGGGTACCATGTGAAATGCAAATCTGGCGTTGATATGTAGCCAATGTATAACCTTATTTTTCAATTCAGTAAATGATTCAGGAGTATTGGTTTTTCAGTCTAGGAACACTTGTAATGACAAGAACGTATGGGCAGGATTCCGGCGGAAGATGTAAAGTTCTCCATCCATCTGCACCGTCTCCAGGGGGTCTGTTTGTAGGTAATTTTGATCAGGAGTAGCTTTATACGTTTTCTTTCTCATATTGTTGGAAGAAACTGTTCCTCCATTCCACCTCAAAGAGGAGGCGGATACCTTAGAACACTTGTCCTTTAAAACAATGGCCAGCCTGCCAATTGAATCCCTCTCTGGTTGATGCAGGGGATCAGGGCAATTCATTGAAAGCCTATGATCCATGCCCAGTGGTAAAAGGAGACTATTGTCACCATTGCCCGGTGGACTCGGAGAAAGAGTTTGGCAGGGAAGTTGCGAGTCCGCTAAGGGGGGAATAACCATCTCCTGGGACTTAATGAGGCCTCCCAGTTTCTCCTCAATAGCTTGTAGGTGGGTTACTATAGGGTGTAGCCTCTCAGAAAGCTCTTCTTTTATATGTTCTATTATATAATCAATTGCTGAGTGATCAACAGTGCATGCTTGAACTGGTGAGTGGTCCTTATTCCCAGTTAATGCGCCACGATTGCGGGAGCTCAAAATACGGGCCCGTTTATTCCTTAGATTTGCCTCACCTCATTTCCTTTTCCCTTTTGTATTGCACTCTGGATTGGGTACGGACCTGCCTAAGATCGGCTGTGCCAGTTCTGAAAGCTCAGTGGCATCATCCTGAATCACCGCAATAGGCTCCTGGATAGTTTTTAAAAGGATTGAGGGTGAGATAGTTGGAGCGGTCTGGAAGTCGTGTAACTGAGGAGGTAGTATTAAAATTTGCAGTGGGTATAGGGATTGGCGGTTAGCTGCCAACAATGGAGGTGCAGTTAAACGACGCTCAACCATTTCAATTTCCTTTTCTAAGGCTCCAACCGCTTTTTGAAGAAATCCATCTAAGGTCTTGTTATTTTCAGCCTTTTCCAAGAGTGCCACCCCCTTCCGTCTGCCCATCTTATCCCTTCTTGTTTTCCTTTAGCCAACAGACGTATTTTGGACTCCTTGATCAACCTCTTACTATACGCACTTGCCTCTTCTATTCCCACCCTATTCCCGCCCTACTGGAGCCTTGCTGAAACACTAAAATAGTGCAGCTCACCTGCAACAGTTTGTAATCCTCAGGCCTGCTGTGGGTTCAACGGCTGGTCGCCAACCCCAAATACAAAGATGAAAATAATGTGGCCCAGCCCCCTCCGGGCACTGACGGGCGCCGGATGGGCCCGGACTTCGCCCGGGCTTTGCCCGGACGCGTCCCGCAAAGCGTGCGCGTGAAAATGTTTAAAGGGGCCATTGTCCCGCCCCTGCCGCTCCTCCAACAGCGCATCCCACGAGGCAAGCGGGCGTGCGAAAATGTTTAAAGGGGCCTTTGTCCCGCCCCGGCCGCTCCTCCAACAGCGCGAACCGCGAGGCAAGCGGGCGTGCGAAAATGCTTAAAGGGGCCTTTGTCCCGCCCCTGCCACTCCTCCAACAGCGCATCCCTGCAGTGGCAGGTGTTATTTTGGGAGGTTTGCGGAGGGCAGCTTGCATTTAGGGGCATATTTATAGGCCCCTAGTGCACCTTGCGCCACATTAAGGTCATTTATTTTTATGTTAATGTGGCCCAACAAGGCCAAAATCCCCGCACCGTATTTACAGAGTGGCGCAATGCATGCATTGTGGCACTTGGCAACCTTTTGCACTACATTATGCCTGTGTATGCATAGGGGGCATTCCCCCGTTAAGGGTGCCGGAAAAATGGCGTAAGGAAATCTATGAGATTTCCTTACGCCATTTATAACAGCACTTTTAACGCCTGGTCAAGAGCAATGGGGCCCTATGTACTCTGCAGGAATAGTGCCAATATTCTGGCGCTACTCTTGCAGAGTACATCAATAGTGTCATGAAAGATGACGCTATTGGCCCCTACCCTGGGCCGTGGTACGCTGTATTTTAAATACAGTGCACATATGGTGTCGGTAGGGGGTGCTAAGGGGTGCAGGGAAAGTGACGCTGCCACTTTCTATAAAACTGCCCGTTAATTCTTTTTTTTTTTTTGGAGAGGGCCATCAAATTACTTTGGACTCTTAACTGCTGTATGATTGGTACCGCCCTCAAAGAGTGACACTTGCTCTCTTAACTGGTGTTGAGCATCGGGGTGGTGCGAACTGGGCTTTCTATTTCAGCAACATAGCTCTAATTTGTGAGTAGGGTGAGATTAGTTGTGAACCGATGTAAAGGTTAAGATGGGGATGAGGAAAGTTTTGGATTGTCAGGCAGTCGCTACGCCCCCGCCAAGGCCACCTCTATTGATAGAATATTGCGCCCTCACTGAAATTTGATTATCTTTGCAGGCTGCCTATCCCTTTGATGGAGCTAGAACCTTTACCATCTTCCTCCCCAGGAGCTACTGAACCAGAGCCTACTTGTATAAATGATTCGGGCCCAGCTGATGGAGTCCTGCCCAAAAAAAGAGTTAAAACAGCCTGCTGGCGGAAAGGGAAACCCTGTGTGCTGCCCCTTGACCCCGGCACAGGTGTTCCCTAGGGATGAGCCCCCTTTTGCTCCTCAGTTATCTTTAAGTGAGGGGTCATTGCCTGGTTGGGTTGGGCAGCTCGTGGATGACCTTGCTTGTAAGATCAAGAAGTTTTTAGGAGAACACCTTTCCCCAATTTGTGTTGGTTTAGCAGCCACAGAAAGGGAGCTGTCTGACGGTAGGAAGGCCCTGGCATTCCCCGGCGACATCACTCCTTGGAAGCCAGCGGATCCCAGGGTACCCCCTGGGCCTAAGGCTGAGGGGACCCCCTTACTGAGAGCTTGGGTAGGGGGGTGGCTCAGAACCAATCCGTCATCGGTTATGGTAAGGGTATTCCAGGCATTCTCTCTAATTAAGAGGTGGAGGGAGAGGGCACAGCACGCATGGGTCCGCCCCTGTTTTTTTGTCCACCCTGGTAGTACTGGCTGTAATAAGAACGCTGTTACTGCAGATACTGGCCATTGTCTCCCCAACCCCAATTCCTCCAGAGGCTTTCCCAAATTGCCATTAATAAATTTGCCACCCGTCTCATGTACCTATGTGGTTGTATTAACTGGAGTACCACACCTGAGAGAAGGGTAGAGTGAATCCTATGCCGCCCTTTTCACAAAACCATAGGTGGCTAGCGCGGTATAGAGGCCGGTGTACAGCCTTATGTTGAGATTGGAGCACCTAGGTTGCCTGCAATTTTAAATATTCATGGGGTAGGAGGTGGTTGTGAATGCAGGGTAAGCGCAGGGCTGGTAAGCTTAGGGAATAGCATTTTAATGTAGTGCAGTTGCAGAGAGAATGACTGTCCCTCATTTCACTCTATAAGGGATATGCAGATGATTAGTACAGTGGCGGCAGGCAGCTTTAGGAGGCAAGCATATACACACTCATTCTTTCACACACACACGCACCCACGCACATCCATTAACAACACTCATAACATTCAAACATGCACGCACGCACCAAACATTCATTTTAAAAGATTACACACACACACACACACACTTATCTCACTTACCTTCAGCCTCGTAGGTCCCAGGAGGGTTGGGACTTCTGCCTTCCCTCATTGGCTGACCAATGAGGGAAGGTAGCAGTCCCAGCCTCGTCACAGAGTGGGATGGGGTCAGTGAGACTGCTGACCCCACCCCACTCTGTGACGAAGTGTCACTGATTGACACTCGCCCTGGGCGCTTCAGGGCTTAAACCTGAAGCACCCAAGTCAAAGTCAATGTCAATGGGTGACGCTTTCCTTGTCACCCGGGGAGGGCCTCAAGGCACCTTTGCTGAGCCGAGGAGGTCACGCCCACAGGAGCTGTGACCTCCTCAGCCCAGCAAAGTTCAGCTCAGGCAGCCAGGAGTCTGCACAAATCATGCATATCTGCTCCTGCTGTCTTACCTGAACATGAAGAATGTCTGTCAGGCTGACCTTTGTTCAGCCTGACAGACACACTTCATGAGGAGCAAAAGGTGGGGGGAGGGTGTGGCCCCTCCGCCCTAAAGGACGGACTGTGCCTGGATCAGTATTATGCCGAGCTCAGTCTACCCAGCCCGGGTGGTACTGATACCCAAGCTTGCCATATCACAAAGGGTGGCGTGGTTGATGGAGATAATACAATTCACAGTGTTGGTGCAGCAGGGATCCCTGGTGAGCGTGCTGAAGATCTATTGAGTGGAGTGGGGGGCAGTTGTGTGTTAGCTCCGAGTTCCAAAATATGGCTATTTCATGGAATGTTGCTGGTCTGGCTGCTAAATTAGCACGCCCAGATTGGTGTGAGTTCATAAACCAATTTGAGTTGTGCATGTCCCAAGAGGCCTGGGGCCGGATGTATCATTTATTTGAATAGCGATTACTTAATTGCGATTTTCTGTGAATCGCAATTAGGTAACCGCTATTTGAGGGGATTTTCATTTAGAGAGTCCCAATGGCTCGCAAATCGACCTACCTCATTAGTATTCATGAGGTAAGTCGCAATTTACGACCCATTAGGAAACGCTAAAATCACAGGGATGGTGGCCTGCTGGGCTCAGCAGTCACTTTTTGATATTTTAAACTGTTTCAATCTTCCTCAATTGGTGAACTCCTCTACCCATAATGGGGGTCATACCTTGGACCTTATTTTTTCCAATATGTCAGGTTTGACGTTTGATGAGACAAATCTCATGGTCAGATCATAAGGCAGTGAACTTCAGTTTGGAGTTGCCAAATCAGGTTATTCCATGAAATATGTCTATATCCTCAGCAAACATTAAAGTTTGGAACAAAATCTGCATTGCAGACCTAGTAAATACACTTAGGTAGTGTAGTCCTCTTGTTTCAAATGATACTCCACTTACAGCAGGAACGTTTGCAGAATGGATCAGTATGGCAATTACTGATCATGCAAAGTAATATCAGTCACGAACTTCGGGCAAGACCCTGTTCTCCATGGTCTTCTCAGGAACTTAAGGACCAATAACGTAAGTGTAGGAAACAAGAAAAGTTGTGGACTAAGAAGTATAATGAGGTAGAGAAAGCGAAATATAAAAAGTAAGTGTTTTCAAGACTATAAGGCCCATATTTATGGAAAGTTACAGTCTCCTTAACGTCATTTATTTTGGCGCCAAAACGGCGCAAACTAAATATTTATATTTTGATGCTAGACCCATCTAGCGTCAAAATATATTAGTTAGCTCCATTTTTGGAAGCGCCAATAGGATGCAAGGTATGCATTCCCTTCCTCAAAATGAAATGACGCTAGCCCCTCAGCGCCATACTTAACACCCGATGCAGAAATTACACGCAACTAGGAGGCGGTCCTAAATAATGGCACTAAGTCCGATTAGCGGCATTATTTAACGCCCGGTCAGACCAGGCGTTAAAGTGCAGGTAGGTAAATTTCCATGGGAAAACACCAGGGAACAGGCACATAGATGCCCACTCCAATCCCCAGCATCACTACCACCCACAGCGCAGGGACACTACAGGAGGAGGGAGCCCATACCAGGTAAGTTGCACATAAATGTACGTGTATGCGTGTGGTGTGCCACTGAGGGTACCTTACATGGTGCCCCCTTCCTGGTATGTTGGGCTTGCCCTGGGGACACTGGTCCCCTGTGGTGGGCATTGGGGTAATGGTAGTGACGCCTGTCTATAATTGGACAGGGGCTGTTTGTGCATCAAAAAATGACACTAGGCTGATTAGCGGAAAATATTTTGCCGCTAATTAGCCTGCCGTCATTTTTTACCCACTAGCATCATTTCTGTTAACATCATCGCTCACCGGCTAGCGCCTTTTTTTGAGACGCTAGCCATTCCTTAGCGCCATCATCTGTCATTTGTTAAATATGGCGCACGGATGGCATTAGGGAATAGCGTTAGCTCGCGTTAAAAAAAATGACGCACAACTGCGCTAGTGCAGTTGTGTGAAATTTTTTATAAAAATGGGCCTAAATGTCTTATTATATCTGAAAAAAAAATAATAATTCCACAAAATACTGGAGGCTAAGAACTCCACCAAAGAGCTTTTTAAAACAGTGACGTTTTTATTTAACCTTCATCCAATCCTATGTCTGTCGTTGATCAAGGGTTTTGTAATCAACGTGCTTGCTTTTTTTAAAACAAAGTTGAGGATATCTATGGTAAGTTTAAGGACAACAACAAGAAGTTGGACTGCTTCCATTGTGGCAAGGGCCGGCCGGTGCCTTGCCCCCTTGTAAGCATTCTTTTACTTCCAGAGGATAAAGCGGCCAAACTCATCAGTCAAATTAAATCCAGCGCTCCGTTGGATCCATGTCTGCCAAAAATTCTGCCTGAGATTAAGGAAACGATTGTTCCTCCGCTTACATTGTTATTTAATTCCATTTTGGAGACAGGATCCTTCCCTCTGGCATGGAAGAAAGCGTCCATTCTCCCATTGCTGAAAAAGCCTTATTGGAAAAACACATGAATGCCACCCTGTCTAAATATGTAGAAGAACATCAAGTGATAGATTCAGCACAATTTGGTTTTAGGCCAAATCATAGTACACAATCGGCCCTGGTGGTGGTGACTGATCAAGTGAGAAGTATTCTGGATAATGGAGGGAAGGCAGCTCTGATCTTACTAGATCTGTTGGCGGCTTTTGATACCGTCGACCATAAGATCCTTATTGCATGACAGGAAGAAATTGGGATTGGAGGCTCTGCTTTAAAGCTGTTTTTCTCCTTTCTTTTTCAGAGAGAACAAATTGTAGTGGTGTGAGATTCAAAATCAAAATCTTTTACTTTTTTATCTTTGAACCCAACTCTTTTTAATATCTACGTGGCACCTTTATCACAGCTTATCCAATTGTTTGGATTTTCCTTAATTGTTTAAGCTGATGATACTCAGCTTGTTGTCTCCATTGCCAATAATATAGAAGATACAGCCCAGGGGCTCTCCAACTGTATGAAGGCTTTTGTAAATTGGATAAGTCAAAACAGTTTGATAATTAACTCAATCAAAACTGAGGTACTCTTGTTTGGAAAAGATCTACCCTTATGGAATCAGGATTGGTGGGCTCAGGTTTTGGGTCCTCCCCCTACTTCAGTATCTTTGGTGAAAAATGTGGGTATCCTATTTGATGCAAGTTTGTCTTTCAATGTACAAATAAATAAATTAGTCTCTTCCTGCTTCTAAGTGTTGCATACATTAAAGGAATCCTGAGGTATATTCCTTCGGATCTATAGAAAACATTGGTTGCGGCATTGATTTCATCCAGACTCGACCACAGTGGCACCTTATATTTAAGAATCCATCAGTATTCTTTAAATAAACTGCAAAGTCTACAGAACGCAGCTGCCAGACTTTTGAAAAAGATATCCAAAATTCTGTCTGTCTCGGACACTTTAAATGAACTTCACTAGCTGACAGTAAGTAAAAGGGTCAAGTTCAGGGCCCTCTGCCTTGTTCATAAAACTCTGTATGGAGCTGTTCCAGAATACTTCAAGGAAAATCTTGTCTGGTACATCCCTAGTAGATAGTTAAGATCCTCCAGTGCCAGATAGGTCAGGCTTTATAAATTTAGGAAATCTAACTAGGGAGGCAGAAGATTCATATTACTGGCAGCCCAACTTTGGAATAGCCTGTCAGGGCAATTGAGAGGCCAAACAAATCTCCTGGGTTTTAGAAAGCTGATTAAACCCTGGCTTTTCTCCAGTTCAGCCAATGGGCTTTAGGACCTAGTTAGTTCTGGTGATGTTCCATCAGCTTTATGGGTCGGTGGTAGTGTTCTTTGTAGTGCCAAGACATCTTTGAATATTCGTGTGCTCTATTAATAATTATCAATATCAATAGATTGCTTTTAAATAAAGCAATCATTTTTTTTAAATGCAGCCCATTTTCCTTCTTTTCTTTTTTTTAAGAGTAGACAGTGGTCTTAAAAAATGTTTTTGCATGCATTCACAAAGGGGAAGAGCTCCCAAGGGGACCCCTTCCAGATTGCGAATGAGTTACAACCTACTAGAAGTAGGTTGAAAAATGTGAATGTTTTGTGACCGCATTTCAGTTACAAAACATTCCTACATATCACTGTGATTCAGTATTAGGAAGGGATGCCCTTAACACGCTCCTTGCTAACACTGAATCAGTATGTAGTCCCAATTCCAAATTGCGATTTGGTATTAAGTTACCGAATCGCAAATTGTAATTCATACATACCAAAACAAATGTTTGCGGTCACAAACGGTCTGGTCGGGCCGTTTGCAACCGCAAAAACACATGATACATCTGGCCCTTGGTCCTTACAGCCCCTTCACATTGCAGGCTATGTTATTTTCTCTAAGGAAGCTGCTACATGTGGGAAGGGGAGGCCCTCGGGCTGTTTAACCACCTGGATCCATACCTTGGTGGTAGGTGGGTTGAGAGAGATTGAAGTGGATTCCCCAGATATATAGGGGTACATTTATAATCCCCTAGCGCCACCTTGTGCCACATTAACATCATTATTTTTTATATTAATGTGGCCGAACGAGGCTGAAATCCCGCACCGTACTTATAGAGTGTCGCAATGGGGCACTCTGTAACCCTTCGCTCTACATTATACCTGTGCCAGGCATAATGTATGCGAAGAGGGTGTTCACCCATTAGGGGTGCCGAATAAATGGCATACGGAAATCTGTGAGATTTTCTGGCGCCATTTTTTCTGGCACTTTTAACACCTGCCCAGAGCAGGCGTTAAAAGGGTGTTTCCATAATTTAGAATGGGCCTCTATGTACTCTGCAGGAGTAGCGCCAACATTTTGCCGCTATTCCTGCAGAGTACATCAATAGCGTCACATTGAATCACGCTTTTGCCACCTACCCTGTTCAATGGTGCACTATATTTGAAATACAGCGCACACATGGTGGCGGTAGGGGGGCGCTAAGGGGCGCAGGGAAAGTGGTGCTGCGCACAGTGCAGCACCACTTTTCAGAAATTTGCTCCATAATGTTTTTGCCTAAATTTCCCCTGGGAGGAGATTTATTATTTATATAACGTTTATTGTAGGACAGTAGGGTGTAACAAGGAGCCGGTGATGCTTGAATTGTTAAATGCCCATTAGCCTCTCTGCCCACTATTGCCAGGAAAATTTTAGGGGGGGATTTTAATTGCCAATTTGAACCATTCTGCTCAAATTCCCTGTCCTCAGTGCTAAAAGAGGACATTATATGGCGGGTTCCAGCTCTGATGATCCCCCCCAGTTAAGAAATGGACCCCAACTGCAGTTATTCAATGTCCTTGTCCTTAACCAAGGCCTTATAGCATGTAACGGTAGAACTGGGTCTGATAGCTGGTTTGGCACACCTTTAATCAAATCAATGCCACTAGGCTTATTGATTATGTCTTGCTGGACATTAGACTATGGCCACTCCTTGAGGATATGTCTATCTTGCAAAGATGAGACAGTGATCACAATGCTTTAGTCCTCAGCTTAACTTTAATATGAGAGGCCCCTTAAACACCTCAGGTCAGATATTGGCCAGTAGGTTAAGAGTGTCCAGTAATAGGCATAGGGTTAAATGGAGTAGTGTGGTAAACTTGCAGGAGACTGTTAGGCAGATTTTATCGGTTAGTGGTTGATAATATGGAGGGGTTGGTGTCCTCCGCTGAGGCAGGATGCATTGAAGGGCACCCAGGACTCGCTACAGAAGTTAATAATGAATTGTTTTACAAGATGAGGAATGTCTTCTGGGCTGAGGGGGGATACCAAATCCAGCAGGACCCCTACGTAACCTGGTTTATTAAAAGTTGTAGTAAAGCCAAAATACACTTGATTGAGGACATAAAGACCAATGACAGAGTACTGACTCAGCAAGGAAAAAGAGTTTATAAAGTAGCCCTTAATACCACCAAAAATGACTGGCAGAGGGCAAGATGGGAAGACCTGCTGACAGCTGCTAAGCAGAAAGATCATCATGTTTTTTGGAATATGCTTTCCCTTGGGGGCAGGGAAGGGTCCAGGCCAACCAATTTGTATATTTCTACTAGTGATTGAGTTGCTGACTTTTCTAGCCTGTATGTATCCTCAAGTGCACTTGTAGTTGCTTTGAGTGATGCGGATAGACAGGGGGCTCTGGGACAATTTTCATAGCTTTCCCTTGGGGGGGGTGGCGGTATGTGAAGAGGATCTCCAGCCTGACATCTTGGTCCCCGTTCTTTTCCCGTATGGCTTGGAAATTTCAGTCCAGGAGGTCCATGGTGCTGTTTTGGCTTTTGCACCTAATAAAGAGCCAGGTCTGGATAAAGTCCCTGGGGATTTATTCATGAGTGAGATTGGTATCTGGAGTTCCTATTTTTCAATGTTATTCATTGCCATCATGAAAAGCTCCCCCGACATGGAGAGAAATTGTTCCCATTCATTAAAAGGGACCTCACAAAAATCCTGCTAACTATAGGCCCATTAGTATACTTGATAGCTCACAAAAACTTTTTTGTAGAGTCTTATTTGGTAGGCTACAGGAATGGATGGCAGTTAAGGGTATTTTGTCTCCTCTGCAGGTGATATTTCGGGAGACCACAAGGACGACTGAACATGTTTTCAGGCTCATGATGCTGACGTAGTTGGACTCTTGCTCTAGACAAGACTGCTGGTTTAGGGATGACAGCACTTTCATTTGCAGGTCATACAACAAGTCACAACTGTAGGCCCAACCCTCCCGGCTCACAGGTTGTACCTCACCAAAATCCAAACAGTTAAGGTGATTTCTGGCAGCCTTTACTCATGGGCTCTAGGGTGCAACATCTCAGGGGAGTCGTGGTTAAATGAAAATTAACCTTTTCTCACATGGAGCAATACGTCTTAATCACACACAGGAAAGGAAGGAGATGCAGTGAAATGCAGGAACCCCCAAGGATAATGAACAATGCAAGAAGCAGAATTGCAAAGATGAGAGTTGTGAATACAAAGACCCCCACCATCTTGCAATAGACATGAAAGTTAAAAGACCCCTAAAACCTTACCATGGAGAACCTAATCTCTAACCTAACAAGAGCTAGGTGTGTTAACCCTAATCCGCCAGTACCGTGTCCATGAGAAGCGCCCCCCAACCCTTGTTACCTTGGAATTAGGTCTCTAGATCAGACTTTGTGGAGACACAAAGCTAGGTCTGCATCAAGGCGACGCGTAGCATAGATAGCGTTGATTGCATCTGGTAGGAATCCCTCTGATAACCTCGTCTGCATGAGATGTATTTGTTCAGATCTTGTAGGACCCCTGATGCAGGTATGTTCTCAAACAATAGATAAGAAAGCATGCTTAGGGAGGCAATACTATAAACAATTCCCTCCAAAACTACATTATGTTCCTGTCACATATAAGTGGGAAAGGGACATGATGTGAATACCTGCGCATATCAATTGTCTTTGACACTGATAGTGACGTCTTCATAGAGGGGCACTGAAAACGTGAAATCTAAGGTCCATATTTATACTTTTTTAGCCCCGCATTTGCGTCTTTTTTTTACGCAAAAGCGGCGCAAACTTCTAAAGTGCCATTGTGTTTTGTAAGTTTGCGCCGCTTTTGCGTCAAAAAGCGGCGCAAATGCGGCGCTAAAAAAGTATAAATATGGTGCTAAACATCTTCCTAACTACAAACATAGCAGCCATATTGGAAGACATAATTAAACAAATGAGCTAAAACAGAGCAGGCTAAGTGGGTTAAAACAGGTCTGCAAGTCAGAAGGCTAAGCAAACTCCTGGTTCCCAATAAAATCAAATAGGATCCACTACACCCTCCCCATTGCTGGAGCAAGTATGATGCCATAATGATGACGCCAGAGAAGGTGCATGAAGCTAAACTTGAATGCTCCGAATTAAAAGAAGCTAAAATCTTATTAAAGTAGCATTAAAAGCTAATTAAATTAGCTAAAAATAGCTAAAACATACCCAAAGCTAAAATGTCGACCATGAAAAGCACAGCATGCCAAAGTTCACTTGGTCACAAGGCAATTTTGGCATAACTTTGAAACTTTAGTATAAAGCCAATGGTCAAATTAATTCAACAATAGTCGTGTTCTTGGAGGATGTCTCTGAAGTCATCAAAAAATGGGCATCCAGGAATGAATCCACATCATCAGATGGATGACAGGATTGGCAGACGGATCCACTGAGCAGAAGAGCCTCAAGTGCAGAATCACCCAGGAGGGTAGCACTATCCAAAGTGCCTGAAGGAGCCAGATAGTTCACCAAGGATGGCTCATAAGTGGCCTCGCGAATCAGCCTGAGTCTCATGGGGCGCAACTGTAAATGAACCCTCATCGGGAACATTAACAGTTCTTAGTCCACAGGAGTCAATGGCGGAACTGCAATGCATACTGAAGGTAGATGCTCGAAGAGGCACCAGGTGCATTGAAAGACTGGTTGCACACACCATATGACACGTCGGAATGACAATGACTAATCATGCTCCAATTCTTCCAGTAACAAAGCACCAAAGAACTGCACCATGCGATTACGGCACAGCTGGGCTAGTGGAAGTAGCTCCATCACTCTGCTTAGCTGAGAAGCAAAACCACTGTGTATCAAGAACAGCAGCAGCAATATCCTGCCAATCAATACCAAAGTCACCAGAAAGCCGCCAAACACACTTAACAAGAATGAGTGGACAGCCAATGGGATGACTCCAAAGACAGTCTGGAAGATGGAAGCAAATCCAGATCCAACAGTCCTAAAGAAGTGCACAATCCCGGTTTTGCCTAAAATATTGAATATTATGGATACAAGCTCTCCAAATTGCTTGGGGAAGCTGGTATTTAAAAGGGATTGTATCTCTGCTGATGATCTTGCCATTGGACAGCATACGTCTCTCTAGCTGATGTCAACAAAACTTGTTTCTGGAACAGCAGCACCTTTAATCTGCTCAACTGATCATAATTTACAGTAGTAGTATCAATGTGAGGCTACATTTCTGCTACTCTTATCTCTTGTGTGGGGGGAATAGAACATGTCCACAAGTTACAATCTTAGAGACTGAAATCGCATAGGCAATTTCTAGTCTCATACCGCAACAGCTCTGTTCGCTCAGCACCACATAACTTCTATTCAGAAGTATATAAAATGCTGGATGAATCCAAGGGACAGGAGTACCCTTCAGAAAACAGGCCAAGTTTGCAACTCTCACTTTGCAAAGGCCATGAAGGTACACTTGTTTGCAAATCATAGAACGGCTAACAGTAGTCTCACATCCGCTTCCGCTGAGAAAGACCTCTGTTTCGCCATTGAGACATTTCTATTCAAAGGACAACTCCCATTCTTCTTTAATATAGCTATCTCCTAGCCGTTCTTATCTGCCCACAGCAAGATGTTTCAAGCACTTCATGAAACAAAAGGTGGAAATGGGCAGATTTATAATGCCATCTATGAGCCATATTGTTATTAGACTTTCTGCAACCGTGAAAGGCAGCTTTTCTAACTTTTCTATATGACAGATATTGAAACTGGCTTCCCTTTTAGCCATTGTCTGTTGTTCCCTGGATTAATTAAGAGCAGCAAACAGGTCACTACTGTTAATGTATTTCCATGGAGCGCGGCAATTCTTCAGAATCTGTAGTGTCCAACCTATCTGCATGATGGAACGCAGTTGACTTTGTCCATGGTGTAAAAAGGACATTTCATTGTGAATGATGTCTATCGCAGATGACACTATGGGCCGGACTTAAAAGGCCCTATCGCCACTGGAACATCACTCTTTGTGAAGCTCCGGTGGCGCAATGCCCTGAGCCATATTTGCAAGGTGGACTTAAGCCACTTTTTGTAGCTTAATGCCACCTTGTAAATACGGCCCCTTCACACTCAGCACTTTGCTTGGAAAGGGCGTGCAATGGGTGTTGCTATGGGCGTGCCACAGTAACAGCCATTGCATTTTGATGCTGCATCAGATTTATGAGTTTTTGTAAACCTGAGGCAGCGCCAAAATCTAATGCCATCCCGGGGGTGGCGTTAGAGTAGCACAACAAGGAGAAATGCTTTCATTTCTCCTCGTTTTTTGCTCTTTCTATGCGTACTGCATTCTGCAGTATACATAGAAAGAGCAAATCACCATTTAAGATTGTTTTTGTTCCGGGAGGGGCTCCTTCCTGCACAAAAACAATCTCCCCCTCAGCGCAGCACTATGGCGCAAGGGTGTTTGCATTGGTGCACGTCAGCAAATTTACCGCTGCGCAGGGGAAAACACAGGGGTGCGCTATATTCTAGTAAATACAGCGCATCCCTGCGTTTTGAAAATGACGGTGCGTGACACTGCCAAATTTGGCGCAGCGCCGCACACCGTCATTTTCTATTAAATCTGGCCCTATGTTATTAAGGGAGTATGTTCTGTTGGACAGCGTATTCATGCATTTTCGACAACAGCTAAAGCCTATTCCAAATTTTCCTTATCTAGTTGCCTTAAATGCATAGCTGCTTCCATTTGAGAAACCTGCCAGATCTTATTGTATACGGCATACAGGAATCGTTTAGACCGTGGCTTTCTGGGACCTACCAAGAAATCTTGTAAGTCTGTTTCTTCAGAAAGCGTATTAAGATGTTCTTTAACTGCTGCTGATGTGTTGGTCTGTAACCATTGTTGGCACATTTTACCAACACTATGTGGTAACTATACACGAGTGTTGACCTGAGACAAAGCGAATGGCTGGCCCAGCTAATCTTGAAACCCACTAAGGAATTAACAAAATGTGCCTGACACCCATTTGTTTTTATTGGCCACAATAACCACCCAGCTGGACTGCAAAGGGAAGAATTATAGGCACCAGCCTGAACCTTTGCATCTAATTCTTCCTCAGTGATATTTTTGAAGGATTGCCAATTGGTGAATTTGGCCAGTGTGGGTATACTGGGCACATTCATTTCCTTCATTTTTTGCTAACCCTAGACAGGATGTCTTTTGAACTGTATCATTTAAAAAGATCATTTGAACAGGAATAAGGCATGCTCTGGGCAAAGCTTCCCTAACCTGAATTTGCCAATCTTGTGTTCCCTTTACACATTTTACACCAATAGTGTTCTTCCAGTATTTGTATCCGTCAACTGCAAGATGGGAAACAAAGGAATCTGAATAGATCAATTTAGTGTTTGTTAGCAAAATCTTCCTACTGTTACAAGGTGGTATCTTGAAGTAGTAAGACTCTGCATTTTTAATGTCATGCCCAGATCCACAGGTGGATTTGAACAGTGTTCCCACTGTGTGCAATTAAATACTGATCTATGTCTTGGTGCAGGTAGTCATCACCCCAATTATTACAAGAGAACGTTTCCCCATAGTTCTTTGTGTGAGTATACACATCATCACTTTCAAACACAGTATAATCCTGCAGTTCAGCAAGCATTAAATCAAGTGTTTGAACATACCCGTCATCAGAAACAACAGCAGATGTAATTACATCAGTCGTTGACATTTTGAAAACATAAAGAATTTGGATAACCTCAGTAGGCCTGTATATATCAAAGGGAACTTTATCCCAAACAATCCTGTCTGGAATTGCTACTGCTGAAATGTTCACAAGGGACAAGATTGTTCAGACCTTATGTGAGGAAAGATAGGGTATTAGGACATCATCCACTGGCTCAACAGAAGAGCATTCAGGAAGATAATGACCATTTATCAAAAGAAAGAAAACAGTTGCAAACCAATCCATAATAGAAAGGCAAGCAATGTCAGAAATATCCACAGATAATGCCATGGATAAACTAAATAGTTACTTTTAAGCTATATGTACAGCTTATGTGTCTTTGAAACAGTTCAGTTGCAGGTGGGGATGAAGTTGAAGAAAAGTCATCAAGGTTGATGAAATAACCAGAAGCAGTCTGTGCGAACACAGGAGCCAGTGCATAATGGTGGATGGATGTGTTGAATTGGAGTATAAGTTGTTGTTGGTAAGTTGTAAAATGAATCAGCAAAAGCTAATTTTACACCTTCCCCATGCTCAAGGAGGCATTAATAGCATTGTTGTACATGCTGGTGTAGTCTGAAGAGTGGCTGTTTCTTCTTTGAAGAGGTATGCCCTGTTGGGTAGTGAGAGGAGACCAAGAACTATCCAAGGACCTCTGAGTCCACTGTGCAGGATCGGCAGCATGGTGTAGTTTGATGTTGTCGATGGAGACAATTCTGCTTGCTTTAGAGCCTGACAGCAGTGTTAAGATGATTGTTCTGGTGCCTTGTATTCTCAGGACTGGGACCGGTGCTCTGTAGGATTGGCCGAATTCCTTCTTCACAGCAATCTTCCCACAAACCAGATCCCCAACTTTAGTAATCCAGCCTGTAAATGTTGTTGGCAAATCCCTTATTCCTAAGGTGGCAACAAGTTCCTGTAAGACAGTGAGACCTTCATTTATGTCAAAAGGTGTGTCTGCTGCCATCAAACCAGGGCCATCTAGATCTGGGACATATGCAGGTATCCCAAAGTGGACCTCGTAAGGAATGCGTACTCCCAAGGAACATCTTGGCAGATTATTCAGTGCTCTCTGGACCCCATATAGGCGATGAAGCCAACTGTGGCCTAAACCTAATACTCTAGATGTTAAGGACTGCTTTAGATCTGGACTCCTCCTCTCCACAACCAAATAACCCCCGGAATGGCAGGGTCAGGAGTAACGGAGTTCAACACCCATCGTCCTCATGGTGCTCCTGAGTGCCTTAGAGGCAAAGGTGGGGCTCTAGTCCGAATGGAATGCAGCAACTGCATATGTAACGATAAAGATCAGCAAGTCTTTTATACCAGTTTGAGAGTCAGCCGATCAATGTGGCCAAACCCACCGGAATCTAAGACAAGAATCTTCAGCGACTAAGATATATTTGTATGCACCATCAGATTGTAAGGGACCACAATGGTTCAGGTACACACCTTGTAGTGCCTTGCTGGACACTAAAAGGGGTGTCTGCTGTGGGCGTTTGATGTTTGAGCCCTTAATTAGCTGACAAATGTCACAACAAAGGACATATAAGTTCATTCCAGAATGTTACATTCGGATTATTGTCATTTTTTTTACGCGAATCAGTCGCAAACTTAATTAAATTTTTATATTTTTACGCTAGACTCTTCTAGCGTCAAAATATTTGAGTTTGCGTCATTTTAAGGATGCGTGAAACTGCCTTGCGTCAATGAGACGCAAGATAGGCGTTCCCGTCCAAAAAATGACTCAAACACCCATGTGCCATATTTATCCACCTGGGCAAAAATGACACACGGATGGGATGCAGACCTGAAAAATGGCGCATAGCCCGATTTGCGTCACATTTTAATACCTGGGTCAGGGCAGGCGTTTCAATGAGACAAACACACCTCTACTTAAGGAAAACACACACAAGCAACATCATTGCTCAAGAAGGACGACATGAAGGTGCTACTCATGCAGCATGCCAGACGACTCAGAGCACAGGACCATCAGCAGCAGCTACCACCACACCAACGTGGACCCCAAAGGCAACGCAGAAGGCAGTAGAGGGTCTTCAGGACCAGGACAACCCTCCTGGGCCTCAGGGAAAAGGATATCATCCCGAGGAACAGGCTCAACTGGCAAGCCATGCAGCTGCTGCTGCGCCAAATTGAGCCACAGATAACAGCCAGCCTGCAGACACTACACAATATTCCACCAGTGACCAAGCTGCTAGCTGTCCTGCACATGTTGGCAAGTGGCTCATTCCAAGCAACGGATGCCCTGATTGCTGGGGTATCACAGCCCTCATTCTCTGCCTTCCTTCCCAAGGTCCTTGGTGCCATCATTTTCCTCACACCCCGCCACATCAGCTTCCCCAACACACAGCAGAAGCAGCAGGAGACCAAACAGGGGTTTTACCAAATACATGGCTTCCCGCATGTGCTTGGTGCTATTGACTGCACCCATGTCCGGATTGTACCACCTGCTGCAACAGAGCATCTATACCGGAACAGAAAGCACACCCACTCCATAAATGTGCAGGCTATAGTTGATCCTCAGGGATTGTTTACCAACATCTTGGCCAAGTATCCTGGGAGCGTACATGCTTCCTTCATCTTTCGCCACAGCACCATCAATTGGCACTTCCAGGACGGACGACATGGCAATGGCCTTCTTGTCGGTAAGTCCATAAACCTACCAATATACACACGGCACAGCAACCCTGTAGAACACACAATACATACACCACTACATTGACATGTGGGCAGGAAGACACTGAGGTGTGACACAGGTAGTTCTGTTGGACACCCTGACACAATGGGATACACACCTAGGGACAAATGACGGCTGCCAATAGATGCCACTCTAGAGCTACAAGGGACCAATGTCAAATCACACAGTGACAATGACATGGTCTGCATTAGAAGTACAACTTGGATGATGAACCATTTACTATTACATTAGGCCACATAGGCAATCCCACACCCTTCCAAACAATAAGTACTGTGGAAGGGGTGTGCAATGTGTGTTTCTGCAGGTCAAACACTATGAAACACAGAGCATGATGATGCTGACTCACATGTAGGTGACATGGAAATACTGATGCAATCCCAACATCACACATCACTCCTGGGGTGACGTTGCCAGCTAGCAATAAGGAAGTGGACTGTGCTATGAACACATATTGATGTGCCACTAATGCAAACTGCACACTGCTGCACACACTGAAAGAGCCAATTCTCCATCAAAATAACAGATCTACAGGGAGATGGCTCTTCATGCACCGATACATCCACATCCACAAGGCAGTTAGCCAGGTTACCTGGACCAAGTTTGGTAGTGTAGGCTCACGGTTGCACATGGGCCACTGGCAGAGGGAACCACAAAGGTCTACCTAGAACCAAGTCACACATGGGACAATTGTGCATTGTCAATACTGAAAACCTCCGTGCTGCCAACTTAGGGAGATGTGTTGGGCATTGTCACCAAGCCTAATCAAAGGGCCTCACTTCTGGTTTACATCTGCAATTACATATGTCTAAGTGGATATGATGTCCAGGCCATGGAGTGCAACCATGTTACCACCACATTGGAATCTTCTGTGTATGTGTAAGTACCATGTCCGCTCCAGTGAAAGTACAGTAAAACATGTAGGTCACTACACAACACATGGGAGATACACACTGAACTGCAGTTTGGAAACTATAGATATCAGGTCAATGAGCCAAACACAAGTTGTCAAGTCAAACAACCCAATGCAGAAAGAACCTCACAGAAGCCCAGGATTTCACACAATGCCACAAACACATATGAGTCACAAACGACACAAGATATCAACTACCATGCTACATGACATTCCTGGTGCAAGCAACAACAAAATACTTACTCCTATTTTATTTTTTAGCTGATCAGGGTTACGGGATCCAGCCAGGGATCATGACCCTTTTCCCCAACCCAAACACAGTAGCAGAGCATGCCTATAATGAGGCACATTGGAGGACACGCACCATTGTATAACGGACCTTTGGCATCCTGAAGTCCAGATTCAGGTGCCTGGACATCACTGGAGGCAGGCTCCTATATTCTCCAGAAATGGTCTGCAAGATCATATTGACTTGTGCCATCCTGCACAACATTCGAGTTAGGAGGAACATCCCCCTATGTAAACCCGAACAAGAAGTGCCTGAAGAGGAGGAGGAGCCGGATGGTGCCAGGGAAAATTACACAGCTGTAGGAATGCGTCTCAAACAGTAGATAGTTCAAAATGTTTTTCAACAATAGTCACCATAAACACATTGTCACGATATGTAATTAAACACCTCACTTTATCACTCAATCCTGCTCTGGGAACTCATTTATGCATCACATGTTCTTTAGGAATGTGAGTATTACCTCAGGGAGCATGTCACATAGACAAATCTGACTATTTCTGACGCAACATCACACGTGATGCATATGATTCTACAGCAAACATCACACACTGTTGGTAAAAAAAAATCATTTTTCAATTTCACATATGAAGGGCAAAATCAGAGGACCACAGCACATGACAGACATCCACGTTGCCAACATGGTCTACTGTAGCACATGACACACAACTATGACATCTTCAATCATAAGGTACATAAGTGCATCATACATGAGGCATTCATTGTGAAATATCATTGGAAACAGGAATGTATGAAGAGACCCCTGACAATGGTACGTGTGACATTTGCCATCTCTGCAAGGAGCTTGTGTGACAAGAGGTGCATCAATCCTGAAAATGGATAGCATGAGTGTCCCATGTATGACAAGCAATGGTCACAACACATGCCCTGCCCAGTCCATCCCTGGTAATAAGTCCTGCCATGTGTTAAGTCTCTGCCCTCCCTTCTCTAGGGGGCACTGTCAATGGACTATCTGTACCCTGAGAATCATCATTGACACTCATCCAGACTCCCATTCTGTCTCCTGTTTGCTTCCCTTCTCTATATTGCATGCTATAGAACAACTACATTAGCCTGCATGGACTTCAGGTCCCATAATGCACTGCCTGGTAGTCGGTAAGACCTGTAATCTTCTGTCCATAGCGTCCTATGGGAAAAGTCCAATCGTCCCCTTATACTGGATTGTCTCCTCCAGGACTTGTAAGAGACTGAAGCTGCACACACCTGTGAGCTCTCTCGTCCAGCCCAATCATGTGACTCTGCCCTGGCCTTGCTGCTACCTGGAACTGCTTAGAAGCAGCCATTCCCTGAAGCTCATCATCGTGCATTGGAGTACAATTCATTGTGTACCAGAGCCCTTGTTGGATTGTGTTACAGTCCTGATTACGCCTGAAACTGCTCTCTGTTTACACAGTGATGTTCCTGCTTGTGTTTCCAGTCAGACTCTGCTCCCTGTTTTTCAGCCTTTTTCGTGTTAACAGAGCCTGTTTCCTGTTAGCCAGACCTGTTCCAGTCTTTGCGTCAACCAGAGCTTGTTCCCTGTGCCTGCATTTGGCTCCTAGTTGTTTCGCTTACCCTCCGTTTCCTCTTGGGTATTGTGTCTGGTAAGTGTACTATCAGTCCTCAACTGTATAGAATTGTTTAATTTTGTATTTGTCTCGGCACCCGGTTTCCAGGAGGCTAATCCAGCCCCTATCCTTTGTCTAGTTTTGCATGTATTCATTAGTGCCTAACAGTGACAGTGTGCTATTCCTGTATTCCAGGATGTGTTACTGTGTCTCCAGTCTGACAAACCGGGGCTAGTCTTGTGTGTGTAAGGACAATCCATGTTTGTGCCCTGAGGTTCCAGACACAGATTCACTTCTGCTACCACCTTCCGATGGGGCTTGTGTGGTGACTAGCTGTGAGATTAATCTAGACAGAGGCACTGACGTTCCCTGTTGCTTTGTGAAGTTCTAAGCCCTACCCTGTGTACAAACATAGTGATGAGCCTTGTGTGTTTGTCCATTACTGACCCGTTACATATTTGTCCACGCTAAGGTTGCTCTGTATTCACTCTTCTGTATTATCTGACGTCCCATAGCTGCCCTATACCCTTGTATGCCTTTAGCTGATCTTCTGCTTTTGGACAAATCTGCCTTGAAAGATACTCTCTGAACTCAAGGGTTGCCCCAATAGACTCCTGACTAGACCTGCACGAAACTGTAAGACCATGGAGCCCAATACTGACACAGGGTACACATGCCCACACACTTGAACTGGACACTTTGTGCAATCACCTCTGAAAATATGTGAACACATGCAGCCAGGGCTGCAGGTCAACCGCAGCCACAGGAGGAACATTGGTAATTTACCTTAATCAAACTGACGTGTACATAACAATTTTATGACTGGAACTGAGGCTCTGTGTCGCAAACACTGTACCTACCAAACATGTACAAATGCCCGACATATGGGTGGTTTACACACGTCACCATGAAGTTGTAGATAACAATTAATGACATGTGAGGGGTAACATATCCGACATAGCCCTCATCAGCCATCCTCACACTTCCCTGTGTATTGCTTGTGTTGGGAAATGTAATGTCCCCAAAGTCAAATAACTACACACAACAAATGAGTCAACACATATTACATATACATATCATGACTGTTGTACATCATTGATTGCCATCTGATGTTGATACCCATTTGTAACAGATTCATACATGAACATTACGCCAAATGTATTGCCTGCCGTTCCATCCTGAGCACATCTATAGTTGTAACAGTCAATTTACACACAAAACACACAGGCCATGATTTATACTTTTGTAGCGCAGTCTTGCCGTCATTTATCGATGCAAAATCAGCGCAAACGTACAAATTCCATTCGAATTTCCTAACTTTGCACTGCTTTTGGGTCAGAAAAAAAGAGAAATCCTGCGCAAAGATAGTAGAAATGTGGGCCGCAGTTGCATGGTCTACCACATGTGGCCAAACACTATAACACACACTGCAGGCCATACCATCCTATCTTCGTCTAGATACAGACTGCATGCTTGTTAATTAATTAAAAATCACGCAAACACAGTTTGAGTCAGAACTTTTGATGCAAATGCATCGAAAAAAAAAGCAAACGCATACTAAACATCAGTGGGTCCCTAGCGTTAATTCCATCAGCGCACCCCACACATGCAGATATCCATAAAAATAGTTGTTTCCCGGTAATACGTGGTATTTTGCCGCACATGTAGGTTATGCGTCGAATATACTCACGCAAACTAAGTATGTGTAAAAAAAAAACACGTAAGACAGAAAACGGGGCACAGAGGGGACAGGAAGTGATGTTATAGGAAATCCTGTTTACAGACATGGTAGAGTGGGTGTACTATCACTTTCACTTTGCAGTCTGTGATTGTTCTTGACTGTGTGGCTGTGTGTTGGTGTTGCTCTCTTGTGGACTGTGTATATTGTATCTTGTGTGGTCTATCTTTTGTCTTTTAGTGTATCCTTATTGTATATTGTACCTGTGTAAGTGTTTTTGTGTATTTTATTGTTGTCTGAATTGTATTTGTACTGTCGGGTGTCTGTTTGGGGGTTAGGTTAGTTGGGTTAGTTGGGGTCTGTAATTTGGGTTTGTAAGTTATCTTTTTTCAAATTTCTTTTCCTATATTTTTAATTTTCTTGTTGAAATACTGTACTGTATCATGTCAGGAAGGGTGATGCTGAGCCGAATGGGTGAGGAGGAGCTTGGGGCGTTTGTGTGCCACTTTCTTCCAATGATGCTGGAGACAGGGGGCCATGTGATACAGGGGTATCACATGGAGGCAAGGCGGCTGCGTTGGGCGGAGGTGCACTTCCACCTGAAATGAGTCTTCAACACCTCCTGGAACGAGCACCAGCTGAAGCATCGCTGGGCTGGCCTGGTGGTATGAGAACAGGACCTGCTAAGCCACCTGGGTGTGGTGATCGGTGATCATCCTACTTTCTAATTGCTAGTTGCTAAGTCTCGCAATGTGTGTATCACAAGACCTGATATAGGTACATATGGCCCTGAGTGACACATTTAAGGTGCAATGACTACACCTGTGCCCATGCATTCTGTCAATGATGATCAGCTAAGACACTGTCAGCATACCATATTTCACAGTTTTGGGACAGCAAAGTGGGATATCCATGTGTAGCGCTACATTGTCATAATTACACACACATGATCCCTGCCATCATGTTGGCATAGGGGGCATATACCGCTTAGGGGACACTTCCAATGGGGCATTTGTTACCTACATACAACTATGCCACATCTGTTATGGACCACTGAATGCACGATAATTGCTGGCTGAAAATTGACCCACATGTCCATCACACAGTTAATCATTGTCCCTTGATGCACAAGCCACAATACCTGAGTCACTTGTATTACAGTGCACCAGGGAAGTACCATTGTAATTGTTACCTAATTACAAATCATGACATGGAGTACCTTATGGAATGGATTAGCTACAAAACTTTGTAGTCAGGTTTAGCACCACATGATTGTAAGGCACAGTGCATGTGCGCATATGTGAATCTATCACTCACTGGAGTGTCAGTGTCAATGCAAGTTTGCAGTGGTATGTCTGTTGGAGTGTCTACATGCCTGATCTGCAGCTCACTCATATAAAATGTTATACACTGTGAATGTTGTCCCCACGTTGGTACAGTGATTTGACATTGAGCATATATTTCCTTTCCATGTCTTACAGGTGGACCGGCCCCCTATACCATCGGGGATGTGGCTTGATTTGAGGACCCAGATGTCTCCAGTAAGTGTGAAAATGTCTCTCCTGTGTTGTGTTTGCAGCTGTTGCGTGATTGACTCTTGTATGTTGCACTCATTCCAAGATATGATGATCTGGCACGTGATCTGATATATGACTTGACTGGAGCTTGAAATAGTGTTCCATGCAAGGGTTAGACATTCACAGGCAGAAAGTCATATCTTGGGGGTCTCGTGCTGTTCAATAGGCAGCAGCATGTGAATAAGGTGATTAGTAGCCACATGTAGGAACACATTTGAATTGGAGGTGGTCCAGTGTCGGAATATTGACAGCAAGTCATACAATCATTTACACAAGGCAGTGATGCAACAGTTTTCCACACAAAATTGCGTATTCCTGTATTGTAATGTACATGTAGGACTGTATGGGTGACTGTCCCCCAGCATCTAGCCCCAAATGTTGTACTCCATTTACGTGGCACTTATGTGGTATGTTATAGACATGCATGCAGGTCAAGGCCAGACGTGTGCTGTCATCAAAGTGGGCAATTTAGGAAATGTGCTGGCAAATCAGATGTTGATGGATGTCCACAAATAGAAACATGAATGTAGATGTGATTGACCAATGGATACCTCACTCCTAGTTGGCAGGCCTTCTCACATGTGTTCCACTCACTAAATCCATGCACAGTTGGGCATGGCTTTTTGGATGTCCACGATGGTTGTGTTGATGTATTGCATGCCCATCCCCCCTGAGGCACCAGGGTATGGGGTGAACATATATGTAGGTAGGTGTGATGGACATCTAAATAAAGCATGCTTGTGTCCCAAACAACACTGACCCCTTATGATTAGCAACGGCATACCATCCTACCAATTACATATACAAATCACAGGCCTTGTGTGCCTTGAATTTGATCCAGATGATAGGGATTAGTCAGCCTGGCCCATGTTAAGTACTTGCAGCATTTGCATTGTGACACATTGCACTACCTAAATGCACAGATCAGTTTATTTGGTACACACCTTGTTGTGCATTGCTGTGCTGTTGAATACTTGATGGTTAGGCCACGTTGCGATGTCACTCCTCAGGGACAATGTATAATCTGTATAGTGTTTTGGAATGCATGTGCAAGTTGAGGGAGAGTGTTAGATTATCATTTGTACATGCATCACACAATGATGACACTAATGGTTGCCTGTATATTTTTTACAACTGCCAACATGAATGCCACTGAGATTAGGGAGTTCCAGAGGCAGGCTGTGAGATACAGACATATCTTGGATGTGGAGTCTGGGTTCAGGATGATGGCAAGATGCTATCGTAGGGAGAGAGCCACAGGAGCATGGCAGACTTTCAGCCAATGGGGCCCAGCATTGGCCACAACAGGTGTCACCACCACCACGTCTGCAGCCAGTGGCCCAGTGGCCACCAGTACATCAGACCCACCTGATGCACCCTTAACCTCGGGAGCTACAACCACAGGACCTGCTGAACCTTGACTTCCAGCACCCCCAACCACGGCACCTGCAGGAGCGACAACATCAAGGACACAGACCACCACAGCATCTGATTTGGACATGGGTCCAATCAGGCATCTACAGAGGGGCATGAGAAAGGTCCTAAGGAAGCTTGACATTCTCCAGTGGGACATGGATAGGAATAGCGGGAGGCTAAAACCTAATAAAAAAACTCTGGATAGGGCAAACCTATGAAGTCCTGCATTGCCTCATCCCTAATTCCGTCCCCTCCCTCCTCTTTCCCTTATCCTGTTTATTAGTGGGTTTAGGGGGTTTAGTGATAGGTAAGAGTAGGCTAGTAGTTTAGATGGGATAAGTAGGTTTTGTGTTGGGGCTTTTGTGTATTATAATATATATATATATATATATATATATATATATATATATATATATATATATATATATATATATATATATATATATATATATATATATTTATATATATATTTATATATATATATACACACACACACACATATATATATATATATACAGATATATATCTATATAAGATTTAAAACAAATACAAAAAGATGTATATTTGTTTAGTATTAGTTAGTATCTGTTTAGGTTAGTATATTTTGTCCTACATGTGGCCCATCATATAAGGAGGGTGGGGGGGGTAAATGTTTAGTGTGTTTAGTTAAATGTGGTAAGTAAGTGGTAAGTACGTTTAGCATAGGATAGTTAGGGCCAGTTGTGGGTAATGTATAGTTAGGATAGTTTAGGTTAGGATAGGTGTGACATAGGCCCTCATTACAAACTCGGCGGTCTTTTGAAAAGACCGACGAGGCTGTGGGAGACAGAATACTGCCAGTGCCGGGGGTATTTCTGCCTCCCTATTATGACTTTTCCTCTGGGCCAGCGGACATTAACAGTGTTACAGTCCACTGGCCCAGCGGAAAAGTCACATCAACATTGCTGCTGGCTCGTAATAGAGCCGGCGGCAATGCTGATGTGCAGCGGGTGCAGTTGCACCTGTCGCACATTTCACTGCCCGAAATTCGGGCAGTGAAATGCGCGATGGGGCTATGCCTGGGGGCCAAGTGCATGGGCAGTGCAGGGGTCCCCATGGGCACCCCAAGTCCCCCTTACCGCCAGCCTTTCCATAATACCCAGGGCAGCGGTGCTTGCCACCAGGGTCGTAATGAAGCCCATAGTTTTAAGTTCTCTTTTATACATAGTTATTAAAGTTTAGGTACTCCTTTACGGCATGTGTCATATGCTTGGGGATCTGGGTCTTTGCATGAGTGAATAGGGCCAATTTTTAGTTGGCCTGTGTATTCCATCCTGCATCCACATCCCACTCTTGACATGAAATTCTCATCTCCAACTGAGCTGTCTCATTGGCAGCTACAACAATGCTAAATCTCTATGCATCTGCCATCCATTGTCCCCACCACTCAAGGTGACTATGGTTCCCATGTATTGGACAGGTAGGTGTGATTTTAAAGCTGTCATCGTTGGGTCCTGTGTTGGAATCCTAGGCACTGTGAGATGTCTGCCAGAAGCCTGATGTTCATGTGAACCCTGATAAACTGAGCCCATATTTATACTTTTTGATGCAAAACTGCGTCAACACTCGCCGCAAACACAGCAATTTGTGCAGAGGAAAGCCAAAATGGATCCCAGATGCTTGCACAGACCCCAGGAAGATGACAACAGACCAAGAACCAGCCAGGAGGACCCACACAAGACCCAGGACATGGAGAAGAAGAAAAGAAAGTGTTGCTTCAGTCCTGAGGAGCAGGAAATTCTGGTGAAAGAGGTGACGGACCACCAGCACCAACTGTTTGTCACCTCAAAGTTGCCAATCAGTAGGAGAGATGCAACATGGCAACAAATTGTTGACAAGATTAACAGTGTGGCAGAAGTACGCAGAACAGTCATCGAGTGCAAGAAACGCTGGCATGACTGCAAGCGCAGGACCAAGGAAAAGATGGCCAGGAACAGGAAGGAAGCACTGCAGACTGGAGGTGGGAGTCCAGCACACCAGGAGGCCCTGGACCACATGGAGGAGATGGTTGCAGCCGTCATCCCTGAGGAGACCGTCACAGGGATTCAAGGACAGGACAGTGGAGACTACCAGGAGACAACGCACATGCAGGGTAAGTCGCATGGGGAATTAAAATGCACAAATGTTAACTGCCAGCGGGGGAGATACCTACTACACAATGCATGTAGGTCATGATTTTCAGGGAGTGGCATGAGTAAAGAGGCACGGCACCGGGGCATGGTCCGTTCAGAGGAAACCTGGGGCACACCACTACACAGCACCAACAACCTTTCCATGGGTGTATGCTGCCATGCAAAGGATGTTGCAAAGGTAAATCCAGTCCAGGAGGGAAGGGCACAATGTCAAACAGGCATCCCGTCACACGTCAGCCACTATACTCCCTACATTAACTAGGGCCCAATTAACAACCTCTAGCCATACCGACAACTGGAATGTAACATTGACAACAGTTGCCACTACCACCTCCGCTGTGTGTGCTGGTCAAGTAGCTAATGGCAGTAATGTCCCCATGGATGTAAAACACCCAAATTAGAGGGTTTAGGATGACAACGTCAACAATCCCCTGAAACAAGACAAATGTTCCAGTCTTGTCAAATGTGAATGTCCATAGTTGCCCCAAACATCAGCCAATGTCATCCACATTAGGAGGTACACAGCACTAATGTCATACCCATGCTGCACATGTCAGGGTCCATCCTGTGCCTGGGTCACAATGCAACATCCCAAATGTCATACTGCTCAGACAACAGCATTGAGGGGTAGGACACATGTAACTGGTCACAGAAATACACCTGCAGAGTCAGAGGAGGAAATAGGACTCTGCAATGACTGTCAGGGCAATCCAATGTACCACACATTCCCCAACATCAGCAGTACACATTACCAATGCTGATATCCATATTGTGCCATAACAATGCTATACATAGTATATGCTACATTTCAACTACATATAGGTGGATGTGAAAGATCAGAGACTGGGGCAGGTCCAGATTGTTAAGTGTGGTGCTAGTGCCATCAGAGCACCCATATCCAGTGAAAGGCCTCACCATGAGAATGGAAGCAGACGGAGGATTGAGTAGGACAAGAAGGTGGCAAATCACTATTTGGCCAGAACCAACACCTAGAGGAGATGATGCTGACAAGTCCACAAACTGACCACAATACATGTGACATGCAGGTAGGGCATAGGCCTGGGAGAATGGCCATCTGAAAGACAGGAGCAATGAACAGGAACCAAGATCACAATGTGAAAATAATCACAAGGCAGGCATGTCAAATTACAAAGCCCACAACACTGACACACTAATTGTACCGTATTTCATTGGAGAGGACGATGGATCTCCTGCGGCTATGCCTGTCCAGGACTACCCTGATGACATGGATGACAAGCTGACAAACATCAGCCAGCAGACCCTCCAAGAGGTCCTTGGAACCCTCCAGACCCCACCTTCAGCCACAAGGAGGAGCACAGATACAGCAGCCATCACAGAGGACCCACCCACCACCCCAATTGTACGACCTGCCAGCTCCAATACAGCTGAGGACTCTGACGACACTGGCACCAGCTTTGAGAGAACTGTAGTCAGAGTACAGTGGGAGCTGGCCAAGGAGGTGCGGGTGGGGATGCAAACTATGGCAGCCAGATAGGGGGGGTGCATTCGTGCATGATGTCAACTGAAGAACAGGCAGCAGCTATGCAAGGGCGAACAACTATCTTGCAGGAAGTAGAAAAAAGAGGCTGAAGGAAATCAGCACAGCTGTGATACAGTTGACCCAACACCTACAACAACAATCCTGTCAATGCGTGCACAAATGCAACATTGAACCCCTCAGGGCCGACCTGGCTGCCTACCACAGTGATGTGGCTGCTATTCTTAAGAACCAGCAGATCTTCCTTGCAGCAGTACTGCCCTTAAGACCCCCACAGGTAGCAGCTACCGGGATGTCTGACTCCACATCTACACACACTGAGGTGTGTGTTGCCCCTTCACAACCACCACCATCAAGGGCAGAGGAGGCAACATACACATCAGAAGATGAAGACCAGGAACAGATCACCTTCACACGTATGAGTACCTGGTAGCACTAGTCCCTGCCACATGGCCACCTATTACCAAGGTCCTGCGCTTTGTAACATGCCCGTCTTGCAACAACTGTACTCAAGCACTGTTCTGCAACCCACTGTTTATCTTGTCAGCCTGCACTGTGATTGTCTCTCACTAACTCATTGGCAAGTCCTGTCCCTCTGCACTGTCTGACACTTCACCCCAGCATGTCCAATGACATGTCCTTTTGCAATTGTGTAGGATCACAATGGAAGATGTCACTATAATGGACTCACAATCATGGACAATGTACATACAGCACTACAGCACTTTTCAATAAATAGCACTTACACAGCCACTTTGTCTCTGTGTAATGTGACACATCAACCGTGCAGTAGATCAGTGAAGTTTGCCTCCTGTCAATTATTATAGATTGTCAATACAACTGTCCTGAAATAATGTGGGCGGATAACTATGCACAGTGGCCTGGATTGTACCATACTCTGCCCTTCCTGAGGGTTATTTCTGAGGAAAATAGAAACTATACACCATAATGCTGTGTTGGACAAAATAACGCTTCCTCAAGGGATGTCAAAGCCAGAAAATAGTGCCTTCAAATTGTTGCTTCAATGCACAACTAACGCATGTGACATTTCACACAAATGTAAGCTAACACACACCAAACTGCATGAGTGGAGGTTTATGAGTTTACATCCAAATAAGTAACCATGCTGAACAGTGTAACAAATGATCTATGTGAGTTATGTACACTATACTATAAGAGAGCTTACTACCACTCACCTTATAAGGATTTCCTTGGACATCAGACTGCAGTCAGACTTAACACAGTGTCCCCAATATTAAATCTGGAAGCACAGTATGTGACATTGAAAACATACATCAGGAAATAACCACACTTTGGGATCCACAGTAACCGTGATTGGTGGTTGCAATGAATGGCCGTATCTTAGCTAAGTAGGTTTGGGGTAGCTGCCAATGTTACAGCTCAGTTGGGATTTGTTTGCAGCATAGGACACAAAATCTAATACAAAAGAGACACTGTTCACTCATGCCAAGGCCCTGATCTACAAGCATTTGACACATACTGTAAAGGGTTACCTAGATATTTATTAAACAGTAAAAACAGAAGTGAAGACTCGCGGAAAGACCTTACCTAACCTAATCTACTCTAACTACTCATTATCCACAACTGTCCATAACTAACCTAAGCTAAACGTACTTATCACATTTAACGACACAATCTAAACATCAACTCCCGATACCCCTAATGAGACGGGAAACATGGAGGACAACAGATACTAACCTAAACACATACTATCCTATACTAAACAGATATATATTTTTTTGCATTTGTTTATAAAAAAAATATTTTTTTCTAAAAACACAAGAACCCCAACATTGCCCAAACACACATAAAAATAAACAGTAGAAATATTCAGAAACCCCCACCTACTAACACTAACTAAACTAACAGCCTATACTAACCTAACACTGGAGCCCCCTAAACCCACAAAGTATAAGAATCAGGAAAGAGGACGGAGGGGAGGGAATCAAGTCCGTCTAGATGTCTACAGGTTGGCCCTCCTCAGGGTCATCTTGATGGAACGCACCCGCCGGTTGACGTGTGCCACCTCCTGCTGCAGCCAGGTCATCTTTCTTAGGACACAATCCAATTTCCTTTGCATCTGAGCAAAAGCAGCAGGGTCAATGGCTGCATCAGGGGTGGTCTGGGTGCCAGCTGAGGAAGTATGGGCAATGGCTGTAGGCTGCCCTGCAGGTGGTGCTGTGCTTGGTCCTGGAGCAGTTGCCGTTGATGGTCCCGCAAAGGTCCCAGCTGCTTTTGGTGCCACCTGGGTGGTAGTGGTGGTGGTGCTAGTGGTGGATGTGGTAGACACAGAAGGGCCGCCTTGTCAAATGCCCTCCAAGCTCTGGAGGCTCGTTCATGGTGATATCTTCGGGCCATGTTGCGGTACCTAGGCTCAACATCAAGTATGTGGTGGTATCTCATTGCCCGCCGTTGAAACTCCCTGACCTGGATGGGAGTTATATTTGCAGCTGTTAAGACAAATAGAAAATCAAGCATTAGGTACTGCATTGTGTGAAATGGCACAAGAAGTAAATCAGACAATACATCTAATGTACTTGTAACAGCACATATCATCATAGAGATCAGTATTTGTCCCTGAGGAAGTACATGGCAAGCCAGCCTACAAAGGTCCTATCACATAGCACACCCAAACCCTACAAGATGGGTAACAACTGGCATGATTTAGGCAGCATAGTTCTACCAGTTGTCAGCTAAAAATCATGCTGCACATCCTCCACCACTGCCAGGGCAACAAATGTCATTGTACGGGATGGCAATATAGGGCCACAAGATCTGCGAGTTGTAAATGGACTTGCCAGTATAGAAAGCATGTGCTAATCATGAGTGGGTATACTAGGTTCAGACAAGTGATTCACTGATTTCAATGTCTGTGTACCAAACATTTATCATCAGTCCTAGGTACACTATTCACAACCCTACACCTGTGTCTGAGGGGTGGGGGGTGGACAATCAACTAATAATTTCTAACAACAAGGACACCCAGGAAGCTTAGGAAAGCTGGACATGGGTTTGGCCCAGCACACACACCACAGGTAAGGAAAATCTCCAAATAGAAACAGCTAACCCTTGGACAATCCCATCAACACTCATGTTTGGAAATGCAGACCTTTGTCCACATCATTTACTACCAATAAGCCATGACTTACAACAAACTGAGAGATGCAAGAACACCTCTGGCCATGAGTTGCATGCACACCTAGGCCATTGTACTCAAGTGCCACATACTCGTAGCACTACATGTGGAGCTACATGCTGCTAGGAAGTTTAACATACAGTTCAACATGTTCATTAGTGAATAGGGAAGCAGAAGTCTGTGGGTAAGACGTTGGCATCCCTATTCTGGGAGAATTCGGGTCTGACTGGCTGACTAATTCACTAATATGGTCCACTGCGAATTTTTCTGAATCAAGTTTTATCCACATGACTCATCCCTATTCACATTGCCATGCCTACAGGACTGACCTAAAATACCAAAATACGACAGTACGATAAGGATTGGCCAACTCAAAGATGGTGATAAAATGGTATTCCACTCATGGAACAAAACAAATGATTGGCCAGCGCATCACACCTTGCTATGTGTCCAACACACAGGAGTCCATCACACATCACCAGCAAACCCAACACATAACAAAAATATCAACACTTACTGGAGATGTCTGGGTCCTCAAATCGAGCCACCTCACCAACAGTGTAGAGTGCCGGTCCACCTGTAAGGCATGGAAGGGAGAAATGTGCTCAATGTCTGTGCACTGTACAACAATTCAAAAGACAAATACTATGTGTAAGATTACATCAGAAAGTAAAGCCTCTCAAACATGATGATACTGCATCCGACATACCACGGCAAAAATGTACAGACCCAGGGACTCCAGTGAGTGATACACACATATCTGCACGCATGCAGTGGCCCTAACTATCATGTGGTGGCAAACATGCTCCTTCATTAGTGAGCAGACAAAATCATGGAGTGTATTCTTCTCCTCATGTGTATCCATGAGAGACATCTAAAGCCAATTTCCATGAGGACTACATTACAAGTCAACCAACCATTGTGACTATGACCAATTTATGACACACAGGTACAATGTACAGAGGGCCAGGGACAGTTGTTAGCCATCAATTTGTATCAGTTTTTTCATTTGATGTGGCACAGCTAAGATGAGTTGCACCAACCATAGAGATATGAACCCATGTTCATACCTTTTGCCAGCCATCCCTAATTTAAACGTGGCAGTACAAAATCCAAATACCAGTCTAAGATGTTAGCTGAGCGCAGCTGTAACTTGTTACCTATGTGTCAAAATCCAGATCAGACATGATTCCGAAATGAAGGAAGGGCATGTCGGGATTTCCATGATCGGTTTCCTTACACACTCACCGAACACACATGAGACATATGTTTGCGCCAAATTGCTATCATCAATTGACGTGAAGCCTGCACTAATTTACAGGCTCCTGTTGTGTTTCTAAAGTCAGTCTAGCTGTTGCGTCAACAAATGACGGTAATGTGTCGGAAAATTCTATACCTGTGCCTGTGAACTATATCTATACATAGTTTGCACCTGACTTGTGTTGCTGTTTGACACAAAGGCGGCACTAACTTACTAAATACAAATGTATTCAGTAAGTCTGGGGAGCTCTTGCTTCCAAACAGCTCACAATTGTGGTCCTTAACAAAGTAGAAATATGGCCCTGTATATTTCACTAGCATTCCACACGCTCAACAACATTGCCGGCAGATATTGTAAAAATCAGCTAATGTCACTACAGAGCATTTAAACGTGCACATTAACATCATTTGTACTCACCAACAGGGCCACCAACCACAATCCCCAGGTGGTCCAGCAGATCTTGCTCCCTGGAGACAAGGTCAGCCCAGCGGTGCTTCAGCTGGTGGTCGTTTCTAGGTGTGTTGTATATCCTCTGCAGATGATGCAACACCAGAGCCTCCGTGCCTCAGTGTGATACCCCTGGATCACACGCCCACTTGCCTCAATCATCAGGGGTAGGAAATGGCACGCCAGCCAAATGAACCCACCCAGCTCCTCCTCTCCCACCCTGCCAAGACGAGGCCTACCCAACATAATGGTCCGAAAATAGAAATAGGGGGTAAAGGTGAACAAAGGAGAATAAGGGGAAAGTAGGACAGGAAAAATTAAAAAAAACTACTAACACAGCCCGACTATGCCCAAACTAACACTACCCACAACAGACTCCCAACAAAACAAACACAATTGTTTACAACACAAATGACCACAAAAACACTCAGACAGGATACCACAGACAGTTTTTAATCACAAAAAGACAATTAGAAGACCACACTGGAGACAAATTCACTAAATGCACAGAGACAAATTGAGACACAGCCACACAGTCAGGAAATATCACAGACTTCAAAGTGTAAGTGAAAGTACACCCACTGTACCTAATCTGTAAACAGGATATCCTATTACATCACTTCCTGCCTAAAATGCGGTGTGGTTTTATTGTCATGCGTCAAAATATTATGACGCATGCAGTCTGCGAGTCATTTTTTATTGACGCACAGGAGTAGATATAACCCTGCATCCATATGGTTCACAATTTTTTCAAATGTAACCAATTTTCGGAGGTCCAGTGTGGAAGATACTGCTCAGGGCCAATGGTTCTTTCAGGGCATTATGCATCATTTTTCAGGCATAAGCATCCTTTTTGAACGTATGTGCGTCATTTTTTGACGCGTATGCAGCAAAATTTCTGGCATTAACTGGGTTTGGGTAATTTTACCATTTTAATGGTACATTACAGTTGTGACAATACTGAGATAGGCTGATTGCACCCACTTTTGGCATGACGGTGTATGGGCACATGTGACACATCATACTACTGCGGACCATTATACGCTACTTCATTTACAGGATTTTCACTCCTGACTGACGCAATAGATGGCCAAACGTGTGGCCTACATATATGTATTACACAAATTAGGCATGTTTGGCGTCAGGACAGGATAGCAAGGTGACGCACATAAGTACAATAACTCAATGCCTATGGGTCAATGTGTGTGCTTTGGCTACTAATATTGTTGTTGACCCATTGTGTGACCATCACAAGATGCATTATAGCAAATATGCTTGTATGCATGTTGAGTCAATGGGTCCAACCCTCAGATGCAAGTCAGTGTGGAAATGAGAGAGGACATGGGTTAGTCATACATGTAGCAACAACTGCTGTGTGCACTTTCTAATGTTTGGGTAACATAAACACCACAAATGACAACGCATGCACTGGATAGATAGCAGACGGTTGTTCATGTCAATGGTTCAAAACTTGCCTATCACATGTCCTGGAATTTTGGATACTGCTTCCTAGGCACTTGTTGGTGAGCCCACCATGAGTCAGGCACATGTACATACTAAGTGGGTACTGTGTTTGTGACACGGAGAGCCAAAGATAAACCACATTTGTAATGTCACGCCACAGTTGAGGTCATCTAACTGAGCCACAACTCTCCTGTGGCAGTGGAGGACCAGCAGACCAAGCAGCAAGTGGCCACATATTTCCAATGATCAAACGCACAGAGATGTCTGGTTCATGTGTGTGGGCCAATGTTTAGCCTGTATATTTTTAGGGGTCTATGTTGTCATATTTACGTCCGGGTTTAGTCATGAGTCTGTGGCGGCTATTCCTGAATCTACTAATTATTCTTCGGAGATCAATGGAAGTAAAGGCAATGAGGACTTCAGAACCCACATGGGGATGGTCTGACCCTGTCACTGCAGACGTGTTATGAGACTGTCAACAGGGCAACCTTGGTGTGCTGGTTAAGATAATATCTCACGATTCTTGTACTGGCAGGTGTCATCACAACATTTGTACACAGGTTGGCTTCTAAAATTCCCACTGCATCTGGGAACATCATAGCCTCTGAGCTGATTATTCTTGCAGCTATTCACCACGCACAGCCCATCAATATGTTGTGAGCAATGTGAATCAGCGTGTGGACCGTCAGGGTCCTAACATGGGTGGACTTTTCATGCACATTATCTGACGTTGCTGGTTCTGCCGGAGGCACCATACCCAATCCCTGCATACGGCCATGGTACACTGTCACAATTTGTCACTCATGCATACATGAGACCCAGGCAAGGGATAGGCCATGATTTGGGTATTTGGAGACAAGTTCCCAACAATGGTTATGATAAATAAAGAGATTATGCTATACAATGTATTTGAGTATGCATTGTAGACCCACCTGACAAAATACCCCAGGAGGAATGTGAGGGTTGGGAAAGCAACTATGATACAAATGTTGCCACAAGGAACCTTTAGGGTCACGCACAGACAGGAGCCAGTCAGACTAAGAGGATGCAGGGTCAATCATGATCCAGACATTTCACAAGGTACATACTCAGTGGGCTGACTGAGACTGGTCAGAGGAGGAACAAGACGGTTGAAATGGAAAACTGTGTTTGTCCTGTGTTTTGGAAGGTGACACATTAACCCAAGTGCTGTGTTACACAGCAGATTTTCATGGCAATTCATAACAGTGTAATCAATAAAATGCCAGCTTCTATGCTGTTCCAAGCATCTGTAAGGGCAGTGTATGTTCAAATGGCTGGTCTGCATGGAGGTGCTCACAGGTGTGTGCTGCATCAGTCTCTCACAAGTCCTGTAGGTAAAATTCAAGTTCAAATGGCCAACAGTACATTTCACATGGGAAGCAATCTACAGGTGATAACAGGGCTTAGAGACTACAAGCCAGTGCATTATTTACCCTGAGTCCATGCAGACAGAAGTACAATGACTATGGCATACCATCCCAAAGGGTGAAGCACACTGGATTAACATTGTGAGTCTGGGTGTGTTTAGAGGAGGGATTTTCTGGATACACATATTTCCATTCCAGGGACCTCCTAAGACGGGTGGGGTGAGACCAGGAACATGGGTGGGTCAGGACTTAGGACATGGGCTGACATGTACATGGAATGTGGCACTTGTGCTATCTATTTTCTGCTTATACGGAATTCTAATCACACCTAGGTGATGTAACAGTTACTGCTGTCAAGGGTCTGGTCATACATTACTGTTACTAATGCAATTTCATATCCACTGGCTTATGTATGATGTTTTTTGTTCCATGGTGTCTTTGTTGTGTGCCATATGCTGCAATGAACCATGTTGCCAACATATATGTGGGAAATAGGTGTGCTTCCTCTGCTATTGCCCTTCAAAGGTGAAATGTACAGGATATATGTCATTCACAGTGTGTGTGAATGTGACTGTTGATTCATACGCATCACAATTGCTTTGGAAATTTCTGTGTCCTGATCGGTATATCAGCAATGCTCCATGAGGCTACACTCTTATTCTGATAGTTAGAGATGAAGGTAAGCAAAAATGATTACCCAGACCATGATATGGTGATTATTATAAGTGTTTATTTACATATGTTAAAACAGTGGTGATGGTGAGTTGAGTCAAAAGAAATTGTTGACAACATGTTGGCGCCTACGCGATCCTGCAGCTGTGTTTGGTTGGTCCCCTTCATGTTGATGGCCAGCATCCTCCTCTTCAGGCATTTGTGACTCTGTTTCTAATAGGGGAATGTTCCTTCGTACACAAATGTTGTGCAGGATGGCACAGGTTAAAATGATCTTGCAGACCATTTCTGGTGAGTATAGGAGGCTGCCTCCAGTGATGTCGAGACACCTGAATCTTGACTTCAGGATGCCAAAGGTCCTCTCGACTATGGTGCATGTCCTCCTATGTGCCTCATTATGGGCACGCTCTGCTGCAGTGCTTGGGTTGGCAAATGGGGTCATAATCCATGGCTGGATCCCATACCCCTGATCAGCTGAAAGAGAAAATGATTGAGATCATGTTGATGTAGCTTGCCCCATTAATATCACCTTGCATGGCAGTAGTTCTCTTGTGTTGTCTGCGACTCATTTGTGTTTGTGTTATTGTGTCGATTCCTAGGCGTCTAGGATGTACCATCAGCATTGGGTTGTTTCCTTGGCTGAACGAGTGTTTGGCTGCTGACCGGATGTCAGCAGTATATTTTGAGAGTTGCAGTACAGTGTGTACTCCCTTGCATTGTGACTTGTGATACAGGTGTCCCTGTGTCTTCACTGGGGGTGAGATGATAGTTCCACACACAGAATCAAATCAACAGTGGTGGTAACATGTTTGCATCTACATACCCTGGACATCCCATACATTTTGACATATGCAATAGATTAGATTAACCATCAGTGAGACGCTTACATTTTGCAAGGTGACAATTAGCTAAACTTCTCCGTACGTTGTGATCACTGACGTCTTAACATTTAACTGTACACTAATTTAACATGGATAACAAGTTCATTGCAGACCTATTTCTCTGCTCTTGGCAAGTTGACTCAGGTTGTTAAGTCTACCGAGACTATTGCACATGGTCTAGTTTAGCTGGCTAACTTGGTTGTGAGGTTGTCGTTTGGAATTTCAGAAGGTTGGTATGGCAGTACATCTGTTGTGTGTGTGTTAATTTGTCACAATGCGTATGTGTAGGAATGTGCACCTTCCATATTGTCCCATCAAGACGTGTTCTTTGCACAGTCCAATTGCCTCTTGGTAGTAGGCAACGTGAGAGCAGGAGTGAAGTCAGATATTGGAATGGCCTCAATGATTGCATGTGACATAATTTAACATGTGTGACAAGTTCACTGCAGACCTATTTCTCTGCCCTCGGCAAGTTGACTCAGGTTGTAACATCTACCTAGACTACTGCACATGGTCTAGTTCAGCTGGCTAGCTTGGTTGTGAGGTTGTCGTTTTGAGTTTCAGAAGGTCTGTATGGCAGTACATCTGTTGTGTGTGTGTTAATTTGTCACAATGTGTATGTGTAGGAATGTGCACCTTCCATATTGTCCCATCAAGATGTATTCTTCGCACAGTCTACTTGCCTCTTGGTAGTGGGCAATGTGAGAGTAGGAGTGAAGTGAGATATTGGAACGGCCTCAATGATTGCATGTGACCTTTATTGTAGTCATCATAATGCTATGTGTGTCATGGTGTTTGACTTGCAGCAAATAACAGTCCACACCCCTTACACAGTACGTATTAATTTGAAGGGTTTTTGATTGGGTGTTATTGATGTGTTATTGAAGTTTAATCTTCACAGTTGTACTGCCAGTTGGGGCCATGTGTTTGTCATTGTGTTGTTTTACATTTTCCCCTTCTGTCTGTGGAGTGGCATCAGTTTTTATTTGGAACGGTACTTTGTCTCTAGGTGTGTCTCCCATTGGGTGAGGATATCAAACATGCCTAGCGGTGTCAGAACCTCAGTGTGTTCCTGTCCATATGTCGATGTTGTGGTGTATGTGTTGTTTGTCCTAGAGGGGTGCTGTGCAGTGTGTATATAAGTAGGTTTCTGTACTTACCAACAAGTAGTCCATTTCCATATCGTCCATCCTGGAAGTGTTGATTGATGGTGCAGTGACGGAAGATGAATGAATCATGTATACTCCCAGGATACTTTGCTACAATGTTGGTGATCAATCCCTGGTGATCCACAATGGCCTGCACATTGATGGAGTGTGTGTGCTTCAGTTCAGTTGCAGCAGGTGGCAGAAGGCGTACATGTGTGTAGTCAATGGCACCAAGGACGTGTGGGAATCCATTAATGAGGTAAAACCCCTGTTTTGTCTCCTGCTGCTTCTGCTGTGTGTTGGGGAAGCAGATGTGGCGGGGTGTGAGTGTGATGATGGCATCCAGTACCTTGGGCAGGAAGGTGGAGAATGATGGCTGTGAGATCCCAGCAACCAGGGCGCCAGTGGTTTGAAAGGAGCCACTTGCTAACATGTGTAGTACAGCTAGCAGCTTGGTTTCTGGTGGGATGGTGCGGGGTGTCTGCAAGCTGGGTGCCAACTGTGGCTCAATGTTGCGCAGCAGCTGCTGAATAGCTTGCCTGTTCAACCTGTACCTCTGGATGATGTCATGTTCCCTGAGGCCATTAAGGGTTGTCCTGGTGCGGAATATCCTCTCCTGCCTTCTGCGTTGCTTTGGGGTCCCTGCTGTTGTTGTGGAAGCTGCTGTTGCTGGTCCTGTGCTCTGCGTCTGTGTGCACGCTGGATGAGAAGCACCTCCATGTCTTACTTTTGGAGCTCTGCTGTTGCTTCTGTGTGTTTTCATTAAATACAGGTGTGTTTGCCCCATTTTAACATCTGCCCTGACCCAGGCATTAATTTTTTACGTAAATCGGGCTGTGCATCATTTTCCCCTCCGCCTCCCGGCCGTGCGGGATTTTTGCGCGGTAGCATAAATAAGGCGCTCGGGTGTTTGAGTCATTTTTTGGACGGGAACGCCTACCTTGCATGTCATTAACGCAAGGCGGTTTCCCGCAACCAGTAACTGACGCGCCCGGCGGGATTTTGACGTCAGCAGTGCTGTCAATTTCTGATGAGGTTAAGTATACAAAATTCACAGCTATGGGTTTTAATTATACACTCTTACACAGCCATTCCTGCTGTATGCTGTGGGTGTGGTATCTATGTTTTAAGTCAAATGTCACGTACACAATGATTGTCTTGTAGGGGATGTGGACAGCATGGAGTTTAATCTTGTAGATACCTTGGGCCTGAAATATACTAGTTTTACACATGATTTGCCTAATTTTTTTAAACCAACAGCAGCGAAAACTTTCAAATTACAATGATATTTTGTAAGTTAGTGCTGCTTTTACTTCAGAAATGAGGCACAGGCACCACAGATGATTTAAAAATCCTGAGCCTTGTGCATAGATATCTGCGCCACAGTATTTCTGCACTCCTGTATTGACTCTCTGTGACCATTGACATGTTACATCCATCACAAATCACCAGCAAAGTAGATGTGTCACATTACACAGAGACAAAGTGGTTGTGTAGGTGCTGTTTATTTTAAAGTGCAATATTTACATAGTCCAGGTTTGCGAGCCCATTAGCGTAAAGCATTCTATTGTGACGCAACACAAGTGCAAGGTTGAGGGACATGTCATTTGACATGCTGAGATGAAGTGTCATTCAGTGCAGAGGAACATGAATTGCCAAGTGGGCAGTGAAATTTAATTGCAGTCCATAGTGGTAAGGTTAACAGTGTGTGGGTGAAGAGTGTATATCACCAACTGTAGCAACACTGGCATGTTGTCAAGCACAGGACAAAGGAAAAAAGTGCCCATGTGACATGGGCTGGTGCTACCAGCTACTCCTATGGGTGAAGGTGATCTGTTCCACATCTTCATCCTCTGATGTGTGTGTCATCTCCTCTGCCCTTGTTGGTGGTGGTGTTGGGTTTGAGGGGGCAACACACACTTCAGTGGTTGGAGAAGTGGACTTCTAATTCCCGGAAGCTGTCATCTGTGTAACTAGATATGGTATAACTGCGGCAAGGAGGAGCTGCTGATTATTGAGCATGACAGCAACATCCCTATGGTAGGCAGCCATGTCTGCCCTGAGGGAGTCCAGTTTGTTGTCATGCATGTAGCTGCATGATTGGGAGGGAAGGTGTTGTTGTAACTCCCTCACATCAGTAGTGAGGTCCCTCACACACTGTTGGACTCCTTGCAGTTGTGACTGGGTCAGTTATATGGCTGCTGACTGTTCTGCGGATGTCATCATGCACTTGTGCATTCCCTCATTGCTGGCTGCCATAGTTTGCATCCCCACCTGCACCTCCTTGGCCAGCCCCTGATGTACTCCCACAACTGTCCTCTCAAAGGTGGTGAAAGTGTCATCAGAGTCCTCAGCTGTGTTTGAGCTGGCAGGTCGCACAATTGGGGTGGTGGGTGGGTCCTCTGGGATGGCTGCTACACGTTTGCTCCTCCTTGTGACTAGAGGTGGTGTCTGGAGGGCTCCCCCGACATCTTGGAGGGTTTCCTAGCTGATGGTTGTCTGCTGGTCATCCATGTCATCAGGGTAGTACAGGACAGGCAGATCCACAGGAGAGCCATCGTCCTCTACAATGAGATATTGTACAATTAGTTTGTCTGTGTTGTGGCAGTTGTAATGTGGCGTGGCTGACTTCCTATTGGTGGTATGTCGTGATCTGGGTTCCCATTCATTTTTCTAGTCATTAATGTTTGCAGTCTCTCAGGCCTATGCCCCGCCTGCATGTCACATGTAGTGTGGGCAGCTTGGGGATTTGTCTGCGTCACATCTTCTAGGTGTGGTTTCTGTCCAAATGGTGGATTGACACCTTCTTGTCCTCATCAACCCTCCCTCTGCTACCATTAGCATGGTGGGGCCTTGCAGTGCTTGTTGGTGTGCTGATGCCACATGCATCACACAGAAAGATTTGGCCTTGTCCCAGTCTATCATTTTTCACGTACACCTATAAGGTGCTGCGACCGAGCACCATACCATGTATTGCATTTCCATGACACAATACAGGTGTCACCATTGGTAGTTTCTCATGTTGATGTTAGTGTATGCGTGTTACGGTGCATTGCACTGATGGACCATGGCAGAGTTCCATTTCCTCTTATAACTGTGTGTGTGTTTTCCTAGCTACACACACACATCCTCCCCCTCAATGCAATTGTCTAAGCACTATGACACCTGAGATGTTGCATGGTGGCATTGCAGCTATTGTGACACAGGTGCCAGGGTAGACCCTGGAATGGGCAGCATGGGTATGAGATTACTGCTGTGTCCTTCATAATGTATGTAACAGTGCCTGATGTTTATTGATTCTATGGACATGAGCAGTTGACAGGATTTGCACTTGGATATGGATTGATGGGGATTGATCACATAGTCATACTGATCCCTCATTTTAGGTGTGTTAATGCCAGGGGCACCTAACTGGCATTTCCTATTTGACCAGCACACAAAGCACGGGTAGTAGTGGCAAGTATTGTTTATGGTAAATGCTGCTTGTGCCAATGGCCTGAGACTGGGCATTGTCCCCTAGCTTAAATTCTTACAATACCAGCTGTGCTGTGACAGCAGCCCAGTTTTACGTTCTTCCCTACCCTTCTGGTCTGCTTCAGCATTTCCAGCAGCCTTGGCATGGAGGTGTACCCCCATGCAAAGGTTATTGGTGTTGTGTTGAGCTCAATCAATATGTTGTGAGCAATGTGAATCAGCGTGTGGACTGTCAGGGTCCTAACATGTGTGGACTTTTCATGCACATTATCTGACGTTGCTGGTTCTGCTGGAGGCACCATACCCAATCCCTGCATACGGCCATGGTACACTGTCACAATTTGTCACTCATGCATACATGAGACCCAGGCAAGGGATAGGCCATGATTTGGGTATTTGGAGACAAGTTCCCAACAATGGTTATGATAAATAAAGAGATTATGCTATACAATGTATTTGAGTATGCATTGTAGACCCACCTGACAAAATACCCCAGGAGGAATGTGAGGGTTGGGAAAGCAACTATGATACAAATGTAGCCACAAGGAACCTTTAGGGTAACGCACAGACAGGAGCCAGTCAGGCTAACAGGATGCAGGGTCAATCAGGCCCAAGACATTTCACAAGGTGCATACTCAGTGGGCTGACTGAGACTGGTCAGATGAGGAACAAGACAGTTGAAATGGAAAACTGTGTTTGTCCTGTGTTTTGGAAGGTGACCCATTAACCCAAGGGCTGTGTTACACAGCAGATTTTTATGGCAATTCATAACAGTGTAATCGATAAAATGGCAGCTTCTATGTTGTTCCAAGCATCTGCAAGGGCAGTGCTTGTTCAAATGGGTTGTCTGCATGGAGGTGCTCACAGGTGTGTGCTGCATCAGTCTCACAAGTCCTGTAGTTAAGATTCAAGTTCAAATGGCCAACAGTACATTTCACATGGGAAGCAATCTACAGGTGATGACAGGGCTTAGAGACTACAAGCCAGTGCATTATTTAACCTGACGTCCATGCAGACAGAAGTACAATGACTATGGCATACCATACTAAAGGGAGAAGCACACTGGATGAACATTGTGAGTCTGGGTGTGTTTAGAGGAGGGATTATCTGGGTACACATATTACCATTCCAGGGACCTCTTAAGACGGGTGGGGTGAGACCGGGAACATGGATGTGTCAGGACTTAGGACATGGGCTGAAATGTACATGGAATGTGGCACTTGTGCTATCTATTTTCTGCTTATATGGAATTCTAGTCACACATAGTCCTTGCAAAGATAGGTGATGTAACAGTTACTGCTGTCACAGGGTCTGGTCATACATTACTGTTACTAATGCAATTGCATATCCACTGGCTTATGTATGATGCTTTTTGTTCCATGGTGTCTTAGTTGTGTGCCATATGCTGCAATGAACCATGTTGCCAACATGTATGTGTGAAATAGATGTGCTTCCTCTGCTGTTGCCCTTCAACGGTGAAATGTGCAGGATATATGTCATTCTCAGTGTGTGTGAACGTGACTGTTGATTCATACGCATCACAATTGCTTTGGAAATTTCTGTTTCCTGATCGGTATATCAGCAATGTTTCATGAGGCTACACTCTTATTCTGATAGTTAGAGATGAAGGTAAGCAAAAATTATTACCCAATCCATGATATGGTGATTATTATAGGTGTTTATTTACATATGTTAAAACAGTGGTGATGGTGAGTTGAGTCAAAAGAAATTGTTGACAATATGTTGGCGCCTACGCGATCCTGTAGCTGTGTTTGGTTGGTCCCCCTCATGTTGATGGTCAGCATCCTCATCTTCCTCCTCTTCAGGCATTTGTGGCTCTGGTTCTAATAGGGGAATGTTCCTTCGTACACAAATGTTGTGCAGGATGGCACAGGTTAAAATGATCTTGCAGACCATTTCTGGTGACTATAGGAGGCTGCCTCCAGTGATGTTGAGGCACCTGAATCTTGACTTCAGAATGCCAAAGGTCCTCTCGACTATGGTGCATGTCCTCCTATGTGCCTCATTATAGGCACGCTCTGCTGCAGTGCTTGGGTTGGCAAATGGGGTCATAATCCATGGCTGGATCCCATACCACTGATCAGCTGAAAGAGAAAATGATTGAGATCATGTAGATGTAGCTTGCCCCATTAATATCACCTTGCATAGCAGTAGTTCTCTTATGTTGTCTGTGACTCATTTGTGTTTGTGTTATTGTGTCGATTCCTAGGCGTCTAGGATGTACCATCAGCAGTGGGTTGTTTCCTTGGCTGAACGAGTGTTTGGCTGCTGACCGGATGTCAGCAGTATATTTTGAGAGTTGCAGTACAGTGTGTACTCCCTTGCATTGTGACTTGTGATACAGGTGTCCCTGTGTCTTCACTGGGGGTGAGATGATAGTTCCATACACAGAATCAAATCAACAGTGGTGGTAACACGTTTGCATCTACGTACCATGGAGATCCCATACATTTTGACATATGCAATAGATTAATTTAACCATCAGTGAGACCCTTACATTTTCCAAGGTGACAATTAGCCAAACTTCTCCGTACGTTGTGATCACTGACGTCTTAACATTTAAGTGTACACTAATTTAACATGTATAACAAGTTCATTGCAGACCTATTTCTCTGCTCTTGGCAAGTTGACTCAGGTTGTTACGTCTACCGAGACTATTGCACATGGTCTAGTTTAGCTGGCTAACTTGGTTGTGAGGTTGTCGTTTGGAGTTTCAGAAGGTTGGTATGGCAGTACATCTGTTGTGTGTGTGTTAATTTGTCACAATGCGTATGTGTAGGAATGTGCACCTTCCATATTGTCCCATCAAGACGTGTTCTTCGCACAGTCCAATTGCCTCTTGGTAGTAGGCAACGTGAGAGCAGGAGTGAAGTCAGATATTGGAATGGCCTCAATGATTGCATGTGACATAATTTAACATGTGTGACAAGTTCACTGCAGACCTATTTCTCTGCCCTTGGCAAGTTGACTCAGGTTGTAACATCTACCTAGACTACTGCACATGGTCTAGTTCAGCTGGCTAACTTGGTTGTGAGGTTGTCGTTTTGAGTTTCAGAAGGTCTGTATGGCAGTACATCTGTTGTGTGTGTGTTAATTTGTCACAATGTGTATGTGTAGGAATGTGCACCTTCCATATTGTCCCATCAAGATGTATTCTTCGCACAGTCTACTTGCCTCTTGTTAGTGGGCAATGTGAGAGTAGGAGTGAAGTGAGATATTGGAACGGCCTCAATGATTGCATGTGACCTTTATTGTAGTCATCATAATGCTATGTGTGTCATGGTGTTTGACTTGCAGCAAATAACAGTCCACACCCCTTACACAGTACGTATTAATTTGAAGGGTGTTTGATTGGGTGTTATTGATGTGTTATTGAAGTTTAATCTTCGCAGTTGTACTGCCAGTTGGGGCCATGTGTTTGTCATTGTGTTGTTTTACATTTTCCCCTTCTGTCTGTGGAGTGGCATCAGTTTTTATTTGGAACGGTACTTTGTCTCTAGGTGTGTCTCCCATTGGGTGAGGATATCAAACATGCCTAGCGGTGTCAGAACCTCAGTGTGTTCCTGTCCACATGTCGATGTTGTGGTGTATGTGTTGTTTGTCCTAGATGGTTGCTGTGCAGTGTGTATATAAGTAGGTTTCTGTACTTACCAACAAGTAGTCCATTTCCATATCATCCATCCTGGAAGTGTTGATTGATGGTGCAGTGACGGAGGATGAATGAATCATGTATATTCCCAGGATACTTTGCTACGATGTTGGTGATCAATCCCTGGTGATCCACAATGGCCTGCACATTGATGGAGTGTGTGTGCTTCAGTTCAGTTGCAGCAGGTGGCACAAGGCGTACATGTGTGCAGTCAATGGCACCAAGGACGTGTGGGAATCCATTAATGAGGTAAAACCCCTGTTTTGTCTCCTGCTGCTTCTGCTGTGTGTTGGGGATGCAGATGTGGCGGGGTGTGAGTGTGATGATGGCATCCAGTACCTTGGGCAGGAAGGTGGAGAATGATGGCTGTGAGATCCCAGCAACCAGGGCGCCAGTGGTTTGAAAGGAGCCACTTGCTAACATGTGTAGTACAGCTAGCAGCTTGGTTTCTGGTGGGATGGTGATGTCTGCAAGCTGGGTGCCAACTGTGGCTCAATGTTGCGCAGCAGCTGCTGAATAGCTTGCCTGTTCAACCTGTACCTCTGGATGATGTCATGTTCCCTGAGGCCATTAAGGGTTGTCCTGGTGCGGAATATCCTCTCCTGCCTTCTGCGTTGCTTTGGGGTCCCTGCTGGTGTTGTGGAAGCTGCTGTTGCTGGTCCTGTGCTCTGCGTCTGTGTGCACGCTGGATGAGAAGCACCTCCATGTCTTACTTTTGGAGCTCTGCTGTTGCTTCTGTGTGTTTTCATTAAATACAGGTGTGTTTGCCCCATTTTAACATCTGCCCTGACCCAGGCATTAATTTTTTACGTAAATCGGGCTGTGCATAATTTTCCGCCTCCGCCTCCCGGCCGTGTGGGATTTTTGCGCAGTAGCATAAATAAGGCGCTCAGGTGTTTGAGTAATTTTTGGGACGGGAACTCCTACCTTGCATGTCATTAACGCAAGGTGGTTTCCCGCATCCAGAAACTGACGCACACGGCGGGATTTTGACATCCGCGGTGCTGTCAATTTCTGATGAGGTTAAGTATTCAAAATTCACAGCTATGGGTTTTAATTGTACACTCTTACACAGCCATTCCTGCTGTATGCTGTTGGTGTGGTATTTATGTTTTAAGTCAAATGTCACATACACAATGATTGTCTTGTAGGGTATGTGGACAGCATTGAGTTTAATCTTGTAGATACTTTGGGCCTGAAATATACTCGTTTTACACAGGATTTGCCTAATTGTTTAAAACCAACAGCAGCGCAAACTTTCAAATTACAATGATATTTTGTAAGTTAGTGCTGCTTTTACTTCAGAAATGAAGCACAGGCAGCACAGATGATTTAAAAATCCTGACCCTTGTGCATAGATATCTGCGGCACAGTATTTCTGCACTCCGGTATTGACTCTCTGTGACCACTGACATGTTACATGCATCACAAATCACCAGCAAAGTAGATGTGTCACATTACACAGCGACAAAGTGGTTGTGTAGGTGCTGTTTATTTTAAAGTGCAATATTTACATAGTCCAGGTTTGTGAGCCCATTAGCGTAAAGCATTCTATTGTGACGCAACACAAGTACAAGGTTGAGGGACATTTCATTTGACATGCTGAGATGCAGTGTCATTCAGTGCAGAGGAACATGAATTGCCAAGTGGGCAGTGAAATACAATTGCAATCCATAGTGGTGAGGTTAACAGTGTGTGGGTGAAGAGTGTATTTCACCAACTGTAACAACACTGGCATGTTGTCAAGCACAGGACAAAGGAAAAAAGTGCCAATGTGACATGGGCTGGTGCTACTGGATACTCCTACGGGTGAAGGTGATCTGTTCCACATCTTCATCCTCTGATGTGTGTGTCATCTCCTCTGCCCTTGTTGGTGGTGGTGTTGGGTTTGAGGGGGCAACACACACTTCAGTGGTTTTAGACGTGGACTCCTAATTCCCGGAAGCTGTCATCTGTGTAACTAGATCTGATATAACTGCAGCAAGGAGGAGCTGCTGATTATTGAGCATGACAGCAACATCCCTATGGAAAGGCAGCCATGTCTGCCCTGAGGGAGTCCAGTTTGTTGTCATGCATGTAGCTGCATGATTGGGAGGGAAGGTGTTGTTGCAACTCCCTCACATCAGTAGTGAGGTCCCTCACACACTGTTGGACTCCTTGCAGTTGTGATTGGGTCAGTTGTATGGCTGCTGACTGTTCTGCGGATGTCATCAAGCACTTCCGCATTCCCTAATTGCTGGCTGCCATAGTTTGCATCCCCACCTGCATATCCTTGGCCAGCTCCCGATGTACTCCCACAACTGTCCTCTTAAAAGTGGTGCCAGTGTCATCAGAGTTCTCAGCTGTGTTTGAGCTGGCAGGTCGTACAATTGGGGTGGTGGGTGGGTCCTCTGGGATGGCTGCTACATGTGTGCTCCTCCTTGCGACTGGAGGTGGTGTCTGGAGGGCTCCCAGGACATCTTGGAGGGTTTCCTAGCTGATGGTGGTCCGCTGGTCATCCATGTCATCAGGGTAGTCAAGGACAGGCAGATCCACAGGAGAGCCATCGTCCTCTGCAATGAGATATTGGACAATAAGTGTGTCTGTGTTGTGGCAGTTGTAATGTGGCGTGACTGACTTCCTATTGGTGGTACGTTGTAATCTGAGTTCCCATTCATTGTTCTAGTCATTAATGTTTGCAGTCTCTCAGGCCTATGCCCCACCTGCATGTCTCATGTAGTGTGGGCAGTTTGGGGATTTGTCTGCGTCACATCTTCTAGGTGTGGTTTCTGTCCAAATGGTGGCTTGCCACCTTCTTATCCTCATCAACCCTCCCTCTGCTACCATTAGCATGGTGGGGCCTTGCAATGCTTGTTGGTGTGCTGATGCCATATGCACCACACATAAAGATTTGGTCCTGTCCCAGTCTATCATTTTTCACATGCACCTATAAGGTGCTGCGAACTAGCACCATACCATGTATTGCATTTCCATGACACAATACAGGTGTCACCATTGGTAGTTTCTCATATTGATGTTAGTGTATGCATGCTACGTTGCATTGCACTGATGGACCATGGCAGAGTTCCATTTCCTCTTATGACTGTGTGTGTGTGTTTTCCTAGCTACACACACACACATCCTCCCCCTCAATTCAGTTGTCTAAGCACTATGACACCTGAGATGTTGCATGGTGGCATTGCAGCTATTGTGACACAGGTGTGTCCCTCATTTTAGGTGTGTCACGTTTCACGTTCTTCCCTACCTTCCTGGTGTGCTTCAGCATTTCCAGCAGCCTTGGCATAGAGGTGTACCCTCATTCAAAGGTTGTTGGTGTTGTGTTGAGCTGTGCCCCTGGATGCCCCTGCACAGTCCATGCACCCAGGTCATGCCCCTTTGCCCTGTCCACTGCCCGATTTTCAGGGCTGACATGCATTGTGTAGTAGATATGTACCTCCCCTGATATTTAGGCATTTTTGTCCCCCATGCAACTGACCCTGCATATGTGTTGTTTCATGATAGTCTGCGCTGTCCTGTCCTGTGATCCCTGTGACGATCTCTTCTGGGATGATGGCTGCAACCATCTCCTCCATCTCGTCCAGGTCCTCTTGCGGTGCTGGACTCCCATCTCCGGTCTGCAGTGCTGCATTCCTGTTCCTTGCCATTTTCTCCTTTGTCCTGCACTTGCAGACATGCCAGCGCTTCTTACACTCGGTGCCAGTTTCCTGACCTCTGCCACACCGTAAATCTTGTCCACAATTTGTTGGCAAATTGCCTCTCTCCTTAGCACTGTTTGCTGCGTTTGCGTCACTTTTCGACGCCATTGCAGTGAAAAATGGCGCAAATCTGTTTTGCAACTTGTTTACATGTCGCAAACCGAATTAGGGTCATTCTGCCGCAAGACGCAATGGTTAGCATCAGGAAGAATTACTCTATTCTGATCTTAGTGCCACCGTGTGTCAAAGTATAAATTTTACGCACGGGCAGTGTTAAGAAATGGAATTAGCCAGCGTTACATTTTTTTACGCAAAACTGCGTTAGCGCAGTCTTGCATCAAAAAGTATAAATCTGGCCCTATGTCTCCCTCAATTTGGATACTTAAATCATACACCCTGTCGGGTGGGAGAGCGTGTGGTCCGCAGTCTCGACTGCAATAAAGTTGCTAGTTTCTGTTGCATCCAGATGATCTTTCAGACTCTGGCGACATATTGTGCCTTCTGCTTTGCTGTCCAGCAGCGTCACTGCCCACGTCCTGTTCTTCAGCAATGTTCTCAAGTTTGCTGGCATTTTTAATTGAAATTGCTGCCACCTTTTTTTTTTAATTGTGTCTTTTGTTGTGGGGACTTGTCTTCTTTCTTGTCTGAAGACTGCTGTGAGTCTTCTGTTTCACGTAGTCACTTTGCTTGTAAGGGGCGTGCAATGGGTGTTGCTGTGGGAGTGCCATAGCAACAGCCATTGCATTTTGTTGCTGCCTCAAATTTACGAGTTTTCTTAAACCTGAGGTAGCACCAAAATCTAAAGCCATCCCAGGGGTGAAGTTTGATTGTCGCAAGAAGGAGAAATGCTGCAGCATACGTAGAATGAGCAAATCGCCATTTCAGATTGTTTCTGGGCAGGAAGGCTTTCCTTCCTGCACATAAACAATCTCCTCCTCAACGCAACCATCCTTGCACTATGGCGCAGGGGTGGCTGCATTGACGCACAGCAGCAAATTTAGCGCTGTGCAGGGGGAAACACAGGAGTGTACCATATTCTAGTAAATACGGGACATCCTTGTGTTTTGAAATTGACGGTGCGTGATGCTGACAGATTTGGTGCAGCGCCATGCACTGTCATTTTCTATTAAATCTGGTCCTATGTTATTAAGGGAGTATATTCTATTGGACAGAGTATTCATGCCATTATCGACAACAGCTAAAGCCTTCTCCAAATGTTCCTTATCTATCTGCCTTAAACGTGCAGCTGCTTCCATTTGAGAAAGCTTCCAGATCTTGTTGTATAGGGCATACAGGAATCGTTTATAGCGTGGCTTTCTAGGACCTAACAAGAAATCTTGTAAGTCTATTTCTTCAGATAGCGTATTAAGATATTTTTTGACTGCTGCTGTTAGTCTGTAACCATTGTTTGCAGAGTGTACCCACACTGTGGCCCTGATTTATAATTTTTGACGCCAACCTGTGTTATCGCAGGTTGGCGTCAAAAAGTATACTGCTGGCTAGCGCCATTCCTGGATGCCAGTTAAGCTATATGATGCTAGCCAGCGGTAAGGCCCAGTTAGTGTCAAAATTATTGACGCTAACTGGGTGTGGGAGGCCAAGGGGAAACTGAAGGTTGTGCGTGAAAGAATGGCACTTGTCAAGTTAGAGTAAAAAAAATTACTCTAACCTGATTAGCGTCATTATTTCTATGCACAACCCCCATGGACATGACTCCTGTCTAAGTATAGATATAAGTTATGCCCCCCAGCCCAATGGCTATGCTCAGGGTACTTAAGTCCTCTGGGCATGGCCATTGGGCACAGTGCCATGTAGGGGGGCCCAAGTTAGGCCCCCCCATGGCACTTTGTAAAAAAAATTTAAATACTTACCTGGACTTACCTGGGATGGGTCCCCCCATCCTTAGGTTTCCTCCAGGTGTGGGTGCGGGTGGATGAGGGTGTCCCTGGGGGCAGGGAAGGGCACCTGTGGGCTGTTTCTGTGACCATGGAAAAAGGCCCACAGGTCCCCTAACGCCTGTCCTGACCCAGGCATGGTCTTTAAATTGATTGTCTTTCCATATTATTGGAATTAAATGTCCAATCTATTAATACTCATAACGTAAGGGATCAGCCATGTCCGTCCCGGTCGTGAAAGAAAGTTACTTTAAAGACCATGCAAATATAAGCCCTGAAGAAGTCCTTTTGTGTAGGATGAAACGCGTTGGCTGATTGCTCGTTTGTTCAAGAAAAAGCAATAATAAAAAATGAACATTTTTAAAAGACAACGTTGTGTTACTGGACTTTACTGACTTTGCGCAGTGCTATCCATATCTTTTTGAATGTCAAGAATATCCACAGATAATTCCAAGGATAAACTAAATAGTTACTTTTAAGCCATATGTCCAGCTTACGAGTCATTGAAACAGTTCAGTTGCAGGTGTGGATGAAGGGGAAAACAAAGTCATCAAGGTCGATGAATTAACCAGAAGCAGTCTCTACGAACACAGGAGCTGGTACATTGCTGGTGGATGGTTCCACTTCGCGTGGAGGTTCACAGCAAACGGTGTTGTCAGTTTGTGTTGAACTGGAGTAGAAAAAAGTCACAGCTTGGCAGCTGTTGAAAGAAAACACTCAGTGTTATGAAAATAAAGGGTCTTTATTACAGTAACACAGTACCAAAACACTAGATAGGCGTCCCTTAATAGGAGGTAAGTATACACACTAAATATGTACGCTAGTTACCAAAAAAAGTGATAGAAAACAGTGCAAATGCAGATAGATAATTGTGACCCTAGGGTGAGCGCAAACTATATACTAAAAAAATGGGAGGCAAACACAGGGATCCCATCTAGGTAAGTGGAATGTGTAGAGGGGAGCTAGAGGTACTAGAAAACCCCAAAGGTAAGTACAACAGTGCCCCTAGTGACCAGGGGTAAATTACAAGATTTTCCCCAAACCACCCAAAAGGAAGAAAATGCAACACCCAGACAAGACTGCAAGAAACCAGGGGTGGATTCCTGAAGAGGAAGACCTGGGAAGAAGGGGACCAAGTCCAGAAGTCACAGAAGAGTCCAGGAGGAGTAGGAGCTACTACCCACCCAGCTGTTGCTGGAGGAGTTGGACCACAGTAGGACGAAGACGGTCAGAAATACAGCCTTGGAGCAGATGAAGGGTTCCTGGAGGATGCAGTTGATGTCCCACGCCAGATGGATGATTGCAGTCGGTCAGTGGCGTGGAAAAGCCACCATCAATCCATGGCAAAGGCAGAAGTTGCAGAGGAGCAAAAGTGGAGCTGCTGGGAACTAGCAAGGTCCAGGAGGACTGAGCCCATCAGGGGAGTCTTAAGGGGACCATCAGCAAGGCTGAGAGTCCAAAGAAGAATAGGCAGTCCCCATAGTAGACCCAGTGGATGAGGAACCAGGAGTCACAGGGGAGCCCACACAGTACAACTCGAGAAGGGTCCCAAGCCTCAGACGAAGCACACAGAGGGCTGTGCATCATTGGAAGGAGTGCTGGGGGCTGGGGTTACACGGAGCCTGAAGACCCCTTGGAGCAGAAGCAAACAAGCCTTGGTAGCTGCAAGAGATGTGTGTTGCAAGGGAGTATTGTCCTGCTTGGAAAGGTGAGGGGTTACCTCCACCAAAGTTGGACAGCTAGTAGTGTTGTGTAGCCATTTTAGTTATAGCTCCATTCACGTTAGTTTAATACACTAGGCCGCTGTGCACTCTGACGTAGATATATTTTATTCAGCTTCGCATTGTCATTTTTACAATAACCAGTTTTACGGTCTTGTTTTAATATCTTCTAGCTAACTGTTTTGCTTAGCCCAGCACTGTGTTCTCAAACAACACAATCTTGATCACTTTGTGCTTCAGTCAAGGCTACAGTTTGGTACATTGTCAGTGAACGTGGTAGAAGTTTAGTCTCCAATATTCGTAGAAAATACACATCCTTACGTAGGGACATTTTCTTAGAACATTAGCTGTGTTATTATAAAAACACTTCCTAGTACCATTACACGTTAAGAGGGAGGTTCCAGCCAGGGAACCACAACTGTATGCTGAATGCTTCGCTGCAGATGTTAACACAGACTACAGCCCTTTGCTCAGGTATGAGGGTCGATGTCCTCCAGGGGGAACCGGAAAGGCAGGATTAGAGTTTAATATGCTGTGCTCAAATTATGATTCAGATAGAAAATAGTCCATCGACTTTAGTGGCAATATGATAGCATTATTCTTATGCTTCACCCTCATTGTCACCATTTTAATATTGTCATGTTGTGTCGTTCTGGTTATTGCAGCTCACGCTTTGCTATCTAAAATGCAGTTGTTTTATTAAACCAGTCTCTAAAACTAATACTGCTTTCATTGTCATTTTTAAATGAGACCGAATTGTGAATGAGAGAACCGGATGCGACCTGATTGACCACGACTTCCCTGAGAAGTATGATATGTCATGCGCTCGGCTGCCCAATCATCTCTACCTTTCAGGAGAAATGAGGCACTGCTAGTTAGCCAGAGCAAAACCCGGATTTGGAGCGACAGGTGTCATCCACTGTGGGTCAGACTCAGTCTCCCACACTGTGGACGATCTTGCTGCTCAAAATCCAGTAGTATCATTGGAATAATGAGGGCTGCGTGACATGGTGCCGCCAATGTTTGGTCAGGCTCTAATTTTCGGGCCCTCCGGAGTATCTCTGTCTCATTATATATAGTGACACCTCAATGCTGTATGCGGAGACGTCGGTGGTACTGAGGATTTCCACGACAGCTGTGTAGGTAATCCTATTGCAACTGGCGGTTGTTCAAGCTTGAACTTTAAAAGGAAACCCCATTTTGGTGTGCCTTCTCTAAACTCATAGTGTTACTATCATGGCGAATCCCCAACATGTACAAATAGCTGTTAACTTGAGACAACCTCTCACAGCACACTTATTAGCAAATGGCCTAACGGCCCATGGAGGTCCAGTCACATTCGTGGTGGACGCCCACGCAGCTTATAGAACAGAACTTTTTTACTCTTGGGTCACATTTCCAGCAGTTGATGGGAACACAAATACATTTCACCAATATACACCTGCGAACGCGCCTGGACAATACAGAGCGTGCGCATATTTAGAGATACCTCTATCTTATCAGGAACATAATAATTGGCTTGATGGCGCCCTACCCCATACAATATTACCAGTAAGGTTAGGTCCACTAAGTAATGACAGTCCTACCTGGCCTTTATTGGCCACTTATACACCACATCCTTCGGTTGGAAATTTAGCAGTAGCTGAGGTTCGTCACTTATGCATTGAGTTAACAGCAATATATAGACAATTAGTACAATTTGTGATGCAAACATTAAATACAAACCCAGCAGGTGCTGCTCCAGCACACCCACATGCACTAACTCCAGGTATAAATCCTACAACTGTACATTCGATCATGGGTAAAGTACCCGCCAAACGAGAAGAAACTCCATTTTGGTTAGCACAAAAAATGAATACGCTGGAGGCAGTATTTCTCCATATGGGACCTCAGGATAAACATAGAATATTAACGATGTGCTTGCCCTTTGGGATGGTCCCTACAGTAGAAAATTGTAATACCTGGGGTATGGTATTTGCCGCACTCTACACAACCGCACACGGTACACCAACACTTGCCAATTTACCGGAAGTGCTGAAACAAATCCAAGATGAATATGGGGCTGCCCCGGCCCTAGATTTGGGGATGCAATTGATGGGCAATTTTGCCACAGTGTCCTCAATCACTTTAAGTAACCTTAAAGGGGAAGCAGTCGCACTTGCAGTCCACATGTGGCTTCGTGATGTTCCGCAACAAGATCAAGAACGAGAGCTGCCTAAAGTAATAGCAGAAACCTATTCAAGTATCGGTCAAGATAGCCTAGGGGCCAGACCACAAAAACCGAAATTCCAGGGTAAATCAAATGAAGATAACTCCAAACAACAACCTGAGGGTAATAAGAAACACTGGGATAAAAAGCAACAAACGCCTAAAAAAGAAAAGGGAGAATCTCTGCGTACGGAGACCCCAGAGAATAGGTATAATCTCAGAAATAGAGATAATATCAAAACGCCTGATAGATATCAATATACTGATACACGCCAATCTCGTTCTTTTCAGGACTCATCTGAAAAGAGAAATGAGAGAGGTGGGCGATCAGAGCGAAGAACAGATTTTGTGAAACCGAGACATGAATCAAAATGCTCTTTGGAGGTTTCTGTTAAAAAGGAAGTGAAACCTGCCCAACAAAAACAACCATTTAAAAAGAAAAAAGTGTCAGCAGTCGCAGTCCGACATGCCACACTGGAAGAGGGTCCTCTTGAAAAACAAGAATTGGGCTCTAGCATTGCTAGACAGCGCGGCAGAGGTCACAATAGTTCGCCGGAATCTTCTAGAGCTTCTGGAGGTGAAAGCAACTGATGACTTTATACAAGTAGAAACAGCGGACATGCGTGTCTCCAAGCCTGATAGGGTGTACAAGGAAACGCTACAATTAGAAGGAGACATTGAACGCACAATAGACGCAATCTTTTGGGATCGCATAGTAAAAGTGTATGATGTCTTGTTGGCCAAACAAGATTGGCTGCCTGACTTTGTCCGTACCTGCCCATATGGAGAAGATGTCATTAAGCCTTCCTTCTCGCCCCTTGTTCCAGAGGAACTAGCTGAATCCTATTCCATTGAATGGGCTCTAGCACAAGCACCTGCATTATACAGAAATCATGTAGGATGGGATAGAGATTCCCCCTACCATGTAATTCCCATTAAAAGTGAACCTCAGCCACAACCGCAGTATCCTATAAAACATGAAGCAAAAGCACCAGTGAGAGAAATACTCACGCAATTAGAGTACCAGGGTGTGATTGAACCCTGTGTCTTGCCAATGAATAATCCTCTATTCCCCGTAGCTAAACCAGACCATTCATACAGAATAGTCTTAGACTACAGACATCTAAATAGTCATACACGCACCTATGCTATACAAAATCCACATAGCACTGCACTAATGAGCAACATAGTGCGTACAAAATACAAAACAACACTAGTTATTTCCAATGGGGTTTTCTGCAAGAATGTAGCACCTAAAAGCAGAGACTTAACAAGCTTTAGCGCACTAGGCTCTCAGAAAAAAATCTGTAGTTTGCCTCAGGGGTATAAGAACAGCCCAGGACTGTTCGCGGCTCTTGTCACTGCCATTTTACACAAGATCGACCCTGAAGCATTCTCCTATGTAGATGATATATATCTCACGGATGATGAATTACTACAACATTTAAGACAGGTAGCCCGCATTGTTGTAGGGTTTGCCGAATTTGGCTACAAATTTAACTGAAAAAAAACAAAAAATAGCCTTCCTCAGCGTCCTGTTTCTAGGGTATGAGCTGTCAAGTGAAGGGAAGAGCCTAGCGCCACAAGTGCGCACAGTTACAACCACCGAATACGATTAAAAAACTCCACTCATTATTGGGTTTCCTAAATTTTGGCAGAACCTACATTCCAGATTATGCTACGTGCATAAAACCTTTATATGACTTAATATGACTTAATACGTCCAGATTTCTCAAGTAAATTCTGGACAACTGAACATACACGCATTCTTAGAGAATTGCAGACAGACATGCTTACAGCACAACATTTACACACAAGGGACAACAAAACACATTTGGTCATCAGGGTAATAGCTGGGGCCATTGGTTTCACCTATGTGACATTTAATGAAGGTAAGACAGTCCTGATTGCATACAAATCACATTTGTATTCAGCAGCTGAACAACGCTTTGCTCCCACAGAGAAAATGCTCACTGCTGTGCAGATGGCTGTCATTAAAGAAAGACCTCTTGCCCAAGGAAAACGCATTATTGTCGTTTCTCCAATCCCAGCCCTAGAGGCTGTTACAAAAGCTAGCGTTCCGAACGCAAAAGCACTACATCCACATTGGATACAATGGGCTGCGTCTCTAACAGCCACTGATGTAGACTGAATTTTCGACCCAAAGTTACAAACTCAGGAATTCCTACAATATGAAGTAGAATATCCAGTTCCAGCAAATACCTTGCCTATTGATCAGTATCATAGAGTCATGTACACCGGTGGCTCTGCACAACCTGCAAATGGAAGTAGACATCAATGTTCTGCTGCTTGCGCAGTCGTAAGTGACTATATGGAAGGGGATACATTTTGTCCTCTACATACCTTTACACAGACCCTAGGGGATTGTACAGCACAATTGGCTGAGCTAAAAGCTCTGCAGATGGCACTGGAACACACAGATCCGGCACAGCCTACGCTGATTGTTTGTGATTCATATTATTGTGTCCAGTTCTTTAATGAATACCTGCATTATTGGCGCCAGAATGGGTTCGGAGACTCCAAAGGCAACACCATTAAACACAGACTACTGTGGGGGAAAGTAGCTGACCTGAAAGAGACACTACCGAATGTCCATGTTGTACATACACTTGGACACCAGCGTGTTTGAATTCACGTTGCTGGAAATACATTGGCTGAGGAAGCTGCAAAGTCAGCAGTGGCAGTAGCCACTGTAGCTGCAGTGACTCTCTCGAGTTCTAAACCAGACACAGACATTTAGGCTGCCGTGAAAGCTACGGCTGATGGTACGCCCTATCCTAAATGATTTCCCAATAAATATCATTATCGTATGGGCAGTATGCTGAACTCTGAAGTTTAGATACCAGGCGAAGGCGTACTAGACATCCCTAACAAAGATGTAAGACCACAATTGATTAAAGCAGCGCATGAGGGGGTGGCATCTGCACATGTTGGTGTGGCGGCTACAATTTCAATCTTGCAGGCCTGTTATTGGTGGCCAGGTCTCTATAAAGAGACCAAGCAGTATGTCCTTTGTTGTGACATCTGTCAACAAATCAAAGTTTCCACTGCCAAGCGCCCGCCGCAGACACCCCTCTTAATTTCAAACAAACCATTACAGTGTGTGTACTTGGACCACTGCGGTCCCCTATCACCTGATAGTGCATACAAATACATATTAGTCGCTGTTGATTCATGCTCCAGATTTGTATGGGTGTGGCCACAGCGCTCGGCTGATGCTCGGACTGTTATTAAAGATTTGCAAGTCTTTATCGGTACATATGCAGTTGCGGCCTTCCATTCGGACCAGTGAGCTTTTGCCTCAAGGGCATTCAGGGACACCATGGCTTTGTTGGGGGTCCAACTCCAGTACTCGTCTCCATTTCATCCAGAGGGAGATAGTGTTGTGGAGTGATTAAACTGCGACTTAAAGCAATCCTTAACAGCCAGAGTCTTAGGTACGGCTCGTAGTTGGCTTAATCACCTGTATGGATTCCAGAGAGCACTAAATAACCTGCCTAGAAGGTCCCTGGGGAGTCGTACTTCATATGAGTGCCTGTTCAGAACTCAACTGTATGTTCCGGATCTTGATGGTCCTGGCGTGGAGGCAGCAGAAACAACTTTTGACATAAATGAACGTGTCGCTGTCTTACAGGAATTGCAACAGTTCCGTGATGATAATTCTTCCAAAGGTGCCGCCTCCACAGGAATTAAGGATGTGCCAGTAACATCTACCGGCTGGATTCCCAATGTTGGGGATCTTGTACGTGAAAAAGGAATTTGGCCCTTCTTATCAAGCACCAGTCCCTGTACTAGGGTTACACGGTACCAGAACTGTTATTCTACCACCATTGGCAGGTGCCAAAGAAAATAGTTTTGTCTCAATTGACAATGTCTAATTACACCATGTGGCCGATCCTGCACAGCCGACCAATAGGAACATGCAGTAGTTCCCGAATCAGTCTCACTACTGGCGAAAAAGTTCGACTACAAGTTGTTTATACCAACACTGATGCCTCTCTGAGCTTGGGGAGGGTGGAAGATGATCTTGCATTAGTTCCAATAACGTCAACTAACTTAGAAACATTTGACTATGTCAACTCGACTACAAGCCAAACGGATGGTGCTGTCTATAGTGTGCCACCACAGGAAACACCAACTCCACCACTGACAACAGCTACGCCATTTGCACGAACTGCCTCTGGTTACTTTGCCCACTTCAACGATGATTTCTCAGACTCATTTGCCTCTTCGACAGCTGATTTGTCAAGTGCACGTAAGCTAACTAACTGGCTTAAAGAAACGTATTTCATTTTTCAATGGAACTATATATAGCTTTCTCTGACTGTCCTAGCCTTTCTACTTTGGATTGGTTTTGTTATTACCTTTTTCTTATTCATACATGGTCATTTTCTTCCTGAAAGATCAACAGTTGAACAGGTGGAGGAGGTTTTGAAACCACATTTTTCGTCACACAAAGTTTGAAGAGATTTATCCTTTGTGAACATTTCCGCTTTGCCAACTCCTGATGGGATTGTTTGGGACAAAGTACTGTTTGATATATATGGTCCCACGGAAATTATTCAAATACCGTATGTGTTCAAATTATCAATTAATGATATAGTAATACCAGGCATTGTATCTGATGATTGGGATGTGAAAACAGTTGATTCTATGATGACAGAATTGCAATATTATACTGTCTTTGAAAACTAAGATGTTTACCCTATCACAACACGGCTATCCGCCAACTTTTCCGGGGCGGAACCAACGCGAATAAAAACACAGCGGAAACAGTACAAAGAAGGGAAAACACTCACCTCTCCACATCTCACGAGGAACCAGGACGCCATGGAGCCAGAACTGCAGATCCTGCCGGTGATTGTCTTCCTGCTCCTCTATCAGGAGCGCCAACGACGGCGGCGATGACCACGGTGAGTACTGCACATACAACACAGGGGAGGGGGGAGGGGAAAGAGAGTGACACACACACGCAACACGCAACACCCCCACCCTCACCCACAACACCATACACACAAATACATGCTGCAACATTAAATATACACCCCCCCTTGAATAACGCAAGGACAAAAGGAAATGATTTGAACGATTCTAATAAAAATAAATCCATCAGTCAAAACTCAAAATCCGGTATATACAATTATGTACACCAACTACACAAGTCCAGATAGTGTACCAATCATTGTCTGTGGACCACTGGATCCAAAATGCATGGGTGAGGCCCACACTAGATACCTGACTCCAAATGGAGGGAACACTGGAGGGGCATCACATAGAAAATATACAGGCACCTCAGGGGGAGGGGGGGCACCTCAGCCTGATGAACGCACGACACCCCTGCTCCATGAGGGGGCTCCATGCCCATAGGTGTATCCTGGGGAGTGCAAAGCCACAGACTCACAAGTCATTCCAGTGGGTGGTTTGCCCACTGCTCTACCCTGGGGAGTGCAAAGCCACAGTCTCTCAAGTCTCTCCATTGGGTGGTTTTCCCACTGCATTATCCTGGGGAGTGTAAAGCCACAGTCTCAAGTCTCTCCAGTGGGTGGTTTGCCCACTGCATAATCCTGGGGAGTGCAAAACCACAGTCTCTCCAGTGGGTGGGTTGCCCACTGCTGCATCCTGGGGAGTGCAAAGCAACAGTCTCTCAAGTCTCTCCAGTGGGTGGTTTGCCCACTACTTTATCCTGGGGATTGCAAAGCCACAGTCTTTCAAGTCTCTCCAGTGGGTGGTTTGCCCACTGCTGCATCCTGGGGAGTGCAAAGCCACAGTCTCTCAAGGGGATAACAGTCTCCACTGGTTCTGGAGGGGGCTTGGTGCCCAGAGTGATTCATCCTGTCAAGGACTGAGGTATTGGATGTATATCTCCACTGGTTCTGGAGGTGGCTTGGTGCCCAGAGTGCCTCATCCTGCCAAGGACTCAGGTAGTGGATGTTTCTCTCCACTGGTTCTGGAGGGGGCTTGGTGCCCAGAGTGCTTCATCCTGCCAAGGACTGAGGTAGTGGATGTATCTCTCCACTGGTTCTGGAGGGGGCTTGGTGCCTAGAGTGCTTAATTCTGCTAAGAACTGAGGTAGTGGATGCCTTTCTCCACTGAAAGTGATGCTTCATGGAAGCTGCCCAGGCTCCTGGAACTCACCACCAGCCTCGGGCGACTGACCACTGGGGATGGCAGCCACCTCTGCGGTGATGCCACTGGATCAGGATGTCACGGGGCCGCTGGCGGTGCTTGCGGCGGTATGAGTCGTGGCAGTGCCTGCAGTGGCCTCTGTGACAGCAGTGCTGGCGGCGGGCTCTGTGGCGGCGGTGCTGGTGGTGGGCTTTGTGGCAGCGGTGCTGGTTGTGGGCTCTGTGGCAGCGGTGCTTGCGGCCGGGTCTGTGGCAGCGGTGCTGACGGCGGGCTCTGTGACAGCGGGGCAGGCGAAGGGCTCTGTGGCGGTGGTGCTGGTGGCGGGGTCTTTGTCAGCGGTGCTGGTGGCAGGCTATGTGACAGCGGTGGTGGCGGCGGGCTCTGTGGCGGCGGTGCCGGTGGTGGTGTCTGTAGGGGCGGTGCTGTTGGTGGGGTCTGTGACAGCAGTGCTGGTTATGGGGTCTGTAGCGGTGCAGGTGGCAGTGCAGGCGGCGGTCTTCTCCGCCGTACAGGTTGGCGTTGACGTGGAAAGAAGGTGTGACACTGGTCCCTCAGTCGGTGCCACCATGCCCTCTCTTGACCTGCCCTTCAGTTTCTGGCCCTTCCCCACCTTTGATGGTGGTGCAGCTGTCTTGCCACTATCACCTTTTGTTTTCACTGACCCCTTGGCGGCATGTGTTTTCTGCTTCTCCCTCTGGGATGTGGGCAATTTTTTTAGCTTGGCAGGTGGCGGAATGTCCTTGCCCTCGCTCTGTGGCACACTGGCAGCCCTGATGGTTGGCGCACTCCAATAGCCCGCAGTTGCTGGCAGCAGTGTGGCTGGAGATGTGGTGGCTGAGGTGCTGGGTTGGGACCTGGAAAGCCTGGCCCTAGGGGACGGACGGGGGGGAGGTGTAGGGAAGAGGTCAATATTAGCCAGGAAAAGTTTTTTAGACACACTGGGGCGGGTAGATGGAGGGGGTTTGGGATTGGAGGAAGAGGTAGTGGTTGTAGGAGGCATACGTCTGCTGAATTTGGGTGAAGGTGCATGGCGGGAGGCTGTTGTGAGGTGGATGGCTGTTGGGTGGGTGTGTGCCTGCGTTTATGTACTTTGGGAGGAGGGCTCACTGACACACTGGGAGAGGACACAGGGGATGTGTGAATGGTAGTGGGGGTGGTGCACGTGAGCGGTGTGTGGTGATGGGTGTGCTGGTGATGGAGGTAGAGGCTGAAGATGTAGTGCATGCAGGTGTGAGTGGGGATGAGACTGGGAGGGACGAGGGAGATGTGGAGGAGGGGGACACAGTGGAGGCAGTGGATGTTGGTATGTCTGCATGGGTATGATGCTTGTGTGAGGGCCTGTGGGATGTGTGGTGCTTATGTTTGCCTGGGCTATTTTGTGTGTTGAGGTGTGTGCATGCTGGTCTCATGGTGTGCTAGGGATAGGCTGAGGTACAGGGGATTGGGTCTGGGTGGAGGAAGTTGGAGGGGGGAGGCTGGAGACAGGGACAATGGCTGCCATCAGTGCTGAGGCCAGAGTCTGAAATGCTCTCTGTTGGGCTGCTTAGCCAGAATGCATGCCCTCCAGGTATGCATTTGTTTGTTGCAAATGCCTCTCAACACCCTGGATTGCATTCAGAATGGTAGACTACCCAACAGTGAGGGATCTCCGGAGGTCAATAGCCTCCTCACTGAGGGCAGCAGGGCTGACTGGGGAAGGGCCTGAGGTGCCTGGGGCGAAGGAGATGCCCACCCTCCTGGGTGAACGGGCATGGGACACACGCTGAGGGGCTGTTGGGAGGGCGGTGCTGGTAGGGGGGGTGGCAGCTGTACCTGTTGATGCGGGGGACACAGAGGGGCACTCCACCACAAGGGAGCTCCCATCAGAGGAGGAGTCGCTGTCACTGCTGTCACCTCCTGTCCCCGACGTGGAGCTTCCCTCGCCCTCCATCCCACTGGTGGCTTCATACTCCGTTGTTTCGCCCTCCAGGGCCAAGTGGGATGCAGCTCCCTCCTGCTCCGGTGCCACTGCTCCTCCACCTGATGATGCTATTGCACACAAGAACAGGGAGACCACAAAAAGGAGGGGGGAACAGAAGAAAGACATGTTCAGTGCATGCAACACCACTACCGTTGGCGGACACTACAGACACAGCAGCCCTCTGCACTACGCCATGCACTTATAGTTCCTAGATTATTCACATGCCCATGGGGTACAAGACCTAAGCCTGATTGCTGCACATATGGAAGTCACAGGAGCCTGACTTGGTGTAGATGACACTAACCACTAGTGGGGTTGGGGTTCCACTGAACCTGCCTTACAAGGGACCTTGCCTACCAAGCCCGCCCTGGCCTAGGGGAACCCACTGCCCACCTCCCCCACCTCGATGAATCTGACTGTACTCACCCCATTGTGGCTGCTGTGATGCCCTCTAGCGCCCACCCAACTCCGGATACGCCACTGCAAGGATCCGGAACTTCAGGGGGGTCATGGTGCGATGGGCACCCCCTCCCACGTTGGAAGGCCATCCCCAGCTGGGCCTCCGCTGTCTTCTTGCTCCAGCGGCAAAGGTCCTCCCATCTTTTCCAGCAGTGGGTGCTCCGTCTGTGGTGGACCCCAAGGGTCCGGACGTCCTTGGCGATGGCATGCCAAATAGCCTTCTTCTGGTGGGCGCTGGCCTAGAGGAATAGTACAGGGGAAAAGGAAAATCTTTACAAATCCGGACCGTCATTCTCATTGGCCCACGTTCCCACCCTTGCCCTGACGCACATACACTCACCGCCTGCTCATAGAGGCCTCAGTCCCCCCCCATGTATCTTCCATCCACACCACTCCAAACAGGCATTACCCATGCATCATGCTCACAGTGAACTCACCTGTTTGTCTGGAGGACCGTACAGTTGTGTGTACTGGGGGAGGATCCCATCCACTAGTTTTGCCAACTCCTCCGAAGTGAAGGCAGGAACCCTTTCCCCAGACACATGAGCCATGGTCGCTTCCAGACTGAGGTCACAGCAGCACTTGCAGTGTAGGTCCTCTCCTATTGAAGGTCAGGTATCAAGTGAGTGAACAGACAGAAAATGTCGGTCATATCCCCAACATCATAGGTGCCAGTGATGGGAAACGTGGCCTTGGTACCCCCACGCAGGAGGGAACAGGTGTACAGAAACCAGAAGAGCTACCATTCGATGAATGTGCAGATGGTGTGTTTGGCCGACCAGTACATCTCCCATGTGAATGCCAAATTTCCTGGCTCAGTGCATGACGCTTACATTTTGAGGAATAGCAGCATCCCTTATGTGATGGGGCAACTCCAGAGGCACTGTGTGTGGCTAATAGGTGAGGACAAGGACTCTATACAGTGTGAATAGTTGTCTGGGTATGAGGTTGTCCCTACGGGTTAGTGTGTGTCTAACAGTTGTCCCTCGAAATTTGCAGGTGACTCTGGGTACCCCAACCTGTCATGGCTACTGACCCCAGTGAGAAATCCCAGGACAAGGGCAGAGGAGGCACATGGGCGAACTAGGAGGGTGATCGAACGGACCTTCGGCCTCCTGAAGGCCAGGTTCCGGTGCCTCCATATGACAGGTGGTTCTCTCTACTACTCACCAAAGAAGGTGTGCCAGATCATCATGGCCTGCTGTATGCTGCACAATCTGGCTTTGTGATGACAGGTGCCTTTTCTGCAGGACGATGGTCCAGCTGGAGGTCTTGTGGCAGCTGTGGAGCCTGTGGACAGTGAAGAAGAGGAGGCAGAAGAAGAGGATATCGACAACAGAAACAACGTTATCCAGCAATACCTACAGTGAGACACAGGTAAGAAGATGTCACTGCCTCACACATCTCATCCTACTGTTTGAGCTATCATAAGTCTGTCATTTTCACTCAGTGTATGGACCCTGACTTGTCAATTTGCCTTTCCATTTAACAGATGTGGGTCCCACTTTGTGACCTCTGCTATATTTCCTCCAGCCCTACAGCTGTGTTTCATCGGTATTTGGACAATTAAATTAACATTGCTATATTCCATAGTTATTGCAATTACACATTTGTGAAAGTAGAGACTGACTCCAGATTGTTTTGTGATTGATGTGTGTTTATTTCTGTGCAAATAAGTAAAGGGAGTTGTAAAATGGGCAGGTGTGATGTTGGAGAAATGTCCATGGCAGAGTCCAGTCTATTTGTTTCACAGGTGCATTGTCCAAAGGGGCATAGGAAGTGGAGCAAGGGCAGTTGAAGGATGGACAGGGTGACAAAGTGGGACAGAAGGGTGACATTCAGGGGGATCTCATTTCCTGGCGGGGGTCTTGGCAATGTTCTCTGTCTTGTTTCTGGATCTCAGGGACAGTTTGCGAGGTGGCTCTCCATCTGCAGGGGGTGGGGTGCTGGTGTTGTGGTCCTGTGGCGGTGCTTCCTGTCCACTAGCGCCGGCGGAGGTGGAGGGCTGTTCATCATCCAAGCTAGTGTCAGAGGTCCCTTGTTGTGCCACAGTGTCCCTCCTGGTGTTGACAAGGTTCTGCAGCACCCCTACAATGGTGACCAGGGTGGTGTTAATGGACTTCAGTTCCTCCCTGATCCCCAGATAGTATTCCTCCTGCAGCTCCTGGGTCTCCTGAAAGTTGGCCAGTACCGTTGCCATCCTCTCCTGGGAATGATGGTACGCTCCCATGATTTTGGAGAGTGCCTCATAGAGAGTGGGTTCCCTGGGCCTGTCTTCCCCCTGTCACACAGCAGTCCTCCCAGTTTCCCTGTTTTCCTGTTCCTCTGTCCCCTGAACCTTGTGCCCACTCTCACTGCCCCCAGGTTCTTGGGGTGGTGGGTTTGCCTGGGGTCCCTGCAGGGGTGGACACACTGCTGCTTGACTTGTCCTGGGGACAGAGGGATGGGCCCGCTGGGTGGGTGCTGTGGTGGTGTTTCCTGAGGGGGGAGGCTCTGTGATAGCTTGTGCCAGTGTTAGGGGAACCGACTGGCCTGAGGTCCCAGATGGGCCCGGGCTGGTCATCTTGATCCAGTTGTGCAGAGCTGCTGTCATCACTGTGGGCCTCTTCTGTGGGGGGACTGGATTTGTCTGGAACCTCCTGTCCGGTGACGTTGGGTAGGGGTCCTGCATGGGTGTAAAGGCATGATTATTGTATCTGTGTGTGCCATTGTGTGCAATGGGTGAGTGTCCCTGTACTCCAGTACTTGCATTCTTGTCTAGGTCCTTGTGTGATAATTGGTTTGGGGTCTGTGTGGGTATCTTTAGTGGACATGCTTTGGCGATGGGTGTCCATGCTTTGCTGTTGAATGCAGGACTTGGTGTTGGGATGGGAGGGTTGTGATAGTGGGATATATGTGAGGTGTTGGAGTGATGGGGTGAGGGTGAGGGTGGGGGCATGTGATGGCATGCAGGTAGGGTGGGTGATATAATAGTTAAGAGTTGACTTACCAGAGTCCATTCCTCCTGCTACTCCTGCAAGGCCCTCAGGATGTAGTATTGCCAAGACCTGCTCCTCCCATGTTGTTAGTTGTGGGGGAAGAGGCGGGGGTCCACCGCCAGTCCTCTGTACTGCAATCTGGTGTCTGGAGACCACGGAACGCACCTTCCCCCGTAGGTCGTTCCACCTCTTCCTGATGTCATCCCTAGTTCTTGGATGCTGTCCAACTGCATTGACCCTGTCGACGATTCTGTGCCATAGCTCCATCTTCCTAGCAATGGAGGTGTGCTGCACCTGTGATCCGAATAGCTGTGGCTCTACCCGGACAATTTTCTCCACCATGACCCTGAGCTCCTCCTCAGAGAACCTGGGGTGTCGTTCAAGTGCCATGATGTGGTGTGGGTGATGTGTGAGGTGGTGTGTGTTGTGATGTGTGAGGGGATGTGTTGTTGTGTGTTGTTTGAGGTGTGTGGATGTTGTGTGAGTGATGATGTGTGTGTCTGTGGATGCTAGTGTTGTTTCTAGTGGTGTCTCTCTCTGGCCTTCTTTCAAAATTTTGATAGTAAGGGTTTGTGGCTGATGTGGGTGTGTGCTTTACATTGGATTGGGTGTGTGGGAGTGGTATGTGTATGTGTATCAGGTGTGTGTATTTCCAATTGTCCAATGTGGTTGTGTTTTGTAAATGTGTGTGTATTTTGAGCGCGGCGGTGTGTACCGCCAATGGAATACTGCGGTTGAAAGACCGTCGCGTGGATTTGTGGATCGTGATAGTGTGGGCGTATTCCTGTTGGCGTGACGATATTGTTGTCGCCAGTTTATCACTGACCTTTGGTGTGGCGGACTTGTGTGGGTGTCTGTATTATGGCGGATTCTGAGCTGTGGGTCGTAATAGCTGTAGTGGAATTCCGCCGCCACTGTGGTGTGTTGGCGGTCTTCTGCACGGCGGTAAGCAGGATTTACCGCCAATGTAATGAGGGCCATAGTGTAGGAAAATTATGCCAACAGTGGCTAAAATCATCCTCACTAAACATGGTTAAAGAACACCTCAATCTCTTGTCTAACACCACTGACTTACAAGATTTCTTGTCAGGCCGCAGAACACCTCATCGGAAGCGCTTCTTATATGCAGTATACAATGAAATATGCACATTTTCCCAACAAGATGCTGCTGCCCGGTTAAGGCAAATAGATCAGGAAAATCTAAAAAAGGCATTAGCTATTGTGGATAATGGGATTAAAACCTTGTCCAACCGGATTTATACAATTAACAACATTATCTCTTCTGCTATAGACATTATACAATCTGATATGTCTTCTCTATACCATGGACAGAGTCAGATCAGGTCCATTATTCAGTTGGGTTGGACCCTTCAAACATTTTCTTCTTTTAATCTGACGCAACAACAACTAATGGCTAAGAAAGAAGTGACTTATGTCATGCTTAACATCGAGAAATTAGAAAAGTTGCCTTTTACCGTTGCTGAAATACCATCGGCAGAGGGGTTAATACATGGGGTTATTAATCTGCCTATTTCCACACTACAATTCACTTCCTGTTTGAAACACATTCCGGTAGGCAGATATGAAAAGCTGAGATAGTTACATCCATGAGGTGTGGGAGCTTCCATTCTCGTACAAATGCTTTAATGGCATGAAAGAGGTCTTTCTTAGTGGTAGTGAATGCAAGACTTCTGTCAGCCATTCAATGATATGTAAACAGCTGTCCTTGCATGGGGCAAGGACAGCTCGCCTCGGCTGCAAACTTGGCTTGTTATCTTAAGGGAGTTCCAGCCACCTTGATTAGACCTACGTTCCAGGTGCTTTCAAACGGCAGCTACGTCCTTCTCAATAGTGAAGACTGTTGTGGCATGCGAGACGGAATAGTTTACGTTGTTTCGGTCTCTAAGGCCCATATTCATACTTTTTTAGCGCCGCATTTGCACCGCTTTTTGATGCAAAAACGGCATAAACTTGCAAAATACAATTGGATTTTGCAAATTTGCACCGTTTTTGCGTCAAAAAGCGGTGCAAATGCGGCGCTAAAAAGGTATAAATATGGGCCTAAGGTCGTTACATGCTGCGGGAACATACTCTTTCCCCCCAACAAATTTAGGGAGGTAGCCGATATCTGGCCTTACATTGCTACTTCAAACGTGAATTTTGACAAGTTAAGTAGACTCAAGGCTTTATTGTTTCAAAAGCATGTGGCCCTTACATCTGCACGCAAGACCTACGCACTTCAAGTGGCAAGGTCATCAGCAGAACTGGAATAGCACATTTTTTCAAAGCTGTTGGTTCTCGTTTTGTTCACACCTTCTCAACATTCAGTTTGATACCTTCAGCTATCCACTCAATTTTCAGTAGTATTTTTGGGGGACTTCTGATAACTTTGGCCTTATTAGCTGGCATCCTACTGTTGTTGTTTATGCGCAATGGCTGTCCCGCTGCAACAAGGACAAATGACAGTGCTCCAATCAGCACAGCTGTGTCCTGAACGTATGATGCAGCATTTTGGAGCAACACTCCTGGAGCAGTTGGAGTGTGACTGGTCTTTGTCATTCAGTCCGGTTTTGTATTGTGTGCAGCCTGTGTTTCGGTGCCTCTGGTGCTCTTTTGAACATGCACTGGAAGTTTGTCTTTCACAGCAGCACCCCCCAGCAACAGATGTTGATCTTTTGATGTTCTCGCTGAGGGTTCATTACCAGACATGCGCACTGAGGCTGCGCTTGCTACGTGAAGCTAATTATGAGTTACCCTTCCTGGAGGATGTTGCCATCAACTCATCAATGGGCACACGGGATGCCGCCTTGGTTGATACTGGGGCTATGGAACACACTTGCTCCTCGATAATTTTTGGCGCTGACTTTCCACCTCTGTCATCTGCCGAAGTGGAAGATCTCCTACTTTCCATGACTGGTACTTAATTTCAACTTTTCTAAATTGACATTATCATTGAATTCTGTTAAATTGCCAAGTAGTGTGCTTGTATGTCCTTTTAACTTGTCAAAATTGACTAGGGTTTTATATATATCTTAGGTTGAGAAATTTTAGTTTTGGCTTGAACCACTTTCAACCGACAAGGGGAGGGTGTTGTGTAGCCATTTTAGTTAAAGCTCCATGCACGTTAGTTTAATACACTAGGCCGCTGTGCACTTTGACGTAGATATATTTTATTCAGCTTCGCATTGTTATTTTTACAATAACCAGTTTTACGGTCTTGTTTTAATTTCTTCTATCTAACTGTTTTGCTTAGCCCAGCACTGTGTTCTCAAACAACACATTCTTGATCACTTTGTGCTTCAGTCTAGGCTACAGTTTGGTACATTGTCGGTGAACATGGTAGAAGTTTAGTCTCCAACATTTGTAGAAAATACACATCCTTACGTAGGGACATTTACTTAGAACATTAGCTGTGTTATTATAAAAACACTTCCTAGTACCATTACACGTTAAGAGGGAGGTTCCAGCCGGGGGACAACTGTATGCTGAATGCTTCGCTGCAGATGCTAACGCAGACTACAGGCCTTTGCTCAGGTATGAGGGTTGATGTCCCCCCGGGGGAACCTGAAAGGCAGGATTAGAGATTAACATGCTGTGCTCAAATTATGATTCAGATAGAAAATAGTCCATCGACTTTAGTGGCAATATGATAGCATTCTTCTTATGCTTCACCCTCATCATCACCATTTTAATATTGTCATGTTGTGTCGTTCTGGTTATTGCAGCTCATGCTTTGCTATCTAAAATGCAGTTGTTTTATTAAACCAGTCTTTAAAACTTATACTGCTTTCATTGTCATTTATATATGAGACCGAATTGTGAATTAGAGAACCGGATGCAACCTGAGTGACCACGACTTCCCTGAGAAGTATGATATGTCATGCACTCGGCTTCCCAATCATCTCTACCTTTCGGGAGAGATGAGGCACTGCTAGTTAGCCGAAGCAAAACACGGATTTGGAGCGACAGGTGTCACCCACCGTGGGTCAGACTCAGTCTCCCACACTGTGGACGATCTTGCTGCTCAAAATCCACTAGTCTCATTAGAATAATGAGAGCCTACGTGACAGTAGAGAGGACCAAGAGGACTATTCCGTACTACCACCTGTGATCCAGGATCCATGCAGCTCAGGAAGAGAGGAAATCCATGCAGTCGGTCCTCGTTGCAGTTGGTGCCTGCGGATGCAGGGGAGTGACACCTTCACTCCAACGGAAATTCCTTCTTTCTTCTCATGCAGACTGAAGACTTGTCACCCTCAGAGGATGTACAGCCAGGAAAATGTTGCAGAAGCTGAAAGGAGCTGTGAAAACAATGTTGCAAGAAGAGTCTTTGTTGCGGATGCAGATTGTCGGTCCCTGGAGGGTCCAGTCACGGTTCCAGTGGCTGGAAGTCGAAGTAGAGGTTGCAGAGGAATCCTGCTGGAATCTTGCAAGCCGAATCAGAGGACCCACCCAAGAGAGAGACGTTAAGTAGCCCTGAAAGGGGAATTGGTCATGTAGCCAAGTGAGCACCTATCAGGAAAGGGCTCTGACATTACCTGCCTGACCAGGCCACCCAGATTATCCCAGAGCTCCCTGACAACCTTGGATTCAAGATGGCAGAACCCAGGGACCCTCTGAAGGAGCTCTGGGTACCACCTCTGGGGTAGTGATGGACAGTGGATTGGTCACTCACTTTTCCATTGTCCAGTTTCACGCCAGAGCAGGAACTGGAGGTCCCTGAACCGGTGTAGACTGGTGTATGCACAGAGGGCTCCAAATGTGCCCTTCGCAGCATACCAGTGGCTTGGGGAGGCTACCACTCCCAAGCCATGTAACACCTATTTCCAAAGGGACAGAGTGTGACCCCCCTCTCCCAAGGGAAACCCTTTGTTCTGCCTTCCTCGGCTTGAGCTGTTCAAGCAGCAGGAAGGTAGAAACCTGTATGAGGGGTGGGAGCAGCTTGGGCTGCCTGGAAAACCCCAGAAGGCTGGTAGGGGCAATGCTGGGGGTCCTCTAAGGAGCCCCCAGAGTGCACGGAATCATACTTCCAATACTGGCAACAGTATACTAAGGACTTACATGGGGCACCAGTATGCCAAATGTGGGATGAAAGTAGCCAAGTTACCAAGTAAGAAAGGGAGGCAGCATAATCACTGGGGTCCTGGTTAGCAGGATCCCAGTGAACACAGTCAAACCCACTGACCAACAGGCAAAAAGTGGGGGTATCCATGCTTAAAAAAGGCCACTTTCCTATACCGGTGCTCTGTAGGATGGGCCAAATTTCTTCTTCACAGCAATCTTCTTACAAACCAGATCCCCAACTTTAGGAATCCAGCCTGTAGAAGCTTTTGGCAAATTCCTTATTCATAAGGTGGCAGCATTGGCGGATGAATTATCATCACACAATTGCTGACGCTCTTTTAAGACAGTGAGACGTTCCTTACTGTCAAAAGGTGTGTCTGCTGCCACCAAACCAGGGCCATCTAGATATGGGATATACATAGGTATTCCAAAGAGGACCTTGTAAGGAATGCGTCCTCCCAAGGACTGTCTTGGCATATTTTTCAGTGCTCTCTGGACCCCATATAGGTGATGAAGCCAACTGTGGACTAAACCTAATACTCTAAATGTTAAGGACTGCTTTAGATCTCAATTCCTCCTCTCCACTACCAATTTACCCTCAGGATGCCAGGGTGAAGAGTAACGAGTTCAACACCCATCGTCCTCATGGTGTCCCTGAATGCCTTAGAGGCAAAGGTAGGAGGGCCCTGGTCCGAATGAAATGGTGCAACTGCATATGTACCAATAAAGATCAGCTAGTCTTTAATAACAGTTCAAGAGTCAGCCGACTGCTGTGGCCATACCCACAGGAATCTAAAACATGAGTCTACAGCTACTAAGATATATTTGTATGCACCATGAGGTTGGAAGGGACCACAATGGTTCAGGTACACACATTGTAATGCCCTGTTGGACACTAAGGGGTATACTTATACTCTGTTTGCACCGGATTTGCGTCCTTTTGTTTTACAGAAATCTGGCACAAACTTAACTCCATATTTATAATTTGGCGCTAGACATGTCTAGCTACAAAATATTGGAGTTAACGTCATTTTTTGCCTGCAGAAAACTACCTTGCATCAATGAGATGCAAGGTAGGCATTCCTGGGCTATAAATGACTCAAAGGGCCTAGCGCATTATTTATCCTCCCGTACAAAATTCACGCACAGGAGAAGGAGGGCCTTAAATAACGGGCACTAAGCCTGCTTAGCACCATTATTTAATGCCTGGGTCAGGGCAGGCGTAAGGGGACCTGGAGGCAGATTTCCATGGTTGGATGGGGGACCCATCCGAAGGTAGGTCTGGGTAGGTATTTTTTTTTACTGACAATGCCGCTCTGGGGCCCTGCCTTGGGGCCCCCTGCACGGCGCTGGCCCCAATGGCCATGCCCAAGGGACATTCGTCCCCTGGGCATGGCCATTGGGGTGGTGGAAAAGACAGGAGCCATGTCCATGGGGCTTGTGTGCCAGAAAATGTCACTACACTGCTTAGAGGCAATTGTTTTGCCTCTAAACAGTGTAGTGCCATAATTTGGCGCCCAAGCCCCAGTTCCTTCTTCGCCTCCCAGGCCCTATTAGCGTCCTTAAAAAGGACTCTAACAGGGCCTTAGCGCCACCTAGCGCCATTCCTTAAATATGGCGCCCGCCCGGCGTCTAGGCATTCCCGCTAGCAGGTGCTATACTTTTTGCCGCAAACCTGCACTAATGCAGGTTTGCGGCAAAAAGTATAAATCTGTCCCTAAGAGGGATGTCTGCGGTGGGCGTTTGATGTTTGAGCCTTTAGTTTGCTGGAAAATGTCACAACAAAGGACATATTGCTTAGTCTGTTTGTATAGACCTGCACACCAGAAGAGTTTCTGTAAGAGTGTTATTGTGCCCACAACCCCAGCATGAGCAGATGCAACACCCTCATGTGCTGCTTTGATAAAATCTAATCTCTGGTCTCGGTTGGGAATCACTCGATCTCCAACCCCAGGAATTGTTCCAAAGGCAACATTCTGTGCACTGATAAGGTATTAATATTTGGTAGGGTATGCTTTTGGAAGAGGCTTGCCTTCAGCTGAAGCTTTCACAGCAGCCAGAATGTCATTATCCAAACTAGTTTGGGAACGAGTCACTGCAGCAACAGAAGCCATAGCTACTACGGATTTGTCTGCTTCATCGGCCATAGTGTTGCCAGTAACGTTTCCACCTACACGTTGGTGGCCCAATGTCTGAACTACATGAGCATCAGGTACCTTATCCTTAAGATCAGCAACCCTCCCACACAAAGTTCTGTGTTTTATGGGGTTTCCCTTTGAGCCTCTAAATCCGTTCAACCGCCAATGATTAAGATATCATTGTAGGACTGGACACAGTTATACGAATCACACTCTATCAATGTAAGGTGTCTTGGATCTGTATGTTCCAGTGTCAGGATGAGGGGTTTGATATCAGCAAAGTGTGTTGTGCAGTCCCATACGGTCTGCGTGTAGGTATTGTGAGGGTGGAACACACCAATCTTTATCACTCTGCTCACAGCTGCGCAAGCTGCTGAATATTGATGGTTTGTTCCTAGAGTTGGTTGTGCTGAGCCATCAGTGTAAATGAGTGTGATATCTGTCAGGTGGCAAGATGTTAAGAGGTGTGAGGTACTCCTGTCCATATTGGAGAAAGTCTTGTGTCTGAAGTTTTAGATCAAAGATGTAATCAACATTGGTGGCAGTCAGGGAGGTTCCCCATTGAATCCAGCGTGGATGCAATGCTTTAGCGTTAGGAACACTTGCTTTGGTGACAGTCTCTAACGCTGGCACTGGGATAACAACAATAATGCGTTTCCCCTGGGCAAGTGGCCTCTCCTTGAATACAGCCATCTGTACTGTAGTTAAAATGTTTTTTTGGGGGTGCAAAGTATTGTTCTGCATTGGAGTACAAATGTGATTTATATGCTATGGGCACCATGTCGCCTTCGCTAAAGGTGACATAAGTGAACCCAATGGCCAAATTTGTTTTGTTGTCACGGTTGTGTAAGTGTTTTGCTTCCAGCATATCTTGCTGCAGTCCTCTAAGGGTGTGTGTGTGTTCAACTGTCCAGTTTCTGCTGGAGAAATCTGGGCGTCATAAATTGGCTTTATGCGTTGTGCATACCAGGAATATAAGTTCCACCAATGTTGAAGAAACCAAGTAAAAACTGCAGTTTCTTAATAGTGTTTTGTGGCTGGAGTTGAGCGCATTTTTCTAAAAAGTGCAGGGTCAGGTTCTCCCCCTTATGTGATAGCTCATATCCAAGGAACAATACATTGAGAAAGGATATTTTAGTTTTCTTGAAATTTAATTTATAGCCAAGGGCTGCGAATCCTAGAACAATCTGATCGACCCTGGCAAGATGAATATTGAGGTCCTCATCTGTAAGATAGACGTCATCCTCATAGGACAACATCTTGGGGTCAATATCATGCAATATTGATGTTACACAGGCTGAGAACAGCCCTGGGCTATTCTTATAGCCTTAGGGTAAACGACAGAAGCGTTTTTGTGAGCCGAATGAGAATGCACTCAGGTCCTGACTTTCATGTGCTAAATTTTGGCAGAAGAAACCACTGGGGATATCCAAGGTTGTTCTGTAGTTTTTTACGTACTGTAGGGCATATTTAACAGCCCCTAGCGCCTCCTTGCAGCATATTTGCGTCATTTTTTTGGGCAAATGTGGCCCAATGAGACCAAAAATGCTGCACCATATTTACAAAGTGACCCAATGCTCGCATTGCGCCACTTTGTAACCCCTTGCGCCACCATATGTCTTTGCCAGGCATAATGTATGAAAGGGGCGTGTTCTGGTGCTAGTGGTGCCATAAAAATGGTGCAAAGTAATCAATGATTTTTTACTTTGCACCTTTTTTAATCTGCATTTTTTAATGCCTGCTAAATGCAGGCATTAAAAATAGGCTCCATTTGATTACAATGGTCCTGTTGGTGCTTTGCAGGATTAATATCATTATTTTTTACACTAATCCTGCAAAGCATCGGACTATCATCAATAATAATTATGCTAGTCACCCTAACTACCACTATGGGGCGCCAAGGGGTGTAGAAAAAGAGGATCTGCACTAGGTGCAGTGCCACTTTTCATTAATCCGCCCCAATGTTGTTAATTAGTGCTGTGCTGTGTGAGTGTTGTATTGTGTATGTGCATGTGTGACTGTTTAAGTGTGTGTAATCTAAGATTATTCTATATGAATGGTCGAGTTTTACAATGGGGAATAACAGGTAATTTATTGCAGAGACACAGGGCTCAATTACACTCTGGCACTCAAGCTGAGTGAGGATCTCCCTCACTGGAGCTTTAGCTTCATATTTAACAGGATGTTGGGGCTGAGGCTGGGGTGGACACCTAATCGATATTTCATGGAACACTTATTCCAACCTACATAACTGCGGTATAGCCAGGTGCTTGCGCTAAAGCCCAGTTGACATCGTAGGCTTCTTTTACTACCTCTAGAACAAGAGCAGAGAAAAAAGGCAAAATGACATCTACCTCAAGTGGGAGCTTACGGACATGTTCGGGTGGCCAGTCTCTTTCAGCCAAAAGGATATCACAACTAAGTTCATCCCAGAATATTACACTAATGGTGCACTCTCTATCTCATCAATTTGGATATTCAAATCATAAACCATGTTGGTTGGGAGAATACGCCCAGCCACAGTCTTGGCAGCAATAAAGTCTCTCGTTGCAGTTGCATCCAGACTCTGGCGACATATTGTGACTTCTGTTGTGCTGTCCAGCAGGGTCACTGCCCATGTCTTGTTCTTTAGCAATGTTCTCAAGTTTGCTTACATTTTTAATTGAAATTGCTGCGTCCTTTTTCTTTTTAAATTGTGGCTTTTGTTGTGGGGGCTTGTCTTCTTTCTTGTCTGAAGACCACTGTGAGTCTTTCTTCTGTTTCACGTAGTCAGGACGTTGCTCTGACTGTCCCACTCTCTCGTCTATCCGGTGCATCCTGAAAGGAACGAGAGGGATGTGAATCAGTATATCTGTCAGGAGCTTTCAAGTTTACTCTGTTTCTGAGATTATGGGCCAAATGTACAAACACTTTTTCCCATAGACACAGAATGGGTAAAAACCTTTGCTACATCTGGCCCTATATCTATTTTTGGAGTTCTCCAGGTGTGGAGAGTCTACTCTCTGACTCTCTGACTTTCTGTCTTTATTTTTGGTTTTGTTTGTCCCGGCGCTTTATAGAACCCTCCTGTGCTTGTTTAGTACATTCCTCAGGGATGGTACTCTGAATTTCAGGATTTTTCAGCTTGGTTCCCAAACTATCCTGTCCTATACTAGTATAGGTATTGGAAATACTTTTCGGTAGCTCTTTCTCCTCTTTCAAGTGTGGAATCTCCTGGAGCCACTACCACTTCCCCTTTAATATTACTGAGTATTATTGAGGAGCGTCATGATTATCATCCCAGCATGTGGCAGTAACTCGAGAATCATGTTGCGATACGCAATAAGAGAGAGCAAGTATTCCTCAAATGACAGTCATTTAAAAATATCTATATTTACATCCTGTGAAGCACACACATTGACTTGCAAGTAATTGACTGTATTTCCTCTCTTATGGCAGAAGTGCCATGTGCTGACTTAATTAGAATACATGTGATGATTTCCTAATCAGGTGAGGCCCATCTATAAATACCAGGATAACTGCCTGACTTGTGCTCTTGATTCAGCTTCTCTCCTGGCAGCTGGCAATGACTGATAAGCTCCTGAATCAGGTATGCCTCCTTTGGGAATTGTCAATGAAAACCTTGTGATTTATGTGAGAGGCATCCAAGATTTACGGACTCTGTTCTTACTGATAGACAGAGATTGTTTTGTGAAAACAGAAGGAGCAATTTGTGAAAACTAGTAGGAATGTCAAGTTGAAGTTAATTTATAGAACAGATTGATTCTGAGATGTGATAACAGAACTTTTCCAAAGGATGTCAAGTGGAAGTTAATTTACAGAAGTAGAATATTTCTGAGATGAGTTAAAAGAGCCTTTTAAAATACTTTAACCCCTTCGCTGCCAGGCCTTTTCCCCCTCAGATGCCAAGCCTTTTTTTGGCTATTTGGGGCAGTTTGCACTTAGGCCCTCATAACTTTTTGTCCACATAAGCTACCCACACCAAATGTGCGTCCTTTTTTTCCAACATCATAGGGATTCTAGAGGTACCCAGACTTTGTGGGTTACCCTGAAGGAGACCGAGAAAATAGCCAACATATAGCAAACATTTTAAAGAAATGGTGAAAAAGGGCTGCAGGGGAAGGCTTGTGTTTTTTTTCCCTGAAAATGGCATCAACAAAGGGTGTGCAATGCAAAAATCACCATCTTCCCAGCTTTCAGGAAGAGGCAGACTTGAATCAGAAAACCCAATTTTTCAACACAACTTTGGCATTTTACTGGGACATACCCCATTTTTACTATTTCATATGCTTTCAACCTCCTTCCAGTTAGTGACAGAAATGGGTGTGAAACCAATGCTGGATCCCGGAAAGCTAAACATTTCTGAACAATAGACAAAATTTTGAATTCAGCAACGGGTAATTTGTATAGATCTTACAAGTGTTTCCTACAGAAAATAACAGCTGAAATAAAAACAATATTGAAATTGAGGTAAAGAATAACAGCCATTTTTCTCCACGTTTTACTCTGTAACTTTTTCCTGCAATGTCAGATTTTTTAAAGCAATATACCGTTACGTCTGCTGGACTCTTCTGGTTACGGGGATATATAGGGCTTGTAGGTTCCCAGGTACCCACAGCCAATAAATGAGCTGCACCTTGCAATGGGTTTTCATTCTCTACCGGGTACACAGCAATTCATTTGCTGAAATATAAAAAGTGAAAAATAGGTATCAAGAAAATCTTTGTATTTCCAAAATGGGCACAAGACAAGATGTTGAGAAGCAGTGGTTATTTGCACATCTCTGAATTCCAGGATGCCCATAGTAGCATATAAATTATAGGGCATTTCTCAAATAGGCTTCTTTTTTACAAACTGTCTTACATTAGGAAGAAAAAAATATACAGAAAGACAAGGGGCAATAACACTTGTTTTGCTATTCTGTGTTTCCCCAAGTGTCCCAATAAAAATGAAACCTCACTTGCGTGGGTAGGCCTAATGCTCTCGACAAGAAATGCAACAGGGACACATCACATTTTTACATTGAAATCTGAGGTGTTTTTTGCAAAGTGCCTAGCTGTGGATTATGGCCTCTAGCTCAGCCGGCACCTAGGGAAACCAACAAAACCTGTGCATTTTTGAAAAATAGACACCTGTGGGAATCCAGGATGGGGTGACTTGTGGGGCTCTCACCGGGAACTGTTACCCAGAATCCTTTGCAAACCTCAAAATCTGGCCACAAAAACACTTTTTCCTCATATTCTGGTGACAGAAAATTCTGGAATCTGAGAGGAAACACAAATTGCCTTCGACCCATCATTTCCCCTAAGTCTCCCAATAAAAATGGTACCCCACTTGTGAGGGTAGGCCTAGTGCCCACAAAAGGAAATGTCCCAAAACACTGCCTGGACACATCAAAATTATCTAATACAAAACTACCTGTTTTTGCGGGGGGCACCTGCATTTTTGGTCCTGGGCTTAGCAGCCATACAGGGAAACCTACCAAACCCAGACATTTCTGAAAACTAGAAAACCGAGGGAGTCCAGGGAGGTGTGACTTGCATGGATCCCCGGGTGTTTTCTTACCCAGAATCCTCAAATGTAGCTAATAAATCACATTATTCCCACATTTCTTGTTTCGCTCCTCTGTGTTCCTCCATATCCCCTGATATAAAATGGTACCTCACATGCGTGGGTAGGCCTAATGCTCGCGACAGCAAACTCAACATGGACACATCACATTTTTACATTGAAATCTGACATGTTTTTTGCAAAGTGCCTAACTGTAGATTTTTTCCTCTAGCTCAGCCGGCACCTAGGGAAACCTACCAAACCTGCACATTTTTAAAAACTAGACACCTAGGGGAATCCAAGATTGGGTGACTTGTGGGGCTGTCACCAGGTTCTGTTTCCCAGAATCTTTTGCAAACCTCAAAATTTGGCCAAAGAAACACTTTTTCCTCTCATTTCAGTGATAGAAAGTTCTGGAATCTGAGAGGAGCCACAAATTTCCCCCAAGTCTCCTGATAAAAATGGTACCTCACTTGTGTGGGTAGGCCTAGTGCTCGAGATAGGAAATGCCCCAAAACACTATCTGGACACATGAGAATGATCAAATACAAAACTACCTGTTTTTGAGGGTGGCACCTGGGCTCAGCAGCCATCTAGAGAAAACTACCAAACCCAGACATTTCTAAAAACTAGACACCCAAGGGAGTCCAGGGAGGTGTGGCTTGCGTGGATCCCTCAATGTTTTCTTACCCAGAATCCTCAGCAAACCTTAGCTAAAAAAATCACATTTTTCCCCCATTTCTGTGTGGGATCACCGCACCGGGACAAATTTCCTACCACCCAGCGTTCCCCTCAGTCTCCCGGTAAAAATCTTACATCACTTGTGTAGACGGGCCAAGTGCCTGTGACAGGGAAGAGCCAAAAACATGTTGAAATTGAGAGGGAACCAAAGCGGGTCCAAAAGGGCAGTTTGAAAAAAAAAAATTTTAGGCTGACAAGTGCAGCAGAATTGTTATCGGTATAGATGAGACAATGTTGGGTGGTAGGGATTTTGTAGATTCCTGCAGATTCCGGAATGTTTCATCACAAAAATATGGGAAAAATGTGTGATTTCCAGCAAAGTTGGAGGTTTGCACGGCATTGTGGGTAAGAAAATGGTGCGGGTGCATGTGAAGCATACCACTCTGGAATCAACCAGATGTTTAGTTTTCAGATGTGTCTAGGTCTTGAGGATTTTTCTAAATGGCAGCATCTCAAAGTCAAAAGGGATGATTTTTAAGGTTACCAAGCTCTCATGGCCCAAATGTAAAACAAAAACCCAAAATAATCAAATGTCCTCTTGCTTGCCGTGGTATAAGATGTTTTAGTGTGTGTGGGGAGAGCTGAAACAAGCTTACCCCCTTCAGTTTTCTGTTTCTTTTTAATTCCATGGCATCTAGTAGACTTTCTTCCCTCCGGGGTGTGGATTGGGGTTAATTGCCCCATCTGCCCACTGGTGGGCAGAACAACTTTGGCCACATTTATTTGGGGTGGGGATATGGTCAAACTTCCACCCTCTTATTTTGAAAAAATTATCTTCCCTGGTGGGCTTTCTGCCCCCCCTGTGGGCAGATGGGCCTTCCAAAAATAGTCCAATCTGCTCCCAAGGGGGGCAGATATGGGCAACAGTAATGTGCCCCCATGGGGAGCGACCCTTGCCCAAGGGGCTGCCCCACCAAACAAAACACACACATACACACACACCAATCCCTGGTGTCAAGTGGTTTCTGCCTGGCCTAACAAAAATAGGCCGATCTACCCCAAAGGGGGGCAGAAATGGCCTAAATACAATTTGCCCCCCAAGGGAGCAACCCTTGCCTAAGGGGTCGCTCCCCACATATAAAAATAAATAAAAAATAAACAAAAAAATGTATCCCTGGTGTCTGGGGTTTCCCCCCCCCCCCCGGGGGCAGATTGGCCTAATATTATATTAGGCCAATCTTCCCCTGGGGGGGGGCATAAATGGCTTATAAATATTTTACCACCCCCGGGGAGCGGCCCTTGCCCAATGGGCCGCTCCCCTTATGCGTAATTTTTTTTTTTTTAAATCACTGCTGTCTAGTGGTTTCTGCCCCCAGTGGTGGCAGAAATGGCTTAAAAATAATTTGGCCCCTGGTGAGGAACCCTTGTCGAAGGGGTTGCTCCCCACATATAAAAAAAGAAATAAACAACAAAAAAAATTATCACTGCTGTCTAGAGGTTTTCTGCCCCCAGCAGATCGACCTAATTATATTAGGCTGATCTGCCCCCAGGGGAGGCAGAAATGGCCTAAAAATATTTTGCCTCCCCCCCCCCCGGGGATTGGCCCTTGCCCAAGGGGCCGCTCCCCTTATGCGTAAGTATATTAAAAAAACAAAATCCCTGGTGTTTAGTGGTTTCTGCCTCCCCGGGGCAGAAATGGCCTAAAAACAATTTGGCTCCCAGGGAGCGACTCTTGCCTAAGGGGTCGCTCCCCACACATAAAAGAAAAAAGCAATGTGTCCCTGGTGTTTAGAGGTTTTTTGCCCCCACCCCCGGGCGCACAAATGACTTTAAAATTATTTGGCCCCCTGGGGAGCGGCCCTTGCCCAAAGGCCGCTCCCCTCATTCGACAACAAAAACCAAAACAAAATCCCTGGTGTCTAGTGGGCTTTTCTGCTGCCCGACCACATCGCGATCGCGCAGTAGAATTGCTTTCAGAGACATGAAAGGAAAGGAAAGGGCTTTCCTTTCCTTTCATGCCTCTGCCAGCCCCCTCCTCCAGAGCGGAAGAGAAATGCTTTTGCATTTCCCATCCGCATCGCGCTGGTAGCATGCTTCCAGCGCGATGGGAGGTGACCTCTGATGAGGTCAGCACGTGATTGTATGCTGATGTCATCAGACGTCACTGGGGGGGTTCAGGGGTGATCGGGAGTGGAAGGAGAAGCGATTCCCCTTCCAGGCCTGACCTGGGGTGTGAGAAAGTAGCCTCTTTCTAGCCTTGTTACCCCCACTTTTGGCCTGTTTGTGAGTGTATGTCAGGGTGTTTTCACTGTCTCACTGGTATCCTGCTAGCCAGGGCCCAGTGCTCATAGTGAAAACCCTATGTTTTCAGTATGTTTGTTATGTGTCACTGGGACCCTGCTAGTCAGGACCCCAGTGCTCATAAGTTTGTGGCCTATAGGTATGTGTTCCCTGTGTGGTGCCTAACTGTCTCACTGAGGCTCTGCTAACCAGAACCTCAGTGGTTATGCTCTCTCTGTACAAATTGTCACTAACAGGCTAGTGACCAATTTTACCAATTTACATTGGCTTACTGGAACACCCTTATAATTCCCTAGTATATGGTACTGAGGTACCCAGGGTATTGGGGTTCCAGGAGATCCCTATGGGCTGCAGCATTTATTTTGCCACCCATAGGGAGCTCTGACAATTCTTACACAGGCCTGCCACTGCAGCCTGAGTGAAATAACGTCCACGTTATTTCACAGCCATTTTACACTGCACTTAAGTAACTTATAAGTCACCTATATGTCTAACCTTTACCTGGTAAAGGTTAGGTGCAAAGTTACTTAGTGTGAGGGCACCCTGGCACTAGCCAAGGTGCCCCCACATTGTTCAGGGCCAATTCCCTGGACTTTGTGAGTGCGGGACACCATTACACGCGTGCACTACATATAGGTCACTACCTATATGTAGCTTCACAATGGTAACTCCGAATATGGCCATGTAACATGTCTATGACCATGGAATTGCCCCCTCTATGCCATCCTGGCATAGTTGGCACAATCCCATGATCCCAGTGGTCTGTAGCACAGACCCTGGTACTGCCAAACTGCCTTTCCCGGGGTTTCACTGCAGCTGCTGCTGCTGCCAACCCCTCAGACAGGTTTCTGCCCTCCTGGGGTCCAGCCAGGCTTGGCCCAGGAGGGCAGAACAAAGACCTTCCTCTGAGAGAGGGTGTTACACCCTCTCCCTTTGGAAAATGGTGTGAAGGCAGGGGAGGAGTAGCCTCCCCCAGCCTCTCGAAATGCTTTCATGGGCACACATGGTGCCCATTTCTGCATAAGCCAGTCTACACCGGTTCAGGGACCTCTTAGCCCTGCTCTGGCGCGAAACTGGACAAAGGAAAGGGGAGTGACCACTCCCCTGACCTGTACCTCCCCAGGAGGTGCCCAGAGCTTCTCCAGTGTGCTCCAGACCTCTGCCATCTTGGAAACAGAGGTGCTGCTGGCACACTGGACTGCTCTGAGTGGCCAGTGCCACCAGGTGACGTTAGAGACTCCTTCTGATAGGCTCCTTCAGGTGTTGCTAGCCTATCCTCTCTCCTAGGTAGCCAAACCCTCTTTTCTGGCTATTTAGGGTCTCTGTCTCTTGGGATTCCTTAGATAACGAATGCAAGAGCTCATCCGAGTTCCTCTGCATCTCTCTCTTCACCTTCTGCCAAGGAATCGACTGCTGACCGCGCTGGAAGCCTGCAAAACTGCAACAAAGTAGCAAAGACGACTACTGCGACCTTGTAATGCTGATCCTGCCGCCTTCTCGACTGTTTTCCTGGTGGTGCATGCTGTGGGGGTAGTCTGCCTCCTCTCTGCACTAGAAGCTCCGAAGAAATCTCCCATGGGTCGACGGAATCGTCCCCCTGCAACCGCAGGCACCAAAGAACTGCATCACCGGTACCTTGGGTCTCCTCTCAGCATGACGAGCGAGGTCCCTTGAATCCAGAAACTCTGTCCAAGTGACTCCCACAGTCCAGTGACTCTTCAGTCCAAGTTTGGTGGAGGTAAGTCCTTGCCTCCCCACGCCAGACTGCATTGCTGGGAACCGTGACTTTTGCAGCTACTCCGGCCTCCGTGCACTTCAGGCGGAAATCCTTTGTGCACAGTCCAGCCTGGGTCCACGGCACTCTAACCTGCATTGCACGACCTCCTAAGTTGTTCTCCGGCGACGTGGGACTCCTTTGTGCGACTTCGGGTGAGCACCGTTTCACGCATCCTTGGAGTGCCTGTTTCTGGCACTTCTGCGGGTGCTCCCTGCTGCTGAGAGGGCTCCTTGTCTTGCTCAACGCCCCCTCTGTCCCCTGACGCAATTGGCGACATCCTGGTCCCTCCTGGGCCACAGCAGCATCCAAAAACACTAACCGCATGATTTGCAGCTAGCAAGGCTTGTTGGTGGTCTTTCGGCGGGAAAACACTTCTGCACGACTCTCCACGGCGTGAGAGATCCGTCCTACAAAGGGGAAGTCTCTAGCCCTTGTCGTTCCTGCAGAAACCTAAGCTTCTACTGTCCAGTAGCAGCTTCTTTGCACCCACAGCTGGCATTTCCTGGGCATCTGCCCATCTCCGACTTGCTTGTGACTTTTGGACTTGGTCCCCTTGTTCCACAGGTACCCTCGACTGGAAATCCATCGTTGTTGCATTGCTGGTTTGTGTCTTTCCTGCAGAATTCCCCTATCACGACTTCTATGTCCTTTGGGGAACTTTAGTGCACTTTGCACTCACTTTTCAGGGTCTTGGGGTGGGCTATTTTTCTAACCCTTACTATTTTCTAATAGTCCCAGCGACCCTCTACAAGGTCACATAGGTTTGGGGTCCATTCGTGGTTCGCATTCCACTTTTGGAGTATATGGTTTGTGTTGCCCCATCCCTATGTGTCCCCATTGCATCCTATTGTAACTATACATTGTTTGCACTGTTTTCTAATACTATTACTGCATATTTTGGTATTGTGTACATATATCTTGTGTATATTTGCTATCCTCATACTGAGGGTACTCACTGAGATACTTTTGGCATGTTGTCATAAAAATAAAGTATCTTTATTTTTAGTATAACTGTGTATTGTGTTTTCTTATGATATTGTGCATATGACACTTGTGGTACTGTAGGAGCTTCACTCGTCTCCTAGTTCAGCCTAAGCTGCTCTGCTAAGCTACCATTATCTATCAGCCTATGCTGCTAGACACCCTATACACTAATAAGGGATAACTGGGCCTGGTGCAAGGTGCAAGTACCCCTTGGTACTCACTACAAGCCAGTCCAGCCTCCTACAGGGCTGGGGGGCAGCCCTCAGGGGGAGCGCTATTGCTTCCCCTGAATCCCGGTACACGGACGTAATCGTTACGTCCGTGACGCCTGAGAGGCGCTGCCACGGGCGTAACCATTACGTCCGTGGTGTACAAGGGGTTAATCAGAGAATCACAAAACATTAAGGTATTTTGGAGAAAGAGAACACAAGTGAATTTACAAGGTCTGGACAAGCTTGAAAGCAACCAGTACTTTTGTTTTAGTGAATATTCTTCTGGTGATTTTTGTCTTCTGGTATTTTAAAAGATTAAGGGGCATATTTATAATGCTCTAGCACCACCTTGTGCCACATTAATGTCATAATTGTTTATGTTAATGTGGCCCAGAGAGGCCGAAATCTCCACGCGTATTTACAGGGTATTGCGGCATTCTGTAACCCTTTGCGCTACATTATCCCTATGCCAGGCATAATGAATGCAAAGGGGGCATTCCCCCGTTAGGGGAGCTGGGAAAATGGTGTAAGGAAATCTATGGGATTTCCTTGCACCATTTTTTTAGGGCACTTTTAGCGCCTGCTCAAGAGCAGGTGTTAAAAGGGGGCTTGCATTCTTTAGAATGGGCCCCTATGTACTCCGCAGGAGTAGTGCCAACATTTTGGTGCTACTCCTGCAGAGTACATCGATAGCATCATGAAAAATGACGCTATTGCCCCCTACCCTGCGCCATGTGTGCCATATTTTAACTACGGTGCACACGTGGTGGCAGTAGGAGGGTGCAAAGGGTTGCAGGCAGCGCCACTTTAAAATAAATCTGCCCCAGAGTGCTATTTTAAGGAATCCTACATAATTTGTTTAAAGGTTAATACAGTATCTGAACTTTTAAGTTACATGAATATAAGACTGAATATTCTTGGGAAGATAAGAATAGAAACCAGGGACCAGATGTAGGTAGGTAAAAATTTGCGAATCGGAAATAGCGACTCCATTTGAATCTCGATTTCCGACTCGCAAAACCAAATGCCATAAAGACTCGCCATACCAAATTGCGAGTCTCAGAGGTGTTGCACCACATTTTGAGACCTCCGTTTTTGGCGAGGTCCTAACGAAGGAGTGCTGCCTGCACCATGACCAACTCTTTGCAAGGCAGCAATGAGTGTCCCTGACACTCAGAAGAAAAACATTTGGCAGGACATTCAAGAAAAAATAAATGCCATTGGGGTAAGCCACCGCACCCTAGATGTAATCAGGAAAAGGTGGTATGACCTTCGCTCCAGGACCAAGGAGAGGGTTGCGGAGCGCACGAGGGAGATGAAGGGCACTGGAGGAGGCCCATCCACTGTTCCAACACCTACAGCCCTGGAAACCATGGTGGAGACATTACTGGAGCCGGAGGCTGCACTATACACACAATCCCAGTACACAGCAGCAGGCACCACCAGACTAGCTCCATTCCAGTCTAGCACCCTCTAGAATAGTGCATTATGGGCAATGTAGTACAGTAGTCCAAATATTGGCAAATGTTTATTATGAGGCAAAACACAGATGTGCGAGACTGACAGTGTATCCCCTATGTCCCACAGGTCTCCCACAAGGCACCCCCATCAGCGAACACGTGCAGGGCGAGGAACATGGGCCAGACCCACAGGAGGAGGCTGCCAGTGACACAGAATAGCACAGCAGGACACCACCAGCCATGGAAATGCCACCAGAGTCCTTGGAAGATCCTGCACTGGACATGGAGGCAGCAGTGGTAGCACCAGGGCCCAGTCCTACAGAGAGGCACACACAGCCAGCAGCAGGAGCAGTGCGCAGACGCCGGCACAGAGTGCAGTCTGTGCACAGGGAGGATGTCACAGACGTTGAGTTTGCGGGTCTTGAGGCATCACTGGTACAGGGTCAGCACCTGCAAAACAGACAGTTAAGGTCAATAAACAGGAACCTTAAAAGACGGCAGACCACTATGACCCATGGTCTGGCCAATGTGGACAATCAGTTCCAACATATGAACACACATCTGGGGAACCTGACACAGGCCATCGAACGTTTGGTCAGGGAACTGGTGGCTGACAGGGCACAGGCACGGCGCAGGGAGCGCAACACTGCAGCCCGGTTTGACAGACTTGCAGCATCCATTGGGCGCCTGGCTACAAACACCACCTGCCTGTCAAGGCGCACTGTCAGCCTGCAGGTCGAACTGGGTAATTTTGCTGGTGATGTGGCACGGGGACTTGGTCGCATCAGCCATGCAGTTGACATAATGGAGACCAGACAGGCTGCAAGGGGCACAGGGGATACCCCGCAGGACAGCGAGGAGGGCTCTACAATAAGCAGTGTGTCTGCCACTGATGCATGTATGCTGCAGAGTAGCAGTGCACGGCTGGACTCAGGGGACCCACCAGGAGTGAGCCATGGTGGCCGCAGTAGGAGGAGGCTGTGAGCCACCCAAATGTACTATTACTGAGGCACATACAATTAATGTGTCTGATTTGACTGCTTACAATTCCAGACTGTGGTATACTGCACATTTATAATGATATCATAGTTTAGAAATAAAAAGGTGTTTTTTGTTTCACTACATAACTGGGCTATGCATGTCTGACTTTAGTGAGTGTGGTCACAGTTGCCACGTACCTGCCTAAGTATTGGGTTGCAATGTGGTTCCGTCTCTGTCTGCCCTCATTTGCGATGCTTCTATCCCAAGGCTGTCGGTGTGGTAGCTCTTGCTCCTCATCCTCCATGTCTGTGTCTTCAGGGGTGAGCTGTAGCCCACGTCTGGTGGCAATGTTGTGTAGGATGGCACAGGTGGCAACTATCTTGCATGCTGTTTCGGGGGCATACTGGAGTGCAGCTCCACTTTTGTGGAGGCATCGGAATCTTGCCTTTAACAAGCCAAAGGTCCTCTCGACTACAGTTCTGGTCCGCCGATGTGCAATGTTGTATTGCCTCTCATTCTGATTGCCAGGTGTTAGGTATGGGGTGAGTATCCATGGTCTCAGGGCATATGCACTGTCACCAGTTTGACAAAAAAGGCAAATTTAGCAGGGCATCACAGGGTTACACAGTGACCTGAGTGTAGTCACCAATACCTAATAGATATCTGTTTCCATACTCCCCACGTTCTAGGCGTTGGTGTATCCCACTGTGCCTGAATATGTATGAGTCATGTGTACTCCCTGGATATTTAGATACAATGTCAGTGATGACATTATGGGCATCACATACCACCTGGATGTTTAGTGAGTGGGTAAATTTCCTATTGCGGAACACATATTCCAGATTCGCAGGTGGGCAAATTTGTACTTGTCCTGACCACATACCCTATTAGATGGGGAAGTTGGCAATTCTGTAGAAGTCCAACTGTTGATTTCTGCCTTATTCCTGGGTAGGTGTATATATATCTCGAAATGTGTGCGAGTATGGCATCTAGGAAATGTCTGAAGAATCATGAGAGTGCACTTTGGGATACCCCACCTGCCACTGCAATAACCCCCTGATAGCTACCCGAGGCCAAGAGGTGCAGTGAGCATAGCACTTGCACATGTGTGGGGATGGTGCTGCCACGCATTGTCTTTTGTTCAAGCTGAGGTTTCAGCAGTTCAATTATTTCAAAGATAACAGCACTGCTCAGTCTATATTTGTCATAAATCTCCTCATCAGTTTGTTGGAATAGTGTCTGCCTGGTTCGGTATATCCTCTCCTGTCTCTGCCTCCTCCTCCGCTGGGCAGCCTGGACTGTCCTCCTCCATGCAATCACGTACAGTTCAGCCATTTTGAGTCACCCAGATGCCTTCTGGGTCTCCTTTTATACTTTGGTTCTGGATACCACCTGCTCTGAATCAGTGGTAATCTGGGTGTGCAAAACGGGCTTTTAGCGACAAGTCGCAAACTGTGAGTTTTGCATATGGTTTCCGACCCGCAATTTGCGACTTCCTAATTGCGGGTCGCAAAATCAGGTCGCAATTTTTGCGAGTCGTGCTGGGTCGCATCGCTATTTGCTATTCGGAAATACGATTTTTGCATCCCATTTCGGATTTTGCGGGGTCGCAAACAGCGATTTGGGCCATTTGCGACTCGCAAAACTTTGCTACATCTGGCCTCAAATTCCCTCAACAATCCTAAATTACCCGGTATTGGAAAATAATCCAACAAACTACAGATCCGGTTCATTCATCATAAGTCCAACAGGTGAGAGTAGGTTCATACAATAATATCCGTTGAAAGTATATCAAGCCATTTAATATATGACATCTGATTTCACAGTCTTTATAATTGTCGCAGGTCTCCCTCCCCGCAGTACGCTCCCCAAAATCTATTCCCCTCATCCAGCCACTATGAACCTCTGATAACTAATATAGTTGCAGAGTCGGTGCTGCCAGAAGGCGCACAATGGAGGGTACTGCTCCTGAAGAAAGTGCTCCTGGCAGAATCACAAGTCCAAAGATATTTTATTCCTCCTGAGCAGTATCTTCACAATGTCATCCTTAGAGGATATGTACAAAATATTAACTACAGTACAAAAATTGCTTGCAGCTACTCGACTTGAGATGGTTGCACGTGCAAGTCAGGTCACCCAATTACAAAGTCAAGCAAGGCCGTTTGCCCAGCCACAATCCCCGATTCATATGCCTGTAACCAGTCAACCAGTGGTTTCTGTCATAATCCCTACCCTGGTACCTCTGGCTTCTCCCAAAAGATTCACAGGAGATCCAATGAAAATACAAACCTTTCTTACTTAAGTGCAATTACACTTTATGGTTAGACCCACAACCTTCCCAGATGCCCAGTCTAGAATAGCCTTCCTGATTTCATATTTAGGGGGAGACGTAGCTCAATGGGCAGTTCCTTTAGTGCATGCTGACAACTCCCTCTTATAGAATTGGAAATTTTTCAAAACAGAGTTTGAAACAATATTTGATCGTAGGACAATTACTGGTTCAGCTGACCGAGAATTGTTAGAGTTAAAACAAGGTAGTAAAGATCTTGGCATATATTTAACACAGTTGAATTGCTTGATTATTTTAAACTAATTGGCTCCAAGAAAAACAAGCAGCCCTGTATTACTGAGGCCTTAGAGATGCGCTAAAAGACTTAGGCCCATACTTATACTTTTTGCTGCAAACCAGCGCCGGCGCTGGTTTGCGTCAAAAGATTTACCGCCGGCTAACGCCATTCCAACGCACCAGGCGGGCGCCTTATTTATGGATTGACGTTAGCAGGCGATGAGGGCTGGTTAGAGTAAAAAAAAAATGACTCTAACCGGGCAGTGCAGACATAGGGAAGAATGGGGGTTGTGCGTCAAAAAATGGTGCAAGTCAGGTTAAAGTCGAAAATCATGGCTCTAACCGGACTTGCGGCATTTTTTGATGCACAACCCCCATTGAAATGACTCCTGTCTTAGGAAAGACAGGAGTCATTCCCCCCTGCCCAATGGGCATGGTCATTGGGCACAGTTGCATGTAGGGGGGCCCAAGTTAGGCCCCCCTATGCCACTTAAAAAAAAAAAAAAATGACTTACCTCAACTTACCTGGGATGGGCCCCCCCATCCATGGAGGTCCTCCAGGGGTGGGCGAGGGTGGCAGGGGGTGTTCCTGGGGGCAGGGAAGGGCACCTGTGGACTGCTTCCATGGTCAGAGACCATGGAAATGAGCCCGCGGGTCCCTTAACGCCTGCCCTCACCCAGACATTAAAAAACGGCACAAATCAGGCTGCGTGCCATTTTTTAAGGCCCACCCCCTCCTGTGCGTCAAAATGACGCTGAAGTATAAATAAGGCGCACATGCCTTAAAGTCATTTTTTGGGCAGGAACGCCTACCTTGCATGTTATTAACGCAAGGCGGATTCCCGCATCCAGAAAATGACGCGCAATGCTGAATTTTGATGTTCGTGTGGTTGGGTGTCAAAGTATAAATCTGTTGTTAGGTTTGCACCGAATTTGCGTCAAAAAGTTTGACGCAAATTCAGCACAAACAGAGTATACATATGCCCCTTATTAGCTCAGATTGAACCAAAACCACCTACTTGTAAGGATTCAATAGCTCTCACATTACAACTAGATCATCGTTTAGTAGATCGTAAAGGTGATAAAAAAAAAGACCCGATGTTCGTACTTATGTACGAACAAAAGAGGAAGGATCTACAAACAGCCAAGACTCTGCCGAGCCAGTGAAAATCAGAGGGGTAAAAAAACCCTACCTAAAATGAGAAAGAAATGCAACGAAAGGGAGGACTATGCCTATATTGTGGCAAAAAGGTCATATTTGTTTAGAGTGTCCCATTCGCCCAAAAGGTTCTGGAACCAGAATACCTTCAGCTCAACTTCCAACTAAAGAATCAGGAACCTAAAAGACTCAAGGATCAAATTGGAGGTTTCCCGAAGTCTATCTAACAAGCCTCCAATAAAACAAGAGAAATCAGTAGCCAATACTTTACAAACCTCAGAACCCCATTTAATAATAAATGTACATGCAGATTTTGAGAATGGTTCAGAGGAAGTAGTCTTAAGGATAGACGGTGCTGTATTGAATGAAAGGGGGAGAACAGAAATGCTTCATACTTAAAAAAATATGGAGCATTTTTGTCCTTTCCTTGCACTGGAACACTGTATACTGCCTAGTGCCAGTGCATGCACACTTGCAACATGGTACAATAGTTCCTGAGACAGGTTTTTTTTTGTGCTAGAAGAGACCTTCATGCGAAATAACACTCCAAAAGGCCATTTTCCTCTTTCTATGTATTCGGCAGAATGCATTACACATAGAAGGAGGAAATAAAGGGGAGAAAGGGATTATTTTCTTCTTGTTACGCCATCTTCTGGTAGGCGTACTGATTTGACGCAATCCCAGGTTTACAAACGTTTGTACATTTGGAATTGTGCCAAATCCATTAGTGGATGCAGAGGTACACTATTGCTTCACCCATGGAATGTCTCCCAACCTGAAATGTAACATAACACAGCACAAGCAACTGTGTTGCATTACGCGGCACATTTACTAAAACTTGGTGCACCATGGTGCAAGGGTGTATGCGTTGTTGGCAGGATTGTTATTGTGCAGGAAGGGGCATCTTCCTGCAAAGAAACTATTCATGGAGGCTTTTTCCCCTTTCTGTGTGTGCTGCAGGAGATTAAAACAACAAGAAATAAAGATATTGCCTCGTTATGCCTCCCCTGGGGGAGGCATACAGTTTTGATGCATTCACAGGTTTACAGATCCTTGTATATCTGGGAATGTGTCAAAATCCATGGGTGTTGTGTGGGAAAAACCCACCCATACACCTATGGAACACAACCATGATGCAGTGAAAGACAATGCAGAGACTTGTGCTGCGTTGCATTAAACCATATGTACAAGGCCATAAAAAGCCACGCAAAGTAGCTTTGCGTGACCTCATAGATATTGGTCTGCAATCTGCACTGCCGGAGCGGTTCAAAAATTGATGCACCAACATCTCAAGTGGCTTGTAAATATGCCCCTACTAAATCACGCAAGATGGTGTAAATTGCCCTGAAGGTCTTTGTAAATCTGAATTAAGGAAAAGAGATGCAAGAACAACATGGATCCTTAATAAATCAGGCACTGAGCCTTATTGTGAAACAACTGCAGTCTGGTTATATTATTTATTAGCTGTTTTTGAGTCGGGTGTTTTAGTGCTTTCTGCAACTTCAAAGCACTAGCATAAGGAGGAGATAGTAAAGGGGCGTGGCCAAGCCGTTGAAGATGGCGGATGCAAGCTAGAAGAGCTCTGCTCACAGCCCGGCTTATCCGGCCATTAACGGGGGCTCGAGGGCCGGCGGCGTTCGGCTGGTGAGGGCGCGCCGCTCTCGCGGCGCCCCGGGACACGGCACTCCTGAGCGCTGACCTTTGGAGGCAGCAGGAGGCAGAGAGGGGCCGAGCCCAAGTGGGTCCGCGGCCGGCCGAGTGCCGGAGACCGGCAGCCGCGGCCTGGTGGTGGTGCACGCTCTGGGCACTGCGAGGCCAGACCATTGGGGCCTGAGTGTGGGGGTGCCCAGAGGAGTGGGGGGCGCCCCGAGGACTGGTGCCCCCCCACGGAGCCAAAGAGGAACCTGTGTGCCTGGGGGGCAAGTGTTGCCGGGCCTTGGCCTCCTGGGTGGAGAGCCATGACATTGGAGGGGGGCTTCGGGCCTCCTGGCCACGTTGGTCACATTGAGCAGTCTGCTCCTGGCAGGACCACTTCTTGGACTACCTGTGGGCTGAAGCTGTCAGTTGGAGTCCCGTGAGCAGTGGACGGAGGTTGGCTGCAGGTACCTTACAGGCCGGGCTGCACGTGCTGCTGCGTGGCGCCATACTGGGGGCCCAGGCAAGCGGGCCCAGCCTTTTGACGGTTTGGTGAGGCGTCTGCCTTGTGGGAGCTCAAGGCGAGGAGTCGACAGACTTTGATGCTGGATGCGGAGCTGGCGGCAGCGAGAGGATCCTTTCAGCCTCATGGTGCTGGGCAAATGGCGCCATTGTGGTGGCTTACCAGGTGAGTGTAGGAGCTGGCTCAGAAGATTTAAACTGACGGACGGCTGTCGCACTTACACTATTGCTCCCCTGGCCCAGTCCCGTGGATTTGGTTGTCTGCGCTGGGGAGCGCCGCCTGCACCGTTTGTGGTGAGTTACCCGGAGTGTGCGGTGGTGCTGACTCAGAGTGTGGATGGACTTTAGCCATGGTGGGAGCGGGACGTCTTCACTTTGGCACTGATGCTGGGAGGGCACAGGATGCTGCGGAGCAGGACAATCAAAAGCTGGACGCTGTGTTGGACGCGGTAGAACACATTGGCGATTCGCTGGAGTGTGCCCGCACTTCATTGGAAGCCAAGATCAACAAGGTAGCCAGTGACCTTGTTCTGCTGCACGCTGACCATCGCAACCTGGCAGACAAGACAGGTATGTTGGAGGTGAGAGTGGATGAGCTAATGGATCGCTTAGAGGGCAATATGGGGGATGCCCTGGCGCGAGTGGCGGAGCTGGAGCACCGCGTGGAGGATGCGTAGGGCCGCACCCGGTGGAATAACATACGAGTGGTGGGCTTGCCGGAGGGTGCAGAGGGCCGGAACGCAGTGACTTACTCGGAGAACTGGCTGAGGGGGCTTGTGCTAGAGGGTGCCTTGACCCCCTTTTTTTCGGTGGAACGGGCTCATCAAATCCCCACGGGGCCCCATCCCCTGGGAAGCGGCCCTCGCCCCTTCATAATACGTTTGCTGCATTATGTGGATCGAGACATCATTCTCTAATCGGTGAGGTCCGCTCCACCGCCCCGAGTGGATGACACAAATAATGTTGTTCCCGGACTATACTGTGGTGGTGCAGCGGGACAGGGCTCCTATATGCCTTTGAAGCGCAGGCTTAGAGAGATGCGCCTGGAGTACTCTCTATTGTTTCCAGCCAAGCTCCGTATCATAGCTGACAACAAAACTCACTTCTTCACCACGCCAGAGGCTGCATGAGACTGGCTGGAGTGAACGGGCTGCGTCTCGGGCCATGAGGTGGCGAGGCATCCACCTGCGTCGCAGAACAAGCACGGCCGGGGGCTGAGCGGCCGAAGGAGGGGTGCTGGTACTGCTGAGGCTGTGGCGCATGCCCCTGATCTGGAGCAGTTAATACAGGAGAGGCGCGAGGTGCTGTGTAGGAAAGTACCATCTTGCCTGGCACGTTACCCCCATATTTCACTGTATATATGTTGTTTTAGTCTATGTGTCACTGGGACCCTGCCAGCCAGGGCCCCCGTGCTCATAAGTATGTGCCCTCTCTGTGTTCCCTGTGTGATGACTAACTGTCTCACTGAGGCTCTACTAACCAGAACCTCAGTGGTTATGCTCTCTCTGCTTTCCAAATTTGTCACTAACAGGCTAGTGACCAATTTCACCAATTCACATTGGCATACTGGTACACCCATATAATTCCCTAGTATATGGTACTGAGGTACCCAGGGTATTGGGGTTCCAGGAGATCCCTATGGGCTGCAGCATTTCTCTTGCCACCCATAGGGAGCTCTGACAATTCTTACACAGGCCTGTCAGTGCAGCCTGAGTGAAATAACATCCACGTTATTTCACAGCCATTTACCACTACACTTAAGTAATTTATAAGTCACCTATATGTCTAACCTTCACCTGGTGAAGGTTGGGTGCAAAGTTACTTAGTGTGAGGGCACCCTGGCACTAGCCAAGGTGCCCCCACATTGTTCAGGGCAAATTCACCGGACTTTGCGAGTGCGGGGACACCATTACACGTGTGCACTGTATATAGGTCACTACCTATGTACAGCGTCACAATGGTAACTCCGAACATGGCCATGTAACATATCTAAGATCATGGCATTGTCCCCCCAATGCCATTCCGCCATTGGGGGGACAATTCCATGACCCCCCGGGTCTCTAGCACAGAACCCGGGTACTGCCAAACTGCCTTTCCGGGGTTTCCACTGCAGCTGCTGCTGCCAACCCCTCAGACAGGTTTCTGCCCTCCTGGGGTCCAGGCAGCCCTGGCCCAGGAAGACAGAACAAAGGACTTCCTCTGAGAGAGGATGTAACACCCTCTCCCTTTGGAAATAGGTGGTAAGGCTGGGGAGGAGTAGCCTCCCCCAGCCTCTGGAAATGCTTTGATGGGCACAGATGGTGCCCATCACTGCATAAGCCAGTCTACACCGGTTCAGGGATCCCCCAGCCCTGCTCTATTGCGAAACTGGGCAAAGAAAAGGGGAGTGACCACTCCCCTGACCTGCACCTCCCAGGGGAGGTGCCCAGAGCTCCTCCAGTGTGTCCCAGACCTCTGCCATCTTGGAAACAGAGGTGTCTGTGGCACACTGGACTGCTCTGAGTGGCCAGTGCCAGCAGGTGACGTCAGAGGCTCCTTCTGATGGGCTCTTACCTCTCTTAGTAGCCAATCCTCCTTCCTAGGTAGCCAAACCTCATTTTCTGGCTATTTAGGGTCTCTGCATTGGGGATCTCACCAGATAACGAATGCAAGAGCTCACCAGAGTTCCTCTGCATCTCCCTCTTCATCTTCTGCCAAAGGATCGACGACTGACTGCTCAGGATGCCTGCAAAACCGCAACAAAGTAGCAAGACGACTACTAGGAACCTTGTATCGCTTCATCCTGCTGGCTTTCTCGATTGTTTCCAGGTGGTGCATGCTCTGGGGCTAGCCTGCCTCCTTTCTGCACCAGGAGCTCTGAAGAAATCTCCCGTGGGTCGACGGAATCTTCCCCCTGCAACCGCAGGCAACAAAAGACTGCATCACTGGTCCTCTGGGTCCCCTCTCAGCACGACGAGTGTGGCCCCTGGAACTCAGCAACTCCGTCCAAGTGACTTCCATAGTCCAGTGACTCTTCAGTCCAAGTTTGGTGGAGGTAAGACGCTAGACTACATTGTTGGGTACCGCATGATTTGCAGCTGCTCCAGCTCCTGTGCACTCTTCCAGGATTTCCTTCGTGCACAGCCAAGCCTGAGTCGCCGACACTCTAACCTGCAGTGCACAACCTTCTGAGTTGTCCTCCGGCATCGTGGGACTCCCTTTTGTGACTTCACGTGGACTCCGGTTCACTCTTCTTCCAAGTGCCTGTTCAGGTACTTCTGTGGGTGCTGTCTGCTTCTGTGAGGGCTCCTTGACTTGCTGGGCACCCCCTCTGTCCCCTCATCCAAGTGGCGACATCCTGGTCCCTCCTGGGCTACAGCAGCATCCAAAAACCCTAACTGTGACCCTTGCAGCTAGCAAGGCTTGTTTGCGGTCTTTATGCATGGGAATACCTCTGCAAGCTTCTTCACAACGTGGGACATCCATCCTCCAAAGGGGAAGTTCCTAGTCCTCTTCGATCTTGCAAAACACCAAGCTTCTTCCATCCTGTGGCAGCTTCCTTGCACCCTCAGCTGGCATTTCCTGGGCTCCTGCCCACTCTCGACACTGTCGTGACTCTTGGACTTGGTCCCCTTGTCTTACAGGTGCTCAGGTCTTCAAATCCACTGTTGTTGCATTGCTGGTGTTTGTTCTCCTTGCAGAAATCCCCCCATCATGACTTCTGTGCTCTCTGGGGGTTGTAGGTGCACTTTACACCTACCTTTCAGGGTCTTGGGGTGGGCTATTTTTCTAACCCTCACTGTTTTCTTACTGTCCCAGCGACCCTCTACAAGCTCACATAGGTTTGGGGTCCATTCATGGTTCGCATTCCACTTTTGGAGTATATGGTTTGTGTTGCCCCTATACCTATGTGCTCCTATTGCAATCTATTGTAACTTTACACTGCTTGCATTACTTTTCTTGCTATAACCTGCATAATTGTTGGTTTGTGTACATATATCTTGTGTATAATTCTTATCCTCATACTGAGGGTACTCACTGAGATACTTTTGGCATATTGTCATAAAAATAAAGTACCTTTATTTTTAGTATATCTGTGTATTGTGTTTTCTTATGATATTGTGCATATGGCACCAGTGGTATAGTATTAGCTTTACATGTCTCCTAGTTCAGCCTAAGCTGCTTTGCCATAGCTACCTTCTATCAGCCTAAGCTGCTAGAAACACCTCTTCTACACTAATAAGGGATAACTGGACCTGGCACAAGGTGTAAGTACCTCTGGTACCCGCTACAAGCCAGGCCAGCCTCCTACATTGGTTGTGCAGCGGTGGGGTAAGTACTTGTAACTACTCACCACTTTGTCATTGTTTACTTTTCATAAGAGAATAATATACAAAACAAGTTCAGCGTATGTACACCTAACCAAAAAGTTTTGCTTTTCTCCTCTTACACTTTCTACTAAGTGCTGAAAAGTACTCTAAAACTTCAAAAAGTTTCAAAAAGTTTTTTCTCTGTTCTTTAAAAAGTCCTGAAACTTTTTCTTTCTTCTCACTGTCCCTAAACCTTCTTTTATCATGTCTGCTGTAGAGTCTGCTCTTGAAATGGTCAATACTACCTATGACAATTTAAATTTCAAGAGCCTAAGGAGTCTCTGCTTAGATAGAGGTTTAGTGATAGGAAATAACCCTACAAGAGAGTTTCTGTATAACCTGCTCATTGTGAATGATGAGTCCCTAGCTGGCACTTCAAATGAGAAGTTAATAGATTGCTCCCATTCTGACTCAGGGGAACCACTTGAGGGAGGTGGGGAGGGTTCTATTCCACATCTGCCCCTCAGCAGACCACATAGCAATGCTGGTAGTAATAGGAGCTCTCATCATAGTAGGGATGTTTTTATTCCTGGAGGCCAGGTTGTTAGAGTCCAAGCTGTTAGGGACAGATCTCCCTCTGTTGTTTCCAGTTTATCCTCAGTGTCCAAGCATTCCCAACCCACCCATCCTGAAGACAACATGTTAGAAAGGGAACTCAAAAAGTTGAGAGTGGAAGAGACCAGACTGAAGCTTAAACAGCAACAGCTGGCTCTAGACAGGGAATCCCTAGACCTGGAGAAGGAGAAACAGAGATTGGGGTTTGGACCCCATGGTGGCAGCAGCAGTATTCCTGATAGTAATCCTGTTAGAGAGCATTATTCCAGGAATCTGCACAAGATAGTTCCCCCTTACAAGGAGGGGGATGACATCAACAAGTGGTTTGCTGCACTTGAGAGGGCCTGTATGGTACAGGGGATCCTTCAAAGGCAGTGGGCTGTTATGTTGTGGCTATCTTTCAATGGAAAGGGTAGGGATAGGCTCCTTACTGTTAGAGAAAGTGATGCTAACAATTTTGCAGTTTTGAAGGATGCACTCTTGGATGGATTTGGCTTAACCACTGAACAATACAGGATTAGGTTCAGAGACACCATAAAAGAGTCCTCACAAGACTGGATAGACTTTGTTGACTGTTCAGTGAAAGCCTTGGAGGGGTGGTTACGTGGCAGTAAGGTTTCTGACTATGAAAGCCTGTATAATCTTATTCTGAGAGAGCATATTCTGAATAACTGTGTGTCTGACTTGTTACACCAATATCTACTGGACTCAGATCTGACCTCTCCCCAAGAATTGGGAAAGAAGGCAGACAAATGGGTCAGAACAAGAGTGAACAGAAAAGTTCATACAGGGGGTGACAAGGATGGCAAGAAGAAGGATGGTAAGTCTTCTGACAAGGGTGGGGACAAAAATAAAACTGAGTCTTCATCAGGCCCACAAAAATCCTCTGGTGGGGGTGGTGGGTCCAAATCCTCTTCAAATCAAGTTAAAAAGCCTTGGTGTTATTTGTGTAAAGTCAAAGGCTATTGGACAACTGATGCCAGTTGTCCAAAGAAAAACACCAAACCTCCCACTACCACAACCCCTACTGCAAACTCTAGTGCCCCTTGTAATAGCAGTGGTGGTGGGAGCAAACCTACTAATAGCCAATCCAAGGGAGTAGCTGGGCTCACTTTTGGTAATTTAGTTGGGGTTGGTCTTGTTAGGGAGACCACAGAGGCTATGTTAGTCTCTGAAGGTGCCATTCATTTGGCCACCTTGGTTGCTTGTCCCCTTAATATGGATAAGTACAAGCAACTTCCCCTAATAAATGGTGTTGAGGTTCAGGCCTACAGGGACACAGGTGCCAGTGTTACCATGGTAATAGAGAAGCTGGTACACCCTGAACAACACCTACTTGGTCACCAGTACCAAGTGACAGACACTCATAACAACACTCTTAGCCACCCCATGGCTGTTGTGAATCTCAACTGGGAGGGGGGTTACTGGTCCAAAGAATGTTGTGGTTGCCTCAGATTTACCTGTAGACTGTCTACTAGGGAACAATTTAGAGACATCAGCTTGGGCAGAAGTGGAGTTGGAGGCTCATGCAGCAATGCTGGGCATCCCTGGGCATATGTTTGCTTTGACAAGGGCTCAGGCCAAAAAAGCAAAAAGGACAGGGTGACTTGGATCCTGGAACAATGGACCAAGTGCTCCCTAAAGCTAAGGGTAGCAAGGGTAAATCCCTACCCACTATCCCTCCCTCTACAGATGATTCTCCTTCTGGGAAAGAAGAATTTCCTCCCTGTGCAGAACCTTCACCAGATGAGCTGGCAGCAGAAACTGCTGAGCTTTTGGGTGGAGGGGGGCCTGCCAGGGAAGAGCTGAGTGTGGCACAGCAATCCTGTCCCACATTAGAGGGTCTCAGACAGCAAGCTGTCAAGCAGCAAAATGGGGATGTCAGTGACTCACATAGAGTTTACTGGGAGGACAACCTCTTGTACACAGAGGCAAGGGACCCAAAACCTGGAGCAGCCAGGAGATTGGTCATTCCCCTGCTGTAAAGAGAGTTCCTCCTAAATCTCGCACATGACATTCCTTTGGCTGGGCATTTGGGCCAGATCAAAACATGGGAAAGGCTTGTCCCCCTGTTTCACTGGCCTAGGATGTCAGAGGACACAAAAGATTTTTGTAAGTCTTGTGTGACCTGCCAAGCCAGTGGCAAGACTGCTGGCACACCAAAGGCTCCCCTTATTCCACTACCTGTGGTTGGGGTCCCCTTTGAAAGGGTAGGGGTTGACATAGTTGCCCCCCTTGACCCTCCTACTGCTTCAGGCAATAGGTTTATCTTGGTGGTTGTGGACCATGCCACAAGATATCCTGAAGCAATTCCTCTAAGGACCACTACAGCACCTGCAGTGGCAAAAGCCCTCCTGGGAATCTTTTCCAGGGTGGGTTTCCCAAAAGAGGTTGTATCAGACAGGGGTAGCAACTTTGGCCCGTATTTATACTCCGTTTGCGCAGAATTAGCGTCGTTTTTTTCGACGCAAATTCGGCGCAAAACTAACGCCATATTTATACTTTGGCGTTAGACGCGTCTAGCGCCAAAGTATTGGCAAATAGCGTCATTTTTTTGCGTGAACGCCTTCCTTGCGTTAATGAGATGCAAGGAAGGCGTTCCCGTCTAAAAAAATGACGGCGACGCAAATGCGTCGTATTTATACTCCCGGGCAAAAATGACGCCCGGGAGTTGGCGGGTCAAAAAACCCCGCATTTGCGCCACTATTTAACGCCTGGGTCAGGGTAGGCGTTAAGGGGCCTGTGGGCTCAAAATGAGCCCACAGGTGCCCTCCCCTGCCCCCAAGGACCCCCCCTGCCACCCCTGCCCACCCCAGGAGGACACCCAAGGATGGAGGGACCCACCCCAGGGACATTCAGGTAAGTTCAGGTAAGTATAATTTTTTATATTTTTTAATTTTTTTTGGTGGCATAGGGGGGCCTTATTTGTGCCCCCCTACATGCCACTATGCCCAATGCCCATGCCCAGGGGACATAAGTCCCCTGGGCATGGCCATTGGGCAAGGGGGCATGACTCCTGTCTTTACTAAGACAGGAGTCATTTAAATGGCGTCTGGGCGTCGAAAAAAATGGCGCAAATCGGGTTGAGGCGATTTTTCTGCCTCAACCTGACTTGCCCCATTTTAAGACGCCCTAACGCCATTTTCCCCCTACGCCGGCGCTGCCTGGTCTACGTGGTTTTTTTCCACGCACACCAGGCAGCGCCGGTCTGCTACCACCGGCTAACGCCATTCCATAAATACGGCGCCCGCATGGCGCTTCAGAATGGCGTTAGACGGCGCTAAATTTTTTGACGCTAAACTGCGTTAGCGCAGTTTAGCGTCAAAAAGTATAAATATGGGCCTTTATGTCTGCATACTTGAAGGCTATGTGGAAGGAATGTGGTGTAACCTACAAATTCACCACACCTTATCATTTCCAAACTAATGGACTGGTAGAGAGGTTTAATAAAACTCTCAAAGGTATGATAATGGGACTCCCTGAAAAACTCCGGAGGAGATGGGATGTCCTGTTACCTTGCCTCCTATTTGCTTACAGGGAGGTACCCCAGAAAGGAGTGGGCTTCAGCTCCTTTGAACTCCTCTTTGGGCACCCTGCAAGAGGTCCACTAACACTTGTGAAGGAGGGCTGGGAACAACCTTTAAAAGCTCCCAAACAGGACATAGTGGATTATGTACTTGGCCTCAGATCCAGAATGGCTGAGTACATGAAAAAGGCCAGTAAATACCTTCAGGCCAGCCAAGAGCTCCAAAAGCAATGGCATGATAAGAAGGCTGTTCTGATTCAGTACCAACCAGGACAGAAGGTGTGGGTATTGGAGCCTGTGGCCCCAAGAGCACTCCAAGACAAATGGAGTGGACCCCATCTCATTGTTGAGAAAAAGGGCAAGGTCACCTACTTGGTTGACCTAGGCACTGCCAGGAGTCCCCTTAGGGTGATTCATGTAAACCGCCTAACACCCTACTATGACAGGGCTGATCTCACCCTGCTCATGGCAACAGAGGAAGGAGATGAAGAAGAGAGTGACCCTCTCCCTGATCTCTTCTCCTCCACTGAAGAGGATGCTCTAGTGGAGGGAGTAGTTTTGGCACACTGTCTTACTGCAGAACAGAAAAACAACTGCATAAATCTCCTTGGACAGTTTTCTGAACTCTTTTCAACTGTGCCAGGCACCACATCTTGGCGTGAACACACAATTGATACTGGAGACAGCATGCCTGTCAAAAGTAAAATCTATAGGCACCCTGACCATGACAGGGACTGCATAAAACAAGAGGTTCAGAAAATGCTTGATCTAAGAGTGGTTGAACCTTCTGAAAGCCCATGGGCGAGTCCTGTGGCGCTTGTACCAAAGCCTCACTCAAAAGATGGAAAAAGGGAGATGAGGTTTTGTATTACAGAGGTCTCAACCAGGTAACAAAAACTGATGCTCACCCTATACCCAGGGCAGATGAGCTCATAGATACACTGGCATCTGCCAAGTATCTAAGCACCTTTGATTTGACTGCAGGTTATTGGCAGATCAAACTGGCTGAGGATGCTACATCTAAAACTGCATTTTCTACTATAGGAGGGCACTACCAATTTACAGTGATGCCCTTTGGTTTGCAAAATGCATCTGCCGCTTTTCAGAGGTTGGTGAACACAGTCCTGCAAGGGTTGGAGGCTTTTAGTGCAGCATATCTAGATGATATAGCTGTCTTTAGCTCCACCTGGGATGAGCACCTGGTCCACCTTTGGAAAGTTTTGGAGGCCCTGCAAAAGGCAGGCCTCACTATCAAGGCCTCAAAGTGCCAGATAGGGCAGGGAAAGGTGGTTTATCTGGGACACCTGGTAGGTGGAGAACAGATTGCACCACTTCAGGGGAAAATCCAGACAATCATGGATTGGGTTGCCCCTACGACACAGACCCAGGTGAGAGCCTTCCTAGGCCTCACTTGGTATTACAGGAGATTCATTAAAAACTATGGCTCCATAGCAGCCCCACTTAATGATCTCACCAGTAAAAAGATGTCTAAAAAGGTATTGTGGACAGCTAGCTGTCAGAAAGCTTTTGAGGAGCTCAAACAGGACATGTGCACTGCACCTGTCCTAAAAAGCCCATGTTACTCCAAGAAATTCAGGCCCATATTTATACTTTTTGACACAAAACTGCGCCGGCGCAGTTTTGCGTCAAAAATATTACCGCCGGCTAACGCCATTTTGGTGCGCCGTGCCGCCACAAACAACAGGTGGGGGTCATTATTTTTGACGCACACCGCGGCGTCAAGTCGTAAAGGAAAACGACGTTAACGCAGCGTAAATGACTGTGGGTCGATTTACGACACCGCAAACCAGATATGCGCCGTTTTTTTTATGCAATACCGTAAAAAAACAAAGCGAACACAGCCATTTCACCAGAGGAGAGCCAAAATGGTTCCCAGATGCCACTACAGACCCCAGGAAGATAACAGCAGACCAGGAACCAGCCAGGAGGACCCACACAAGAACCAGGACACTTTTAAGAAGAAAAGAAAGTGTCGCTTCAGTGCAGAGGAGCAGGAAATCCTGGTTAAAGAGGTGACGGAACACCAGCACCAAGGGGCATATTTATACTCCGTTTGCGCCGAATTAGCGTCGTTTTTTTCGACGCAAATTCGGCGCAAAACTAACGCCATATTTATACTTTGGCGTTAGACGCGTCTAGCGCCAAAGTATGAGGAAAGAGCGTCATTTTTTTGCGTGAACGGCTTCCTTGCGTTAATGAGATGCAAGGTAGGCGTTCCCGTCTAAAAAAATGACTGCGCCGCAAATGCGTCGTATTTATACTCCCGGGCAAAAATGACGCCCGGGAGTGGGCGGGGCAAAAAACCCCGCATTTGCGCCGGATTTTAGCGACTGGGTCAGGGCAGGCGTTAAGGGACCTGTGGGCTCAAAATGAGCCCACAGCTGCCCTCCCATGCCCCCAGGGACCCCCCCTGCCACCCTTGCCCACCCCAGGAGGACACCCAAGGATGGAGGGACCCACCCCAGGGACATTCAGGTAAGTTCAGGTAAGTATAATTTCTTTTTTTTTTTTCTTTTTTTTTTTGGCATAGGGGGGCCTGATTTGGGCCCCCCTACATGCCTCAATGCCCAATGACCATGCCCAGGGGACATGGCCATTGGGCAAGGGGGCATGACTCCTGTCTTTACTAAGACAGGAGTCATGTAAATGGCGTCTGGGCGTCGTTAAAAATGGCGCAAATCGGGTGGAGGCGATTTTTTGCGTCAACCTGACTTGCACCATTTTTAAGACGCCCTAGCGCCATTTTTCCCAACGCCGGCGCTGCCTGGTGTACGTGGTTTTTTTCCACGCACACCAGGCAGCGCCGGTCTGCTTGCGCCGGCTAACGCCATTCAATAAATACGGCGCCCGCATGGCGCTTCAGAATGGCGTTAGCCGGCGCAAAACTTTTTGACGCTAAACTGCGTTAGCGCAGTTTAGCGTCAAAAAGTATAAATACGGGCCCAAATGTTTGTCACATCAAAGTTGCCAATCAGTAGGAGAGAGGCTGCATGGCAACAAATTGTCTACAAGATTAACAGTGTGGCAGAAGTACGCTGAAGAGTCATTGAGTGCAAGAAACGCTGGCATGACTGCAAACGCAGGACCAAGGTAAAGATGGCCAGGAACAGGAAGGCAGCACTGCAGACTGGAGGGGGGAGTCCAGCACACCAGGATGCCCTGGACCACATGGAGGAGATGGTCGCAGCCGTCATCCCTGAGGAGATCGTCACAGGGATTCAAGGACAGGACAGCGCAGACTACCACGAGACAACGCACATGCAGGGTAAGTCGCATGGGGAATTAAAATACAATAATGTTGACTGTAAGCAGGGGGGTAAATACCTACTACACATTGCATGTAAGTCATCATATACATGGAGTGGCATGGGTAAAGGGGTACTGCAGGGGGGCATGGCCTTCACAAACATAAGCTGGGGCACAACATTACACTACATCAACAACAGTCCCATGGGGGCATGCTGTCATGTCAACAATGGAGCAAAGGGAATGCCTCGACAGGAGGGAAGGCCACTACGTCAAACTTACATCCTGGCACTAGTCAGCCAACAAATCTCCTACAGTAACTAGGTCCCTATTAGCAATCCTCTGGCCAAAACGACAACTGCAATGTAACGGCAACAACAGTTGCCACTACCACCTCTGATCTGTGTGCAGCTCTAGTAGCCAATGGCAGTAACCTCCCCATGGAACATACACACCTAAATTAGGGGGTGAGGATGACATCTGCAACAATCTCCTGAAACAAGACAAAGGCCCCAGTACACTCAAATGTCAATGCCCATAGTTGTCACAAACATCGGCCAAAGTAAACAACAATAGGAGCAACACAGCACTAAGGACACACCCATGCTGCATATGGCATAGAGGAGGGGACACATGTAACTGGTCACTGAAATACACCTGCACAGTCAGAGGACGAAATAGGACACTGATACGACTATCAGGGCAATCCAATGTAACACACATTACCCAACATCATCAGTACCCATTAACAATGTCAACATCCATATTAGATCATAACATTTCCATGCATAGGATATGCCACATGTCAATTAAATTTAAGTCGATGTGAACGATCAGGGATTGGGGCAGGTCCTGATAGTTAAGTGTGCTGCCAGGGCTATCAGAACACCCACAGCCAGTGAAAGGTCTCACCATGAGAATGGATATACACGGAGGGTCGAGTAGGACAAGAAGGTGGCAATTCTCGATTTGGCATAAAGCAACACCTAGAGGCGATGAGGCTGACAAGTCTGATAACTCAATAACATACATGTGACACACAGGTGGGCCATAGGCCTGAAACAATGCCCATCTGATGGACTGCAGATATTAATACAAAACAAGATCACAAAGTGAATTCATCAAAAGGCAGGCATGTCACGTCAAAATTGTCACAACACAGACACACTAATTGTACACTGTTTCATTGCAGAGGAAGATGGATCTCCTGCCGATATGCCTGTCCCAGATTTCCCTGATGACATGGATGACGAGCCGATAAACATTCCCCTGGAGACTATCCAACAGGTCCTTGAAACCCTCCAGACCCCACCTTCTGTCACAAGGAGGAGCACAGAACAAGCAGCCATCGCAGAGGATCCACCCACCACCTCAATTGTAAGACCTGCCAGCTCCAATACAGCTGAGGACTCAGACGACACTGGCACCAGCTCTGAGAGAACTGTAGTTGGAGTACAGTGGGAGCTGGCCAAGGAGGTGCGGGTGGGGATGCAAACTATGGCAGCCAGCCTTGAGGGGGTGCGTTCGTGCATGATGTGATCTGCAGATCAGGCAGCAGCTATGCAAGCCCTAACATCTATCTTGCAGGAACTGCAGAAAACCCAGAAGGAAATCAGCACAGTTGTAATACAGTTGACCCAACACCTACAACAGCAATCCTGTCAACGCGTGCACGAATGCAACATTGAACCCCTCAGGGCCGACCTGGCTGCCTACCATCGTGATGTGGCTGCTATTCTTCAGAACCAGCAGGCCCTCCTTGCAGCAGTACTGCCCTTAAGACCTTCACAGGGAGCAGCGACCGGGATGTCTGACTCCACGTCCTCTAACACTGAGGTGTGTGTTGCCCCTTCACAACCAACAACAACAAGGACAAAGCAGGCAACACACACATCAGAAGAAGAAGACATGGAACAGATCACATTAACAAGGAAAATTACCCGGAAGCACTAGTCCCTGCCACATGGCCAACTATTACCAAAGTCCTGCGCTTTGTAACTTGCCAGTCTTGCAACAACTGTACTCAAGCACTGTTCTGCTAACCACTGTATAACTTGTCACTCAGCCCAGTGATTGTCTCTCTCCTACTCATTGGCTAAGTCGGTCCCTCTGCACTGTCTGAAACAGCAACCCCAGCATGACAAAAGCATTTTGGTAAACCCTTGTGTTGGATCACAATGTAAGATGTCACTATAATGGACTCACAATCATGGACAATGTACACATAGCACTACAGCACTTTTCAATAAATAGCACTCACACAACAAATCTGTCTCTGGGTAATGTGACATATAAACTGCGCAGTAGATAATTGAAATGTCCCTACTGTCAAATAACGTAGCTTGTCAATACAACTGTCCAGATATTATGTAGTTAGAGAAATCTGCACAGTGACCATGATTGCATCATAGTCTGCCCATCCTGAGGGAATAATCTGATGAAGTGAGAAATCATACACCACTATGCAGTGTTGGACAGAAGAATGCTTCCTCAGGGGATAACTAAGTCATCAAATAGTGCCCGCTAAATGTTGTCAACGTGCAAAAATAACACAATAAACATGCCACACTCATCTAAGTAAACACTAAAAAAACTGCACAAATGAAGGTGTCAGAGTTAACATACAAATAGGTAATCATGCCGAACTGTGTCACAAATGATGTATGAGGGTCATGAAGACAAGAATACAAGATTGCCAATGAGAACTCATCTTATAAGGGTGTGCATGATCATCACACTGCAGTCAGACCTAAAACTGTTTCCCCAATATCAAGTCTGGAAACACTGTTAGTGACTTTGAAAACACACTTATCAACAGAAACACATTGTCATCCATATTAACTGTGATTGGTGGTTGCAACAAAGGGTAGACACTTTGCAAGGTAGCTCTGGGTTAGCTGCCAATCGTACAGCTCAGTTGGGATTTGTTTGTAGCATTGGACACAGATGTTATAGTACAAAAGAGATGTGCACGGAATCCAAACCCACGATCAAGTACCATTCAACACATACTATTAAGGGGTAACCAAATATTTATTAAAAGCTAACCATAGATGAGGAAACTGAAGGAAAAATCTTACCAACCCTAATCTACCCTGACTACTCATTACCCACAACTGTCCCTAACTAACTTAAGCTACACTTACTTATCACATGTAACGAAACGCTCTAAACATCTCCTCCCCACCCCGCTTATGAGACGGGACACATTGAGGACAACACATACTAACCTAAACATATACTATACTATCCTAAACAAATATATATATTTTTGGTATTTTTTTTAATGTTTTTTGCTTTTTTGTTTTTTTTGTTTTTTACACACAAAAACAGCAACATAGCCATCCACCCACCCACCCACACATGTAATAAGTAAAAAAAGAAACGAGCAGGACCCCCTACCCCACCCACTAACACTGACTAAACTAACAGCCTATACTAACCTAACACTAAGCCCACTAACTATAAGAACAAGGAAAGAGGAGGGAGGAGAGGGTATCATGTCCATATATTCAACTGTCTAGAGGTTGGCCCTCCGGAGGGTCCTCTTGATATCCTTGACCCGCCGTTTAATGTGACGCACATCCCGGCTCAGGTGGCTCACCTTGCGCACCACTTTGTCCATCTTGTGTTCAAGTCTATTAAAGGCTGCAGTGTCAACAGCTGGAGCAGTGGCAGTCTGGGTACCGGTGGAGGAGGTCTGTGTGGGCTGTCCTGCACCAGTGGCAGTGCTGGGGCCAGGAAGTCCAGCAGATGTAGATTCAACAGAGGCAGCTGTGGGTGGGGCCACCTGGCTCTGATTGGTGGTTGTTTCTGTGGTGGCTGTGGTGGGCACAGTAGGCCCACCCTGTGGGAAGGCTCGCATGCCCCGGAGGCACGTTCATGGCGATATCGCCGGGCCATCCTCCGGAACCCCGACTCTACCAGCAGGATGTGCTGGTATCGCATGGCCCGACGCTGAAATTCACGGACCTGGTCTGGAGTCATGTTATCTGCTGTGAAGACAAATGCAGATATGCCACATTAGTAACTGCATTATGTGAAACAGCACAGCAAGTTAATCAGACATTAAATCTACTGTACTTCTAACAGCTCATATCACGATACAGAGCATCGAATGTCCCTGAGGAAGTACATGGCAGGCCAGACAACAAAGGTCACATCACACAAAGCACATTCAGAACCCACAAGATGGGTAACAACTGGCCTTGACTTGCGATCCGAGTTCTGACAGTTAACATCTAAGAATCATGCTGCATATCCTCCATCAAGAGCTGGGCTACAAATGTCAGTGTACGGAAAGCAAAACTAAAGCCACATGGTCTGCAAGTTGTAACTGGACTTTCCAGTATGGTACCAAGGGCCAAACCTGAGTGTGTATACTACTATGCAACCAAACTGTCACTTATTCACAGGTATGTGTAACATACTGGTAGCATCAATACTAGTTACCCCATTCACAAACCCATGGCCGTGTTTGGGGGGAGCGGTGGATACACAACTATAATTTTCCAACAACATGTACACCGAGGAGTGTATAGGCAACTCCATACATCTTTGTCTCTACAGACACACCACAGGTAAGGTCTATCTACAATTTGGAGTCAGCAAACCCTAGAGCACTCATAGGGTCAGACATGTCAGGAAATGCATAACTTAGTATACAACATATACTTCCAGTGAGGCCTGACTTACATCAGACACAGAGTTGCTAGAACACCCATGATCATGAATTGCATGCACACCTAGGCCATTACACTCAGGTTCCACAGACTTGATGCACTACATGTGGAAGTACATGCTGCTAGGAGGTTCTACCTACTGTTTCAAAATTATGTAGGTAAATAGTGAAGCAGATGTCTATTGGGAAGCTATTAGCTCCACCAATCTTAGAGAATGTGGGTCTGACAGGCTGACTAAATAGAGGTTGACTTCCATTGCGACTCTTGGTGATACAAGTGTCAGAGACATGACTATCCCCTGTACTCACAGTGGGGCCTACAGGGATGTCCTACAATCCCTACATGATACCATTGGATACGCATTGGCTAACTCAAAACGTGTGAGAACTGCATTCCCACTCATGGAACAAGTGAAAAACTTGCCCACAGCATCACACGAGTTCATAACCAGCAAACACAACACATAACAGACATATCAACACTTACTGTAGTGGTCGGGGTCCTCAAATGTCGCCACCTCTCCCACAGTGTAGGGCGCCGGTCCACCTGTAAGGTATGAAAGGAAGAAATGTGCTCAAAATCTGTGCACAGTGCAACATTTTCAGTATCATTTACAATGTGTAGGCTGAATAAGTAAATGGCAGCCATTCAGACATGATGGTACTGCATCTGATATTTCACAGCCAACTTGTACATAGCATGGGTCTCCTGTGACAGTTACACACAGATCTGCACACATACATTGGCCCTATCATGTGGTTGCAAACTTGCCCCATAATTGGTGAGCACTAAAAAATATGGAGTGTAATCGTCTCATCATGTGCATCCAAGAGAAACATCCAACGCCTGGTTAATTGAGGACTGCATTACCAGTCAAACATGCCTTGTGGCCATGACACATTTAGTGCACATAGGCCCAATGTACAGAGGGAGGGGCAGGGACTCCTGTAAGCCATACAGTTGTTACAGTATAGTCAATTGATGTGGCCCAGCTATGGTGATTTGCACCAACCATGGAGATGTAAAGCCATGTGCATACACTTGGACTGCCATCCATATTTGGATTGTGGCTCAACCGATTCCAACAAACATCTTAAGATGTTAGCTGAGGGCACCTTACACATTTTCACGATGTTTTCAAATCATGAACTGACATGTATCCAAAAAGATCAAGAAACACAATAATCCCACACATTCATAGTACTTCTGTGAACGCTTTCCTTCCACACTCACCAGACTAACATGAGACCAATGTCTGAGCCACTTTGCTGTTATAAATTGACGTGAAGGCAGCACTCATTTTCAGCATCATGTAGTGATTCTAAAGTCAGTCTAGCAATTGCGTCAACATAGTTGGCCTAAATGTTGGTACATCTGTACTTCTCTGTCAATAATACCCTATATACACATGATTGGCTCCTATTTTGTTAGCTGTGCTGACAAAAAGGTTGCACCCATTTCCTTCATAGTAAAGTTACCTGTAAGTTGTTTGCTGAGCACGTGCTACCTGACAGCTTGCAATTGTGATCCTTGCCCTAGTGCATCAATGATCCCCTTATATTTCCCCAAAATTGCACACAGTCATCAAGTTAGCTGGCATACATTGCACTAATCCACTGATGTCACTACAGAGCATTTAATTGTTCACAATAACAATAGTCGTACTCACCAACAGTGCCACCAATCATGATTCCGAGGTGGTCCAAGAGATCCTGCTCCCTGGTGATGAGGTCAGCCCACTGGTGCTTCAGCTGGTGGTCACTCCTCTGGCTGGCATACACACGCTGCAGGTGATGCAGCACCTCTCCCCACCGGATTCTGCGCGCCTCTGTCGGTTACCCCTGTATGACCCTGCCCCCTGCCTGGATCATGAGCGGCAAGAAATGTGTCACCAGCCAGATGAAGCCCCCCAAGTCCTCTTCCCCCATCCTGCCAAGACGTGGCCTACCAGACATACTTATAATTGAAGAGAAGGAATAGGGGTAAAATAAATAGAAAGGGGAAATGGGTGAAAGTAGGGGTAAAAAGACAGAAAAAAGTAAACCTAAACACTAAAAGAGACCAACTATCCCCAAACTAACACTACCCACAACAGACTCCCACAAACAAGAAATACACAAGATAAATGGACAAATGTAGACAAAACACAGTACTACAGTATACACAAACAAAATTTATTTCACAAAAGGACTTTACAGATAGCACACAGGACAAATACAGCACAAAATCACTGGACAACACTCTCTACACAGCTACACAGTCTAGAAGGATCATAGACTACAAAGTGAAAGTTAAAGTACACCCACTGCACATGATCTGTAAACAGGATATCCTATTACATCACTTCCTGTATGAAAAGTCCCGCCTTTTTCGCGTTATGCGTCATTTTTTGTTGCACAAATCTGTATTTGCGTCATTTTTTTTGACACACAGACGTGAATAAGAACCCGCATCCACATAATGATACATGGACTGTACAAATATCTGGATGCGTGCTAAATTCACTCCTGTGCATAAAAAAAAATTATGCAAATACAGTTTTGGTAAACAAAAAATGACGCACACTGCTAGGGACGTCAAAATTACAGTGCATTAACTGGTTTGGGGCATTTGTACTTCTTTTTTGGTGATTTCACATTTGGAACACATCAGAGATTGGCTAATTGAAGAGTTGATGGTGTATGTTCACATGTGTGACATCATACTGCAGCGGAACATTATCCACTACACCCTTCACAGTATGTTTACAGTTGGCTGACGTCATAGATGGTCATAAGTGGGGCCTACATATATGTGTGGCACAAATTGTGCATGTTTGCCATAAGGAGAGGATAGCAATGTGACACACATATGTACAATACCTAATTTCCTTAGGCTCAAAGTGTGTGCTTTGACAACTAATTTGTTGGTTGACCAAGTGTGTGTGTGTATCACATGAAGCATTATTGTACATTTGGTTGTATGAATGTGACGTCCATGTTTCCAACCCAAAGATGCAAGTAAAAATTGGAATGAGCAAGGGCATGTGTTAGTCATACATGTAACAACACCCGCAAAGTATACTTCCAAGTTTTAGGGTCACGTAGACACCACATGTGACATAGCATGCACCAGATGGATGGCAGACGCATGTTCATGTCAAAGGTCTACAATTTCTACATCCTATGTCCTAGAGTATTGGTAAGAGCTTCCTAGGCACTAGTTGATGAATCCCACAGTGAGTCATACACATGCATTGAGGAAGTGGGTATCATGTTGTTTGCACAGACAGACAAGGGTCAATCTCATATGTATGATGACACCACAGTTGAGGCCATAGAAGTAAGCCCCAACTATCAAGTGGCTGTGGTGGACCAGCATACAAGACAGCACATGTCCACATATTTCCAGTGATCAATTGCACATAAGTGTCTTGTTCATGTGTGTGGTCCAATGATGATCCTGTAGATTTTTTGGGATGTAATTTGTCACAGTTCAGACCAGGACTCATCATGAGTCAGTGGCAGCTATTCCTGTAACTACTGAGTATCCTTTGTTGATCAATGTGAGTAAAGTAGATGTGGACATGTGAAACAACATGTAGATGGTCCCACCCTGTCACTAAAGACGTGTAATGAGACAGTCAACAGGGCAACCTTGGTCTGCTGAGTGAGATAATGTCTCAATTGTCATGTTCCGGCAGGTGTCATTACAACATTTGTACACAGGTTGGCCTCTGCACTTCCCACTGCATCTAGGAACATCATAGCCTCTGTGCTGTTTATTGTCACAGCTATTCACCACACACGGCCCATCACTATGTTGTGCGCACTGTGATGCTGTGTGTGAACTGTCATGGTTCTGACATTTGTGTATTAGTCATGTACATTATCAGAGGTTGCTGGTTGTGCTGAAAGCCCCGTACCCAATCCCTGCCTATGACCCTAGGACACTGTCACACTTTGTCATTCATGCATAAATGCAACCCAGACAAGGGACGGGCCATGAATTTTGCATTTCCAAGAGGATTTAACTCAAATGGTACAGTTAAAAGGCAGATGATGCTATACAATGTATTTGTGTATGCATGGTAGAAGCCCATGCGCAATGCCCCCTGATGAATGGCAGGTTTGCTAACGCAAGTGTGGTACATATGTAGACACAGGGATACTTTAGTGTGACGCACAGACAGTTGCCAGTCAGGCTGACAGAATGCAAGATGATTCAGGAGCCAGCTACTGGACAAGTTACATAATCAGTGGTCTGACTGAGACTGTTTGGAGGACAAACTAGACAGCTGACATGTCAATCTGTGTACGTCCTGTGTTTTTGAAGGTGACAAATGAACCCAAGGGCTGTGTTACATGGCTTAATTACTATCAATGGTTGACTGTGTATTTGACATAATGGTAACTCCTATGCTGTTCCAGGCATCATCAGGGGCAGTGCTTTTTGTAATCGGTGGTGTGCATGGAGGTGATCACAGGTGTGGGCTGCATCTGTTTCTCACCAGTCCTGTAGGTGAGACTTGCATTCTAAGGGCCAACAGACATTTTCACAAGGGGAAGCAATCTACATGTGCTAACAGGGCTTTGAAACTAGAAAACAGTGCATAAATTGACCTGACGTCCATGCAGTCAGATGTTCTTTGACAATGGCATACCTTAGGAAAGGGTGTAGCACACTGGTTTGCTAATGTTGGTCTGTGTTTGTAGAGGAGGTATTATCAGGGTACACATCTTAGTATTCCAGGGACCTCTTCCGACAGGTGGGTTGTGACCAGGTGCATGGGTGTGTCAGGAGTTAGGAAAGGGGCTGACATGTGCATGGAATGTCATGTGCGCAATGCATGTCATATGTGTGGCACTTGAGCTGTCTATGTTCTGCTTCTATGGAATTCTAGTCACAGATATTCCTTGCAAATATTGGGTGCAGTTGGACTAACTGCTGTCAAGGGTCTTGTCAGACATTCCTGTTAGTGATGCCAAAGCACATTGACATCCTCATGTATGAGGCTTGTTTTCCCCTTTTTGAGTGATGGTGTCATAGTTGTGTGCCATATGCTGCGTTGGACCTTGCTTTCAGCATGTATGTGTGAAATAGTTGTGGTCCTCTGCTATAGGCCTTCAAAGGAGATATGTACATGATATATGTCATTAAGAGTGTGTGTGTATGTGACCATTGTATGTTAGGCATCACATAAGCTCTGGGATGTTCCGTGTCCTACTCAGTATCTCAGCAATGCTCCATGAGGCAACACTCTTATTCTGATAAGTAGAGATGAAGGTGTGTAAAAAGGAATAGCCAGACCATGATATGGTGATTATAATAGGTGTTTATTTAAATTAGTTAACTAAAGTGGTGAAGGTGATCATATTCAGAAGAAATTATTTACAATCTGTTGCCGCCTGCGTATAGCAGCAGCTGTGTTCTGTAGTTCCCCCTCCTGTTGCAGGCCAGCATCCTCCTCTTCAGGCATGTGTGGCTCTGGTTCCTGGAGGGTAATGTTTCTTCTGATGCAAATGTTGTGCAATATTTCACATGTGAGGATTATCCTACAGACCATCTCGGGGTAATATAGGAGGCTACCACCAGTGATGTGGAGGCAGCGGAACATTGACTTGAGGATGCCGAAGGTCCGCTCGACAATGCTGCGTGTCCTCCTTTGGGCCTCGTTGTATGCACGCTCTGCAGCTGTACTTGGGTTGCCAAATGGTGTCATAATCCATAGCTGGATGCCATACCCCTGATCAGCTGCAAGAGAAAATGAATGGGATCATGTTGATGTAGATGCACTATTGAAAAGACCTTTAATGGCAGTTGTTGTCTTGTGTTGTCTGTGACTCTTTTGTGTACTAATGTGACATCCTATGCTTGTAGGCTGTACCATCTGCATTGTGTTGTTTCCTTGGCTGAACAAGTGTTTGTCTGCTAACCGTTTGTCAGCAGTATGTTTTGGGATTTGCAGTACAGTGTGCCCTCCCTAGCATTGTGACTTGTGATACAGGTGTCCGTGTGTCTTCACTGGGGGTGAGATGATAGATCCATGCACAGTTAAAATTGAAAGTGTTGTTAACACGTTCATATCAAAGTGCCCTGGACATCCCATACCTTTAGACTTAGGCAATGTATTATTGTAAAGGTAATTGGGACACTTACAATTTGCAAGGTGACATTTAGGCAACCACACTCATTGACGTCTTCACATTAGGCTGTACAGTAAATTCCGGTGTGTGACAGGTTCAATGGTGACTTAAGAAACATGGCTAGTGATGTCACGACCTCAGTGTGTTCCTGTCGACATGTTGCTGTTGTGGTGTATGTGTTGTGTTTCCTAGAGGGTTGCTGTGCAGTGTGTAAATAAGCAGGTTTTTGTACTTACCAACAAGTAGTCCATTGCCATACCGTCCATCCTGGAAGTGTTCATTGATGGTGCAGTGACGGAAGATGTATGAGTCATGTACACTCCCAGGATATTTAGCCACGATGTTGGTGATCAATCCTTGGTGATTGACTATGGCCTGCGCGTTGATGGAATGTGTGTGCTTCCTGTTGCGGTAGAGGTGTTCAGTTGCAGCAGGTGGCACAAGACGTACATGTGTGCAGTTGATTGCACCAAGGACATGTGGGAAGCCACTGATTGCGTAGAACCCCTGTTTAGTTTCCTGCTGCTTCTGCAGTGTGTTAGGGAAGCAGATGTGGCGGGGTGTCAGTCGAATGATGGCATCCAGTACTTTGGGCAAAAAGGCGGAGAATGATGGTTGGGATATTCCGCCAACCAGGGCACCAGTTGTTTGGAAAGAGCCACTTGCCAGCTTTGTTTCTGTTGGGATGGTGCGGGGTTTCACCAAAGTGGGGGCCAACTGCTGTTCAATGTTTCGCAGCAGCTGCTGAATGGCCTGCCAGTTCAACCGGTACCTCTGTATGATGTTGTGTTCCCTGAGGCCCTGAAGGGTGGTTCTTGGGCAGAATATCCTCTCCTGCCTTCTGCGCTGCCTTTGGGGTCCCTGCTGGTGTTGTTATGATTAAATACAGGTGTGTTTGCCCCATTTTAATGCCTGCCCTGACCCAGGCGTTAATTTTTGACGCAAATCGGGCTGTGCGTCATTTTCTGGCTCCGCCTCCCGGCCGTGTGTCTTTTTTGCCCAAAAGCATAAATACGACGCACGGCTGTTTAAGCCATTTTTTGGACGGGAACGCCTACCTTGCATATAATTAACGCAAGGCGGGTTGCCACATCCAAAAAATGACGCACACGGCGGAAGTTTGTCATCCGTGGGCTCGGGCGTCAAAGTTTAAATACGGGGCAACGTTTGCGCTGATTGTGCATCAAAATATTGACGCACAATCGTCGCAGAGGGAGTATAAATATGCCCCTCATTGTTCAAACTGATGCATCTGAATTAGGGGTAGGGGCAGTCTTATCACAACTGAATTCTGAGGGCCAGGATCAACCAGTTGCTTTTATCAGCAGAAGGTTGACCCCTAGAGAAAAACGTTGGTCTGCCACAGAGAGGGAGGCCTTTGCTGTGGTCTGGGCACTGAAAAAGTTGAGGCCATACCTGTTTGGCACTCACTTTATTGTTCAGACAGACCACAAACCTCTACTTTGGCTAAAACAAATGAAAGGTGAAAACCCTAAATTGTTGAGGTTGTCCATATCTCTACAGGGAATGGACTATACAGTGGAACATAGACCTGGGAGTACCCACTCCAATGCAGATGGACTCTCCAGATATTTCCACTTAGACAATGAAGACTCATCAGGTCATGGCTAGTCTTAATGTCCTTCGTTTGGTAGGGGGGGTTGTGTAGGAAAGTACCATCTTGCCTGGCATGTTACCCCCATATTTCACTGTATATATGTTGTTTTAGTCTATGTGTCACTGGGACCCTGCCAGTCAGGGCCCCAGTGCTCATAGGTATGTGCCCTGTATGTGTTCCCTGTGTGATGACTAACTGTCTCACTGAGGCTCTGCTAACCAGAACCTCAGTGGTTATGCTCTCTCTGCTTTCCAAATTTGTCACTAACAGGCTAGTGACCAATTTCACCAATTCACATTGGCATACTGGTACACCCATATAATTCCCTAGTATTTGGTACTGAGGTACCCAGGGTATTGGGGTTCCAGGAGATCTTCATGGGCTGCAGCATTTCTTTTGCCACCCATAGGGAGCTCTGACAATTCTTACACAGGCCTTCCAGTGCAGCCTGAGTGAAATAACATCCACGTTATTTCACAGCCATTTACCACTGCACTTAAGTAACTTTTAAGTCACCTATATGTCTAACCTTCACCTGGTGAAGGTTGGGTGCAAAGTTACTTAGTGTGAGGGCACCCTGGCACTAGCCAAGGTGCCCCCACATCGTTCAGGGCAAATTCCCAGGACTTTGTGAGTGCGGGGATACCATTACACGCGTGCACTGTACATAGGTCACTACCTATGTACAGCGTCACAATGGTAACTCCGAAACATGTCTAAGATCATGGAATTGTCACCCCAATGCCATTCTGGCATTGGGGAGGCAATTCCATGATCCCCCGAGTCTCTAGCACAGACCCGGGTGCTGCCAAACTGCCTTTCCCGGGGTTTCACTGCAGCTGCTGCTACTGCCAACCCCTCAGACAGGTTTCTGCCCTCCTGGGGTCCAGGCAGCCCTGGCCCAGGAAGGCAGAACAAAGGACTTCCTCTGAGAGAGGGTGTAACACCCTCTCCCTTTGGAAATAGGTGTGAAGGCTGGGGAGGAGTAGCCTCCCCCAGTCTCTGGAAATGCTTTGATGGGCACAGATGGTGCCCATCTCTGCATAAGCCAGTCTACACCAGTTCAGGGATCCCCCGGCCTTGCTCTGGCGCGAAACTGGACAAAGGAAAGGGGAGTGACCACTCCCCTGACCTGCACCACCCAGGGGAGGTGCCCAGAGCTCCTCCAGTGTGTCCCAGACCTCTGCCATCTTGGAAACAGAGGTGTCTGTAGCACACTGGACTGCTCTGAGTGGCCAGTGCCAGCAGGTTACGTCAGAGGCTCCTTCTGATAGGCTCTTAACTCTCTTGGTAGCCAATCCTCCTTCCTAGGGAGCCAAACCTCCTTTTCTGGCTATTTAGGGTCTCTGCTTTGGGGATCTCACCAGATAACGAATGCAAGAGCTCACCACAGTTCCTCTGCATCTCTATCTTCACCTTCTGCCAAAGGATCGACTGCTGACTGCTCAGGACGCCTGCGAAACCGCAACGAAGTAGCAACACGACTACTAGCAACCTTGTATCCCTTCATCCTGCCGGCTTTCTCAACTGTTTCCAGGTGGTGCATGCTCTGGGGGTAGCCTGCGTCCTTTCTGCACCAGGAGCTCTGAAGAAATCTCCAGTGGGTCGACGGAATCTTCCCCCTGCAACCGCAGGCAACAAAAGACTGCATCACTGGTCCTCTGGGTCCCCTCTCAGCACGACGAACGCGGTCCCTGGAACTCAGCAACTCTGTCCAAGTGACTCCCACAGTCCAGTGACTCTTCAGTCCAAGTTTGGTGGAGGTAAGTCCTTGCCTCCCCACGCTAGACTGCATTGCTGGGTACAGCGTGATTTGCAGCTGCTCCGGCTCCTGTGCACTCTTCCAGGATTTCCTTTGTGCACAGCCAAGCCTGGGTCCCGACACTCTAACCTGCAGTGCACAACCTTCTGAGTTGTCCTCCGGCGTCGTGGGACTCCCTTTTGTGACTTTGTGTGGACTCCGGTTCACTCTTCTTCCAAGTGTCTGTTCAGGTACTTCTGCAGTGCTGTCTGCTTCTGTGAGGGATCCCTGACTCGCTGGGTGTCCCATCTGTCCCGTCAATCAAGTGGCGACATCCTGGACCCTCCTGGGCCACAGCAGCATCCAAAAACCATAGCCGCGGCCCTTGCAGCTAGCAAGGCTTGTTTGCAGTGTTTCTGCGTGGGAACACCTCTGCAAGCTTCTTCACAACATGGGACATCCATCCTCCAAAGGGGAAGTTCCTAGTCCTCTTTGTTCTTGCAAAACACCAAGCTTCTTCCATCCGGTGGCAGCATCCTTGCACCCTCAGCTGGCATTTCCTGGGCTCCTGCCCACTCTTGACACTGTCACGACTCTTGGACTGTGTCCTCTTGTCTTACAGGTACTCAGGTCCTGAAATCCACTGTTGTTGCATTGCTGGTGTTTGTTCTCCTTGCAGAAATCCCCCTATGACGACTTCTGTGCTCTCTGGGGGTTGTAGGTGCACTTTAAATCTACCTTTCAGGGTCTTGGGTTGGGCTATTTTTCTAACCATCACTTTTTTCTTAGAATCCCAGCGACCCTCTACAAGCTCACATAGGTTTGGGGTCCATTCATGGTTCGCATTCCACTTTTGGAGTATATGGTTTGTGTTGCCCCTATACCTATGTGCTCCTATTGCAATCTATTGTAACTTTACACTGCTTGCATTACTTTTCTTGCTATAACCTGCATAATGTTTGGTTTGTGTACATATATCTTGTGTATATTTCTTATCCTCATACTGAGGGTACTCACTGAGATACTTTTGGCATATTGTCATAAAAATAAAGTACCTTTATTTTTAGTATATCTGTGTATTGTGTTTTCTTATGATATTGTGCATATGGCACCAGTGGTATAGTAAGAGCTTTACATGTCTCCTAGTTCAGCCTAAGCTGCTTTGCCATAGCTACCTTCTATCAGCCTAAGCTGCTAGAAACACCTCTTCTACACTAATAAGGGATAACTGGACCTGGCACAAGGTGTAAGTACCTCTGGTACCCACTACAAGCCAGGCCAGCCTCCTACATGCTGCAATCGGCAGCGGCGATTGGCACTTCCCCGAGGGTGTCGGAGTAGGATACTGAAATCTCGCAGCCCCCGTGACTGTCCTGCCACGCCGGACCGGCTCTCGGAGTTGGGTTTCCCGGATTGCCCGGCGGTGACTCCTTCCACTGTGGACGACCTCTTCTAGGCCCTGATTTGACACATCTGGGTGGCTGGGGGTACTGTGGCCCTCTGATTGATGTAAGTGGTGGGCCTGGTTCACAGAGATGGCATATAACTCTGTACAGGCAGCCTGATGGTCTGAATGCCAGGAAACCTGTTGTGGTACTGATAAACTGTGTGGCCTCCGCTGGTGCTCTGGTTGTCTCAGATTGTGGCCCAAAAGCCCGGCCCGCCGTTGGTCCTCCCCTTTCCCCCTACTGTTATCCAGTATAGCCGGGCTGGTTGATTTAGAGCCTGCCTGATTCCCTGTGTGATCTGGCTTACCCCACTCTCCTACTGCTGGAGGATTAATATGTGTGATTGTGTTGTCGAAAGTTCAAGTTGTTGGGTTTGGGCGGGAACCAGTTGTTCATCTGCTCTGATGGTATTGGTTTTGCTTTCTTTATGTTGGAGGTACTGCGCGAGCGATTGGTCTGGGCGTGAGGTCATTGACATGATGCGCACTACGCTGTGCTTAGGGGTGGACGTGTGGAATGCGCGCATGCTAAGCTAAAACCGCCATGACTTCGCGCAAAGCACTCACCTGGAATGTGCGCTGTATACATACGACTAGGCGCAGGTATTCCATATATTCGTATCTTAAACGGCACTCAGTCCACCTCGCCTTCTAGCAGGAGACCCATTTAGCGCTGGCAGAACTCACTCGTTTGCAGCGGCGCTGGAGAGGGCAATTATATGCAAAGGGCCACTCCTCCTATGCAAGAGGGGCCCTGATCTGGACTAAACCGGGTGTCCCCTTTGTTGGGGAAGATCAGATCATAGACCCGCAGGGGAGATTTGCCCTGGTGCGCATGCGGCTAGCAGGCAGGGCCTTAGTGCTGGGTTCTATCTACGCCCCAAATGTAGATCAGACTTCTTTTCTGCACACTTTGTCCTATCACTTTTCAGGTTGGAGCGATTACCCCTGGTTGCTGGGTGGAGACTTCAATAGTGTTTTAGATATAGATTTAAATCGTTCCTTCCCCCCGCTGAACACTTCGCCAACTGTGGCGGCTGCGCGTGGGTTGGTCCATTGGGCCCATCACTGGCACTTGATTGATATATGGGGGCAGCGTAATCCTGAGGATAGAGTTTATTCCTACTACTCTTCCCCGCACTCCCTGTATGTACGCCTTGATCGAATATTCTGCACGCAGAATCTGGCCTCCGTGATTGTGGATGTGGATTATCTGGGGCGCACGGACTCGGATCATAACCCACAGATTGTAAGCCTATGTTGGGATGTCTTGCCTTCAGCTGTCCCTACCTGGAGGCTCAGTTCTGAACTTCTGGAAGACACTGCCTTTAAGACATCACTGGAAACGGCCATCCTGGAGTTCTTTCAGCATAATGAGGGCACCGCCTCTACGGGCCTGTTGGAGTGGGATGCCTTTAAGGTTTTCATCTGCGGCCATTGCATGGGGACCCAGTGGAACTTATGGAGCGGGAAACATTGCGCCCGGAACGGGAGGTTGCTCGGGATCCCGCAACAATAGAGTTGTTGTCCCAGGCCCGTGCTGAGCGTCTAACTCTGCTTGAACGGCTACGTCACTTGAACTACGCCGCTCACTCGGCGAGAACACACACCTCAGCAGATAAGTCAGGTAGACTTCTGGCCTGGCTGATCAGAGGCGATCGCGACCATGGCCCGGTTATGGAAGTTCACTCGGAGGCCGGCCGTTTGTTGCATACACCTGGAGAAATACATTAGGCGTTTACGCAAAACTCTGAGATGTTGTATACCTCCGTTGTGGTGGCCCCGAGCGGTTGTGTGATGACTTCCTCTCTGGAGTGGAGCTCCCATGTCTGTCTGCTGACCAGAGGAATGCGCTGAAGGAACCTCTTGATCTTACTGAGGTGCACAAAGGTATTTCGGAGCTGGCATCAGGCAGGACACCGGGCCCGGATGGCCTGCCGACTGACTTTTATAAGACATTTACTCTACTTCTTGCGCCTAAGCTTCTCTGTGTCTTTGAGGAGGCGGTGCAGAGGGGGCACTTGTCGGGATCTCAAAGGGAGGCGATGATAGTGTCTCTTCCCAAGCCCTTTGGCCATGTTCAATACGGACTACAAAATATTAGCCAAAATTTTTGTGATGTGTTTGGCACCCATCACGCCGGATCTGGTGCACCCAGACCAAAATGGGTTTGTTCCGGCGAGGGACACGTCTTACAACATCAGGCGGCTGTTCAGAGTTATGCGCTACGCGAGGCGAGTCTGGCTGCGGGCGTGTTGCCTTGTCCTTGACCTGGAGAAGGCCTTCGACTCCTTGGAATGGCCTTATCTTTTCAGGGTCTTGCAGCAGTTCGGCATGGGGCCCCTTCTTATTCGTATGGTTAAACTGCTATACACTAAGCCGCAAGTTAGGGTTAAGGTGGGGCGTATTATATCAAAACCAGTCAATGTGTGCAGAGGTACGAGGCAGGGTTGCCCCCTTTCGCCACTACTCTTCTCCCTTGCTATGGAGCCGCTGGCGGCGGCCTTGCGTGACAGTGGTATGAGCTCGGGCATCCCTCTTGGGGATGGCGTGCACGCGATATCGCTATACGCCGACGACCTCTTGTTATACTTCCGGGATATTTCGCAAATCCCTCCAGGGGTTGGGTCCTTACTGCAGCAGTTTGCCTTGTTGTCTGGCCTCATGGTTAACTGGGCTAAGTCCTGCCTTTTCCCCTTTGACCCTGGGCTCCCTGATCCAGAGTTTTGCTTCTTTGGGAGTGCGGTTCCTGGCAGCCCTGTGTATTCCGTTATCTGGGCATACGTGTCTATTACCATGAAGACGATCTAATAGATGGAAACCTCCAGAGAGCGGTGTCCTTAATCAAGTCCCAGATGACTTTTTGGCAGACGCTGACGCTGTCGGTGGGAGATAGGATAGTGCTCTTAAAAATTATAGTTCTGCCACGCCTTTTGTACTACTTCACTAACATCCTGCATTATATCCCCCCTAGCTTCTTCAGGAGCCTGGAATCTACACTGAGACTTTATTTGAAATGGGGGAAGGTGTAGAGTCGCGCTCAAGAAATTGTACTTACCGCTGGAGAGGGGTGGCCTGTCGGTCCCTAACCTGGAGCACTACTACTTGGCATCCCAGCTCCAATGGGTGTCTAAGTGGTTGGTGGGTCTGAATCTCGCCAATACGGCAACCCTGGAGGGCCCGTGTACCCTCATGCAGGTCTCGCATTTGTTTCACCCAATAACGCAGGTGGCATTACCAGACCAGTTGTTCCTCCGGGTTGCCTTCAGCTGTTATCGTAGATCCCTGCGACTTGCTGGGGGGGCGATCCCATTTGTGCCGGCACTGGCGTTGTTGGGCACTCCCCGTGGCTGTATAGTTGGGTCCGAGTTGCGGACGTGGCATGCAGTGGAGCTGTATACGCTGGGTGATCTGTATGACGACGGTAAGCTGACACCGTTCTCTGCGCTGGTACAGGAGTCAGGCCTTCCTGCGGGGCAGTTTCTGGTGTATAATTCACTGCTGAGGTTGCTTGCATCTAAATGGGGTGACTTGTCTGCTGCTCCTCCAACGCATTTATTGATACAGTATATACAGGTGATGGGACAGGGACGGCACCTAATTCAATGGTTCACTGAAGCGTTGCGCCTACACACAGCCCTTGAATGTGATTCGCTGCGTACGGCCTGGGATGGGGATGTAACTACTCCGTTCACAGACGCGCAGTGGAAGTCAGCTCCTTCTGGCCATGTTAACATACCGCGTAACTCCAGATTCCGCTTGATTCAATTCTACATCATACACAGGGCATACCTCACTGCAGCCCGCATAAATATATACTTTGCTCGCTGTGGCGCAGCGTGTCCCAGTTGCTCTCGCAATGACGCGGACATGATCCATATGCTCTGGTCCTGTCCATCGTTGAGTTGTTCTGGGGGGCGGTAGTGGGTTGCTTATCGGAGTGCGTGTCGCGGCCGGTACGGTTCACTTGGGAGTCCTGTATACTGGGCCTTTTTCCTAGAAACACGCGGAATGGAGCTGCAGCACGATTTCTGGACCTAGGCCTGTTACCGGCCAAGAGATTGATATCCCGCTGGTGGAAGTCATCTGACCCACCGGTTGTGAGGGCCTGGAAGTCCTCGTTTGAGGTGTGGGCTGGCGCGGAGGGAGTGGCGTTGGTGAGGGAAGATGCGCTGGGGCTGCGTAAGTACCCACTGTCAATCAGTTGGGAGGTGATGCTGGCATGCTTGCGGGGTTTGGGGCAGACCTCGGATGTGGAGGTGGCGGTCTGATGGCCACTAAGTGCATGTATCTACTGCTGGTGCGGGAGTGCGATGGGTTGGGTGCTGAAGTTTGAGCAGCGGACCTGACCTTGGCCTTTGAGTTGAGAGTGTGACCTATGTGGGAGGCAGGGGACTGTGGTGTGTGCACGTATCTGCCCTTTGCTGATGCGCACGGGCAAAACATGGGGTCTCTGTGCCCCAGAGACTATGCTCCGGCCTGGGCCTGCTACTCGTAGGGACAGTCCTCCAAAGTTCGTTCATGTTCATGTTTTTATCGTTAAGTTGTGACTTATATGAAGATCTGCGCCTGAATGCACACTGCTGTACGTACACAATGACCTTTAGGAATGGGTTAAGGTGCCACTGCGGTGCCTGTAGCATCCTCAATCATCTATGTGACTCACGATTCCAGTGCATGGTCTTCTCTGATAGCGCTCATGCATTAGTTAATCCTGTTATACACAAGTTTTATGGTGAGTGGTGGAACCATCTGCAATATGCCTTCGCAACCAATTGTTCCGCTGTCTGTTTTGGACAGTTGTGCTCATCTAGTCTACTAATAATTGCACATAATAAATGTCCTGTGTTTGATGTACAAATGAGTGTTATAATATGCTGAAAACGTTAATAAACAGATTTTCCACAAAAAAAGGAGGAGATAGTAAAGTTACATGTGGTATTGCATGTGATGACTCTTGGTCACATTTCAAGCTGGGTGGAAGGACATTTGTGGCTTCTCTCAGGTTCTAGAACGTTCTGTCACCGAAATGTGAGGAAAAAGGGTTTTTTTAGCCAAATTTTGACATTTGCAATGGATTCTGGGTAAGAAAACACTGGGGGATCAACGTAAGTCACACCTCCCTTGACTCTCTTGGGTGTCTAGTTTTCAGAAATGTTTGGGTATGGTAGGTTTCCCTATATGGCTGCTGAGCCCAGGACCAAAAACGCAGGTGCCCATCGCTGCAAAAACAGTTAGTTTTGTATTTGATCATTTTGATGTGTCCACATGGTGTTTTGGGGGCATTTCCTTCCCCAGGCACTAGGCCTACCCACACAACTGAGGTACCATTTTTATTGGGTGACTTGGGGGAATGATAGGTGGAAGGAAATTTGTGGCTCCTTTCAGATTCCAGAACTTTCTGTCACCGAAATGTGAGGAAAAAGTGTTTTTTAGCCAAATGTTTAGGTTTGCACAGGATTCTGGGTAACAGAACTGGGTGAGAGCCCCGCAAGTCACCCCATCTTGGATTCCCCTAGATGTCTAATTTTCAAAAATGCACAGGTTTGGTAGGTTTCCTTCGGTCCCGGCTGAGCTAGAGACCAAACTCCAAAGCTAGGCACTTTGCAAACAACAGCTCTGTTTTGCTTGGGAAAATGTGATGTGTCCACGTTGTGTTTTGGGGCATTTCCTGTCGCAGACACTAGGCCTACCCACACAAGTGAGGTACCATTTTTGTCAGGAGACTTGGGGAAAAGCTGGGTGAAAGGAAATGTGTGGCTCCTCTCAGATTCCAGAACTTTCTGTCTCCGAAATGTGAGGAAAAAGTGTTTGATTGATCAAATTGTGAGGTTTGCAAAGGATTCTGGTTAACAGAACCAGGTGAGAGCCCCACAAGTCACCTCATTTTAGATTCCCCTAGGTGTCTAGTTTTCAAAAACGTGCAGGTTTGGTAGGTTTCTTTAGGTGCTGGCTGAGCTAGAAGTCAAAATCCACAGCTAAGCACTTTGCAAAAACCAGGTCTGTTTTCTTTGGGAAAATGTGATGTGTCCATGTTGCATTTCCTGTCGTGAGCATTAGGCCTACCCACGCAAGTGAGGTACCATTTTTATTGGGAGACCTGGGGGAACACAGAGTAGCAAAACAAGTGTTATTGCCCCTTGTTTTTCTCTACATTTTTCCTTCCAAATATAAAACAGTGTGCAAAAAAGACAGCTATTTGAGAAATGTTCTGTAATTCACATGCTAGTATGGGCACCCCGGAATTCAGAGATGTGCAAATAACCACTGCTTCTCAACACCTTATCTTGTGCCCATTTACAAAGGTTTTCTTGATACCTATTTTTCACTCCTTATATTTCAGCAAATGAATTGCTGTATACCCGGTATAGAATGAAAATCCATTGCATAAAATCCATTGGAAAATCCGGTGCAGCTCATTTATTGGCTCTGGGTACTTAAGGTGCTTGATGAACCTACAAGTCCTATATGTCCCCGCAACCAGAAGAGTGCAGCAGACGTAACAGTATATTGCTTTAAAAAATCTGACATTGCAGAAAATGTTACAGAGTAAAACGTTGAGAAAAATGGCTGTTTTTTTCATCTCACTTTCAAGATTTTTAGGTCGAGAGTTAGCATTCGGCCTGCTGTATACTAAAGTATACAATAGAGTGAGTTCCAGCGTTTTGATTTGTTAGTTGCAGTTTCCTTCAAAAATCCTTGCTTGCTAGTGGTCAGTTCTGCCTCTTTGTCCTGCCTTTTTTCACTTAGGGAGCACCACAAAGTACTGTGTAATTACGCTATGTCCTGTTTATCTCTTCTGAAGGGGACTTTTTCTTTCAGTATTGACCTGTTTGTCTTGCACTGGGGGTGTGTGTTCAGTCCCTCCTCCCCACCAGCTCCCTCTGTAAACATAAACCAACATCAGAGGGGGGCTTTTCCAGGGCCAGCTCACCCTTGCTCTCTTCCTCCTGTTATTTTCAGTCTGTGTGGCAATAAACGCTCAGCCAATAATTTACAACGCTATGAGCTCCAACTCGAGCAAACACGAGACTATTGCATTCCAAATGCTTGTTTACTTTCTTTCTCGTGCACCGTCTCTCCACTCTTTGTTTAGCACTGTAACACTCTCGGATTTCACGCCCACTTCGTACCATGAGGGAGTGGTTCATGGACAGTGTCTCCTGGTCTACTGTAATTCTATCTGATGGGTGGCGCAATCTGGCCACTGCGTCGTTTAGTAAATGTTTGTGTCTGTTAGTGGGAAGAATAGGCGCGTATGCACCTTCACTCTCAGTGATGTACTCTGTTCCTTACCAGCTAGAGGGCTGCTTTGCGCAACTCTCAGTGCCAAGCACACATAAAGGCCTCCGGGACAAGCCACGCTGCTGACCACGCGCCCGGCACATGTGGAAGCGACACTCCGAGCCCTAACCCACTTGAAGGTGTGTGACTGAGAATACGTGGCCCGATCTCCCACTGTATGGTAAAGCACTCGAGTGCCCTCTGGCCATGTTTGCTATACAGAAAAATGTGAAAATAAACAAACACAATAATAAACTATGAGTCCGAGCTCATCTGACCCTGAAACCCTCATGCTGTCTCCGGAGGTTAAAGGTGACGCCTCTGGCCTCTCTCCTCCAGCTTAAATGCTTCAGTGCCTCGCGGCCGCTTTCACTTTCAGCTGCTGGCTTAAGCTGTTCACTGCGTTCTGGCACACGCTAGCATGCCACGGGAGGGGGACATTTCAGACCATTTGTTGCCAAAAGAGCTAGCACTTGAGGTGAGGAAGTAACCACCGGCTTGGCGTACCTAGGTCAGCCAGGTCTTGTCAGCAGCCCTCAGTTTTAGATCTTCCCTTCAGCTCGCCCCTATAATAGGATGTTAAATGCATGTAGCAATGATGACTCTTTCTTACAACTTTCTATCGGTTTCTTTTTAAACCCATGCTTATAACTACGCAGCTGTATTTAATTCAGTTCTGTATGTTACCGCTCGGCCACGCATCCTGCTGCTCCATGTGTTAGAGCACAGCCAGCCTTGCATGTTAGGGCACACCCATGTGGTCTTCATTTCTGAATACTACAGCACAGCCTTCATTGCATAGTACAGCTGTGTGCCGTATACCTAGGGCCACTGGCATTATGCAGCAGGGAAGGGTCAAATTATGCTGCAGGCTTGAGTAAATTATGCGGCAAGAAAAGGCACATGACACGGCATTATGCAACATTTTTTGATAGTGCTACTTCATTTTAATGGTCGAGCGCAAAGCGCTCTGTCCCTGCTGTAATCTCTCCATGAGCTTTCAACCATGCCCACCACACACCCATGAGTTTGATCAGTTTATTGGCTTGCCTTTTAAAATTCGGTTGATTTCATTAGTGAAAGGACTCCATTCATCATGCCTTTTCCAATGTTTAGCCCGCCTCAAACGTATTGGCCAAGTACTGAAAACATACAAGGCTCCAAGTTTTACATATGGTTTCGGGACTACTTTTTTCTATTTGTTTCCTACATGACATCGACTCTTTTACATGGATAATTGCATTTTTGCGATAATAGTTTTGAATGTGAACAAACTATTGTTTTACTTTTTATTTTCAATTTATGTGGCAAGAAATGTCCAGTTCGGAATTTACAACACAAATAGCTCTTTTTTTCATGGGGTTATACCCTCTAGGAGCTAACAATATGGATACATGACCATGTTTCGTACAAATGATATTTGTGTTATGGTGCCCACTAGGGGCGGTTTTGAGCATTACAGTCTAATGCCAAAAGTTGATTTCCAATAAAGGTGTATATGATAATTGTATATGTTTTAATAATCTTTCCTTATTACAATTATGTCCATGATTCAGGCCAACTTAACATCCTTATTACACTTTGGCTGTTTGAATACTCTTGATATGTTTGGGTGACCCTTTTAGTTTATTTCTCCTTTGTAGCTGTCTTGTGTTGTTTTTTGGAGAATTGTGTTAACGAGCCAGCAACACTGATGGTGGTGAAGGTGGTATTCCTTTGGAATTAGCCTGGCAGATTCAAATTACGATGCTAAATGGCAACATTTTCATTTTTTGCTGCAGATAGAGGAAGAAGGTAAATGGAAGTGCTTGTCATATGCATGGGCCACTGGAATTATATGGCAGTAAAAGAAGAAATTATGAGGCATGGTTGACCAATTTCTGTGGCAAGAAAACTCCATTTATGAATTTACAATGGCAATAACTTTAACTCAAGCAAATGCGAGACCCATTTCATTGAAAATGCTTGTTTTTATTTCAGCTGTTATTTTCTGTAAGAAATCCTTGTAGGATCTACACACATTACCCCTTGCTGAATTCAGAATTTTGTCTACTTTTCAGAAATGTTCAGCTTTCCAGGGTACAGCATTGGTTTCACACCCATTTATGTAACTAACTGGAAGGAGGCTGGAAGCACAAAAGATAGTAAAAATGGGATATGTCCCAGTAAAATGCCAAAATTGTGTTGAAAAATAGGGTTTTCTGATTTTCGTCTACCTGTTCCTGAAAGCTGGGAAGATGGTGATTTTAGCACGGCAAACCCTTTGATGATGCCATTTTCGGGGAAAAACTACAAGCCTTCTTCTGCAGCCCTTTTTTCCAATTTTTTTAGAAAACTGAACTTTTCACTGTATTTTGGTTAATTTCTTGATCTCCTTCAGGGGATCCCACAAAGTCTGGGTACTCCTAGGATGTTGGAAAAAGGATGCAAATTTGGCGTGGGTAGCTTATGTGGACAAAATGTTCTGAGGGCCTAAGGGCACCCTGCCCCAAATAGCCAAAAAAAAAGGCCTGACAATTGAGAATAAAATGCCTGGCGAACACGTTAATAAAATAAGTTGTATTTATTACAAAAAAACATTTGTTTAAATGGATTATCAACGTCAAAACGTGATCATTGGAGTGTTGTTAAGCATTGTAAACACGGTAAACCACTAGACTTCATTGGTAAAATATTTTTTTATACAAGTTTATAGGCCTTCTCTTAGAAAAAGGCCTGCCAAAAATTCCTGATTCTTTTCGTTAGCCACCACACAAAGTGCGACTAAGTTCAAGAAAAGGAGAGACACATTATCGTAACGTACAGACAATAAACAATGTTTATATTTGCAAGTGTTACGATTTAGCTTCTGTGAATATTAGTGCGAGAATTGTCCGGTGAGTACACCAGCAGCTGGAGAGATAAGTTCGTATTTTTTTTGCAGAGAATCATTAAATGAAGGTCTACTTAACGAGAAGTTTTTAATGGTATGTCGTTAAGGGAGGGGCGTGAATATATTTACAAAGCATTCTGGGTAGGAGGGTGTCCGTTCAGAATCTGTCGCCTTGATTGCTGACAAACACTATTCAAAGACCGTCCCTTAAGCCAAAAAACCCACAGACATAGCCATTTTACCAGTTTTTGTCTTGCAGCAGTCATACGTTGTCCACTTCGGGCGCGGAGTCTGACTGGAGTAGAGTCTCTAGTACCATGTATGTACATTGTAATGCTACCTGGCTGACGTGCCGTGATTAGGGACATCTAGTGACAACCTGGGGTACTGCACCCTGGTGTATTATAAAAATGCGGCGCGAAAAAGTATAAATATGGGCCAAAATACTGCGGGCCATATTTATACTTTTTGACGCACAGCCGGCTAACGCCATTCCAAAGCGCCATGTGGGCGCCTTGCGCCTTATTTAAGGAATTACTTTAGCCAACACTGCGTACTTGTCTGATTAAAAAAAAATGACGCACACCAGGCAGTGCCGGCATAGGGAAAAATGGGGGTTGAGCATCAAAAAATGGTTCAAGTCAGGTCTGAGGCAAAAATCAGGCCTCAAACCGGACTTACGCCATTTTTTTTTTTACGCACAATCCCAATTGACAGGACTCCTGTCTTAGCAAAGACAAGAGTCATGCCCCCTTGCCCAATGGCCATGCCCAGGAGACTTCTGTCCCCTGGGCATGGTCATTGGGCATAGTAGCATGTAGGGGGGCCCAAATTAGGCCCCCCTATGCCACTTTAAAAAAGTACAAAAAAATACTTACCTGAACTTACCTTTACTTACCTGGGATGGGTCCCCCCATCCATGGGTGTCCTCCAGGGGTGGGCGAGGGTGGCAGGGGGTGTTCCTGGAGGCAAGGGAGGGCACCTCTGGACTCCTTCCGAGCCCACAGATCCCTTAACGCCTGCCCTGACCCAGGCGTTAAAAAACGGCGCACAACAGGCTGTGCGCCGTTTTTTAAGGCACACCCCCTCCTGTGCGTCAAAATGACGCTGGGGTATAAATAAGACGCACAGTCCTTAAAGTAATTTTTTGGGGGGTAACGCCTACCTTGCATATCATTAAAGCAAGGCAGTTTCCCGCTCCAAAAAAATGACGCACACAGTGGAATTTTGAGGTCCGCGGGGTCGGGCATCAGTGTTTAAATATGGGGCAAGGTTTGCGCCAAATGTGCGTGAACATTTTGGATGCGCATTCGGCGCAAACAGAGTATAAATATGCCCCTCCACACCCTCGAGTGACCGCCTACCCATGTATTTTTTCCCTCAGACCGTGTCTGGCCCTTTGAGGGAAAAATTGATACATTTTGGGCCATATTTATACTTTTTAACGCAAAACTGCGCCGCCGCAGTTTTGCGTAAAATTTTTTATCGTCTGCTAACGCCATTTCGTAGCACCGTATTTATACTTTGACGCACGGCAGCACAATCAACAGATGGGAGTCATAATTTTTGACGCACACTGCGGCGTCAAGTCGTAAAGGAAAATGACGTTAACGCGGCGGAAATGACTGTGGGTCGATTTACGACACCACAACCCGGATATGCGCTGTTTTTTGACGCAATAGCGTTAAAAAAAAACACGAACACTGCAAGTGCACCAGAGGAGAGCCAAAATGGATCCCAGATGCCACTACAGACCCCAGGAAGATGATCGCAGACCAGGAACCAGCCAGGATGATCCATACAAGAACCAGGACATTTATAGAAAGAAAAGAAAGTGTTGCTTCAGTGCAAAGGAGCAGGAAATCCTGGTTAAAGAGGTGACGGAACACCAGCACCAACTGTTTATCACCTCAAAGTTGCCAATCAGTAGGAGAGAGGCCATATGGCAACAAATTGTTGACAAGATTAACAGTGTGGCTGAAGTACGCAGGACAGTCACTGAGTGTAAGAAACGCTGGCATGACTGCAAACGCAGGACAAAGGAAAAGATGGCCAGGAACAGGAAGGCAGCACTGCAGACTGGAGGTTGGAGTCCAGCACACCAGGAGGCCCTGGACCACATGGAGGAGATGGTCGCAGCCGTCATCCCTGAGGAGATCGTCACAGGGATTCAAGGACAGGACAGCGCAGACTACCACGAGACAACGCACATGCAGGGTAAGTTGCATGGGGAATTAAAATACAATAATGTTGACTGTAAGCAGGGGGGTAAATACCTACTACACATTGCATGTAAGTCATCATATACATGGAGTGGCATGGGTAAAGGGGTACTGCAGGGGGGCATGGCCTTCACAAACATAAGCTGGGGCACAACATTACACTACATCAACAACAGTCCCATGGGGGCATGCTGTCATGTCAACAATGGAGCAAAGGGAATGCCTCGACAGGAGGGAAGGCCACTACGTCAAACTTACATCCTGGCACTAGTCAGCCAACAAATCTCCTACAGTAACTAGGGCCCTATTAGCAATCCTCTGGCCAAAACGACAACTGCAATGTAACGGCAACAACAGTTGCCACTACCACCTCTGATCTGTGTGCAGCTCTAGTAGCCAATGGCAGTAACCTCCCCATGGAACATACATACCTAAATTAGGGGGTGAGAATGACATCTGAAACAATCTCCTGAAACAAGACAAAGGCCCCAGTACACGCAAATGTCAATGCCTATAGGTGTCACAAACATCAGCCAATGTAAACAACAATAGGAGTGACACAGCACTAAGGACACACCCATGCTGTATACGTCAGGGTCCATCACGTGCCTGGCAAACAAGGCAACATCACAAATGTCATACTGCTCAGACAACAGCATTGAGGAGGGGACACATGTAACTAGTCACTGAAATACACCTGCACAGTCAGAGGACAAAATAGGACACTGATACGACTATCAGGGCAATCCAATATAACACACATTACCCAACATCAGCAGTACACATTACCAATGCCAACATCCATATTGTGTCATAACATTGCTATGCATAGGATATGCTACATGTCAAATACATTTAAGTGGATCAGAGATTGGGGCAGGTCCAGATTGTTAAGTGTGCTGCCAGTGCCATCAGAACACCCACAGCCAGTGAAAGGTTTCACCATGAGAATGGATGTAGATGGAGGGTTGAGTAGGACAAGGAGGTGGCACTTCACTATTTGGCCAAAACCAACACCTAGAAGAGATGATGCTAATAACTTAATAACATACATGTGACATGCAGGTGGGCCATAGGCCTGGGAGAATGCCCATCTGAAGGACTGGAACAATGAACACGAAACTAGATCACAATGTGAATTCATCACAAGGCAGGCATGTCACATCGCTAATGCCACAACAAAGACACACTAATTGTACCCTGTTTCATTGCAGAGGAAGATGGATCTCCTGCGGATATGCCTGTCCCAGAGTACCCTGATGAAATGGATGACGAGCTGATAAACATTCCCCAGGAGACTATCTTCCAAAAGGACCTTGAAACCCTCTAGACCCCACCTCAAGTCACAAGGAGGAGCACAGAACAAGCAGCCATTGCAGAGGATCCACCCACCACCCCAATTGTAAAACCTGCCAGCTCCAATACAGCTGAGGACTCAGACGGCACAGGCACCAGCTTTGAGAGAACTGTAGTTGGGGTACAGCGGGAGCTGGCCAAGGAGGTGGTGGTGGGGATGCAAACTGTGGCAGCCAGCCTAGAGGGGGTGCGTTTGTGCATGATGTCATCTGCAGATCAGGCAGCAGCTATGCGAGCCCTAACATCTATCTTGCAGGAACAGCAAAAGACCCAGAAGGAAATCAGCACAGCTTTAATACAGTTGACCCAACACCTACAACAGCATTCCTGTCAACGCGTGCACAAATGCAACATTGAACCCCTCAGGGCCGACCTGGCTGCCTCCCATCATGATGTGGCTGCTATTCTCAAGAACCAGCAGATCCTCCTTGCTGCAGTACTGCCCTTAAGACCTTCACAGGGAGCAGCATGTCTGACTTCACGTCTTCTAACACTGACGTGTGTGTTGCCCCTTCACAACCACCACCACCAAGAACAGAGGAGGCAACACACACATCAGAAGAAGAAGACATGGAACAGATCACCTTCACACGGAAAAACTATTACCAAGGTCCTGCGCTTTGTAACATTCCAGTCTTGCAACAACTCTACTTAATGACTGTTCTGCTTACCACTGTATATCTTGTCAGCCTGCCCAGTGATTGTCTCTCTCCTACTCATTGGCAAATCCTGTCCCTCTGCACTGTCTGAAACATCACCCCAGCATATCAAAAGCATTTCCGTAACCCCTTGTGTAGGATCACAATGTAAGATGTCACTCTAATGGACTCACAATCATGGACAATGTACAGATAGCACTACAGCACTTTTCAATAAATAGCACTTACACAACAGATCTGTCTCTGGGTAATGTGACATATCAACTGTGCAGTAGATAACTGAAATGTGCCTACTGTCAAATTACGTAGCTTGTCAATACAACTGTCCTGATATTATGTAGTCAGATAAATCTGCACAGTGCCCATGATTGCATCATACTCTGCCCATCCTGAGGGACATATCTGATGAAGTGAGAAACCATACACCATCATGCTGTGTTGGACAGAATAATGCTTCCTCAAGGGATATCTAAGTCATCAAATAGTGGCCGCAAAATGTTGTCACCATGCAATACTAACACATATAACAGTGCACACTAATCTAAGCAAACACTACAAAAACTGCATGAATGAAGGTGTCTGAGTTTACATACAAATAGGTAATCATGCTGAACTGTGTCACAAATGACGTTTGTGAGTCATGAAGACAAGAATACTAGAGTGCCTACGGGAACTCATCTTATAAGGGTGTCCTTGATCATCACACTGCAGTCAGACCTAAAACTGTTCTCCCAATACCAAGTCTGGAAGCACTGTTTGTGACATAGAAAATATACTTATCAACAGAAACTCATTGTCATCCATATTAACTGTGATTGGTGGTTTGCAAAGGAGGGTGGAAACTTTGCAAGGTAGCTCTGGGGTAGCTGTCAATCTTACAGCTCAGTTGGGATTTGTATGTACCATAGGACACAAATGTAATAGTACAAAATTCATGTACACTGATTCCAAGCCCAGGATCAAGTACCATTTAACACATCCTGTTAAGGGTTAACCAAATATTTATTAAATGCTAATCACAGAAGAGGAAACTGAGGGAAAAATCTTACCTACCCTGACTACTCATTACCCACAACTGTCCCTAAATAACCTAAGCTACACTTACTTATCACATGTAACGAAACGTTCTAAACATCCTCCCCCACCCCCCTTACGAGACACGACACATGGAGGACAACACATACTAACCTAAACACATACTATACTATCCTAAACTTATATATATTTTTTTCTATTTTTTTATTATTTATTATTTTTTTAATTTATTTGTTTTTATTAAACACACAACAACCCCAACATAGACCCCCACCCACACATGTAATAAGAAAAAATAGAAACAATCAGGACCCCCACCCACTAACACTAACTAAACTAACAGCCTATACTAACCTAACACCAAGCCCCCTAAGCCCACTAAGTATAAGAACAAGGAAAGAGGAGGGAGGAGAGGGAATCATGTCCATATCAAAAACAGTCTAGAGGTTGGCCCTGCGGAGGGTCCTCTTGATCGACTTCACATGCCGGTTAATGTGGCGCATATCCCGGCTCAGGTGGCTTAACTTGCACAGCACACGGTCCATCTTCCGTTCCATGTTGTGGAAGGCTGCAGGGTCAACAGATGGAGCTGGGGAAGTCTGGGTACCGGTGGAGGAGGTCTGTGTGTGTGTGGAGCCAAGGCCAGTGGGCTGTCCTGCACCTGTAGCAATGCTGGGGCCTGGAAGTCCGCCAGATGTAGGCACAAGAGTCCCAGCTGTGGGTGGGGCCACCAGGCTTGAAGTGGTGGTTGTGTTGGTGGTGGCTGTAGTGGGCAAAGTAGGGCCACCCTGTGGCAAAGCCCTCCATGCCCCGGAGGCCCGTTCATGGCGGTAATGACGGGCCATCTTCCTGAACCCCAACTCCACCAGCAGGATGTGCTTGTATCTCATGGCCTGCCGCTGGAATTCACGGATCTGGTCTGGAGTCATGTTTGCAGCTGTGAAGACAAATGCAAATATTCTACATTAGTACCTGCATTGTGTGAAATGGCACAAGAAGTTAATCAGACAATACATATACTGTACTTGTAACAGCTCATATCACAATACAGATCATTGAATGTCCCTGAGGAAGTACATGGCAGGCCAGCCTACAAAGGTCACATCACACATAGCACATCCATAACATACAAGATGGGTAACAACTGGCTTTGACTTGCCATCTGAGTTCTGCCAGTTATCAGCTAACAATCATGCTGAATATCCTCCGCCAAGACCTGGGCTACAAATGTCAGTGTACGGAATGCAAAACTAAAGGAACGTGGTCTGCAAGTTGTAACAGGACTTGCCTGTATAGTACCAAGTGCCAAACCTAAGTGTGTTTACTAGGTTCCAACCAAACAGTCACGTATTCACATGTATGTGTAACATGCTGGTAGCATAAGTACTAGGTACCCCATTCACAAACCCATGCCTGTGTTTGAGGGTGGGGGGTGGATAAACAACTATCAATTTCTAACAACATGTACACTGAGGAGTGTATAGAAAACTCCACACATGTTTGGCTCTACACACACACCACAGGTAAGGTCTGTCAACAATTAGGAGTCAGCAAACCCTAGACCAATCATAGGGCCACACATGTCAGAAAATGCAGAACTTGGTACACAACATATACTTCCAGTAAGGTCTGACTTACATCAGACACAGAGTTGCAAGAACACCCATGATCATGATTAGCATGCAGACCTAGGCCATTGCACTCAAGTTCCACATACTTGTAGCACTACATGTGGAAGTACGTGCTGCTAGGAGGTTCTAACTACAGTTTAATAAGTACCTTGGTAAATAGGGAAGCAGAAGTCTATTGGAAAGCAATTTGCTGTACCAATCTTGGAGAATGTGGGTCTGACAGGCTGACTAAATCTGAGCTGACTTCCAGTGCGATTCTTGTTGATACAAGTGTCATCCACATGACTCACACCAGTACTCACTGTGGTGCCTACAGGAATGGCCTACAATCCCTAGATAATATCATAGGATACGCATTGGCCAACTCAAAACATTTGAGAAACTGAAATCCCACTCATGGAACAAGACAAATGATTGCCCAACGCATCACACCTTGCTATGCGTTCAACACACACAAGTCCATAACCAGCAAACACAACACATAACAGACATATCAACACTTACTGGAGTGGTCGGGGTACTCAAAAGTAGCCACCTCTCCCACAGTGTAGGGTGCCGGTCCACCTATAAGGCATGGAAGGAAGAAATGTGCTCAAAATCTGTGCACAGACCAACAATTTCATTAACATATACAATGTATAGGCTGAATAAGGAAATGGCAGCCATTCAGACATGATGATACTGCATCTGATATATCACGGCCAACTTGTACATAGCATGGGTCTCCTGTGACAGTTACACACATATCTGCACACATGCATTGGCCCTAACTATCATGTGGTGGCAAACATGCCCCGTCATTAGTGACCTGAAAAAAATATGGAGTGGAATCATCTCATCATGTGCATCCAAGAGAGACATTCAAAGCCTGGTTACTTGAGGACTGCATTACCAGTCAAACATGTTATGTGGCCATGACACATTTATGACACATAGGTACAATGGACCGGGGGGCAGGGACTTTTGTAAGCCCTCATGTTGTTACAGTTTATTCATTTGATGTGGCCCAGCTATGGTGATTTGCACCAACCATGGAGATGAGAACCCATGTGCATACCTTTGGACTGCCATCCCTAATCGGATTTTGGCACAAGTAACTACAACAAACATTCTAAGATGTTAGTTGAGGGCACCTTACACCTTTTCACGATGTTTCCAAATCCAAATCTGACATGTATCCAAAAAGATAAAGGACCACAATAATCCCTAACATTCATAGTACTTCCGTGAACGCTTTCCTTCCACACTCAGCAGACTCACATGAGACATATGTCTGAGCCACTTTGCTATAATCAATTGACGTGAAGCCAGCACTCATTTTCTGCATCATGTAGTGATTCTAAAGTCAGTCTAGCTATTGGGTCAACAAAGTTAGCCAATATGTTGGTACATCTTTACTTCTCTGGCAAAAGTGCCCTATATAGACATGATTGGCTCCTATTTTGTTTGGTTGTCTGACATAAAGGCTGCACCAATTTACTTCACGGAAAAGTATCCTGTAAGTTTGCTGAGCACGTGATACCTGACAGCTAGCAATTGTGATCCTTCCCATAGTGCATCAATTATACCTGTATGCTTCCCCAGCATTACACACAGTCAGCAAGTTAGCTGGCAGACATAGTACAAATCATCTGATGTCCCTACAGAGCATTTTGCCACCAATCACGATTCCCAGGTGGTCCAAGAGATCCTGCTCCCTGGTGATGGGGTCAGCCCACCGGTGCTTCAGCTGGTGGTCACTCCCCTGGCTGGCATACACACGCTGCAGGTGATGCAGCACCTTTCCCCTCCGGATTCTGCGCGCCTCTGTGTGATACCCCTGTATCACCCTGCCCCCTGCCTCGATCATCAGTGGCAAGAAATGCCACACAAACCATATGAAGCCCCCAACTCCTCTTCACCCTTCCTGCCAAGACGTGGCCTACCAGCCGTTGTGGAAATGTGAAAGAGAATAGGGGTTAAAGAAACAGAAAGGTGAAAAGGGGGAAAGTAAGGGTACAAATACAGAAGAAAAGTAAACTTAACCACTAAATGAGCCCAACTATCCCCAAACTACCACTACCCACAGCAGACTCCCACAAACAACAAAAACACTAGATAAATGGACAAATGTGCACAAAACACAGTAGGACAGTATACACCAATAATATTTATTTCATAAATTGACAATAGAGACAGCACACAGGACAAAAAAGCACAAAATCTAAGGACACCACTCTCTACACAGCCACACAGTCTAGAAGAATCATAGACTACAAAGTGAAAGTGAAAGTACAGCCACTGTACATGATCTGTAAACAGGATATCCTATTACATCACTTCCTGTATAAAATGGCCACCCTTTTTCACGTTATGCGTCATTTTTTGTACACCAATACTGTATTTGCGTCATTTTTTTTGACGTACAGGAGTAAAAATTTGCCCGCATCCAAATTATAGTACATGGCCTGTACAATGACCTGGATGCGGCCTAATGGTCACTCCTGTGCGTAAAAAAGATGACGCAAATACAGTATTGGTGGACAAAAAATTACGCATAATGCTAGGAATGTCAAAATTTCAGTGCATGAACTGGTTTTGGGCATTTTTTCTGTTTTTATGTTATGTTACATTTGGGACACATCAGAGATAGGCTGATGGCACCCACTATGGTGTTGATGGTGTATGTTCACATGTGTGACATCATACTGCAGCGGACCATGATCCGCTACTTCCTTCACAGTATCTTTACGGTTGCTGACGCACTAGATGGCCATATGTATGGCCTACATATATGTATTGCACAAATTGGGCATGTTTGGCATAAGGAGAGGATAGCAATGTGACTCACATATGTACAATACCTAAATGCCTTTGGCTCAATGTGTGTGCTTTGGCAACTAATGTATTTGTTGACCAAGTGTGTGTGTATCACATGATACATTATTGCACATATGCTTGTATGAATGTGACGTCCATGTGTCCAATCCTTAGATGCAAGTCATTGTGGAAATGAGAGAGGACATGTGTTAGTCATACATGTAGCAACATCTGTAATGTGGACTTCCAAGATTTAGGGTAACGTAGACACCACATGTGACAAAGCATGCACCAGATAGATGGCAGACGCTTGTTCATGTCAATGGTCCACATTTTCAACATCCTATGTCCTAGAATTTTGGTAACAGCTTCCGAGGCACTAGTTGGTGAATCCCACAGTGAGTCATACACATGCATTGAGGAAGTGGGTACCATGTTGTTTGCCCAGACAGACAAAGGTGAATCACAAATGAATGATGACACCACAGTTGAGGTCATAGAAGTGAGCCACAACTCTCAAGTGGCTGTGGTGGACCAGCAAGCGAGGCAGCACGTGTCCACATATTTCCAGTGATCAATTGCACATAGGTGTCTTGTTCATCTGTGTGGTCCAATAATGATCCTGTATATTTTTTGGGGTGTAATTTGTCACAGTTTGGTCCAGGACTCATCATGAGTCAGTGGCAGCTATTCCTGTATCTACTGAGTATCCTTTGTTGATCAATGTGAGTAAAGTGGATGTGGACATGAGAACCTACATGGGGATGGTCCCACCCTGTCACTAAAGATGTGTAATGAGACAGTCAACAGGACAACCTTGATGTGCTGAGTGAGATAATGCCTCAGGTGTCATGTTCCGGCAGGTGTCATTACAACATTTGTACACAGGTTAGCCTCTGCAATTCCCACTGCATCTGGGAACATCATAGCCTCTGTGCTGATTATTCTTGCAGCTATTCACCACACACGGCCCATCAATATGTTGGGAGCACTGTGATTCTGTGTGTGAACTGTCAGGGTCCTGACATGTGTGGATTTTTTCATGGACATTATCAGAGGTTGCTAGTTCTGCTGAAGGCCCCGTACCCAATCCCTGCATACGGCCCTGGGACACTGTCACACTTTGTCATTCATGCATAAATGAGACCCAGACAAGGGATGGGCCATGAATTTTGCTTTTCACAGAGGATTTAACTCATATGGTACAGTTAAAAGGTGGATGATGCTATACGATGTATTTGGGTATGCATTGAAGAAGCCCATGCCCAAATACCCCCTGATGAATGAGAGGTTTGCTAACGGAAGTGTGGTACATATCTAGACACAGGGATACTTCAGCGTGACGCACAGGCAGAGGCCAGTCAGGCTGACAGAATGCAGGGTGAATCAGGATCCAGCAATTTGACAAGTTACATAATCAGTGGTCTGACTAAGACTGTTTGGAGGACGAACTAGAGAGCTGACATGTCAAACTGTGAATGTCCTGTGTTTTTGAAGGTGACAAATGAATCCAAGGGCTGTGTTACACGGCTTAATTAGTATTAATGCTTAACGGTGTATTTGACAAAATGGCAACTCCTATGCTGTTCCAGGCATCAGCAGGGGCAGTGCTTCTTGAAATGGGTGGTGTGAATGGAGGTGACAACAGGTGTGGGCTGCATCTGTTTCTCACAAGTCCTGTGGGTGAGATTTGCATTCTAATGGCCAACAGACATTTTCACACAGGAAGCAATCTACAGGTGCTAACCGGGCTTAGAAACTAGAAGCCAGTGTATTAATTGACCTGACGTCCATGCAGTCAGATGTTCTATGACAATGGCATACCATAGGAAAGGGTGTAGCACACTGGACTGCTATTGACAGGCTGTATGTGTAGAGGAGGGAATATCAGGGTACACATCTTAGTATTCCAGGGACCTCTTCAGACAGGTGGGTTGTGACCAGGTGCATGGGTGTGTCAGGAGTTAGCAAATGGGCTGACATGTACATGGAATGTCATGTGCGCAATGCTGCTCATATGTGTGGCACTTGTGCTGTCTATGTACAGCTTCTATGGAACTCTAGTCACAGATAGTCCTTGCAAATATTGGATGCAGTTGGACTTACTGCTGTCAAGGGTCTGGTCAGACGTTCCTGTTACTGATGCAAAAGCACATCGACTGCTTCATGTATGAGGCTTGTTTTGCCTTATTGAGTGATGGTGTCTTAGTTGTGTGCCATATGCTGCGTTGGACCTTGATTTCAACATGTATGTGTGAAATAGGTGTGGTCCTCTGCTGTTGGCCTTCAAAGGAGAAATGTACATGATATATGTCATTTACAGTATGTGTGTATGTGACCATTGTATGTTATGCATCACATTAGCTCTGGGATTTTCAGTGTCCTAATCAGTATATCAGCAATGTTCCATGAGGCAACACTCTTATTCTGATAGTTAGAGATGAAGGTGTGCAAAAATGATTAGCCAGACCATGATATGGTGATTATTATAGGTGTTTATTTAAATTAGTTCATTAAAGTGGTGATGGTGATTATATTTAAAAGAAATTGTTCACAATATGTTGCTGCTTGCGTATTCCAGCGGCCGTGTTCTCTAGTTCCCCCTCATGTTGCAGGCCAGCATCCTCCTCTTCCTCCTCTTCAGGCATGTGTGGCTCTGGTTCCAGGAGGGGAATGTTCCTTTTGATGTAATGTTGTGCAATATTGCACATGTTAGGATGATCTTACAGACCATCTCCGGGGAATATAGGAGGCTACCACCAGTGATGTTGAGCCACCGGAACCTTGACTTGAGGGTGCAGAAGGTCCTTTCGACTATGGTGCGTGTCCTCCTATGTGCTTCGTTGTAGGCACGCTCTGCTGCAGTACTCGGGTTGCCAATAGGTGTCATTATCCATGGCTGGATGCCATACCCCTGATCAGCTGCAAGAGAAAATGAATGGTATCATGTTGATGTAGCTAGCCCCATTGAAATGACCTTTCATGGCAGTAGTTGTCTTGTGTTGTCTGTGACTCTTTTGTGTTATTATGTCGCATCCTAGGCTTGTAGGATGTCCCATCTGCATCGTGTTGTTTCCTTGGCTGAACGAGTGTTTGGCTGCTGACCGTTTGTCAGCAGTATATTTTTGGGATTTGCAGTACAGTGTGCCCTGCATAGCATTGTGACTTGTGATACAGGTGCCCGTGTGTCTTCACTGGGGGTGAGATGATAGTTCCATACACAGAATCATTTTGACAGTGTTGTTAACACGTTCATATCAATGTAGCCTGGACATCCCATACCTTTAGACTTATGCAATGGATGAATGTAAACGTCATTGGGACACTTACAATTTGCAAGGTGACATTTAGGCAACCCACTCTACACGTTGTGATCTTTGACATCTTAACATTAGGCTGTACAGTAATTTCAGATGTGTGACAGGTTCAATGGTGACCTATGAAACATGGCTAGCGGTGTCACAACCTCAGTGTGTTCCTGTCGACATGTTGCTGTTGTGGTGAATGTGTTGTGTGTCCTAGAGGGTTGCTGTGCAGTGTGTATATAAGTAGGTTTTTGTACTTACCAACAAGTAGTCCATTGCCATACCGTCCATCCTGGAACTGTTCATTGATGGTGCAGTGACGGAAGATGTATGAGTCATGGACACTCCCAGGATATTTTGCCACGATGTTGGTGATCAATCCTTGGTGATCGACAATGGCCTGCACATTGATGGAATGTGTGTGCTTCCTGTTGCGGTAGAGGTGTCCAGTTGCAGCAGGTGGCACAAGGCGTACATGTGTGCAGTCGATTGCACCAAGGACGTGTGGGAAGCCACTAATGAGGTAGAACCCCTGTTTTGTTTCCTGCTGCTTCTGCAGTGTGTTAGGGAAGCAGATGTGGCGGGGTGTAAGTCCAATTATGGCATCCAGTACTTTGGGCAAAAAGGCAGAGAATGATGGTTGTGATATTCCGGCAACCAGGGCACCAGTTGTTTGAAAAGAGCCACTTGCAAGCATGTGAAGTACGGCAAGCTGCTTGGTTTCTGTTGAGATGGTGCGGGGTGTCAGCAAAGTGGGTGCCACCTGCGGTTCAATGTTTCGCAGCAGCTGCTGAATGGCCTGCCAGTTCAACCTGTACCTCTGGATGATGTTGTGTTCCCTGAGGCCATGAAGGGTTGTTCTGGGGTGGAATATCCTCTCCTGCCTTGCCTTCTGCGCTGCCTTTGGGGTCCCTACTGGTGTTGTTGTAGTTGCTGTTGTAGCTGCTGGGCTCTGCGTCTGCGTGCACGCTGGATAAGAATCACCTCCATGTCTCCCTTTTGCTGCTCTGCTGCTCTGCTGTTGCTTCTGTGTGTTCTGATTAAATACAGGTGTGTTTGCCCCATTTTAACGCCGCCCTGACCCAGGCATTAAATTTTGACGCAAATCGGGCTGTGCGTCATTTTCCGGGTCCACCTCCCGGCCACGCGTCATCTTTGCCCAAAAGCATAAATCCGACTCACGGCCGTTTAAGTCATTTTTTGGACGGGAACGCCTACCTTGCATATCATTAACGCAAGGCGCATTGCAGCATCCAAAAAAATGATGCACACTGCAGAATTTTGTAGCCCGCGGGCATCAAAGTTTAAATACGGGGCAACGTTTGCGCTGAATGTGCGTCAAAAATTTTCATCGCAGACGGAGTATAAATATGCCCCCTAGTTTTTAAAAATGTGCAGGTTTGGTAGATTTCCCTAGGTGCCGGGTGAGTTAGAGGCCAAAATCTACAACTAGGCACTTAGCAAAAAACATGTCAGATTTCATTGTAAAAATGTGATGTGTCCATGTTGTGTTTGCTGTCGCAAGCATTAGTTTGGAGGAACAGGGAGTAGCAAAACAAGAAATGTGGGAATAATGTGATTTATTAGCTAAATTTGAAGTTTGCTGAGGATTCTGGGTAAGAAAACACTGGGGGATCCATGCAAGTCACACCTCCCTGGACTCCCTCGGGTGTCTAGTTTTCAGAAATGTTTGGGTATGGTAGGTTTCCCTATATGGCGGCTGAGCCCAGGACCAAAAACGCAGGTGCCCCTCGCTGCAAAAACTGTTTTGTATTTGATCATTTTGATGTGTCCACGTGGTGTTTTGGGGGCATTTCCTTCCGCAGGCAGTAGGCCTACCCACGCAAGTGAGGTACCATTTTTATTGGGTGACTTGGGGGAATGCTGGGTGGAAGGAAATTTGTGGCTCCTCTCATATTCCAGAATTTTCTGTCACCAAAATGTAAGGAAAAAGTGTTTTTTAGCCATGTTTTTAGGTTTGCACAGGATTCTGGGTAACAGAACCTGGGGAGAGCCCCGCAAGTCACCCCATCTTGGATTCCCCTAGGTGTCTAATTTTCAAAAATGCACAGGTTTGTTAGGTTTCCTTGGGCTGAGCTAAAGACCAAAATCCACTCCACAGCTAGGCACTTTGCAAAAAACATCTCTGTTTTCTTTGGGAAAATGTGATGTGTCCACGTTGTGTTTCGGGGCATTTCCTGTCGCGGACACTAGGCCTACCCACACAAGTGAGGTACCATTTTTATCGGGAGACTTGGGGAAAAGGTGGGTGAAAGGAAATGTCTGTCTCCTCTCAGATTCCAGAACTTTCTGTCACTGAAATGTGAGGAAAAAGTGTTTTATTGGCCAAATTGTGAGGTTTGCAAAGGATTCTGGGTAACAGAACCAGATGAGAGCCCCACAAGTTCTGGATTCCCCTAGGTGTCTAGTTTTAAAAAATGCACAGGTTTGGTAGGTTTCCTTACGTGCTGGCTGAGCTAGAGGTCAAAATCCACAGCTAGGCACTTTGCAAAAAACAGGTCTGTTTTCTTTGGGAAAATGTGATGTGTCCATATTGCATTTCCTGTCGTGAGCATTCGGAATACCCTCGCAAGTGAGGTACCATTTTTATTGGAAGACCTGGGGGAACACAGAGTAGCAAAACAAGTGTTATTGCCCCTTGTCTTTCTCTACATTGTTTCCTTCCAAATATAAGACAGTGTGTAAAAAAGAAGGCTATTTGAGAAATGCTCTGTAATTCACATGCTAGTATGGGCACCCCGGAATTCAGAGATGTGCAAATAATCACTGCTTCTCAACACCTTATCTTGTGCCCATTTTGGAAATACAAAGGTTTTCTTGATACCTTTTAGAAATGGGGTCTTTGGTTGACAGTCAGGTTACCCCCTGTTCAAGCAAGGACCCTCACTCTAGTCAGGAAAAAAGAGTCTTTAAATAGTTTTAAACACACACTAGCGTTGCTAGAGTGAAAATGTAGCTGGTGCGCGTCAAAAATAACCCTGCACGGGCGGGTGTGCGTCAAAAATAACTCCGCACAGCGGTACATGAGTAGAAAATCCAGCCGCAAGATGATCTGAAAATCCCGCAGTGCAGGTTGTGATCTCCCAGCCTCCGTCAGCGATGCTGTGCATCGTTTCTCCTGTACGTGAATCGATTCTTCGTTCAAGTTTCCTGCGAGCGTCGTTTCTCAGCTGCAGAGCCGGCGTGCATTATTTTTTCAACCGCAGATCGGAATCACGTTGAATTTACAGTTAAAACTGCACACACAGACACTGCAGTGGCAGGTCTGAGACATGATTACAGAGCTACTTATGTGGGTGGCACAACCAGTGCTGCAGGCCCACTAGTAGCATTTGATTTACAGGCCCTGGCACCTCTAGTGCATCTTACTAGGGACTTACTAGTAAATCAAATATGCTAATCATGGATAAACCAATCAACATTACAGTTTACACAGAGAGCATATGCACTTTAGCACTGGTTAGCAGTGGTGAAGGGCTCAGAGTTCAAAAGCCAACGGCAACAGGTAAACACGACCCCCTACCAGCCTTAAGCTAGGGGAGAACAATCAATACTTTGATGTACTTCCCTGATTGGGGCGATAGAACAAGGACCCTGGCCCACAACAGCAGGGGCATGTTCCAGTTCTACGCCTTCCTGACTCCAGTTGGATCCCTCTGTCCATACTCACAGGGCCCACTAAGCTAACCCATAGGGAACCCTTCTCCACATCTGCAGATACCATCTGTGCAACACCTAACTTTACCTTGCTTACAGATGCATCCCAAAGGGCAGATAATACCACCAGGGCCAACACAGTGGTGTTGCCCACTCCACCCCTGGGGTTTGACTCTCGTCCCCCTCCCAGGGGCAACTCTGTCAACCAGGACAGCAAGCCACACGGACCCCTGACAACTGTCAGGGATGAGAGCCCGACCTCAGGCCTCTCCAACCACTGTGACTGTGGAGAGAGGGGGCAGTAGCCCCAGGTGCCTGGCACCCTTTGACCACTCTCTCTTCCACCAGGTCAGGGATGACAACCTGACCCTGGTCCTCCCCTCTGGGGCTCAGTACCCTCCCTCCAGGAACGGCACCCACAGAGACAAATTGTCAGGGTGCTTGTAGAAGCAGTCCTATACAATTCTTCCACCAGTGCACGGCTGTTAACCTGCAACTGGTCCTCCAACCTGGGGTCTGTACCTTCAGGTTGGACCATGGCCAGGGGTGAGGCTTCCCTCCCCCTGCCCTCTCTTCTGGGGTCCTGCACCACCCAACTAGGAGTGCCCCCCCCAGAACACAACATGGTAGGGGCACTGTTAGCAGTAGCCCCTTCCTCCAGGTCAGGGGGCTGTACCCTTAGATTGCTCTGGGGCTATGGGTGAGTCTCTCTCTCCCCTGCCCCTACTCTCAGGGATCTGCACCCCTTCCTCAGGGAGAGTACCCCTTGAAATCATACCGGGGGGGGTGATTGGGCAAACCGCCCACCCCTTCAGGTCAGGGTTTACCCCCTTCACCGGATCCTCCAGTCCAGGGTCTGTACCCACAGACTGGACCACTGCCTGACACCCCAGGACTTCCTGGGGGGCATACCTACCCCCGCCAGGTCAGTGTTTACCCTCTGAACCTGGTCATCCAACCCAGAGTCACCACCCTGCAGTTGAACCACTGCCTGGCGCACCAGGACTTCCTTGGGAACACACTTACCCCCATCAGGTCAGGGTTTACCCCCTGAACCTGATCATTCAACCCAGAGTCACCACCCTGCGGTTGAACCAGTGCCTGGCACACCAGGACTTCGAGGGGGGCACACTTACCCCCCTCAAGGGACACACTGTCCCCAAGGGCCACACAAGAGTCTGGCTGGCACAGGTCTCCTGACCTCTGCCCATCTGACAGAGTCTGGATTCAACCCAACCCAGAAATGGTCTCACCAAAGTCATTCCTGGGGGGCTCTGCTCTCAGAGCTGACCCCTGACCCTCCAGGTTCTCAACTGGGGTCTGCAACCCCCTCTCAACCCTCTGTGTGGACTTCTGCACCCTCTCACTAGGAGTGGTACTGCCAGACACCAGACTGGTGGGACGTTGGCTACAGCCGACCCCCAAGTTCTCCTGACACTGTGGGATCTCCCTCAACAGATGGCCCTATGGTACAGGCTAGGCTCCCCTCCTGGTGTTCCCTCATGGAACCCTCCAGGACCTGGAACCGGATCTCGGGCACCTTGGGCCTCAGCCCATCCCCATTCCCTCTCCTCTGAGACTGGACATGGGGTCCCTCACCCATCCCACTACACTGGGACCTACCTGGGACCCTACAATCCTTCCCTACCTCACCTGGTTGGGAACTACCTAGACCACTCCTCTCAGGAGCACCCCCAAATGCCTCTTCAGACTCTCTGGTACTCACCCAGAAGTCTGCCTCCATTGTAAGCTCCCTGGGGTCAGAGAACTCACACTCCACCTGGTGTTGGCGTAGCTCTGGAAAATAAGGACTTGACATATGGTCTCCAGCAATTGCATCACTCAGCCCCTCACATGAATTAACCAAAGTACCCTTCACAGTGACTCTACTTTGAAAAAGCACCCCACATCACCCTCCTGAGACTGGTGAGACAGTACCTGACTGTCCCTGACACTCAACCCACACTCTTCTGGGATGTCTTCACACTCCATAACCAGGACATCTACCTGGGGGGAACCCCTCTCCCTGTCACTCTCACCTAGAGTCAGTAGAGTGTCCCTCCCATCAGTAGGAATATGACTCCCCATGCCAGTTCTCCAATCCACCTCAGGGACCCTGTGCATCACTGGAGCTACCTCATACCCCTGAACTTTCTGGTGTATGTTAACTCCCTCCTTCAAGTAGGGCACCACATCTCTGGGCATGTGCACTTCTTCAGCAGTACTGGATACAAGATATTTGCTGCCACCATCTGAACTGGACTCAGCCCTCATGGCTTCCAGTTTCAGCTTTTCACAGCTCAGCTCTTGAGCTGCAATCCTTTCTTTTTCCAGGGCTAAGGCTCTCTTCTCCTCAGCCCTCTCAAGCTCTGCTTCTAGCTCTTCCAGACTCCGGATTCAAGCTAGGAGCCAATCATCTCTTTCTGTTCCCTCCTCAGGGCAACTGCCCTCCTCCTCAGAGTAGTCCTCCTCCTCTGAGTAGTTCTCCTCGCCAGACTCATTTGGTGGTGTTGCCTGACAATGTTTCAACTCATACTGAAACAGGGCTGACTCAAGATCCTCCCTTCTGGATTTCTTGTTCACAGCCAGTCCCCTTTCCATGCAGAATGCTTTAAGCTGCCACTTTTTATAGATAAATAGGTGCGAGAAATTGACTTCCATTCTGCAAAGGCTTCACAACCAAAAACCAGAGTCCAAAAATATTAGCAATATTTCCAGGAGGACATCAGAGAACAAAAAGCAGAATCACAAGACAAGTAGTATGTGCTCACGTAGTGGTCTGAACTCAAAACAGTAGTGTACACTTAATCACTGTATGTCAAGTACAAATACAAGGCCAAATCTCAACCGCTGATCGCCAATGTTAGAAATGGGGTCTTTAGTTGACAGTCAGGTTACCCCCAAGCAAGGACCCTCACTCTAGTCAGGGTAAAAGAGAATCACCCTCAGCTAACCCCTGCTTACCCCCTTGGTAGCTTGGCAGAGCAGTAGGCTTAACTTCAGAGTGCTGGGTGTAAAGTATTTGTACCAACACACACAGTAACTTAATGAAAACACTACAAAATGACACACCGCCTGTTTAGAAAAATAGGAAATATTTATCTAAACAAAACAAGACCAAAATGACAAAACTCCACCATACACAAGTCAAGTTATCAATAAAAATGTAAAAAGAGTCTTTAACCGGTTCTGTGCCTTGGACGAGATGATCTCGTCCAAGGCTACAGTTCCCCTGTGCCTTGGATGAGATCATCTCGTCCAAGGCACAGGGGAACTTGGGGGCGCGCTAGTGCGCCCCCCCGTGCACCCCCCTTCCCCCTCAGGCGGGGATGGACGGGGAAGACCTTCCCCTTCCACCCCCGCCCCCCCCCACGGCAATCCGAAGACGTCAGCGCGCGCACAGCGCGCTGACGTCATCTAGTGTTGCTGGCGCGCTGGAAGCCATTTGCTTCCAGCGCGTCTTCGGAGCAGGAGCTCAAAGGTGAGTCCTCTCCGTTTTTGGGGGGCGGGGTGGTTGAGAAAACAGACACGGTGGGAAAGGAAAGGGTTTTTCCTTTCCCCCTGTGTCTGTTTTCTCAAGATTGCCCGCGATCGTGGAGCAGGAATCTCCACTAGCCACCAGGGATTTTCTTTTTGCCTAAATTTGGGGGCGACCCTTTGGGCAAGGGTCGCCCCCCCGGGGGCAATTTTTATTTGTATTTCGCCCCCCCTGGGGGCAGATCTGCCGATTTTTCGGCGGATCTGCCCCCAGGGGGGGCGAAAACCACTAGACACCAGGGATATCTTTTTTATGTTTGTTTTTGGGGGCGACCCCTTGGGCAAGGGTCGCCCCCCCGGGGGCAATTTTTATTTGTATTTCGCCCCCCCCGGGGGCAGATCCGCTGTTTTTTCGGCGGATCTGCCCCCGGGGGGGGGGGCGAAAACCACTAGACACCAGGGATATCTTTGTTTGTGTGTTTTTGGGGGCGACCCCTTGGGCAAGGGTCGCCCCCCCCGGGACAATTTTTATTTGTATTTCGCCCCCCCCCCCTGGGGGCAGATCCGCCGATTTTTCGGCGGATCTGCCCCCGGGGGGGGGGGGGTGAAAACCACTAGACACCAGGGATATCTTTGTTTATGTGTGTTTTTGGGGGCGACCCCTTGGGCAAGGGTCGCCCCCCCCCGGGGGCAATTTTTATTTGTATTTCGCCCCCCCTGGGGGCAGATCCGCCATTTTTTTGGCGGATCTGCCCCCAGGGGGGGCGAAAACCACTAGACACCAGGGATATCTTTGTTTATGTGTGTTTTTGGGGGCGACCCCTTGGGCAAGGGTCGCCCCCCCCGGGGGCAATTTTTATTTGTATTTCGCCCTCCCCTGGGGGCAGATCCGCTGATTTTTCGGCTGATCTGACCCGGGGGGGGCGAAAACCACTAGAAACCAGGGATTTTGTTTTTATTGTTTATTTTGGGGGCAACTCCTGTGGCAAGGGTCGCTCCCCTGGGGAGCTTTTTTTTTCTGTTTCGCCCCCCCCCCCCGATGGCAGACCAGCCATTTTTTGGACGATCTGGCCCCAGGGGGGGGGGGGTGGAAGCACACTAGGTGCCAGGGATTGTGTTTGGTGTTTGTTTGGGGGCACCCCTTGGGCAACGGTCGCCCCCCCTAAGGTGGGGAAAATTTGTATTGCCCATCTCTGCCCGTAATTTTGTAGGGCCATCTGCCCCCAAGGAGGGCAGAGACCACCAATACGGCAGGGATTTTTTTATTTTGTGTTGTGCTGGGGGTGCCCCCTTGGGGAAGGGTCGCCCCCTGAAAGGGGGCACAGAGGTGTTGCCCATTTCTGCCCCCCTTGGGGTCAGATTGGCCAATTCTTTTACGCCCATCTACCCCGAGGGGGGCAGGATCCACTTAGGTACCAGGGACAACTTCTAAGTTCTTGGTGGTGGGGTGTTTGTCAACTGGCAAAGTATTTGTATTTGTGATTATAACAATTTATTTCTTCTTTTTCTTCTAGTTCAACGCTTTTGCTTCCTTTGCTGTGGATCTTTGCGGTTTTGGCAGTAGTTGTCCTGTGGTTTGCATAGTTGCATGTTTTAGGTAAGTGAACGCAATTTACTCCAAAAGAGTATTGTTGACATGTTTGTAGGTGGTGTACTAAGTGCAGCATTGTGTGTTTGACATTGTCCTTAGATTTGAGCACAGTGGTGTTTGTGTTGTCATATGTCTAAATTGCTTTTTTCTTTTTTCTTTTTAGTGGGATAACATTGGTGATTGCTGTCTGTGCAGAGTAGTTGCTTGGTGAGTAGCTATTTCAGGCAACTGTGTGGTATAGTTTTTTGTAGTACATAACTCTTTGTGATAAAGCTACACTTTGTTTATTACTTATTTTAGTGCTAGTTGTTGTTGGCAATCCATTTGTTGTTAGGATCATGGCTAGCCGCAAAGTGACCGCTCAGCAGGTTGTTCGCATGCTCTTTGAGTCGTCTTCAGACCATGATTACGACACTGACTCTGCATCTGAGGCAGAGGAGGAAGCAGGAGATTCTGGAAGTGAGTTTTCTGTACGAGAGTATTCTTCTGATGAGGAAGCTACTCTCAGTGCAGATGAAGGGCCTGTGTTAGAGGAGGACATTGATGTGCCAAGAGTGCAGCAGCCTGGGGCTGCAGGGTTTCCTATTGGAAGACCTGACACCTGGATTGCCCCAAACATGGAGCAGCCACAGTTACCTGCATTTACTGGTCTCCCAGGGTGTAGAGTTAATACGGAAAACTTTCTGCCTGTCCATTTCTTTCACTTGTTTATGGACGATGTATTTTTGGAAGAGATTGTGGAGCAGACAAATGTGTATGCAGAGCAATATTTGCGGGACAACGCTGCCAGACTTAAGCCTCAGTCTAGAGCTACTCATTGGGTTCCCACATATCTGGAAGAGATGAAAAGGTTTTTAGGTTTGTCTTTTTTGATGGGGTTGATCAGGAAGCCGTCACTGGCTTCTTATTGGTCTACTAGTCCCTTGATGGCAACTGCTATATTTCCTGCAACTATGACATGTAATCGGTATTTGCTTCTTCTTCGTATGCTGCATTTTGTAGACAATGCTTTAGCCTTGCCACGAGATCACCCTGATTGTGACTGCCTTTTTAAGATTAGGCCTGTCCTTGGTCATTTTGTGGATCGGTTTTCAGAGGTCTATGTCCCAGGCAAAGAGATAAGTGTGGACGAGTCTTTGGTCCTTTTCAAGGGGCGTTTAGTTTTTAAGCAGTACATTCCTAGTAAGAGGGCACGGTATGGGATTAAATTGTATCTGCTGTCAGAAAGCAGTACAGGATATGTGTATAATTTCCGGGTCTACACTGGTAGGGATTCCAGTATTGACCCTCCTGGTTGTCCGGCCACTTTTGGAGTTTGCGAAAAAATTGTGTGGGAACTTGCTAGACGGCTGTTTAACAAAGGTCACCATTTGTACGTAGATAATTTCTACACTGGAGTGCAGTTGTTCAAGGAGTTGTTTAGGGTGGACACTGTTGCTTGTGGCACAATCCGTTCTAACCGGAAAGGCTATCCAAGGGAGCTTGTCTGTAAAAAACTTGAGAGGGGACAGTGCAGTGCCTTGCGGAATAATGAGCTGCTAGCTCTGAAATTTTCAGACAGGAGGGATGTGTACATGCTATCGACCATCCATGATGAGAGTACTTCCCCTGTGGCTGTTTGGGGTCAGGTTGCGGGAGTGCGCAAACCTGCGTGCATTTTGGACTACAATAGGCACATGGGTGGTGTTGATAGAGTAGATCAGAGGTTAGAACCTTACACTGCTCTTCGTAAGTCATATGTGTGGTATAAAAAGTTGGCCCTACATTTATTTCATTTGGCAACTTTTAATGCCTTTATTGTATACAAGGATTGTTCACCCGAGTCAAGGATGACATTTGTTAAATTTCAGGAGTCGGTGATAGAAAGCCTTATTGTGGTGGAACCGACAAGAGTTCCTAGAGTAGAAGTGGTGGAGGATGTGGCTAGATTGAAAGATCGGCACTTTCCAGATCACATTCCTCCCACTCCCAAAAAAGACATGCCCACAAAGAAATGTAGAGTATGTGCCCGGAGATTAATCCGGAGGGAGAGCCGGATGTACTGCCCCGAATGCCCTTCAAAGCCTGGGCTGTGTGTTCCCGGCTGTTACAGAAGTTACCATACCCCAAAAAAAATCTGGGAAATACCTTGAGCGTAAGCTGTCTGTTTTATATTTTCATATGTTTCACGGTTGGCATCTGTTGTGTATTTAGTTAGAGCTTTTGTGTTTGTAGTTTTGTGCTTATTTTATAATTAGTAGTTTCTTTGTTTATAAATAAAAAAAAGTGATTGCGGTGTGCGTGGGGTGGCGCTTGGCTGGCGGTGTGCGTGGGGTGGCGCTTGGCTGGCGGTGTGCGTGGGGTGGCGCTTAGCTGGCAGTGTGCGTGGGGTGGCGCTTGGCTGGCGGTGCCAGCCGAACGGCAGTCCACACTCCCATCAGCTGGTGTGATTCTTGTATCAGGCATGTGGGCGTATGTAAGTGATGGGCCCTTGAGTGGCGCGGTTTGTCGATGTGAGTGTTGTAATGTGCTGGGCCCGTGGCTGGCGGTGTGAATGGTCTTGTGCGTGTCATGTATGAAAGGTGTGTGAATGGCCTGTAAAGTGGTTGGTGCCTTGTCGCGGCTTTACAGCTCACGAGCTGTGAGTCATTGGTTCACTTTTTTGCCTTTCAGTTATTAGCAGTGCATTTCAGTTTTGTGAAATCTCTTGTTAATAAAATTTGATCCACTGAACCATCACTCACCCTCGTGCCAAATCCAACCAGTATGTGTTGTAAAAAAAGACAAAACCTGTTCCGCTGTAATCAGGCGTGGCAGCACACCTGTGACACGCTAGGTGCCTCGGGTGGGACCTCGATGATGAAGCATGCCACCAACTTGGTTGGTGGGTGAGGGGTCTTCTTCACATAACCTAAGTGTGTTTCTTTTCACAATTTTAGTGTTTGGCACATCACAGACGTATGTGCACACATCAAAGTGATATATTCCAAAAATGCCTGTGTTTGGGGGGGAGGGCCCACCTATGTTTTTGGTCCAGGGTGCGGCTGTCATGTAGGGAAACCTACAAAACCCAGAAACTTTTTAAAAATAGGCACCCCAAGGAGTCCAGGGAGGTGTGGCTTGCGTGGCTACCCCAACTATCCCTTCTATCCCTTCAGGTTTTGGGCCTTATTCTGTTGCAGGCACCTGGCCCACCCACACAAGTGAGGTATCATTTTTATCGGGAGACTTGGGGGAACGCTGGGTGGAAGGAAATTTGTGGCTCCTCTCAGATTCCAGAACTTTCTGCCACAGAAATGTGAGGAACATGTGTTTTTTTAGCCACATTTTGAGGTTTGAAAAGGATTCTGGGTAACAGAACCTGGTCCGAGCCCCGCAAGTCACCCCTCCTTGGATTCCCCTAGGTCTCTAGTTTTCAGAAATGCACAGGTTTGGTAGGTTTCCCTAGGTGCCGGCTGAGCTAGAGGCCAAAATCTACAGGTAGGCACTTCGCAAAAAACACCTCTGTTTTCTCCCAAAATTTTGGATGTGTCCACGTTGCGCTTTGGGGTGTTTCCTGTCGCAGGCGCTAGGCCTACCCACGCAAGTGAGGTATCATTTTTATCGGGAGACTTGGGGGAACGTTGAGTGGAAGGAGATTTGTAGCTCCTCTCAGATTCCAGAACTTTCTGCCACAGAAATGTGAGGGACATGTGTTTTTTTAGCCAAATTTTGAGGTTTGCAAAGGATTCTGGGTAACAGAACCTGGTCCGAGCCCCGCAAGTCACCCCTCCTTGGATTCTCCTAGGTCTCTAGTTTTCAGAAATGCACAGGTTTGGTAGGTTTCCCTAGGTGCCGGCTGAGCTACAGGCCAAAATCTACAGGTAGGCACTTCGCAAAAAACACCTCTGTTTTTTCCCAAAATTTAGGATGTGTCCACGTTGCGCTTTGGGGTGTTTCCTGTCGCCGGCGCTAGGCCTACCCACGCAAGTGAGGTATCATTTTTATCGGGAGACTTGGGGGAACGCTGGGTGGAAGGAGATTTGTAGCTCCTCTCAGATTCCAGAACTTTCTGCCACAGAAATGTGAGGAACATGTGTTTTTTTAGCCAAATTTTGAGGTTTGCAAAGGATTCTGGGTAACAGAACCTGGTCCGAGCCCCGCAAGTCACCCCTCCTTCGATTCCCCTAGGTCTCTAGTTTTCAGAAATGCACAGGTTTGGTAGGTTTCCCTAGGTGTCGGCTGAGCTACAGGCCAAAATCTACAGGTAGGCACTTCGCAAAAAACACCTCTGTTTTTTTCCAAAATTTAGGATGTGTCCACGTTGCGCTTTGGGGTGTTTCCTGTCGCCGGCGCTAGGCCTACCCACGCAAGTGAGGTATCATTTTTATCGGGAGACTTGGGGGAACGCTGGGTGGAAGGAAATTTGTAGCTCCTCTCAGATTCCAGAACTTTCTGCCACAGAAATGTGAGGGACATGTGTTTTTTTAGCCAAATTTTGAGGTTTGCAAAGGATTCTGGGTAACAGAAGCTGGTCCGAGCCCCGCAAGTCACCCCTCCTTGGATTCCCCTAGGTCTCTAGTTTTCAGAAATGCACAGGTTTGGTAGGTTTCCCTAGGTGCCGGCTGAGCTAGAGGCCAAAATCTACAGGTAGGCACTTCGCAAAAAACACCTCCGTTTTTTTCCAAAATTTAGGATGTGTCCACGTTGCGCTTTGGGGTGTTTCCTGTCGCCGGCGCTAGGCCTACCCACGCAAGTGAGGTATCATTTTTATCGGGAGACTTGGGGGAACGCTGGGTGGAAGGAAATTTGTAGCTCCTCTCAGATTCCAGAACTTTCTGCCACAAAAATGTGAGGAACATGTGTTTTTTTAGCCAAATTTTGAGGTTTGCAAAGGATTCTGGGTAACAGAACCTGGTCCGAGCCCCGCAAGTCACCCCTCTTTGGATTCCCCTAGGTCTCTAGTTTTCAGAAATGCACAGGTTTGGTAGGTTTCCCTAGGTGCCGGCTGAGCTAGAGGCCAAAATCTACAGGTAGGCACTTCGTAAAAAACACCTCCGTTTTTTCCCAAAATTTAGGATGTGTCCACGTTGCGCTTTGGGGTGTTTCCTGTCGCCGGCGCTAGGCCTACCCACGCAAGTGAGGTATCATTTTTATCGGGAGACTTGGGGGAACGCTGGGTGGAAGGAAATTTGTAGCTCCACTCAGATTCCAGAACTTTCTGCCACAGAAATGTGAGGAACATGTGTTTTTTTAGCCAAATTTTGAGGTTTGCAAAGGATTCTGGGTAACAGAACCTGGTCCGAGCCCCGCAAGTCACCCCTCCTTGGATTCCCCTAGGTCTCCAGTTTTCAGAAATGCACAGGTTTGGTAGGTTTCCCTAGGTGCCGGCTGAGCTAGAGGCTAAAATCTACAGGTAGGCACTTCGCAAAAAACACCTCTGTTTTCTCCCAAAATTTAGGATGTGTCCACGTTGCGCTTTGGGGTGTTTCCTGTCGCCGGCGCTAGGCCTACCCACGCAAATGAGGTATCATTTTTATCGGGAGACTTGGGGGAACGCTGGGTGGAAGGAAATTTGTAGCTCCTCTCAGATTCCAGAATTTTCTGCCACAGAAATGTGAGGAACATGTGTTTTTTTAGCCAAATTTTGAGGTTTGCAAAGGATTCTGGGTAACAGAACCTGGTCCGAGCCCCGCAAGTCACCCCTCCTTGGATTCCCCTAGGTCTCTGGTTTTCAGAAATGCACAGGTTGGGTAGGTTTCCCTAGGTGCCGGCTGAGCTAGAGGCCAAAATCTACAGGTAGGCACTTCGTAAAAAACACCTCAGTTTTTTCCCAAAATTTAGGATGTGTCCACGTTGCGCTTTGGGGTGTTTCCTGTCGCCGGCGCTAGGCCTACCCACGCAAGTGAGGTATCATTTTTATCGGGAGACTTGGGGGAACGCTGGGTGGAAGGAAATTTGTAGCTCCTCTCAGATTCCAGAACTTTCTGCCACAGAAATGTGAGGAACATGTGTTTTTTTAGCCAAATTTTGAGGTTTGCAAAGGATTCTGGGTAACAGAACCTGGTCCGAGCCCCGCAAGTCACCCCTCCTTGGATTCCCCTAGGTCTCTAGTTTTCAGAAATGCACAGGTTTGGTAGGTTTCCCTAGGTGCCGTCTGAGCTAGAGGCCAAAATCTACAGGTAGGCACTTCGCAAAAAACACCTCTGTTTTTTTCCAAAATTTAGGATGTGTCCACGTTGCGCTTTGGGGTGTTTCCTGTCGCCGGCGCTAGGCCTACCCACGCAAGTGAGGTATCATTTTTATCGGCAGACTTGAGGGAACGCTGGGTGGAAGGAAATTTGTAGCTCCTCTCAGATTCCAGAACTTTGTGCCACAGAAATGTGAGGAAAATGTGTTTTTTTAGCCAAATTTTGAGGTTTGCACAGGATTCTGGGTAACAGAACCTGGTCCGAGCCCCGCAAGTCACCCCTCCTTGGATTCCCCTAGGTCTCTAGTTTTCAGAAATGCACAGGTTTGGTAGGTTTCCCTAGGTGCCGGCTGAGCTAGAGGCTAAAAATCTACAGGTAGGCACTTCGCAAAAAACACCTCTGTTTTTTTCCAAAATTTAGGATGTGTCCACGTTGCGCTTTGGGGTGTTTCCTGTCGCCAGCGCTAGGCCTACCCACGCAAGTGAGGTATTTTTTTTATCGGGAGACTTGGGGGAACGCTGGGTGGAAGGAAATTTGTAGCTCCTCTCAGATTCCAGAACTTTCTGCCACAAAAATGTGAGGGACATGTGTTTTTTTAGCCACATTTTGAGGTTTGCAAAGGATTCTGGGTAACAGAACCTGGTCCGAGCCCCGCAAGTCACCCCTCCTTGGATTCCCCTAGGTCTCTAGTTTTCAGAAATGCACAGGTTTGGTAGGTTTCCCTAGGTGCCGGCTGAGCTAGAGGCCAAAATCTACAGGTAGGCACTTCGCAAAAAACACCTCTGTTTTTTTCCAAAATTTAGGATGTGTCTACGTTGCGCTTTGGGGTGTTTCCTGTCGCCGGCGCCAGGCCTACCCACGCAAGTGAGGTATCATTTTTATCGGGAGACTTGGGGGAACGCTGGGTGGAAGGAAATTTGTAGCTCCTCTCAGATTCCAGAACTTTCTGCCACAGAAATGTGAGGAACATGTGTTTTTTTAGCCAAATTTTGAGGTTTGCAAAGGATTCTGGGTAACAGAACCTGGTCCGAGCCCCGCAAGTCACCCCTCCTTGGATTCCCCTAGGTCTCTAGTTTTCAGAAATGCACAGGTTTGGTAGGTTTCCCTAGGTGCCGGCTGAGCTAGAGGCCAAAATCTACAGGTAGGCACTTCGCAAAAAACACCTCTGTTTTTTTCCAAAATTTAGGATGTGTCTACGTTGCGCTTTGGGGTGTTTCCTGTCGCCGGCGCTAGGCCTACCCACGCAAGTGAGGTATCATTTTTATCGGGAGACTTGGGGGAACGCTGGGTGGAAGGAAATTTGTAGCTCCTCTCAGATTCCAGAACTTTCTGCCACAGAAATGTGAGGAACATGTGTTTTTTTAGCCAAATTTTGAGGTTTGCAAAGGATTCTGGGTAACAGAACCTGGTCCGAGCCCCGCAAGTCACCCCTCCTTGGATTCCCCTAGGTCTCTAGTTTTCAGAAATGCAAAGGTTTGGTAGGTTTCCCTAGGTGCCGGCTGAGCTAGAGGCCAAAATCTACAGGTAGGCACTTCGCAAAAAACACCTCTGTTTTTTTCCAAAATTTAGGATGTGTCCACGTTGCGCTTTGGGGTGTTTCCTGTCGCCGGCGCTAGGCCTACCCACGCAAGTGAGGTATCATTTTTATCGGGAGACTTGGGGGAACGCTGGGTGGAAGGAAATTTGTAGCTCCTCTCAGATTCCAGAACTTTCTGCCACAGAAATGTGAGGAACATGTGTTTTTTTAGCCAAATTTTGAGGTTTGCAAAGGATTCTGGGTAACAGAACCTGGTCCGAGCCCCGCAAGTCACCCTTCCTTGGATTCCCCTAGGTCTCTAGTTTTCAGAAATGCACAGGTTTGGTAGGTTTCCCTAGGTGCCGGCTGAGCTAGAGGCCAAAATCTACAGGTAGGCACTTCGCAAAAAACACCTCTGTTTTCTCCCAAAATTTAGGATGTGTCCACGTTGCGCTTTGGGGTGTTTCCTGTCGCCGGCGCTAGGCCTACCCACGCAAATGAGGTATCATTTTTATCGGGAGACTTGGGGGAACGCTGGGTGGAAGGAAATTTGTAGCTCCTCTCAGATTCCAGAATTTTCTGCCACAGAAATGTGAGGAACATGTGTTTTTTTAGCCAAATTTTGAGGTTTGCAAAGGATTCTGGGTAACAGAACCTGGTCCGAGCCCCGCAAGTCACCCCTCCTTGGATTCCCCTAGGTCTCTAGTTTTCAGAAATGCACAGGTTGGGTAGGTTTCCCTAGGTGCCGGCTGAGCTAGAGGCCAAAATCTACAGGTAGGCACTTCGTAAAAAACACCTCCGTTTTTTCCCAAAATTTAGGATGTGTCCACGTTGCGCTTTGGGGTGTTTCCTGTCGCCGGCGCTAGGCCTACCCACGCAAGTGAGGTATCATTTTTATCGGGAGACTTGGGGGAACGCTGGGTGGAAGGAAATTTGTAGCTCCTCTCAGATTCCAGAACTTTCTGCCACAGAAATGTGAGGAACATGTGTTTTTTTAGCCAAATTTTGAGGTTTGCAAAGGATTCTGGGTAACAGAACCTGGTCCGAGCCCCGCAAGTCACCCCTCCTTGGATTCCCCTAGGTCTCTAGTTTTCAGAAATGCACAGGTTTGGTAGGTTTCCCTAGGTGCCGGCTGAGCTAGAGGCCAAAATCTACAGGTAGGCACTTCGCAAAAAACACCTCTGTTTTTTTCCAAAATTTAGGATGTGTCCACGTTGCGCTTTGGGGTGTTTCCTGTCGCCGGCGCTAGGCCTACCCACGCAAGTGAGGTATCATTTTTATCGGCAGACTTGGGGGAACGCTGGGTGGAAGGAAATTTGTAGCTCCTCTCAGATTCCAGAACTTTGTGCCACAGAAATGTGAGGAACATGTGTTTTTTTAGCCAAATTTTGAGGTTTGCACAGGATTCTGGGTAACAGAACCTGGTCCGAGCCCCGCAAGTCACCCCTCCTTGGATTCCCCTAGGTCTCTAGTTTTCAGAAATGCACAGGTTTGGTAGGTTTCCCTAGGTGCCGGCTGAGCTAGAGGCTAAAAATCTACAGGTAGGCACTTCGCAAAAAACACCTCTGTTTTTTTCCAAAATTTAGGATGTGTCCACGTTGCGCTTTGGGGTGTTTCCTGTCGCCAGCGCTAGGCCTACCCACGCAAGTGAGGTATTTTTTTTATCGGGAGACTTGGGGGAACGCTGGGTGGAAGGAAATTTGTAGCTCCTCTCAGATTCCAGAACTTTCTGCCACAAAAATGTGAGGGACATGTGTTTTTTTAGCCACATTTTGAGGTTTGCAAAGGATTCTGGGTAACAGAACCTGGTCCGAGCCCCGCAAGTCACCCCTCCTTGGATTCCCCTAGGTCTCTAGTTTTCAGAAATGCACAGGTTTGGTAGGTTTCCCTAGGTGCCGGCTGAGCTAGAGGCCAAAATCTACAGGTAGGCACTTCGCAAAAAACACCTCTGTTTTTTTCCCAAATTTAGGATGTGTCTACGTTGCGCTTTGGGGTGTTTCCTGTCGCCGGCGCCAGGCCTACCCACGCAAGTGAGGTATCATTTTTATCGGGAGACTTGGGGGAACGCTGGGTGGAAGGAAATTTGTAGCTCCTCTCAGATTCCAGAACTTTCTGCCACAGAAATGTGAGGAACATGTGTTTTTTTAGCCAAATTTTGAGGTTTGCAAAGGATTCTGGGTAACAGAACCTGGTCCGAGCCCCGCAAGTCACCCCTCCTTGGATTCCCCTAGGTCTCTAGTTTTCAGAAATGCACAGGTTTGGTAGGTTTCCCTAGGTGCCGGCTGAGCTAGAGGCCAAAATCTACAGGTAGGCACTTCGCAAAAAACACCTCTGTTTTTTTCCAAAATTTAGGATGTGTCCACGTTGCGCTTTGGGGTGTTTCCTGTCGCCGGCGCTAGGCCTACCCACGCAAGTGAGGTATAATTTTTATCGGGAGACTTGGGGGAACGCTGGGTGGAAGGAAATTTGTAGCTCCTCTCAGATTCCAGAACTTTCTGCCACAGAAATGTGAGGAACATGTGTTTTTTTAGCCAAATTTTGAGGTTTGCAAAGGATTCTGGGTAACAGAACCTGGTCCGAGCCCCGCAAGTCACCCCTCCTTCGATTCCCCTAGGTCTCTAGTTTTCAGAAATGCACAGGTTTGGTAGGTTTCCCTAGGTGCCGGCTGAGCTAGAGGCCAAAATCTACAGGTAGGCACTTCGCAAAAAACACCGCTGTTTTCTCCCAAAATTTAGGATGTGTCCACGTTGCGCTTTGGGGTGTTTCCTGTCGCCGGCGCTAGGCCTACCCACGCAAATGAGGTATCATTTTTATCGGGAGACTTGGGGGAACACTGGGTGGAAGGAAATTTGTAGCTCCTCTCAGATTCCAGAATTTTCTGCCACAGAAATGTGAGGAACATGTGTTTTTTTAGCCAAATTTTGAGGTTTGCAAAGGATTCTGGGTAACAGAACCTGGTCCGAGCCCCGCAAGTCACCCCTCCTTGGATTCCCCTAGGTCTCTAGTTTTCAGAAATGCACAGGTTGGGTAGGTTTCCCTAAGTGCCGGCTGAGCTAGAGGCCAAAATCTACAGGTAGGCACTTCGCAAAAAACACCTCTGTTTTCTCCCAAAATTTTGGATGTGTCCACGTTGCGCTTTGGGGTGTTTCCTGTCGCCGGCGCTAGGCCTACCCACACAAGTGAGGTATCATTTTTATCGGGAGACTTGGGGGAACATAGATTAGGAAAACAAGTGCTATTGCCCCTTGTCTTTCTCTACATTTTTTCCTTCCAAATATAGGAGAGTGTGTAAAAAAGACATCTATTTGAGAAATTCCCTATAATTCACATGCTTGTATGGTCACCCCGGAATTCAGAGATGTGCAAATAACCACTGCTCCTCAGCACCTTATCTTGTGCCCTTTTTGGAAATGCAAAGGTTTTCTTGATAACAATTTTTTACTCTTTATATTTCAGCAAATGAATTGCTGTATACCCGGTATAGAATGAAAACGCACTGCAGGGTGCAGCTCATTTATTGGCTCTGGGTTCCTCGGGTTCTTGATGAACCTACAAGCCCTATATATCCCCGCAACCAGAGGAGTCCAGCAGACGTAACGGTATATTGCTTTCCATAATCTGACATTGCAGGGAAAAGTTACAGAGTAAAACGTAGAGAAAAATTGATGTTTTTTTCACCTCAATTTCAATATTTTTCTTTTTCAGCTGTTATTTTCTGTAGGAAACCCTTGTAGGATCTACACAAATGACCCCTTGCTGAATTCAGAATTTGTCTACTTTTCAGAAATGGTTAGGTTTCTGGGATCCAGCATTGGTTTCATGCCCATTCCTGTCACTGACTGGAAGGAGGCTGAAAGCACAAAAAATTGCAAAAATGGGGTATGCCCAAGTAAAATGCCAAAATTGTGTAGAAAAATTGGGTTTTCTGATTCAAGTCTGCCTGTTCCTGAAAGCTAGGAAGCTGCTGAGTTTAGCACTACAAACCCTTTGTTGATGCCATTTTCAGGGGGAAATCCACAAGCCTTCTTCTGCAGCCACTTTTTCCATTTTTTTTTTTTAAAACGAAATTTTCACTGTATTTTGGCCAATTTCTTGGCCTCCTTCAAGGGAACCCACAAAGTCTGGGTACCTCTAGAATCCCTAGGATGTTGGAAAAAAAGGACGCAAAATTGGCTTGGTTAGCTTATGTGGACAAAAAGTTATGAGGGCCTAAGCGCGAACTGCCCCAAATAGGCAAAAAAAGGCCTGGCACAGGAGGGGGAAAAGGCCTGGCAGCGAAGGGGTTAAATAGTTTTAAACACACACTAGTGCTGCTAGAGTGAAAATGTAGTTGGTGCGCGTCAAAAATAACCCCGCACGGGTGGGTGTGCGTCAAAAATAACTCCGCACAGCGGTACGTGAGTCGAAAATCCAGCCGCACGATGATCCGAAAATCCTGCAGTGCAGGTTGTGATCTCCCAGCCTCCGTCAGCGATGCTGTGCATCGTTTCTCCTGTACGTGCATCGATTCTTTGTTCAAGTTTCCTGCGTGCGTCGTTTCTCAGCTGTGGAGCCGGCGGTGCTTTGTTTTTTCAACCGCAGATCGGAATCGCGTTGAATTTACTGTTAAAACTGCACACACAGACACTCACCAGTGGGTTGGAGACTGCATTGTGTGAGGGCAGGCACAGCCCATTCAGGTATGAGTGACCACTCCTCCCCTCCCTTCTAGCACAGATGACTCACCAGGATATGCAGGCTACACCCCAGCTCCCTTTGTGTCACTGTCTAGTGTGAGGTGCAACCAGCCCAACTGTCAAACTGACCCAGACAGGGAATCCACAAACAGGCAGAGTCACAGAAATGGTATAAGCAAGAAAATGCTCACTTTTTAAAAGTGGCATTTTCAAACACACAATCTTAAAATCAACTTTACTAAAAGATGTATTTTTAAATTGTGAGCTCAGACGCCCCAAACTCCACATGTCCATCCGCTCCCAAAGGGAATCTACACTTTAATCAGATTTAAAGGTAGCCCCCATGTTAACCTATGAGAAGGACAGGCCTTGCAACAGTGAGAAACTAATTTAGCAATATTTCACTGTCAGGACATATAAAACACATTATTGTATGTTTTACCTTAACCATACACTGCACCCTGCCCTTGGGGCTACCTAGGGCCTACCTTAGGGGTGTCTGACATGTAAGAGAACAGAAGGTTTATGCCTGGCAAGTGGGTACACTTGCCAAATCGATTTTAGAGTTAAAACTGCACACACAGCCACTGCAGTGGCAGGTCTGAGACATGATTACAGAGCTACTTATGTGGGTGGCACAACCAGTGCTGCAGGCCCACTAGTAGCATTTGATTTACAGGCCCTGGCACCTCTACTGCACCTTACTAGGGACTTACTAGTAAATCAAATATGCCAATCATGGATAAACCAATCAACATTATAATTTACACAGAGAGCATATGCACTTTAGCACTGGTTAGCAGTGGTAAAGGGCTCAGAGTTCAAAAGCCAACGGCAACAGGTCAGAATAAAATAGGGGGCAGGAGGCAAAAAGACAGGGGATGACCCTCCCTAAGCAAAAAAGTCCAACAATACCTATTTTTCACTCTTTATATTTCAGCAAATGAATTGCTTGATACCCGGTATAGAATGAAAATCCATTGCAAGGTGCATTTCATTTATTGGCTCTGGGTACCTATATATCCCCACAACCAGAAGAGTGCAGCAGACGTAACAGTATATTACTTTAAAAAATCTGACATTGCAGGAAAATGTTACAGAGTAAAACGTTGAGAAAAATGGCTGTTTCTTTCACCTCACTTTCAATATTTTTAGGTCGAGCGTTAGCGTTCGGCCTGCTGTATACTAAAGTATACAATAGAGTGAGTTCCAGCGTTTTGATTTGTTAGTTGCAGGGTCCTTCAAAAATCCTTGCTTGCTAGTGGTCAGTTCTGCCTCTTTGTCCTGCCTTTTTTCACTTAGGGAGCAGCACAAAGTACTGTGTAATTATGCTATGTCCTGTTTATCTCTTCTGAAGGGGACTTTTTCTTTCAGTATTGGCCTGTTTGCCTTGCTCTGTGGGTGTGTGTCCAGTCCCTCCTCCCCACCAACTCCCTCTGTAAACATAAACCAACATCAGAGGGGGGCTTTTCCAGGGCTAGCTCACCCTCGCTCTCTTCCTCTTGTTATTTTCAGTCTCTGTGGCAATAAATGTCCAGTCAGTAATTTACAATGCTATGAGCACTAACTTGTTCAAATACTAGACTATTGCATTCCAAATGCTTGTTTACTTTCTTTCTCGTGCCCCGTCTCTCCACTCTTTGTTCAGCACTGTAACACTCTCGGATTCGACGCCCACTTCGTACCATGAAGGAGTGGTAAATGGACAGTGTCTCCTCGTCTACTGTAATTCTATCTGATGGGTGGCGCAATCTGGCCACTGCGTCGTTTAGTAAACGTTTGTGTCTGTTAGTGGGAAGGATAGGCGCGTATGCACCTTCACTCTCAGTGATGTACTCTGTTCCTTACCAGCTAGAGGGCTGCTTTGCACGACTCTCGGTGCCAAGCACAGATAAAGGCCTCCGGGACAAGCCACGCTGCTGACCACGCGCCCGGCACATGTGGAAGTGACACTCCGAGCCCTAACCCACTTGAAGGTGTGTGACTGAGAATACGTGGACCGATCTCCCACTCTATGATAAAGCGCTCGAGTGCCCTCTGGCCATGTTTGCTCTACAGAAAAATGAGAAAATAAACAAATACAATAATAAACTATGAGTCCAAGCTCATTTGACTCTGAAACACTCACACTGTCTCTAGCGGTTAAAGGTGACGCCTCTGGCCTCTCTCCTCCAGCTCAAATGCTTCAGTGCCTCGCAGTCGCTTTAACTTTCAGCTGCTGGCTTAAGCTGTTCACTGCGCTCTGAACACGCTAGCATGCCACGGGAGGGGGATATTTCAGACCATTTGTTGCCAAAAGAGCTAGCACTCTGGGTGAGGAAGTAACCACCGGCTTGGCGTACCTAGGTCAGCCAGGCCTTGTCGACAGCCCTCGGTTTTATATGTGCCCTTCAGTTTGCCCCTATCATAGGATGTTAAATGCATGTAGCAACGATGACTCTTTCTTACAACTTTCTATTGGTTTCTTTTTAAACCCATGCTTATAACTACGCAGCAGTATTTAATTCAGTTCTGTATGTTACCGCTCGGCCACACATCCTGCTGCTCCATTTGTTAGAGCACAGCCAGCCTTGCATGTTAGGGCACACCCATGTGGTCTTCATTTTTTAATACTACAACACAGCCTTCATTGCATAGTACAGCTCTGTGCCGTATACCTAGGGCCACTGGCATTATGCAGCAGGGAAAGGTCAAATTATGCTGCAGGCTTGAGTAAATTATGCGGCAAGAAAAGGCACATGACACAGCATTATGCAACATTTTTTGATAGTGCTACTTCATTTTAAGGGTCGAGCGCAAAGCGCTCTGTCCCTGCTGTAATCTCTCTATGAGCTTTCAACCATGCCCACCGCACACCCATGAGTTTGATTAGTTTATGGGCTTGCCTTTTAAAATTCGGTTGATTTCATTAGTGAAAGGACTCCATTCATCATGCCTTTTCCAATGTTTAGCCCGCCTCGAGCACATTGGCCAAGTACTGAAAACATACAAGGCTCCAAGTTTTACATATGGTTTCAGGACTACTTTTTTCTATTTGTTTCCTACACAGCGTGGTCTCACTGGGCAGTAGTCAAGCGATTTGCATGACATCGACCCTTTTACATGGATAATTGCATTTTTGACGATAATAGTTTTGAATGTGAACAAACTATTGTTTTACTTTTTATTTTCAATTTATGTAGCAATAAATGTACAGTTTGAAATTTACAACACAAAAAGCTCTTTTTTTCGTGGGGTTATACCCTCTAGTGGCTAATAATATGGATACATGACTATGTTTCGTACAAATGATATTTGTGTTATGGTGCCCACTAGGGGCTGTTTTGAGCATTACAGTCTAATGCCAAAAGTTGATTTCCAATAAAGGTTTATATGATAATTGTACATGTTTTAATAATCTCTCCTTATTATAATTATGTCCATGATTCAGGCCAATTTACCATCCTTATAACATTTTGGCTGTTTGAATACTCTTGATATGTTTGGGTGACCCTTTTATTTCATTTCTCCTTTGTAGCTGTCTTGTGTTGTTTTTTGGAGAATTGTGTTAACGAGCCAGCAACAATGATGGTGTGAAGGTGGTATTCCTTTGGAATTAGCCTGGCAGATCCAAATTACGATGCTAAATGGCAACATTTTAATTTTTTGCTGCAGATAGGGGAAGAAGGTAAATGGAAGTGCTTGCCATAAGCATGGACCACTAGAATTATGTGGCAGTAAGAAATCATGAGGCAGGGTTCACCAATTTATGTGGCAAGAAAACTCCATTTATGAATTTACAATGGCAATAACTCTAACTCAAGCAAATGCAAGACCCATTGCATTGCAAATGCTTGTTTTTATTTCACCTGTTATTTTCTGTAAGAAATCGCTGTAGGATCTACACAAATTACCCCTTGCTGAATTCAGAATTCTGTCTACTTTTCAGAAATGTTCAGCTTTCCAGGATCCAGCATTGGTTTCACACCCATTTCTGTCACTAACTGGAAGGAGGCTGAAAGCACAAAAGATAGTGAAAATGGGATATGTCCCAGTAAAATGCCAAAAATGTGTTGAAAAATTGGGTTTTCTGATTTTCGTCTACCTGTTCCTGAAAACTGGGAAGATGGTGATTGTAGCACCGCAAACCCTTTGTTGATGCCATTTTCAGGGGAAAACTACAAGCCTTCTTCTGCAGCCCTTTTTTCCAATTTTTTTTTAAAAATTGAACTTTTCACTGTATTTTGGCTAATTCATTGATCTCCTTCAGGGGATCCCACAAAGTCTGGGTACCCCAGGATGTTGGAAAAAAAGGATGCAAATATGGCATGGGTAGGTTATGTGGACATAACAGCCGCACTTCTCGCACTCCAGAAATATTGCATTTGTAAACAGTATGGCCCGTATTCATACTTTTTTTAGCGCCGCAATTGCGCCGCTTTTTGACGCAAAACGGCGCAAACCTACAAAATACAATGGTATTTTGCAAGTTTGTGCCGTGTTGGCGTCAAAAAACGACGCAAAAACGGCGCTAAAAAAGTATAAATACGGGTTTATGTACTTATTGCGGCATACACACAAGACAAATAACGTGGCACTGTTTTAGCAGTGGATGTAACAAGGCCGCTTTTATTGATTTTACAAATGGGTAACCGCCTGTGAAATCTTACGTTTCTGTTTCTTTGATTCGGTGAGCATTCAATTTACTGCACTTTTAATTCACACTTCAGCCAATGCTATCATCGCGCTTTGTCATATATCGAGATCAATACATCTAACGAGAGTTCAATAATCAATAACATTTGCACAAATAGCATTGACTGATCGACCTTCTAGTCCTGGCCTCCGTTTGTCATGTCTCTTCTCGCCCTTTGTTTTGTAGGCAGTCCCACATATTGTTTCTTGGAGGGGGCTCACTCCATAGTGTTCGTTTTACCATGTTTATCGAAGGGGGTAGGTTCAAGTTTCTGGATTAGACCCAACTTGCTGCCTGTCGTGTACCTGTGCCCTACCATTCGCCCTGGCGGGTCTGAGCTGCGAGGTCCGTGTTCCGTTTACATCCCTTGATTGGCCTCCCTTCACCATGCCGTAAGGCATCCCCAGGTGAGTGGCCTTTATTTGCACACCGCCTTACTAGGTGTGCTTACGCTCCATTTTGGTAAAACTTTCTTTAATTACCGCTTGCCCCTTTCTCTTTGTTCGGCATTGCGACTGGATGCTCTATTGTTGGGGTGGGAGGGTGGTGTTTCATTTGTTGGTGGTAGCGCGTCGCCGTGGGTCATCTGCATGCCCACCTGGCTGTCCTTGCGCTCTTTAAATGTTTTCCTCTGCCCCTGCCACCTAGGGGGGGGGGGAAATTCCTGGCAAGCCATTGGGGGGTTTAAAAAATTAAACTCCCCCTATTGGCCTACTTTTCGCGCCCTCTCCCCTGAGCTGCTAAGTCCTAGGGGTGGGAAGAGGGGGGCAAAACCGGTGTAACCGGTTCTTTCGGGTCTTAGGCGGCCGTTATGGCGCCGGCCCTTCGAGCCCCGTGCGGCGGCATTTGCTCAAAAGTTCTGAGGGTCTAAGCGCACCCTGCCCCAAATAGCCAAAAAACAGGCCTGACACCGGAGAGTAAAACGCCTGGCAGCAAATGGGTTAATAAAACAAGTTGTTTATATTGCAAAACATCAGCTTGATTGGTTTATCAACATCAAAACGTGGTCTTTATAGCATTGCTATGCATTCTAAACACACTTAACCAATTGTTTTTTTTAAATTACTTGTAGATACAATAAGCATGAACTTTTTCATTGAAGAAAACCTTCCAAACATCCTTCATTCTTTTCTTTAGATGCCACACGAAGTGCAACAAATTTCAAGAAACGGAGTGGCAAGTTAACTTTTCTTATTGACAGGCATACTTAGTGTTTAAATTTGCAGGTACTATGATTCAGACTTCTTGAATGTTAGTGCGAGAACTGTCCGGTGAATACACCAGAATCTGGAGAGATAAGTTTGTATTTGTTTTGCAGTGAATCATTGGATTAAGGTCTACTTAACAAGACTTTTTAATGTTGTTATTTCGTTAAGGGAGGGGCGTGAATATGTTTACAATGCATTCTGGGTAGGAGGGTGTCCGTTCAGAATCTGTCGCCTTGATTGTTGGCAAACGCTATTCAAAGACCGTCCCTCAAGCCAAAAAAACACAGGCATAGCCATTTTACCAGTTTTTAGGGTCGAGCGTGCGTTGCATGCGCTCGCGCATGCGTTTCACAGCGAGACTCTTTTGTATTTAGAAAAAGTCTCGGAGCCCTGTCAACTTCACATCAGTGTTTTTTATTGGTTGGTGGGCTTCCCTAATAAAATCTGCTTGCTTTCATTAGTCGAAAGCACGCATATGTCATGCCTTTTCCGGTGGCTAGCCCTCCTACAACGCAGCGACCAAGTACAGAAAACATGCGAGGCTCGCTGTTTTCCATCGGGCTCGTGGACTTTTTTTTTCTCTAACTTAGGAGCCCGATCTCGCTTGGCAGAAGTCGAGCGCTTTACATACTTGATTTCACTTTTTCGGGTTATGTACATAAATGCATTTTTGCCCGATAGGTGAAAAGTCGGGGTAGGAGTTTATAACGCGATCAGCTCTAACATGAGCAAACGCGAGACCCGTTGCATTGCAAATGCTTGTTTGTCTTGCAGCAGTCATACGTCGCCCACTTAGGGCGCGGAGTCTGACTGGAGTAGTCTCCAGTAGCGGGTATATACACTGTACAGCCTGGCTGCCGTGTTGTGATTAGGGACCTCTAGTGACAACCGCTGGTACTGCACCCTGGTGTAAAAATGCGGCGCGAAACACTATAAATATGGGTCAGAATACTGCATACCCCCCAGTGACCACCTACCCATGTATTTTTCCCCTCAGACCGTGCCTGGCCCTTGGAGGGAGAAATGGATACATTTTATGCTAGAGGCTGGTTGGCAGTCTACATCCCTCCCATCTTTTATTAGTTGACAAACAGTTGTTTACCCAATGTGCACAAGGCAAACAAATTCTTTCAGCCACTGACTGGAAGCGGAATTTGGCCTAAGTCCACATTGCTGGCTTCTGGATGTGTTTTCATTGCCGCTCCCCAGCCGGGGGGACTGGCAGTTCTCTGTTGATCCTCACTGGGTGTGAGGGCCCTGCCCCTTCCTTGGGGTGAAGGTGCTGCAGGGTATTCTACATCCGCTCTGACATCTTCCTCCAGTCATCTCCTCCAGGGCTCTCTGTTCCGTCCACGTTTTGGAACCACAATAGTTTCTCACAGCTGAGAGACTTCCTCACGAACCGTGACCATTGTTCCATCCACTACCTCTCACACCTCAGGTTCATATGGGCCCTAAACTTCCAGCCAGGGTGCCGGCCCTTGTCCCAATCAGAAGGTCAGGGCTTTATGCTTGTTGTCTGCTTGCCTTGTCATTACTGGCCTCTTTGTTTTTTTCCTCTTTTTATATGTGCTGCATATAGATATTGGAAAATACCTCTCTGGATTTTTCTGTGCGAGAAGGTGTCCCTTTCTGAGCAAAATCAATTCTGCTTACAACTCACGCACCCCTGCACCATGACCCAAAGATGCTTGCATGGGCACTAGGCAACCAAAAGTGAACCAGTGCTAGGAAAGCCGTATATTGGTAAATAAGATGCATTGCTGCCCTTTCACGATGTAAGTCACTGGGTTGCCTCACCCTGTGATAAAGAAGCGTGTCATGGGTGTTACCGTGGGTGTTCCCTGGTAAAACCATTGGCATTTGACACATTCCCAGATTTATAAGGTTTTGTAAACCTCAGTATGCGTCAAACGCCTATGCCTCCTCAGGGGAGGCGTAACGGGGACACGAGGAGAAATACATTTATTTTGCCTCAATTTTTCATTTTTCTATGTTTGCTGCATTCTGCAGCGCACATAGAAAGAGGAAAATGCCTCTTGTGATTGTTCTTGTGCAGGACGGTGTCCTCTGAGCACTCTCCCAACACCCATTTGGTACAAATGAAATTGAATGCCTGTGAGTGATCGGATTTAAAGAAAACTTTTGAAATTACAATATAATGGCGTTATTTGTTAATCAATAGTAACCAGCAGAATTACTATGGGGGTTATTACAACTTTGGAGGAGGTGTTAATCCGTCCCAAAAGTGACGGTAGAGTGACGGATATACCACCAGCCGTATTACGAGTTCCATAGGATATAATGGACTCGTAATACGGCTGGTGGTATATCCGTCACTTTACCGTCACTTTTGGGACGGATTAACACCTCCTCCAAAGTTGTAATAACCCCCTATATCTCTTCTGCCACTTCTCTTGGTGGATTGGAAGGTTGTTCCAAGTTTTTTAAGGCAGGGCAGAGATGCTTTTCTGTTTTAGTTTTCCCACAGAGAGGTACTTTTACCTCTGGGAGTCCAGTTGTATTAGCTATTGACTCCTTTGGTACATGTTCCACTTTAGGGGGTGGTATCCCCCCTAACAGGAATGATATCCTTAGTACTAGAGTGGGCAGAGATACTTTGATATCCTGCATGCCTGTGTTTTAGGAGTATCCTGAGGCTTCAGGGCTCCTTACCTTCTTTAATTTGTAATCTATTTTGAGATTAAATGAAATAATTCCTTGGGTATACCCAGAAGGATGCATGGGTCATAAACTCTACTTCAGCCCAATCTGAGGCCTCTAGGTCATGTCCTAAAAGACAGTCTACAGATAAGCTAGGTGACCCCACCACCTGCTTAGGGCTAGTAACTCCACCCCAACAAAGTTGCACTACAGCTAAGGGGAGAGACTGAGTGGAGTTATTGACTTCTGTCCAAAGAGGTGCTGTGCAGGTGACACCAAGTTTTCAGTAACTAAAGTGATACTGGCACCTGTGTCCCTATAGGCCTGGGCCTCAACACCATTCATCTGAATGTGCTGCTTGTACTTATTCATATTAAGTGCCACCTGGTGAGACAGAAACTGTCTTGGGGGTTTCTATACCTACCACAATTTCTATTATGGACCCAAATGTGAACCCAACTACACCCTTGCTTTGACTACTGCCAGTAGTCCGACCACTATTACTACTACTAATAGGGGCACTAGAAGTGGAAGTGGATGTAGTAGTGGTGGTAGGCTCAGGGGCTTTACCTGGGCAGGACTTGACCACTGGCCTATGGCCTTTATTTCTGCACACATAGCACCAAGGCTTTTTAGTGTGTGCAGAAGAAGAGATTTTATTACCACCCCAGAGAGGTTTTGTTTACCTTTAGTTTTGTCTTTGTCCCCAACCTTGTCCTGAGGCTTACCACCATCTTTCTTCTTTCCTTGTCACCCCCTGTATGAGCTTTTCTGCTCACTCGCTCTTGTTCTGACCAATTTGTCTGCCTTCTTTCCCAATTCTTGGGGAAAGGTCAGATCTGAGTCTACCAAGTTTTGGTGCAACAAGTCGGACACACACTTATTCAAAATATGCTCTCTCAACAGAAGATTATATAAGCCCCCATAGCCAGACACTGTCACTGAAATGAGAGGAATAAGCGTTTCTTTTGCCAAATTTTGAGCTTTGCAAAGGATTCTGGGTAACAGAACCTGGTGAGAGTCCCACAAGTCACCCCATCTTGGATTCCCCTAGGTGTCAAGTTTTTAAAAATGTGCAGGTTTGGTAGGTTTCCCTAGGTGCCGGGTGAGCTAGAGGCCAAAATCTACAGCTAGGCACTTTGCAAAAAACATGTCAGATTTCAATGTAAAAATGTGATGTGTCCATGTTGTGTTTGTTGTCACAAGCATTAGGCCTACCCACGCATGTGAGGTACCATTTTTATCGGGGGATTTGGAGGAACAGGGAGAAGCAAAACAAGAAATGTCGGAATAATGTGATTTATTAGCTAAATTTGAGGTTTGCTGAGGATTCTGGGTAAGAAAACACTGGGCGATCCATGCAAGTCACACCGCCCTGGACTCCCTCGGGTGTCTAGTTTTCAGAAATGTTTAGGTATGGTAGGTTTCCCTATATGGCTGCTGAGCCCAGGACCAAAAACTCAGGTGCCCCTCGCTGCAAAAACAGTTAGTTTTGTATTTGATAATTTTGATGTGTCCACATGGCGTTTTGGGGGCATTTCCTTCCACAGGCACTAGACCTATCCACACAAGTGAGGTACCATTTTTATCAGGTGACTTGGGGGAATGCTGGGTGAAAGGAAATGTGTGGCTCCTCTCAGATTCCAGAATTTTCTGTCACTGAAATGTGAGGAAAGTGTTTTATTGGCCAAATTGTGAGGTTTGCAAAGGATTCTGGGTAACAGAACCAGATGAGAGCCCCACAAGTCACCTCATTTTGGATTTCTTTAGGTGTCTAGTTTTCAAAAATGCGCAGGTTTGGTAGGTTTCCTTAGGTGCTGGCTGAGCTAGAGGTCAAAATCCACAGCTAGGTACTTTGCAAAAAACAGATAGGTTTTCTTTGGGAAAATGTGATGTGTCCATGTTGCATTTCCTGTCGTGAGCATTAGGCCTACCCACGCAAGTGAGGTACCATTTTTATTGGAAGACCTGGGGGAACACAGAGTAGCAAAACAAGTGTTATTGCCCCTTGTCTTTCTCTACATTTCCTTCCAAATATAAGACAGTGTGTAAAAAAGACAGCTATTTGAGAAATGCTCTGTAATTCACATGCTAGTATGGGTACCCCGGAATTCAGAGATGTGCAAATAACCACTGCTTCTCCTTTTTTCTTTTTAAATCTGTTTATTAGTCATTACACTCACTCAACAGTACATTTGCTATTAATAATTTTGCGATCTGTTTACACACATTTATAAGCTTGTACAACGCAGTTGCGCAATGAGTTGCTAAAAGAAAAAAAAATCCAACTTGAAACTGTGCAATAACTAGTTAAAGTCGCAACTAAACATTGCTAATGTCATACCTAGTGCTGGCTACACCCATTGGAGGGTGGGGGGAAAAAAGAAGGATACAGCTATTGTGTATGGGGGGACAGGAAGTCATAGTTGAGGTATGAATTATGCATTGCGGGGCATGAAGGGGCGCAGAGGCAATCTAGTGATAAGCAAGCTAGGTATGGGTTGCATATAAGCATAGCCGCAGAAGAAGCATCCTAATATGTTACGTTGTTCCATTAAGGGAGGAGATGAGGATGTTAATACAGAAAGTGAGTGATGGAGGGGCAGCTGAGAGTAGCGTGATAAAGATATTAACCAAAACGGTAATACCTATATATGGTACCCAATTTAGGGGGGTATGTGTCATCCCTAGCTTCTATTGCTACCACAAAAGTGTCCCAAACTTCAGGGCCATCCTGAATTAGGCCTTTGTGTTGTAATAAGCGAAGTGTCTGAGCTTTGGCTTGTGAGCGACTATGTAAGTCGCGGAGCCAAGCAGAATGGGATGGAACGTGTGGGGCTTTCCGGTGCGTAGCTATTAGGCGCTTGAAGACAACAAACGCTAGATCGGTAAATCTGTGTAAATGTTTATCCTCTTTGGTACGGTGGCGTATGCCAAGTAAACAGGAGTCTGGGGTGGGCAACAGAGTGTGGGACGAAATGTCTGCAGTGGCGTCCGTAACGCAGTGCCAAGCCGAGTTTATTGAGTAGCAGCTCCAGACCATATGGTAAAAGTCTGCTGCCGGAGTAGCGCATCTGGGAGATGATGGGTTTGTGCTTGGGTATATTCTTTGGATGCGGGCCGGGGATAGATATGAGTGGTGAATATAATTGAATTGGGTATTACGCAGTCGAGGATTGCAGGATATTCACTTGATCATTGTGAGAGCCGCGACCCAGGTTTTTTGTGGTAATGGTGAAGGGAGGACGGAGTCCCAGCGTGCCTTAGCAATCGGCAGGGTAGAGCAAACTGCTGCTAGTAGTTCTTTATATAGTTTAGTTATGATGCCTTTTGTGCTACCTAAGGTAAGGATGGTGGTAAGTAATTGGGACAAGCCTCTATGACCGCGAACGAACGAGTGGACGCTGACGGGGAAGCCAGGAAGTTCTCAATCGGCAGAACGTTGGACGCTGGTGCCGGGTGGCTTGCGTCTTGGATATGCTCGGCGGACTGCGGAGACGCGCTGCTGCGGCGGTTTGGGGGTGCCGCTAGCCGGGGAGGACTGCTTTTTCGCCGGTGTGTGTTCCAGCCGAGGCAGCCCACCCTGCTCCCTTCCAGCGCCGGTTTAGCTGTTTTGGCGCGGACTGGGTGCCAGAAGGAGCGCCAGAAGGAGTTCTGCTGCCCTGTCCCACAGACCGGGTGAGCCTGGGGGTCCCGCTGCTCCTGCTGTTCCCGCCGTACCCTGGCCGGATCTTGACGTGCGGGTCACCTTTTGGGCACTTGGCCATCCCCCGCTTCTGTCCTCTGCTCCAGCTCCAGCCCTGGTGCTGGTGTTTCGTCGCCCTTGCCTCGCCCAGCCCCACCCCTGCCTCAGCTCTAGCCTCGGACCTGGTGCTGCTAGTGGTCCGGTTGGTGGCTGGTGGTTGGTGGTTGCCTAGTCTACGTGGCCTCCGAGGAGTTGGTGTTCAGGAGATTGGAGATTGGAGACAGGAAAATAAATGAAGAACTGGAAAAAGAGGTGACTCTAGGTGACTCTAAACCCCGGTGGATCCGGTAATCGCGAGTGATCGCGAGTGGACTGCATAAACCAACGCAAGTAAGCGGCCTTACCAACCTGTCATTCACCTGTTATTTACCTGCTATTTCTCTATTAATCTAACTAAAGACATTTGAGACCAGTAGCTGAGGGGGGCGGAGAGGATCAGAGGAGGACCAGAGGAGCTGATGTTAACGGTGCTGGAGGGATAAACACCATTCGTGTACTGCGCCTTTGTGTGCAGCATATTGTGTGTATATTGTGTGCCTCCGCAAAAGCATTCTACATCCTAGAGAACAATCTACAGAGACTAGAAACCGCTGAAGCCGCTGAAGTTGCTGGTCTGTCCACACAGCAAGAGTTAAAAAAAAAAAAAGAAGAGATATAACAAGACATTAGCAACAATAATACTAAAAGTCATTCCTAAAGATTCAGTAAGGAACCAAGGGGGGCACATAGGACGGTGAAGCCCCCTAAGATGGTTGGAACAAGAGGAAAAACAAAGAAGGCCAGGGAGGCCAACGAGGTACTCGTTCACCTAGCGAAATTCCAAAGATCAGAGCAGGAACCCAACAGTTCACAAGATCTGGGGTTAGACCAGGACCAGGACCCTGGAACGACTCAGTTATCCCCAGGGGAATTTATAAATCAAGGAGAGGTCACAGCAGAGGGTGTCCAAATCGGGATTCCCGGTGACGAAAGCGAACCAGGAGAAGAGTTGGGTGGGACACCTGAAGTGGCGCCAGTGCCTCTGCTGCTAGCCCGTACTGACTCCGATGATATGGGGTGTGTAATACTGAATGCAGGAGAAACTATGGGGGGCCTTGTAAGTCCTCTGAGTAGGAGACAACAGTATACACCGACGCACCCGGGCCCAGGTGGGACCAGGGGAGTAAAGAAAACTAAACCAAAGATAAACACCATCACTAACTACTATAATCAAGTGAACCTAAACACTGATCGGCTGCAGATGCAAAGCTCCAAAGCTAGTGACCTCCCATTACAGTCATCAGGGGAAAAAGGTGGCAATAACATGTGGGGGGGTGAACTGGAGCTTTCAGAGACCGGGCATCAGGATACTTGCCTATTCCAGCAGCGATCTGCCCGATCATCGTGACTACCCTGTCCAATGAATAACTCCCTCGGGGATGGCGAAGTAGAGTCAAATAATTTCCCAGAGTGGGGCAATTTCCGGGAGAGCACAGAAAAAGCAATGAATCACCTTATCCCGAAGCCCAAATGGAACCATTAAATTCCAGGAGCTCCCCACTAACATTCCCTTCACGATGTGCCCAAGTAGAACTTATAGTACTCCAAAACATATAGGCCCGTATTTATACTCCGTTTGCGCCGAATTTGCGTCGTTTTTTTCGACGCAAATTCGGCGCAAAACTAACGCCATATTTATACTTTGGCGTTAGACGCGTCTAGCGCCAAAGTATGAAGAAAGAGCGTCATTGTTTTGCGTGAACGCCTTCCTTACGTTAATGAGATGCAAGGAAGGCGTTCCCGTCTAAAAAAATGACGGCGACGCAAATGCGTCGTATTTATACTCCCGGGCAAAAATCACGCCCGGGAGGTGGCGGGTCAAAAAAACCCGCATTTGCGCCTGAATTTAACGCCTGGGTCAGGGTAGGCATTAAGGGACCTGTGGGCTCAGTATGAGCCCACAGGTGCCCTCCCCTGCCCCCAGGGACCCCCCCTGCCACCCCTGCCCACCCCAGGAGGACACCCAAGGATGGAGGGACCCATCCCAGTGAAGTACAGGTAAGTTCAGGTAAGTATAATTTTTTTTATTTTTTTATTTTTTTTGTGGCATAGGGGGGCCTTATTTGTGCCCCCCTACATGCCACTATGCCCAATGACCATGCCCAGGGGACACAAGTCCCCTGGGCATGACCATTGGGCAAGGGGGCATGACTCCTGTCTTTACTAAGACAGGAGTCATGAAATGGCGTCTGGGCGTCGAAAAAATGGCGCAAATCGGGTTAAGACGATTTTTTAGCGTCAACCTGACTTGCGCCATTTTAAGACGCCCTAACGTCATTTTTTCCCAACGCCGGCGCTGCCTGGTCTACGTGTTTTTTTTCCACGCACACCAGGCAGCGCCGGTCTGATTGCGCCGTCTAACGCCATTCCATAAATACGGCGCCCGCATGGCGCTTCAGAATGGCGTTAGACGGCGCAAAATTTTTTGACGCTAAACTGCGTTAGCGCAGTTTAGCGTCAAAAAGTATAAATATGGGCCATAGGGTCCTGAAATAGAACAATTACCACCAAAACAGACCCATAAGCTTTCAGCGCCACAGCTTCATTGCAAAAGCCAAACTGTAAAAACTAATTTAACACTGTGCAGACTCGATAGTAGCTCCTTTAGTCTGGAGCTTTCCTCGCCTGACAACTCCGTTATTGGAAATATAGAGCCCCAATTAAACAGTATAACATCAGAAGATCTAAACTTCCGGGAAGGTAGTATAATACAAGGCCACAGAGGAGAGGACGACAAGAACTCAGAAGGCCAGATAATTAACGAGATAATTAACGAGCAAAGTGGGCAAACTTGGGGAAACAGAGATGATCTCTCATTAGATCAACCAATTCTTAGCATCATGAAAGTTATATGTACAACATTGGACTCAATTGCAACAACGATCATGGTCCAGTCTCAAAAATTCAACGATCGACTTGAGCTGACTAAACAATTTACAACCTCAATACAGACTATAGATTACAGGATGGCCTTAGTAGAGGGCGTAATAAGGGAAAACCTGTTGCACCAGGCAGTGGCTGACAAAATGGACAAAATGGATAGGCAAGCCTGTGGCCCACTGCTGGAAAAATTACTGGAAGTCCCGAAAGTAATCAAAGACATAATCGAAGATTGCAAATATAGCCTCAAAAGCACACAGGTGTGCAATCACGGGTCAGCAGAAACAGAATCCAGATTAACTGAAAGGCCAATAGACAGAGAAGATAGAGAAGGGCCCTCTGGCCCAGGACGAGAGGATTGCCCAGACGCAAAAACCCATATAGACAAGATGGAGAGAATCAACGGAAGTCCTGTACCTGGAATCAAAGCCTCAAATACAGTAGAAAAAAGGACCCCGAGCAAAAGGCCTCAACCAATAGGTAGATGGAAAAACACATGGAAAAAAGCTAGAGGAAATAAAAAAGTACCAGCAAAAAAGGCTCCAAATATGCCACAACAGACAAGCCCAACAGGGCAAACGAGGAACATAGGTGACGAGTCTGCCCAACAGCAGCATAGAGATCAAAACATTAAGTCAGAGAGTCTTGAGAAACCTACTGACAAAGACATTAATTTTATAAATAAAAATCCCGGATTACTGTGCGACAAAAGCTGCACTTACCATTCCCATATAAACCATATACCCATTGGCCCCAGGGGATACCAAGCATCTGGGCACGACTTAGATAAAGGAAGGAGGTCAGAAAAAGATCCAGGTACAAGTCATGGGACAAATGAGGCAAACGACTCCCTAGTCAATGGACAACCCAAATGGAGCCCAGAGACATCAAAATTAAGTACCGGCATCGACAAGTACCTCCCAGCTATAAAAATAGAACACTCAGCTCAGGTACATTACTTAAATACAGTAGGCGACCACTATGGAAAACGTCAGCAACCTCCGAACTCCATTACTGAGGGGGTAGAACAAGGAAACAGCAAAAGTGAAAGCAGAAGGGCAGAGAGTCCGGAGTGCATAGGAAGCGCTCAAAGTATAAGAACAACCATGTGCGTGGACAATACAATAGCCCCGGTTCCCGCACCTCAGACAAAAGTAAAATACTGCTCTCAGGTTAGCCCTGGAAACCACAACCTCAGTAGCCAGCCTGGGTGGGTCACTGATTCGCTTGCCCTACCATGCCCAGTGCTTGACCTGGAAACTAAAGGAAAAAGGGATAATTGGCCTCCAAAAAGGCAACCTTATGAAGAATATAGGAACAAAGAGTTGCAAATTGGGAGGGAAAAAGGCCAGGTAGAACGAACATTGACTAGTTGGGCAGCTACCACTTATAACAAACAAAAGGAAGATAATCAACTTCAAGGAAGACGGTCGCAGGGAGGTGGTGGGCATACCAAGATCCGCACTGAAATAACTAAAGAGCTTGAAGCCACGATCACGTTTATCCCCCAGTACTCCTCAAGAGGAAGTCATGACATCCTAAACAGGACTAATATCCTATATTTGGTCAACTCTCTGCCAGCTTTGCAGAACGTAACAACTAAAGACCTCCTTTCAGTAAGATTCATACAAAGAAAAGAATTAGAGAACGGGGAATCAACAGAAACAGTCTGGGCTTCACCTTGGATAGCAGAACAGATCCTAAAATGTTCTAACATGATGAAGACCTGGGGAATATCTACTGCTATTCCACAAAAGGAACCATATCCAACAATATTTCTTGAAAAAGCTCCAAAGCAAAACGTGTCGGGTAGGCAAGAGGTAAAAGGCAATTCTGGCTCGATACTCCAGGGAGCAATTAGCTCCAAACAACAACTCCCTGAATGAATAAATCTGAGCAATATGAGGTTCTGCCTGTTGGCCAATTCCCCTAGAAACAGCAGGGGCAACCCCCCACAGTTGCAGAATTATGAAGATCAACCACCTAGAAGCTTGTAGCAAAAAATGGACGACTTGAACACAAAAGATAGAACTAGTCCCACATTAAAATTTTTAAGCTGGAACATTGCAGGCTTAAAAAGTAAAATGGAAGATAAGGACTGGGTTGAATTCATTAAAAAACAAGACATCAGCTGCTTCCAAGAAACTTGGGGGGTCATTCTGACCCTGGCGGCCGGTGACCGCCAGGGTCACCGACCACGGGAGCACCGCCAACAGGCTGGCAGTGCTCCCGAGGGCATTCTGACCGCGGTGGTTCAGCCGCGGTCAGAAAGGGTAAACCGGCGGTCTCCCGCCGGTTTACCGCTGCCCCATTGAATCCTCCATGGCGGCGGAGCGCGCTCCGCCGCCATGGGGATTCAGACACCCCCTACCGCCATCCTGTTCATGGCGGGAAACCCGCCATGAACAGGATGGCGGTAGGGGGTGCCGCGGGGCCCCTGGGGGCCCCTGCAGTGCCCATGCCAATGGCATGGGCACTGCAGGGGCCCCCGTAAGAGGGCCCCGCAAAGTATTTCAGTGTCTGCTTTGCAGACACTGAAATACGCGACGGGTGCAACTGCACCCGTCGCACCCCTGCAACTACGCCGGCTCAATTCTGAGCCGGCGTCCTCGTTGCAGGGGCATTTCTGCTGGGCCGGCGGGCGCTCTTTCGGAGAGCGCCCGCCGGCCCAGCGGAAATGTTTAAATGCCCGCCGCGGTCTTTTGACCGCGGTGCGGTCATTTCACGGCGGTACCTTGGCGGACGGCCTCCGCCGTCCGCCAAGGTTATAATCACCCCCTTGGTCTACTAATGCCATTGACCTAGATGGGTTCTCCACTTTCCACTCACCTGCTATCAAACAAAAAAAAGGAAGACCATCGGGAGGCCTGATCATTTGGATCAGAACTTCACTACTGGGAAACTCCTTAGTAACTCATGCTATATTAAGCAAGGAAATCCAGACGCTTGCAGTAAAATATGAGGAGTGGTCACTCGAAATAATAAATTTGTATTTCCCTCCTATTAGCTGGGTCCAAGTCATGCCAGGTGTGCGGCTCCTTAAGGAACATATCTTAAACAAAAGAACTAAGGGTTGGAGGAACCCAGCACTAGGTCATACGAACAACCGCTCTCCCCAGCTTTGTAAAACCTTTTTACTGATATGCAGTGATTTCAACACTAAACCCCATTCTATCCTCTGGGATGAACAAGTAGTACAGGAAGATCATGTTTGGAATATTCCAACGCTCCTCATCCAACGTTGTCAAGACTCCAAGAAAGGAGAATTAATCTTTGAAGCATTACTAGAAGGAGGAATCCGCACATTAAACGGAAGAACAAATTCAGATAGAACTTTCAAATCTACCTTTCGAACTGGAAAAAGGCAAAGTATAATCGATTACATGGCAATAAACATCAAAGCCTGGCATTATGTCATCGATATGGAAATAAGGGACAGGATCGAGAGTGACCATGACCCATTGCTAATGGAGATAGTCTATCCGGACAGAAGCCCAGGGAAGGCTGAGTCTCCATTTAACGGAAATAGCTTAATAATAACCATGAGAACAAATAGGAAAAACATATTAAGGTCAAATGTGGATGAATCTTATACGAGCGTACCTAGTCAAACCTGGTTGCTATCACTCAGCACGCTTTTAAACCTACCAGTTAACAAAGCTTTACCCCTCCTGCATAATTTTAATAATCTGCTATTACAAACAACAAAGGAAAGGACCAAGCATCTTCAAACTAATCCTAATACGATGGAGGGCTGGTTCGATGAAGAGTGTTTGAAACTAAAAAAGACCTTATCACAAGTGCTAAAGAATCACCATTTGAATGACTTTAATGAGCAACATTTTTATGAATGCAGGCAACAGTACAAAAAATTACTGAGATAAAAAAGGAAGATATTCCCACATAAGCTCTGGAAAATTCTACTGCAGGCAATATCGGCAGGAAACTGCAAAAGGTTTTGAGAGATAGTCAGGTGGGGATGCGAAGGCCCTTCGAAAAACCTAGAACTGAATATCAACCCACAACTCTGGGTAAAGCACTTTACCGCCTTGTATCAGGAAGAGGTCAAGACGGCATCCGGGAGTACTAATAACTTAAACAGTCTTACTCAAGGGCTGAAAGGCAGTAATCAAAGATCAAGTAAGGTATTTTCACTTCAAATGACCTATGTAGTACCATCAAAATGGCTTGTTAGATCAATAAATGAAACCCAGAATGAATTAGTCCCTAACGAATTCCCTAGCACAAATTCTATGCAAGTAACCCATGCCATTCCACGTGCAATGGAGTTAATACCGGAATTCAGTGAGAAAGAGATTAAACAAGTTATTCTCCTCCAAAAGCCGTACAAGGCTGCAGTCCCAGACGGTATCCCTTCAGACGTTTATTATAACCAGCTAACGTTATGGCTACCTGCTCTAGCCCGTCTTGTCAACAGTGTTTGGCACCACGAGGTAATCCCTACTTCCTGGAAGAAATCAATAATTGTCCCAATTCACAAATAAGGGCCTCGGGACATGGTGTGCAATTACAGGCCTATCTCATTGCTTGATAGTGTTGGATTTTTTTTTGCCAAACTGATTCAGTTGCGCCTAGACCAATGGCTAGAGGATGGAGATTTAATATCAACACATCAAGCTGGTTTTAGGAGAGGCCAAAGCACAACAGATCAACTTTTTAAGTTGAACATGATCTGCGCTAAATACGCCACCCTAAAAGATTGTCCATTATATTTGGTCTTTGTGGATCTTCAAACAGCCTTTGACAGCGTAAATCGCCAAACATTATGGCAGTTATTGTCGGAAATGGGTATACAGGGAAACATTTTAAGGCTGTTAATTCTACTGCATACAGGAAATACTGCCAGGGTCAGATATACTACGAGAAATGATTACACAGCAGAAATTCAAATCCAGTGAGGCGTAAAACAAGGCTGCGTTTTGGCCCCAACCTTATTCAATTGTTATATAAATGAAGTAAGTCAAGACCTGAGGAAATTAAATCTGGATGTGCCAAAACTAGCCAATGAAAGTATACCTATCCTGCTCTTTGCTGATGACGCTGTATTACTTGCAAGAACAGAGATAGCAATGCATCGACTACTTAGGGGTTTGGAATCATTTTGCACCTCAAGGAGCATGGTAATCAATGAGGGGAAAACAAAGTTTATGATTCTTAACCAAAAACAGACGATGCAATCGACTTTTAGGGCAAACAACAAGCCTTTGGCCCGAGTGGCTACTTATGACTACCTGGGTTGCAGACTGGACGAAAAACAGATATGGAAACCACAAATTTATAAAAGTAACATCTCCTTGGTCCAACAAGCTGGAGCGGTACTCAGATTCGCAAAAGCTACAGGCAACCATTCTGTGAGTTCTGCACCGCTTGCATATAAAACAAAAGCAAGGGCCGCAGCACTTTACAGCACAGAGATCTGGGGATTTAGAAAGACTCCATCAATACAAGTAACCGAGAATAATTTTTTATGCCGATTACTTTGTTTAGGCAATGCCACACCAATGAATGCAATAAGAATTGATCTACAAATGAGAAAGGTTGAGGACTACATTGCTCTGGCTCCAATAAGATACTGGATCCGTATTTGGGCAAAAGAGGAACTCAAACCATATAGAGATGTACTTATGGACATCATGAAGCTACAAAGTCATCGGAAATTGCCCTGGTTCAAACACATCTCAACCACCCTGGCTGCTATCGGCCAGGAAGACCTCTGGCTCCATCCAGGAAAAATCAGAAGGCCTAGTTTATCTGTCATAAAAAAGGCATACTGGGAGCAAAAGACTCAGAGTATGTGGGAGACACTTAGGGCCATATTTATACTCTGTTTGCGCCGGATTTGTGTCGTTTTTTTTACGCAAATCCGACGCAAAACGAACTCCATATTTATACTCTGGCGTTAGACGCTTCTAGCGTCAAAGTTCATGGAGTTTGCGTCATTTTTTAGCGTGGACACCTTCCTTGCGTTAATGATATGCAAGGTAGGCGTTCCCTACTAAAAAATGACTCTGAGGCATGTGCGTCGTATTTATACTCCCAGGCAAAAATGACGCCCGGGAGTGGGCGGGTCCAAAAAAATGACGTCCAGCCGCGTTTGCGTAATTTTTTAACGCCTGCTCAGGGCAGGCGTTAAGGGACCTGTGGGCTCGGAAGGAGCCCAGAGGTGCCCTCCCATGCCTCCAGGGACACCCCCTGCCACCCTTGCCCACCCCAGGAGGACGCCCAAGGATGGAGGGACCCATCCCAGGGAAGTTAAGGTAAGTTCAGGTAAGTATTTTTTTTTGTGGCATAGGGGGGCCTGATTTGTGCCCCCCTACATGCCACTATGCCCAATGACCATGCCCAGGGGACGTAAGTCCCCTGGGCATGGCCATTGGGCAAGGGGGCATGACTCCTGTCTTTGCTAAGACAGGAGTCATTTCAATGGGGGTTGGGAGTCCAAAAAAACGGCGCAATTCGGGTTGAGGCGAAAAATTTGCCTCAGCCTGACTTGCCCCATTTTTTGACGCCCAAGCTCCATATTCCCCTACGCTGGCGCTGCCTGGTGTAAGTCATTTTTTTTTACGCACACCAGGCAGCTCCACCGGCTAACGCCGGCTAACCTCATTGAATAAATACGGCGCCCGCATGGCGCTTCAGAAAGGCGTTAGCCCGCGTTAAATTTTTTGACGCACAACTGCGTTGGCGCACTTGTGCTTCAAAAAGTATAAATATGGCCCTTAGCCCTTTATTTAAGTGTTACATTTTGTTTAACCAAGAGCTTAAAACAGCAATTTTCATAGACAGTATTTAGCCGGAAGAAAAAAGGGTTCTCTATTTTAAATTTCGCATGGGCACACTACCAGTGATGGCGGTGACCTACAGATGGCAATCCGTCCCTCCGGGTAGATTAGAATGTTGTCCACGTCTTCATGGTGGCCAAGAAACACTTTCCCACTTTCTTTTATTATGTCACTTCACGCTCAAACTCCGCAAACTGTAATTACGTCCACTTTTTAGATCATACGGAGTTAGGAAGTGCAATGAGGCGGAAGTGTTATGTATGCGATCAGACGAGAAACACATTGTGACAAAGGTTTCAACTTACATATTGGAAGCATGGAAGTTACGTTTATCAATGCACCCACAGTTGGCACAAGTATAATTGCTTGTGTTATCCCATAGCTATTATTAGCTTGGGAAATCGGTGCAGGTTGTGGTAAAACTGAGCTAGGTCCTGGGCTACTACTAAACTGTTGGCAGGCACCGTAAGGTCCCAAATGATTAGTGCCAGAATAAGATATTTAAATTTTAGATTTATAATGTTTTTCTAGAATAAGTTAAGAGTTTTATGCAAATTATGGTCATAGACCAAGTTTTATGATAATGCAGGGCAAATCGGATACATTTTGGCACATGTTAAATCAAAAATTCAAGTACCGTTTTTTCTTTCTATTGAGACGTTTTATTTAATGCGATTTTTACCGAGTGTGATGGATTCGTATTTATTGTGTGTTATTGTTATGGCCGGATAGGCTGACAACAATTAAATAAATAAATGGAAATAAAAAATAAATGGTAATTGGGACTCAGGAGGCTCAGTGTTGCAAGAACCCCAGAGGTTATTGAGTAGCCGCTTGATGGCACTATATGTCAGAAAGGCACCAATGTGCATAACACCAGCGGCACTAGTTCCGCAAAGGTACGCATTGTGGAGCTGGAGTAGATATCGCCCACATTCAGTGTGCTTATATCCTGTGTGTCATGGTGTGATGAAAGTATTTGGGTGCCCAGCAATTGAAACAGGGGTAATAAAGGGGAGCAAGGAGGAGAGGGGGTCTTACTTTGAACGTATCTACGCCAGCAGAAGCGAGCTGCTTCCAACAATATGGGTTTTGAGGGTAGGCGGTTAGGGCCAGATAACTGTAAGGACAGTATCGTTTGCAGGGCTATATATGCCTGCAACATTATGCCTTCGGGAGGAGGAGTGTCCTGAAGCCATGTGGATAACCACAACAGCTGATCAGCTGCATAGTATCTTTCGAAGTTAGGCATGCCCAGACCGCCCACCTCTTGCGGGTATTGTGTTATAGCTAACGCTACTCTGCGTCTATCTTTGACCCAGAGCAGGTCAGTTAATAATGAGTGCAGTTTACAAAAGAACGAGCGTGGTAAGCATAGTGGAAGGGCAGTAAAATAATATAAGAACCTCGGGAGGATGAGCATTTTGGGTATTGCTACCCGACCCATAGGAGATAGAGGAAGTGAGCTCCAAAACGACAATGAGTTGCGGGTGGAACTGAGTGCTCTGTCAATATTGCCCTCTTTTAGATCGGCAATGGAGTGATAAATTTGTATCCCGAGATATTTAAAGGTAGTATGTGACCATGGTAGTTTATATTGTGGTAATGCCATGTGAAGGTCATTTGGTGTGGGGGTAAGAGGGAAGATACTTGACTTGGACCAGTTGACATGTAAACCAGAGGCGAGAGCAAAGGAATCAAGCATTTGCAACACCTCTACCATAGAGGTGGAGTGATTAGGCAGGTATATCAGGCCATCATCTGCATATAAGGATATAATATGAAGTGTGTTAGATTCAGGGGTGCCCCATATATGTGCGTAGCTACGTAGTTTAATTGCTAATGGTTCCATGGTTATAGCGAATAATAAAGGGGACAATGGACAACCTTGTCTGGTACCTCTGCCTATGGGGAATGCTTCAGAGATAGTGGGTCCATTTTTGACACGAGCTGTGGGCGTGGAGTAGAGCATTTTGATCCATCTAATGAAACCGGGGCCGAAACCAAACGCTTTGAGTGTGCGTAGAAGATAATCCCAGCTTAACGTATCAAACGCTTTTTCAATGTCTAGAGAGAGGGCCACCGCTTCTGATTCTGTATTACTGTGCATTATGTGGAGCAGCCTTCTAATATTTAAGAAGGTGCTTCTCCCTGGAATTGAGCCAGTCTGATCATAGTGTATTAATCTTGATAAGTAAGGGAATAGCCTGTTTGCCAATATTTTCCCCAATAATTTGCAATCTGTGTTGAGGAGAGAGAGCGGCCTGTATGATTTAACGTCAAGAGGATCACGGCCCGCCTTTGGGAGGACAACTATTAGAGCTTCGCGCATGGAGTCTGGAAGTTGTAATTTATTGCGCGCTTCGTTAAATACCTCTATGAGTGGTTTTAGGAGGTGAGTAGCATGGGAGTTAAAATACTCTACCGGTAGGCCATCCGAGCCAGGGGTTTTTCTACGTGCCATTTGTGCCAGAGCTGAGCACAGCTCTTCTATAGGAATGGGACCGTCTAAAGTGGCGGTATTGTCAGTAATGTGTTGGTTTTGGGAGACGAGTAATAATATGTCAGTTAGTTGCTGCTCCGATGGGGGGAGGGGGGGAGGCGTGTAAAGGGCACGATAATATGTGGAGAAGACTTTGTTAATACCTGCTTGGGTGTTGACAATGACGTCGGGGTTCAGACGTATCGCCCCAATGGGTGATGGTTGCGAGAGTTGATGGGTCAGCCACGCTAACAGTCTGCCTGATCTATCCCCTTCAGCGTGTTGTCTTGTCATGTAGTGTCTGTAGTTGTGCTTATATAGTCTGGTGTCTACTTCTCTATGGGCAGCTCTAAGCGAATTCAGTGTTGCTAGTGTGGACTCGTTGCTGGAGACCTCAACCTCCGCTTTGCGGAGTTTTACCTCCAAATCTTGTAGTTCTTTGGTTAGTATCCTTCTTATCCCCACTGTGGCCGCAAGGCAATGTCCGCGTATTACCGCTTTGTGGGCATCCTACTCTATAGCGCGGGATGAGGTTCTATTTTTATTCAGTGAGAAGTAATCAGCCAGTCGCTTGGACATTTCTGCGTGAAAGGGGGTGTCTGAGAGAGCTTCTGACTGCAATCGCCATGTTGGTATACGAGTGTGCATGTGGCCCCAGGCCATTATTGCACAGAGAGGGTTGTGATCTGATATGGTGCGCGCTAGGTATTCGGACGAGCACACTTTCTGAATTACAGCTGCGGATACAAAAATCATATCTATTCTGGTATGTAGCTTGTGTACAGAGGAGTAGTAAGAAAATTTGCGGTGGGTGTGGTGGCCCACCCTCCAAATGTCTCTCAAGCCGTTGTTAGAGGCCCAGTTTGCCAGTGCTTGTGAGGCACGATTGGATGAGGCCGTGGCGAGTGGGGGAAATGAACGGTCTATTTGAGTATCTAGGACGCTGTTAAAGTCGCCCCCCCATATGCACTCTAGTGTGGGGTCACTGAGATTGCCAGTGGTGAGCGTGCTCAGGAAATCACGTTGATTTCAATTTAGGGAGTATAGCGCTACCAAAGCTAAGGGGGACCCATCAAGGACGCCTTCTAGTATCACGTGTCTACCGTTTGGGTCGCATGTGCGAGATATGATAAATGGGACCCCAGGAGCAATCCAGATCGCCACCCCGAGCGGAAAAACGAGGAAGTGGTGCTGTGCAATTGACCTTTCCATTTTGAGCGTGTGCTTTCCAACGTGGATTTAGAGAGATGTGTCTATTGTAGTAGGGCTATGTGTACCTGATGCCTCTTAAGAAAGGTGTGAATCCTTTGCCACTTACGCGGCGTTGCCATGCCTTTAATATTCCATGTGAGTATCTTATATTTCAAGATACCTTGTTGAGTTTGGGAGGCCATGAGGCTATTATAGCTTTAGCAAAAGAGATGTATGTCCTCCGTCCCCATTATGGAGATATTGTGACGATTACCCACCAAGGCTATCCAGTAAATATCTGTAATGTTGTAAGATGTAAACCTATTACTATGGTAAATATGACATGCGCGTTTGCTACTGTGTTTGCGACTAACTAATGTGTGACAAAACCAACAACCCAAAAAAAATGCACTCAAAAACAATATATAACAACAACTGAAATAATAAAAAATAGAAAAAAATTCCAGCGATTGCCGGCTTGGAAGAACGGTCCATATGGAGCAGGGGGTGCCGAAGGGCATTAGTTCAAAGTCATGGATTTACCCTGCCCGAGTTACTCATGGTGCAGAGTGCGCCGCCCAAGAACACAAGCGGGATACGCGCCGCAATAAAGGATCGGTGGTGCCGCCAGGCCTCTACTGAACAGCCGAGGGGGGGAAGCCATATTGTTGTATCTGAGGAGCAGGAGTAGGTGGTGCTTAATTGACTTAGCAAATGTCATCTGCTGTGCGCAGAGTGAGAGTAGGACCTTGTGTGGATTCCGCTGAGTCAGAGTTTGCGTCATGTTCCGGATCCCAGTCAGTTTGTGTGGACAGGGCTGTTGGCGACGTGTTAACAAATCTAGATGTGGCCTGCAGGAGCAGGGAGCGTTCGGTTTGTGACTGTTCAGGTGAGGGTTTAATGCCTTCTTTTTTTGCGTTGCCTACACCTTGTCATGGGAGAAGACCAATTTTCACCCAGGGTGCTTGTGTCTATCGGGTCGGCAAGGCCCTTGGCATGCAGCCAGGTCCAGGCATCTTCCGGAGTAGTGAAGAAAAGTGTCCAAGTGTCATCTTGTACCCGGAGTCTGGCTGGGAACATCAAAGCATACTTGATGTTATGTTTGCAGAGGCATACCTTAACACGATAAAAAGAGCTCCGCTTCTTCTGAACTTCTGCTGTAAAGTCTAGATAAGCTGTAATCTCTGCGTTTTCGAAGCGTATCATCCAGATTTGCGAAATAACTGTAGGATGAGGTCTCTATCTCGATAGTTAAGGAGTCTTGCTATCAACAGGCGAGGCTGTGAGCCAGGTGGAGGGGGCCTGCCGGGACCCTGTGGGCACATTCGACGGAGAAGAACTTCGGGATATTATCTTTAAGAATTGTGTCCATAAGCCATTGTTCTATGAATAATTCTGTGCTGGGACCCTCGACGCGCTCAGGGAACCCCACCAGGGGAATGTTGTTGCGCCGGGACCTGCCCTCTGCATCTTCAGCTCTACGTTTTAAGGTGTCCACCTCTGTTGTTAAAAGAGCCAGTTGCGATTGGAGATCTTTCACAGTCCGGGGGAGGGTTGCAGAGTCTTTTTCTAGTTCGGACACCCTGTAGGCCAATGTGTGTTGATCAGTACGAAGTATGTTGAGGTCTTCTGTTACCGAGCCTATTTTGGCTTCTAGGGTGGTCTTGGGGCCATATTTATACTTTTTGACGCACAACTGCGCCAACGCAGTTGTGGGTCAAAATTTTTAACGCCGGCTAACGCCATTCCAAAGCGCCATGCGGGCGCCGTATTTATTGAATGATGTTAGCCGCCGTTAGCCGGCGTTGCGGAGTGGTGTGCGTAAAAAAAAATGACTCATACCAGGCAGCGCCGGGTAGGGGAAAATGGAGCTTGGGCGTCAAAAAATGGGGCAAGTCGGTCTGAGGCAAAAAATCTGCCTCAACCCGATTTTCGCCATATTTTTTGACTCCCAACCCCCATTGAAATGACTCCTGTCTTAGCACAGACAGGAGTCATGCCCCCTTGCCCAATGGCCAAGGCCAGGGGACTTATGTCCCCTGGGCATGGTCATTGGGCATAGTGGCATGTAGGGGGGCACAAATCAGGCCCCCCATGCCACAAAGAAATTACGGAAAAATATACTTACCTGCACTTACCTTAATGTCCCTGGGGTGGGTCCCTCCATCCTTGGGCGTCCTCCTGGGGTGGGCAAGGATGACAGGGGGTGTCCCTGGGGGCATGGGAGGGCACCTCTGGGCTCCTTACGAGCCCACAGGTCCCTTAACGCCTGCCCTGAGCAGGCGTTAAAAAATGACGCAAACGTGGCTGGACGTCATTTTTTTTGACCCGCCCACTCCCGTGCATCATTTTTGCACGGGAGTATAAATATGGCGCACAGGCCTGGGAGTTATTTTTTAGAAGGGAACGCCTACCTTGCATATCATTAACGCAAGGCTGGTTCCCCCTTCTAAAAAATGGCGCACATGGTGGAACTTTGACGCCCGCTGCGTCGGACGTCAAAGTATAAATATGGGGCAGTGTTTGCGCCGAATGTGCGTCAAAAAAACGACGCAAATCCGGCGCAAACAGAGTATAAATATGCCCCTTGGTGTCTAGAATGGCTTGCAATATCTTTTCAAACTGTGACGTGTGAGATTGTAAGGTAAGTTCCAACTTCTGCAAAGCCAATTGCATGGTGGCGTGGGCCTCAGAGGAGGGAGGGGTGTCGGGGTCCATTTTGCCCAGAGGTGCACGTGGGGTTTTTGGTTTGACCATTTGGCAAGTGCGGTTACGAGTGGTCATTAACATCGAGTAGGGCCGGTTGGAGGCGATGCGGGCAGGGCGAGCAAAGGAGCAATCTGCGATGTAGAAGAGGTACAGAACCAGAGGGCCACAGATAGCTATTGAAGGCCAGAAGTGAAATACTAGCGACAATGGGGTGGTGCGCGAAATTTGAGAGACACCTCTTCCGCCTTCGGGGCGAGTGTACAAGTTTGTGATGAAGAGATTATCTGGCTAGTTCCTAGTGGCTAGCAGAGTACTTTAGCGCTTTGTCGCATGCCCGTCATGCCTCACGATTCCAGGCAGCGGAGGGGTCAGGCGTGTTATGCTTCTGCAACCACATAAAATAGCCAAGCCCAACAGCCACACAAGGGCGACGCAGGAGTAGATGAGCACAAAGTGACGTGTACGGCCGGGTTAGGAGGCGCACCACAGTACAGTCCGGCATGGGCACTGAGGTCAAACAAAGCGATAGTAGGCCAATGATAGATGGTAAGCAATGGCCTAATGTATTGGCTATTGCTTGCGCAGCTTAGGGATTGTGACGCTGGTGGGAAATTATATATAGAGTCTGGTTGGGTGGGGGCGGAGCCCCATGTGCCTTGTTGGGGCTATAGCTGCCCTGAGTTCATTGGTCTGGGGGGGCGGTGGTCAACACATTTGCGCACTGCGACTCGATAAATGTCGCCGAAAGGCTCACCTCACTTTTTCGTCCGGTCCAGTTTCCCTCTGCGCTCTTGACCTCCGACTGCATTCCTACCGCCTCACCACTCCTGTGGTGAAGCTCAGACAGGTACTGGGCGAGGTCTCGGGTTTGTGGAGTCTTCGGTGGAAGTGGAGATCCAGGTGCTGTACTGCGTGTCTGCAAAACGACCTACGCTAGGCCGCCATGCTAAAATGCCCCCTCCAGGCAGGCCACAGCAACCCCAAGCCTTGGGGCACAGCAGAATATCAGGCGCGCCCCCACCCAGAAAGCGGGAGGGCCGGGGCGCCAACGGCAGCAACCACACACGGAGGTTAGTAAAATTGTAGGCCTGCTCTGGCAGGCTTCGATGTGTGGGGCGTGGCACCGCGGTGGATCAGCCTCGTCTGGCGCCGCCACCCCAAAATGACACTTAAGGGCTAGCGCCCTATTCCGGTGCCATGAATGAGGCCAGAGCACGCGCGACATGGCCTCCGGGCCGGTAGCGGATCCGAGCCCTGGCCCCGGTAAGCAGGGGGGCCGGGGCGCCACCACCAGCGGCGGTAACCTCACACTGAGGTTAATAGAATTGTAGGCCTGCTCCGACAGGCCTCAGTGTATGGGGCGCGGCACCGAGGCAGGACAGCCTCGCCCAGCGCCGCCGCCCCAAAATGTCCACTAAGGGCTGGCGCCCGATCCCAGCGCCTCAAATGAGGCCAGAGCCCGTGCGACATGGCCTCCGGGCCGGCCGCGGACCAAAGCTTCGGCTCAAGGTCCTAGAAGGCGTAACGCGACTCCTGCGGTGAGTATGAAGGCCGCAGCCGCGGGAGCAGACCCAGCAGCCCGGCCGAACTCTCGCCGCCTGCAGAGCGGCCGCAGCAGCCGGTGTACAGCTACGCCCGCCGGTGCGGGCTTCAGGCGGCAAGATGGGCGACGCCTGTCCCCCTTAAAAGGAGGTGCAGGCACCGCTGACAGGATGTTTATGCGGGCCAGGGATCAGAGCTGCAGTTTATGCTGCCGCTATGGTCGCCATGTTGGCCACGCCCCCCATAACCACTGCTTCTCAACACCTTATCTTGTGCCCATTTTGGAAATACAAAGGTTTTCTTGATACCTATTTTTCACTCTTTATATTTCAGCAAATGAATTGCTGAATACCCAGTATAGAATGAAAATCCATTGCATGGTGCAGCTCATTTATTGGCTCTGCGTACCTAGGGTTCTTGATGAACCTACAAGTCCCCACAACCAGAAGAGTGCAGCAGACGTAACAGTATATTGCTTTAAAAAATCTGACTTTGCAGGAAAATGTTACAGAGTAAAACATTGAGAAAAATGGCTGTTTCTTTCACCTCACTTTCAATATTTTTTTGGTTGCGCGTTAGCGTTTGGCCTGCTGTATACTAAAGTATACAATAGAGTGAGTTCCAGTGTTTTGATTTGTTAGTTGCAGTGTCCTTCAAAAATCCTTGCTTGCTAGTGGTCAGTTCTGCCTCTTTGTCCTGCCTTTTTTCACTTAGGGAGCAGCACAAAGTACTGTTTAATTACGCTATGTCCTGTTTATCTCTTCTGAAGTGAACTTTTTCTTTCAGTATTGGCCTGTTTGCCTTGCACTGTGGGTGTGTGTTCAGTCCCTCCTCCCCACCAGCTCCCTCTGTAAACATAAACCAACATCAGAGGGGGGCTTTTCCAGGGCCAGCTCACCCTCGTTCTCTTCCTCTTGTTATTTTCAGTCTGTGTGGCAATAAATGTCCAGTCAGTAATTTACAACGCTATGAGCTCTAACTCGAGCAAACACAAGACTATTGCATTCCAAATGCTTGTTTACTTTCTTTCTCGTGCCCCGTCTCTCCACTTTTTGTTTACCACTGTAACACTCTCGGATTCGATGCCCACTTCTTACCATGAAGGAGTGGTTCATGGACAGTGTCTCCTGGTGTACTGTAATTCTATCTGATGGGTGGCGCAATCTGGCCACTGTGTCATTTAGTAAATGTTTGTGTATGTTAGTGGGAAGAATAGGTGCGTATGCACCGTCACTCTCAGTGATGTACTCTGGCCCGTATTTATACTTCGTTTGCGCCGAATTTGCGTCGTTTTTTTCGACGCAAATTCGGCGCAAAACCAACGCCATATTTATACTTTGGCGTTAGACGCGTCTAGCGCCAAAGTATGGGCAAATAGCGTCATTTTTTGGCGTGAACGCCTTCCTTGCGTTAATGAGATGCAAGGAAGGCGTTCCCGTCTAAAAACAGACGCACATAGCGGTGCGTGGTATTTATGCTCCAGGGCAAAAATCACTCCCGCGCGGCAGGCGGCGCAAAAAAATGGCGCAAAGCATGAATAGCGTGAAATTTTAACGCCTGGGTCAGGGCAGGCGTTAAAATGGGGCAAACACACCTGTACTTAATCAGAACACACAGAACAAACAACAGAGCAGCAGAGCAGCAACAGGGAGACATGGAGGTGCTTTTTCTTCAACGTGCACGTAGACGCAGAGCCCTGCAGCAACAACAGCAGCCACAACAACAACAGCAGGGACCCCAAAGACAGCGCAGAAGGCAGGAGAGGATATTCCGCCCAAGAACAACCCTGCATGGCCTCAGGGAACAAGACATCATCCAGAGGTACCGGTTGAACTGGCTGGCCATTCAGCAGCTGCTGACAAATATTGAACAGCAATTGGCCCCCACTTTAGTGACTCCACGCACTATCCCAACAGAAACAAAGCTGCTTGCCGTACTTCACCTGCTGGCAAGTGGCTCCTTTCAGACAACTGGTGCCCTGGTTGGTGGAATCTCACAACCATCTTTCTCCGCATTCCTGCCTAAAGTACTGGATGCCATCATTGGACTGACACCCCGCCACATCTGCTTCCCTAACACACTGCAGAAGCAGCAGGAAACAAAACAGGGGTTATACGCCATCAGTGGCTTTCCGCACGTCCTTGGTGCAATTGACTGCACACACGTACGCCTTGTGCCACCTGCTGCGAGTGAACACCTCTACCGCAACAGGAAGCACACACATTCCATCAACGTGCAGGCCATAGTCGATCACCAAGGACTGATCAGCAACATCGTGGCTAAATATCCTGGGAGTGTACATGATGCATTCATCTTCCGTCACTGCACCATCAACCAACACTTCCAGGATGGACGGTATGGCAATGGACTACTTGTTGGTAAGGACAAAAATCTACTTATATACTCACTGCACAGAAACCCTCTAGGATAAACAACACATACACCACAATAGCAACACCTAGACAGGAACACACTGAGGTACTCACATCACTAGCCATGTGTCACAAGTCACCATTGAACCTCTCACACATTTGAATTTACTCCACAGCTTAGTGTGAAGACATTCATGACTGTGGTTGCCTAAATGTCACCTTGCAAATTGGAAGTCTCACAATAACCTGTACACTAATACAATGCATAACTTTTAAGGGATGGGATGGCCTGGCTATGTTCATATGGACGTTTCTAATACCCTTTCATGTTTCAACTCTGCATGGAACTATCATCACACCCCCAGTGAGGACACACGGACACCTGTGTCACAAGTCACAATGCAAGGGAGGGCACACTGTACTTGAGAAACCAATACATCCTGCTGACAAACAGTTAGACAACAAACACTTGCTCAGCCAAGGAAAAAAAACAATGCCAAAGTTTCCACCAACAACCATAGGTTGTCACATTAGTACACAAAATAGTCACAGACAACACAACACAACTACTGCCATCAAAGATACGTACAACAGTGCCTCCTACATCTAATTGATACCATTCTGTGTTTCTCTTTCAGCTGATCAGGGGTATGGCATCCAGCCTTGGATAATGACACCATATGGGAACCCAAATACTGCTGCTGAGCGGGCATACAATGACGCCCACAAGAGGACACGCAGCATTGTGGAGAGGACCTTTGGGATCCTAAAGTCAAGGTTCCGCTGCCTTGACATCACTGGCGGAAGCCTACTATACTCCCCAGAGATGGTATGCAAAATTATACTCACTTGTGCCATATTACACAATATTTGTGTACAAAGGAACATTCCCCTCCTTGAACCGGACCCAGACATGCCTGAGGATGATGATGAGGAGGATGCTGGCCTGCAACAGGAGGGGGAACAACCTAACACCGCAGCAGGAGTGCGTAGGCGCCAACAGCTTGTGAACAATTTTTTTACTTAAGTCATTATAATCACTTGTATTCCACACTTGTAAATAAACACAGATCACAAACACCACATCATGCTTTGGCCTATTCATTTCTGACCACCTTTAGTTTGAAATAGCTGAAGATGAATGTCGTCTCATTGATCAAGAATGCCATTAAAAATCATCACACCAAAAATAAACATCACAACTGTATGCACAGAGGGTAGGATGTGACATGTTACATTACCATACACAGAGCCCAACAAGAGTACAAATGTGACAATTAGACATGCCGGATCCAAACAACTGAAACAGTCTCTCATCCAGCCCAAAATTGGAGATCATTTGAAAGTCACATCACACGGGTTCAGAGACAGGGTGGGACCATCCATGTGTACGTGAACATGTCATCAATGGCTTCTCTCAAGTGTATGATGTGAGCAATACACAATTGCAACAACATCAGCTGCCACTAACTCAGGAGGAGACCTTGAAGTTACAGTGACAACATACACACAGACAGGTCATACTGGATCCACATTCCCACACACATGTACACATATGTCATACAACCAACCTAATATTTGAAAGTAGACCATCACAGTTGTGTCCCAGTTTGAACCTAGCAGGAAGATTGTAACATGACACTAAACCAGTTTATGCAGAAAGGGACACAGACAAGCAAAACAATCTTCGCATTATCACATCGTGAACGCTGAGAGTCTTGCAAACTTAGGGGGTCATTCTGACCCTGGCGGTAATTACCGCCCTGGCGGAGGTCGGCGGTAGCACCGTCAACAGGCTGGCGGTGCACCGATGGGCATTCTGACCGCGGCGGTTCAGCCGCGGCCAGAAACGGACTTCCCGCTGCCCTTGAGAATCCGCCATGGCGGCGGAGCGCGCTCCGCCACCATGGGGATTCTGACACCCCCTACCGCCATCCTGTTCCTGGCGGGTCTTCCGCCAGGAACAGGATGGCGGTAGGGGGTGCCGCGGGGCCCCTGGGGGCCCCTGCAGTGCCCATGCCAATGGCATGGGCACTGCAGGGGCCCCCGTAAGAGGGACCCACAAAGAATTTCAGTGTCTGCTTTGCAGACACAGAAATTCGCGACGGGTGCAACTGCACCCGTCGCACCTTCCCACTCCGCCGGCTCCATTCTGAGCCGGCGTCCTCGTGGGAAGGGTGTTTCCCGCTGGGCTGGCGGGCGGACTTTTGGCGGTTGCCCGCCAGCCCAGTGGGAAAGCCAGAATGACCGCCGCGGTCTTTCGGCGGGAACCGCTTGGCGGGCGGCGACCGCCGCCCGCCGCGGTCAGAATGACCCCCTTAGTCATATGAAAATGGTATGCAACTTAGCTCCAAATCATCAATACTGCAAACGTCAAATGGGCTAATGCGATGAATGAATGGTCAACAGTCATTCATACCATATGGCCTTACATTCGCCCGCTGCTGCAGGTTTGCCAGGATATGATAAAAATACTCCATGGATACAGTAGCTATTCTGGATGGTCAAATCCTAGGGTGCTGGGGGACTAACTCCACCTCTACCACCCCCAAAACATACAGGAATCATGTACTTGTGAACTAAACACATGCATAAGGCACATATGTGGCCTCCATGTCACAAGTCCTACACAAATATGAAACACAAAATCATAATGGGACATGGTCAGCCCCCTAAAAACTGAAAGTGACTCTCCCACTCCCTGTTAGGACTACAGATAAAAGCATCCCCATCATAAAGGTGGGGACATTTTGGAGACGGAATACATAATGGTATCAAAAACCTCATTTCAAAATAGCCATCAGCAATTACACCAAATATGTTGTCAAATATGGTCAATACATTAGTTAACGTATCCCAAACATCACAGTGTGAAGGCCGTCTATACATAAAAGTACGGACATTTGTCAGATACAAACACAAATGTGTCTCACATCGCACCGTTTTACCATGACAAATCACCTTTCCAAAGCTAAACACATGAAGACATTTGGATCAATTTGCTCCATATTCTACGCATACAGCATGGCGGTCATAATTTGTTCATGTACATGAGTGCACACAATGCAGAGTCAGATACAAATGTATCCAAAAGTGTCTTGATATTTCACCTTCAAATTATTATTTACATCCACAATATTTTTGACTCTGCATCATGTGCACTACTGTACGTGTAATAAAAACCACGCACATGATGTATGCGTGGTCAAAATGACGCTATATGCACAATATATTGCTCATTTTATGTACAGTATTAATTATTAATATTCATAGCATTTGTTTTGACTCCGCATCATGTGCACCACTGTACGTGTAATAAAAACCACGCACATGATGTATGCGTGGTCAAAATGACGCTATATGCACAATATATTGCTCATTTCATGTACAGTATTAATTATTAATATTCATAGCATTTTTTTTGACTCCGCATCATGTGCACCACTGTACGTGTAATAAAAACCACGCACATGATGTATGCGTGGTCAAAATGACGCTATATGCACAATATATTGCTCATTTCATGTACAGTATTAATTATTAATATTCATAGCATTTTTTTTGACTCCGCATCATGTGCACCACTGTACGTGTAATAAAAACCACGCACATGATGTATGCGTGGTCAAAATGACGCTATATGCACAATATATTGCTCATTTCATGTACAGTATTAATTATTAATATTCATACAATTTTTTTTGACTCCGCATCATGTGCACCACTGTACGTGTAATAAAAACCACGCACATGATGTATGCGTGGTCAAAATGACGCTACATGGACAATATGTTGGTCATCTCATGTACATTATCAATTATTAATATTCATATCATATTTTTTGACTCCGCATCATGTGCACCACTGTACGTGTAATAAAAACCACGCACATGATGTATGCGTGGTCAAAATGACGCTACATGGACAATATGTTGGTCATCTCATGTACATTATCAATTATTAATATTCATATCATATTTTTTGACTCCGCATCATGTGCACCACTGTACGTGTAAAAAAAACGACGCCCATGATGTATGCGTGGTGAAATTGACGCTACATGCACAATATGTTGGTCATCTCATGTACAATTTGAAATATTAATATTCATAGCATATTTTTACACTCCGCATCATGTGCACTGTAATGCGTCAAAAAAATATGACGCACATCTGTGTATGCGTGAAAATATGACGCATTACACGAAAATAAAAACGGCAGCCATTTTATGCAGGAAGTGATGTAATAGGATATCCTGTTTACCAAATCTGTACTGGGAGTTGACTTTCACTTTCACTTTCACTTTGCAGTCTCAGAGTTATCTAGACTGTGTGGTTGTGTGAAAGGTGTTGTCCTGTGTTTTACTGCTTTAGTGTCCTGTGTGCCTTGTATTTTGTCTTTGTGTCAATCTTTTATTGTTGTCAAACATTGTCTCAGTCTGTTTAGTGTTGTTTTGTCTATACCTGTGATAGTTTGTATTGTCTGTGGGAGTCTGTTGTGGGTAGCATAGTTTGGGGTGTTAGTTGGGCTATTTTTCTCCTTCTTCTTTTTCTTTCACACCTCTACCTTTCCCCATTTCCCACTTTTTCTTTCATTTTTCTTTGGTACTTTTTTACACCTCGCATCATGTCAGGTAGGCCTCGCCTGTCCAGGATGGGTGAGGACGAATTGGGGGGCTTCATATGGCTCGTAAGCCATTTCCTCCCACTGATGCTGGAGGCTGGGGGCCGTGTGATACAGGGGTATCACACGGAGGCGAGGAAAATCCGTTGGGAGAAGGTGCGCCATCACCTGGTCCGGGTCTACGGGAGTCTGTGGAATGTCCATCAACTCAAGCACCGCTGGGCAGATCTGATCAGCAGGGAACAGGACCTGCTGGACCACCTGGGACTCCGGATTGGTGGCTATGTTGGTGAGTAATAATCAATTACATGGGAATAATAGGAATGTGTGCGTGAACATGTGATGATTGGTAGCCAATCTGCAAAATAAGTAGCTGACTGCGTGTTATACTAGGGAAACCTAGGCCCATGGGCATACACATAAATCCCCATTTTTGCTACACATGTACACCCAATAACAGCAGTAAAATGCAACATCTATTTGTATTTTGCTAAATAGCCCCCTCTCTGCGTCACAAAATGATGCAAATGCTGCGCTACAAAGGTATACATATGTGTCCAAATGTGTATTTGTTGCCGGGTGTGTATGAAGACCTATGCTACCAGGCCGATGCCTTATCTTTGCAACACATACCAGATGGCTGTAGCTGCATGGAATGTAGTGTTGCATTTGTGTCTGAAAAGCAACACGTGAACTGCTCTATTTGTACTCTACTGGTCATAATGGCCAGTGAGTACGTCATGTAGAAACAACATACCTACATATGTAGACGCCATAGCTAGACCGAAAATTGCAAACACATGATGATGCAACACCTGTGTGTTGCCTTCACGTCACATGAAGTTAGTCATGTTGTCCACACATATGTCACATGTGTGTCTGGTTGCTGTGTGTTGAACCTGTCCACATAGCCTGTTTGATTGTGAGTGGTCATGCAGTCCTCATGGAACCAGTTGTGAAATGTTTCTCTCTGGGATGCACATGCTGAGATGTATGGATCACATGATTGTTCGGGCCTACTAATGGAGGAGTAACTTGGACGACACATGACTGTCCTGGCCACTGCATGAGTGTAGTAGGGTGTGTCACTGGAGCAGGAGACTCATCCAATGATAATCTAGAATACAAAGTCAGCCAGGCAGGATGAGCATGTGTGAAAGTGTATCATTACCATGTAATATTCACACACTGTCATTGTAACAGAAATTATTTGTCTGTTCACCCAGTCTGAGTATAATCTTCCTTTCATGCTTTACAGGTGGACCAGCCCCGTACACCGTTGGTGAGGTAGCCCATTTTGACGACCCCGATACCTACAGTGAGTGTTGCCTAAGTGCTATTTACATTGTTTGGAAATGAAGCATGATGGATTACTGTGTGTTCAGGACAATTCATGATATGATGTGCTGGCCGTTCATTGGCTTTGTTGTTTTGGTGTGATATCAAATTGGAATAATGTTTCGGTAAAGCAATCCCTAGTCATCTCTCAGATTGAGGGGCAATAGGTCATTCAATTAGTGCGACTATTGGGAATAGCATGACTCATTTTGAACACACTGGTCAATGTTAGACTTGGTCAGGAACTTGCCATTAACTGAGTCAGCATATCAGACTGACAGTCTCCCAGATAGCTTAGGCACATGGCTTCGATGACAAGTGCTTCTTCCTAGTTGAGGATGGACTGTGTACACTGTAGGTCGGATCTTCCGGGGGCATGTACTTCCACAAGGTGACCTCGAAGTGTGTGTGACTTGAGTGCAATGGCCTAGGTGTTCTGTTGAATCATGTGAATGGGTGTTCTACCTCCTCTGTGTGTGTTGTAAAACATGCCTCACTAATAGTATGTTATGTTTGGCTAAGTCATATCATTTTGACATGTGTGGACCTGGGATGTGACAAGGTTGGGCTGACTCCAACGTGTTGCTAGCCCTTCATAGGTGTTGTGTGTGAAGGCACATGCTTGTTGAACTTTCTGTACACTCCTGGTTGTGCATTGATCATGGGATTGTTGTTTGTTCTTCCCACACCACCCACAAAGACTGGGATGTTACTGTGAAACAGGGTACCTAGGACTGTAGCAAACAGTATGTTACACGTACTTAACACCTTTTGTGATTTGAGTTTGTACCTAGGTCCAGATGTAGCAAAATGTCTCCACATTGCAAATAGCATAATTTGATGTTAGTGAGTTGCAAACGTCTGTTTCCTAATCCGAAATGTTTTTGGTGGTCATGTACATATTCGCAAAATGCTTTTCTAAAGTAAAAAAATAAAGGAGTTTACCAGCCCTACTTGCAAATCACAGTGTTAGGCAATCCCATTTGCTAACGAGTACGTGGTTGCAAAGTGAGTAGCTGTTATCATCCACTTGAAGTGGCTGCTAACCAACTTGCTGACTGGAAGGGGTCCGCATTGTGAACCTTCACCTTTGTGAGTGGACCAAAATACTCCTGCACAAAACAGCCAGTGGTCTAGGGGAGCAATAATTATTGTGTAAATTACGAACAATCAATTGTTGTGAATTTAAACAAATCGCAGCTCATTTTCCTTTCAGATAAAGGGCCTACACTTGGTGAAAAATAACTTGCTTCATTTAAAAGCAGTCACGTCTATGGAGTTCTGCTGTTCCCAGCAGGCCTCCATCCCCGTGAGTGCCCATAGTTGCTAAGGTGGTGCAAGTTGGAACCCACATCATTGATGTTCATGAGGTGGGATTTAGGGACCCCATAGTGACTCGCAGACGGTGTCAGAGACACCGTTCAGCTTTGCAATTTGCTAGTTGATTTCCCATCAATTCCTACATCTGGCCCATAGTGTCGACATATGATTCATGGCCAGGGGTTCAATCTTAGCACACAACTATTTCGAAATGCCATTGAGTGAGGAGTGTGATTCTTATCACATAGAATGACATATGTAGTGAAGTCAGTATGCGGACGAGCTGGTGCCATAATGTATAATGGCTTAGGTATGAATTGTAGGAGTAGTTTAGGGTGATGTCATCCATCATGTAGAGACATGGATATGCTATATGTGATATGCCCTTCAGTATGCATGATTCACATGTACTTCCTCTGAGCCTTCCCGTGAAATATGTTGTAACAATTGCTGCAACCAATACATTGCTAGTAATGGTCAAATTACCCATTGTGGTATTCAACCCACTGTAAATTCTATGCTCAATATTTGCCTTTTCCCTTCACAGCTGCAAACCTGAGTGCCGCAGCTCGCAACCAGTTTGAGCGACGTGCAATGAGGTACAGGCACATCCTGCAGGTGCAGTGTGGGTATCGGAGGATGGCCCGCAGATACAATTCGGAACGGGCCTCCGGGGCGTGGTATGCCACACCACAGGCTCCAACAACGGTGCCACCTACAACCACCAGGTCTGCCCAAGGGGACCCAGCGACGGACCAGCCATCTTCCTCAAGACCTGGACCCAGCCGTGTGTTGGGAGCAGGGCTATCCCGTGGCCACTCCACTCCAGCGACAATCTCCACCTCCACCAGCACGCAGACCAGCAGTGACCCTCCAATTGACCCTGCAGCCTTCCAGGCATTGTCTAGGAAACTGGACAGGTTAATTCAAAAGGTTGACAACCTGACGGAGGACATGGCGGAGGTTAAAAAGAAGGTGCGCTCCATCCGGCGCACACTTCAGAGGGCAAATCTTTAGTTATTTTGCCCTCCTGAACTTTTACCCCTCCCCTCTCCCCTCTTTCCTCTTTTCATACTGTTAGTTGGGTTTGGGGGGTTAGTTGTAGGATAAGTATAGGTAATTAGCTTAGTTAGTGTTAGGTAAGAGGGTGGGGGGTCCTTATACTTTCTATCTAATATTTTTGTGTGGGTGGGTGGGTGGGGGGCAATGTTGGGATTCCTGTTTGATAAAAAAAAAAAAATATATATAAAAAATAAAAAAATACAAAAAAATATATGTTTGTTTAGGATAGTATAGTATGTGTGTAGGTTAGTAAGTGTTGTCCTGCATGTGTCTTGTCTCATAATGGTGGGTGGGGGGTTGATGTTTAGATCGTTTCGTTACATGTGTAGAGTAAGTTTAGCTTAGGTTAGTTAGGGACAGTTGTGGGTTAGTAGTAGTCAGGTTAGATTAGTGTAGGTTTATCTTTCCCTTAGTTGCCTCTTTTCTTACTTATTGGAAATAAAAAATTTGTTAACCCTTAACCAGATGCGTTAGGTGCTACCTTTTCATGGCCTTGACATCAGTGTAGCAGAAAGTTTTAGTATGACATTTGTGTCCTATGCTCGCTATCCCCAGGCTATTGAGGTTTAACATGCCAGCTACCCGTGTGCTAACTTGGTAAGTATCCACCGTGTGGGAGAGCCACCATTGGTAGTGTGCATAGATCATCAAGATTTGGGGTTGGTATGTATCCTACTTCACAAAGAGTGCTTCCAGAGTTGATTTTGTAGGTAAATAGATAGGTCGGACAGCATTGTGAAGTTCAGGGAGAGCTTTGTAGATGAGTATTTGTTCACACTCTTGTCTTGTTGCTGTCATTGCTGACCAACATCATGTGTGTACTGCTTGAGCATGACTTTCCTTCATGGTAGTATACGCTGTAAGGGTTATTGATGCAGTGTAATTTGGTTATCATTCCTTTCATTTTACAGCATAATGTATTGTGTTAGTATCGCAAGGTGCCTACATTTCTCATCCACCATTAGTTGTCTAGAATAGCTATGGATGGGGGCTCATTCTGTCCAACACAGCATGATTGTGTGTGCTTAGTCCCTACATCAGTTATTTTCCTCAGTCTAGTAAAGCTATGATGCAATCCTGGCCACTGCACAGATGTTTCAGTATACATGAAATCAGGACAGTAGTCTAGAGAATCAACATGGTTGCCACACAGCCACTTTGGAGTTATGTACTGCACAGTTGAAGTGTGAAATGACACAGAGACACAATAGGTGTGCAAGTGATATTTATTTTTAGGTGGAGTAGTGCAAAAAGTCCATTAACAATGTTAGGTGAGTCCGTTCTGGTGCATTCTTAAATGGTGATCCTATTTACAGGGTGTGGATGATGCTCCTGACATGCTGGGGTGATGTCACAGACGGTGCAGAGGAACAGGAATTGCCAAATGGTAGGAGAGAAACATTTACAGCCAATGTGGACAAGTTAAACAGTAGATTGCCGAACAGTCATTGAGGGTAGTTGGAGTGAGGCTGGCATGTGTCAAAACGTAGGACCTTGGTCAGAGTGGGGCATGGTGCAGGGACTAGGGCTTCCGGGTACTCTTGCGTGTGAATGTTATCTGTTCCATGTCTTCTTCTTCTGATGTGTGTGTTGCCTGGTGTGTCCTTGTTGTTGTTGGTTTTGAAGGGGCAACACACACCTCAGTGTCAGAAGACATGGAGGCAGACATCCCGGGGGCTGATCCCTGTCCAGTTATGAAGGGCAGTACTGCAGCAAGGAGAGCGTGCTGGTTTTTCAGAATGGCAGCCACATCCCGATGGTAGGCAGCCAGGTCTGCCCTGAGGGGTTCGATGTTGCATTCGTGCACACGCTGACTGGCTTGCTGTTGGAGTTGTTTGGTCAACTGGATGACAGCTGTGCAGATTGCCTTCTGTGTTACTAAAAGTTCCTCCAACAGCGATGTTCTGGCTTGCATTGCAGCTGCCTGATCAGCAGTTGACAGCATGCACGAACGCACCCCCTCAAGGCTGGCTGCCATAGTTTGCATCCCCACCCGCACCTCCTTGGCCAGCTCCCGCTGGACCCCAACGACTGTTCTTTCGAAGCTGGTGCCAGTGTCGTCAGAGTCCTCAGCTGTGTTGGAGCTGGCAGGTCTTACAATTGGGGTGGCGGGTGGTTCTACTGTGGTGGCTGCTTCATCTTGGCTCCTCCTTGTTACTGAAGGGGGGGTTTGGAGGCTTTCGAGGACCATGTCAATGGTCTCTTGTGTGAGGTTGATGTTCTCGTCATCCATGTCATCAGGGAACTCATGGACAGGCATATCGTCAGGAGATCCGTGTTCCTCTGCAAAGAAACAGGGTACAATTAGTGTGTCTGTGTTGAGATCATTTAGCACTAAGATACAAGCCTTTGGATGCCTTTACTTTGTACTCTGATTTTGTCTTGGTATCTGCTGTCTGTCATAGGGCATTGTTGTAGGCCTATGGCCCACCTGTGTGTCACATATATGATATGGAGCTATCAGACATGCCTGCCAGGTCATCTCTAGGTGTTGATTTGTAATTATTTTGGAATATGCATTTTTTTGTCCTACTCCTCCCTCGGTGTTTCACTATTGTTATGGAGGGACATTTGTTTGGGTGGGCTCTCATTATCCTACATGTGATTCTTGGCTTTCTAGGCAGCAGGATAGCTAATGGTGTGGGGGACTAAGTTTGACCCACTTGTAAATAACTCTGTCACCCAGATATTGTATTTAGCTCAGACAGACTAGCAGTGCCTCTGGTCTCCCACAACAGAGGAATGTTTAGAAGTCCAAGCCCATGACATCTTTGGGACTTCTCAGGGAAGTGGTGGTCACTCAGGTCCTACACATTTCTATCTTTTCCGGTATGTTCCCATACACAAATGACACAGACAGTATTTGTTTGATATGAAGTTTCATTGTACAACTGACTTGTAGGAATTTAGGTGTGAGCCCCAATAACCAAAACAATACACACAGTTAGAACTGAAATAGTCCGCAGGAGAGTAATACATTGGTACACAGCTATCATGGTGCCTAACAGTTTCTACTCTCCCTCTGCTTGTTCTATATATAGCACTGCATGTTAAGTTTGGAGCTTGGCTGTCTGAATCACAGGGGAGACATCATCCCTCATATCAGAGGAATGGGCTGGGATCTGGTTGTGCATCAGCAGCAAGGCAGGCAGCATCTAGATGTGATTTTCTGTTTGTAAACTCCCCCATGCGTGTCTTGGGACGAGGAAGTGAATTTAAAAGACATATGTCATTGTGATGACAAAGTTTCCCTACGCAGGAATGGCAAACCTTAACCCCTACCACATCTATCATCAACGAACCAGACGGTATCCTTGACTGGGCCACAGAGTGAATATGTTCTGGCAAACTCCAGTGCAGAAGTAGGCAAAACAGGGTGATTTGACTAATTGCCAACACCTTAGGACTGACTATTTGCTACATTAACTGATAGGAAGGGCAATGAGATTCATTTAGTGCAAAGTGCTCTGAGGCACTTAGATGTGAGCAAATGAGTATAAGTACATTCAGGGTAAGATGCACAAAGGCCTCCAGCCTGAGGCTATTGCGCAAAGTATACGTTTCACTTGCCACGCTACACTTTGACTGACTGTGGGTGTTGTGACTGCCCTGCCAGCACACTTGCCTCACAGGCCCTGCACCATACACTTTTTATTCACATTGCATGATCTGTACATGTTAGGTGGCATGACCTATGTATGTCAATGTTAGGATGTGGTATGGATGTAAACATTGTTGATGTTTGTATCTGATGGGGTCTCATGTGTGTCTTACTGGATTGGCCTGTTTATCGTATGAATGTCCTATTTTTTGGTTAGACTGTGCAGATGTGTTTCATTGACCAGTTGCCTGTGTCCCCTCGTCAATGTTGTTGTCTGAGCAGTATGACATTTGTGATGTAGCATTGTTAGGCAGGCACGTGAGGGACCCTGACGTATGCAGCATGTGTGTGTCGTTAGCGCTGTGTGGCTCCTATTGCTGTTTACTTAGGCTTATGTATGTGTCAGTTATGGACATTCGGCATTTAAGTGTACTGGTAGCTTTGTCTTATTTCTAGGAGTAGTTGCAGATGTCATCCTCACCCCCTAATTTAGGAATGTATGTTCCAGGGTGGGGTTCCTGCCATTTGGTACTATAGCTGCCCAGAGATGAGAGGTGTTATTGTCAACTGTGGTGGCAGTTAAGTTGCAGTTGTTGTATTTGCTACTGCATTACAGGTAGGGACCTAGTTGATGGGGAATAGTTTGTGCAAAACAAGTGCCTGGATGTGGATTCAGGGTAGTGTCCTTCCCACCTGTCACTGGTTTCCCTTGGCTCTCTTGTTGTAATTACAGGATGTCCCCATGGGACTGTAGTGGTGGCAGTATTTTGTCGTGCCCCGGCTATGGTCAGTACTGGGCATTCCCCCCTGCCGTGCCCCTTTCCCCATGCCACTTCATATATGTGCTAAGTTACATGCATTGTGTAGTAGGTATCCCCCCCCTGCTTACAGTCCCCATTATTGCATTGTAATTCCCCATGCGACTTACCCTGCATGTGCGTAGTGTCGTGGTAGTCTGCGCTGTCCAGTCCTTGTATCCCTGTGACGATCTCCTCTGGGATGACGGCTGCGACCATCTCCTCCATGTGATCCAGAGCCTCCTGTTGTGCTGGACTCCCCCCTCCAGTCTGCATTGCTGCCTTCCTGTTCCTGGCCATTTTCTCTTTGGTCCTACGTTTACAGTCATGCCAGCGTTTCTTACACTCGGTGACTGTCCGGCGTTCTTCAGCCACACTGTTTATCTTGTCCACAATTTCTTTCCAGATGGCCTCTCTCCTACTGAGTGGCAATTTTGAGGATATGAAAAGTTGGTGCTGGTGTTCCGTCACCTCTTTCACCAGGATTTCCTGCTCCTCTGCACTGAAGCGACACTTTCTTTTTTTCTTTAACATGTCCTGGTTCCTGTGTGCTTCCTCCTGGCTGGGTCCTGGTCTGCTCTCATCCTCCTGGGGTCTGTTGGGGCATCTGGGATCCATTTTGGGTCTCCTCTCCTGTAAGTGCAGTTTTCGCGCAAAAATGTCACGCAATAGCGTGAAAAAAAACGGCGTATTCACGATTGCGCTGTCGTAAATTGACCCACAGTGATTTGCGTCACTTTTACGTGGGTTTCCCTTACGACAGACCGACGCTGTTTGCGTCACGAAATAATGACTCCCACCTGTTGGTTGCGCCGCCGTACGTCAAAGTATAAATTTGCCGCCCGAATGGCGCATCCAAATGGCGTTAGACGGCGCAAATTTTTTTGACGCAAAACTGCGATAGCGCAGTTTTGCGTCAAAAAGTATAAATATGGGCCTCTGTTCCTTACCAGCTAGAGGGCTGCTTTGCGCAACTCTCGGTGCCAAGCACAGATAAAGGTCTCTGGGACAAGCCACGCTGCTGACCACGAGCCCGGCACATGTGGAATCGACACTCCGAGCCCTAACCCACTTGAAGGTGTGTGACTGAGAATACGTGGCCCGATCTCCCACTCTACGATAAAGCGCTTGAGTGCCCTCTGCCCATGTTTGCTCTACAGAAAAATATGAAAATAAACAAACACAATAATAAACTATGAGTCCAAGTTCATCTGACCCTGAAACCCTCACACTGTCTCTGGCGGTTAAAGTTGACGCCTCTGGACTCTCTCCTCCAGCTCAAATGCTTCAGTGCCTCGCAGCTGCTTTCACTTTCAGCTGCTGGCTTAAGCTGTTCACTGCGCTCTGGCACACGCTAGCATGCCACGGGAGGGGGATATTTCAGACCATTTGTTGCCAAAAGAGCTCGCACTGGAGGTGAGGAAGTAACCACCAGCTTGGCGTACCTAAGTCACCCAGGCCTTGTCGGCAGCCCTTAGTTTTATATCTGCCCTTAAGCTCGCCCCTATCATAGGATGTTAAATGCATGTAGAGACAATGACTCTTTCTTACAACTTTCTGTTGTTTCTTTTTAAACCCATGCTTATAACTACGCAGCTGTATTTAATTCAGTTCTAAATGTTACCGCTCGGCCACGCATCCTGCTGCTCCATTTGTTAGAGCACAGCCAGCCTTGCATGTTAGGGCACACCCATGTGGTCTTTATTTCTGAATACTACAGCACAGCCTTCATTGCATAGTACAGCTGTGTGCCGTATACCTAGGGCCACTGGCATTATGTGGCAGGGAAGGGTCAAATTATGCTGCAGGCTTGAGTAAATTATGCGGCACATTACGCAGCATAATGCATCATTTTTTGAGAGGAGAGAGCTACTTCATTTTTAGGGTCGAGCGCAAAGCGCTCTGTCCCTGCTGTAATCTCTCTATGGGCTTGTAACCATGCCCACCGCACACCCATGAGTTTGGTTAGTTTATGGGCTTGCCTTTTAAAATTCGCTTGATTTCATTAGTGAAAGGAATGCATTTGTCATGCCTTTTCCAATGTTTAGCCCGCCTCGAGCGCATTGGCCAAGTACTGAATACATACAAGGCTCCAAGTTTTACATATGGTTTCGGGACTACTTTTTTCTATTTGTTTCCTACACAGCGTGGTCTCACTGGGCAGTAGTCAAGCACTTTGCATGACATCGACTTTTTTACATGGATAATTGCATTTTTGCTGATAATAGTTTTGATTGTGAACAAACTATTGTTTTACTTTTTATTTTCAATGTATGTGGCAAGAAATGTCCAGTTTGGAATTTACAACACAAATAGCTCTTTTTTCATGGGGTTATACCCTCTAGGGGCTCACAATATGGATACATGACCATGTTTCGTACAAATGATATTTGTGTTATGTAGATTTTCCTAGTAAATTATGAAGGAAAGTCTTAATTTTATTAAAGACACAAGAGGCGAGTATTATGCTTTAGTCTTTTCCTTATTTTTAACAGCAGCTGCAGTCAAAAACAAAACTACTGATCCCATAAGGCTAACAAAAGTAGCCAATGAGGATCAAAAGGTAGTTCGAAGTAATGCACCAATCACTAACAATCCATACTAATAATACATATCTTGACTGGGAACAGCCCTCTTTTCTTGTGCGAGATTAAACAGTAACGAACAATGGAATAATGAAAACCACAAATACAAATAGCCAGGCAAAGTGCTAAAAGTTCTTGAAAAAGGAAAATCAGTCTTTGAGCAAACTCCAGAAGGGTGTTTTGATCCAATGGTTGAGAGATCGTGGAGGTGGGTGTGGCAAAGGACGAAGTGTACGAAGAAACGAAGGAAGGATCCTTAAGAAGCCGACTTTTGTCCTGATGTAGATGCTGAAAGGGAGGGAGACAAAATAACAGTGTTAATCTTTGTAGCGGCAGGATAATACTCGCCTCCGTGTCTTTAATAAAATTAAGACTTTCCTTCATAATTTACTAGGAAAATCTACATTTCATGGCAAGACCAGAGGCTCCTATTATGCCATTTTAAAGCGTATTAATCAGATTAAAAGAGGCATGTTGAATCGGTTTACAATAGAAAACCTTTAAAAACATTGCCATTGGACCAGTCAGCCGACCGGAGAATATCCTCCAAGCGAGAACCAGGCCAAAAAGCTTTGGATGCCCTGGCTCCCCTAGCCGAGTGGGCCCTAAAGGCGGAGACATAAATGCCAGCTAAGGACAGAACCCAACGGCCCCAGTGTTCTTAGGTTGGAGAGGACACAGGCTTGAAAGGTTTTCGGAAAGAAATCAGGAGCTGGGTAGAGGAGAAATTCCTCAGACCGGCTGTCTGTTGTTCATAGCTTTTTAAGCATTGGCCTACACAAAGCTTGGGGTGATCTGGAAAAAAAGGGATAAAAAACTGAAGAAAGATTAGTTTTAGTACGCATAAATACATTAAACATAACACAAGAGGGAGTAAAATTGCGAGCAGTAACATCTAGAGCTCTAACATCAGATAAACGCTTGAAAGACACTAAACATAACAGCATGGAAAGTTTAGCAGAAAGCTGTTTTAATGATAATGACGTATTGTCTGGCCACAACACAAACAGTTTTAACACAGCGTTAACATCCCATAACGAACTATATTTAGGTTTTGGAGGATTAGAAAATTTTACTCCCTTTAAAAGGTGGCAGATCAAAGAGGTGTTCTCCAACAGGTTTTCCCTGGAAAAAGAATGTGAGCAAGAAATAGCAGATCTATACAGGTTAATCGTACGGAACGATTTCCCTTTACAGGCTTCCGCCGCCAGAAAATTAATAATCATTGTTACATTTGCTGTAAAGGGATCAACTTGTTTTCCCACACACCAGCTATGCCAGAGAGACCAAGCTGATTTACATGCTTTCCTTGTTCCTGGAGCTCTTGCCAGGACCATGAAGTTTGAAGCTTCTGCTGAAATAGAAGTGCCAGGCTGAGATTCCCTGAAATTTTCCAAGCTGAGAGGGTGAGGACATTCTGAAGTATTAAGTTGTGGCAGAGCTCTTGGCGATTGGTTAAGAGATCTGGGAACAAGGAGATTAAGAACAGAGGTTCTTTTGACAGTTCCAGGAGGGAGGGAAACCACACCTGGGAGTACCAGAAGGGGACTAGGAGTACTACCGAGGCCTGCTGCCTCCTGACCTGTGCCACTACTCTGGAAATCAAAATGAAGGGAGGAAAAGCATAATTGAGGGAGGATGACCAGTCTTAAGAGAAAGCATGAAATGCGAGAGCTAGAGGAACTGGATGCCAGCTGAAGAACTTCGGGAGCTGTGTGTTGAGATTTGATGCAAAAAGATCTATGTCAAAGGGGCCCCATTTGTGGAGAATGTTGTTGAAAACCTGCACGGTGAGCATTGAGTCGCTGGAGTACTGGAAATGGCGTGAGTACCAATCCGCTACGAAGTTGAGATTGCCAGGTAAGTACTCCGCTTGGACAGAGATCCTGTTTTGGAGACAGAATTCCCAGAACCCTTTCGCCAATTCTGTGAAAGGTTTGGATTTTGTGCCTCCCAAACGGTTGATGTAACGAACCGTGGAGATATTGTCCATTCTGAGAAGAAATTAACAGGAAACTCTGGCCCTCATTCTAAGTCTGGTGGGCGGCGGAGGCCGCCCGCCAGACTTCCCCCCTCCAAAATACCGCTCCGCGGTCCAGAGACCGCGGAGGGTATTCCAAGTTTTCCCCTGGGCTGGCGGGCGGCCGCCAAAAGGCCGCCCACCAGCCCAGGGGAAAACAACCTTCCCACGATGAAGCCGGCTCGTAATCGAGCCGGCGGAGTGGGAAGGTGCGACGGGTGCTACTGCACCCGTCGCGTATTTCACTGTCTGCTATGCAGACAGTGAAATACTAGCGGGCCATCTTACGGGGGCCCCTGCAGTGCCCATGCCATTGGCCGCCTTGGAGGATTCATTTGGGCAGCGGGAAACTGGCGGGAGACCGCCAGCTGTCCCGGTCCGACCGCGGCGGTCGGAATGCCCAAGGGAGCACCGCCGGCCTGTCGGCGGTGCTCCCGCCCCCGTTGGCCCTGGCGGTTCTGTACCGCCAGGGTCATAATGAGGCCCTCTGTCTTTTGCGAGGCTTCTCATTGCAAAGGAGCCAGCAAGCATCTCTAAACAGGTTATGTGCAGTTTTGACTCCTCCCGCGACCATAAGCCTCCAGTTGAGATTGGACCACAACGGGCCCCCCCAACCCAGAAGACTTGCATCTGATTCTAATACAAGATCTGGGGCTGATGCGAAGACAGTCCTGTTGATCAGGGCATCTAAATGGTCGATCAACCATTACAGTTCTGCTCGAGAGTCCTGGTCTAGAGCTATGGAATCTGAATAGGCCAGCCCTCTTTGGAGATGATGAATTTTCAGTCTCTGCAATGCTCGGTAGTGAAGAGGACCCGGAAAGATAGCTTGGATTGAAGAAGAGAGGAGACCTACGACTCTTGCAAGGGATCTGAGGGAAAGAAGAGAGTTGCATAAAATTAGCAGAATTTCTGACTTGATTGATTTGATCTTTGAAGAATGGAGAAGAAGAGTAGTCGAAACTGAATCTACCAGGAAACCTAAGAATTTGATCTCTTAGATCGGATCTAAGGAAGATCTTTCGTAGTTTATGATAAAGCCTAGATCTGAAAGAAGATTGCACACCAAGTGCACCTGAGAAAGAAGAGAAGAGCGATTTTGATTCATGATAAAAATATCATCCAGATAGATGATTAATCTGACACCTCAAGTCCTGAAAAAGGCTGCTACTGGTTTCAGCCGTTTCATGAAACACCATGGGGCGGAAGACAAACCGAAAGGAAGGGAAGTGAAATGGAATGTCTGACCGGCCCATTGGAATTGAAGACATTTTTGAGAATCCGGGTGTATCGGTACCATAAGGTATGCGTCTTGCAGGTCTAACCTCAACATCCAATCTCTTTGGAGCGAGGTATCCCTGAGATGTAGAATGGTTTCCGTCTTGAAGTGATGATAAAGAACAAACTGATTGAATTGCCTTAGGTTGATAACCGGGCGCATTTTCTTGTTCTTTTTCTGGACCAGAAAAACCGAACTAAGAAAACCTGAAGGATCTAGAGAACAACAAGTTATCGCCTGTTTTTGTAAAAGGGATTGAATTTCTGAGGAAATTAAGTCTGTCATTTGGAGAGAGAAGTGAGGGGAGGAGGAAAAATTACTTGAAAAGGCTCTGAAAAGAGCTCTATAGCATATCCCTGAACGGTACTTAGGACCCAGGGATCTACCGTGAGTTCCTTCCATTTTGACAGGCACATTGAAATACGACCCCCTAGAATAGGTGAAATAATCTGATGATTTACCGGCTTGCGTAGAGAATCTGGAATTACAGTTCCCCTTGTTCCTGAATCCCCTGCTCCTTTGGGGGTACAATTGCGGTCTGTAATCTTGTGTTGAGGTGTTACCATAGTAGCCGCGGGAACCTTGATTGGCATAGGAGCGGCCAGCAAAGCGGTTCCTGTCTCTAACGGCCCTGGCAAAAACACGTGCCAAAAACATCTTTTTTAAAGATTGCTGCTCTTGGTCAAGGGATGAAAAAGTTGCCACATACTTGCTCAACTCCTTGATAAAGGAGTCGCCAAAAAGCAGACCCTCTGCTTTGACACCGGGATCTGTGCCTGCCAGGTTGACCAGCTTGGGGTCTAGTTTCAGGAGGAGACCCTCCGTACGCTCGTGCGTGATAGAGGAGTTCGCATTTCCTAATAAACAAATGGCCCGTTGGGTCCACAAGGAGAGCTCAGCTGGGTCCACTGAAGCTTGTTCCAAACAAGCAGTTTCTGCTAAATCAAAAATGTGGGTTAGGGGTCCTACTATGTCCAACAGCTTATCTTGGCAAGAAGACCAAGCTTTGTTAACACCCTTCCGCAGGTTCTTGCCATATTTGGTGAAAAAGGTAATTAGGGAAGTGTCAATAGACGGAGTTGCCGTGATTTTGGAGGAAAGGGCGGGACGGGGACATTCAGATTTGAGTTTCAATCGCACCTGTTTATCTAAGGGGGTGCGCAACCTGGCTGTGACATATTCCGATACGTGGTCCGTACGGAACCACTCAGTCGAATTTGAATGCTGGATGTTAGCCGGATCGAACATAGGCACTCCTTCAGCGTTCAGTATTGTGCAAGAATTCTTAAAGTCTTGAGACCCAATTTTAACTTTTTTGAGAGGAGGAGGGGAGATAATATCTCCAACCTCCTTGTCGGAAATATCCGAGTCCGAGTTAGGGTCTTGCACCTCGTCATCCGTGTCCATAATTTTTGATATAGATATAGGTGAATAGATATGTTTAGATTTTACCATGCATTTTTTTGACGGTCTAGCTGTTAACCCCTCCTTAAAAGGAGGCCTTTGAGGAACCACGTCCTCTGCCACATGTGAACTTCTGTCACTCACTAATAGTGTCACTTTAGTATTTTTGATGGATTCTGACGCTTTCTGCCTTCCCCCGCAGATTGGGCCTGCATGATTTTTGACACTAGATTGACAACAGAATTTTCCAAATTCTTTGATCATTTCTGCCAGTAAACTGCCATGGCTTGTTCCACAGAAGACTGTATAAAGTCATTAAGGTTGTCTTTGAGGACGTCTTCCTCCTCCTCCTGTGTCAAAAGTGGGTGTGCAGAGATGTCCATGGTGCCAGCAGTCGAATAGTAAATGAAAACTGCAAAACTGAGAGAGGAAAGGGTTAAATAATCTCACCGAAGTGAGAATAAGGATATGGCCCACCTCTGGGCGGAGTGAAAGGGAATAGGAAGAGAAACCGGAACCTCCACAGAAACGCGGAGTCCGGCACTGGCAGAAGGCAGACGAGACCGCTTGAAGCGGTAAGTAATAAAATGAAATGAAGCGTGTCTCAAAACACGCTGAGAAAATCAGCGTGTCGCAAGGCACCTCAAACAGCTGAGCGAGCAGCAGAAAATGCTGCTAACACTCAGAGGAGACGCGTGTGAGAAGCGTTCTTGCTCAGCACTGAAAATTCTCCTCAGCGGGCTGCCGAAGGAAAACGACGTGCGCTGAGGAGAACAGCGTATAAACAACAGAAATAAGCGGCGCGCGCCGCAACCAGAACAAATGGAATGCAGCTACAAGCCGACTGATAGATAAACAACGAAGAGCTAGGAAATGCTAAATAAGAGTAAATATCACAACCAAGAATATGTATATAAACACATACAAATGCTATAACGTTATAATTAATAAGTGAACCTAAGTTGAAATAGTACTTATCTTGACTGCGAGCAGCAAGAAAAGAGGGCTGTTCCCAGTCAAGATAGGTATTATTAGTATGGATTGTTAGTGATTGGTGCATTACTTCGAACTACCTTTTGATCCTCAATAGCTACTTTCGTTAGCCTTATGAGATCAGTAGTTTTGTTCTTGACTGCAGCTGCTGTTAAAAATAAAGAAAAGACTAAAGCATAATAGGAGCCTCCGGTCTTACCATAAAATTGTATGTTTTAATAATCTCTCCTTATTATAATTACGATGCTAAATGGCAACATTTTCATTTTTTGCTGCAGATAGAGGAAGAAGGTAAATGGAAGTGCTTGTCATATGCATGGACCACTGGAATATCCTCTAAACCGGAGCCCGCCCAGAAGGCTTTGGAGGCCATAGCCCCTCTGGCAGAATGAGCTCCAAATCTGGAAATATCGATACCAGCTAAGGACATAATCGATTTAACCCAACGAGCTAAGGTGGCAGACGAAACCGGGTGATAGGGTTTCCTAAATGAAATAAGAAGTTGGGAGGAGGATGTTCTTAAATCTGCAGTCTTTTGTTCATAAACTTTAAGACATTGGCCCACACACAATTTTGGATGTTGCGGGAAATAAGGATAAAAAACTGACGATAAATTGGTTTTGGTACGTCGAACAACCGAAAATAGCAAAAGACATAATAACATTGTTAACTTAGCAGATAACATTTTTAGTGATAACAACGGATTGTCCAGCAATGAAATCAGAAACTTTAGAACAACATTAACATCCCATAATTGATTGTATTTCGGTTGAGGTGGTTTAGAAAATTTTACTCCCTTTAGTAATCTGCATACCAGCGGATTTTCGCCTATTGGTTTCCCATTGACATGGATATGATTAGAAGAAATAGCCGACCTATAAAGGTTGATAATACGGAAAGCCTTACCTTTACTGGCTTCTGCGGCTAAAAAATGAATTACAAAAATTACATCTGCTGAAAAGGGATCAATCTGACTTCCCAAACACCAGCCGTCCCATAAAGACCAGGCTGCCTTGTAGGCTTTCGTGTTACCAGGGGCCCAGGAATTTGAGATGTATTGGGAAGCTTCTGACAAAATGACAGGGCAAGATTGGGGATTCCTGAGATTTTCCAGGCAGATAGAGTGAGGATGTTGTCCACAATGAGGGGGTGAGGACGCTGAAAAGGGTCCAACAGTAAGTCTGGGAAGGACGGAATTAACAAGGGAAAATCCACTGAGAGTTCCAGTAGGATAGGGAACCATACTTGGGATTGCCAAAACGGGACAATGTGAATAAGGGAGGCATTCTGACGTCTGGCGTGTGCTAAGACCCTGTTGATCATGATAAAGGGAGGAAAGGCGTAATTGAGGGAACGAGACCAATCTTGTAAGAAAGCACCTGATGCCAAGGCTAAGGGATCTGGACGCCAACTGTAAAATTGGGGAAGTTGTGTGTTCAGTCGAGATGCGAACAGGTCTATGGAGAACGGACCCCATAAGGAATGAATCTTGTGGAAAACTGAAGGATGAATTCAACAATCGCTGGAGTCTCGGAGATGACGAGAATGGCAATCTGCGACTGAATTGAGAGCTCCTGGAAGGTACTCTGCATGAACCGAAAGATGGTTTGAAAGGCAAAACTCCCAAAAACTCTTGGCCAAATCCGCTAGAGGTTTGGATTGTGTGCCTCCAAGATGATTTATGTATTCTAAAATCTGCAGACTGGTCTAATGACAATACCTTTAGAGTCTTTTATTGCAAACCTGTTGATGATGTTTCACTGAATGTAATTAATATGCTTTAAACTTGCATAATAGGAGCCTCCGGTCTTGTCATAAAATTTAGATTTTCCTAGTTTATGGCGGAGAGTCTTAATTTTATTAAAGACACGGAGGCGAGTATTATCCCACCTCTGGTATAAACGCTGTTTTTTCTCCCTCCCTTTCTTCCAGCGCCAGTTCCGGCCACTCAATCAGCGTCCTAGTAGGATTTCCTCACATCATTGGAACCCTTCGTTCATTGCAAGTTCAGGATCGTTTTCTCCTGATTTGATGGAACACTCCTTTATTTGTAGGATTTTGGACTTTTCTTCTGGCGTTTTTGCTTCGTAATGGCTTTGTTTATTCTTTGTTCTCTATTCCCACTATTATTCAACCATTGACTTTGTTTGCAAGAAAAGAGGGCAGTCAAGTGACGTCACAATGGCATGAGGGGTTCTGCTATTGGTTAACATGTTCGGTACTACGTTTTTAATCCCACTGGCTGTCTGTGTTAGCCACATGGGATTTGTAGTTTCTTCTTGACTGCTGTATTATTAAACCGAGAAGAGAAACGCATAATACTCGCCTCCGTGTCTTTAATAAAATTAAGACTTTCCGTCATAAACTAGGAAAATCTACATTTTGTCTACTTTTCAGGAATGTTCAGCTTTCCAGGATCCAGCATTGGTTTCACACCCATTTCTGTCACTAACTGGAAGGAGGCTGAAAGCACAAAAGATAGTAAAAATGGGATATGTCCCAGTAAAATGCCAAAATTCTCTTGAAAAATTGGTTTTCTGATTTTTGTCTACCTGTTCCTGAAAGCTGGGAAGATGGTGATTTTAGCACCGCAAACCCTTTGTTGATGCCATTTTCAGGGAAAAACTACAAGCCTTCTTCTGCAGCCCTTTTTCCAATTTTTTTGAAACAATTTAACTTTTCACTGTATTTTGGCTAATTTCTTGATCTCCTTCAGGGGATCCCACAACCTATGGGTACCCCTAGGATGTTGGAAAAAAAAAGATGCAAATTTGTCTGGGGTAGCTTATGTGGACAAAATGTTCTGAGGGCCTAAGCGTACCTTGCCCCAATTAGCCAAAAACAGCCCTGGGGGTAAAATGCCTGGCAGCGAACGCGTTAACAAAATAACATGCTTATATTACACAAAACATTGGCTTGAATGGTTTATCAACGTCAAAACACGGTCTTTGTAGCAATTAAAGCATTGAAAACTAATAGGCTTCTTTTAATTTAAACTTCTTTGATTCATCAAGTACATGATAAGACATCTTTTTTTTTTTTTTTTTCCAAATGTCAGGAATTCGTGCGTTGGTTCAGATACATACAATCGTCACCGTACACAAATACCTATTTGATCGCAAGTCGTAGGTAACAAGCTTGACAACATGTGCACAAGCTATCCCTTTGACCTTTTACCTGTTAAGGAAAAAGGTCACGTTAATCAAAAGAAAAACATTACATTACATCACTTTACATTTACTACACCTGTCTTCATCTGAGTCCTCTCCGTTCGCCTTTCGGGTCCTGAGGAAAAAAAGTAGACAACAGGTTAGTGGACCCTCCGGGGCGGACCCCTTCAGGTTTCGTCGTCGCTGTCGTCGTCTGATCCGTCCAGTGCTGCGTAGTCACGCAGGAGGCTGTGGATCATCTTCCGGCAGACCAGGGTCGATGTCTCCTTCTTCCCTACTACCAGGCGGTTTCTGGAAAATAGAAGAACATCTTTAAGGCAGCACAGGAGCCTCCAGCAGCCCTGGAGGTCTCTGAGTGCATGTGAACCGGGGAACAAACCATACATTACCGAGTCTGCGGTGATGCATGTTATTGGTATCCAGGCCCCAAGCTCCGTGCTTAGGGCCTTCAGAAGGTCCTGGGCGTAGGCGCATTCCCAGAAGAGATGGTAGGTCGTCTCATCTGCGGTGCATCCTCTTGGGCAGGACTTGTATCGGTTGAGCCCTCTTGCGTGCATGAAGGCTCTCACTGGCAGGCCTCCCTGGATGGCCATCCACGCAATGTCCTTGTGTTGGTTGGTCAGGCGTTTGGAGGCTACGTTTTTCCAGACGTGGTCCGCTGTGGCAGAGGGGAGGGCACCGATCGGTTCGCTGACGTCCTTCGCACGAATCTGTCTGTGGATGATCTTTGGAGTCCACTGCGTCGGGGCTGGTGCCGCCGGACCGTGCTCCTTGATGAACTTCTCCACTTCTTTGTAAAACCATGGGGTTTCCCAGTTGTAGGGGACTGCGCTGTCCCATTCTGCCCAACCACGTCGCCTCCACGTCGGTAACAGGAAAAACCGTGCCATCAGGAAGCCGGCGTGGCTTTCATCTTTTGCCCTCAGGGTGTTCCTCACGCAGTGGCATACGAAGGTTGCCCTCAGGATGGTGGCGATGTCTGGCACTCCTTTGCCTCCTTTGTCGTGGGTTTTGAACATCACCTCCCTCTTCACTCTATCCATCTTGGAGTTCCAGATGAAGTAGAAGATCATTCTCGTGATGGCCTTGGCCGTTCGAGGCTGCACTGGCCATACTTGTGTGACGTACAGGAGCACTGGCAGGGTCTCGTTCCGCAGGACCAAAGACTTCCCTTCGATCGTCAGCTTCCGGAGGCTCCAGAGTCCCAGCTTCTGTTTCGTCTTTGCCAGTCTTTCTTCCCATGATTTCTCTGCAGCGCCTTTTCCGCCGAACCAGACTCCAAGGATCTTCAGGAAATCCTGCTTGATGGGGAATGGCAGTGGGTCTCTGGTGGGGGTCCAGTGGCCGAAGAGTAGGGTTTCTGACTTGGCGCTGTTTATCTTTGCTCCCGATGCCTTCCCAAACTCGATACAAGTCTTCTCAAGTTCTTTTATGGAGTGCCCGTCCGCACAGAACACTGAGACGTCGTCCATGTAGAGGGAGCACTTCACTTTGCCCTTCCCGCCGCTTCCTGGTACTATCACTCCTCTGATGTCCTTGTTCTGTCTGATGCGTTCGGCGAGGAGCTCTATAACACAAATGAACAGAAGAGGTGAGAGTGGACAGCCCTGCCTAACCCCTGAAAGGACGGGGAAGGGGTCGGTTCTCCATCCATTGACCAACGCTGTGCTAGAGGTGTCTCTATACATTGCGGTCACCACGTCACAGAAGAAGTCACCCAGTCCCAGTGCTCAGAGTGTCCGGTCCATGAACTCATGGGAGACGCGGTCAAAGGCCTTTTCCTGGTCCAGACTGACCAAGGCCGTCGGAATCTTTCGGCTCTTGACGTACTCGATCGTGTCTCGGACCAGGGCCAGGCTGTCCGCGATCTGCCGGCCCGGTATCCCACAGGTCTGGTCAGGGTGGACTATCTTCTCTATCACTTTCTTTAGGCGGTTGGCCATCGCCTTCGCTAGGAGTTTGTAGTCCACATTGAGGAGAGAGATGGGCCTCCAGTTTTTGAGGTCCTCCTTCTCTCCCTTCTGTTTGTACAAAAGCGTTATCATGCCTTCACGCAGGGACTGCGGCATACTGCCCTTGCCCACCACTTCCTCGTAGAGTTCTAGCAAGTCTGGCCCGATCAGGTCCCACAGTTCGACATAAAGTTCCACTGGGAGACCATCACTTCCGGGGGTCTTGCCTCTCTTGGAGGTCATGGCGGCCAAGTGCAGCTCTTCCAGGGTGAAGGGCGCGTTCAGGCCCCCTCTCTCTTCCGGACTCAGTGTCTTTGAGATGCCCTTTAGGAAACTGTCCGCCTGGGGTCTCTCTGACGACTTTGGTGAGTAAAGCTCGCCATAAAAGTCGGTGACGACCCTCATGACGTGCTCTTTCCCACTCTGGAGGTTGCCCTCCCAGTCCTGAAGCTCTACCAGCGGGGTGCGGGCCGAGTGAAGTTTCTTGAAGAAGAAAGAGTTGCATTTCTCATCCTTCTCGAGGTTCTCGGTTCTGGTCCGGAAGATGATTTTCCTGGATTCCTCCCTGAAGTGCTCTGCGAGCCCTTTTCGGGTTTCCTCCAGTTCGTCATCCACGTCCCATCCCCTGAGCTCGAGTTCAAACAGGCGCTGCAGTTTGCTTTGCAGCTGCCTGAAATCCCTCTTCTTTTCCCGTGCAGCAGCTCTGCTTGCATCCTGGAAGAAGCTCCGGAACCTGTCCTTCACCCATTCCCACCACTCGCCGGCGGAGTGAAAGAGGTCCCTCATGTCCCTCCACTCTACATACGCGACTCTGAGGTTCGCCACTAACTCCTCGTTTTCCAGCAGTGAGCAGTTCAGTTTCCACGATCCGGGGCCAGCGGGGAACTTCCCTGTAAGTTCCCCCTCGAAACTGACTGCTCTGTGGTCCGAGAAGTGGACGGCGACCATGGAGTTCCGCCCAGACTTTACCGTTGGGGAGGTGAAGAGGAAGTCGATCCGTGAACGCACGGACCCATCCGGCCTACTCCAGGAATAATTCCTGGCGTTCGGCCCCATACTTCCTACGACATCCTGCAGGGATGCCTCGCCTGTCATCTCCACCAACAGCCTGGACGTCACGTCCATCCCTGCAGAGTCTGACCCAGTGCGTCCGTCCAACTCTACTGTGCAGTTGAAATCACCACCCATCAGGATGGTCCTGGAGGTCACAAGCTGCATCCTGAGCAGCCTGAACATCTCGAGCCGTTCATTCTTCCCTGGGGGGGCGTAGACATTGATGAGCCTAACGGGCTCACCTGACCACGAGCCGTCCACGACTAGCACTCTGCCGTTGACCTGCTCAGTGACCCTGTCGGTGGTGAAATGCCTCCCCTTGATCAGAATGGCGACTCCAGATGATTTGCAGTCGTTTCCTCCGGACCAAAACGATGGCCCGTGCGTCCACTGCCGCTCAAGCTGGCTGTACGACTGGGCGTACGGAATCCCGCATTCCTGCAGAAAGCAGACATCATGGTTCTGGGCGGCCAGGAAGGACAACGTGCCAACTCGCCTAACCTGGTCCTTCACACTCCTGACGTTTAGGGTGAGCAATGATATGGCCATTGTCTCAGCGGTAGCTGTCAGTTTCTGGGTAAGGGAGAACCGCTACTGGGTTGGGCCCTAAGCTGTTCTACTGGGGGTGCTGGGACTCTTGTTGGTCTCCCTTTCCCTTGCTCTCTTCCTCACTTTCATCCGAAATTACTATTTCGGCTACTGCCTCTGGGACTTTCGTCCACTGGGCCTGTTCTTTTGGGGCCCCGGTGGTATCGATCAGGGCCAGCTGTTGATGCAGCTCTTGGAGGACCGTTTGGATCAACTGGTTTGGCTCGCTCGGGGTCCCTCCTGTGTCCTCTATGGTCTCCTCGTCTGAGTCAATGGTGGTGTAGCCATCATTTTGGTCCTCGGTTTGGGAAGTGATATGCTTCTTCTTTGTGGTGTAGAAGTCCTCTTTCCTTTGCCGTTGCCTCTTTCTTCCTGATTTCTGGGGGGGTTCGGTAGCTATCTGATCCCTCTCCATCTCTTCGTCTTTCAGGGGTTCCGTCTGTGGTTCTTTTCAGGGCGGTGATTGTTTCCCATTGATCCGGGCCCGCCTCCTTTCATCTCTTTCCTCTTTCTCTTTCCTGCACTTTTCCCGCAGCGTCTGGGATTTTACCTGTTTCCAGGCCTTCTCGATCACCACCTCGTCCCCGCTGCTGTTGTCCACTTTCTTCTTTAAGTGTTTTTTCTTTTTTGCTTTTACAGGGGCTGAGGTTTGGGTCGGGGTTCCGGCGGCAGCCGTAGACTCCTTTCCCTCCTCGGCCTTGGTTCCTGGTGTCGGTTCCGGCTCCCCTTGGGCCTCCAGTGGTGGTGTATTGGTTTGTGCACCATTCTCGGGGGATCCTTCGGGGTGGATGGGTACCACTGGGACGGTAGTCTCCAGTGGTGTCGCCGGGTCTGTTGCTGTGGTTGGTTCCACATCTGGGTCGGGTCCTGGGGACTTGTGGTCCTTCGGGGCTTGTCCCTTCGGGTTGCTTCCCCTGGTTGGCTCCGGTATCTTCTGGGCTTCTTCCCTCGATGCCTTCAGGAGGGCATTCACCTTTGCATTGGCAGTGGGGTCCAGCTTTGGTCTGGTGATCTTCTGGGCTGGGGCTCCTGCAGCTGCCGCTGCGTAGGTTCTGGGTCTTTCAGACTTTGGGCACTGGTAGTAGGTGTGGCCGTCTCCTCCACAGAGGTTGCACACCTTTTTCCCTGTGCATCTGTTCGTCTCGTGTCCGGTTTGTCTGCATATCCTGCAGTACATCTCTGGGCAGTCAATTCCTTTGTGTCCCACGGCTTGGCACTTCCTGCAGGAAAAAGGTTGGCCTGGGTAACGGATCCTGCCCTCGTCGCCTCCTAGGTAGAAGCTCACTGGGGGGTGCTTCAGTCCGTCTCTTCCTGCTGGGTCTTTGTGGAGGTTGATGATGGCTTGCCAAGTCGTGTTCCATATGCCTCTTTTGTCTCTGACCTTGTTGGGTCCACTTGCAATGGTGGCGTATCTCTGGAGTAGCGATGCAATGTCCCGGTCTGGGATGTGGGGGTTTGTCATCTCCACCGTGATCCTCTTCTCCGTTGATGCTGGCTCCCATCCGGTTGAAATGTTAAAGGAGTTAAATGGTTTCTCCCCTTGGAAGAATTCCCAATACTTCCTGTATAGGGTGTGAGTGATGAAACTCAAGAGGAAAATCCGGGTTCAGGGGCTGTCCCTTGCCTGGTCCCCTCATCACCTGTGGGGTTTTCAGGGTTCCCCTGCTTTGGCCCTGGGGCCTTCAGCTCACCAGCTGTCCCTGCGCTGGTGCCTGCTGCCCACCCCTGGGGGTTTGGGGTCGGGTTTCAGGGCATCCACTGGGGGGATGCCATCTACTATGGGACCTGGGGCACCAATCTCCATCCCTTCAGAGATAGATACCATGGTTCCACCTGGTTCCACCTTCAGCCACTGGTCTATCTGGGTAGGTGTACTTCTGGGTGTCACCTGTCCTGTGCCAACCAAACAGACAGAAAACTGTCTGTAGTGCAAGAAACACTGCACAGTAACTCCCAAGGGCTAAGGTGAGAGTTATAGGTGTTACCACCTAAGCATGGATCCCCTCTCCAAAGATCTGAGTGCTGGCAGGCCTGTGAAGGATGTTAGGAGAGGTTTTAAGCCTCCAGCATTAGTCCACCCAAACGCCAGGAAAGATAGAGTGAGTAGAGAGCGCAATTCCGAGCTCTAAGAGCTGACCACACGGTCCTTGGGGGATTCTATTTTGCGCCCCTAGTAGGCAAACTGACACCAGCACGCTAGTGCCCTTCCTCTCTCTCCTTTAGAGACGAGTGGGCCTTTTCCGGTTAATTTGCATAAATTTGCATATACAATGCAAATTTACTTCACTTCCAAGTCGTAGATCCAATAAATATCAAGTTTACTTCCACTGGGTAGTGGTTTCAAACTGATAAGAACAGATTTTTTTTTTTTTTTTTTTTTTCCAAATGTCAGGAATTTGTGCTTTGGTTCAGATATATACAATCGTCACCGTACACAAATACCTATTTGATCGTAAGTCGTAGGTAACAAGCTTGACAACATGTGCACAAGCTATCCCTTTGACCTTTTACCTGTTAAGGAAAAAGGTCACGTTAATCAAAAGAAAACATTACATTACATCACTTTACATTTACTACACCTGTCTTCATCTGAGTCCTCTCCGTTCGCCTTTCGGGTCCTGAAGAGAAAAAAGTAGACAACAGGTTAGTGGACCCTCCGGGGCGGACACCTTCAGGTTTCGTCGTCGCTGTCGTCGTCTGATCCGTCCAGTGCTGCGTAGTCACGCAGGAGGCTGTGGATCATCTTCCGGCAGACCAGGGTCGATGTCTCCTTCTTCCCTACTACCAGGCGGTTTCTGGAAAATAGGAGAACATCTTTAAGGCAGCACAGGAGCCTCCAGCAGCCCTGGAGGTCTCCGAGTGCGTGGGAACCGGGGAACAAACCATACATTACCGAGTCTGCGGTGATGCATGTTGTTGGTATCCAGGCCCCAAGCTCCGTGCTTAGGGCCTTCAGAAGGTCCTGGGCGTAGGCGTATTCCCAGAAGAGATGGTAGGTCGTCTCATCTGCGGTGCATCCTCTTGGGCAGGACTTGTATCGGTTGAGCCCTCTTGCGTGCATGAAGGCTCTCACTGGCAGGCCTCCCTGGATGGCCATCCACGCAATGTCCTTGTGTTGGTTGGTCAGGCGTTTGGAGGCCACGTTTCTCCAGACGTGGTCCGCTGTGGCAGAGGGGAGGGCACCGATTGGTTCGCTGACGTCCCTCGCACGGATCTGTCGGTGGATGATCTTTGGAGTCCACTGCGTCGGGGCTGGTGCCGCCGGACCGTGCTCCTTGATGAACTTCTCCACTTCTTTGTAAAACCATGGGGTTTCCCAGTTGTAGGGGACTGAGCTGTCCCATTCTGCCCAACCAAGTCTCCTCCACGTCGGTAACAGAAAGAACCGTGCCATCAGGAAGCCGGCGTGGCTTTCATCTTTTGCCCTCAGGGTGTTCCTCACGCAGTGGCATACGAAGGTTCCCATCAGGATGGTGGCGATGTCCGGCACTCCTTTGCCTCCTTTGTCGTGGGTTTTGAACATCACCTCCCTCTTCACTCTATCCATCTTGGAGTTCCAGATGAAGTAGAAGATCATTCTCGTGATGGCCTTGGCCGTTCGAGGCTGCACTGGCCATACTTGTGCGATGTACAGGAGCACTGGCAGGGTCTCGTTCCGCAGGACCAAAGACTTCCCTTCGATCGTTAGCTTCCGGAGGCTCCAGATTCCCAGCTTCTGCTTCGTCTTTGCCAGTCTTTCTTCCCATGATTTCTCTGCCGCGCCTTTTCCGCCGAACCAGACTCCAAGGATCTTCAGGAAATCCTGCTTGATGGGGAATGGCAGTGGGTCTCTGGTGGGGATCCAGTGGCCGAAGAGTAGGGTTTCTGACTTGGCGCTGTTTATCTTTGCTCCTGACGCCTTCCCAAACTCGATACAAGTCTTCTCAAGTTCCTTTATGGAGTGCCCGTCCGCACAGAACACTGAGACGTCGTCCATGTAGAGGGAGCACTTCACTTCGCCCTTCCCGCTGCTTCCTGGTACTATCACTCCTCTGATGTCCCTGTTCTGTCTGATGCGTTCGGCGAGGAGCTCTATAACACAAATGAACAGAAGAGGTGAGAGTGGACAGCCCTGCCTAACCCCTGACAGGACGGGGAAGGGGTCGGTTCTCCATCCATTGACCAACGCTGTGCTAGAGGTGTCTCTATACATTGCGGTCACCACGTCACAGAAGTCACCCAGTCCCAGTGCTCGGAGTGTCCGGTCCATGAACTCATGGGAGACGCCGTCAAAGGCCTTTTCCTGGTCCAGACTGACCAAGGCCGTCGGAACCTTTCGGCTCTTGACGTACTCAATCGTGTCTCGGACCAGGGCCAGGCTGTCCGCGATCTGCCGGCCCGGTATCCCACAGGTCTGGTCAGGGTGGACTATCTTCTCTATCACTTTCTTTAGGCGGTTGGCCATTGCCTTCGCTAGGAGTTTGTAGTCCACATTGAGGAGAGAGATGGGCTTCTAGTTTTTGAGGTCCTCCCTCTCTCCCTTCTGTTTGTACAAAAGCGTTATCATGCCCTCACGCAGGGACTGCGGCAAACTGCCCTTGCCCACCACTTCCCCGTAGAGTTCCAGCAAGTCTGGCCCGATCAGGTCCCACAGTTCGACATAAAGTTCCACTGGGAGACCATCACTTCCGGGGGTCTTGCCTCTCTTGGAGGTCGTGGCGGCCAAGTGCAGCTCTTCCAGGGTGAAGGGCGCGTTCAGGCCCCCTCTCTCTTCCGGACTCAGTGTCTTTGAGATGCCCTTTAGGAAACTGTCCGCCTGGGGTCTCTCTGACGACTTCGGTGAGTAAAGCTCGCCATAAAAGTCGGTGACGACCCTCATGACGTGCTCTTTCCCACTCTGGAGGTTGCCCTCCGAGTCCCGAAGCTCTACCAGCGGGGTGTGGGCCGAGTGAAGTTTCTTGAAGAAGAAAGAGTTGCATTTCTCATCCTTCTCGAGGTTCTCGGTTCTGGTCCGGAAGATGATTTTCCTGGATTCCTCCCTGAAGTGCTCTGCGAGCCCTTTTCGGCTTTCCTCCAGTTCGTCATCCACGTCCCATCCCCTGAGCTCGAGTTCAAACAGGCGCTGCAGTTTGCTTTGCAGCTGCCTGAAATCCCTCTTCTTTTCCCGTGCAGCAGCTCTGCTTGCATCCTGGAAGAAGCTCCGGAACCTGTCCTTCACCCATTCCCACCACTCGCCGGGGGAGTGAAAGAGGTCCCTCATGTCCCTCCACTCTACATACGCGACTCTGAGGTTCGCCACTAACTCCTCATTTTCCAGCAGTGAGCAGTTCAGTTTCCACGATCCGGGGCCAGCGGGGAACTTCCCTGTAAGTTCCCCCTCGAAACTGACTGCTCTGTGGTCCGAGAAGTGGACGGCGACCATGGAGTTCCGCCCAGGCTTTACCGTTGGGGAGGTGAAGAGGAAGTCGATCCGTGAACGCACGGACCCATCCGGCCTACTCCAGGAATAATTCCTGGCGTTCGGCCCCATACTTCCTACGACATCCTGCTGGGATGCCTCGCCTGTCATCTCCACCAACAGCCTGGACGTCACGTCCATCCCTGCAGAGTCTGACCCAGTGCGTCCGTCCAACTCTACTGTGCAGTTGAAATCACCACCCATCAGGATGGTCCTGGAGGTCACAAGCTGCATCCTGAGCACCCTGAACATCTCGTGCCGTTCATTCTTCTCTGGGGGGGCGTAGACATTGATGAGCCTAACGGGCTCACCTGACCACGAGTCGTCCACGACTAGCACTCTGCCGTTGACCTGCTCAGTGACCCTGTCGGTGGTGAAATGCCTCCCCTTGATCAGAATGGCGACTCCAGATGATTTGCAGTTGTTTCCTCCGGACCAAAACGATGGCCCGTGCGTCCACTGCCGCTCAAGCTGGCTGTACGACTGGGCGTACGGAATCCCGCATTCCTGCAGAAAGCAGACATCATGGTTCTGGGCGGCCAGGAAGGACAACGTGCCAACTCGCCTAACCTGGTCCTTCACACTCCTGACGTTTAGGGTGAGCAATGATATGGCCATTGTCTCAGCGATAGCTGTCAGTTTCTGGGTAAGGGAGAACCGCTACTGGGTTGGGCCCTAAGCTGTTCTACTGGGGGTGCTGGGACTCTTGTTGGTCTCCCTTTCCCTTGCTCTCTTCCTCGCTTTCATCCGAAATTACTATTTCGGCTACTGCCTCTGGGACTTTCGTCCACTGGGCCTGTTCTTTTGGGGCCCCGGTGGTATCGATCAGGGCCAGCTGTTGATGCAGCTCTTGGAGGACCATTTGGATCAACTGGTTTAGCTCGCTCGGGGTCCCTCCTGTGTCCTCTATGGTCTCCTCGTCTGAGTCGATGGTGGTGTAGCCATCATTTTGGTCCTCGGTTTGGGAAGTGATATGCTTCTTCTTTGTGGTGTAGAAGTCCTCCTTCCTTTGCCGTTGCCTCTTTCTTCCTGATTTCTGGGGGGGTTGGGTAGCTATCTCATCCCTCTCCATCTCTTCGTCTTTCAGGGGTTCCGTCTGTGGTTCTTTTCGGGGCAGTGATTGTTTCCCATTGATCCGGGCCCGCCTCCTTTCATCTCTTTCCTCTTTCTCTTTCCTGCACTTTTCCCGCAGCGTCTGGGATTTTACCTGTTTCCAGGCCTTCTCGATCACCTCCTCGTCCCCGCTGCTGTTGTCCACTTTCTTCTTTAAGTGTTTTTTCTTTTTTGCTTTTACAGGGGCTGAGGTTTGGGTCGGGGTCCCGGCGGCAGCCGTAGACTCCTTTCCCTCCTCGGCCTTGGTTCCTGGTGTCGGTTCCGGCTCCCCTTGGGCCTCCAGTGGTGGTGTATTGGTTTGTGCACCATTCTCGGGGGATCCTTCGGGGTGGATGGGTACCACTGGGACGGTAGTGTCCAGTGGTGTCGCCGGGTCTGTTGCTGTGGGTGGTTCCACATCTGGGTCGGGTCCTGGGTACTTGTGGTCCTTCGGGGCTTGTCCCTTCGGGTTGCTTCCCCTGGTTGGCTCCGGTATCTTCTGGGCTTCTTCCCTCGATGCCTTCAGAAGGGCATTCACCTTTGCATTGGCAGTGGGGTCCAGCTTTGGTCTGGTGATCTTCTGGGCTGGGGCTCCTGCAGCTGCCGCTGCGTAGGTTCTGGGTCTTTCAGACTTTGGGCACTGGTAGTAGGTGTGGCCGTCTCCTCCACAGAGGTTGCACACCTTTTTCCCTGTGCATCTGTTCATCTCGTGTCCGGTTTGTCTGCATATCCTGCAGTACATCTCTGGGCAGTCAATTCCTTTGTGTCCCACGGCTTGGCACTTCCTGCAGGTAAAAGGTTGGCCTGGGTAACGGATCCTGCCCTCGTCGCCTCCTAGGTAGAAGCTCGCTGGGGGGTGCTTCAGTCCGTCTCTTCCTGCTGGGTCTTTGTGGAGGTTGATGATGGCTTGCCAAGTCGTGTTCCATATGCCTCTTTTGTCTCTGACCTTGTTGGGTCCACTTGCAATGGTGCCGTATCTCTGGAGTAGCGATGCGATGTCCCGGTCTGGGATGTGGGGGTTTGTCATCTCCACCGTGATCCTCTTCTCCGTTGATGCTGGCTCCCATCCGGTTGAAATGTTAAAGGAGTTAAATGGTTTCTCCCCTTTCTTCCCTTGGAAGAATTCCCAATACTTCCTGTATAGGGTGTGAGTGATGAAACTCAAGAGGAAAATCCACCCTGATGCTGATGCTTGGCAGCTCAGCACCTCCTCCACTGGGATCCCTGCTGGCTTCATGACCTTATCTAGGAAGAGGTCCCTGTCTAGCTTGGGTCCCGCCTTGTCTTTCACCTCCCACCGCATGACTTGGGCATGTCTACGGGAGAGGTTGTACCCATTGAAGGGTTCAGGGGCTGTCCCTTGCCTGGTCCCCTCCTCACCTTTCCCTCCACCACCTGGTTTGGCAGCTGTGGGGTTTTCAGGGTTCCCCTGCTTTGGCCCTGGGGCCTTCAGCTCACCAGCCTTCCCTGCGCTGGTGCCTGCTGTTGGGGGGTCCACCTTACTGACCTCCTTGCTGCCAGCCCCTGGGGGTTTGGGGTTGGGTTTCGCGGGGGATGCCGTCTACTATGGGCCCTGGGGCGCCAATCTCCATCTCTTCAGAGATAGATGCCATGGTTCCACCTGGTTCCACCTTCAGCCACTGGTCTGTCTGGGTAGCCGCTGGTTCGGGTGTACTTCTGGGGGTCACCTGTCCTGTGCCAACCAAACAGACAGAAAACTGCCTGTAGTGCAAGAAACACTGCACAGTCACTCCCAAGAGCTAAGGTGAGGGTTATAGGTGTTACCACCTAAGCATGGATCCCCTCTCCAGAGATCTAAGTGCTGGCAGGCCTGTGAAGGATGTTAGGAGGGGTTTTAAGCCTCCAGCATTAGTCCACCCAAACGCCAGGAAAGATAGAGTGAGTAGGGAGCGCAATTCCGAGCTCTAAGAGTCCTTGGGGGATTCTATTTTGCACCCCTAGTAGGCAAACTGACACCAGCACGCTGGTGTCCTTCCTCTCTCTCCTTTAGAGAGTACAATGCAAATTTACTTCACTTCCAAGTCAAAGTCGTAGACCCAATAAATATCAAGTTTACTTCCACTGGGTAGTGGTTTCAAACTGATAAGAACAGACACTTTTTTCCAAATGTCAGGAATTTGTGCTTTGGTTCAGATACATACAATCGTCACCGTACACAAATACCTATTTGATCGTAAGTTGTAGGTAACAAGCTTGACAACATGTGCACAAGCTATCCCTTTGACCTTTTACCTGTTAAGGAAAAAGGTCACGTTAATCAAAAGAAAACATTACATTACATCACTTTACATTTACTACACCTGTCTTCATCTGAGTCCTCTCCGTTCGCCTTTCGGGTCCTGAAGAGAAAAAAGTAGACAACAGGTTAGTGGACCCTCTGGGGCGGACCCCTTCAGGTTTCGTCGTCGCTGTCGTCGTCTGATCCGTCCAGTGCTGCGTAGTCACGCAGGAGGCTGTGGATCATCTTCCGGCAGACCAGGGTCGATGTCTCCTTCTTCCCTACTACCAGGCGGTTTCTGGAAAATAGGAGAACATCTTTAAGGCAGCACAGGAGCCTCCAGCAGCCCTGGAGGTCTCCGAGTGCGTGGGAACCGGGGAACAAACCATACATTACCGAGTCTGCGGTGATGCATGTTGTTGGTATCCAGGCCCCAAGCTCCGTGCTTAGGGCCTTCAGAAGGTCCTGGGCGTAGGCGCATTCCCAGAAGAGATGGTAGGTCGTCTCATCTGCGGTGCATCCTCTTGGGCAGGACTTGTATCGGTTGAGCCCTCTTGCGTGCATGAAGGCTCTCACTGGCAGGCCTCCCTGGATGGCCATCCACGCAATGTCCTTGTGTTGGTTGGTCAGGCGTTTGGAGGCCACGTTTCTCCAGACGTGGTCCGCTGTGGCAGAGGGGAGGGCACCGATTGGTTCGCTGACGTCCCTCGCACGGATCTGTCGGTGGATGATCTTTGGAGTCCACTGCGTCGGGGCTGGTGCCGCCGGACCGTGCTCCTTGATGAACTTCTCCACTTCTTTGTAAAACCATGGGGTTTCCCAGTTGTAGGGGACTGAGCTGTCCCATTCTGCCCAACCAAGTCTCCTCCACGTCGGTAACAGAAAGAACCGTGCCATCAGGAAGCCGGCGTGGCTTTCATCTTTTGCCCTCAGGGTGTTCCTCACGCAGTGGCATACGAAGGTTCCCCTCAGGATGGTGGCGATGTCCGGCACTCCTTTGCCTCCTTTGTCGTGGGTTTTGAACATCACCTCCCTCTTCACTCTATCCATCTTGGAGTTCCAGATGAAGTAGAAGATCATTCTCGTGATGGCCTTGGCCGTTCGAGGCTGCACTGGCCATACTTGTGCGATGTACAGGAGCACTGGCAGGGTCTCGTTCCGCAGGACCAAAGACTTCCCTTCGATCGTCAGCTTCCGGAGGCTCCAGAGTCCCAGCTTCTGCTTCGTCTTTGCCAGTCTTTCTTCCCATGATTTCTCTGCCGCGCCTTTTCCGCCGAACCAGACTCCAAGGATCTTCAGGAAATCCTGCTTGATGGGGAATGGCAGTGGGTCTCTGGTGGGGGTCCAGTGGCCGAAGAGTAGGGTTTCTGACTTGGCGCTGTTTATCTTTGCTCCTGACGCCTTCCCAAACTCGATACAAGTCTTCTCAAGTTCCTTTATGGAGTGCCCGTCCGCACAGAACACTGAGACGTCGTCCATGTAGAGGGAGCACTTCACTTCGCCCTTCCCGCTGCTTCCTGGTACTATCACTCCTCTGATGTCCCTGTTCTGTCTGATGCGTTCGGCGAGGAGCTCTATAACACAAATGAACAGAAGAGGTGAGAGTGGACAGCCCTGCCTAACCCCTGACAGGACGGGGAAGGGGTTGGTTCTCCATCCATTGACCAACGCTGTGCTAGAGGTGTCTCTATACATTGCGGTCACCACGTCACAGAAGAAGTCACCCAGTCCCAGTGCTCGGAGCGTCCGGTCCATGAACTCATGGGAGACGTGGTCAAAGGCCTTTTCCTGGTCCAGACTGACCAAGGCCGTCGGAACCTTTCGGCTCTTGACGTACTCGATCGTGTCTCGGACCAGGGCCAGGCTGTCCGCGATCTGCCTGCCCGGTATCCCACAGGTCTGGTCAGGGTGGACTATCTTCTCTATCACTTTCTTTAGGCGGTTGGCCATTGCCTTCGCTAGGAGTTTGTAGTCCACATTGAGCAGAGAGATGGGCCTCCAGTTTTTTAGGTCCTCCCTCTCTCCCTTCTGTTTGTACAAAAGCGTTATCATGCCCTCACGCAGGGACTGCGGCAAACTGCCCTTGCCCACCACTTCCCCGTAGAGTTCCAGCAAGTCTGGCCCGATCAGGTCCCACAGTTCGGCATAAAGTTCCACTGGGAGACCATCACTTCCGGGGGTCTTGCCTCTCTTGGAGGTCGTGGCGGCCAAGTGCAGCTCTTCCAGGGTGAAGGGCGCGTTCAGGCCCTCTCTCTCTTCCGGACTCAGTGTCTTTGAGATGCCCTTTAGGAAACTGTCCACCTGGGATCTCTCTGACGACTTCGGTGAGTAAAGCTCGCCATAAAAGTCGGTGACGACCCTCATGACGTGCTCTTTCCCACTCTGGAGGTTGCCCTCCGAGTCCCGAAGCTCTACCAGCGGGGTGTGGGCCGAGTGAAGTTTCTTGAAGAAGAAAGAGTTGCATTTCTCATCCTTCTCGAGGTTCTCGGTTCTGGTCCGGAAGATGATTTTCCTGGATTCTTCCCTGAAGTGCTCTGCGAGCCCTTTTCGGGTTTCCTCCAGTTCGTCATCCACGTCCCATCCCCTGAGCTCGAGTTCAAACAGGCGCTGCAGTTTGCTTTGCAGCTGCCTGAAATCCCTCTTCTTTTCCCGTGCAGCAGCTCTGCTTGCATCCTGGAAGAAGCTCCGGAACCTGTCCTTCACCCATTCCCACCACTCGCCGGCGGAGTGAAAGAGGTCCCTCATGTCCCTCCACTCTACATACGCGACTCTGAGGTTCGCCACTAACTCCTCGTTTTCCAGCAGTGAGCAGTTCAGTTTCCACGATCCGGGGCCAGCGGGGAACTTCCCTGTAAGTTCCCCCTCAAAACTGACTGCTCTGTGGTTCGAGAAGTGGACGGCGACCATGGAGTTCCGCCCAGGCTTTACCGTTGGGGAGGTGAAGAGGAAGTCGATCCGTGAACGCACGGACCCATCCGGCCTACTCCAGGAATAATTCCTGGCGTTCGGCCCCATACTTCCTACGACATCCTGCAGGGATGCCTCGCCTGTCATCTCCACCAACAGCCTGGACGTCACGTCCATCCCTGCAGAGTCTGACCCAGTGCGTCCGTCCAACTCTACTGTGCAGTTGAAATCACCACCCATCAGGATGGTCCTGGAGGTCACAAGCTGCATCCTGAGCACCCTGAACATCTCGAGCCGTTCATTCTTCTCTGGGGGGGCGTAGACATTGATGAGCCTAACGGGCTCACCTGACCACGAGCCGTCCACGACTAGCACTCTGCCGTTGACCTGCTCAGTGACCCTGTCGGTGGTGAAATGCCTCCCCTTGATCAGAATGGCGACTCCAGATGATTTGCAGTCGTTTCCTCCGGACCAAAACGATGGCCCGTGCGTCCACTGCCGCTCAAGCTGGCTGTACGACTGGGCGTACGGAATCCCGCATTCCTGCAGAAAGCAGACATCATGGTTCTGGGCGGCCAGGAAGGACAACGTGCCAACTCGCCTAACCTGGTCCTTCACACTCCTGACGTTTATGGTGAGCAATGATATGGCCATTGTCTCAGCGATAGCTGTCAGTTTCTGGGTAAGGGAGAACCGCTACTGGGTTGGGCCCTAAGCTGTTCTACTGGGGGTGCTGGGACTCTTGTTGGTCTCGCTTTCCCTTGCTCTCTTCCTCACTTTCATCCGAAATTACTATTTCGGCTACTGCCTCTGGGACTTTCGTCCACTGGGCCTGTTCTTTTGGGGCCCCGGTGGTATCGATCAGGGCCAGCTGTTGATGCAGCTCTTGGAGGACCATTTGGATCAACTGGTTTGGCTCGCTCGGGGTCCCTCCTGTGTCCTCTATGGTCTCCTCGTCTGAGTCGATGGTGGTGTAGCCATCATTTTGGTCCTCGGTTTGGGAAGTGATATGCTTCTTCTTTGTGGTGTAGAAGTCCTCCTTCCTTTGCCGTTGCCTCTTTCTTCCTGATTTCTGGGGGGGTTGGGTAGCTATCTCATCCCTCTCCATCTCTTCGTCTTTCAGGGGTTCCGTCTGTGGTTCTTTTCGGGGCGGTGATTGTTTCCCATTGATCCGGGCCCGCCTCCTTTCATCTCTTTCCTCTTTCTCTTTCCTGCACTTTTCCCGCAGCGTCTGGGATTTTACCTGTTTCCAGGCCTTCTCGATCACCTCCTCGTCCCCGCTGCTGTTGTCCACTTTCTTCTTTAAGTGTTTTTTCTTTTTTGCTTTTACAGGGGCTGAGGTTTGGGTCGGGGTCCCGGCGGCAGCCGTAGACTCCTTTCCCTCCTCGGCCTTGGTTCCTGGTGTCGGTTCCGGCTCCCCTTGGGCCTCCAGTGGTGGTGTATTGGTTTGTGCACCATTCTCGGGGGATCCTTCGGGGTGGATGGGTACCACTGGGACGGTAGTCTCCAGTGGTGTCGCCGGGTCTGTTGCTGTGGGTGGTTCCACATCTGGGTCGGGTCCTGGGGACTTGTGGTCCTTCGGGGCTTGTCCCTTCGGGTTGCTTCCCCTGGTTGGCTCCGGTATCTTCTGGGCTTCTTCCCTCGATGCCTTCAGGAGGGCATTCACCTTTGCATTGGCAGTGGGGTCCAGCTTTGGTCTGGTGATCTTCTGGGCTGGGGCTCCTGCAGCTGCCGCTGCGTAGGTTCTGGGTCTTTCAGACTTTGGGCACTGGTAGTAGGTGTGGCCGTCTCCTCCACAGAGGTTGCACACCTTTTTCCCTGTGCATCTGTTCGTCTCGTGTCCGGTTCGTCTGCATATCCTGCAGTACCTCTCTGGGCAGTCAATTCCTTTGTGTCCCATGGCTTGGCACTTCCTGCAGGTAAAAGGTTTCACGCAGTTAGGCCCATATTTATACTTTTCGACGCTAAACTGCGCTAACGCAGTTTAGCGTCAAAAAGTTTTGCGCCGTCTAACGCCATTCTGAAGCGCCAAGCGGGCGCCGTATTTATGGAATGGCGTTAGACGGCGCAATCAGACCGGCGCTGCCTGGTTTGCGTGGGAAAAAACCACGTAGACCAGACAGCGCCGGCGTAGGGGGAAAATGGCGCATGGGCGTCTTAAAATGGGGCAAGTCAGGTTACGTCGAAAAAATCGTCTTAACCCGACTTGCGCCATTTTTTAACGACGCCCATCCCCCATCAACATGACTCCTATCATTGTAAAGATAGGAGTCATGCCCCCTTGCCCAATGGCCATGCCCAGGGGACTTCTGTCCCCTGGGCATGGTCATTGGGCATAGTGGCATGTAGGGGGGCACAAATAAGGCCCCCCTATGCCACCAAAAAAATATATAAAAAATAAAAAATTATACTTACCTGAACTTACCTGAATGTCCCTGGGGTGGGTCCCTCCATCCTTGGGGGTCCTCCTGGGGTGGGCAAGGGTGGCAGGGGGGGTCCCTGGGGGCATGGGAGGGCACCTGTGGGCTCATTTTGAGCCCACAGGCCCCTTAACGCCTGCCCTGAGCAGGCGTTAAAAAGTGGCGCAAATGCGCCGTTTTTAGCCACGCCAACTCCCGGGCGTCTCTTTTGCCCGGGAGTATAAATACCACGTAAAGTCCTGGGAGTCATTTTTTAGACGGGAACGCCTCCCTTGCATATCATTAACGCAAGGAAGGGGTTCACGCTAAAAAATGACGCACATTCCGGGAACTTTGGCGCTATTCGCCTCTAACGCCATAGTATAAATATGGCGTTAGTTGGCGTTAGTTTTGCGTCGAAATTGCGTCAAAAAAAACGACGCAATTTCGGCGCAAACGGAGTATAAATATGGCCCTAAGTCACTGCGTTGCCTCACCCTGCGATAAAGAAGCGTGTCATGGGTGTTACCGTGGGTATTCCCTGGTAAAACCATTGGCATTTGACACATTCCCAGATTTATAAGGTTTTGTAAACCTCGGTATGCATCAAAAGCCTACGCCTCCTCAGGGGAGGCGTAACGGAGACACAAGGAGAAATACAGTTATTTTGTCTTGTTTTTTCTTTTTTCTATTTTTTGCTGCATTCTGCAGCGCACATAGAAAGAGGAAAATGCCTCTTATGATAGTTCTTTTGCAGGACGGTGTCCTATCAACTCTCTCCAAACACCCTTTTGGTACAAATGAAATTGAATGCTTGTGAATGATCTGATTTAAAGAAAGCTTTTAACATTACAACTTAATGGCGTTATTTGTTAATCAATAGTAACCAGCAGAATTACTATATCTCTTCTGCCACTTCTCTTGGTGGGCTGGAAGGTTGCTCCAAGTTTTGTAAGGCAGGCCAGAGATGCTTTTCTGTTTTTGTTTTCCCACAGAGAGGTACTTTTAACTCTGGCAGTCCAGTTGTGTTAACTATTGACTCCTTTGATACAGGTGCCACTTTAGGGGTGGTATGGCCCCTAACTGGAATTATATCCTTAGTGGTAGGGTGGGCAGGGATACATGCCTGGCTTCAGGGCTCCTTCCCTTCTTTAATTTTTAATCTATTTTGAGATTAAAGGAAATAATTCCTTGTGTATGCCCATAAGGATGCATGGGTCATGAACTCTACTTCAGCCCAAGCTGAGGCTTCTAGGTCATTTCCTAAAAGACAGTCTACAGATAAGCTAGGTGACCCCACCACCTGCTGAGGGCCAGTAACTCCATCCCAACAAAGTTGCACTACAGCTAAGGGGAGAGACTGAGTGGAGTTATTGACTTCAGTAACTTGGTACTTCTGTCCAAAGAGCTGATGTGCAGGTGACACCAAGGGGCATATTTATACTCCGTCTGCACCGAATGTGCGTCAAAAATTTTGACGCACATTCAGCGCAAACGTTGCCCCATATTTAAACTTTGACGCCCGAGCCCGCAGACGACAAAAGTCCGCCGTGTGGATCATTTTTTGGATGCGGCAACCCGCCTTGCGTTAAAGATATGCAAGGTAGGCGTTACCGTCCAAAAAATGACTTAAACAGCTGTGCATCGGGCAAAAATGAAGCACGGCTTGGAGGCGGAGCCGGGAAATGACGCACAGCCTGATTTGCATTAAAAATTAACGCCTGGGTCAGGGCAGGCATTAAAATGGGGCAAACACACCTGTTTTTAATCAGAACACACAGAAGCAACAGCAGAGCAGCAAAAGGGAGACATGCAGGTGATTCTTATCCAGCGTGCACGCAGACGCAGAGCCCAGCAGCTACAACAGCAGCAACCACAACACCAGCAGGGACCCCAAAGGCAGTGCAGAAGGCAGGAGAGGATTTTCCGCCCCAGAAAAACCCTTCATGGCCCCAGGGAACATGGCATCATCCAGAGGTACAGGTTGAACTGGCAGGCCATTCAGCAGCTGCTGCGAAACATTGAGCCACAGTTGGCACCCACTTTGCTGACACCCCGCACCATCCCAACAGAAACCAAGCTGCTTGCCGTACTTTACATGCTGGCAAGTGGCTCTTTTCAAAGAACTGGTGCCCTGGTTGCCGGAATATCACAACCATCATTCTCTGCCTAAAGTACTGGATGCCATCATTGGACTTACACCCTGCCACATCTGCTTCCCTAACACACTGCAGAAGCAGCAGGAAACAAAACAGGGGTTCTACCTCATCAGTGGCTTCCCACACGTCCTTGGTGCAATCGACTGCACACATGTACACCTTGTGCCAACTGCTGCAACTGAACACCTCTACCGCAACAGGAAGCACACACACTCTATCAATGTGCAGGCCATTGTCGATCACCAAGGATTGATCATCAACATTGTGGCTAAATATCCTGGGAGTGTCCATAACTCATTCATCTTCCGTCACTGCACCATCAATGAACACTTCCAGGATGGACGGTACGGAAATGGACTACTTGTTGGTAAGTACAAAAACCTATTTATATACACACTGCACAGCAACCTTCTAGGACACAAAACACATTCTCCAGAACAGCAACATGTCGACAGAAACACACTGAGGTTGTGACACCACTAGGCATGTTTCTTAGGTCACCATTGAACCTGTCACACATCGGAAATTAGTGTACAGTCTAATGTTAAGACCTGAAATATCACAACGTGTGGAGTGGGTTGCCTAAACGTTACCTTGCAAATTGTAAGTGTCCCAATGACGTTTACATTAATCCATTGCATAAGTCTAAAGGTATGGGATGTCCAGGGTACATTGATATGAACGTGTTAACAACACTGTCAAAATGAATCTGTGTATGTAACTATCATCTCACCCCCTGTGAAGACACACGGACACCTGTATCACAAGTCACAATGCTAGGGAGGGCACACTGTACTGCAAATCCCAAAACATACTCCTGACAAACGGTCAGCAGCCAAACACTCGTTCAGCCAAGGAAACAATCCTACAAGCCTAGGATGCGACATAATAACACAAAAGAGTCAAAGACAACTATTGCCATGAAAGGTGATTTCAATGGGGCTAGCTACATCAACATGATCCCCTTCATTTTCTCTTGCAGCTGATCAGGGGTATGGAATCCAGCCATGGATAATGACACCTATTGGCAACCCGAGTACTGCAGCAGAGCGTGCCTACAATGACGCACATAGGAGGACACGAACCATAGTCGCGAGGACCTTCGGCATCCTCAAGTCAAGGTTCTGGTGCCTCGACATCACTGGTGGTAGCCTCCTATATTCCCCGGAGATGGATATAAGATCATCCTAACATGTGCTATTCTGCACAATATTTGCATCAAAAGGAACATTCCCCTCCTGAAACCCGAGCCACAAATGCCTGAAGAGGAGGAAGAGGAGGATGGTGGCCTGCAACATGAGAGAGAACTACAGAACACGGCCGCTGGTATACGCAGGCGGCAACATATCGTGAACAATTTCTTTTAACTATAATCACCATCACCACTTTATGAACTACTTTAAATAAACACCTATAATAATCAACATATCATCGTTTGGCTATTCATTTTTGCACACCTTCATCTCTAACCATCAGAATAAGAGTGTTGCCTCATGGAGCATTGCTGATATACCGATTAGGACACTGAAAATCCCAGAGCTAATGTGGTGCGTAGCATACAATGGTCACATACACACACACTGTAAGTGACATATATCATGTATATTTCTCCTTTGAAGGCCAATAGCAGAGGACCACACCTATTTCACACATACATGTTGAAATCAAGGTCCAACGCAGCATAATGGTGTATGGTTTCTCACTTCATCAGATATGCCCCTCAGGATGGGCAGAGTATGATGCAATCATGGGCACTGTGCAGATTTATCTGACTACATATTATCAGGACAGTTGTATTGACAAGCTACGTAATTTGACAGTAGGCACATTTCAGTTATCTACTGCACAGTTGATATGTCACATTACACAGAGACAGATTTGTTGTGTAAGTGCTATTTATTGAAAAGTGCTGTAGTGCTATCTGTACATTGTCCATGATTGTGAGTCCATTAGAGTGACATCTTACATTGTGATCCTACACAAGGGGTTACGAAAATGCTTTTGACATGCTGGGGTGATGTTTCAGACAGTGCAGAGGGATTTGCCAATGAGTAAGAGAGAGACAATCACTGGGCAGGCTGACAAGATATACAGTGGTAAGCAGAACAGTCATTAAGTAGAATTGTTGTAAGACTGGCATGTTACAAAGCGCACGACCTTGGTAATTTTTGGCCATGTGGCAGGGACTAGTGCTTCCGGGTACTTTTCCATGTGAAGGTGATCTGTTCCATGTCTTCTTCTTCTGATGTGTGTGTTGCCTCCTCTGTTCTTGTTGGTGGTGGATGTGAAGGGGCAACACACACCTCAGTGTTAGAAGACGTAGAGTCAGACATCCTGGTCGCTGCTACCTGTGAAGATCTTAAGCGCAGTACTGCAGCAAGGAGGATCTGCTTCTATTCTTAAGAATAGCAGCCACATCACGATGGTAGGCAGCCAGGTCGGCCCTGAGGGGTTCAATGTTGCATTCGTGCACGCATTGACAGGATTGCTGTTGTAGGTGTTGGGTCAACTGTATTACAGCTGTGCTGATTTCCTTCTGTTTTTTTTGCTGTTAGTGGAAGATAGATGTTAGGGTTTGGATTGCTGCTGCCTGATCTGCAGATGGCATCATGCACGAACGCACACCCTCTAGGCTGGCTGCCATAGTTTGCATCCCCACCTGCACCTCCTTGGCCAGCTCCCGCTGTACCCCAACTACAGTTCTCTCAAAGCTGGTGCCTGTGTCGTCTGAGTCCTCAGCTGTATTGGAGCTGGCAGGTCTTACAATTGGGGTGGTGGGTGGACCCTCTGCGATGGCTGCTTGTTCTGTGCTCCTCCTTGTGACTGAAGGTGGGGTCTGGAGGGTTTCAAGCACCTTTTGGATGGTCTCCTGGGGAATGTTTATCAGCTCGTCATCCATGTCATCAGGGTAATCTGGGACAGGCATATCCGCAGGAGATCCATCTTCCTCGGCAATGAAACAGGCTACAATTAGTGTGTCTGTGTTGTGGCATTAGTGATGTGACATGCCTGCCTTGTGATGAATTCACATTGTGATCTTGTTTCGTGTTTATTGCTCCAGTCTTTCAGATGGGCATTCTCCCAGGCCTATGGCCCACCTGCATGTCACATGTATGTTATTAAGTTATTAGACTTGCCGGCATCATCTCTTCTAGGTGTTGGTTTTGGCCAAATAGTGAATTGCCACCTTCTTGTCCTACTCAACCCTCCGTCTACATACATTCTCATGGTGAGACCTTTCACTGGCTGTGGGTGTTCTGATGGCACTAGCAGCACACTTAACAATCTGGACCTGCCCCAGTCTCTGATCTTTCACATCCACTTAAATGTATTTGACATGTAGCATATCCTATGCATAGCAATGTAAGGGCACGATATGGATGTTGGCACTGGTAATGTTTACAGCTGATGTTGGGAATGTGTGGCACATTGGATTGTCCTGATAATCGTATCAGTGTCCTATTTCCTCCTCTGACTGTGCAGGTGTATGTCAGTGACCAGTTACATGTGTCCCCCCCTAAATGCTGTTGTCTGAGCAGTATGACATTTGGGATGTTACATTGTGACCCAGGCACAGGATGGACCCTGACATATGCAGCATGGGTATGTCCTTAGTGCTGTGTAGCTCCTATTGTTGTTTACATTGGCTGATGTTTGCAACAACTATGGGCATTGACAATTGACAGTACAGGGGCCTTTGTCTTTTTCAGGGGATTGTTGAAGTTGTCATCCTCAACCCTCTAATTTAGGTGTGTATGATCCATGGGGAGGTTACTGCTATTGGCTACTTGAGCTGCACACAGAGCGGAGGTGGTAGTGGCAACTGTTGTTGCATTTACATTCCAGTTGTCGGTATGGCTAGAGGTTGTTAATAGGGCCCTGGTTAATGTGGGGGGTATGGTGGCTGACGTGTGCCGGGATGTCAGTTTGACGTTGTGCCCTTCCCTCCTGGCGTGGCTTTCCCTTTGCTCCATCATTGGCATGGCAGCATACCCCCATGGGACTGTTGTTGGTGTAGCATAATGGTGTGCCCCAGCTTCTGTCTGCGCAGGCCATGCCCCCATGCCGTGCCCCTTTACCCATGCCACTCCATGTATATGATGACTTACATGCAATGTGTAGTAGGTATTCCCTCCAGGTTGCAGTTGACATTAGTGCATTTCAATTCCCCATGCGACTTACCCTGTATGTGCATTGTCTCCTGGTAGTCTGCGCTGTCCTGTCCTTGAATCCCTGTGACTATCTCCTAAGGGATGATGGCTGCGACCATCTCCTCCATGTGGTCCAGGGCCTCCTGGTGTGCTGGACTCCCACCTCCAGTCTGCAGTGCTGCCTTCCTGTTCCTGGCCATCTTTTCCTTGGTCCTGCGCTTGCAGTCATGCCAGCGTTTCTTGCACTCGATGACTGTTCTGCGTACTTCTGCCACACTGTTGATCTTGGCAACAATTTGTTGCCATATAGCCTCTCTCCTACTAATTGGCAATTTTGAGGTGACAAACAGTTGGTGCTGATGTTCCGTCACCTCTTTAACCAGAATTTCCTGCTCCTCTGCACTGAAACAACACTTTCTTTTCTTCTTATAAGTGTCCTGGTTCTTGTGTGGGTCCTCCTGGCTGGTTCCTGGTCTGTTGTCATCTTCCTGGGGTCTGTTGTGGCATCTGGGATCCATTTTGGCTCTCCTCTGGTGACATGGCAGTGTTCGTGTTTTTTTTTTTTGATGCTACAGTCATTTCCGCCGCGTTAACGTCATTTTGCTTTATGACTTGACGCTGCAGTGTGCGTCAAAATAAATGAATCCCACCTGTGGTTTGCGCCACCGTGCGTCAAAGTATAAATTTGACGCCCGCACAACGCACCAAAATGGTGTTAGTCGGCGATATTATTTTTTACACAAAACTGCGCCGGGGAAGTTGTGCGTCAAAAAGTATAAATATGGCCCCAAGTTTTCAGTAAGTAAAGTGATACTGGCATCTGTGTCCCTATAGGCCTGGGCCTCAACAACATTCATCTGAATGTGCTGCTTGTACTTATTCATATTAAGGGGAAAAGCAGGTATGATGGCAAGGCCAGTGCCTCCTGGTGAGACAGAAACTGTCTTGGGGGTTTCTATACCTACCACACTTTCTATTATGGACCCAAATGTGAACCCAACTACACCTTTGCTTTGACTACTGCCAGTGGTCCGATGACTATTACTACTACTAATAGGGGCACTAGAAGTGGAAGTGGATGTAGCAGTGGTGGTAGGCTCAGGGGCTTTACCTGGGCAGGACTTGTCCCCTGGCCTATGGCCTTTATTTCTGCACACATAGCACCAAAGCTTTTTAGTGTGTGCAGAAGAAGAAGAGATTTTATTACCACCCCAGAGGGGTTTTGTTTACCTTTACTTTTGTCTTTGTCCCCAACCTTGTCCTGAGGCTTACCGCCATCTTTCTTCTTTACTTGTCACCACCCTGTATGAGCTTTTCTGCTCACTCGCTCTTGTCCTGAACATTTTGTCTGCCTTCTTTCCCAAATCTTGGGGAGAGGCCAGATCTGAGTCTACCAAGCATTGGTGCAACAAGTCAGACACACACTTATTAAAAATATGCTCTCTCAACAGAAGATTATATAAGCCCCCATAGTCAGACACTGTCACTGAAATGATAGGAACAAGTGTTTCTTTGGCCAAATGTTGAGGTTTGCAAAGGATTCTGGGTAACAGAACCGGGTCAGAACCCCACAAGTCACCCCATCTTGGATTCCCGTAGGTGTCTAGTTTTTAAAAATGTGCAGGTTTGGTAGGTTTCCCTAGGTGCCGGCTGAGCTAGAGGCCAAAATCTACAGCTAGGCACTTTGCAAAAAACATGTCAGATTTCAATGTAAAAATGTGATGTGTCCATGTTGTGTTTGCTGTCGTGAGCATTAGGCCTACCCACGCATGTGAGGTATCATTTTTACTGGGGGATTTGGAGGAACACAAAGTAGCAAAACAAGAAATCTGGGAATAATGTGATTTATTAGCTAAATTTGAGGTTTGCTGAGGATTCTGGGTAAGAAAACACTGGGGGATCCATGCATGTCACACCTCCCTGGACTCCCTCGGGTGTCTAGTTTTCAGAAATGTTTGGGCATGGTAGGTTTCCCTATATGGCTGCTGAGCCCAGGACCAAAAACACAGGTGTCCCTCGCTGCAAAAACAGTTAGGCCCATATTTATACTTTTTGACGCTAAACTGCGCTAACGCAGTTTAGCGTCAAAAAGTTTTGCGCCGTCTAACGCCATTCTGAAGCGCCATGCGGGCGCCGTATTTATGGAATGGCGTTAGACGGCGCAATCAGACCGGCGCTGCCTGGTTTGCGTGGGAAGAAACCACGTAGACCAGACAGCGCCGGCGTAGGGGGAAAATGGCGCATGGGCGTCTTAAAATGGGGCAAGTCAGGTTACGTCGAAAAAATCGTCTTAACCCGACTTGCGCCATTTTTTAACGACGCCCATCCCCCATCAACATGACTCCTATCATTGTAAAGATAGGAGTCATGCCCCCTTGCCCAATGGCCATGCCCAGGGGACTTCTGTCCCCTGGGCATGGTCATTGGGCATAGTGGCATGTAGGGGGGCACAAATAAGGCCCCCCTATGCCACCAAAATAAAATATAAAAAATAAAAAATAAAACTTACCTGAACTTACCTGAATGTCCCTGGGGTGGGTCCCTCCATCCTTGGGGGTCCTCCTGGGGTGGGCAAGGGTGGCAGGGGGGGTCCCTGGGGGCATGGGAGGGCACCTGTGGGCTCATTTTGAGCCCACAGGCCCCTTAACGCCTGCCCTGAGCAGGCGTTAAAAAGTGGCGCAAATGCGCCGTTTTTTGCCACGCCAACTCCCGGGCGTCTCTTTTGCCCGGGAGTATAAATACCACGTAAAGGCCTGGGAGTCATTTTTTAGACGGGAACGCCTCCCTTGCATATCATTAACGCAAGGAAGGGGTTCACGCTAAAAAATGACGCACATTCCGGGAACTTTGGCGCTATTCGCCTCTAACGCCATAGTATAAATATGGCGTTAGTTGGCGTTAGTTTTGCGTCGAAATTGCGTCAAAAAAAACGACGCAATTTCGGCGCAAACGGAGTATAAATATGGCCCTTAGTTTTGTATTTGATAATTTTGATGTGTCCATGTTGTGTTTTGGGGGCATTTCCTGTTGCGGACACTAGACCTACCCACACAAGTGAGGTACCATTTTTATTGGGAGACTTGGGGAAAATCTGGGTGAAAGGAAATGTGTAACTTCTCTCAGATTCCAGAACTTTCTGTCACCCAAATGTGAGGAAAAAGTGTTTTATTGGCCAAATTGTGAGGTTTGCAAAGGATTCTGGGTAGCAGAACCAGGTGAGAGCCCCACAAGTCACCTCATTTTGAATTCCCCTAGGTGTCTAGTTTTCAAAAATGCACAGGTTTGGTAGGTTTCCTTACGTGCTGGCTGAGCTAGAGGTCAAAATCCACAGCTAGGCACTTTGCAAAAAACAGGTCTGTTTTCTTTGGGAAAATGTCATGTGTCCATGTTTAATTTCCTGTCGTGAGCATTCGGAATACCCACTCAAGTGAGGTACCATTTTTATTGGAAGACCTGGGGGAACACTGAGTAGCAAAACAAGTGTTATTGCCCCTTGTCTTTCTCTACATTTTTTCCTTTCAAATATAAGACAGTGTGTAAAAAAGACGGCTATTTGAGAAATGCTCTGTAATTCACATGCTAGTATGGGCACCCTGGAATTCAGAGATGTGCAAATAACCACTGCTTCTCAACACCTTATCTTGTGCCCATTTTGGAAATACAAAGGTTTTCTTGATACCTATTTTTCACTCTTTATATTTCAGCAAATTAATTGCTGTATACCCGGTATAGAATGAAAATCCATTGCAAGGTGCAGCTCATTTATTGGCTCTGGGTACCTAGGGTTCTTGATGAACCTACAAGTCCTATATATTTCCGCAACCAGAAGAGTGCAGCAGACGTAACAATATATTGCTTTAAAAATGTGAAATTGCAGGAAAATGTTACATAGTAAAACGTTGAGAAAAATTGCTGTTTTTTTCACCTCACTTTCAATATTTTTAGGTCGAGCGTTAACGTTCGGCCTGCTGCATACTAAAGTATACAATAGAGTGAGTTCCAGCGTTTTGATTTGTTAGTTGCAGTGTCCTTCAAAAATCCTTGCTTGCTAGTGGTCAGTTCTGTCTCTTTGTCCTGCCTTTTTTCACTTAGGGAGCAGCACAAAGTACTGTGTAATTACACCATGTCCTGTTTATCTCTTCTGAAGGGGACTTTTTCTTTCAGTATTGGCCTGTTTGCCTTGCAATATGGGTGTGTGTTCAGTCCCTCCTCCCCACCCGCTCCCTCTGTAAACATAAACCAACATCAGAGGGGGGCTTTTCCATGGCCAGCTCACCCTCGCTCTCTTTCTCTCTCTTGTTATTTTCAGTCTGTGTGGCAATAAATGTCCAGTCAGTAATTTACAACGCTATGAGCTCTAACTCGAGCATACACAAGACTATTGCATTCCAAATGCTTGTTCATTTTCTCTCTTGTGTCCCGTCCCTCCACTCTTTGTTCAGCACTGTAACACTCTCAGATTTGATGCCCACTTCGTACCATGAGGGAGTGGTTGATTGTAGGAAGGTAGCCTCTTTCTGGCCTTGTTACCCCCACTTTTGGCCTGTTTGTGAGTATATGTCAGGGTGTTCTAAATTTACCAATTCACATTGGCATATTTTGCTTTCAAAAGTTCTAAACCTTTTTCTCTCTTCTCCCTATCTCTAAACCTTTTGCTATCATGTCTGTGGTAGATTTCACTCTCAAAACTGTCAATGCTACTTATGACATTTTGAATTACAAGAGCTGAAGGAGTCTCTGCTTAGATAGAGGTTTAGTTATAGGAAATAACCCTACAAAAGAGTTTCTGTTGAACATGCTTATGGTGGATGACCAGAACCAGTCTGGCCCATCCAATGAAACGTTAGTAGAAGCTTCCCAGTCTGATTCAGAGGAACCCCCTGAGGAAGCTGGGAAGGGTTCTGACAAAGGTCTGCCCCCTAGCAGGACACCTAGTAATGCTGGTAGTGATAGAGGTTCCCATCACAGTAGGGCATCCTTTATTCCTAGAGGCCAGGTTACCAGGGTCCAGATAGTTAGGGACAGGTCCCCCTCTGAAGTTTCCAATTTGTCATCTGTGTCAAAGCATTCCCAACCCACCCACCCTGAGGATAACTTGTTAGAAAGGGAACTCAAAAAGTTGAGGGTTGAAGAGACCAGACTGAAGCTTAAACAGCAACAGCTGGCCTTAGATAGGGAATCCCTAGACATTGAGAAGGAAAGACAGAGGTTGGGGTTAGGACCCCATGGTGGCAGCAGCAGTATTCCTGATAGTAATCCTGTTAGAGAGCATGATCCCAGGAGTCTACACAAGATATTCCCCCGTACAAGGAGGGGGAAGACATCAACCAGTGGTTTGCTGCACTTGAGAGGGCCTGTATGGTACATTTGGTCCCTCAAAGGCAGTGGACTGCTATTTTGTGGCTATCTTTCACTGGAAAGGGTAGGCATAGGCTCCTTACTGTTAGAGAAAGTGAAGCCAACAACTACAAAGTTTTGAAAGATGCACTCTTGGATGGATTTGGCTTAACCACTGAACAATACAGGATTAAGTTCAGAGACACCAGAAAAGAGTCCTCTCAAGACTGGACAGATTTTGTGGACAGTTCAGTGAAGGCCTTGGAAGGGTGGTTGCATGGCAGTAAGGTATCTGTACAATCTCATTCTGAGAGAGCATATTCTTAACAATTGTGTGTCTGATTTGCTACACCAGTACTTGATAGACTCAGATCTGACCTCTCCCCAAGAATTGGGAAAGAAGGCAGACAAATGGGTCAGAACAAGAGTGAACAGAAAAGTTCATACAGGAGGTGACAAGGATGGCAAGAAGAAAGATGGTGAGAAATCCCAGGAGAAGCATGGGGATAAGGGTAAAACCAAAGATCCTTCTTCAAATCCTAAACTCTCTTCAGGGGGTGGGGATAAAACAAATTCTTCCTCTTCTTCACAGCACACACACATCAAAAAGCCTTGGTGCTTTGTGTGTAAAAATAAGGGCCATGGGCCAGGGGATAAGTCCTGTCCAGGTAAACCCCCTGAGCCTACCACCACTAATACATCAAACTCTAGTGCCCCTAACAGTAGTGGTAATAGTGGTGGGACTGCTGGCAACAGTCAAAGTAAGGGTGTAGTTGGGTTCCCTTGTGGGTCCATCATAGAAACTGGGATAGTCAGTCCCAAGACAGTTTCTGTCACACTTAGTGACATTGGCCTTGCCACACTGGCTGCTTGTCCCCTTACAATGGATAAGAACAGGCAGACAGTTTTAATAAATGGTGTTGAGCGTCAGGCCTACAGGGACACAGGTGCCAGTATCACTTTGGTGACTGAAAACCTAGGCCCGTATTTATACTTTTTTTAGCGCCGCATTTGCGCCGCTTTTTGACGCAAAACGGCGCAAACCTACAAAATACAATGGTATTTTGCAAGTTTGCGCCGTTTTTGCATCAAAAAGCGACGCAAAAGCGGCGCAAAAAAAGTATAAATACGGGCCCTAGTGTCTCCTGAACAACACTTCATTGGACAACAGTACAAGATTATTGATGTCCATAACTGCACTAAGGCCCGTATTTATACTTTTTTTGCGCCGCATTTGCGTCGTTTTTTAACGCAAAAACGGCGCAAACTTGCAAAATGCCATTGTATTTTGTAGGTTTGCGCCGTTTTGCGTCAAAAAGCGGCGCAAATGCGGCGCTAAAAAAAGTATAAATACGGGCCCTAGTGTCTCCTGAACAACACTTCATTGGACAACAGTACAAGATTATTGATGTCCATAACTGCACTAAGTTTCTTCCCTTAGCTATAGTTCAGCTTAGTTGGGGTGGAGTTACTGGCCCTAAGCAGGTGGTAGTATCACCTAGCTTACCTGTAGACTGTCTCTTAGATAATGACGTAGAGGCCTCAGGTTGGGCTGAGGTAGAGTTTCATACCCATGCAGCCATGCTGGGTATCCCTGAGGAATTGCTTCCTCTCATTTCAGATGAAATGAAAAAGCAAAGGAGAGAAAAAGGCCTGAAAACCCAGGATCCTTCTACAACAACTGGTAAAAAGGACATCACAGTATCCCCTACCCACCCTGCCATTCAGGATACCATTCCTGTGGTAGGAGAAACCTCTCCTGGGGTGGCACCTGTACCAAGGGAACCATCAGCTGGCACAGCTGAACTCCCTGAGGTAAAAGTACCTCTCTGTGGGATAACTAATATTGGTGAGGAAATGTGCACCATTTTAGTTAACATGGAGCATCCCTCCAACCCTCCCAGAGAAACCTTAGTGCAGAAATCCTGCACTGCCTCACAACACTTAGGACAGCAGCCCTAACCTAGTGTGGAGCTCGGAGGACAGCATCCCTGCCCTGCTCCAACTCAAGAGAAACAGCACCCGTGTTCTCTCCTACAGCCATATGGTCAAAGTTCTTTCCCAGCTATGGCTTTACTGAGACAGCATCCCTGTCTGGCATTCTCATCACTTGATATAGGTCCAGTGGACAATTCCCACTGCTCTAAAATAAAACATACTAATAGGAACTCTGAGAATATAACTTCATGTTGTTGGCTAGCTAAAAAACTTCAAACAGGGAGGTTTGCATACCCACAGACAATAAAGACTCAACTGGCCAAGGTTAGCCTTATTGTCCTTCGTTTGTGGGGGGGTTGTGTAGGAAGGTAGCCTCTTTCTAGCCTTGTTACCCCAACTTTTGGCCTGTTTGTGAGTATCTGTCAGGGTGTTTTCACTGTCTCACTGGGATCCTGCTAGCCAGGGCCCAGTGCTCATAGTGAACACCCTATGTTGTCAATGTGTTTGTTATGTGTCACTGGGATCCTGCTAGCCAGTACCCCAGTGCTCATAAGTTTGTGGCCTATATGTGTTCCCTGTGTGATGCTTAATTGTATCACTGAGACTCTGCTAACCAGAACCTCAGTGTTTATGCTCTCTCTGCTTTCCAAATTTGTCACTACAGGCTAGTGACTAAATTTACCAATTCACATTGGCATACTGGTACACCCATATAATTCCCTTGTATATAATACGGAGGTACCCAGGGTATTGGGGTTCCAGGAGATCCCTATGGGCTGCAGCATTTCTTTTGCCACCCATAGGGAGCTCTGACAAGTCTTACACAGGCCTGCCACTGCAGCCTGCGTGAAATAACGTCCACGTTATTTCACAGCCATTTACCACTGCACATAAGTAACTTATAAGTCACCTATATGTCTAGCCTTCACCTGGTGAAGGTTGGGTGCCAAGTTACTTAGTATGTGGGCACCCTGGCACTGGCCAAGGTGCCCCCACATCGTTCAGGGCAAATTCCCCTAACTTTGTGAGTGCGGGGACACCATTACATGCGTGCACTATACATAGGACACTACCTATGTGTGGCGTCACAATGGTAACTCCGAACATGGCCATGTAACATATCTAAGATCATGGAATTGTCACCCCAATACCATTCTGGTATTGGGAGGACAATTCCATGATACCCCGGGTCTCTAGCACAAAACCCGGGTACTGCCAAACTGCCTTTCTGGGGTTTCCACTGCAGTTGCTGCCAACCCCTCAGACAGGATTCTGCCCTCCTGGGGTCCAGCCAGCCCTGGCCCAGGAAGGCAGAAGAAAAGATTTCCTCTGAGAGAGGGTGTTACACCCTCTCCCTTTGGAAATAGGTGTGAAGGGCTGGGGAGGAGTAGCCTCCCCCAGCCTCTGTAAATGCTTTGATGGGCACAGAACGTGCCCATCTCTGCATAAGCCAGTCTACACCGGTTCAGGGATCCCCTATCCCTGCTCTGGTGTGAAACTGGACAAAGGAAAGGGGAGTGACCACTCCCCTGACCAGTACCTCCCAGGGGAGGTGCCCAGAGCTCCTCCAGTGTGTCCCAGACCTCTGCCATCTTGGAAACAGAGGTGCTGGGGGCACACTGGACTGCTCTGAGTGGCCAGTGCCGGCTGGTGACGTCAGAGACTCCTTCTGATAGGCTTCTACTGTCTTGGTAGCCAATCCTCCTTTCTTGGTAGCCAAACCTCCTTTTCTGGCTATTTAGGGTCTCTGCTTTGGGGAATTCTTCAGATAACGAATGCAAGAGCTCACCAGAGTTCCTCTGCATCTCCCTCTTCGCCTTCTACCAAGGATCGACCACTGACTGCTCCAGGACGCCTGCAAAACCACAACAAAGTAGCAAGACGACTACCAGCAACATTGTAGTACTTAATCCTGCCGGTTTTCTCGACTGTTTCCAGGTGGTGCATGCTCTGGGGGTAGCCTGCCTTCACCCTGCACCAGAAGCTCCAAAGAAATCTCCTGTGGGTCGACGGAATCTTCCCCCTGCTAACGCAGGCACCAAAAGACTGCATCACCGGTCCTCTGGGTCCCCTCTCATCCTGACGAGCGTGTTCCCTGGAACACAGCAACTCTGTCCAAGTGACTCCCACAGTCCAGTGACTCTTCAGTCCAAGTTTGGTGGAGGTAATTCCTTGCCTCCCCATGCCAAACTGCAAAGCTGTGCACTGTATGATTTGCAGCTGCTCCGGCTCCTGTGCACTCTTCCAGGATTTCCTTTGTGCACAGCCTAGCCTGGGTCCCCAGCACTCCGTCCTGCAGTGCACAAACTGCTGAGTTGTCCTCCGACGTCGTGGAACCCTTCTTTGTAACTTCGCGTGGACTCCGGTTCACTCTTCTTCTAAGTGCCTGTTGGGGTACTTCTGCCAGTGCTGCCTGCTTCTGTGAGGGTTCTCTGAGTTGCTGAGCGCCCCCTCTGTCTCCTCCTCCAAAGGCCAACATCCTGGTCCTTCCTGGTCCTCAGCAGCACCTAAAAACCTCTACCACGACCCTTGCAGCTAGCAAGGCTTGTTTGCAGTATTTCTGCATGGGAACACCTCTGCAAGCTTTACCGCGATGTGGGACATCTGTCTTCCAAAGGAGAAGTTCCTAGTCCTCTTCTTTCCTGCAGAACTCCAAGCTTCTTCCATCCAGAGGCAGCTTCCTTGCACCTTCATCCGGGGTTTCCTGGGCTCCTGCCTCCCCTGGACACTGTCGCGACTATTGGACTTGGTCCCCTTGCCTTGCAGGTCCTCAGGTCTGGAAATCCATTGTCAGTGCACTGCTGGTGCTTGTTGTTCTTGCAGAATCCACCTATCACGACTATTGTGCTCTTTTAGGGTAGTAGGTGTAATTTACTCCTACTATTCAGGGTCTTGGGGCAGGGTATCTTGGACACCTTGACTGTTTTCTAACAGTCCCAGCAACCCTCTACAAGCTCACATAGGTCTGGGGTCCATTTGTGATTCGCATTCCACTTTTGGAGTATATGGTTTGTGTTGCCCGTATACCTATGCTTGCTTATTGCAAGCTATTGTAATTCTACACTGTTTGCATTACTTTTCTACATTACTTGCATTACTTGTTTCTCTTACTTACCTATTTTGAGTTTGTGTACACATGACTTGTGTATATTACTTACCTTCTTACTGAGGGTACTCACTGACATACTTGTGGCATGTTGTCATAAAAATAAAGTACCTTTATTTTTAGTAACTCTGTGTATTGTGTTTTCTTATGATATTGTGCATATGATATAAGTGGCATAGTAGGAGCTTTGCATGTATCCTAGTTCAGCCTAAGCTGCTTTGCCATAGCTACCTTCTATCAGCCTAAGCTGCTAGAAACACCTCTCTTCTACTAATAAGGGATACCTGGACCTGGCACAAGGTGTAAGTACCATTGGTACCCACTACAAGCCAGGCCAGCCTCCTACGTTCATGGACAGTGTCTCCTGGTCTACTGTAATTCTGTCTGATGGGTGGCGCAATCTGGCCACTGCGTTGTTTAGTAAACGTTTGTGTCTGTTAGTGGGAAGAATAGGCATGTATGCACCTTCACTCTCAGTGATGTACTCTGTTCCTTACCATCTAGAGGGCTGCTTTGCACGACTCTTGGTGCCAAGCACAGATAAAGGCCTCCGGGACAAGCCACGCTGCTGACCACGTGCCCGGCACATGTGGAAGCGACACTCCGAGCCCTAACCCACTTGAAGGTGTTTGACTGAGAATACGTGGCCGGATCTCCCACTCTATGGTAAAGCGCTCGAGTGTCCTCTGGCCATGTTTGCTCTACAGAAAAATGTGAAAATAAACAAACACAATAATAAACTATGAGTCCAAGTTCATCTGACCCTGAAACCCTCACACTGTCTCTGGCGGTTAAAGTTGACGCCTCTGGACTCTCTCCTCCAGCTCAAATGCTTCAGTGCCTCGCAGCTGCTTTCACTTACAGCTTCTGGCTTAAGCTGTTCACTGCGCTCTGGCACATGCTAGCATGCCACAGAGTGGAGTATTTCAGACCATTTGTTGACAAAAGAGCTAGCACTGGAGGTGAGGGAGTAACCACCAGCTTGGCGTACCTAGGTCAGCCATGCCTTGTCGGCAGCCCTCGGTTTTATATCTGCCCTTCAGCTCGCCCCGATCATAGGATGTTAAATGCATGTAGCGACGATGACTCTTTCTTACAACTTTCTATTGGTTTCTTTTTAAACTCATGCTTATAACTACGCAGCTGTATTGAATTCAGTTCTAAATGTTACCGCTCGGCCACGCATCCTGCTGCTCCATTTGTTGGAGCACAGCCAGCCTTGCATGTTAGGGCACACCCATGTGGTCTTCATTTCTGAATACTACAGCACAGCCTTCATTGCATAGTACAGCTGTGTGCCGTATACCTAGGGCCACTGGCATTATGCGGCAGGGAAGGGTCAAATTATGCTGCAGGCCTGAGTAAATTATGTGGCACATTACGCAGCATTATGCAAACATTTTTGAGAGTGCTACTTCATTTTTAGGGTCGAACGCAAAGCGCTCTGTCCCTGCTGTAATCTCTCTATGGGCTTGTAACCATGCCCACCACACACCCATGAGTTTGGTTAGTTTATGGGCTTGCCTTTTAAAATTCGCTTAATTTCATTAGTGAAAGGAATACATTTGTCATGCCTTTTCCAATGTTTAGCCCGCCTGGAGCGCATTGGCCAAGTACTGAATACATACAAGGCTCCAAGTGTTACATATGGTTTTGGGACTACTTTTTTCTATTTGTTTCCTACACAGCATGGTCTCACTGGGCAGTAGTCAAGCGCTTTGCATGACATCGACCCTTTTACATGGATAATTGCATTTTTGCTGATAATAGTTTTGATTGTGAACAAACTATTGTTTTACTTTTTATTTTCAATTTATGTGGCAAGAAATGTCCAGTTCGGAATTTACAACACAAATAGCTATTTTTTTCATGGGGCTATACCCTCTAGGGGCTAACAATATGGATACATGACCATGTTTCGTACAAATGATATTTGTGTTATGGTGCCCTCTAGGCGCTGTTTTGAGCATTACAGTCTAATGCCAAAAGTTGATTTCCAATAAAGTTTTATATGATAATGTAGATCTTCCTAGTAAATTATGAAGGAAAGTCTTAATTTTATTCAAAAGACACAGAGGCAAGTATTATGCTTTAGTCTTTTCCTTATTTTTAACAGCAGCTGCAGTCAAGAACAAAACTACTGATCCCATAAGGCTAACGAAAGTAGCCAATGAGGATCAAAAGGTAGTTCGAAGTAATGCACCAATCACTAACAATCCATACTAATAATACATATCTTGTACGAGATTAAACAGTAACGAACAATGGAATAATGAAACCACAAATACAAATAGCCAGGCAAAGTGCTAAAAGTTCTTGAAAAAGGAAATTCAGTCTTTGAGCAAACTCCAGAAGGGTGTTTTGATCCAATGGTTGAGAGATCGTGGAGGCGGGTGTGGCAAAAGACGAAGTGTACGAAGAAACGAAGGAAGGATCCTTAAGAAGCCGACTTTTGTCCTGATGTAGATGCTGAAAGGGAGGGAGACAAAATAACAGTGTTAATCTTGGTAGCGGCGGGATAATACTCGCCTCCGTGTCTTTAATAAAATTAAGACTTTCCTTCATAATTTACTAGGAAAATCTACATTTTATGGCAAGACCAGAGGCTCCTATTATGCTATTTTAAAGCGTATTAAGCAGATTAAAAGAGGCATGTTGAATCGGTTTACAATAGAAAACCTTAAAAACATTGTCATTGGACCAGTCAGCCGACCTGAGAATATCCTCCAAGCGAGAACCAGGCCAAAAAGCTTTGGATGCCATGGCTCCCCTAGCCGAGTGGGCCCTAAAGGCGGAGACATAAATGCCAGCTAAGGACATAACCCAACGGACCCAGCGTTCTAAGGTTGGAGAGGACACAGGCTTGAAAGGTTTTCGGAAAGAAATCAGGAGCTGGGTAGAGGAGAAATTCCTCAGACCGGCTGTCTGTTGTTCATAGCTTTTTAAGCATTGGCCTACACAAAGCTGGAAAAAAGGGATAAAAAAATGAAGAAAGATTAGTTTTAGTACGCCTAAACACATTAAACATAACACCAGAGGGAGTAAAATTGCGAGCAGTAACATCTAGAGCTCTAACATCAGATAAACGCTTGAAAGACACTAAACATAACAGCATGGAAGGTTTAGCAGAAACCTGTTTTAATGATAACGACGTATTGTCTGGCCACAACACAAACAGTTTTAACACAGGGTTAACATCCCATAACAAACTATATTTATGCTTTGGAGGATTAGAAAATTTTACTCCCTTTAAAAGGCGACAGATCAAAGAGGTGTTCTCCAACAGGTTTTCCCTGGAAAAAAGAATGTGAGCAAGAAATAGCAGTTCTATACAGGTTAATCGTACGGAACGATTTTCCTTTGCAGGCTTCCGCCGCCAGAAAATTTATAATCATTGTTACATTTGCTGTAAAGGGATCAACTTGTTTTCCAACATATACCAGCTATGCCAGAGAGACCAAGCTGATCTATATGCTTTCCTTGTTCCTGGAGCTCTTGCCAGGACCATGAAGTTTGAAGCTTCTGCCGAAATAGAAGTGCCAGGCTGGGATTCCCTGAAATTTTCCAAGCTGAGAGGGTGAGGACATTCTGAAGTATTAAGTTGTGGCAGAGCCCTTGGGGATTGGTTAAGAGATCTGGGAACGAGGAGATTAAGAACGGAGGTTCTATTGACAGTTCCAGGAGGGAGGGAAACCACACCTGGGAGTACCAGAAGGGGACTATGAGTACTACCGAGGCCTGCTGCCCCCTGACCTGTGCCAGTACTATGGAAATCAAAATGAAGGGAGGAAAAGCTAATTGAGGGAGGATGACCAGTCTTGAGAGAACGCATCGAATGCGAGAGCTAGAGGATCTGGATGCTAGCTGAAGAACTTCGGGAGCTGTGTGTTGAGACGTGATGCAAAAAGATCTATGTCAAAGGGGCCCCATTTGTGGAGAATGTTGTTGAAAACCTGCACGGTGAGCATCCAGTCGCTGGAGTACTGAAAATGGCGTGAGTACCAATCCGCTACGAAGTTGAGATTGCCTGGTAAGTACTCCGCTTGGACGGAGATCCTGTTTTGGAGACAGAATTGCAAGAACCCTTTTGCCAGTTCCGCGAAAGGCTTGGATTTTGTGCCTCCCAAACGGTTGATGTAACGAACCGTGGAGATATTGTCCATTCTGAGAAGAAAAGAACAGGAAACTCTGTCTCTTGTGAGGCTTCTCATTGCAAAGGAGCCGGCAAGCATCTCTAAACAGTTTGGCCCATATTTATACTTTTTGACGCTAAACTGCGCTAACGCAGTTTAGCGTCAAAAAGTTTTGCGCCGTCTAACGCCATTCTGAAGCGCCATGCGGGCGCCGTATTTATGGAATGGCGTTAGACGGCGCAATCAGACCGGCGCTGCCTGGTTTGCGTGGGAAAAAACCACGTAGACCAGACAGCGCCGGCGTAGGGGGAAAATGGCGCATGGGCGTCTTAAAATGGGGCAAGTCAGGTTACGTCGAAAAAATCGTCTTAACCCGACTTGCGCCATTTTTTAACGACGCCCATCCCCCATCAACATGACTCCTATCATTGTAAAGATAGGAGTCATGCCCCCTTGCCCAATGGCCATGCCCAGGGGACTTCTGTCCCCTGGGCATGGTCATTGGGCATAGTGGCATGTAGGGGGGCACAAATCAGGCCCCCCTATGCCACAAAATATTATTAAAAAAAAAAAAAAAAAAAACGTACCTGAACTTACCTGAATGTCCCTGGGGTGGGTCCCTCCAGCCTTGGGTGTCCTCCTGGGGTGGGCAAGGGTGGCAGGGGGGGTCCCTGGGGGCAGGGGAGGGCACTCTGGGCTCATTTTGAGCCCACTTGTCCCTTAACGCCATGCCTGACCCAGGCGTTAAAAAGCGGCGCAAATGCGCCGTTTTTAGCCACGCCCACTCCCGGGCGTCACTTTTGCCCGGGAGTATAAATACCACGTAAAGGCCTGGGAGTCATTTTTTAGACGGGAACGCCTCCCTTGCATATCATTAACGCAAGGAAGGGGTTCACGCTAAAAAATGACGCACATTCCGGGAACTTTGGCGCTATTCGCCTCTAACGCCATAGTATAAATATGGCGTTAGTTGGCGTTAGTTTTGCGTCGAAATTGCGTCAAAAAAAACGACGCAATTTCGGCGCAAACGGAGTATAAATATGCCCCTTTATGTGCAGTTTTGACTCATCTCGCGACCATAAGCCTCCAGTTGAGATTGGACCACAACGGGCCCACCAACCCAGAAGACTTGCATCTGATTCTAATACAAGATATGGGGCTGATGCGAAGACAGTCCTGTTGTTCAAAGCATCTAAATGGTCGATCAACCATTACAGTTCTGCTTGAAAGTCCTGGTCTAGAGCTATGGAATCTGAATAGGCCAGCCCTCTTTGGAGATGACGAATTTTCAGTCTCTGCAACGCTCGGTAGTGAAGAGGACCAGGAAAGATAGCTTGGATTGAAGAAGAGAGGAGACCTACGACTCTTGCAAGGGATCTGAGGGAAAGAAGAGAGTTGCGTAAAATGAGCAGAATTTCTGACTTGATTGATTTGATCTTTGAAGATGGGAGAAGAAGAGTAGTCGAAACTGAATCTACCAAGAAACCTAAGAATCCGATCTCTTAGATCGGATCTAAGGAAGATTTTAAGTAGTTTATGTTAAAGCCTAGATCTGAAAGAAGATTGCACGCCAAGTGCACCTGAGAAAGAAGAGAAGAGCGATTTTGATTCATGATCAGAAGATCGTCCAGATAGATGATTAATCTGACGCCTCGAGCTCTGAGAAAGGCTGCTACTGGTTTCAGTCATTTCGTGAAACACCATGGGGCAGAAGACAAACCGAAAGGAAGGGAAGTGAAATGGAATGTCTGACCGGCCCATTGGAATTGAAGACATTTTTGAGAATCCGGGTGTATCGATACCGTGAGGTGTGCGTCTTGCAGGTCTAACCTTACCATCCAATCTCTTTGGAGCAAGGTATCCCTGAGATGTAGAATGGTTTCCATCTTGAAGTGACGATAAAGAACAAACTGGTTGAATTGCCTTAGGTTGATAACCGGGCGCATTTTCTTGTTCTTTTTCTGGACCAGAAAAACCGAACTGAGAAAACCTGAAGGATCTAGAGAATCGCCTGTTTATGTAAAAGGGATTCAATTTCTGAGGAAATTAAGGCCCATATTTATACTTTTTGACACACAACTGCGCCAACGCAGTTGTGAGTCAAAAAAGTTTACCGCCGGCGAACGCCATTCCAAAGCGCCATGCGGACGCCTTATTTATTGAATGACGTTAGCCGGCGCTGCGGACTGGTGTGCGTCAAAAATAATGACTCACACTAGGCAGCACCGGCGTAGGGGAAAATGGAGGTTGGGCGTCAAAAAATGGGGCAAGTCAGGTCTGAGGCAAAATTCAGGCCTCAATCTGATTTGCTCTATTTTTTTTTACGCCCAACCTCCATTGACATGACTCCTGTCTTAGCAAAGACAGGAGTCATGCCCCCTGGGCATGGTCATTGGGCATAGTGGCATGTAGGGGGGCCCAAATCAGGCCCCCCTATGCCACAAAAAAAAAACGAAAAAAAATACTTACCCCAACTTACCTCAACTTCCCTGGGATGGGTCCCTCCATCCTTTGGTGTCCTCCTGGGGTGGGCAAGGGTGGCAGGGGGTGTCTCTGGGGGTCATTGGTGGGAGAAGTGAGGGGAGGAGGAAACATTACTTGAAAAAGCTCTGAAAAGAGCTCTATAGCATATCCCTGAATGGTATTTAGGACCCAGGGATCTACCGTGAGTTCCTTCGATTTTGACAGGCACATTGAAATACGACCCCCTAGAACAGGTGAAATAATCTGATGACTTACCGGCTTGCGTAGAGAATCTGGAATTACAGTTCCCCTTGTTCCCGAATCCCCTGCTCCTTTGGGGGTACAATTGCAGTCTGTAATCTTGTGTTGAGGTGTTACCATAGTAGCCGCGGGAACCTTGATTGGCATAGGAGCGGCCGGCAAAGCGGTTCCTGTCTCTGCCGGCCCTGGCAAAAACACGTGCCGAAAACTTCTTTTTTAAAGATTGCTGCGCTTTGTCAAGGGATGAAAAAGTTGCCACATACTTGCTCAACTCCTTGATAAAGGAGTCGCCAAAAAGCAGACCTTCTGCTTTGACACCGGGATCTGTGGCTGCCAGGTTGACCAGCTTGGGTTCTAGTTTCAGGAGGAGACCATTCCTACGCTCGTGCGTGATGGAGGAGTTCGCATTTCCTAATAAACAAATGGCCCGTTGGGTCCACAAGTAGAGCTCTGCTGGGTCCACTGAAGCTTGTTCCAAACGAGCAGTTTCTGCTGCATCAAAAATGCGGGTTAGGGGTCCTACTATGTCCAACAGCTTATTTTGGCAAGAAGACCAAGCTTTGTCAACACCCTTCCACAGGTCCTTGCCATATTTGGTGAAGAAGGTAATTAGGGAAGTGTCAATAGACGGAGTTGCCGTGATTTTGGAGGAAAGGGCGGGACGGGGACATTCAGATTTGAGTTTTGCTCACACCTGTTTATCTAAGGGGGTGCGCAACCTGGCTCTGACATATTCCGCTAAGTGGTCCGTAGGGAGCCACTCAGTCGAATTTGGATGCTGGATGTTAGCCGGATCGAACATAGGCACTCCTTCAGCGTCCAGTATTGTGCAAGAATTCGTAAAGTCTTGAGACCCAATTTTAACTTTTTTGAGAGGAGGAGGGGAGATAATATCTCCAACATCCTTGTCGGAAATATCCGAGTCCGAGTTAGGGTCTTGCACCTGGTCATCCGTGTCCATAATTTTTTATATAGATATAGGTGAATAGATATGTTTAGATTTTACCATGCATTTTTTGACGGTCTAGCCGTTAACCCCTCCTTAAAAGGAGGCCTTTGAGGAACCACGTCCTCCGCCACATGTGAACTTTTGTCACTCACTAATAGTGTCGCTTTAGTACTTTTGATGGATTCTGACGCTTTCTGCCTTCCCCCGCAGATTGGGCCAATTTTTTGATAATTTCTGCCAGGAAACTGCCATGGCTTGTTCCCCAGAAGACTGTATAAAGTCAGTAAGGTTGTCTTTGAGGACGTCTTCCTCCTCCTCCTGTGTCAAAAGTGGGTGTGCAGAGGTGTCCATGGTGCCAGCAGTCGAATAGTAAATGAAAACTGCAAAACTGAGACAGGAAAGGGTTAAAAAATTTCACCGAAGTGAGAATAAGGATATGGCCCCGCCTCTGGGCGGAGAGAAAGGGAATAGGAAGAGAAACCGGAACCTCCACAGAAACGTGGAGTCCAGCACTGGCAGAAGGCAGGCGAGACCACTTGAAACGGTAAGTAATAAAATGAAATGAAGCGTGTCTCAAAGCACGCTGAGAAAATCTATTTGTTGGCGGTGTAACGAAGCGTGTCGCACGGCACCTCAAACAGCTGAGCGAGCAACAGAAAATGCTGCTCACACTCAGAGGAGACGCGTGAGGGAAGCGTTCTTGCTCGGCACTGAAAATTCTCCTCAGCGGGCGGCCAAAGGAAAACGACGCGCGCTGAGGAGAACAACGTATAAACAACAGAAATGAGCGGCGTGTGCCGCAACCAGAACAAATGGTATGCAGCTACAAGCCGACTGATAGATAAACAACGAAGAGCTAAGAAATGCTAAATAAGAGCAAATATCACAACCAATAATATGTATAAAAATACATACAAATGCTATAACGTTATAATTAATAAGTGCACCTAAGAGGAAATAGTACTTATCTTGACTGCGAGCAGCAAGAAAAGAGGGCTGTTCCTAGTCAAGATAGGTATTATTAGTATGGATTGTTAGTGATTGGTGCATTACTTCAAACTACCTTTTGATCCTCTTTAGCTACTTTCGTTAGCCTTATGAGATCAGTAGTTTTGTTCTTGACTGCAGCTGCTGTTAAAAATAAATAAAAGACTAAAGCATAATAGGAGCCTCCATCGTTGCCATATCATTGTATGTTTTAATAATCTCTCCTTATTATATTTATGTCCATGATTCAGGCCAACTTAATATCCTTATTTCACTTTGGCTGTTTGAATACTCTTGATATGTTTGGGTGACCGTTTTAGTTTATTTTTCCTTTGTAGCTGACTTGTGTTGTTTTTTTGGAGAATTGTGTTAACGAGCCAGCAACAATGATGGTGGGGAAGGTGGTATTCCTTTAGAATTAGCCTGGCAGATTCAAATTACGATGCTAAATGGCAACATTTTCATTTTTTGTTGCAGATAGAGGAAGAAGGTAAATGGAAGTGCTTGTCATATGCATGGCCACTGGAATTATATGGCAGTAAAAGAAGAAATTATGAGGCAGGGTTGACCAATTTATGTGGCAGGAAAACTCCATTTATTAATTTACAATGGCAATAACTCTAACTCAAGCAAATGCGAGACCCATTGCATTGCAAATGCTTGTTTTTATTTCAGCTGTTATTTTCTGTAAGAAACCCTTGTAGGATCTACACAAATTACCCCTTGCTGAATTCAGAATTTTGTCTACTTTTCAGAAATGTTCAGCTGTCCAGGATCCAGCATTGGTATCACACCCACTTCTGTCACTAACTGGAAGGAGGCTGGAAGCACAAAAGATAGTAAAAATGGGATATGTCCCAGTAAAATGCCAAAATTGTGTTGAAAAATTGGGTTTTCTGATTTTCGTCTACCTGTTCCTGAAAGCTGGGAAGATGGTGATTTTAGCACCACAAACCCTTTGTTCATGCCATTTTCAGGGGGAAACTACAAGCCTTCTTCTGCAGCCCTTTTTTCCAAATTCTTTGAAAAAATTTAACTTTTCACTGTATTTTGGCTAATATCTTGATCTCCTTCAGGGGATCCCACAAAGTCTGGGTACTCCTAGGATGTTGGGGGAAAAGGATGCAAATTTGGCGGGGGTAGCTTATGTGGACAAAAAGTTCTGAGAGCCTACCTGCACCCTGCCCCAAATAGCCTAAAAAAATGCCTGAGAGTAAAATGCATGGCAGCGAAGGAGTTAATAAAATAACTTGTTTATGTTAAAAAACGTTGGTTTGAATGGTTTATCAATGTCATAACGTGATGTTCATAGCATTTCAAACACGCTAAATAAACCAGAGAACTTTATTTGATCAGACTTTTTTTTAATCAACAAGTATACATCAGGCTTTCTTATTGAAGAAAACCTTCCAAAAATTCCTGATTCTCTTCTTTAGCCGCCACACAAAGTGCGACTAAGTTCAAGAAACGGAAGAAATATATGACAAATACCGACTAAATAAAGTTGTTTGTATTTGCAAGTCCTATGTTTTAGACTTCTGTGAATATTAGCGCGAGAATTGTCCGATGAGCACAGCAAAAATCTGGAGGGATAAGTTTAAATTTGTTTTGCAGAGAATAGTTAGATTCAGGTCTACTTAACGAGAAGTTTTTAATGTTGGTATTTAGTTAAGGGAGGGGCGTGAATATATTTACAAAGCATTCTGGGTAGGAGGGTGTCCGTTCAGAATCTGTCGCCTTGATTGCTGGCAAACGCTATTCAGAGACCGTCCCTCAAGCCAAAAAAACACAGGCATAGCCATTTTACCAGTTTTTGTCTTGCAGCATCGTACGCCGTCCACTTAGGGCGCGGAGTCTGACTGAAGTAGTCTCCAGTAGCGGGTATATACACTGTACAGGCTGGCTGCCGTGCCGTGAATAACCTCTAGTGACAACCTCTGGTACTGCACCCTGGTGTAAAAATGCGGCACAAAACACTATGGGCCATATTTATACTCCTTTTGCGCCGAAATTGCGTCGTTTTTTTTGACGCAATTTCGACGCAAAACTAACGCCAACTAACGCCATATTTATACTATGGCGTTAGAGGCGAATAGCGCCAAAGTTCCCGGAATGTGCGTCATTTTTTAGCGTGAACCCCTTCCTTGCGTTAATGATATGCAAGGGAGGCGTTCCCGTCTAAAAAATGACTCCCAGGCCTTTACGTGGTATTTATACTCCCGGGCAAAAGAGACGCCCGGGAGTTGGCGTGGCTAAAAACGGCGCATTTGCGCCACTTTTTAACGCCTGCTCAGGGCAGGCGTTAAGGGGCCTGTGGGCTCAAAATGAGCCCACAGGTGCCCTCCCATGCCCCCAGGGACCCCCCCTGCCACCCTTGCCCACCCCAGGAGGACCCCTAAGGATGGAGGGACCCACCCCAGGGACATTCAGGTAAGTTCAGGTAAGTATAATTTTTTATTTTTTATATATTTTTTTGGTGGCATAGGGGGGCCTTATTTGTGCCCCCCTACATGCCACTATGCCCAATGACCATGCCCAGGGGACAGAAGTCCCCTGGGCATGGCCATTGGGCAAGGGGGCATGACTCCTATCTTTACAATGATAGGAGTCATGTTGATGGGGGATGGGCGTCGAAAATAAATGGCGCAAGTCGGGTTAAGACGATTTTTTCGACGTAACCTGACTTGCCCCATTTTAAGACGCCCATGCGCCATTTTCCCCCTACGCCGGCGCTGTCTGGTCTACGTGGTTTTTTCCCACGCAAACCAGGCAGCGCCGGTCTGATTGCGCCGTCTAACGCCATTCCATAAATACGGCGCCCGCATGGCGCTTCAGAATGGCGTTAGACGGCGCAAAACTTTTTGACGCTAAACTGCGTTAGCGCAGTTTAGCGTCAAAAAGTATAAATATGGGCCTATAAATATGGGCCAGAATACTGCATACCCCCCAGTGACCACCTACCCATGTATTTTTCCCCTCAGACCGTGCCTGGTCTTTGGAGGGAGAAATGGATACATTTTATGCCAGAGGCTGGGTGGCAGTCTACATCCCTCCCATCTTTTATTAGTTGACAAACAGTTGTTTACCCAATGTGCACAAGGCAAACAAATTCTTTCAGCCTCTGACTGGAAGCGGAATTTGGCCTAAGTCCACACTGCTGGCTTCTGGATGTGTTTTCATTGCCGCTCCCCAGCCGGGGTGGCTGGCTGTTCTCTGTTGATCCTCACTGGGTGTGAGGGCCCTGCCCCTTCCTTGGGGTGAAGGTGCTGCAGGGTATTCTACATCAGCTCTGACATCTTCCTCCAGTCATCTCCTCCAGGGCTCTCTGTTCCGTTCACGCTTTGGAACCACAATAGTTTCTCACAGCTGAGAGACTTCCTCACCAACCGTGACCATTGTTCCATCAAACTCCACTACCTCCCCCACCTCGGGTTCATATGGGCCCTAAACTTCCAGCCAGGATGTGGCCCTTGTCCCAATCAGAAGGTCAGGGCTTTGTGCTTGTTGTCTGTTCGCCCTGTCATTACTGGCCTCTTTGTTTTTTTCCTCTTTTTATATGTGCTGCATATAGATATTGGAAAATACCTGTCTGGATTTTTCTGCGTGAGAAGGTGTCCCTTTCTGCACAAAATCAATTCTGCTTACAACTCAGGCACCCCTGCACCATGAGCCAAAGATGCTTGCATGGGCACTAGGCAACCAAAAGTGCACCAGTGCCCGGAAAGCCGTATATTGGTAAATAAGATGCATTGCAGGGGAGGCGTAACGGAGACATGAGGAGAAATACATTCATTTTGTCTCATTTTTTCCTTTTTCTATGTTTGCTGCATTCTGCAGCGCACATAGAAAGAGGAAAATGCCTCTTGTGATTGTTCTTGTGCAGGACGGTGTCCAACGCTCTCCCAACACCCTTTTGGTACAAATGAAATTGAATGCCTGTGAATGGTCTGATTTAAAGAAAACTTTTGAAATTACAATATAATGGCGTTATTTGTTAATCAATAGTGACGAGCAGAATTACTATATCTCTTCTGCCACTTCTCTTGGTGGGTTGGAAGGTTGTTCCAAGTTTTTTAAGGCAGGGCAGAGATGCTTTTCTGTTTTAGTTTTCACACAGAGAGGTACTTTTACCTCTGGAGTCCAGTTGTGTTAGCTATTGACTCCTTTGGTACATGTTCCACTTTAGGGGGTGGTATCCCCCCTAACAGTAATGATATCCTTAGTGCTTGGGTGGGCAGAGATACTTTGACATCCTGCATGCCTGTGTTTTAGGAGTATCCTGAGGCTTCAGGGCTCTTTCCCTTCTTTAATTTTTAATCTATTTTGAGATTAAAGGAGATAATTCCTTGAGTATGCCCATAGGGATGCATGGGTTATGAACTCTACTTCAGCCCAATCTGAAGCTTCTAGGTCATTTCCTAAAAGACAGTCTACAGATAAGCTAGGTGACCCCACCACCTGCTGAGGGCCAGTAACTCCATCCCAACAAAGTTACACTACAGCTAAGGGGAGAGACTGAGTGAAGTTATTGACTTCAGTAACTTGGTACTTCTGTCCAAAGAGGTGCTGTGCAGGTGAAACCAAGTTTTCAGTAACTAAAGTGATACTGGCACCTGTGTCCTTATAGGCCTGGGCCTCAACACCATTCATCTGAATGTGCTACTTGTACTTATTCATATTAAGTGCCACCTGGTGAGACAGAAACTGTCTTGGGGGTCTCTATACCTACCACACTTTCTATTATGGACCCAAATGTGAACCCAAATACACCCTTGCTTTGACTACTGCCAGTAGTCCGGTCACGATTACTAGGGGCACTAGAAGTGGAAGTGGATGTAGTAGTGGTGGTAGGCTCAAGGGCTTTACCTGGGCAGGACTTGACTCCTGGCCTATGGCCTTTATTTCTGCACACATAGCACCAAGGCTTTTTAGTGTGTGCAGAAGAAGAAGAAGAGATTTTATTACCACCCCAGAGGGGTTTTGTTTACCTTTACTTTTGTCTTTGTCCCCAACCTTGTCCTGAGGCTTACCACCATCTTTCTTCTTTCCTTGTCACCCCCTGTATGAGCTTTTCTGTTCACTCACTCGCTCTTGTTCTGACCAATTTGTTTGCCTTCTTTCCCAATTCTTGGGGAGAGGTCAGATCTGAGTCTACAAGGTATTGGTGCAACAAGTCGGACACACACTTATTCAAAATATGCTCTCTCAACAGATTATATAAGCCCCCATAGTCAGACACTGTCACTGAAATGAGAGGAATAAGTGTTTCTTTGGCCAAATTTTGAGGTTTGCAAAGGATTCTGGGTAACAGAACCTGGTGAGAGCCCCACAAGTCACCCCATCTTGGATTCCCCCAGGTGTCTGGTTTTTTAAAATGTGCAGGTTTGGTAGGTTTCCCTAGGTGCCGGGTGAGCTAGAGGCCAAAATCTACAGCTAGGCACTTTGCAAAAAACATGTCAGATTTCAATGTAAAAATGTGATGTGCCATGTTGTGTTAGTTGTCGCAAGCATTAGGCCTACCTACGCATGTGAGGTACCATTTTTATCGGGGTTTTGGAGGAACAGGGAAGAGCAAAACAAGAAATGTGGGAATAATGTGATTTATTAGCTAAATTTGAGGTTTGCAGATGATTCTGGGTAAGAAACCACTAGGCGATCCATGCTAGTGACACCGCCCTGGACTCCCTCGGGTGTCTAGTTTTCAGAAATCTTTGGGTATGGTTGGTTTCCCTATATGGCTGCTGAGCCCAGAACCAAAAACGCAGGTGCCCCTCGCTGAAAAAACAGTTAGTTTTGTATCTGATAATTTTGATGTGTCCACATGGTGTTTTGGGGGCATTTCCTTCCGCAGGCACTAGGCCTACCCACACAAGTGCGGGACCATTTTTATCAGGTGACTTGGGGGAATGCTGGGTGGAACGAAATTTGTCGCTCCTCTCAGATTCCAGAATTTTCTGTCACTGAAATGTGAGGGAAAAGTGTATTTTTAGCCAAATTCTTTAGGTTTGCACAGGAATCTGGGTAACAGAACGTGGTGAGAGCCCCGCAATTTACCCCATCTTGGATTCCCCTAGGTATCTATTTTTAAAAAATGCACAGGTTTGGTAGGTTTCCTTGGGTCCCAGCTGAGCTAGAGACCAAAATCCACAACGAGGCACTTTGCAAAAAACAGCTCTGTTTTCTTTGGGAAAATGTGTTGTGTTTTGAGGCATTTCCTCTCGCGGACACTAGGCCTACCCACACAAGTGAAGTACCATTTTTATCGGGAGATTCGGGGAAAAGCTGGGTGAAAGGAAATGTGTGGCTCCTCTCAGATTCCAGAATTTTCTGTCACCGAAATGTGAGGAAAAAGTGTTTTATTGGCCAAATTGTGAGGTTTGCAAAGGATTCTGGGTAACAGAACCAGGTGAGAGCCCAACAAGTCACCTCATTTTGGATTCTCCTAGGTGTCTAGTTTTCAAAAATGCGCAGGTTTGGTAGGTTTCCTTAGGTGCTGGCTGAGCTAGAGGTCAAAATCCACAGCTAGGCACTTTGCAAAAAACAGATAGGTTTTCTTTGGGAAAATGTGATATGTCTATGTTGCATTTCCTGTCGTGAGCATTAGGCCTACCCACGCAAGTGAGGTACCATTTTTATTGACAGACCTGGGGGAACACAGAGTAGCAAAACAAATGTTATTGCCCCTTGTCTTTCTCTACATTTTTTCCTTCCAAATATAAGACAGTGTGTAAAAAAGACAGCTATTTGAGAAATGCTCTGTAATTCACATGCTAGTATGGGCACCCCGGAATTCAGAGATGTGCAAATAACCACTGCTTCTCTTTTTTTCTTTTTAAATCTGTTTATTAGTCATTACACTCACTCAACAGTACATTCGCTATTAATAATTTTGCGATCTGTTTACACACATTTATAAGCTTGTACAACGCAGTTGCGCAATGAGTTGCTAAAAGAAAAAAAAATCCAACTTGAAACTGTGCAATAACTAGTTAAAGTTGCAACTAAACATTGCTAATGTCATACCTAGTGCTGGCTACACCCATTGGAGGGTGGGGGGAAGACAAGAAGGATACAGCTATTGTGTATGGGGGGACAGGAAGTCATAGTGGAGCTATCAATTATGCATTGCGGGGCATGAAGGGGCGCAGAGCCAATCTAGTGATAAGCAAGTTAGGTATGGGTTGCATATAAGCATAGCCGCAGAAAAAGCATCCTAATATGTTACGTTGTTCCATTAAGGGAGGAGATGAGGATGTTAATACAGAAAGTGAGTGATGGAGGGGCAGCTGAGAGTAGCGTGATAAAGATATTAACCAAAACGGTAATACCTATATATGGTACCCAATTTAGGGGGGTATGTGTCATCCCTAGCTTCTATTGCTACCTCAAAAGTGTCCCAAACTTCGGGGCCATCCTGAATTAGGCCTTTGTGTTGTAATAAGCGAAGTGTCTGAGCTTCGGCTTTTGAGTGACTATGTAAGTCGCGGAGCCAAGCAGAATGGGATGGAACGTGTGGGGCTTTCCGGTGCGTAGCTATTAGGCGCTTGAAGACAACAAATGCTAGATCGATAAATCTGTGTAAATGTTTATCCTCTTTGGTACGGTGGCGTATGCCAAGTAAACCGGAGTATGGGGTCGGCAACAGGGTGTGGGACGAAATGTCTGCAGTGGCGTCCATAACGCAGTGCCAAGCCGAGTTTATTGAGTGGCAGCTCCAGACCATATGGTAAAAGTCTGCTGCCGGAGTAGCGCATCTGGGACATGACGGGTTTGTGCTTGGGTATATTCTTTGGATGCAGGCCGGGGATAGATATGAGTGGTGAATATAATTGAATTGGGTATTACGCAGTCGAAGATTGCGGGATATTGACTTGATCATTGTGAGAGCCGCGACCCAGGTTTTTTGTGGTAATGGTGAAGGGAGGACGGAGTCCCAGCGTGCCTTAGCAATCGGCAGGGTAGAGCAAACTGCTGCTAGTAGTTCTTTATATAGTTTAGTTATGATGCCTTTTGGGCTACCTATGGTAAGAATGGTGGTAAGTAATTGGGACAAGCCTCTATGACCGCGAATGAGTGGACGCTGACAGGGAAGCCAGGAAGTTCTCAATCGGCAGAACGTTGGACGCTGGTGCCGGGTGGCTCGTGTCTTGGATTTGCTCGGCTGCGGAAGTGCGAGCCGCGGACCGCGGACACGTGCTGCTGCGGCGGTTTGGGGGTGCCGCTAGCTGGGGAGGACTGCTTTTTCGCCGGTGTGTGTTCCGGCTGAGGCAGCCCATCCTGCTCCCTTCCAGTGCCACTTTAGCTGTTTTGGTGCGGACTGGGCGGACTGGGTGCCAGAAGGAGCGCCAGAAGGAGTTCTGCTGCCCTGTCTCGCAGACCGGGTGAGCCGGGGGTCTCGCTGCTCCTGCTGTTCCCACCGTACCCTGGCCGGATCTTGTTGTGCGGGTCACCTTTTGGGCACTTGGCCATCCCCCGCTTCTGTCCTCTGCTCCAGCTCCGGCTCCAGCCCTGGTGCTGGTGTTTCGTCGCCCTTGCCTCGCCCAGCCCCACCCCTGCCTCAGCTCTAGCCTCGGACCTGAGTGACCACGACTTCCCTGAGAAGTTCCAAAGATGTCATGCGCTCGGCTGCCCAATCATCTCTTCCCTTTTGGAGAAATGAGGCACTGCTAGTTAGCCGGAGCAAACCGGGTTTAGGGTGACAGTGGTCCTTCTAAGTGGGTCCGACTCAGTCCTCCACACCGTGAACGATCCTGCTGCCTAGAAATCCAGTAGTCTCATTTAGGATAATGAGAGCCCACGCGACAGTGCTGCTGGTGGTCCGGTTGGTCCGGTTGGTGGCTGGTGGTTGGTGGTTGCCTGGTCTACGTGGCCTCCGAGGAGTTGGTGTTCAGGAGATTGGAGATTGGAGACAGGAAAATAAATGAAGAACTGGAAAAAGAGGTGACTCTAGGTGACTTTAGACCCCGGTGGATCCGGTGATCGCGAGTGATTGCGAGTGCCCTGCATAAACCAACGCAAGTAAGCGGCCTTACCAACCTGTCATTCACCTGTTATTTACCTGCTATTTCTCTACTAATCTAACTAAAGACATTTGAGACCAGTAGCTGAAGGGGGGCGGAGAGGATCAGAGGAGGACCAGAGGAGCTGATGTTAACGGTGCCGGAGGGATAAACACCATTCGTGTACTGCGCCTTTGTGTGCAGCATATTGTGTGTATATTGTGTGCCTCCGCAAAAGCATTCTACATCCTAGAGAACAATCTACAGAGACTAGAAACCGCTGAAGCCGCTGAAGTTGCTGGTCTGTCCACACAGCAGGAGTTAAAAAAAAAATATATATATATGTTCTACCTCCATTACTGAGGGGGTAGAACAAGAAAACAGCAAAAGTGAAAGCAGAAGGGCAGAGAGCCCGGAGTGCATAGGAATCGAACAAAGTATAAGAACAACCATGTGCGTGGACAATACAATAGCCCCGGTTCTCGCACCTCGGACAAAAGTAAAATACTGCTCTCAGGTTAGCCCTGGAAACCACAACCTCAGTAGCCAGCCTGGGTGGGTCACTGATTCGCTTGCCCTTCCGCGCCCAGTGCTTGACCTGGAAACTAAAGGAAAAAGGGATAATTGGCCTCCAAAAAGGCAACCTTATGAAGAAAATAGGAACAAAGAGTTGCAACTTGGGAGGGAAAAAGGCCAGGTAGAACGAACATTGACTAGTTGGGCAGCTACCACTTATAACAAACAGAAGGAAGATAATCAACTTCAAGGAAGACGGTCGCAGGGAGGTGGCGGGCATACCGAGATCCGCACTGAAATAACTAAAGAGCTTGAAGCCACGATCACGTTTATCCCTGAGTACTCCTCAAGAGGAAGTCATGACATCCTGAACAGGACTAATATCCTATATTAGTCCTGCCAGCTTTGCCAGCTTTGCAGAACGTAACAACTAAAGACCTCCTCTCAGTAAGATTCATACAAAGAAAAGATTTAGAGAATGGGGAATCAACAGAAACAGTCTGGGCTTCACCTTGGATAGCAGAACAGATCCTAAAATGTTCTAACATGATGAAGAGCTGGGGAATATTTACTGCTATTCCACAAAAGGAACCATATCCAACAATATTTCTTGAAAAATCTCCAAAGCAAAACATGTCGGGTAGGCAAGAGGTAAAAGGCAATTCTGGCTAGATACTCGAGGGAGCAATTAGCTCCAAACAACTCCCTGAACGAATAAATCTGAGCAATATGAGGTTCTGCCTGTTGGCCAATTCCCCTAGAAACAGTAGGGGCAACCCCCCACAGTTGCAGAATTATGAAGATCAACCATCTAGAAGCTTGTAGCAAAAAATGGACGGCTTGAACACAAAAGATAGAACTAGGCCCACATTAAACATTTTAAGCTGGAACATTGCAGGCTTAAAAAGTAAAATGGAAGATAAGGACTGGGTTGAATCCATTAAAAAACAAGACATCAGCTGCTTCCAAGAAACTTGGTCTACTAATGCCATTGACCTAGAAGGGTTCTCCACTTTCCATTCACCTGCTATCAAACAAAAAAAAGGAAGACCATCGGGAGGCCTGATCATTTGGATCAGAACTTCACTACTGGGAAACTCCGTAGTAACTCATGCTGTATTAAGCAAGGAAATCCAGACGCTTGCAGTAAAATATGAGGAGTGGTCACTCGAAAGAGTAAATGTGTATTTCCCTCCTATTAGCTGGGTCCAAGTCATGCCAGGTGTGCGGCTCATTAAGGAACATATCTTAAACAAAAGAACTAAGGGTTGGAGGAACCCAGCACTAGGTCATACGAACAACCGCTCTCCCCAGCTTTGTACCTTTTTACTGATATGCAGTGATTTCAACACTAAACCCCATTCTATCCTCTGGGATGAACAAGTAGTAGAGGAAGATCACGTTTGGAATATTCCAACGCCCCTCATCCAACGTTGTCAAGACTCCAAGAAACGAGAATTAATCTTTGAAGCATTAATAGAAGGAGGAATCCGCACATTAAACGGAAGAACAAATTCAGATAGAACTTTCTAATCTACCTTTCGAACTGGAAAAAGGCAAAGTATAATCGATTACATGGCAATAAACATCGAAGCATGGCATTATGTCATCGATATGGAAATAAGGGACAGGATCGAGAGTGACCATGACCCATTGCTAATGGAGATAGTCCATCCGGACACGAGCCCAGGGAAGGCTGAGTCTCCATTTAACGGAAATAGCTTAACAATAACCATGAGACCAAATAGGAAAAACATATTAAGGTCAAATCTGGATGAATCTTATATGAGCGTACCTAGTCAAACCTAGTTGCTATCACTCAGCATGTTTTTAAACCTACCAGTTAACTAAGCTTTACCACTCCTGCATAATTTTAATAATCTGCTATTACAAACAACAAAGGAAAGGACCAAGCATCTTCAAACTAATCCTAATACGATGGAGGGCTGGTTCGATGAAGAGTGTTTGAAACTAAAAAAGACCTCGGCATTTGAACGACTTTAATGAGCAACATTTTTATGAATGCAGGTAACAGTACAAAAAATTACTGAGATACAAAAGGAAGATATTCCCACATTAGCTCTGGAAAATTCTACTGCAGGCAATATCGGCAGGAAACTGCAAAAAGTTTTGGGAGATAGTCAGGTGGGGATGCGAAGGTCCTTCGAAAAACCTAGAACTGAATATCAACCCACAACTCTGGGTAAAGCACTTTACCGCCTTGTATTAGGAAGAGGTCAAGACAGCACCCGGGAGTACTAATAACTTAAACAGTCTTACTCAAGGGCTGGAAGGCAGTAATCAAAGATCAAGTAAGGTACTTCCACTTCAAATGACCTATGTAGTACCATCATAATGGCTTGTTAGATCGATAAATGAAACCCAGAATGAATTAGTCCCTAACGAATTCCCTAGCACAAATTCTATGCAAGTAAACCATGCCATTCCACGTGCAATGGAGTTAATACCGGAATTCAGTGAGAAAGAGATTAAACAAGTTATTCTCCTCCAAAAGCCGTACAAGGCTGCAGGCCCAGACGGTATCCCTTCAAACGTTTATCGTAACCAGCTAACGTTATGGCTACCTGCTCTAGCCCGTCTATTCAACAGTGTTTGGCACCACGAGGTAATCCCTACTTCTTGGAAGAAATCAATAATTGTTCCAATTCACAAAAAAGGGCCTCAGAACATGGTCTGCAATTACAGGCCTATCTCATTGCTTGATAGTGTTGGCATTTTTTTGCCAAACTGATTCAGTTGCGCCTAGACCATTGGCTAGGGGATGGAGATTTAGGGGCATATTTATACTCCGTTTGCGCCGAATTAGCGTCGTTTTTTTCGACGCAAATTCGGCGCAAAACTAACGCCATATTTATACTTTGGCGTTAGACGCGTCTAGCGCCAAAGTATGAGGAAAGAGCGTCATTTTTTTGCGTGAACGCCTTCCTTGCGTTAATGAGATGCAAGGTAGGCGTTCCCGTCTAAAAAAATGAGTGCGCCGCAAATGCGTCGTATTTATACTCCCGGGCAAAAATGACGCCCGGGAGTGGGCGGGGCAAAAAACCCCGCATTTGCGCCGGATTTTAGCGCCTGGGTCAGGGCAGGCGTTAAGGGACCTGTGGGCTCAAAATGAGCCCACAGCTGCCCTCCCATGCCCCCAGGGACCCCCCCCTGCCACCCTTGCCCACCCTAGGAGGACACCCAAGGATGGAGGGACCCACCCCAGGGACATTCAGGTAAGTTCAGGTAAGTAGAATTTTTTTTTTTTATATATTTTTTTTTGGCATAGGGGGGCCTGATTTGTGCCACCCTACATGCCTCAATGCCCAATGACCATGCCCAGGGGACATGGCCATTGGGCAAGGGGGCATGACTCCTGTCTTTACTAAGACAGGAGTCATGTAAATGGCGTCTGGGCGTCGTTAAAAATGGCGCAAATCGGGTGGAGGCGATTTTTTGCGTCAACCTGACTTGCACCATTTTTAAGACGCCCTAGCGCCATTTTTCCCAACGCCGGCGCTGCCTGGTGTACGTGTTTTTTTTCCACGCACACCAGGCAGCACCGGTCTGCTTGCGCCGGCTAACGCCATTCAATAAATACGGCGCCCGCATGGCGCTTCAGAATGGCATTAGCCGGCGCAAAACTTTTTGACGCTAAACTGCGTTAGCGCAGTTTAGCGTCAAAAAGTATAAATACGGGCCTTAATATCAACACATCAAGCTGGTTTTAGGAGAGGCCAAAGCACAACAGATCAACTTTTTAAGTTGAACATGATCTGCGCTAAATACGCCACCCTAAAAGATTGTCCATTATATTTGGTCTTTGTGGACCTTCAAACAGCCTTTGACAGCGTAAATCGCCAAACATTATGGCAGTTATTGTCGGAAATGGGTATACAGGGAAAACTTTTAAGGCTGTTAATTCTACTGCATACAGGAAATACTGCCAGGGTCAGATATACTACGTGAAATGATTACACGGCAGAAATTCCAATACAGCGAGGCGTAAAACAAGGCTGCGTTTTGGCCCCAACCTTATTCAATTGCTATATAAATGAAGTAAGTCAAGACCTGAGGAAATTAAGGGGCATATTTATACTCTGTTTGCGCCGAATTTGCGTCGTTTTTTTCGACGCAAATTCGACGCAAAACTAACTCCATATTTAGACTTTGGCGTTAGACGCGTCTAGCGCCAAAGTTCATGGAGTTAGCGTCATTTTTTGTCGTGAACACCTCCCTTGCGTTAATGATATGCAAGGGAGGCGTTCCCGTCTTAAAAAATTACTCCGAGGCATGTGCGTGGTATTTATACTCCCGGGCAAAAATGACGCCCGGGAGTGGGCGGGGCAAAAAACCCCGCATTTGCGCCTCTTTTTAACGCCTGGGTCAGGGCAGGCGTTAAGGGACCTGTGGGCTCTGAAGGAGCCCAGAGGTGCCCTCCCCTGCCCCCAGGGACACCCCCTGCCACCCTTGCCCACCCCAGGAGGACACCCAAGGATGGAGGGACCCATCCCAGGGAAGAAAAGGTAAGTTGTGGTAAGTATTTTTTTTAAAAAAAAATTGTGGCAAAGGGGGGCCTGATTTGTGCCCCCCTACATGCCACTATGCCCAATGACCATGCCCAGGGGACATAAGTCCCCTGGGCATGGCCATTGGGCAAGGGGGCATGACTCCTGTCTTTGCTAAGACAGGAGTCATGTTGATGGGGGATGGGCGTCGTAAAAAAATGGCGCAAATCGGGTTAAGACGATTTTTTTGCCTCAACCTGACTTGCCCCATTTTTTAGACGCCCATACGCCATTTTCCCCTACGCCGGCGCTGCCTGGTGTACGTCGTTTTTTTTCACGCACACCAGGCAGCGCCGGTCGGCTAACGCCGGCTAACGCCATTCAATAAATACGGCGCCCGCATGGCGCTTCAGAATGGCTTTAGACGGCGCTAAATTTTTTGACGCAAAACTGCGTTAGCGCAGTTTTGCTTCAAAAAGTATAAATATGGCCCTAAATCTGGATGTGCCAAAACTAGCCAATGAAAGTATACCTATCCTGCTCTTTGCTGATGACGCTGTATTACTGGCAAGAACGGAGATAGCAATGCATTAACTACTTAGGGGTTTCAAATCATTTTGCACCTTAAGGAGCATGGTAATCAATGAGGGGAAAACAAAGTTTATGATTCTTAACCAAAAACAGACAATGCAATCGACTTTTAGGGCAAACAACAAGCCTTTGGCCCGAGTGGCTACTTATCACTACCTGGGTTGCAGACTGGACGAAAAACAGACATGGAAACCACAAATTTATAAAAGTAACATCTCCTTGGTCCAACAAGCTGGAGCGGTACTCAGATTCGCAAAAGCTACAGGCAACCATTCTGTGGGTTCTGCACTGCTTGCATATAAAACAAAAGCAAGGGCCGCAGCACTTTACAGCGCAGAGATCTGGGGATTTAGAAAGACTCCATCAATACAAGTAACCGAGAATAATTTGTTACGCCGATTACTTTGTTTAGGCAATGCCACACCAATGAATGCAATAAGAATTGACCTACAAATGAGAAAGGTTGAGGACTACATTGCTCTGGCTCCAATAAGATACTGGATCCGTATTTGGGCAAAAGAGAAACTCAAACCATATAGAGATGTACTTATGGACATCATGAAGCTACAAAGTCATCGGAAATTGCCCTGGTTCAAACGCATCTCAACCACCCTGGCTGCTATCGGCCAGGAAGACCTCTGGCTCCATCCAGGAAAAATCAGAAGGCCTAGTTTATCTGTCATAAAAAAGGCATACTGGGAGCAAAAGACTCAGAGTATGTGTGAGACACTTAGCCCTTTATTTAAGGGTTACATTTTGTTTAACCAGGAGCTTAAAACAGCAATTTTCATAGACAGTATATATCCGGAAGTAAAAAGGGTTCTCTATTTTAAATTTCGCATGGGCGGTGACCAACAGATGGCAATCCGTCCCTCCGGGTAGATTAGAATGTTGTCCATGTCTTCACTTTCCCACTTTCTTTTATTATGTCACTTCACGCTCAAACTCCGCAAACTATATTTACGTCCACTTTTTAGATCATACGGAGTTAGGAAGTGCAATGAGGCGGAAGTGTTATGTATGCGATCAGACGAGAAACACATTGTGACAAAGGTTTCAACTTACATATTGGAAGCATGGAAGTTACGTTTATCAATGCACCCACAGTTGGCACAAGTATAATTGCTTGTGTTATCCCATAGCTATTATTAGCTTGGGAAATTGGTGCAGGTTGTTGTAAATCTGGGCTAGGTCCTGGGCTACTACTAAACTGTTGGTAGGCACCGTAAGGTCCCAAATGATTAGTGCCAGAATAAGATATTTAAATTTTAGATTTATAATGTTTTTCTAGAATAAGTTAAGAGTTTTATGCAAATTATGGTCATAGACCAAGTTTTATGATAATGCAGGGCAAATCGGATACATTTTGGCACATGTTAAATCAAAAATTCAAGTACAGTTTTTTTCTTTCTATTGAGACGTTTTATTTAATGCGATTTTTACAGAGTGTGATGGATTGGTATTTATTGTGTGTTATTGTTATGGCCGGATAGGCTGACAACAATTAAATATATAAATGGAAATAAAAAATAAATGGTAATTGGGACTCAGCAGGTTCGGTGTTGCAAGAACCCCAGAGGTTATTGAGTAGCCGCTTGATGGCACTATATGTCAGAAAGGCAATGTGCATAACACCAGCGGACACTAGTTCCGCAAAGGTATGCATTGTGGAGCTGGAGTAGAAATCGCCCACATTCAGTGTGCTTATATTCTGTGTGTCATGGTGTGATAAAAGTATTTGGGTGCCTGGCAATTGAAACAGCGGTAATAAAGGGGAGTAAGGAAGAGAGGGGGTCTTACTTTGAACGTATCTACGCCAGCAGAAGCGAGCTGCTTCCAACAATATGGGTTTTGAGGGTAGGAGGTTAGGGCCAGATAACAGTGAGGACAGTATTGTTTGCGGGGCTATATATGTTTGCAACATTATGCCTTCGGGAGGAGGGTGTCCTGAAGCCATGTGGATAACCACAACAGCTGAGCAGCTGCATAGTATCTTTCGAAGTTAGGCATGCCCAGACTGCCCGCCTCTTGCAGGTATTGTGTTATAGCTAACGCTACTCTGCGTCTATCTTTGCCCCAGAGCAGGTCAGTTAATAATGAGTGCAGTTTACAAAAGAACGAGCGTGGAAAGCATAGTGGAAGGGCAGTAAAATAATATAAGAACCTGGGGAGGATGAGCATTTTGGCTATTACTACTCGACCCATAGGGGATAGAGGAAGTGAGCTCCAAAACGACAATGAGTTGCGGGTGGAACTGAGTGCTCTGTCAATATTGCCCTCTTTTAGATCGGCAATGGAGTTATAAATTTGTATCCCGAGATATTTAAAGGTAGTATGTGACCATGGTAGTTTATATTGCGGTAATGCCATGTGAAGGTCATTTGGTATGGGGGTAAGGGGGAAGATACTTGACTTGGACCAGTTGACATGTAAACCAGAGGCTAGAGCAAAGGGTTCAAGCATTTGCAACACCTCTACCATAAGGGGGAGTGATTACGCAGGTATATCAGGGCATCATCTGCGTATAAGGATATAATATGATGTGTGTTAGATTCAGGGGTGCCCCATATATGTGCGTAGCTAGGTAGTTTAATTGTTAATGGTTCCATGGCTATAGCGAATAATAAAGGAGACAATGGACAACCTTGTCTGGTACCTCTGCCTATGGGGAATGCTTCAGAGATAGTGCGTCCATTTTTGACACGAGCTGTGGGCGTGGAGTAGAGCGTTTTGATCCAACTAATGAAACCGGGGCCGAAACCAAACGCTTTGAGTGTGCGTAGAAGATAATCCCATCTTAACGTATCAAACGCTTTTTCAATGTCTAGAGAGAGGGCCACCACTTCTGATTCTGTATTACTGTGCATTATGTGGAGCAGCCTTCTAATATTTAAGATGGTGCTTCTCCCTGGAATAAAGCCAGACTGATCATAGTGTATTAAGCTTGATAAGTAAGGGAATAGCCTGTTTGCCAATATTTTCCCCAATAATTTGCAATCTGTGTTGAGGAGAGAGAGCGGCCTGTATGATTTAACGTCAAGAGGATCACGGCCCGCCTTTGGGAGGACAACTATTAGAGCTTCGCGCATGGAGTCTGGCAGTTGTAATTTATTGCGCGCTTCGTTAAATACCTCTATGAGTGGTTTTAGGAGGTGGGTAGCATGGGAGTTAAAATACTCTACCGGTAGGCCATCCGAGCCAGGGGTTTTGCTACGTGCTATTTGTGCCAGAGCTGAGCGCAGCTCTTCTATAGTAATGGGACCGTCTAAAGTGGCAATATTGTCAGTAATGTGTTGGTTTTGGGAGACGAGTAATAATATGTCAGTTAGTTGCTGCTCCGACGGGGGGAGGAGGCGTGTTAAGGGCACGATAATATGTGGAGAAGACTTTGTTAATACCTGCTTGGGTGTTGACAATGACGTCGGGGTTCAGACGTATCGCACCAATGGGTGATGGTTGCGAGGGTTGACGGGTCAGCCACGCTAACAGTCTGCCTGATCTATCCCCTTCAGCGTGTTGTCTTGTCATGTAGTGTCTGTAGTTGTGCTTATATAGTCTGGTGTCTACTTCTCTATGGGCAACTCTAAGCGAATTCAGTGTTGCTAGTGTGGACTCGTTGTTGGAGACCTCAACCTCTGCTTTCCGGAGTTTTACCTCCAAATCTTGTAGTTCTTTGGTTAGTATCCTTCTTACCCCCACTGTGGCCACAAGGCAATGTCCGCGTATTACCGCTTTGTGGGCATCCCACTCTATAGCGCGGGATGAGGTTCTATTTTTATTCAGTGAGAAGTAATCAACCAGTCGCTTGGACATTTCTGCGTGAAAGGGGGATGTCTAAGAGAGCTTCTGACTGCAATCGCCATGTTGGTATACGAGTGTGCATGTGGCCCCAGGCCATTATTGCACAGAGAGGGTTGTGATCTGATATGGTGCGCGCTAGGTATTCGGACGAGCACACTTTCTGAATTACGGCTGCGGATACAAAAATCATATCTATTCTGGTATGTAGCTTGTGTACAGAGGAGTAGTAAGAATATGCACGGTGGGTGGGGTGCGCGGTGGGTGGGGTGGCCCATCCTCCAAATGTCTCTCAAGCCGTTATTAGAGGCCCAGTTTGCCAGTGCTTGTGAGGCACGATTGGATGAGGCCGTGGTGAGTGGGGGAAATGAACGGTCTATTTGAGTATCTAGGACGCTGCTAAAGTCGCCCCCCCATATGCACTCTAGTGTGGGGTCACTGAGATTGCCAGTGGTGAGCGTGCTCAGGAAATCACGTTGATTTCAATTTGGGGAGTATAGCGCTACCAAAGCTAAGGGGGACCCGTCAAGGACGCCTTCTACTATTACGTGTCTACCATTTGGGTCGCATTGTGTGAGAGATATGATAAATGGGACCCCAGGAGCAATCCAGATCGCCACCCGAGCGAAAAATGAGGAAGTGGTGCCGTGCAATTGACCTTTCCATTTTGAGCATGTGCTTTCCAACGTGGATTTAGAGAGATGTGTCTCTTGTAGTATGACTATGTGTACCTGATGCCTCTTAAGAAAGGTGTGAATCCTTTGCCACTTACGCGGCGTTGCCATACCTTTAATATTCCATGTGAGTATCTTATATTTCAAGATACCTTGTTGATTTTGGGAGGCCATGAGGCTATTATAGCTTTAGCAAAACCAGAGAGATGTATGTCCTCCGTCCCCATTATGGAGATATTGTGACGATTACCCACCAAGGCTAGCCAGTAAATATCCGTAATGTTGTAAGATGTAAACCTATTACTATGGTAAATATGACATGCGCGTTTGCTACTGTGTTTGCGACTAACTAACGTGTGACAAAACCAACAACCAAAAATAATGCACTCAAAAACAATATATAACAACTGAAATAATAAAAAATAGAAAAAAATTCCAGCGATTGCCGGCTTGGAAGAACAGTCCATATGGAGCAGGGGGGTGCCGAAGGGCATTAGTTCAAAGTCATGGATTTACCCTGCCCGAGTTACTCATGGTGCAGAGTGCGCCGCCCAAGAACACAAGCGGGATACGCGCCGCAATAAAGGATCGGTGGTGCCGCCAGGCCGCTACTGAACAGACGAGGGGGGAAGCCATATTGTTGTATCTGAGGAGCAGGAGTAGGTGGTGCTTAATTGAGTTAGCAAATGTCATCTGCTGTGCGCAGAGTGAGAGTAGGACCTTGTGTGGATTCTGCTGAGTCAGAGTTTGCGTCATGTTCCGGATCCCCGTCAGTTTGTGTGGACAGGGCTGTTAGCGACGTCTTAACAAATCTAGATGTGGCCTGCAGGAGCAGGGAGCGTTCGGTTTGTGACTGTTCAGGTGAGGGTTTAATGCCTTGTTTTTGCGTTGACTACGCCTTGTCATGGGATAAGACCAATTTTCACCCAGGGTGCTTGTGTCTATCAGGTCGGCAAGGCCCTTGGCATGCAGCCAGGTCCAGGCATCTTCCAGAGTAGTGAAGAAAAGTGTCCGAGTGTCATCTTGTACCGGAGTCTGGCTGAGAACATCAACGCATACTTTATGTTATTTTTGCGGAGGCATACCTTAACACGATAAAAAGAGCTCCGCTTCTTCTGAACTTCTGCTGTAAAGTCTGGATAAACTGTAATCTCTGCGTTTTCGAAGCGTATCGGTCCAGATTTGCGAAATAACTGTAAGATGAGGTCTCTATCTCGATAGTTAAGGAGTCTTGCTATCAACAGGCGAGGCTGTGAGCCAGGTGGAGGGGGCCTGCCGGGGACTGTGTGGGCACGTTCGACGGAGAAGAACTTCGGGATATTCTCTTTAAGAATTGTGTCCGTAAGCCATTGTTCTATGAATAATTCTGTGCTGGGACCCTCGACGCGCTCAGGGAACCCCACCAGGCGCGGGACCTGTCATCTGCATCTTCAGCTCTGTTTTGAGAGGTCCACCTCCGTTGTTAAAAGAGCCAGTTGCGATTGGAGATCTTTCACAGTCCGGGGGAGGGCTGCAGAGTCTTTTTCTAGTTCGGACACCCTGTCAGCCAATGTGTGTTGATCAGTACGAAGTATGTTGAGGTCTTCTGTTACCGAGCCTATTTTGGCTTCTAGGGTGGTCTTGGTGTCTAGAATGGCTTGCAATATCTTTTCAAACTGTGACGTCTGAGATTGTAAGGTAAGTTCCAACCTCTGCAAAGCCAATTGCATGGTGGCGTGGGCCTCAGAGGAGGGAGGGGTGTCAGGGTCCATTCTGCCCAGAGGTGCACGTGGGGTTTTTGGTTTGACCATTTGGCAAGTGCGGTTACGAGTGGTCATTAACGAGTAGGGTCGGTTGGAGGCGATGCGGGCAGGGCGAGCAAAGGAGCAATCTGCGACATAGAAGAGGTACAGAACCAGAGGGCTGCAGATAGCTATTGAAGGCCAGAAGTGAAATACCAGCGACAATGGGGGGGTACGCGAAATTTGAGAGACGCCTCTTCCGCCTTCGGGGCGAGTGTACAGGTTTGTGATGAAGAGATTATCTGGCTAGTTCCCAGTGGCTAGCAGAGTACTTCAGCGCTTTGTCGCGTGCCCGTCATGCCTCACGATTCCAGGCAGTGGAGGGGTCAGGCGTGTTATGCTTCTGCAACCACATAAAATAGCCAAGCCCAACAGCCATACATGGCCGACGCAGCAATAGATGAGCACAAAGTGACGTGTACCTCCGGGTTAGGAGGCGCACCACAGTACAGTCCGGCATGGGCGCTGAGGTCAAACAAAGCAAGAGTAGGCCAGTGATAGATGGTAAGCAATGGCCTAATGTATTGGCTATTGCTTGTGCAGCTTAGGGATTGTGACGCTGGTGGGAAATTATATATAGAGTCTGGTGGGGTGGGGGCCTTGTTGGGGCTATAGCTGCCCCAAGTTCATTGGTCCGGGGGGGAGGTGGTGAACACATTTGTGCACTGCGACTCGATAAATGTCGCCGAAAGGCTCACCTCACTTTTCCGTCGCGTCCAGTTTCCCTCTGCGCTCTTGACCTCCGACTGCATTCCTACCGCCTCACCACTCCTGTGGTGAAGCTCGGACAGGTACTGGGCGAGGTCTCGGGTTTGTGGAGTCTTCGGTGGAAGTGGAGATCCAGGTGCTGCACTGCGTGTCTGCAAAACGACCTCCGCTAGGCCGCCATGCTAAAATGCCCCCTCCAGGCAGGCCACAGCAACCCCAAGCCTTGGGGCACAGCAGAATATCAGGCGCCCCCACCCAGTAAGCGGGAGGGCCGGGGTGCCACCACCAACGGTAGCAACCACACACGGAGGTTAGTAAAATTGTAGGCCTGCTCCGGCAGGCTTCGATGTGTGGGGCGTGGCACCGTGGCGGATCAGCCTCGCCTGGCGCCACCACCCCAAAATGACACTTAAGGGCTAGCGCCCTATTCCGGTGCCATGAATGAGGCCAGAGCACGCACGACACGGCCTCCGGGCCGGCCGCGGATCCGAGCCCCGGCCCCGGTAAGCGGGGGGGCGGGGCACCACCACCAGCGGCGGTAACCTCACACAGAGGTTAATAGAATTGTAGGCCTGCTCCAACAGGCATCAGTGTATGGGGCGCGGCACCGCAGCAGGACAGTCTCGCCCGGCGCCGCCGCCCCAAAATGTCCACTAAGGGCTGGCGCCGGATCCCAGAACCTCAAATGAGGCCGGAGCCCGTGCGACACAGTCTCCGGGCCGGCCGTGGACCCAAGCTCCGGCTCCAGGTCCCAGGAGGTGTAACGCGACTCCCGCGGTGAGTATGCAGGCCGCAGCCGCGGGAGCAGACCCAGCAGCCCGGACGAACGCTCGCCGCCTGCAGAGCGGCTGCGGCAGCCGGTGTACAGCTACGGCCGCCGGTGCGGGCTTCGGGCAGCAAGATGGGCGATGCCTGTCCCCCTTAAAAGGAGGTGCAGGTGCCGCTGACTGGATGTTTATGCGGGCGAGGGATCAGAGCTGCAGTTTATGCTGCCGCTCCGGTCGCCATGTTGGCCACACCCCCCATAACCACTGCTTCTCAACACCTTATCTTGTGCCCATTTTGGAAATACAAAGGTTTTCTTGATACCTATTTTTCACTCTTTATATTTCAGCAAATGAATTGCTGTATACCCGGTATAGAATGAAAATCCATTGCATGGTGCAGCTCATTTATTGGCTCTGGGTACCTAGGGTTCTTGATGAACCTACAAGTCCCCACAACCAGAAGAGTGCAGCAGACGTAACAGTATATTGCTTTAAAAAATCTGACTTTGCAGGAAAATGTTACAGAGTAAAACATTGAGAAAAATGGCTGTTTCTTTCACCTCACTTTCAATATTTTTAGATTGAGTGTTAGCGTTCGGCCTGCTGTATACTAAAGTATACAATAGAGTGAGTTCCAGTGTTTTGATTTGTTAGTTGCAGTGTCCTTCAAAAATCCTTGCTTGCTAGTGGTCAGTTCTGCCTCTTTGTCCTGCCTTTTTTCACTTAGGGAGCAGCACAAAGTACTGTTTAATTACGCTATGTCCTGTTTATCTCTTCTGAAATATACTTTTTCTTTCAGTATTGGCCTGTTTGCCTTGCACTGTGGGTGTGTGTTCAGTCCCTCCTCCCCACCAGCTCCCTCTGTAAACATAAACCAATATCAGAGGGGTGCTTTTCCAGGGCCAGCTCACCCTCGTTCTCTTCCTCTTGTTATTTTCAGTCTGTGTGGCAATAAATGTCCAGTCAGTAATTTACAACGCTATGAGCTCTAACTCGAGCAAACACAAGACTATTGCATTCCAAATGCTTGTTTACTTTCTTTCTCGTGCCCCGTCTCTCCACTCTTTGTTTAGCACTGTAACACTCTCAGATTCGACGCCCACTTCGTACCATGAAGGAGTGGTTCATGGACAGTGTCTCCTAGTCTACTGTAATTCTATCTGATGGGTGGCGCAATCTGGCCACTGTGTCGTTAAGTAAACGTTTGTGTATGTTAGAGGGAAGAATAGGTGCGTATGCACCTTCACTCTCAGTGATGTACTGTGTTCCTTACCAGCTAGAGGGCTGCTTTGCGCTACTCTCGGTGCCAAGCACAGATAAAGGCCTCTGGGACAAGCCACACTGCTGACCACGAGCCCGGCACATGTGGAAGCGACACTCCGAGCCCTAACCCACTTGAAGGTGTGTGACTGAGACTACGTGGCCCGATCTCCCACTCTATGATAAAGCGCTTGAGTGCCCTCCGGCCATGTTTGCTCTATAGAAAAATATGAAAATAAACAAACACAATAATAAACTATGAGTCCAAGTTCATCTGACCCTGAAACCCTCACACTGTCTCTGGCGGTTAAAGTTGACGCCTCTGGACTCTCTCCTCCAGCTCAAATGCTTCAGTGCCTCGCAGCTGCTTTCACATTCAGCTGCTGGCTTAAGCTGTTCACTGCGCTCTGGCACACGCTAGCATGCCACAGGACGGGGCTATTTCAGACCATTTGTTGCCAAAAGAGCTAGCACTGGAAGTGAGGAAGTAACCACCAGCTTGGCGCACCTAAGTCAGCGAGGCCTTGTCGGCAGCCGTCAGTTTTATATCTGCCCTTAAGCTCGCCCCTATCGTAGGATGTTAAATGCATGTAGAGACAATGGGCCTGATTCTAACTTTGGAGGACGGTGTTAAACCGTCCCAAAAGTGGCGGATATACCACCTACCGTATTACGAGTTCCATAGGATATAATGGACTCGTAATACGGTAGGTGGTATATCCGCCACTTTTGGGACGGTTTAACACCGTCCTCCAAAGTTAGAATCAGGCCCAATGACTCTTACTTACAACTTTCTATTGTTCCTTTTTAAACCCATGCTTATAACTACGCAGCTGTATTTAATTCAGTTCTAAATGTTACCGCTCGGCCACGCATCCTGCTGCTCCATTTGTTAGAGCACAGCCAGCCTTGCATATTAGGGCACACCCATGTGGTCTTCATTTCTGAATACTACAACACAGCCTTCATTGCATAGTACATCTGTGTGCCGTATACCTAGGGCCACTGGCATTATGTGGCAGGGAAGGGTCAAATTATGCTGCAGGCTTGATTAAATTATGCGGCACATTACGCAGCATTATGCAAAAAAAATTGAGAGTGCTACTTCATTTTTAGGGTCGAGCGCAAAGCGCTCTGTCCCTGCTGTAATCTCTCTATGGGCTTGTAACCATGCCCACCGCACACCCATGAGTTTGGTTAGTTTATGGGCTTGCCTTTTAAAATTCGCTTGATTTCATTAGTGAAAGGAATGCATTTGTCATGCCTTTTCCAATGTTTAGCCCGCCTCGAGCGCATTGGCCAAGTACTGAATACATTCAAGGCTCCAAGTTTTACATATGGTTTCAGGACTACTTTTTTCTATTTGTTTCCTACACAGCGTGGTCTCACTGGGCAGTAGTCAAGCGCTTTGCATGACATCGACCCTTTTACATTGATAATTTCATTTTTGCTGATAATAGTTTTGATTGTGAACAAACTATTGTTTTACTTTTTATTTTCAATTTATGTGGCAAGAAATGTCCAGTTTGGAATTTACAACACAAATAGCTCTTTTTTTCATGGGGTTATACCATCTAGGGGCTAACAATATGGATACATGACCATGTTTCGTACAAACGATATTTGTGTTATGTAGATTTTCCTAGTAAATTATGAAGGAAAGTCTTAATTTTATTAAAGACGCGGAGGGGAGTATTATGCTTTAGTCTTTTCCTTATTTTTAACAGCTGCTGCAGTCAAGAACAAAACTACTGATCCCATAAGGCTAACCAAAGTAGCCAATGAGGATCAAAAGGTAGTTCGAAGTAATGCACCAATCACTAACAATCCATACTAATAATACCTATCTTGACTGGGAACAGCCCTCTTTTCTTGTGCGAGATTAAACAGTAACGAACAATGGAATAATGAAACCACAAATACAAATAGCCAGGCAAAGTGCTAAAAGGTCTTGAAAAATGAAAATCAGTCTTTGAGCAAACTCCAGAAGGGTGTTTTGATCCAATGGTTGAGAGATCGTGGAGGCGGGTGTGGCATAGGACGAAGTGTACGAAGAAACGAAGGAAGGATCCTTAAGAATCCGACTTTTGTCCTGATGTAGATGCTGAAAGGGAGGGAGACAAAATAACAGTGTTATTCTTTGTAGCGGCGGGATAATACTCGCCTCCGTGTCTTTAATAAAATTAAGACTTTCCTTCATAATTTATTAGGAAAATCTACATTTTATGGCAAGACCAGAGGCTCCTATTATGCTATTTTAAAGCGTATTAATCAGATTAAAAGAGGCATGTTGAATCGGTTTACAATAGAAAACCTTAAAAACATTGTCATTGGACCAGTCAGCCGACCTGAGAATATCCTCCGAGCGAGAACCAGGCCAAAAAGCTTTGGATGCCATGGCTCCCCTAGCCGAGTGGGCCCTAAAGGCAGAGACATAAATGCCAGCTAAGGACATAACCCAACGGACTCAGCGTTCTAAGGTTGGAGAGGACACAGGCTTGAAAGGTTTTCGGAAAGAAATCTGGAGCATGGTAGAGGAGAAATTCCTCAGACCGGCTGTCTGTTGTTCATAGCTTTTTAAGCATTGGCCTACACAAAGCTTGGGGTGATCTGGAAAAAAAGGATAAAAAACTGAAGAAAGATTAGTTTTAGTACGCATAAATACATTAAACATAACACCAGAGGGAGTAAAATTGCGAGCAGTAACATCTAGAGCTCTAACATCAGATAAACGCTTGAAAGACACTAAACATAACAGCATGGAAAGTTTAGCAGAAAGCTGTTTTAATGATAAGGGCGTATTGTCTGGCCACAACACAAACAGTTTTAACACAGCGTTAACATCCCATAACAAACTATATTTAGGTTTTGGAGGACTAGAAAATTTTACTCCCTTTAAAAGGCAGCAGATCAAAGAGGTGTTTTCCAACAGGTTTTCCCTGGAAAAAGAATGTGAGCAAGAAATAGCAGATCTATACAGGTTAATCGTACGGAACGATTTCCCTTTGCAGGCTTCTGCCGCCAGAAAATTAATAATCATTGTTACATTTGCTGTAAAGGGATCAACTTGTTTTCCCACACACCAGCTATGCCAGAGAGACCAAGCTGATCTATATGCTTTCCTTGTTCCTGGAGCTCTTGCCAGGACCATGAAGTTTGAAGCTTCTGCCGAAATAGAAGTGCCAGGCTGGGATTCCCTGAAATTTTCCAAGCTGAGAGGGTGAGGACATTCTGAAGTATTAAGTTGTGGCAGAGCCCTTGGGGATTGGTTAAGAGATCTGGGAATGAGGGGATTAAGAACGGAGGTTCTATTGACAGTTCCAGGAGGGAGGGAAACCACACCTGGGAGTGCCAGAAGGGGACTATGAGTACTACCGAGGCCTGCTGCCGCCTGACCTGTGCCAGTAAATCAAAATGAAGGGAGGAAAAGCATAATTGAGGGAGGATGACCAGTCTTGAGAGAAAGCATCAAATGCGAGAGCTAGAGGATCTGGATGCCAGCTGAAGAACTTCAGGAGCTGTATGTTGAGACGTGATGCAAAAAGATCTATGTCAAAGGGGCCCCATTTGTGGAGAATGTTGTTGAAAACCTGCACGGTGAGCATCGAGTCGCTGGAGTCCTGGAAATGGCGTGAGTACCAATCCGCTACGAAGTTGAGATTGCCAGGTAAGTACTCCGCTTGGACGGAGATCCTGTTTTGGAAACAGAATTCCCAGAACCCTTTCGCCAATTCCGTGAAAGGTTTGGATTTTGTGCCTCCCAAACGGTTGATGTAACGAACCGTGGAGATATTGTCCATTCTGAGAAGAAATTAACAGGAAACTCTGTCTCTTGCGAGGCTTCTCATTGCAAAGGAGCCGGCAAACATCTCTAAACAGTTTATGTTCAGTTTTGACTCCTATGCGACCATAAGCCTCCAGTTGAGATTGGACCACAACGGGCCCCCCAACCCAGAAGACTTGCATCTGATTCTAATACAAGATCTGGGGCTGATGTGAAGATAGTCCTGCCGTTCCAGGCATCCAAATGGTCGATCAACCATTGCAGTTCTGATCGAGAGTCCTGGTCTAGAGCTATGGAATCTGAATAGGCCAGCCCTCTTTGGAGATGACGAATTTTCAGTCTCTGCAATGCTCGGCAGTGAAGAGGACCCGGAAAGATAGCTTGGATTGAAGAAGAGAGGAGACCTACGACTCTTGCAAGGGATCAGAGGGAAAGAAGAGAGTTGCGTAAAATGAGCAGAATTTCTGACTTGATTGATTTGATCTTTGAAGATGGGAGAAGAAGAGTAGTCGAAACTAAATCTACCAGGAAACCTAAGAATTTGATCTCTTAGAATGGATCTAAGGAAGATTTTTCATAGTTTTTGATAAGGCCTAGATCTGAAAGAAGATTGCACGCCAAGTGCACCTGAGAAAGAAGAGAAGAGCGATTTTGATTCATGATCAGAAGATCGTCCAGATAGATGATTAATCTGACGCCTCGAGCTCTGAGACAGGCTGCTACTAGTTTCAGTCGTTTTGTGAAACACCATGGGGCGAAAGACAAACCGAAAGGAAGGGAAGTGAAATGGAATGTCTGACCGGCCCATTGGAGTTGAAGACATTTTTGAGAATCCGGGTGTATCGGTACCGTAAGGTATGCGTCTTGCAGGTCTAACCTTACCATCCAATCTCTTTGGAGCAAGGTATCCCTGAGATGTAGAATGGTTTCCATCTTGAAGTGACGATAAAGAACAAACTGGTTGAATTGCCTTAGGTTGATAACCGGGCGCATTTTCTTGTTCTTTTTCTGGACCAGAAAAACCGAACTTAGAAAACCTGAAGGATCTAGAGAACGAGTTATCGCCTGTTTTTGTAAAAGGGATTGAATTTCTGAGGAAATTAAGTCTGTCATTTGGAGAGAGAAGTGAGGGGAGGAGGAAAAATTACTTAAGAAGGCTCTGAAAAGAGCTCTATAGCATATCCCTGAACGGTATTTAGGACCCAGGGATATACTGTGAGTTCCTTCCATTTTGACAGGCAGATGGAAATACGACCCCCTAGAATAGGTGAAATAATCTGATGATTTACCGACTTGCGTAGAGAATCTGGAATTACAGTTCCCCTTGTTCCCGAATCCCCTGCTCCTTTGGGGGTACAATTGCAGTCTGTAACCTTGTGTTGAAGTGTTACCATAGTAGCCGCGGGAACCTTGATTGGCATAGGAGCGGCCGGCAAAGCCGTTCCTGTCTCTGCCGGCCCTGGCAAAAACACGTGCCGAAAACATCTTTTTTAAAGATTGCTGCGCTTTGTCAAGGGATGAAAAAGTTGCCACATACTTGCTCAACTCCTTGATAAAGGAGTCTCCAAAAAGCAGACCCTCTGCTTTGACACCGGGATCTGTGCATGCCAGGTTGACCACGTTGGGGTCTATTTTCAGGAGGAGACCCTTCCTACGCTCGTGCATGATAGAGGAGTTTGCATTTCCTATTGAACAAATGGTCCATTGGGTCCACAAGGAGAGCTCAGCTGGGTCCACTGAAGCTTGCTCCAAACGAGCAGTTTCTGCTAAATCAAAAATGTGGGTTAGGGGTCCTACTATGTCCAACAGCTTATCTTGGCAAGAAGACCAAGCTTTGTCAACATCCTTCCGAAGGTCCTTGCCATATTTGGTGAAGAAGGTAATTGGGGAAGTGTCAATAGATGGAGTTGCCGTGATTTTGGAGGAAAAGGCGGGACAGGGACATTCAGATTTGAGTTTTGCTCGCACCTGTTTATCTAAGGGGGTGCGCAACCTGGCTGTGACATATTCCGCTATGTGGTCCGTAGGGAGCCATTCAGTTGAATTTGGATGCTGGATGTTAGCCGGATCGAACATAGGCACTCCTTCAGCGTCCAGTATTGTGCAAGAATTCTTAAAGTCTTGAGACCCAATTTTAACTTTTTTGAGAGGAGGAGGGGAGATAATATCTCCAACATCCTTGTCGGAAATATCCGAGTCCGAGTTAGGGTCTTGCACCTCGTCATCCGTGTCCATAATTTTTTATATAGATATAGCTGAATAGATATGTTTAGATTTTACCATGCATTTTTTTGACGGTCTAGCCGTTAACCCCTCCTTAAAAGGAGGCCTTTGAGGAACCACGTCCTTCGCCACATGGGAACTTTTGTCACTCACTAATAGCGTCGCTTTCGTATTTTTGATGGATTCTGACGCTTTCTGCCTTCCCCCGCAGATTGGGCCAGCATGGTTTTTGACAAAGGATTGACGACAGAATTTTCCAAATTGTTTGAAAATTTCTGCCAGGAAACTGCCATGGCTTGTTCCACAGAAGACGGTATAAAGTCATTAAGGTTATCTTTGAGGAGGTCTTCCTCCTCCTGTGTCAAAAGTGGGTGTGCAGAGCTGTCCATGGTTCCAGCAGTCGAATAGTAAATGAAAACTGCAAAACTGAGAGAGGAAAGGGTTAAAAAATCTCACTGAAGTGAGGATAAGGATATGGCCCGCCTCTGGGTGGAGTGAAAGGGAATAGGAAGAGAAAACGGAACCTCCACAGAAACGCGGAGTCCGGCACTGGCAGAAGGCAGGCGAGACCGCTTGAAGCGGTAAGTAATAAAATGAAATGAAGCGTGTCTCAAAGCACGCTGAGAAAATCTAATTGTTGGCGGTGTAACGAAGCGTGTCGCATGGCACCTCAAACAGCTGAGCGAGCGACAGAAAATGCTGCTAACACTCAGAGGAGACGCGTTTGATCCTCATTAGCTACTTTCGTTAGCCTTATGTGATCAGTAGTTTTGTTCTTGACTGCAGCTGCTGTTAAAAATAAAGAAAAGACTAAAGCATAATAGGAGCCTCCATTGTTGCCATAAAATTGTATGTTTTAATACTCTCTCCTTATTATATTTATGTCCATGATTCAGGCCAACTTAACATCCTTATTTCACTTTGGCTGTTTGAATACTCTTGATATGTTTGGGTGACGGTTTTAGTTTATTTCTCCTTGGTAGCTGTCTTGTGTTGTTTTTTAGAGAATTGTGTTAACGAGCCAGCAACAATGATGGTGGTGAAGGTAGTATTCCTTTGGAATTAGCCTGGCAGATTCAAATTACGATGCTAAATGGCAACATTTTCATTTTTTGCTGCAGATAGAGGAAGAAGGTAAATGGAAGAGCTTGTCATATGCATGCTCCACTGGAATTATATGGCAGTAAAAGAAGAAATTATGAGGCAGGGTTGACCAATTTATGTGGCAGGAAAACTCCATTTATGAATTTACAATGGCAATAACTCTAACTCAAGCAAATGCGAGACCCATTGCATTGCAAATGCTTGTTTTTATTTCAGCTGTTATTTTCTGTAAGAAACCCTTGTAGGATCTATACAAATTACCCCTTGCTGAATTCAGAATTTTGTCTACTTCCCAGAAATGTTCAGCTTTCCAGGATCCAGCATTGGTTTCACACCCATTTCTGTCACTAACTGGAAGGAGGCTGGAAGCACAAAAGATAGTAAAAATGCGATATGTCCTAGTAAAATGCCAAAATTGTCTTGAAAAATTGGGTTTTCTGATTTTCGTCTACCTGTTCCTGAAAGCTGGGAAGATGGTGATTTTAGCACCGCAAACCATTTGTTGATGCCATTTTCAGGGAAGAACTACAAGCTTTCTTCTGCAGTCCTTTCTTCCAAGTTTTTTTTAAACAATTGAACTTTTCACTGTATTTTGGCTAATTTCTTGATCTCCTTCAGGGGATCCCACAAAGTCTAGGTACCCCTAGGATGTTGGAAAAAAAGGATGCAAATTTGGCGTGGGTAGCTTATGTGAACAAAACATTCTGAGGGCCTAAGCGCAACCTGCCCCAAATAGCCAAAAAACAGGCCTGAGAGTAAACTGGCTGGCAGTAAACGGGTTAATCAAATAACTTGTTTATGTTATAAAACATTGGCTTGAATGGTTGGTCTTTGTAGCATATCAGACACGCTAAACGATTTGGCTTTTTTTGATCAAATTTCTTTTATTCAACTAGTATATAATAGGTTTTCTTATTGAAGAAAACCTTCCAAAAATTCCTGATTCTTTTCTTTAGCCGCCACACAAAGTGCGACTAAGTTCAAGAAACGGAGAGACATGTAATCGTCACGTATAGGTTTATTATTAATATTTCTATTTGCAAGTCCTATGATTAAGACCTCTGTGAATATTAGTGCGAGAATTGTCCGGTGAATACAACAAAATCTGTAGGGATAAGTTTGTATTTATTTTGCACAGAATCATTAGACTAAGGTCTACTTAACGAGAAGTTTTTAATGTTGGTATTTCGTTCAGGGAGGGGCGTGAATATATTTACAAAGCATTCTGGGTAGGAGGGTGTCCTTTCAGAATCTGTCGCCTTGATTGCTGGCAAACGCTATTCAAAGACCGTCCCTGAAGCCAAAAAAACACAGGCATAGCCATTTTACCAGTTTTTGTCTTGCAGCATCGTACGCCGTCCACTTAGGGCGCGAAGTCTGACTGGAGTAGTCTCCAGTAGCGGGTATATACACTGTACAGCCTGGCTGCCGTGCCGTGATTAGGGACCTCTAGTGACAACCTCTGGTACTGCACCCTGGTGTATTGTAAAAATGCGGCGCAAAACACAATAAGGGGCATATTTATACTCCGTTTGCGCCGGAATTGCGTCGTTTTTTTTGACGCAATTCCGACGCAAAACTAACTCCATATTTATACTTTGGCGTTAGACGCGTCTAGCGCCAAAGTCCATGGAGTTAGCGTAATTTTTTAGCGTGGACACCTACTTTGCGTTCATTATATGCAAGGTAGGCGTTCCCGTCTAAAAAATCGACTCCAAGGCATGTGCGTCGGATTTATACTCCCGGGCAAAATTCACGCCCGGGAGTGGGCGGGTCAAAAAAAATGACGTACGGCTGCTTTTGCACCGTTTTTTAGCGCCTGCAAAAGGCAGGCGTTAAGGGACCTGTGGGCTCTGAAGGAGCCCAGAGGTGCCCTCCCATGCCCCCAGGGACACCCACTGTCACCCTTGCCCACCCCAGGAGGACACCCAAGGCTGGAGGGACCCATCCCAGGGACATTAAGGTAAGTTCAGGTAAGTGTATTTTTTTATTAATTTTGTGGCATAGGGGGGCCTGGTTTGTGCCCCCCTACATGCCACTATGCCCAATGACCATGCCCAGGGGACAGAAGTCCCCTGGGCATGGCCATTGGGCAAGGGGGCATGACTCCTGTCTTTGCTAAGGGGGTTGGGAGTGAAAAAAAAATGGCGCAAATCGGGTTGAGGCGAAAAAATTGCCTCAACCTGACTTGCCCCATTTCTTGACGCCTAAGCCCCATATCCCCCTACGCTGGCGCTGCCTGGTGTACGTCGTTTTTTTTAACGCACACCGCCGGCTAACATCATTCAATAAATACGGCGCCCGCATGGCGCTTCAGAATGGCGTTAGCCGGTGCTAATTTTTTTTGACACAAAACTTCGTTAGCGCAGTTTTGCGTCAAAAATTATAAATATGGGCCTAAATATGGGTCAGAATACTGCATACCCCCCAGTGACCACCTACCCGTGTATTTTTCCCCTCAGACTGTGCCTGGCCCTTGGAGGGAGAAATGGATACATTTTATGCCAGAGGCTGGGTGGCAGTCTACATCCCTCCCATCTTTTATTAGTTGACAAACAGTTGTTTACCCAATGTGCACAAGGCAAACAAATTCTTTCAGCCTCTGACTGGAAGCGGAATTTGGCCTAAGTCCATATTGCTGGCTTCCGGATGTGTTTTCATTGCCGCTCCCCAGCCGGGGTGACTGGCAGTTCTCTGTTGATCCTCACTGGGTGTGAGGGCCCTGCCCCTTCCTTGGGGTGAAGGTGCTGCAGGGTATTCTACATCAGCTCTGACATCTTCCTCCAGTCATCTCCTCCAGGGCTCTCTGTTCCGTCCACGTTTTGGAACCACAATAGTTTCTCACAGCTGAGAGACTTCCTCACGAACCGTGACCATTGTTCCATCAAACTCCACTACCTCCCCCACCTCGGGTTCATATGGGCCCTAAACTTCCAGCCAGGATGTGGCCCTCGTCCCAATCAGAAGGTCAGGGCTTTGTGCTTGTTGTTGTCTGCTCGCCTTGTCATTACTGGCCTCTTTGTTGTTTTCCTCTTTTTATATGTGCTCATATAGATATTGGAAAATACCTCTCTGGATTTTTCTGTGTGAGAAGGTGTCCCTTTCTGCACAAAATCAATTCTGCTTACAACTCACGCACCCCTGCACCATGAGCCAAAGATGCTTGCATGGGCACTAGGCAACCAAAAGTGCACCAGTGCTAGGAAAGGACAGGAATGCTCCGTATATTGGTAAATAAGATGCATTGCTGCCCTTTCACGATGTAAGTCACTGCATTGCCTCACCCTGTGATAAAGAAGCGTGTCATAGGTGTTACCGTGGGTGTTCCCTGGCAACCTCGGTATGCGTCAAAAGCCTACGCCTCCTCAGGGGAGGCGTAACGGAGACACAAGGAGAAATACATTTATTTTGCCTCATTTTTTCTTTTTTCTATGTTTCCTGCATTCTGCAGTGCACATAGAAAGAGGAAAATGCCTCTTGTGATTGTTCTTGTGCAGGACGGTGTCCTATCAACGCTCTCCCAACACCCTTTTGGTACAAATGAAATTGAATGCCTGTGAATGATCGGATTTAAAGAAAACTTTTGAAATTACAATATAATGGCGTTATTTGTTAATCAATAGTGACCAGCAGAATTACTATATCTCTTCTGCCACTTCTCTTGGTGGGTTGGAAGGTTGTTCCAAGTTTTTTAAGGCAGGGCAGAGATGCTTTTCTGTTTTAGTTTTCACACAGAGAGGTACTTTTACCTCTGGGAGTCTAGTTGTGTTAGCTATTGACTCCTTTGGTACATGTTCCACTTTAGGCGGTGGTATCCCCCCTAACAGTAATGATATCCTTAGTGCTAGGGTGGGCAGAGATACTTTGACATCCTGCATGCCTGTGTTTTAGAAGTATCCTGAGGCTTCAGGGCTCCTTCCCTTCTTTAATTTTTAATCTATTTTGAGATTAAAGGAGATAATTCCTTGAGTATGCCCATAGGGATGCATGGGTATGAACTCTACTTCAGCCCAATCTGAGGCTTCTAGGTCATTTCCTAAAAGACAGTCTACAGATAAGCTAGGTGACCCCACCACCTGCTTAGGGCCAGTAACTTGGTACTTCTGTTCAAAGAGGTGCTGTGCAGGTGACACCAGGTTTTCAGTAACTAAAATGATACTGGCACCTGTGTCCCTATAGGCCTGGGCCTCAACACCATTCATCTGAATGTGCTGCTTGTACTTATTCATATTAAGTGCCACTTGGTGAGACAGAAACTGGCTTGGGGGTTTCTATACCTACCACACTTTCTATTATGGACCCAAATGTGAACCCAACTACACCCTTGCTTTGACTACTGCCAGTAGTCCGACCACTATTACTACTACTAATAGGGGCACTAGAAGTGGAAGTGGGTGTAGGCTCAGGGGCTTTACCTGGGCAGGACTTGACTCCTGGCCTATGGCCTTTATTTCTGCACACATAGCACCAAGGCTGTTTAGTGTGTGCAGAAGAAGAAGAGATTTTATTACCACCCCAGAGGGGTTTTGTTTACCTTTAATTTTGTCTTTGTCCCCAACCTTGTCCTGAGCCTTACCACCATCTTTCTTCTTTCCTTGTCACCCCTGTATGAGCTTTTCTGCTCACTCGCTCTTGTTCTGACCAATTTGTCTGCCTTCTTTCCCAATTCTTGGGGAGAGGTCAGATCTGAGTCTACAAGGTATTGGTGCAACAAGTCGGACACACACTTATTCAAAATATGCTCTCTCAACAGAAGATTATATAAGCCCCCATAGTCAGACACTCACTGAAATGAGAGGAATAAGTGTTTGTTTGGCCAAATTTTGAGGTTTGCAAAGGATTCTGGGTAACAGAACCTGGTGAGAGCCCCACAAGTCACCTCATCTTGGATTCCCCCAGATGTCTAGTTTTTTAAAATGTGCAGGTTTGGTAGATTTCCCTAGGTGCCGGGTGAGCTAGAGGCCAAAATCTACATCTAGGCACTTTGCAAAAAACATGTCAGATTTCAATGAAAAAATGTGATGTGTCCATGTTGTGTTTGTTGTCGCAAGCATTAGGCCTACCTACTCATGTGAGGTACCATTTTTATCGGGGGTTTTGGAGGAACAGGGAGTAGCAAAACAAGAAATGTGGGAATAATGTGATTTATTAGCTAAATTTGAGGTCTGCTGATGATTCTGGGTAAGAAAACACTAGGCGATCCATGCAAGTCACACCGCCCTGGACTCCCTCAGGTGTCTAGTTTTCAGAAATGTTTGGGTATGGTAGGTGTCCCTATATGGCTGCTGAGCCCAGGACCAAAAACGCAGGTGCCCCTCGCTGCAAAAACAGTTAGTTTTGTATTTGATAATTTTGATGTGTCCACATGGTGTTTTGGGGGCATTTCCTTCTGCAGGCACTAGGCCTACCCACATAAGTGCGGGACCATTTTTATCAGGTGACTTGGGGGAATGCTGGGTAGAAGGAAATTTGTGGTTCCTCTCAGATTCCAGAATTTTCTGTCACTGAAATGTGAGGGGAAAGTGTTTTTTTAGCCAAATGTTTTAGGTTTGTACAGGATTCTGGGTAACAGAACGTGGTGAGAGCCCCGCAATTCACCCCATCTTGGATTCCCCTAGGTATCTATTTTTAAAAAATGCACAGGTTTGGTAAGTTTCCTTGGGTCCCAGCTGAGCTAGAGACCAAAATCCACAGCTAGGCACTTTGCAAAAAACAGCTCTGTTTTCTTTGGGAAAATGTGTTGTGTTTTGAGGCATTTCCTGTCGCGGACACTAGGCCTACCCACACAAGTGAGGTACCATTTTTATCGGGAGACTTGGGGAAAAGCTGGGTGAAAGGAAATGTGTGGCTCCTCTCAGATATCACCGAAATGTGAGGAAAAAGTGTTTTATTGGCCAAATTGTGAGGTTTGCAAAGGATTCTGGGTAACAGAACCTGGTGAGAGCCCCACAAGTCACCTCATTTTGGATTCCCCTAGGTGTCTAGTTTTCAAAAATGCGCAGGTTTGGTAGGTTTCCTTAGGTGCTGGCTGAGCTAGAGGTCAAAATCCACAGCTAGGCACTTTGCAAAAAACAGATAGGTTTTCTTTGGGAAAATGTGATGTGTCCATGTTGCATTTCCTGTCGTGAGCATTAGGCCTACCCACGCAAGTGAGGTACCATTTTTATTGGAAGACCTGGGGGAACACAGAGTAGCAAAACAAGTGTTATTGCCTCTTGTCTTTCTTTACATTTTTTCCTTCCAAATATAAGACAGTGTGTAAAAAAGACAGCTATTTGAGAAATGCTCTGTAATTCACATGCTAGTATGGGCACCCCGGAATTCAGAGATGTGCAAATAACCACTGCTTCTCTTTTTTTCTTTTTAAATCTGTTTATTAGTCATTACACTCACTCAACAGTACATTTGCTATTAATAATTTTGCGATCTGTTTACACACATTTATAAGCTTGTACAACGCAGTTGCTCAATGAGTTGCTAAAAGAAAAAAATAATCCAACTTGAAACTGTGCGATAACTAGTTAAAGTCGCAACTAAACATTGCTAATGTCATACCTAGTGCTGGCTACACCCATTGGAAGGTGGGGGGAAAAAAAGAAGGATACAGCTATTGTGTATGGGGGGAAAGGAAGTCATAGTTGAGGTATGAATTATGCATTGTGGGGCATGAAGGGGCGCAGAGCCAATCTAGTGATAAGCAAGCTAGGTATGGGTTGCATATAAGCATAGCCGCAGAAGAAGCATCCTAATATGTTACGTTGTTGCATTAAGGGAGGAGATGAGGATGTTAATACAGAAAGTGAGTGATGGAGGGGCAGCTGAGAGTAGCGTGATAAAGATATTAACCAAAACGGTAATACCTATATATGGTACCCAATTTAGGGGGGTATGTGTCATCCCTAGCTTCTATTGCTACCACAAAAGTGTCCCAAACTTCGGGGCCATCCTGAATTAGGCCTTTGTGTTGTAATAAGCGAAGTGTTTGAGCTTTGGCTTGTGAGCGACTATGTAAGTCGCGGAGCCAAGCAGAATGGGATGGAACGTGTGGGGCTTTCCGGTGCGTAGCTATTAGACGCTTGAAGATAACAAATGCTAGATCGATAAATCTGTGTAAATGTTTATCCTCTTTGGTACGGTGGCGTATGCCAAGTAAACAGGAGTCTGGGGTGGGCAACAGGGTGTGGGACGAAATGTCTGCAGTGGCGTCCGTAACGCAGTGCCAAGCCGAGTTTATTGAGTGGCAGCTCCAGACCATATGGTAAAAATCTGCTGCCGGAGTAGCGCATCTGGGACATGACAGGTTTGTGCTTGGGTATATTCTTTGGATGCGGGCCGGGGATAGATATGAGTGGTGAATATAATTGAATTGGGTATAACGCAGTCGAGGATTGCGGGATATTGACTTGATCATTGTGAGAGCCGCGACCCAGGTTTTTTGTGGTAATGGTGAAGGGAGAATGGAGTCCCAGTGTGCCTTAGCAATCGGCAGGATAGAGCAAACTGCTGCTAGTAGTTCTTTATTTAGTTTAGTTATGATGCCTTTTGTGCTACCTAAGGTAAGGATGGTGGTAAGTAATTGGGACAAGCCTATATGACTGCGAACAAACGAGTGGTCTCTGACGGGGAAGCCAGGAAGTTCTCAATCGGCAGAATGTTGGACGCTGGTGCCGGGTAGCCCGTGTCTTGGATTTGCTCGGCTGCGGGAGTGCAAGCCGCGGATCGCGGAGACGCACTGCTGCGGCGGTTTGGGGGTGCCGCTAGCCGGGGAGGACTGCTTTTTCGCCGGTGTGTGTTCCGGCTGAGGCAGCCCACCCTGCTCCCTTCCAGCGTCGGATTAGCTGTTTTGGCGTGGACTGGGTGCCAGAAGGAGCGCCAGAAGGAGTTCTGCTGCCCTGTCTCGCAGACCGGGTGAGCCGGGGGGTCCCGCTGCTCCTGCTCCTGCTGTTCCCGCCGTACCCTGGGCGGATCTTGTTGTGCGGGTCACCTTATGGGTATTTGGCCATCCCCCACTTCTGTCCTCTGCTCCAGCTCCAGCTCCGGCTCCAGCCCTGGTGCTGGTGTTTCGTCGCCCTTGCCTCGCCCAGCCCCACCCCTGCCTCAGCTCTAGCCTCGGACCTGAGTGACCACGACTTCCCTGAGAAGTTCCAAAGATGTCATGCGCTCGGCTGCCCAATCATCTCTTCCCTTTTGGAGAAATGAGGCACTGCTAGTTAGCCGGAGCAAACCAGGTTTAGGGTGACAGAGGTCCTTCTAAGTGGGTCCGACTCAGTCCCCCACACCGTGAACGATCCTGCTGCCTAGAAATCCAGTAGTCTCATTTAGGATAATGAGAGCCCACGCGACAGTGCTGCTGGTGGTCTGGTTGGTGGCTGGTGGTTGGTGGTTGCCCGGTCTACGTGGCCTCCAAGGAGTTGGTGTTCAGGAGATTGGAGATTGGAGACAGGAAAATAAATGAAGAACTGGAAAAAGAGGTGACTCTAGGTGACTCTAGACCCCGGTGGATCCGGTGATCGCGAGTGATCGCGAGTGGACTGCATAAACCAACGCAAGTAAGCGGCCTTCCCAACCTGTAATTCACCTGTTATTTACCTGCTATTCTCTATTAATCTAACTAAAGACATTTGAGACCAGTAGCTGAGGGGGGGCGGAGAGGATCAGAGGAGGACCAGAGGAGCTGATGTTAACGGTGCCGGAGGGATAAACACCATTCGTGTACTGCGCCTTTGTGTGCAGCATATTGTGTGTATATTGTGTGCCTCCGCAAAAGCAGTCTACATCCTAGAGAACAATCTACAGAGACTAGAAACCGCTGAAGCCGCTGAAGTTGCTGGTCTGTCCACACAGCAAGAGTTAAAAAAAAAAAGAGATATAACAAGACATTAGCAAAAAGAATAATAAAAGTCATTCCTAAAGATTCAGTAAGGAACCAAGGGTGGCACGGAGGACGGTGAAGCCCCCTAAGATGGTTGGAACAAGAGGAAAAACAAAGAAGGCCCGGGAGGCCAACGAGGTACTCGTTCACCTAGCAAAATTCCAAAGATCAGAGCAGAAACCCAACAGTTCACAAGATCTGGGGTTAGACCAGGACCAGGACCCTGCAACCACTCAGTTATCCCAAGGGGAATTTATAAATCAAGGAGAGGTCACAGCAGAGGGTGTCCAAATCGGGATTCCCGGCGACGAAAGAGAACCAGGAGAAGAGTTGGGTGCAACACCTGAAGTGGCGCCAGTGCCTCTGCTGCTAGCCCGTACTGACTCCGATGATATGGGGTGTGTAATACTGAATGCAGGAGAAACTGTGGGGGGCCTTGCAAGTCCTCTGAGTAGGAGACAACAGTATACACCGACGCACCCAGGCCCAGGTGGAACCAGGGGAGTAAGGAAAACTAAACCAAAGATAAACACCATCACTAACTATTATAATCAAGTGAACCTAAACACTGATCGGCTGCAGATGCAAAGCTCAAAAGCTAGTGACCTCCCATTACAGTCATCGGGGGAAAAAGGTGGCAATAACGTGGGGGGGGTGAACTGGAGCTTTCAGAGACCGGGCATCAGGATACTTGCCTATTCCAGCAGCGATCTGCCCGATCATCGCGACTACCCTGTCCAATGAATAACTCCCTCGGGGATGGCGAAGTGGAGTCAAATAATTTCCCAGAGTGGGGCAATTTTCCGGGAGAACACAGAAAAAGCAATGAATCACCTTATCCCGAAGCCCAAATGGGACCATTAAATTCCGGCAGCTCCCCACTAACATTCCCTCCACGATGTGCCCAAGCAGAACTTATAGTACTCCAAAACATAAAGGGTCCTGAAATAGAACAATTACCACCAAAACAGACCCATAAGCTTTCAGCACCACAGCTTCATTGCGAAAGCCAAACTGTAAAAACTAATTTAACGCTGTGCAGACTCGATAGTAGTTCCTTTAGTCTAGAGCTTTCCTCGCCTGACAACTCCGTAATTGGAAATATGGAGCCCCAATTAAACAGTATAACATCAGAAGATCTAAACTTCCTGGAAGGTAGTATAATACAAGGCCACAGAGGAGAGGACGATAAGAACTCAGAAGGCCAGATGATTAACGAGATAATTAACTAACAAAGTGGGCAAACTTGGGGAAACAGAGATGATCTCTCATTAGACCAACCAGTTCTTAGCATCATGAAAGTTATATGTACAACATTGGACTCAATTGCAACAACGATCATGGTCCAGTCTCAAAAATTCGACGATCAACTTGAGCTGACTAAACAATTTACAACCTCAATACAGACTATAGATTACAGGATGGCCTTAGTAGAGGGCGTAATAAGGGAAAACCTGTTGCACCAGGCAGTGGCTGACAAAATGGACAAGCTGGATAGGCAAGCCTGTGGCCCACTGCTGGAAAAATTACTGGAAGTCCCGAAAGTAATCAAAGACATAATCGAAGATTGCAAATATAGCCTCAAAAGCACACAGGTGTGCAATCACGAGTAAGCAGAAACAGAATCCAGATTAACTGAAAGGCCAATAGACAGAGAAGATAGAGAAGGGCCCTCTGGCCCAGGACGAGAGGATTGCCCAGACGCAAAAACCCATATAGACAAGACGGAGAGAATCAACGGAAGTCCTGTACCTTGGCTCAAAGCCTCAAATACAGTAGAAAAAAGGACCCCGAGCAAAAGGCCTCAACCAATAGGTAGATGGAAAAACACATGGAAAAAAGCTAGAGGAAATAAAAAAGTACCAGCAAAAAAGGCTCCAAATATGCCACAACAGACAAGCCCAACAGCACAAACGAGGAACATAGGTGACGAGTCTGCCCAACAGCAGCATAGAGATCAAAACATTAAGTCCGAGAGTCTCGAGAAACCTACTGACAAAGACATTAATTTTATAAATAAAAATCCTGGATTACTGTGTGACAAAAGCTGCACTCACCATTCCCATATAAACCGTATACCCACTGGCCCCAGGGTATACCAAGCATCTGGGCATGACTTAGATAAAGGAAGGAGGTCAGAAAAAGATCCAGGTACAAATCATGGGACAAATGAGGCAAACGACTCCCTAGTCAATGGACAACCCAAATGGAGCCCAGAGACATCAAAATTAAGTACCAGCATCGACAAGTACCTCCCAGCTATAAAAAGAGAACACTCAGCTCAGGTACATTACTTAAATACAGTAGGAGACCACTATGGAAAACGCCAGCAGCCTCCGAACTCCATTACTGAGGGGGTAGAACAAGAAAACAGCAAAAGTGAAAGCAGAAGGGCAGAGAGCCCGGAGTGCATAGGAAGCGAACAAAGTATAAGAACAACCATGTGCGTGGACAATACAATAGCCCCGGTTCCCGCACCTCGGACAAAAGTAAAATACTGCTCTCAGGTTAGCCCTGGAAACCACAACCTCAGTAGCCAGCCTGGGTGGGTCACTGATTCGCTTGCCCTTCCGCGCCCAGTGCTTGACCTCGAAACTAAAGGAAAAAGGGATAATTGGCCTCCAAAAAGGCAACCTTATGAAGAACATAGGAACAAAGAGTTGCAACTTGGGAGGGAAAACGGCCAGGTAGAACGAACATTGACTAGTTGGGCAGCTACCACTTATAACAAACAAAAGGAAGATAATCAACTTCAAGGAAGACGGTCGCAGGGAGGTGGCGGGCATACCGAGATCCGCACTGAAATAACTAAAGAGCTTGAAGCCACGATCACGTTTATCCCTGAGTACTCCTCAAGAGGAAGTCATGACATCCTAAACAGGACTAATATCCTATATTTGGTCAACTCTCTGCCAGCTTTGCAGAACGTAAAAACTAAAGACCTCCTCTCAGTAAGATTCATACAAAGAAAAGAATTAGAGAACGGGGAATCAACAGAAACAGTCTGGGCTTCATCTTGGATAGCAAAACAGATCCTAAAATGTTCTAACATGATGAAGACCTGGGGAATATCTACTGCTATTCCACAAAAGGAACCATATCCAACAATATTTCTTGAAAAAGCTCCAAAGCAAAACGTGTCGGGTAGGCAAGAGGTAAAAGGCAATTCTGGCTCGATACTCCAGGGAGCAATTAGCTCCAAACAACAACTCCCTGAACGAATAAATCTGAGCAATATGAGGTTCTGCCTGTTGGCCAATTCCCCTAGAAACAGCAGGGGCAACCCCCCACAGTTACAGAATTATGAAGATCAACCATCTAGAAGCTTGTAGCAAAAAATGGACGGCTTGAACACAAAAGATAGAACTAGGCCCACATTAAAAATTTTAAGCTGGAACATTGCAGGCTTAAAAAGTAAAATGGTAGATAAGGACTGGGTTGAATTCATTAAAAAACAAGACATCAGCTGCTTCCAAGAAACTTGGTCTACTAATGCCATTGACCTAGATGGGTTCTCCACTTTCCATTCACCTGCTATCAAACAAAAAAAAGGAAGACCATCGGGAGGCCTGATCATTTGGATCAGAACTTCACTACTGGGAAACTCCTTAGTAACTCATGCTGTATTAAGCAAGGAAATACAGACTCTTGCAGTAAAATATGAGGAGTGGTCACTTGAAATAGTAAATGTGTATTTCCCTCCTATTAGCCGGGTCCAAGTCATGCCAGGTGTGCAGCTCATTAAGGAACATATCTTAAACAAAAGAACTAAGGGTTGGAGGAACCCAGCACTAGGTCATACGAACAACTGCTCTCCCCAGCTTTGTAAAACCTTTTTATTGATATGCTGTGATTTCAACACTAAACCCCATTCTATCCTCTGGGATGTACAAGTAGTAGAGGAAGATCACGTTTGGAATATTCCAACGCCCCTCATCCAATGTTGTCAAGACTCCAAGAAAGGAGAATTAATCTTTGAAGCATTAATAGAAGGAGAAATCCGCACATTAAATGGAAGAACAAATTCAGATAGAACTTTCTAATCTACCTTTCGAACTGGAAAAAGGTAAACTATAATCGATTACATGGCAATAAACATCAAAGCCTGGCATTATGTCATCGATATGGAAATAAGGGACAGGATCAAGAGTGACCATGACCCATTGCTAATGGAGATAGTCCATCCGGACACAAGCCCAGGGAAGGCTGAGTCTCCATTTAACGGAAATAGCTTAACAATAACCATGAGACCAAATAGGAAAAACATATTAAGGTCAAATGTGGATGAATCTTATACGAGCGTACCTAGTCAAACCTAGTTGCTATCACTCAGCACGTTTTTAAACCTACCAGTTAACGAAGCTTTACCCCTCCTGCATAATTTTAATAATCTGCTATTACAAACAACAAAGGAAAGGACCAAGCATCTTCAAACTAATCCTAATACGATGGAGGGCTGGTTCGATGAAGAGTGTTTGAAACTAAAAAAGACCTTATCACAAGCGCTAAAGAATCGGCATTTGAACGACTTTAATGAGCAACATTTTTATGAATGCAGGCAACAGTACAAAAAATTACTGAGATACAAAAGGAAGATATTCCCACATAAACTCTGGAAAATTCTACTGCAGGCAATATCGGCAGGAAACTGCAAAAGGTTTTGGGAGATAGTCAGGTGGGGATGCGAAGGCCCTTCAAAAAACCTAGAACTGAATATCAACCCACAACTCTGGGTAAAGCACTTTACCGCCTTGTATCAGGAAGAGGTCAAGACGGCATTCGGGAGTACTAATAACTTAAACAGTCTTACTCAAGGGCTGGAAGGCAGTAATCAAAGATCAAGTAAGGTATTTCCACTTCAAATGACCTATGTAGTACCATCAAAATGTTTTTTTAGATCGATAAATGAAACCCAGAATGAATTAGTCCCTAACGAATTCCCTAGCACAAATTCTATGCAAGTAACCCATGCCATTCCTCGTGCAATGGAGTTAATACCGGAATTCAGTGAGAAAGAGATTAAATAAGTTATTCTCCTCCAAAAGCCGTACAAGGCTGCAGGCCCAGACGGTATCCCTTCAGACGTTTATCGTAACCAGCTAACGTTATGGCTACCTGCTCTAGCCCGTCTATTCAACAGTGTTTGGCACCACAAGGTAATCCCTACTTCTTGGAAGAAATCAATAATTGTTCCAATTCACAAAAAAGGGCCTCTGGACATGGTGTGCAATTACAGGCCTATCTCATTGCTTGATAGTGTTGGAAATTGTTTTGCCAAACTGATTCAGTTGCGCCTAGACCAATAGCTAGAGGATGGAGATTTAATATCAACACATCAAGCTGGTTTTAGGAGAGGCCAAAGCACAACAGATCAACTTTTTAAGTTGAACATGATCTGCGCTAAATATGCCACCCTAAAAGATTGTCCATTATATTTGGTCTTTGTGGATCTTCAAACAGCCTTTGACAGCGTAAATCGCCAAACATTATGGCAGTTATTGTCGGAAATGGGTATACAGGGAAAAATATTAAGGCTGTTAATTCTACTGCATACAGGAAATACTGCCAGGGTCAGATATACTACGAGAAATGATTACACAGCAGAAATTCCAATCCAGCGAGGCGTAAAACAACGCTGCGTTTTGGCCCCAACCTTATTCAATTGTTATATAAATGAAGTAAGTCAAGACCTGAGGAAACTAAATCTGGCTGTGCCAAAACTAGCCAATGAAAGTATACCTATCCTGCTCTTTGCTGATGACGCTGTATTACTGGCAAGAACGGAGATAGCAATGCATCGACTACTTAGGAGTTTCGAATCATTTTGCACCTCAAGGAGCATGGTAATCAATGAGGGGAAAACAAAGTTTATGATTTTTAACCAAAAACAGACGATGCAATCGACTTTTAGGGCAAACAACAAGCCTTTGGCCCGAGTGGCTACTTATGACAACCTGGGTTGCAGACTGGACGAAAAACAGACATGGAAACACAACAAGATGGAGTGGTACTCAGATTCGCAAAAGCTACAGGCAACCATTCTGTGAGTTCTGCACTGCTTGCATATAAAACAAAAGCAAGGGCCGCAGCACTTTACAGCGCAGAGATCTGGGGATTTAGAAAGACTCCATCAATACAAGTAACCAATTTTTTTACGCCGATTACTTTGTTTAGGCAATGCCACACCAATGAATGCAATAAGAATTGATCTACAAATGAGAAAGGTTTAGGACTACATTGCTCTGGCTCCAATAAGATACTGGATTCGTATTTGTGCAAAAGAGGAACTCAAACCATATAGAGATGTACTTATGGACATCATGAAGTTACAAAGTCATCGGAAATTGCCCTGGTTCAAACACATCTCAACCACCCTGGCTGCTATCGGCCAGGAAGACCTCTGGCTCCATCCAGGAAAAATCAGAAGGCCTAGTTTATCTGTCATAAAAAAGGCATACTGGGAGCAAAAGACTCAGAGTACATGTGAGACACTTAGCCCTTTATTTAAGAGTTACATTTTGTTTACCCAAGAGCTTAAAACAGCAATTTTCATAGACAGTATTTATCTGGAAGAAAAAAGGGTTCTCTATTTTAAATTTCGCCTGGGCACACTACCAGTGATGGCGGTGACCAACAGATGGCAATCCGTCCCTCTGGGTAGATTAGAATGTTGTCCATGTCTTCATGGTGGCCAAGAAACACTTTCCCACTTTCTGTTATTATGTCACTTCACGCTCAAACTCCGCAAACTATATTTACGTCCACTTTATAGATCATACGGAGTTAGGAAGTGCAATGAGGCGGAAGTGTTATGTATGCGATCAGACGATAAACACATTGTGACAAAGGTTTCAACTTACATATTGGAAGCATGGAAGTTACGTTTATCAATGCACCCACAGTTGGCACAAGTATAATTGCTTGTGTTAACCCAGAGCTATTATTAGCTTGGGAAATCGGTGCAGGTTGTTGTAAAACTGGGCTAGCTCCTGGGCTACTACTAAACTGTTGGCAGGCACCGTAAGGTCCCAAATGATTAGTGCCAGAATAAGATATTTAAATTTTAGATTTATAATGTTTTTCTAGAATAAGTTAAGAGTTTTATGCAAATTATGGTCATAGACCAAGTTTTATGATAATGCAGGGCAAATCGGATACATTTTGGCACATGTTAAATCAAAAATTCAAGTACAGTTTTTTCTTTCTATTGAGACGTTTTATTTAATGCGATTTTTACCTAGTGTGATGGATTGGTATTTATTGTGTGTTATTGTTATGGCCGGATAGGCTGACAACAATTAAATAAATAAATGGAAATAAAAAATAAATGGTAATTGGGACTCAGGAAGTTCGGTGTTGCAAGAACCCCAGAGGTTATTGAGTAGCCATTTGATGGCACTATGGGGCATATTTATACTCCGTTTGCGCCGAATGTGCGTCAAAAATTTTGACGCACAATCAGCGCAAACGTTGCCCCATATTTAAACCCTGACGCCCGAGGCCGCGCACAAGACAAATCCGCAGTGTGCACCGTTTTCTGGAAGCGGCACCCCGCCCTGCGTTAATGATATGCAGGGTAGGCGTTCCTGTCCAAAAAACGACGCACACGGCCGCGCGTCGTATTTATGCTTCTGGGCAAAAATGACTCCCGGCCGGTAGGCGGAGCAAAAAAATCGCACAAAACCCGATGTGCGTCAAAATTTAACGCCTGGGTCAGGGCAGGCGTTAAAATGGGGCAAACACACCTGTATTTAATCAGAACACACAGAACAAACAGCAGAGCAGCAGAGCAGCAGAGCAGCAGAGCAGCAACAGGGAGACATGGAGGTGATTTTACTTCAGCGTGCACGTAGACGCAGAGCCCTGCAGCAACAACAGCAGCCACAACAACAACAGCAGGGACCCCAAAGACAGCGCAGAAGGCAGGAGAGGATATTCCACCCAAGAACAACCCTGCATGGCCTCAGGGAACACGACATCATCCACAGGTACCGGTTGAACTGGCAGGCCATTCAGCAGCTGCTGAGAAATATCGAACAGCAGTTGGCCCCCACTTTGGTGACACCCCGCACCATACCAACAGAAACAAAGCTGCTTGCCGTACTTCACCTGCTGGCAAGTGGCTCGTTTCAGACAACTGGTGCCCTGGTTGGTGGAATATCCCAACCATCATTCTCTGCATTCCTGCCAAAAGTACTGGATGCCATCATTCGCCTGACACCCCGCCACATCTGCTTCCCTAACACACTGCAGAAGCAGCAGGAAACTAAACAGGGGTTCTACGCCATCAGTGACTTCCCACACGTCCTTGGTGCAATCGACTGCACACACGTACGCCTTGTGCCACCTGCTGCGACTGAACACCTCTACTGCAACAGGAAGCACACACATTCAATCAACGTGCAGGCCATAGTCGATCACCAGGGATTGATCAGCAACATCGTGGCTAAATATCCTGGGAGTGTACATGACACATTCATCTTCCGTCACAGCACCATTAACCAACACTTCCAGGATGGACGGTATGGCAATGGACTACTTGTTGGTAAGGACAAAAATCTAACTCATATACACACTGCACAGCAACCCTCTAGGACAAACGACACATACACCACATTAGCAACACCTAGCCAGGAACACACTGAGGTACTCACATCACTAGCCATGTGTCAGAAGTCACCATTGAACCTGTCACACATTGGAATGTACTCCACAGCTTAATGTGAAGACATTAATGAGTGTGGTTGCCTAAATGTCACCTTGCAAATTGGAAGTGTCACAATAATCTGTACATTAACACATTGCATAAGTCTTAAGGTATGGGGTGTCCAGGGTACTTTCATATGAACGTTTCAACTACACTTTCATGTTGTAACTCTGCATGGAACTATCACCTCACCCCCAGTGAAGACACACGGACACCTGTATCACAAGTCACAATGCAAGGGAGGGCACACTGTTATTAAAAAGAAAATACAGACTGCTGACAAAAGGCTAGCTAACAAACACTTGCTCAGCCAAGGAAAAAACCCAATGCAAAACTTTTACCCTACAAGTATAGGTTGTCACATTAGTACACAAAAGAGTCACAGACAACACAAGACAACTACTGCAATCAAAGGTCTGTACAAGAGTGCTTTCTACATCCAATTGATCCCATTCTGTGTTTCTATTTCAGCTGATCAGGGGTGTGGCATCCAGCCTTGGTTAATGACACCATTTGGGAACCCCACTACTGCTGCAGAGCGGGCATACAACGACGCCCATAAGAGGACACGCAGCATTGTTGAGCGGACTTTTGGGATCCTAAAGTCAAGGTTCCGCTGCCTTGACATCACTGGCGGGAGCCTACTCTATTCCCCAGAGATAGTCTGTAAGATCATACTCACTTGTGCCATATTGCACAACATATGTGTAAAAAGGAACATTCCCCTCTTTGAACCAAACCCAGACATGCCTGAAGATGACGAAGAGGAGGATGCTGGCCTGCAACAGGAGGGGGAACAACAAAACACGGCAGCAGGAGTGCGTAGGCGCCAACAGCTTGTCAATAATTTTTTTTCATAATTTCTTATATCAACACTTATTGCACAATTGTAAATAAACACAGATAACAAACACCACATGATGCTTTGGCCTATTCATTTCTGACCACCTTTAGTTCGAAATTGCTGAAGAAGAATGTTGTCTCATTGAGCAATAATGACATAACACTCATCACACAAAAAAGAAAACATCACAAATGTATGCACAGAGGGTAGGATGTTACATGATACATTACCATCCACCGAGGCCAACAGGAGTACAAATGTGCCAATTACACATGCCTGATCCAGACACCTGAGACAGTCTCTCACTCAGACCAAAAATGTAGATCATTTGAAAGTCTCATTACATGTGTTCAGTGACAGGGTGGGACCATCCATGTGTACGTGACCATGTCCTCAATGGCTTCTCTCAAGTTTTTGATATAAACAATACCCAATTGGAACAACATTAGCTGCCACTAACTCATGAGGAGACCTTGAAGTTACAGTGACAACATACACCCAGACAGGTGATAGTGGATCCACATTCCTACACACATATAAACATATGTCATACAATCAACCAAATATTTGCAAGCTGCCCATCACAGTAGTGTCCCAGTTCGAACCTAGCAGGCAAAATGTAACATGCCACTAAACTAGGTAATGCATAAAGGGCCACATACATCAACAACCTATTTGTCATCAGCACATGAGGAACGCTGAGAGTTTGCAAACATAGTCATTGCAAAATGGTATGTCAGATTGCTCCAAATCAACAATAGTGCAAACGTCAAATGGGCAAATGAGATGAAGGAATGGCTAACAGTGATTCATACCCTATGGCCTTACATTAGCCTGCTGCTGCAGGTTTTGCATAACAGAATAAATGAAAGCCATGGATAAATCAGCAAATCTGGAAAGGCAATGCCTAGGGTGCTGGGGGCCTAAGTCCACCTCTACCGCCCCCCAAATATACAAGAATCATGTACTTGTGAACTAAACACATGCATAAGGCGCATGTGTGGCCTACATGTCAAAAGTCAAACACAAATCAGATACACAATATCATAATAGGACATGGTTAGCCCCATAAAAAATGTAAGTGACTATTGCACTCCCTGTTTGGAATATAGATAAATGCATTACCATGATAATTCTGGGCACATTTTAGAGAAGGAATACATCATGGTATCCCATTCATCATTTCAAAATAGCCATCAGCAATTACCCAAAATATGTGTACAAATATGGTTAATACATTTTTTGAAGGTATCATAATTATTACAGTGTGAATGCCATCTATACATCCAATAAGGGACATGTGTCATAGCTAACCACAAATGTGTATCACATAGCACCGTTTGGCCATGACAAATTTCCTTCCCCAACTTTAAAAAATGAAGACATCATTTAATAATGCGTCAAATTTCCACGCATACAGCATGGGCGTCATAATTTTTCCACGTACAGGAGTGCACAGAATGCAGAGTCAAAAAATATGATATGAAAATTAATAATTTAATAAGGTACATGACATGTCCACCATATTGTCCATGTTGCGTCAAATTTCAACGCATACAGCATGGGCGTCATAATTTTTCCACGTACAGGAGTGCACAGAATGCAGAGTAAAAAATTATGATATAAAAATTAATAATTTAATAAGGTACATGACATGTCCAACATATTGTCCATGTTACGTCAAATTTCCACGCATACAGCATGGGTGTCATAATTTTTCCACGTACAGGAGTGCACAGAATGCAGAGTCAAAAATTATGATATAAAAATTATGATTTCATGGCAAAATATGAGAAACATATTTGAAAATTTATATTTGACTCTGCATTCTGTGCACTCCTGTACGTGGAAAAATTATGACGCCCATGCTGTATGCGTGGAAATTGGACGCAACATGGACAATATGGTGGACATGTCATGTACCTTATTAATTTATTACTTTTCATATCATATTTTTTGACTCTGCATTCTGTGCACTCCTGTACGTGGAAAAATTATGACGCTCATGCTGTATGCGTGGAAATTTGACGCAACATGGACAATATGTTGGACATGTCATGTACCTTATTAATTTATTAAATCTACACTAGAACTGTAAACTCAGCCTCACAATAATGTAAGGTAACAATGAAGAAATTAATTTTGACTCTGCATTATGTGCAATGTTATGCGTAAAAAAATATGACGCACAATGTGTATGCGTGAAAATATGACGCATAACGGGAAAATAAAAACGGCGGCCATTTTATGCAGGAAGTGATGTAATAGGATATCCTGTTTACAAAATCTGTACTGTGATTTAACTTTCACTTTCACTTTGCAGTCTCAGATTTATCTAGACTGTGTGGTTGTGTGAAAAGTGTAGTCCTGTGTTTAACTGCTTTTGTGTCCTGTGTACCTTGTATTTTGTCTTTTTGTGATCATAGTCTTGTTGTCTAATATTGTCTTAGTCTGTTTAGTGTACTTTTGTCCAATCCTGTTTTTGTTTGTATTGTCTGTGGGAGTCTGTTCTGGGTAGTTTAACTTTGGGGTTAGTTGGGCTATTTTTCTTAAGTTTTATTTTTCCTTCACTACTCTACCTTTCCCCATTTCCCACTTTTACTTGTCTATCTCATTTTTCTCCTTTATATTAGTAAATATGTCAGGTAGGCCTCGGCTTGCCAGGATGGGTGAGGAGGAATTGGGGGATTCATTTGGCTTGTTTGCCATTTCCTCCCACTCATGCGGGAGGCTGGGGGCCGTGTGATACAGGGGTATCACACGGAGGCACGGAAAGTCCGGTGGGGGAAGGTGACCATCACCTGGTCCGGGTGTACGGGAGCATGAGGAATGAGCATCAACTGAAGCACCGCTGGGCTGATCTCATATCCAGGGAGCAGGACCTGATGGACCACCTGGGAATCAGGATTGGTGGCCATGTTGGTGAGTACAAATCAATTACATGTGAATAAATGAAATCTGTGTGGGGACATGTGATGATTGTTACCCAATCTGCTAGATAAGTAGCTGACTGTGTATAATGCTAGGGAAAGCTAATGTGTATTTGTTGCACAATGTGTAGGAAGACCAATGCTAACAGTCAGATGGCTCATGTTTTCAACACATACCGGATGCCTGTAGCTGTATGTAATTTAGTGTTGCCTTTGTGTCAGACAAGCGACACGTTAATGCCTCTATCTTAAACCTAAAGGTCATATTGGCCAGTGAGAAAGTCATGTAGAAACAACATACCTACATATGTTGACGCCATAGCTAGACAGAAAATTGTATACACATGATGATGCTATAAATGTGTGGTGCCTTCACGTCACATGAATTCAGCTATGTTGTCCACACATATGTCACATGTGTGTCTGGATGCTGTGTTTTGAAAATGTCCACCTAGCCTGTTTGATTGTGAGGGGTCATACAGTCCTCAAGTAACCAGCTTTTGGATGTCTCTCTGGGATGCACATGATGAGATGTATTCAAGCCATTATTGTTGGGGCATTCTAATGGAGGGGTATCTTTGACAACACCTGACTGTCCTGGCCACTGCATGTGTGTAGTAGGGTCTGTAACTGTAGCAGGAGACTCATCCAATGTTAATGTTGTTTAAAAATTCATCCATGCAGTATGAGCATGTGGGAAAGTGTATTATTACCATGTCATATTCACACAGTGTCATAGTAACTGCAATTATTTGTCAGAGCACCGAGTCTGAGTATATTCTTCCTTTCATGCTTTACAGGTGGACCAGCACCGTACACCGTGGGAGAGGTGGCACATTTTGAGGACCCCGATACCTACAGTGAGTGTGGCCTGAGTGCTATATTTTTTTTTTGCTAGTGATGCATGATGGACTACTGTGTGTTCAACAGAATTCATGATTTGATGCGCTGCCCGTTCATTGCCATTGTTGCTTTAGTGGGATTTCAAATATCACTTCTGTTTCTGTGGACCAATACTTAGCCATCTCTCAGATTTAGGGGCTGTAGGTCATTCCAGTTGGGCCGCTATGCGGAATGGGATGAGTCATGTGGAATACACTGGTTAATGTAAGAGTTGCTCTGGGACTTGGCTTGAACTGAGTCTGCATATCAGACTGACATTCTCCCAGATAGCTTTGGCAAATGGCTTTGATGAAATGTGCATCTTCCTATTTGAGGATGCACTGTGTACACTGTAGGTTGGATCTTCCGGGGGCATGTACTTCCACTAGTTGAACTAGAAGTGTGTGTGACTAGAGTGCAATGGCCTAGGTGTTCTGTCGACTCATGATCATGGGTGTTCTTGCTCCTCTGTGTGTGTTGTTAAACATGCCTCGCTGATAGTATGTGATGTTGGCCTACGTCAGAGCATTTTGACATGTGTGGACCTTGGATATGACAATGTTTGGCTGACTCCAACGTGTTGCTAGCCCTTCATAGGTGTTGTGTGTGAAGGCACATACTTGTTGACCTTTCTATACACTCCTGGGTGTGCATTGTACATGGGATTGTTGGTTGTTCTTCCCACCCCACCCTCAAAGACTGCCATGTTAATGGGAAACAGGGTACCTAGGACTGTAGCAACCAGTATGTTACACGTACTTGTGACCTTTTGCAACTTTGTTTAGAACCTAGGGCCAGATGTAGCAAACAGTTTTCAAGTTGCAAATGGCATAAATTGCCCTTTGTGAGTTGCAAACGTCTGTTTGCTATGCAGAAATGTATTTTGTGATTCTGAACATACTCGCAAAATGCATTTCCGACTTGCAAATAGGAAAGGGTGTTCCCTTCCTAATTGCGACTCGCAGTGGTATGCAATTCCATTTGCGACCGAGTACGTGGTTGCAAAGGGAGTCGCAGTTACCATCCACTTGAAGTGGATGGGAACCCACTCGCAAACTGGAAGGGGTCCCCATAGGAACCCTTCCCCTATGTGAGTGGACCCAAAACATTTTTTTCCAAGCAGGCAGTGGTCCAAGGGACCACTACCTGCCCTGAAAAAATCCAAAACAAAAGTTTTTGGTTTTTTTTCTAAGTGCAGCTCGTTTTCCTTTAAGGTAAACGGGCTAGACTTGGGAAAAAAAAACCTGCTTTATTTAAAAGCAGTCACGGACATGGAGGTCTGCTGTTCCCAGCAGGCCTCCATCCCCGTGAGTGCCCATAGTCGCTAAGGGGGCGCAAATTGGGACCCACCTCATTGATGTTAATGAGGTGGGACTTTGCGACCCCATAGCGACTCGCAGACGGTGTCGGAGACACCGTCTGCGAGTCGCAAATTGCAAGTCGCAATTTTCCATCTTCATACATCTGGCCCCTAGTGTACACATTCGGTTATGGCCCATGGGTTCAATATTAGCAAACAACAAATTACAAATGGCATTGAGTGAGGGTTGTGATAGTTAGCACATAGAGGGACATATGTAGTGAAGTCAGTATGTGGAAGAGGTGCAGCCATAATGTCAGATGCCTTAGGCATAATTTGGATGAGTAGTTTAGGGTGATGTCATCCATCATGTAGAGACATGGATATGCTAGGTGTGAGATGCCCTTACGTATGCAGGCTTCACATGTACTTCCTCTGAGCCTTTAAGTGAACTATGTTGTGACAATTGCTGCAACAAATACATTACTAGTAATGTACAAATAACCCATTGTGCTATTCCACCCAATGCAATTCCAAAGGTAAATATTTGCCATTTCTCTGCACAGCTGCAAACATGAGTGCTGCAGATAGACACCAATTTGAGAGGCGTGCCATGCGATACAGGCACATCCTGCAGGTGCAGTCTGGGTACCGGAGGATGGCCCGCAAATATCAATCGGATCGGGCCTCCGGGGCATGGTGGGCCCCACCACAGGGTCGGCCTACATTGCCCACAACAGCCACCAACACCACATCCACCAGGTCTCCCCAAGTGGCCCCAGCAACGTCAGGAACAGTAGACCCTGGCTCATCCTCAAGACCTGGACCCAACCATGTTCTACAACCAGGACAGTCCAGTGGGCAGTCAACTGCTGGCACAAGCTTCACCTCGGCCGGCACACAAACTGCATCAGCCCCTCCTGTGGACCCAGCCGCATTCCTGGCATTGAGCCGTAAATTGGACAAGGTGTTCAATAAGGTGGACAAGCTGAGCCAGGATGTGGCCTATATAAAAAAAGGGTTCGCTCCATCAGGCGGACCCTACGGAGGGCGAACCTCTAGGACATTTGCCGTGTTGAACTTTTACCCCTCCCCTCTCTCCTCTTTCCTATTTTCTACTGATAGTTGGGTTTTGGGGATTAGTATTAGGTTAGTATAGGTAATTAGCTTAGTTAGTGTTAGGGAAGGGGGTGGGGGGTGCCTTATTCTTTCTATCTTTATTTTTTGTGTGGGTGGGTGGGGGGCAATGTTGGGATTCCTGTTAGTTTAAAAAAAAAAAAAAAAAAAAATTACAAAAACATATATGTTTGTTTAGGATAGTATAGTATGTGTGTAGGTTAGTAAGTGTTGTCCTGCATGTGTCCTGTCTCATAATGGTGGGTGGGGGGTTGATGTTTAGATCGTTTCGTTACATGTGTAGAGTAAGTTTAGCTTAGGTTAGTTAGGGACAGTTGTGGGTTAGTAGTAGTCAGGTTAGATTAGTGTAGGTATTACTTTTCCCTTAGTTGCCTCTTGTGTTAATAAATAGTAATAAATATATAGTTAACCCTTTACATGATGCGTTAGGTGCTACTTTATCATGGCCTTGACATCAGTGTAGGTGAATGTTTTTGTATGACATTAGTGTCCTATGCTCGCCATCCCCAGGAAATGGAGGTTTAACATGCCAGCTACCCGTGTGCTAACTTGGTAAGCATCCACCATTTGGGAGACCCACCATTGGTAGGTTGCATTGATCACCAAGGTTTTGTGTTGGTGAGTATGTATTCTACTTCACAAAGTGTGCTTCCAGACTTGTTATTGTGGGTCATTTAATAGGTCGGACTGCAGTGTGAAGTTCAGGGAGATCTTTGAAGATGAGGAGTTGTTAACACTCTTGTCTTGTTGCCTTCATTGCTGACCTACATCATGTGTGTACTAATTCAGCATGACTTTCCTTCATGGAAGTATACTCAGAAAGGGTGATTGATGCAGTGTTATTTGTTAATGTTTCCTTACAATTTGCAGCATAATTTCATGTTTTAGTATTGCATGGTGCCTACATTTCTCAGCCACCATTAGTTGACTAGAATTGCTATAGATGGTGCATCATTCTGTCCAACACAGCATGATTGTGTGTGGTTAGTCCCTTCATCAGTTATTCTCCTCAGTATGGTAAGGCTATGATGCAATCCTGGCCACTGCACAGATGTTTCAGACTACATGATGTCAGGACAGTTGTATTGACAATCTACATGGTTGCCACACAGGCACTTTGGAGTTATGTACTGCACAGTTGAAGTGTGAAATAACACAGAGACATAATAGGTGTGCAAGTGCTATTTATTTATAGGTGCTGTAGTGCAAAATGTACATTGTCCATGTTTGCTGGGTCCGTTCTGGTGCATTCTTACATGGTGATCCTACAGAAGGGGTGTGGATGATGCTCCTGACATGCTGGGGTGATGTCACAGACAGTGCAGAGGGACAGGAATTGGCAAATAGTAGGAGAGAGACATTCACTGGCAATGCTGACAAGTCATACAGTGGATTGCAGAACAGTCATTGAGTCTAGTTGTAGTGAGACTGGCATTTGACAAAACGTAGGACCTTGGTCAAAGTAGGCCATGGTGCAGGGACTAGTGCTTCCGGGTACTCTTCCGTGAGAATGTGATCTGTTCCATGTCTTCTTCTTCTGATGTGTGTGTTGCCTGGTTTGTCCTTGTTGTTGTTGGTTGTGAAGGGGCAACACACACCTCAATGTTAGAAGACGTGGAGGCAGACATCCCGGGGGCTGCTCCTTGTGGAGTTATTAAGGGCATTACTGCAGCAAGGAGGGCCTGCTGGTTTTTGAGAATGGCAGCCACATCACGATGGTAGGCAGCCAGGTCGGCCCTGAGGGGTTCAATGTTGCATTCGTGCACACGTTGACTGGATTGCAGTTGTAGATGTTGTGTCAACTGGATGACAGCTGTGCTGATTTCCTTCTGTGTTTTGGCAAGTTCCTGCAAGAGAGATGTTAGGGCTTGCATAGCAGCTGCCTGATCTGCAGAAGACATCATGCACGAACGCACCCCCTCAAGGCTGGCTGCCATATTTTGCATCCCCACCCCCACCTCCTTGGCCAGCTCCCGCTGTACCCCAACTACGGTTCTTTCAAAGCTGGTGCCAGTGTCGTCAGAGTCCTCAGCTGTGTTGGAGCTGGCAGGTCTTACAATTGGGGTGGCGGGTGGTTCTACTGTGATGGCTGCTTCTTCTGTGCTCCTCCTTGTGACTGAAGGTGGGGTTTGGAGGCTTTCAAGGACCTTTTGGATGGTCTCCTGTGGAATGTTTATGGGCTCGTCATCCATGTCATCAGGGAAATCAGGGACAGGCATATCGGCAGGAGATCCATGTTCCTCTGCAATGAAACAGGGTACAATTAGTGTGTCTGTGTTGTGACAATTTTGCAATAAGATGCAAGCCTTTGGATGCCTTAACTTTGTGCTCTGTTTTTGTCTTGGTATCTGCTGTCCTTCATATGGGCATTGTTATAGGCCTATGGCCCACCTGTGTGTCACATGTATGATATAGAGTTATCAGACTTGTCTGCCTAATTGCCTCTAGGTGTTGCTTTATAACAATTTAGGAATAGCCATCTTTTTGTCCTACTCGTCCCTCCGTGTATATCTATTCTTATGGAGAGACATTTTGTTGCGTGGGCTCTCATTTTCCAACATGAGATTATTGGCTTTCTAGGCAGCAAGATAGCTAATGGTGTGGGGGACTGAGTTTGACCCACTTGTAAATAACTCTGTCACCCTGATTCTTTCTTTTTGCTCTGGCTAACTAGCAGTGCCTCATGTCTCCCACGGCAAAGGAATGATTAGACATCCGAGCGCATGACATCTTTGGAACTTCTCAGGGAAGTCGTGGTCACTCAGATCCAAACCAATTCTCTCTTTTCCAGTATGATCTCATACACAAATGACAAAGACAGTATTTGTTTTATATGATATTTTCATTGAACAACTGACTTGTAGATATTTAGGTGTGAGCCACAATAACCCAAACAATGCAACATGGTAGAATTGAAATAGTCAGCAGGAGAGTAAAATATTAGAACAAAACTATCATGGTGCCTAACTGTTTCTACTATCCCTCTGCTTGTTCTATTTAGAGCACAGCATGTTAAGCTTCAAGCTTGCCTGTCTGAATCACTGGGGAGACATCATCCCTCATATCTGAGCAATGGCATGTGATCTGGTTCAGCATCTGCAGCAAGGCAGGCAGCGTCTAGTTGTGGTTCTCTGTTCGGAAACTCCCTCTTGCGTGTCTTGGGACAAGGAAGTGATTTTATAAGTAACATGTCATTGTGATGACAAAGTGTCCCTACGCAGGAATGCCAAATCTAAACCCCTACCACGTCTATCGGCAATGTACCAGACTGTATCCTTGACTGGGGCACAGAGTGAATATGTTCTGGCGAACTCCATAGCTGAAGTAGGCAAAACAGTGTGATTTGACTAATAAACAACACCGTAGAACTGGCTATTTGCAAAATTAACTGATACGAAGCCTAATAAAAAGCATTTAGTGCAAAGTGCTCAGAGGCTCTTAGATGTAAGCAAATGAGTAAAAGTACATTCAGGGCAAGGTGCACAAAGGCCTAAAGCCCGAAGCTAATGCGCAAAGTATACGTAAAACTTACCACACTACACTTTGACTGGCTGTGGGTGTTGTGAATGCCCTGGCAGCACACTTGCCTCTCAAGACCTGCCCCAAACACTTTTTATTCACATTGACCGAAATGTACACGTAATGTGGCATATCCTATGCATGGCAATGTTAGGATGTGGTATGGATGTAAACATTGTTGATGTTTCGAGATGATGTTGGGTAATGTGTGTTTAATTGGATTGCCCTGTTTATCGTATCAAAGTCCTATTTGGTTGTCAGACTGTGCAGGTGTGTTTCAGTGACCAGTTGCATGTGTCCCCTCCTCAATGTTGTTGTCTGAGCAGTATGACATTAGTGATGTTGCCTTGTTAGCCAGGCATGTGAGGGACCCTGACGTATGCAGCATGTGTGTGTCCTTAGTGCTGTGTGGCTCCTATTGCTGTTTACTTTGGCTTATGTATGTGTCAAGTATGGGCATTGGCATTTGAGTGTACTGGTGCCTTTGTCTTATTTCTATAAATAGTTGCAGATGTCATCCTCACCCCCTAATTTAGGTGTGTATGTTCCATGGGGAGGTTCCTGCCATTTGCTACTATAGCTGCACAGAGATCAGAGGTGTTATTGTCAACTGTTGTCGCAGTTACATTGCAGTTGTTGTTTTGGCTACTGGATTACTGATAGGGACCTAGTTGATGTAGGATACATTTTGACAGACGAGTGCCTGGATGTGAGTTAGACGTAGTGGCCTTCCCACCTGTCGCTGCTTTCCCTTGGCTCTATTGTTGTAATTACAGGATGGCCCCATGGGACTGTTGTTGGTGCTGTATTTTGTCGTGCCCCAGCTTCAGTCTGTGCTGGCCATGCCCCCCTGCCGTGCCCCTTTACCCATGCCACTTCATATATATGCTGACTTACATGCATTGGGTAGTAGGTATTCCCCCCTCCGGTAGCATGTATCATTATTGCATTTTAATTCCCTATGCGACTTACCCTGCATGTGCGTTGTGTCGTGATAGTCTGCGCTGTCCTGTCCTTAAATCCCTGTGACGATCTCCTCAGGGATGACGGCTGCGACCATCTCCTCCATGTGGTCCAGGGCCTCCTTTTGTGCTGGACTCCCCCCTCCAGTCTGCAGTGCTGCCTTCCTGTTTCTGGCCATTTTTTCTTTTGTCCTACGTTTGCAGTCATGCCAGCGTTTCTTACACTCGGTGACTGTCCTGCGTTCTTCAGCCACACTGTTGATCTTGTCCACAATTTTTTGCCATATGGCCTCTCTCCTACTGATTGGCAATTTAGAGGTGATGAACAATTGGTGCTGGTGTTCCGTCACCTCTTTAACCAGGATTTCCTGCTCCTCTGCACTGAAGCGACACTTTCTTTTTTTTCTGAAAATGTCTTGGATCCGGTATGGGTCCTCCTGGCTGGTTCCTGGTCTGCTGTCATCTTCCTGGGGTCTGTTGTGGCATCTGGGATCCATTTTGGCTCTCCTCTGCTGAAAGGGCAGTGATCGCGGATAAATTTGACGCTATTGCGTAAAAAAAAACAGCGCTTTCCGGGTTGCGCTGTCGTAAATCGACCCACAGTGATGTGCGTCGCGTAAACGTTGGTTTTCTTTACGACGTGACGCCGCTGTGTGCGTCACCAAATAATGACTCTCACCTGTTGGTTGCGCCGCTGTGCATCAAAGTATAAATTTGACGCCCGCACGGCGCATCGAAATGGCGTTAGCCGGCGTTAACATTTTTGGCGCAAAGCTGCGCCGGCGCAGCTTTGCGTCAAGAAGTATAAATATGGCCCTATATGTCAGATAGGCACCAATGTGCATAACACCAGCGGACACTAGTTCCGAAAAAGTATGCATTGTGGAGCTGGAGTAGAAATCGCCCACATTCAGTGTGCTTATATCCTGTGTGACATGGTGTGTTGAAAGTATTTGGGTGCCCTGCAATTGAAACAGCGGTAATAAAGGGGAGTAAGGAGCAGAGGGCTGTCTTACTTTGAACGTATCTACACCAGCAGAAGCGAGTTGCTTCCAACAATATGGGTTTTGAGGGTAGACGGTTAGGGCCAGATAACAGTGAGGACAGTATTGTTTGCGGGGCTATATATGCCTGCAACATTATGCCTTCGGGAGGAGGAGTGTCCTGAAGTCATGTGGATAACCACAACAGCTGAGCAGCTGCATAGTATCTTTCGAAGTTAGGCATGCCCAGACCGCCCGCCTCTTGCAGGTATTGTGTTATAGCTAACGCTACTCTGCGTCTATCTTTGCCCCAGAGCAGGTCAGTTAATAATGAGTGCAGTTGACAAATGAACGAGCGTGGTAAGCATAATGGAAGGGCAGCAAAATAATATAAGAACCTGGGGAGGATGAGCATTTTGGCTTGGCTACCCGATCCATAGGGGATAGAGGAAGTGAGCTCCAAAACGACAATGAGCTGCGGGTGGAACTGACTGCTCTGTCAATATTGCCCTCTTTTAGATCGGCAATGGAGTGATACATTTGTATCCCAAGATATTTAAAGGTAGTATGTGACCATGGTAGTTTATATTGCGGTAATGCCATGTGAAGGTCATTTGGTATGGGGGTAAGGGGGAACATACTTGACTTGGACCAGTTGACATGTAAACCAGAGGCGAGAGCAAAGGAATCAAGCATTTTCAACACCTCTACCATAGAGGTGGAGTGATTACGCAGGTATATCAGGGCATCATCTGCGTATAAGGATATAATATGATGTGTGTTAGATTCAGGGGTGCCCTATATATGTGCGTAGCTACGTAGTTTAATTGCTAATGGTTCCATGGCTATAGCGAATAATAAAGGGGACAATGGACAACCTTGTCTGGTACCTCTGCCTATGGGGAATGCTTCAGAGATAGTGCGTCCATTTTTGACACGAGCTGTGGGCGTGGAGTAGAGCATTTTGATCCATCTAATGAAACCGGGGCCGAAACCAAACGCTTTGAGTGTGCGTAGAAGATAATCCCAGCTTAATGTATCAAACGCTTTTTCAATGTCTAGAGAGAGGGCCACCGCTTCTGATTCTATATTACTGTGCATTATGTGGAGCAGCCTTCTAATATTTAAGAAGGTGCTTCTCCCTGGAATAAAGCCAGACTGATCATAGTGTATTAAGCTTGATAAGTAAGGGAATAGCCTGTTTGCCAATATTTTCCCCAATAATTTGCAATCTGTGTTGAGGAGAGAGAGCGGCCTGTATGATTTAACGTCAAGAGGATCACGGCCCGCCTTTGGGAGGACAACTATTAAAGCTTTGCGCATGGAGTCTGGCAGTTGTAATTTATTGCGCGCTTCGTTAAATACCTCTATGAGTGGTTTTAGGAGGTGGGTAGCATGGGAGTTAAAATACTCTACCAGTAGGCCATCCGAGCCAGGGGCTTTGCTACGTGCCATTTGTGCCAGAGCTGAGCGCAGCTCTTCTATATTAATGGGACCGTCTAAATTGGCGGTATTGTCAGTAATGTGTTGGTTTTGGGAGACGAGTAATAATATGTCAGTTAGTTGCTGCTCCGACGGGGGGGAGGAGGCGTGTAAAGGGCATGATAATATGTGGAGAAGACTTCGTTAATACCTGCTTGGGTGTTGACAATGACGTCGGGGTTCAGACGTATCGCACCAATGGGTGATGGTTGCGAGGGTTGACGGGTCAGCCACGCTAACAGTCTGCCTGATTTATCCCCTTCAGCGTGTTGTCTTGTCATGTAGTGTCTGTAGTCGTGCTTATAACCACCGACCACGGGAGCACCGCCAACAGGCTGGCGGTGCTCCCACGAGCATTCTGACCGCGGCGGTTCAGCCGCGGTCAGAAGCGGCAAGTCGGCGGGCTCCCGCCGACTTACCGCTGCTCGGGGGAATCCTTCATGGCGGCGGAGCGCGCTCCGCCGCCATGAGGATTCTGACAGCCCCTACCGCCATCCTGTTCATGGCGGGAAACCCGCCATGAACAGGATGGCGGTAGGGGGTGCCGCGGGGCCCCTGGGGGCCCCTGCCGTGCCCATGCCAATGGCATGGGCACGGCAGGGGCCCCCGTAAGAGGGCCCCGCAAAGTATTTCAGTGTCTGCCTTGCAGACACTGAAATACGCGACGGGTGCAACTGCACCCGTCGCACCCCTGCAACTACGCCGGCTCAATTCTGAGCCGGCGTCCTCGTTGCAGGGGCATTTCCTCTGGGCCGGCGGGCGCTCTTTCGGAGAGCGCCCGCCGGCCCAGAGGAAATGTTTAAATGGCCGCCGCGGTCTTTTGACCGCGGTGCGGTCATTTCACGGCGGTACCTTGGCGGACGGCCTCCGCCGTCCACCAAGGTTAAAATCACCCCCATAGTCTGGTGTCTACTTCTCTATGGGCAGCTCTAAGACAATTCAGTGTTGCTAGTGTGGACTCGTTGTTGGAGACCTCAACCTCCGCTTTGCGGAGTTTTACCTCCAAATGTTGTAGTTCTTTGATTAGTATACTTTTTACCCCAACTGTGGCCGCAAGGCAATGTCCGCATATTACCGCTTTGTGGGCATCCCACTCTATAGCGCGGGATGAGGTTCTATTTTTATTCAGTGAGAAGTAATCAGCCAGTCGCTTGGACATTTCTGCGTGAAAGGGGGGGTCTAAGAGAGCTTCTGACTGCAATCGCCATGTTGGTATACGAGTGTGCATGTGGCCCCAGGCCATTATTGCACAGAGAGGGTTGTGATCTGATATGGTGTGTGCTAGGTATTCGGACGAGCACACTTTCTGAATTACGGCTGCGGATACAAAAATCATATCTGTTCTGGTATGTAGCTTGTGTACAGAGGAGTAGTAAGAATATCCGCGGTGGGTTGTGTGGCCCACCCTCCAAATGACTCTCAAGCCGCTATTAGAGGCCCAGTTTGCTAGTGCTTGTGAGGCACGATTGGATGAGGCCGTGGCGAGTGGGGAAAATGAACGGTCTATTTGAGTATCTAGGACGCTGCTAAAGTCGCCCCCCCCATATGCACTCTAGTGTGGGGTCACTGAGATTGCCAGTGGTGAGCGTGCTCAGGAAATCACGTTGATTTCAATTTGGGGAGTATAGCGCTACCAAAGCTAAGGGGGACCCGTCAAGGACGCCTTCTAGTATCACGTGTCTACCATTTGGGTCGCATTGTGTGCAAGATATGATAAATGGGACCCCAGGAGCAATCCAGATCGCCACCCGAGCGAAAAACGAGGAAGTGGTGCCGTGCAATTGACCTTTCCATTTTGAGTGTGTGCTTTCCAACGTGGATTTAGAGAGATGTGTCTCTTGTAGTATGACTATGTGTACCTGATGCCTCTTAAGAAAGGTGTGAATCCTTTGCCACTTACGCGGCGTTGCCATACCTTTAATATTCCATGTGAGTATCTTATATTTCAAGATACCTTGTTGATTTTGGGAGGCCATGAGGCTATTATAGCTTTAGCAAAACCAGAGAGATGTATGTCCTCCGTCCCCATTATGGAGATATTGTGACGATTACCCACCAAGGCTAGCCAGTAAATATCCGTAATGTTGTAAGATGTAAACCTATTACTATGGTAAATATGACATGTGCGTTTGCTACTGTGTTTGCGACTAACTAACGTGTGACAAAACCAACAACCAAAAAAAATGCACTCAAAAACAATATATAACAACTGAAATAATAAAAAATAGAAAAAAATTCCAGCGATTGCCGGCTTGGAAGAACGGTCCATATGGAGCAAGGGGGTGCCGAAGGGCATTAGTTCAAAGTCATGGATTTACCCTGCCCGAGTTACTCATGGTGCAGAGTGCGCCGCCCAAGAACACAAGCAGGATACGCGTTGCAATAAAGGGTCGGTGGTGCCGCCAGGCTGCTACTGAACAGCCGAGGGGGGAAGCCATATTGTTGTATCTGAGGAGCAGGAGTAGGTGGTGCTTAATTGACTTAACAAATGTCATCTGCTGTGCGCAGAGTGAGAGTAGGACCTCGTGTGTATTCCGCTAAGTCAGAGTTTGCGTAATGTTCCGGATCCCCGTCAGTTTGTGTGGACAGGGCTGTTGGCGACGTGTTAACAAATCTAGATGTGGCCTGCAGGAGCAGGGAGCGTTCGGTTTGTGACTGTTCAGGTGAGGGTTTAATGCCTTGTTTTTTGCGTTGCCTACGCCTTGTCATGGGAGAAGACCAATTTTCACCCAGGGTGCTTGTGTCTATCGGGTCGGCAAGGCCCTTGGCATGCAGCCAGGTCCAGGCATCTTCCGGAGTAGTGAAGAAATGTGTCCGAGTGTCATCTTGTACCCGGAGTCTGGCTGGGAACATCAACGCATACTTGATGTTATGTTTGCGGAGGCATACCTTAACACGATAAAAAGAGCTCCGCTTCTTCTGAACTTCTGCTGTAAAGTCTGGATAAGCTGTAATTTCTGCGTTTTCGAAGCGTATCGGTCCAGATTTGCGAAATAACTGTAGGATGAGGTCTCTATCTCGATAGTTAAGGAGTCTTGCTATCAACAGGCGAGGCTGTGAGCCAGGTGGAGGGGGCCTGCCGGGGACCCTGTGGGCACGTTCGACGGAGAAGAACTTCGGGATATTATCTTTAAGAAATGTGTCCGTAAGCCATTGTTCTATGAATAATTCTGTGCTGGGACCCTCGACGCGCTCAGGGAACCCCACCAGGCGAATGTTGTTGCGCCGGGACCTGCCCTCTGCATCTTCAGCTCTACGTTTTAAGAGGTCCACCTCTGTTGATAAAAGAGCCAGTTTCGATTGGAGATCTTTCACAGTCCGGGGGAGGGTTGCAGAGTCTTTTTCTAGTTCGGACACCCTGTCAGCCAATGTGTGTTGATCAGTACGAAGTATGTTGAGGTCTTCTGTTACCGAGCCTATTTTGGCTTCTAGGGTGGTCTTGGTGTCTAGAATGGCTTGCAATATCTTTTCAAACTGTGACGTGTCAGATTGTAAGGTAAGTTCCAACTTCTGCAAAGCCAATTGCATGGTGGCGTGGGCCTCAGAGGAGGGAGGGGTGTCGGGGTCCATTCTGCCCAGAGGTGCACGTGGGGTTTTTGGTTTGACCATTTGGCAAGTGCGGTTACGAGTGGTCATTAACGGGTAGGGCCGGTTGGAGGCGATGTGGGCAGGGCGAGCAAAGGAGCAATCTGCGACAAAGAAGAGGTACAGAACCAGAGGGCCGCAGATAGCTATTGAAGGCCAGAAGTGAAATACTAGCGACAATGGGGTGGTGCGCGGAATTTGAGAGACACCTCTTCCCCCTTCGGGCGAGTGTACAGGTTTGTGATGAAGAGATTATCTGGCTAGTTCCAAGTGGCTTTGTCGCGTGCCCGTCATGCCTCACGATTCCAGGCAGCGGAGGGGTCAGGCTGTTATGCTTCTGCAACCACATAAAATAGCCAAGCCCAACATCCACACAAGGGCGACACAGCAGTAGATGAGCACGAAGTGACGTGTACGTCCGGGTTAGGAGGCGCACCACAGTACAGTCCGGCATGGGCGCTGAGGTCAAACAAAGCGAGAGTAGGCCAGTGATAGATGGTAAGCAATGGCCTAATGTATTGGCTATTGCTTGCGCAGCTTAGGGATTGTGACGCTGGTGGGAAATTATATATAGAGTCTGGTGGGGTGGGGGCGGAGCCCCATGTGCCTTGTTGGGGCTATAGCTGCCCCAAGTTCATTGGTCCGGGGGGGAGGTGGTCAACACATTTGTGCACTGCAACTCGATAAATGTCGCTGAAAGGCTCACCTCACTTTTCCGTCGCGTCCAGTTTCCCTCTGTGCTCTTGACCTCCGACTGCATTCCTACCGCCTCACCACTCCTGTGGTGAAGCTCGGACAGGTACTGGGCGAGGTCTCGGGTTTGTGGAGTCTTTGGTGGAAGTGGAGATCCAGGTGCTGTACTGCGTGTCTGCAAAACGACCTCCGCTAGGCCGCCACGCTAAAATGCCCCCTCCAGGCAGGCCACAGCAACCCCAAGCCTTGGGGCACAGCAGAATATCAGGCGAGCCCCCACCCAGTAAGCGGGAGGGCCGGGGCACCACCACCAACGGCAGCAACCACACACGGAGGTTAGTAAAATTGTAGGTCTGCTCCGGAAGGCTTCGATGTGTGGGGCGTGGCACCGCGGCGGATCAGCCTCGCCTGGCGCCACCACCCCAAAATGACGGCTGCGAGGATCGCGGGCTCCGAGCAGGGGAAGGGAGACAGTGACGAGGTGTGGAGGCAAAGACGGAGCAAAGACGGAGCAGAGCAAGGGGCTCTGTCGGTGTTTGTATACTGCCGAGACCAGGCTCTTTCGGTGTCTGTGCGGCGGGCTCAGTCGGTGTTTGTGTGCCGTCGAGAGCGGGCTCTGTCGGTGTCTGTGTACCGTCGAGACAGCCGCATAGAGTGAGGAAGCAGCCGAGGTGGGCGGCAAAGGACAGAGCGCTTTGGAGGCATCTCGATACCTGTGTCGCCGTAGTCCCTAGAGGGGGTGCGATTGTTGGAGACTGCTGGGAAGGAGCTGGTGAAGCGCTACACGGGACTACAGCTCCCAGGAGTGCATGGGGAGCGCATGGGGAGTCTCAGCCGTGTACGTCCATCTGCCCATTGGTTGTTGACTCCCTATATTGCAGGTAGCCTACAGCTGCGCCCAGGACGAAGCCCGGATAAAGGGCGGACAGTTTGTGACGAGGTTCTGGTTTATACAGGCTGCTGACTTTTGTGACCTGTATACCTGTACACTGTGAGAGTTCATTAAGTGTTTTTTTTTTTTGGGACTGTATGTAGGTTGTGTATATCACATTTTGTTTTCAAGCAGCCCTTATTATCTTATTATTCGTGTGTAATTTGGAAAAGCCTTATTCGATTTTAAAGTGATAATTTGTGACTGTTAAGCATGTCAAAGCAAAAAGTCCCCTCTATACCCCAGACATTGGATAATTATTTAGTGAAGATTGTTAGTAAAATTAACTGCGAGAGGAGACAATCCCTAGGGCTTAGCAGCCCCCCCCCATTATCTAGTGTGCAACTTTCACCTGCTCCATTGGCTCTGGATGACAGTAGTAGTGTCTGCACTAATTCCGGTGTTCCTGATAGGGAAATGATTATGCAGAATACTTCTACCTTAGCCGATCTAGAGGTTTCTACTGATCCTGATAGAGCGTTCCGTACTAATAATTTACCTGTATTTGGACGCTCTTTAGGCCGATGAATCTTTTGGCTAAGTGGGACTCTCCTCACTCTATATCGGTCAATTTAATCAAATCAATAATCAATAACGAACATAAGCAATACCCTGATCAACATAACACTTAACAATTAATCCAGAATACATTTCGGCGAACCCTGACCTTTCAGTCAGGAATAACCACACCAGTTTATTCAAAGTTAGTGAATTTATTTCCCTATATTAACAAAGCTAGCACAATATAGATGTGTCTCAACACCAAATGATAAACATAAATGAACATTAATAGCTGTCCATAACGACGAAACAGATGCAATCTATGCAGCATTTGAATAACAAGGCATTCGATAATAGCAATGCAAATCACTAATAGTATTATCTGTAATGAACTAATTGCATACATTTAGTCAGCATAACAAGGTCTCAAATTGCATCGTGCAACAAAAGGAATCCTCATCTAACCTCAAATTAGCATCGGCATGTGGGACTTCATGCAAAACAATTTAGCAACATTAATTTGGAAAACTCCTAGCTAGGGCTCTTGTCAAAATCAGCAGTTGGTTACCTAAAAGAAACACAATGCAATTGTACAATTTCCTTTCATATTTACCAATTACAATCAGCATTCAAGGAAGTCTTCGTCCAACAGGTACCGTTTCTCGATCAGCATGGGACGGGGCAAAGGGGCAGGGGTGGACGGGGCAATTGCCTCACGGCCGCAAAATAAAACTACTACTTCATGCAAAGGGATCAAAGTTAAAGTCTCTAGGGCCAGAATCATATAAAGTCTCTTTCTCTCGATTAGAGAAAGCATCAAAGTCTCTTTCAAAATGGCGTCGCAGCAAGGTGGGCCATAATAGCTGCAATGTCCTGCAAAATGGCTGGTAACGGCAATAATGGCTGCAATGGCTGGTAATGGCTACTTTCTTCTCGTGCACCTGGTTTAAATAGACAACAGTTCAAATCCAGTAGGGTCTTCCATTGGAGGGTTCATAGGTTAGCTTCAAATTGTCCAATCAAAAACAACAGTTCTCAAGCTTTTACTTAAGCATACATTATCCTTGGAGACGGGTACGCAAGTTGCAACATTTTATACCAATTAACTCACTTTCAGAGCTTCCATTGTCCGCACCTGCAGATCGACCTTGGAGCAAAAAAGAAAAATGCCAAGCTGGCACGAAACCTTAAGATAAGCATGTGAACGATCTCAGTGGAAAAGTACAGCTTCAAGCAAAATACACGTTTATTAGCACATTGGAAAAATACGAGCATCTAAACCGTGAGACCAGGCAACTAGGCCAAAGCCTCCACTAAAGTTATGCTAAGCTAAAGCATTTCAAACAAGCAAATCCTAGCACACGTTTACGATTATGTCGGATTAGTGCAATTCTAATACATCACGTTATATAAAGCACGCTTATAATGTTGGCAAACTACTCTGGGGGCACATTTTGTCCCCGTACAATCTTTATTAGTTCGGTTAAAGTCATACCTGATTATTTCACACTACGTTTATGCGCTAATAAATGTAAAACCTTCATTTCAGCTTCATCAATCCCTCCTCTGATGACTACTTGTCATCACACAAACTATTCCCACAAATTTTATTCCATTAAAATTCTGTCAGTTCTCTTTTCCTTTTAATTCCCCTAGTTTTCGCTTTGTATTCTTCTGCCATTCTTTTCATCATTTTCTCTTCCTTCCTTCTTTTAATTCTTTCCATAATCATTATTATTCCCCTTTTTATTCCCCAAATTCCAAATATACAAATCATTACAATTAATATTCCCTGTATTATTTTTAGTAATATTCCATTCCAAATTCCCCCAATCCAATTTCCCACTGAAGCAAGTCCTTTTCCAACCTTCTCCCACACTCCTGGTTCTTTCAGTTCCTTCAAATCTGCACTCTCTTTTGTTAGATTAGCAAGCATAGTTTTAATTTTCACACTGTTGTCGGGAATATACGTGCAACAGTGGCGCGCACCAAGCATTTTGCAAACGCCGCCATCCTTTGCTAAAAGAATGTCTAAAGCAAGCCTATTTTGAAGAGTCATAGCTCTTTCCGCTGCAAGTTCAGCATCTATCAGGATTATAGCACCTGAAAACTTTGTCAACATGTTATCCACTATAGTAGACAACTTTCTTATTTTGATGGAATTCAACACAACTCCCAACGAAGGAATCATGGCTCCAAATATATCTCCTACCACAGCAGCTGCGGTCTCTCTTTTCTGGATACGATGGGATCCAGATGTCTTTTGAATCATCGATAGGTCATCCAGCTGATAAACCTTTGGGAACACTATACCCAAATAACATCTCCCCCACCATCCCTTTGGAAGACGATAATAGGCATTATACCCACAAATGTAATATACACCTGGAATGACAGGGTCTAGTCCGTTCATCATGAATGTCCATTTGGCCTTAAAGATAAACGTATGTTTACACTCACTCGCTCCTACGAAAATGTTGTCATAATAAGATTCACCTCGATATATACAAAATTTCCCTACATGCCAAGCATCTAAAGCTATTCTCCCTTGTGTTTTTATTGCGGCAAAATCATAATGATCTACTGAAGTCCTCTTACTTAGCTCTTTTTCTAATTTCGCATTCATTTGTGCCCTTCTATCATCTGTGCGATCTAAAAAGGTTATCTCTACTGCAGAGAGCGAGCAGGTAAGGTTTTCCCTATGAGCGTGAGCCGTTTCAAAAGGTTGCATTGGCTCGAAAAATTCCCTCATTATTTTAGCATCCCAATCTTTAGCAATCTGGCTTAGTTGCGCTATTATAGGAACATATGCAAAGGTAACATCATAATTTGAGTAAAAATACTGTATGTTAGTTTGACCATAAAATCTAGACATTACTATACTACATGTAATCCCGTATGTAAGAGGCATGTGGTGATAAGTCACCCCTTCCTTTACTGATGTCGGTATCTGTGTACACACATAACAATCTTTCGCATCCATAGTCTCAACATATTCTGTTAGCAAGCGATAGAAAACATTATACGAAAGTTCCTTCTTATCATGCAAGTGTCTCTCATCTAATTCTAGTCTTTTCAGTGCAGTTAGTTCAGTGACAGTAACAGGAGCAAAAGTAGAAGCATCAATCCTCTCATTCTCACCCTTTCCATGCATTGCAAGCACTATTGCCATTATTATTAGTACACATGCAATTATCAAGCCTATACACGCATATTTACAATATTTCTTTCTACTGTTTTGCGTAGTCATGATCTGTATAGAATCAGAGAGCTAGAAGCACCTGTAAGGAAACTATTTAGCAATTCAGTTACAAAGCTGAACGAGCGCAACGTTCACACAGTCTTCTTCAAGAGGCCAGTCACTTATCGGTTAGCAGCATTTGTCTCAATTCGGCAATAACTTTTTTTTTCTTTTTTTTTTTTTCTCAAAGTTCAATCAATAACTCAGTCTTTTATCGGTTCAGCAAATGTCTCATCCGGTTTAGCAATGTCTCAGCTGGTTGTTTGTATCACGTTAAATTGTAGCAAGCAATGTCATTTATCACCCTTTCAATCAACACTGTCCATAAAACTTTTCTTTTCTATTGGTATCTCTTCTTCTTCGTTCTCGAGGCTAAGAGATACAAATTCGTCAGTCCAATCGTCATTGACTGCATATGCCCATTCTGGACCGGAATATCTCCTGTTCGGTATCCTTTTCCTTTTCAATTTTGCTTCTCTTTTTGATTCTGCCTCACTGGTACTTTCCTCTTTGGCCAAGTCTTTTCCTTCACTTGAGGTTGGTACCACGACAGACACTTCCTTTCTTTTCTCTTTCACTTTTGGCCTTTCTCCGTCGTTCAAATTTTCTCTAGTTCTTAGTTTTATTGGTGATATACTTAGTCTCCTCTTTGCACCGTGTCCATTTGATGGACCTGCGATCTTTTCTGTGGAAGCTTGAACTGTTTCATTCTGTTCTGCCTTGTCCCCTCCTTCTGGGGAATCAATCACGTCCTCTTTTTCTTTTTCTGTATCGTCTGCTTCTGGGAAAGCCCTCCTCTGATCAGGCTCTCCTGCTTTTTCACCTTTTTCGAGCCCTTCGTCACCGTTACTTTCGTCAGGCTCTTTATCACTTTCAGCTGCTTCAGGTTCTTTGTCACCTTCAGCTGCTTCAGGCTCTTTACTACCCTCAGCTGCTTCCGGTTCTTTGTCACCTTCAGCTGCTTCAGGCTCTTTACTACCCTCAGCTGCTTCAGGTTCTTTGTCACCTTCAGCTGCTTCGTTGCTGTCTGAACTTTCTCCTTGGTCTTCCCCAAGTGAGTCTGTTGCTTCGTCCTCAGAGAATGTTTCCCTCTCTTCTGTTCCTGCCTGTTCGCTTTCAGTTCGGTTTTGCTCTGTCTCAGCACTCAGCACTGTTTTATCAGGCACTGGCAGTTTCAGCGCTTCAACTTCCTCATCTGTGGGACACAACACTTTCTTTGTGTGACTGGCGTGAATCCAGTTGGGAACTCCCGCGCACTTCACAGCGGTAGTTGTCGTCAGGATCACTTGGAATGGGCCTTTCCAACGGGGTTCCAGACACGACTTCCTCACGTGCTTCTTTACCACGACCCAGTCACCTGCTTTCAGTGCGTGTCCTGGACCTTGGATCGGTGGCAAGGTGGTCGCTTCCACCTGGTGAGAGAAAGAGCGAACCACGTCAGCTAGACCCTTGCAGTAGTCTAACACCATATCATCTGTAATATTCAAAAGCGCGTTTGCGGGAACTGCAGGAAGTCTCATAGCCCTGCCCATGAGAATTTCGTGCGGAGACAATCCAGTCTTTCTATCAGGGGTGTTTCTCATTGACATTAGCACCAAGGGCAATGCGTCAGGCCATTTCAAATTTGTCGATGCACATATTTTCGCCATTCTTGATTTCAGTGTACCATTCATCTGCTCCACCAGTCCTGATGCTTCAGGGCGATAGCTACAATGCAGTTTTTGCTCAATGTTCAGCGCTGCGCAAAGTAACTTTATCACCTCGTTATTGAAGTGGCTTCCCCTATCTGATTCGAAAGAGATCGGGAATCCAAAACGTGGTATCAACTCTCTCAACAATAGCTTTGCAACTGTAAGGCTGTCATTTCTACGTGTGGGGTATGCCTCAATCCAGTGACTAAAAATGCACACAATCACCAACACATACTTTAGACCTCCATGCACAGGCATCTCAATGAAGTCCATCTGCATCCTACTAAATGGGCCACTGGCCCTGCCAATGTGGCTCGCGTTCACAACTGTTCCCTTTCCTGGGTTCATCTGCTGGCAAGTGACACATCGATGGCAAACTGCTTCTGCAGCTTGACGAAATCTGGGGTTAAACCAATCAGTTTTGAACAATCTTATCATGGCATCTCTCCCTAGGTGAGCCTGCCCATGATAGAACCGCGCAAGCTGTGATAAGAGACCATTTGGCAAAACAAATTTTCCCTCATTTGAAACCCATAACTCATCTGGTCTCTTTATACATTGTGATTTAATCCAGGAATCTCTTTCGTCCTCCCTGACGTTATTCTGTAATGCTTTTAGTTCATCTATTGTATCTACGACCTTCAAGGCAAATGCTTCAGCTGGTTCGAGTTCTGGTTCACTTATCGAATTCCATTCATCTCTGAGTAATATACAATTCAAGGCACAAAATCTTGCGACTTGATCCGCATATGCATTTCCCAGAGAAACATAGTCCTGTCCTATTGTATGAGCACTACACTTTACCACTGCAACTTCGGCTGGCATTTGAATGGCGTGTAACAATTCCCTTATTCTTTCTCCGTTTTTCACTGGGGATCCTGAAGAAGTCAGGAAACCTCTCTGTGACCATAGTTGTCCAAAGTCGTGCACAATCCCAAACCCGTACTGACTATCAGTGTAAATGGTGACTTTCATCAATGCAGACAGCTGACATGCTCTTGTAAGGGCTACAAGTTCTGCTACTTGTGCAGAATAGACTCCTTGAAGCCAGGACGCTTCCAAGACCCCTGTTACAGTACATACAGCATATCCTGCTTTCAAAATTCCCATCCCATCTCTTAGACATGAACCATCAACGAAAACAATTTGGTCATTTTCATCAAGCTTAGTATCCTTAATGTCAGGTCGAGGTTTTGTGCAAAATTCAGTCACCTGAAGGCAGTCATGCTCGACGTCTTCAGCGTTCTCAACTTCAGCATTTTCACCAGGAAGCAAGGTTGCTGGATTCAACGTAGTGCACCTTTTCAGCTGCACATTCGGTGAGCCCAGAATTATCGTTTCATACCTTGTGAGTCTTGCTCCAGTCATGTGTTGCGTTCGGGAGCGGGTCAAAAGTATCTCAACTGAGTGAGGGACCATGACTGTTACTGGGTGTCCCATCACTATTCCTTCACTCTGAGTGAGGCTGATACCAACTGCTGCTACGGCGCGCAAACACCCTGGAAGTGCTGCTGCGACCGGATCCAAAGTAGCTGAAAAATATGCTACTGGTCTATTTATGCCACCATGGGCTTGAGTCAAGACAGACAAAGAACATGCATCACGTTCATGACAAAACAATGTGAAAGGCTTTGTGTAGTCAGGCATACCTAAAGCTGTAGCCCTGCACATGCATTCTTTCAATTCAATAAAAGCATCCATCTCGTCTCCTTTCAGCTCAATTTGATCCAAGGCATCCTTCTGGGTCAGTTTCAGTAAAGGCTTTGCTAGAGTTGAGAAGTTGGGAATCCACTGACGACAGTAGCTCACCATTCCCAAAAACTTCCTCACCTCCCTCCTTGTCTTTGGTGGACTCATTTGAAGTACGCTTGTTATTCTTTCCTTCATTATTCTCCGTGACCCTTTCTCTATCTGGTGACCCAAGTATTTCACTTTCTTCTGACAGAACTGCAACTTGGAAGGAGACACCTTGTGTCCATTCCTTCCCAAATGGTTCAACAGAGCAATGGTGTCGGCTGTGCAGCCACTTTCTGTCTTTGAAGCAATAAGTAAGTCATCAATGTACTGTACTAGGGTTGACTCGAATGGCAATTCCAATGCTTCCAAATCTTTCTTTAGAATCTGATTGAATATTGACGGTGACTCAGAAAACCCTTGGGGAATTCGACACCAACTGTACACTCTGTCTAAGAATTTGAAACAAAAGAGAAATTGGCTGTCCTCATGAAGAGGCACCGAAAAGAATGCTTGTGACAGGTCGATGACTGAGAACCACTCGGCATCGCAAGGGACTTGAAACATTATCACAGCTGGATTTGGTACGACAGGGCAACACTTGACTATGATGTCATTTATTTTCCTCAAGTCCTGCACAATTCGGACCTTTCCACTTGGCTTTATTAGTCCCATGATTGGTGAATTACATGGACTGCTTAACACTTCTTTCAGTACTCCCTGCTTTACAAATTCGTCAATGAGTTGGGCAACTTTCATGAGGGTGTCTTGTGCCATGTGGTATTGTGGGGTCTGGGGAAAGGTTGCATTGGGTTTTACAGTCACTTTCACTGGTTCCACTCCTTTCATCAATCCCACCTCTTTCCCTGTCATATCCCACACTTCCTTTCCCGTAATTCAGCTGGAATATCTTCTTCAGTTATCATCGGGAAAAGACAAATCAGAGGATACTCTTCATCAACAGTTTCCATCTCATCCCCCTCTACACTGTCCTCTTCTTCCCCATCACTGCTCGTCTGAATTTTAATTCCATCGTTCGAACACATAATCGAACATCCCAACTTGCACAATAGGTCTCTCCCTAACAGTGCTATCGGGCTTGAGTCACATACCACAAATTTATGTAACCCTTGATAGTTACCAATGCTGACTGGTACCGGATCTGTAATTGGGTTTGTCAGGTGCCTGTTTGCTACTCCCACCACTTGAACTGTCCTCCCTGAGAGTGGCAAATTTGGTACTTCAATGCTCTTAACAGTTGAACGTGTGGCTCCTGTGTCAACCAAGAATGAGACACGATGACCCATTGCTCTTCCCTCCACGTACGGACCCTTTTGATCAACTTCCAAGGATGCTGCAAGCACACAATCTCCTTCCTCTCCTGAACTTTCACTCTCCCACACATTGTTTATTCCACTCTCACTGTGTAATGGGAACTGTTGTACGGTGCCATTTGTATTCATTACCTGACCCGAGACCTGTGGAGGAACCATCACTTGCTGCTGACTCATTGGTGCCAAAGGTATTTGCATTTGCTGATTAGGTACCATGGGAAACTGCTGTTGCATTGGCTGCATTTGCGTCATCTGCATACGGGGCATCTGCATCTGCTGCGGCTGCATAGGTTGTAGTCCCTGCAACTGATTTATGGTCTGAAAATTTGGGTTTGGACCTCTCATTTTCGGTCCCCTCATTGTCTGAAATGCATTGACATCATTGTTTTGCTGACCAACACCTGCACCTTCCTGCACCACCATCGGGCACTCGCGTTTCCAATGTCCGACAATTCCGCACACGTGACACGGCATCACCTTTTTCAATGCCTGCACACCATTCGGAGTCACAACAGTGTTCAAATCCGGACCATTATTTCCAAAACCTCCTCTGCCTCTGCCTCTCGCCTGTGGCTGAAACATCATATTTCCCTGCAACTGCGGCTGCGGTTGCGGTACCTGCTGTTGGAACCCTTGCAACCCTTGCAAACCTTGCAGACCTGTCTGAGCTGCTTTAAGTTGCATCATCATCACTTTCTCCTTCAACTTTTTCTGTTTCACTTCAATTTCGTCGCTACAGTATTTCGCATAATTCAACACCTCATCAATCGGTTTCGACTGCCAACAAATCAAATGCGACTTTATCATCTGACTTATCTCTGGTCTCAGCCCTTCCACAAATCTAAACACAAAATGAAGCATGTCCTTCGCCTCTATTGTTTCCGTGCCACTGTAGTTCTTGAACGCCTTCAACAATCTCTCATAGTAACTATGAATCGACTCTTTAGCCTCTTGGGCCGTTCGATCGATCTTCTGCCAATCCACATTTTTCGCGGCAACCTTCGTCTTCAAATGCTCAATTACCTTATAGTACAAACTCATCACCATAGGTGATGGTGCACCCGTATCCCTGTCTCTCTCTGGTTCACTTGTCGGCCAACCTACAGCTCTTTTGCAATCCTCCCACAAATCTGCCGGAACCACAATCTCAAAGAGAGTGTTCAGGTCTTCCCAGAGACATTTTGCAAGCTTCACAAACCTATCAGTCTGTTGATACCATTCAATCGGCTTCTCTCTCAGTTTGGGAAAATCATCCGTAAAAGACTGAATGTCGCTTCTGTGCCATGGTACATGTATTAATTTTCCCCCTGCTGTCTCCCTCATTGGTAACATGGTTACTGCATCACTACTCTGTGGTCTTTTCTCGTTGAGCTCTGGGACACTGTCTTTCCTCTTTTCCCTTCTCTTTACCCATCTGCTTTCCCATTTGTCTAAGCACCTCCACACTTGTGCACTCTGCAGCAATTCTCTAAGGTGCGCCTTCATGCCTGCTGACCTCATGTGTTCAAAATCTGTGGTCCCGAAATCCAACCTATAGCTCCTGCTCAAGTGTTTTGTTTTGTCTATATCAACCCCGTTTTTGTCAGCTATTTCCTGCAAGCTTTTATGTACCTTATTCACTTCTTTCGTAATCCTTGGACATAGGTATCTCAGCTCTTCTTCCGAGTAGGACTCTAACCTATTCACACCCATAGTCCCTTCCACCAATTCTTGTGCTTCCATGTTCAACCTGACCCTATTCAGATAGTCTTCTCCCTTCCCACTGGCTGAGCTTTGTGTGGAATTCAGACTGTTGAACCACTGTGTCAGCTGTTGCGCATTCAACCCCATCAGTGTAGCATTCACATCGACTGCCATCGATGGTTGCGGCAACTTTTCAGTGTTCGATGATAGTGGTATCATCAGTGGGGGACTCGACCTCACCAGTGTTGACTGAGCACATATGGGACTAAACTCCATCAAGGACCCAGATCCAGTTGGCTGAGCCGCTATCGGAGTTATCCCTGGAGTGTTTTCTATGCACCTCCTTTCTGTCCCATTCTGCAGTATTGATCCCTGGCCGCTCATACCCAAGTTAGGCTGACTGTACAAAGGTACCGGTGGACCTACAGTAATGGGTAGTGATATCGCATCTGGGTTCTGTCCATTTCCCATGTTCTGAGACATGTTCATTCCCAAACTATGGGTCATCATTGCCGGCATGCCCATCTGACTCCCCGTCATCTGAGCATGTGCGTTTCCCCCCTGTATCTGCTTTTGAGGCATCAAAAACTGGGTTGGTTCAGCTTGTGCCAGTGTTGGGTTGTGATCATTCTGTCCTCCCATTGTGGTTGGATCTAGAATCATTCCCGTACTGTTGTCACTGCTGTAGTACCTTGGGACCTGCGGCTGATAATTTTCTGCTGGTTTCAACATGGGCACATCTGGATATATTCTCCTAACCTGCGGTATCTGCGGGGTGAACAGTAAACTCGGGTCCTTAGATCCCGATGATGCTCCTGAACTCTGACTTTCACTGTTCTGTACCGATGCCGGAGGGGCAGAACTGGTACTTGGACCTTGTCCACTCTCTGCATAAGGTGGTGGACGGTCGTTCAGCAATTGCATTATTAACTCCTCATCCTCTAACTCCTCTTCTCTTCTCAACTTTTCCTCGTCCTCTCTATCCTTGGAACACCTCCTGTTTGTCTTACAGGTAGCTTTCTTACCTGTCTCCTCTTCTTCCTTAGTAATTGCGGGAAACAATTTTATCCCCTGCAATACATCTGACCTCCACACCTTCTGTGCATTATCCCACCTAGCGTCCGCTAGTGTCTTTTCTACCTTTCTTATCCTGGTCTCGAACTTATTTTGCTGTTGCTGTCTAGCCATCAGTTCCCAAATTGCTAGAGCCTCAAACTGTGCTGGCCTTGGAGGTACCTTCATGTCGTACATCGCGAATCTCAAATTCTCTAGGATCCTTATATTGAATGTCCCATGGATCGGGAACGCTACGCTCCCATGTTTCTCTGTCAGTTTGTGCCATTGCTTTAGCCAAAGGCACGGAGCTACCCCTTTTTCCTCCATTACAATGTAAGCTGGTGTACCTTTGGGTGGCGTCTCCTCTCCTACGCTCGCTTTAATGTAAGACTCCCCCTTCATCGCACTCCTTAATGCTTTAAAAAATTTCATTTTCTCGTCTTTTATTTCACAAAGTTTGTAATCAATAAGTGACTTTAATTCCCGGAATACTCTTCGCTTGCCTTTCCCCTTCCAATCGAGCCCCACGGACTGCGTCCAATCCGTGCGCGACCCTTTTCTACACCCAACCTATCCCAGCGCGGCTCCTAGTGACGTCACACACTGCGGCTGACAAAGCCTTGCGGTTTGTCCTCCTTCACTCAGCTCCTCTCGTAACAACTTCTTGCATGTATCGCGAGCTACCAAAAATTATAATAAAACAGATCTGTCGATTTACTACAGGAAGGGTAACACAATCGCTTCAGGACCTTAGGGATTTTTCACTAGCCTCGGCAGTTATTCCATCTTTCTCGGTCCCCACTTTCGCAAGTAAATCTGACCCGCAGACCTACTCTCAACTTGTCAATGATCTATTCTAGTGCACTTAGAATTTTTGTCAAAGCCCGAAGTCGAAGTTTTCTTTCACTCTCTTAACACACGTACCGACTCGTTGACCACGCCCGATCAACCTATTAAACCGACCAGACCACAACATAAAACAAGTGTCTCATACACTTTTCAACATACTCCGGAGTCTCTTGACCTCGCAGGGCCCGTCTCAACAACAACAACCACGTGGACCTTTTTATGCACAAAGCGCCACATGCACATGAAGTTCGACGACTTCCCTACTCTCACACTCGGAGTCGCACCTCCGCTATTTTTCTATGAAGTTCGACGACTTCCCTACTTCTACACTCGGAGTCGCACCTCCGCTATCCTCTAAAATCCTCGCAACCTTTTCACACAATCTGCGGCAATAAGCTGTGCAAGCGCAAAACCCTAACTTCACTCATACCATCACTAGTACCGCCAACGCTGATCTCACACCTCCATTCTCTTCATTCGCAAGCTCCGAGATCCCGGGAAAGTTGCGGTGGACTTAGCCCATCATCATTCTCTCAATCTGTTTTATCCAAGAAAAATCTAATTCAACTTCTCGAGTGGGGTCTCAAAGGGTGTAACCGTTAATTCAACACCATGTACTTTAAGAGTACGGGGTCCCAAAAGGCGAAACCGTCCTCTGCTACCATCTACTGATAGAGCGTTCCGTACTAATAATTTACCTGTATTTGGACGCTCTTTAGGCCGATGAATCTTTTGGCTAAGTGGGACTCTCCTCACTCTATATCGGTCAATTTAATCAAATCAATAATCAATAACGAACATAAGCAATACCCTGATCAACATAACACTTAACAATTAATCCAGAATACATTTCGGCGAACCCTGACCTTTCAGTCAGGAATAACCACACCAGTTTATTCAAAGTTAGTGAATTTATTTCCCTATATTAACAAAGCTAGCACAATATAGATGTGTCTCAACACCAAATGATAAACATAAATGAACATTAATAGCTGTCCATAACGACGAAACAGATGCAATCTATGCAGCATTTGAATAACAAGGCATTCGATAATAGCAATGCAAATCACTAATAGTATTATCTGTAATGAACTAATTGCATACATTTAGTCAGCATAACAAGGTCTCAAATTGCATCGTGCAACAAAAGGAATCCTCATCTAACCTCAAATTAGCATCGGCATGTGGGACTTCATGCAAAACAATTTAGCAACATTAATTTGGAAAACTCCTAGCTAGGGCCCTTGTCAAAATCAGCAGTTGGTTACCTATAAGAAACACAATGCAATTGTACAATTTCCTTTCATATTTACCAATTACAATCAGCATTCAAGGAAGTCTTCGTCCAACAGGTACCGTTTCTCGATCAGCATGGGACGGGGCAAAGGGGCAGGGGTGGACGGGGCAATTGCCTCACGGCCGCAAAATAAAACTACTACTTCATGCAAAGGGATCAAAGTTAAAGTCTCTAGGGCCAGAATCATATAAAGTCTCTTTCTCTCGATTAGAGAAAGCAACAAAGTCTCTTTCAAAATGGCGTCGCAGCAAGGTGGGCCATAATAGCTGCAATGTCCTGCAAAATGGCTGGTAACGGCAATAATGGCTGCAATGGCTGGTAATGGCTACTTTCTTCTCGTGCACCTGGTTTAAATAGACAACAGTTCAAATCCAGTAGGGTCTTCCATTGGAGGGTTCATAGGTTAGCTTCAAATTGTCCAATCAAAAACAACAGTTCTCAAGCTTTTACTTAAGCATACATTATCCTTGGAGACGGGTACGCAAGTTGCAACATTTTATACCAATTAACTCACTTTCAGAGCTTCCATTGTCCGCACCTGCAGATCGACCTTGGAGCAAAAAAGAAAAATGCCAAGCTGGCACGAAACCTTAAGATAAGCATGTGAACGATCTCAGTGGAAAAGTACAGCTTCAAGCAAAATACACGTTTATTAGCACATTGGAAAAATACGAGCATCTAAACCGTGAGACCAGGCAACTAGGCCAAAGCCTCCACTAAAGTTATGCTAAGCTAAAGCATTTCAAACAAGCAAATCCTAGCACACGTTTACGATTATGTCGGATTAGTGCAATTCTAATACATCACGTTATATAAAGCACGCTTATAATGTTGGCAAACTACTCTGGGGGCACATTTTGTCCCCGTACAATCTTTATTAGTTCGGTTAAAGTCATACATGATTATTTCACACTACGTTTATGCGCTAATAAATGTAAAACCTTCATTTCAGCTTCATCAATCCCATAGTGCAACATCCACCCACCCCACTACCTAGAGTGGTTAGAGCATGTAGAAAGACCCAGACTAAACGTGGGGGTGCTCGGCCCGCAAAAAAAACATTAGTTAGCCCCCTCAAGAATCCAGATAAGGATGAGGATAATACGGCAAATATCGACGACGTTAAACTAGATGTAGAAAAAACAAAAAACTTAGTAAGTATTATTGTCTTAAAGATTAAGGGTATTGTCAAACCTCTTATGGTAAAAATTGATCAGCTAACCGCGGAGGTTAATAGATTAGGCGATCTCCTCAAAAAAACACTGGTGGAAGCAGATAGTGTGTCAGCCCCAATAACAATAAGCAATCATGATACTCAAGTTGCTCCTCCCGGTGATGTTACAGGTTTAGATATTAGTAGGAGTGTTGTACAGAACTACCCGACAGCACAGTCCTTAGCCTGTAATGATAGCCAGGTTGTTTTAATACCTGATAGAAAAGAGGATTGGACTGAGGTAAGGCGAAGGCGCGCCATTAATCTCCCTCCTGACTGCGCACCATATGTGGTAGTTTTAGCTAATGTTCCCCCTGTTGCAAAGGGGAATCATCAGGAAACCCACGAGTCTTTAAAAAATAAAACCGTTTCCTGGATGCACAGGTATTGTGGATTCCCAACTGAACTTTCAGATCAAGTTCTGACTACCAGAAGGGTAAATTGGATAGGGAGCTCTAAGAAAAGTTTTAGTGGTGACTGTGTCATTATAAACTTTAAACACCCTCAACATGCTGCCACTGTATTATTAAGAGCTGCCTTATTACCAATTACTGATAATAATGTGTGTGCCTGCTCGCTTGCTTTCTTTTACAGCCATCATAATAATGCCCCTTATGGGAGTAGAGGAAGTAGATTATGCCCTGCTACGCACAGGCTATACCCTGATATTTCAATGCAAAACCGGTTTCAACCCCTAAGTTCTCTGGATGCAAATGATTGACTTAATGAGGGAGGGCAGTTCTTACCCCAGGTGATTATTATTCCCTGTGTGGATATTGGTATAGACAATACCATGGCCCAAGAGATGCCCAACAACACAGAAATTGAATTGGCGGTGGATATAAGGGCACCGTCCGACTGTGGGGACATAAGCAATTCAAACCAGAATGCGAATTGGGGACGAAACAATGGTATGGTGCCTGATAGTAATTGTGTTAGGGGTAAGGATACTATTACTTGTTGGAATGTGGCAGGGCTGAAATCGAAGGAGAGGGATCCGGGATGGTTAACGTTTGTTAATGCCCATGACATTTTATGTCTTCAAGAAACATGGTGTAAAGATGAAGTTAACTATGAGGGATTTGTTTCTTACAATTTACCGGCGTTGGGAGGTGGTATAGGTAGAGCGAAAGGCGGTCTCCTTATACTTGTAACGATCTGTCGTCCTATTGTGGTTAAAAAGTATATACCTGTAGGGGACCTTGTGCAGATCCTCTGGCTTGTGGATGACAAAGGGTTTGTGGGGTTACTAACAGTGCCGGCTGGGATGTCCCGCATTTTGGACATAATAGTTATGGGGAAGCACTGCATAAGTTCATGGGCTGCTCTGACCTGGAAATAGTGGAGTGCTGTAAAGATGTTAATGGTTTACCCATTCCCACTTTTAAAAATTGGCACACCAGCTCGGTCATTGACCATGTGATCACATCTTCTAATATTAGTTCTTACTGTGATCCACCAAGAATTGAAGTAACTACCCTAAGTGACCACAACCGTATTATTCTGGACACTACCCTTTGGGCCGGTAGTTCGGTGGATGTGGGAATTATTATTTCTAATGTAGAACCACATAGGACTAACGGTGTAAGGCTAAGATGGATTGGTGAAAGAGCCGATGATTTAACTAGCTCCATAATTAATGAGAGCCTGCTGGACATTGCTTCTATTTTAAAAAATAGTTCTGACTCTGAGAGGGTTTTATATTGTTTTAACCAAATTAATAAAGCTATTGATGCCAAGTTTACCAGTCGCAATAGTAGGCAAAGTAGGAACGGACCGAGATGGTTTAATCACCTTTGCACTTCCGCACTAACTGGCCTCAAGCAGGCTTTAGCAGCGAGGCCCAGGGACAAAAAACTGGTAAATAAATTAAGAATGGAATATAAATGTGCGCTCAAACAGAGGAAGGGTGAACTGCAGCAACAGGCTTGGGATTCCCTCAACCAAACTGCTGAATTATCAAATTGTACATTATTTTGGGCCACGGTCAACTCGCCTTTTCTAAGGGATGAAAAAACACCACAGTTGACTTCTAATGTTTCTAGCGAGGGTTGGATTGCACATTTCTCCAGCATTTTTGACTCTGATAAAGACAATGATCCTAGTCCCAATAAGTGGCCTACTCTGCCTTTGGATATATCCGTTAGTGAGGTCAAATATGGTATACGGGCTAGCAAAGGAGGGAAAGCTCAGGGCCCGGACGGGGTACCTATAGACGTTTATAAAGCTGCGCCAGATGTCTGGGGCCCCCTTTTAACCATTGTTTTTAATGTTGCCGTGTGTGCCAAGGCCCCTGTAACTTGGGGTGAATCAATCATTGTGCCAATTCATAAAAAGTGAAGTAGATCTGATGCTAAGAATTACCGCCCGATCTCTCTCCTTGACTCTTCAGTCAAGGTTATGAGTAGAGTGATGTTAGTAAGATTAGAGGAATGGGCTGAGCAGGATAGCATACTGGCTGATAGCCAGTATGGTTTTAGGAAGGGACGAGGTACGCTCGACCAGTGCATCAATCTTGATCTACTGATCGGGAAGTATACTGAAGCGAAACCCGGTTCCCTGTATCTTTGTTTTGCTGACCTGAGCAGCGCATTCGATATGGTAGATCATTCCATTTTATGGCCAACTCTGTTAAATTTAGGAGCCCCAGAAGGCATAATCTTTTTCCTCGCTAGGTTATACGATAAATTGAAAACCAACGTACGTTTTGGAACCAGAGGAGAATGTACTCCAAAAATCTGTGTTACACGAGGAATTAGACAGGGTTGTGTTTTGGCACCTCTCTTATTTATTTTATTTATTAATGGAATTGATGATATTTTAAAAAAGGTTAATGCTGATGCTCCTCAGATCAACGGTGTTCCGGTGCCGGTGTTACTATATGCCGACGACGCTGTTTTACTCTCTCGAACACCTGTCGGATTACAACGACTAATGGATAGTTTTTCCTCCTTTATTAAAGATAGAAAACTAGTAATTAATAAGGGAAAAACGCATACCATGACCTGCGGAGCTAAAGCCAAAACGTTAAATGCCTTCTTTATAGACGGCGAAAAGGTGCAACAGGTGGATACATTTTGTTACCTAGGTATTACCTTCTCTAACGACAGGAAATGGAACAATGAATTTAATAACATCCGGAATAAAATGGCAAAAAATGCTTATGGTATTTATAGATTTGCTGCAAAAGTTGGGGATCGTCGAACCAGGGATATGCTCAAGATTTACCAAGCTAGATGTGTGACTATTGCTCTGTATGGGGCAGGAGTATGGGGTTATAGCTGTACCTACAACTTACAGTTGGAGGAAAATATGTTTTTAAAAAAGCTCCTGTTTTTGCCCATCTCTGCCTCAACTGAATTAAGCCATCACGAATTAGCCATTAATTATCTAACTGATCTGATATCACTTAAACCATTGATGGTCTGGCGGTCTTTTTGGCTTGGCGATGAGAAGCTACTTAACAGAACTATTGTTGAGGATTGCCTACGTTTGGATAAATATCGAGATATTCCCTGGGTTAAATATGTTGTTGTCTGTTTTTCAGACATTTTTAATCTGAATATTTTAAATAATCCTAGTGCAGCAACCACGATCTCCAAATCAGAAATGAAAAGGATATTTCTAACTTATGCAGAAAGGAAACGAGCAACTATAGCCGGATCATTGTCCTCCGTCATTTTTTATAATAGATACAATCTAATGGAGGGTTTTCCATCTTACCTAACTATGGTGACTAGGAATTCACATACATTTGTGCTAACCAGACTAAGATTTGGGATGGCACATTGTTTAGTAGCCCATCCAACAATTAAGAAACACCCGATTGGGCCATGTAGGTGCGATAATGTATCTACACAGAGCACTGTGCACCTTCTGCTGTTCTGTAAACTGTATACATGTTTTCGTATAGTATTTTTGAAACCTCTGTTTGTTAAATACGGAACACGTACAGTTAAACATGCCCTGGCTTTAATTTTTAATCTGCAATCGGCAGATATTTGTTTTTATACTGCCACCTTTTTAAATCAGTGCATCAATTCCAGGAAAAGTATGAGTTTTTAATGTATTTTATTATTCTTTTTATATATTTATGAATGACCATATGTATTACTCAATGAGCCATTAACTATAATTAATAACTGTAAGTTTTAATTGCAATGTCTTTGTAAATATGTACTGTTGTCTTTTTTTTCTCTTCTTTGTTCATGCTTTTATGGTCATTTATATGTGCCGAATAAAGCTTTATGAATTGAAATTGAATTGACACTTAAGGGCTAGCGCCCTATTCCGGTGCCATGAATGAGGCCAGAGCACGCACGACACGGCCTCCGGGTCAGCCGTGGATCCGAGCCCCGGCCCCGGTAAGCGGGGGCGGGGCGCCACCACCAGTGGCGGTAACCTCACACAGAGGTTAATAGAATTGTAGGCCTGCTCCAACAGGCCTAAGTGTATGGGGTGCGGCACCGCGGCAGGACAGCCTCGCCCAGCACCGCCGCCCCAAAATGTCCACTAAGGGCTGGCGCCCGATCTCAGCACATCAAATGAGGCCGGAGCCTGTGCGACACAGTCTCCGGGCCGGCCGCGGACCCAAGCTCCGGCTCCGGGTCCCAGGAGGCGTAACGCGACTCCCGCGGTGAGTATGCAGGCCGCAGCCGCAGGAGCAGACCCAGCAGCCCGGCCGAACGCTCGCCGCCTGCAGAGCGGCTGCGGCAGCCGGTGTACAGCTACGGCCGCCGGTGCGGGCTCCGGGCAGCAAGATGGGCGACGCCTGTCCCCCTTAAAAGGAGGTGCAGGCGCCGCTGACAGGATGTTTATGCGGGCCAGGGATCAGAGCTGCAGTTTATGCTGCCGCTCCGGTCGCCATGTTGGCCACACCCCCCATAACCACTGCTTCTCAACAACTTATCTTGTGCCCATTTTGGAAATAGAAAGGTTTTCTTGATACCTATTTTTCACTCTTTATATTTCAGCAAATGAATTGCTGTATACCCGGTATAGAATGAAAATCCATTGCATGGTGCAGCTCATTTATTGGCTCTGGGTACCTAGGGTTCTTGATGAACCTACAAGTCCCCACAACCAGAAGAGTGCAGCAGACGTAACAGTATATTGCTTTAAAAAATCTGACTTTGCAGGAAAATGTTACAGAGTAAAGCATTGAGAAAAATGGCTGTTTCTTTCACCTCACTTTCAATATTTTTAGGTTGAGCGTTAGCGTTCGGCCTGCTGTATACTAAAGTATACAATAGAGTGAGTTCCAGTGTTTTGATTTGTTAGTTGCAGTGTCCTTCAAAAATCCTTGCTTGCTAGTGGTCAGTTCTGCCTCTTTGTCCTGCCTTTTTTCACTTAGGGAGCAGCACAAACTACTGTTTAATTACGCTATGTCCTGTTTATCTCTTCTGAAGCGGACTTTTTCTTTCAGTATTGGCCTGTTTGCCTTGCACTGTGGGTGTGTGTTCAGTCCCTCCTCCCCACCAGCTCCCTCTGTAAACATAAACTAACATCAGAGGGGGGCTTTTCCAGGGCCAGCTCACCCTCGTTCTCTTCCTCTTGTTATTTTCAGTCTGTGTGGCAATAAATGTCCAGTCAGTAATTTACAACGCTATGAGCTCTAACTCGAGCAAACACAAGACTATTGCATTCCAAATGCTTGTTTACTTTCTTTCTCGTGCCCCGTCTCTCCACTCTTTGTTTAGCACTGTAACACTCTCGGATTCGACGCCCACTTCGTACCATGAAGGAGTGGTTCATGGACAGTGTCTCCTGGTCTACTGTAATTCTATCTGATGGGTGGCACATTCTGGCCACTGTGTCGTTAAGTAAACGTTTGTGTATGTTAGTGGGAAGAATAGGTGCGTATGCACCTTCACTCTCAGTGATGTACTCTGTTCCTTACTAGCTAGAGGGCTGCTTTGCGCGACTCTCGGTGCCAAGCACAGATAAAGGCCTCTGGGACAAGCCACGCTACTGACCACGAGCCCGGCACATGTGGAAGCGACACTCCAAGCCCTAACCCACTTGAAGGTGTGTGACTGAGACTACGTGGCCCGATCTCCCACTCTATGATAAAGCGCTTGAGTGCCCTCCGGCCATGTTTGCTCTAGAGAAAAATATCAAAATAAACAAACACAATAATAAACTATGAGTCCAAGTTCATCTGACCCTGAAACCCTCACACTGTCTCTGGCGGTTAAAGTTGACGCCTCTGGACTCTCTCCTCCAGCTCAAATGCTTCAGTGCCTCGCAGCTGCTTTCACTTTCAGCTGCTGGCTTAAGCTGTTCATTGCGCTCTGGCACACGCTAGCATGCCACGGGAGGGGGCTATTTCAGACCATTTGTTGCCAAAAGAGCTAGCACTGGAGGTGAGGAAGTAACCACCAGCTTGGCGTACCTAAGTCAGCGAGGCCTTGTCGGCAGCCTTCAGTTTTATATCTGCACTTAAGCTCGCCCCTATCATAGCATGTTAAATGCATGTAGAGACAATGACTCTTTCTTACAACTTTCTTTTTAAACCCATGCTTATAACTACGCAGCTGTATTTAATTCAGTTCTAAATGTTACCCCTCTGCCACGCATCCTGCTGCTCCATTTGTTAGAGCACAGCCAGCCTTGCATGTTAGGGCCCACCCATGTGGTCTTCATTTCTGAGTACTACAACATAGCCTTCATTGCATAGTACAGCTGTGTGCCGTATACCTAGGGCCACTGGCATTATGTGGCAGGGAAGGGTCAAATTATGCTGCAGGCTTGAGTAAATTATGCTGCATATTACGCAGCATTATGCCACATTTTTTGAGAGTGCTACTTCATTTTTAGGGTCGAGCGCAAAGCGCTCTGTCCCTGCTGTAATCTCTCTATGGGCTTGTAACTATGCCCACCACACACCCATGAGTTTGGTTAGTTTATGGGCTTGCCTTTTAAATTCGCTTGATATCATTAGTGAAAGGAATGCATTTGTCATGCCTTTTCCAATGTTTAGCCCGCCTCGAGCGCATTGGCCAAGTACTGAATATATTCAAGGCTCCAAGTTTTACATATGGTTTCAGGACTACTTTTTTCTATTTGTTTCCTACACAGCGTGGTCTCATTGGGCAGTAGTCAAGCGCTTTGCATGACATCGACCCTTTTACATGGATAATTGCATTTTTGCTGATAATAGTTTTGATTGTGAAAAAACTATTGTTTTACTTTTTATTTTCAATTGATGTGGCAAGAAATGTCCAGTTTGGAATTTACAACACAAATAGCTCTTTTTTTCATGGGGTTATACCCTCTAGGGGCTAACAATATGGATACATGACCATGTTTCGTACAAATGATATTTGTGTTATGTAGATTTTCCTAGTAAATTATGAAGGAAAGTCTTAATTTTATTAAAGGCACGGAGGCGAGTATTATGCTTTAGTCTTTTCCTTATTTTTAACAGCAGCTGCAGTCAAGAACAAAACTACTGATCCCATAAGGCTAACGAAAGTAGCCAATGAGGATCAAAAGGTAGTTCGAAGTAATGCACCAATCACTAACAATCCATACTAATAATACCTATCTTGACTGGGAACAGCCCTCTTTTCTTGTGTGAGATTAAACAGTAAAGAACAATGGAATAATGAAACCACAAATACAAATAGCCAGGCAGAGTGCTAAAAGTTCTCGAAAAAGCAAAATCAGTCTTTGAGCAAACTCCAGAAGGGTGTTTTGATCCAATGGTTGAGAGATCGTGGTGGCGGGTGTGGCATAGGACGAAGTGTACGAAGAAACGAAGGAAGGATCCTTAAGAAGCTGGCTTTTGTCCTGATGTAGATGCTGAAAGGGAGGGAGACAAAATAACAGTGTTAATCTTTGTAGCGGCGGGATAATACTTGCCTCCGTGTCTTTAATAAAATTAAGACTTTCCTTCATAATTTACTAGGAAAATCTACATTTTATGGCAAGACCAGAGGCTCCTATTATGCTATTTTAAAGCGTATTAATCAGATTAAAAGAGGCATGTTGAATCGGCTTACAATAGAAAACCTTAAAAACATTGTCATTGGACCAGTCAGCCGACCTGAGAATATCCTCCGAGCGAGAACCAGGCCAAAAAGCTTTGGATGCCATGGCTCCCCTAGCCGAGTGGGCCCTAAAGGCGGAGACATAAATGCCAGCTAAGGACATAACCCAACGGACCCAGCGTTCTAAGGTTGGAGAGGACACAGGCTTGAAAGGTTTTCGGAAAGAAATCTGGAGCATGGTAGAGGAGAAATTCCTCAGACGGGCTGTCTGTTGTTCATAGCTTTTTAAGCATTGGCCTACACACAGCTTGGGGTGATCTGGAAAAAAGGGATAAAAAACTGAAGAAAGATTAGTTTTAGTACGCATAAATACATTAAACATAACACCAGAGGGAGTAAAATTGCGAGCAGTAACATCTAGAGCTCTAACATCAGATAAACGCTTGAAAGACACTAAACATAACAGCATGGAAAGTTTAGCAGAAATATGTTTTAATGATAACGACGCATTGTCTGGCCACAACACAAACAGTTTTGACACAGCGTTAACATCCCATAACGAACCATATTTAGGTTTTGGAGGATTAGAAAATTTTACTCCCTTTAAAAGGCGGCAGATCAAAGGGGTGTTCTCCAACAGGTTTTCCCTGGAAAAAGAATGTGAGCAAGAAATAGCAGATCTATACAGGTTAATCGTATGGAACGATTTCCCTTTGCAGGCTTCCGCCGCCAGAAAATTAATAATCATTGTTACATTTGCTGTAAAGGGATCAACTTGTTTTCCCACACACCAGCTATGCCAGAGAGACCAAGCTGATCTATATGCTTTCCTTGTTCCTGGAGCTCTTGCCAGGACCATGAAGTTTGAAGCTTCTGCCGAAATAGAAGTGCCAGGCTGAGATTCCCTGACATTTTCCAAGCTGAGAGGGTGAGGACATTCTGAATTATTAAGTTGTGGCAGAGCCCTTGGGGATTGGTTAAGAGATCTGGGAATGAGGGGATTAAGAACGGAGGTTCTATTGACAGTTCCAGGAGGGAGGGAAACCACACATGGGAGTGCCAGAAGGGGACTATGAGTACTACCGAGGCCTGCTACCGCCTGACCTGTGCCAGTAAATCAAAATGAAGGGAGGAAAAGCATAATTGAGGGAGGATAACCAGTCTTGAGAGAAATCATCAAATGCGAGAGCTAGAGGATCTGGATGCCAGCTGAAGAACTTCGGGAGCTGTATGTTGAGACGTGATGCAAAAAGATCTATGTCAAAGGGGCCCCATTTGTGGAGAATGTTGTTGAAAACCTGCATGGTGAGCATCGAGTCGCTGGAGTCCTGGAAATGGCGTGAGTACCAATCCGCTACGAAGTTGAGATTGCCAGGTAAGTACTCCGCTTGGACGGAGATCCTGTTTTGGAAACAGAATTCCCAGAACCCTTTCGCCAATTCCGCAAAAGGTTTGGATTTTGTGCCTCCCAAACGGTTGATGTAACGAACCGTGGAGATATTGTCCATTCTGAGAAGAAATTAACAGGAAACTATGTCTCTTGCGAGGCTTCTCATTGCAAAAGAGCTGGCAAACATCTCTAAACAGTTTATGTGCAGTTTTGACTCCTATGCGACCATAAGCCTCCAGTTGAGATTGGACCACAACGGGCCCCCCAACCCAGAAGACTTGCATCTGATTCTAATACAAGATCTGGGGCTGATGCGAAGATAGTCCTGCCGTTCCAGGCATCCAAATGGTCGATCAACCATTGCAGTTCTGATCGAGAGTCCTGGTATAGAGCTATGGAATCTGAATAGGCCAGCCCTCTTTGGAGATGATGAATTTTCAGTCTCTGCAATGCTCTGTAGTGAAGAGGACCCAGAAAGATAGCTTGGATTGAAGAAGAGAGGAGACCTACGACTCTTGCAAGGGATCAGAGGGAAAGAAGAGAGTTTCATAAAATGAGCAGAATTTCTGACTTGATTGATTTGATCTTTGAAGATGGGAGAAGAAGAGTAGTCGAAACTAAATCTAACAGGAAACCTAAGAATTCGATCTCTTAGATTGGATCTAAGTAAGATTTTTTGTAGTTTTTGATAAGGCCTAGATCTGAAAGAAGATTGCACGCCAAGTGCACCTGAGAAAGAAGAGAAGAGCGATTTTGATTCATGATCAGAAGATCGTCCAGATAGATGATTAATCTGACGCCTCGCGCTCTGAGAAAGGCTGCTACTAGTTTCAGTCGTTTCGTGAAACACCATGGGGCGAAAGACAAACCGAAAGGAAAGGAAGTGAAATGGAATGTCTGACCGGCCCATTGGAATTGAAGACATTTTTGAGAATCCGGGTGTATCGGTACCGTAAGGTATGCGTCTTGCAGGTCTAACCTTACCATCCAATCTCTTTGGAGCAAGGTATCCCTGAGACGTAGAATGATTTCCATCTTGAAGTGACGATAAAGAACAAACTGGTTGAATTGCTTTAGGTTGATAATCGGGTGCATTTTCTTGTTCTTTTTCTGGACCAGAAAAACCGAACTGAGAAAACCTGAAGGATCTAGAGAACAACGAGTTATCGCCTGTTTTTGTAAAAGGGATTGAATTTCTGAGGAAATTAAGTCTGTCATTTGGAGAGAGAAGTGAGGGGAGGAGGAAAAATTATTTGAGAAGGCTCTGAAAAGAGCTCTATAGCATATCCCTGAACGGTATTTAGGACCCAGGGATATACAGTGAGTTCCTTCCATTTTGACAGGCACATTGAAATACGACCCCCTAGAATAGGTGAAATAATCTGATGATTTACCGACTTGCGTAGAGAATCTGGAATTACAGTTCCCCTTGTTCCCGAATCCCCTGCTCCTTTGGGGGTACAATTGCGGTCTGTAATCTTGTGTTGAGGTGTTACCATAGTAGCCGCGGGAACCTTGATTGGCATAGGAGCGGCCGGCAAAGCGGTTTCTGTCTCTGCCGGCCCTGGCAAAAACACGTGCCGAAAACATCTTTTTTAAAGATTGCTGCGCTTTGTCAAGGGATGAAAAAGTTGCCACATACTTGCTCAACTCCTTGATAAAGGAGTCGCCAAAAAGCAGACCCTCTGCTTTGACACCGGGATCTGTGCATGCCAGGTTGACCAGCTTGGGGTCTAGTTTCAGGAGGCGACCCTTCCTACGCTCGTGCGTGATGGAGGAGTTTGCTTTTCCTATTGAACAAATGGCCCGTTTGGTCCACAAGGAGAGCTCAGCTGGGTCCACTGAAGCTTGTTCCAAACGAGCAGTTTCTGCTAACTCAAAAATGTGGGTTAGGGGTCCTACTATGTCCAACAGCTTATCTTGGCAAGAAGACCAAGCTTTGTCAACACCCTTCCGCAGGTCCTTGCCATATTTGGTGAAGAAGGTAATTAGGGAAGTGTCAATAGATGGAGTTGCCGTGGTTTTGGAGGAAAGGGCGGGATGGGGACATTCAGATTTGAGTTTTGCTTGCACCTGTTTATCTAAGGGGGTGCGCAACCTGGCTGTGACATATTCCGCTATGTGGTCTGTAGGGAGACACTCAGTCGAATTTGGATGCTGGATGTTAGCCGGATCGAACATAGGCACTCCTTCAGCGTCCAGTATTGTGCAAGAATTCGTAAAGTCTTGAGACCCAATTTTAACTTTTTTGAGAGGAGGAGGGGAGATAATATCCCCAACATCCTTGTCGGAAATATCCGAGTCCGAGTTAGGGTCTTGCACCTCGTCATCCGTGTCCATAATTTTTTATATAGATATAGGTGAATAGATACGTTTAGATTTTACCATGCATTTTTTTGACGGTCTAGCCGTTAACCCCTCCTTAAAAGGAGGCCTTTGAGGAACCACGTCCTCCGCCACATGGGAACTTTTGTCACTCACTAATAGCATCGCTTTAGTATTTTTGATGGATTCTGACGCTTTCTGCCTTCCCCCGCAGATTGGGCCAGCATGGTTTTTGACAATAGATTGACAACAGAATTTTCCAATTTTTTAAAAAATGTCTGCCAGGAAACTGCCATTGCTTGTTCCACTGAAGACGGTATTAAGTCATTAAGGTTGTCTTTGAGGACGTCTTCCTCCTCCTCCTGTGTCAAAAGTGGGTGTGCAGAGCTGTCCATGGTTCCAGCTGTCGAATAGTAAATGAAAACTGCAAAACTGAGAGAGGAAAGGGTTAAAAAATCTCACTGAAGTGAGGATAAGGATATGGCCCACCTCTGGGCGGAGTGAAAGGAAATAGGAAGAGAAACCGGAACCTTCACAGAAACGCGGAGTCCGGCACTGGCAGAAGGCAGGCGAGACCGCTTGAAGCGGTAAGTAATAAAATGAAATGAAGCGTGTCTCAAAGCACGCTGAGAAAATCTATTTGTTGGCGGTGTAACGAAGCGTGTCGCATGGCACCTCAAACAGCTGAGCGAGCGACAGAAAATGCTGCTAACACAGAGGAGACGCGTTTGATCCTCATTAGCTACTTTCGTTAGCCTTATGTGATCAGTAGTTTTGTTCTTGACTGCAGCTGCTGTTAAATATAAAGAAAAGACTAAAGCATAATAGGAGCCTCCATTGTTGCCATATCATTGTATGTTTTAATACTCTCTCCTTATTATATTTATGTCCATGATTCAGGCCAACTTAACATCCTTATTTCACTTTGGCTGTTTGAATACTCTTGATATGTTTGGGTGACTGTTTTAGTTTATTTCTCCTTGGCAGCTGTCTTGTGTTGTTTTTTAGAGAATTGTGTTAACGAGCCAGCAACAATGATGGTGGTAAAGGTGGTATTCCTTTGGAATTAGCCTGGCAGATTCAAATTACGATGTTAAATGGCAACATTTTCATTTTTTGTTGCAGATAGAGGAAGAAGGTAAATGGAAGTGCTTGTCATATGCATGGTCCACTGGAATTATATGGCAGTAAAAGAAGAAATTATGAGGCAGGGTTGACCAATTTATGTGGCAGGAAAACTCCATTTATGAATTTACAATGGCAATAACTCTAACTCAAGCAAATGCGAGACCCATTGCATTGCAAATGCTTGTTTTTATTTCAGCTGTTATTTTCTGTAAGAAACCCTTGTAGGATCTACACAAATTACCCCTTGCTGAATTCAGAATTTTGTCTACTTTTCAGAAATGTTGAGCTTTCCAGGATCCAGCATTGATTTCACACCCATTTCTGTCACTAACTGGAAGGAGGCTGGAAGCACAAAAGATAGTAAAAATGGGATATGTCCCAGTAAAAATTGTCTTGAAAAATTGGGTTTTCTGATTTTCGTCTACCTGTTCCTGAAAGCTGGGAAGATGGTGATTTTAGCACCGCAAACCATTTGTTGATGAAATTTTCAGGGAAGAACTACAAGCTTTCTTCTGCAGTCCTTTTTTCCAATTTTTTTGAAACAATTGAATTTTTCACTGTATTTTGGCTAACTTCTTGATCTCCTTCAGGGGATCCCACAAAGTCTGGGTACCCCTAGGATGTGGGAAAAAAAGGATGTAAATTTGGCGTGGGTAGCTTATGTGAACAAAACGTTCTGAGGACTTAAGCGCACCCTGCCCCAAATAGCCAAAAAACAGGCCTGAGAGTAAAACAAGCGAACAAGTTAATCAAATAACTTGTTCATGTTATAAAACGGTGGCTTGAATGGGTGGTCTTTGTAGCATTCCAAACACCCTAAGAGAAATGGCTTTCTTTGTTCAATTTTTTTTTTATTTAACAACATATATTGGATTTTTCGTATTGAAAAAAACCTTCCAAAAATTCCTGATTCTTTTCATTAACCACCACACGACGTGCGACTAAGTTCAAGAAGAGGAACAACATATCATAGTCACATACAGACAATTAATAGTGTTTATGTTTGTAACTCCTATGTTTTAGACTTCTGTGAATATATGTGCGAGTATTGTCCGGTGAATACAGGAAAATCTGGAGGGATAAGTTTGCATTTGTTTTGCAGAGAATAGTTAGATTCGGGTCTACTTAACGAGAAGTTTTTAATGTTGTTATTTCGTTAAGGGAGGGGCGTGAATATATTTACAAAGCATTCTGGGTAGGAGGGTGTCCGTTCAGAATCTGTCGCCTTGATTGCTGGCAAACGCTATTCAGAGACCGTCCCCAAGCCAAAAAAACACAGGAATAGCCATTTTACCAGTTTTTGTCTTGCAGCATCGTACGCCGTCCACTTGGGGCGCGGAGTCTGACTGGAGTAGTCTCCAGTAGCGTGTATATACACTGTACAGCCTGGCTGCCGTGCCGTGATTAGGGACCTCTAGTGACAACCTCTGGTACTGCACCCTGGTGTAAAAATGCGGCGCAAAACACTATAAATATGGGCCAGAATACTGCATACCCCCCAGTGACCACCTACCCATGTATTTTTCCCCTCAGACCGTGCCTGGCCCCTGGAGGGAGAAATGGATACATTTTATGCCAGAGGCTGGGTGGCAGTCTACATCCCTCCCATCTTTTATTAGTTGACGAACAGTTGTTTACTCAATGTGCACAAGGCAAACAAATTCTTTCAGCCACTGACTGGAAGCGGAATTTGGCCTAAATCCACACTGCTGGCTTCTGGATGTGTTTTCATTGCCGCTCCCCAGCCGGGGTGACTGGCTGTTCTCTGTTGATCCTCACTGGGTGTGAGGGCCCTGCCCCTTCCTTGGGGTGAAGGTGCTGCAGGGTATTCTACATACGCTCTGACATCTTCCTCCAGTCATCTCCTCCAGGGCTCTCTGTTCCGTTCACGCTTTGGAACCACAATAGTTTCTTACAGCTGAGAGACTTCCTCACGAACCGTGACCATTGTTCCATCAAACTCCACTACCTCCCACATCTCGGGTTCATATGGGCCCTAAACTTCCAGCCAGGATGTGGCCCTTGTCCCAATCAGAAGGTCAGGGCTTTGTGCCTGTTGTTGTCTGTTCGCCTTGTCATTTATGGCCTCTTTGTTTTTTTCCTCTTTTTATATGTGCTGCATGTAGATATTGGAAAATACCTCTCTGGATTTTTCTGTGTGAGAAGGTGTCCCTTTCTGCACAAAATCAATTCTGCTTACAACTCACGCACCCCTGCACCATGACCCAAAGATGCTTGCATGGGCACTAGGCAACCAAAAGTGCACCAGTGCTAGGAAAGCCGTATATTGGTAAATAAGATACATTGCTGCCCTTTCACGCAGTAAGTCACTGCGTTGCCTCACCCTGCGATAAAGAAGCGTGTCATGGGTGTTACCGTGGGTGTTCCCTGGTAAAAACATTGGCATTTGACACATTCCCAGATTTATAAGGTTTTGTAAACCTCAGTATGCGTCAAAAGCCTACGCCTCCTCAGGGGAGGCGTAACGGAGACACGAGGAGAAATACATTTATTTTGCCTCATTTTTTCTTTTTTCTATGTTTCCTGCATTCTGCAGTGCACATAGAAAGGGGAAAATGCCTCTTGTGATTTTTCTTGTGCAGGACGGTGTCCTATCAACGCTCTCCCAACACCCTTTTGGTACAAATGAAATTGAATGCCTGTGAATGATCTGATTTAAAGAAAACTTTTGAAATTACAATATAATGGCGTTATTTGTTAATCATTAGGGACGAGCAGAATTATTATATCTCTTCTGCCACTTCTCTTGGTGGGTTGGAAGGTTGTTCCAAGTTTTTTAAGGCAGGACAGAGATGCTTTTCTGTTTTAGTTTTCACACAGAGAGGTACTTTTACCTCTGGGAGTCCAGTTGTGTTAGCTATTGACTCCTTAGGTACATGTTCCACTTTAGGGGGTGGTATCCCCCCTAACAGTAATGATATCCTTAGTGCTAGGGTGGGCAGAGATACTTTGACATCCTGCATGCCTGTGTTTTAGGAGTATTCTGAGGCTTCAGGGCTCCTTCCCTTCTTTAATTTTTAATCTATTTTGAGATTAAAGGAGATAATTCCTTGAGCATGCCCATAGGGATGCATGGGTCATGAACTCTACTTCAGCCCAATCTGAGGCTTCTAGGTCATTTCCTAAAAGACAGTCTACAGATAAGCTAGGTGACCCCACCACCTGCTGAGGGCCAGTAACTCCATCCCAACAATGTTGCACTACAGCTAAGGAGAGAGACTGAGTGAAGTTATTGACTTCAGTAACTTGGTACTTCTGTCCAAAGAGGTGCTGTGCAGGTGAAACCAAGTTTTCAGTAACTAAAGTGATACTGGCACCTGTGTCCCTATAGGCCTGGGCCTCAACACCACTCATCTGAATGTGCTGCTTGTACTTATTCATATTAAGTGCCACCTGATGAGACAGAAACTGGCTTGGGGGTTTCTATACCTACCACACTTTCTATTATGGACCCAAATGTGAACCCAACTCACCCTTGCTTTGACTACTGCCAGTAGTCCGACCACTATTACTACTACTAATAGGGGCACTAGAAGTGGAAGTGGATGTAGTAGTGGTGGTAGGCTCAGGGGCTTTACCTGGGCAGGACTTGACTCCTGGCCTATGGCCTTTATTTCTGCACACATAGCACCAAGGCTTTTTAGTGTGTGCAGAATAAGAAGAGATTTTATTACCACCCCAGAGGGGTTTTGTTTACCTTTACTTTTGTCTTTGTCCCCAACCTTGTCCTGAGGCTTACCACCATCTTTCTTCTTTCCTTGTCACCCCCTGTATGAGCTTTTCTGCTCACTCGCTCTTGTTCTGACCAATTTGTTTGCCTTCTTTCCCAATTCTTGGGGAGAGGTCAGATCTGAGTCGACAAGGTATTGGTGCAACAAGTCGGACACACACTTATTCAAAATATGCTCTCTCAACAGAAGATTATATAAGCCCCCATAGTCAGACACTGTCACTGAAATGAGAGGAATAAGTGTTTCTTTGGCCAAATTTTGAGGTTTGCAAAGGATTCTGGGTAACAGAACCTGGTGAGAGCCCCACAAGTCACCCCATCTTGGATTCCCCCAGGTGTCTAGTTTTTTAAAATGTGCAGGTTTGGTAGGTTTCCCTAGGTGCCGGGTGAGCTAGAGGCCAAAATCTACAGCTAGGCACTTTGCAAAAAACATGTCAGATTTCAATGTAAAAATGTGATGTGTCCATGTTGTGTTTGTTGTCGCAAGCATTAGGCCTACCCACGCATGTGAGGTACCATTTGTATCGGGGTTTTGGAGGAACAGGGAAGAGCAATACAAGAAATGTGGGAATAATGTGATTTATTAGCTAAATTTGAGGTTTGCTGATGATTCTGGGTAAGAAAACACTAGGCGATCCATGCAAGTGACACCGCCCTGGACTCCCTCGGGTGTCTAGTTTTCAGAAATGTTTGGGTATGGTTGGTTTCCCTACATGGCTGCTGAGCCCAGGACCAAAAACGCAGGTGCCCCTCGCTGCAAAAACAGTTAGTTTTGTATTTGATCATTTTGATGTGTCCACATGGTGTTTTGGGGGCATTTCCTTCCGCAGGCACTAGGCCTACCCACACAAGTGCAGGACCATTTTTATCAGGTGACTTGGGGGAATGCTGGGTGGAACGAAATTTGTGGCTCCTCTCAGATTCCAGAATTTTCTGTCACTGAAATGTGAGGGAAAAGTGTTTTTTTAGCCAAATTCTTTAGGTTTGCACAGGATTCTGGGTAACAGAACCTGGTGAGAGCCCCGCAAGTCACCCCATCTTGGATTCCCCTAGGTATCTATTTTTCAAAAATGCACAGGTTTGGTAGGTTTCCTTGGGTCCCAGCTGAGCTAGAGATTAAAATCCACAGCTAGGCACTTTGCAAAAAACAGCTCTGTTTTCTTTGGGAAAATGTGTTGTGTTTTGAGGCATTTCCTGTCGCGGACACTAGGCCTACCCACACAAGTGAGGTACCATTTTTATCGGGAGACTTGGGGAAAAGCTGGGTGAAAGGAAATGTGTGGCTCCTCTCAGATTCCAGAATTTTCTGTCACCGAAATGTGAGGAAAAAGTGTTTTATTGTCCAAATTGTGAGGTTTGCAAAGGATTCTGGGTAACAGAACCAGGTGAGAGCCCCACAAGTCACCTCATTTTGGATTCCCCTAGGTGTCTAGTTTTAAAAAATGCGCAGGTTTGATAGGTTTCCTTAGGTGCTGGATGAGCTAGAGGTCAAAATCCACAGCTAGGCACTTTGCAAAAAACACATAGGTTTTCTTTGGGAAAATGTGATGTGTCCATGTTGCATTTCCTGTCGTGAGCATTAGGCCTACCCACGCAAGTGAGGTACCATTTTTATTGGAAGACATGGGGGAACACAGAGTAGCAAAAAAAATGTTATTGCCCCTTGTCTTTCTCTACATTTTTTCCTTCCAAATATAAGACAGTGTGTAAAAAAGACAGCTATTTGAGAAATGCTCTGTAATTCACATGCTAGTATGGGCACCCCAGAATTCAGAGATGTGCAAAAAACCACAGCTTCTCTTTTTTTCTTTTTAAATCTGTTTATTAGTCATTACACTCACTCAACAGTACATTTGCTATTAATAATTTTGCGATCTGTTTACACACATTTATAAGCTTGTACAACGCAGTTGCGCAATGAGTTGCTAAAAGAAAAAAAAATACAACTTAAAACTGTGCAATAACTAGTTAAAGTTGCAACTAAACATTGCTAATGTCATACCTAGTGCTGGCTACACCCATTGGAGGGTGGGGGGAAGACAAGAAGGATACAGCTATTGTGTATGGGGGACAGGAAGTCATAGTGGAGCTATGAATTATGCATTGCGGGGCATGAAGGGGCGCAGAGCCAATCTAGTGATAAGCAAGTTAGGTATGGGTTGCATATAAGCATAGCCGCAGAAGAAGCATCCTAATATGTTACGTTGTTCCATTAAGGGAGGAGATGAGGATGTTAATACAGAAAGTGAGTGATGGAGGGGCAGCTGAGAGTAGCGTGATAAAGATATTAACCAAAACGGTAATACCTATATATGGTACCCAATTTAGGGGGGTATGTGTCATCCCTAGCTTCTATTGCTACTTCGGGCCATCCTGAATTAGGCCTTTGTGTTGTAATAAACGAAGTGTCTGAGCTTCGGCTTGTGAGTGACTATGTAAGTCGCGGAGCCAAGCAGAATGGGATGGAACGTGTGGGGCTTTCCGCTGCGTAGCTATTAGGCGCTTGAAGACAACAAATGCTAGATCGATAAATCTGTGTAAATGTTTATCCTCTTTGGTACGGTGGCGTATGCCAAGTAAACAGGAGTCTGGGGTCGGCAACAGGGTGTGGGACGAAATGTCTGCAGTGGCGTCCGTAACGCAGTGCCAAGCCGAGTTTATTGAGTGGCAGCTCCAGACCATATGGTAAAAGTCTGCTGCCGGAGTAGCGCATCTGGGACATGACGGGTTTGTGCTTGGGTATATTCTTTGGATGCGGGCCGGGGATAGATATAAGTGGTGAATATAATTGAATTGGGTATTACGCAGTCGAGGATTGCGGGATATTGACTTGATCATTGTGAGAGCCGCGACACAGGTTTTTTGTGGTAATGGTGAAGGGAGGACAGAGTCCCAGCGTGCCTTAGCAATCGGCAGGCTAGAGCAAACTGCTGCTAGTAGTTCTTTATATAGTTTAGTTATGATGCCTTTTGTGCTACCTATGGTAAGGATGGTGGTAAGTAATTGGGACAAGCCTCTATGACCGCGAATGAACGAGTGGACGCTGACAGGGAAGCCAGGAAGTTCTCAATCGGCAGAACGTTGGACGCTGGTGCCGGGTGGCTCGTGTCTTGGATTTGCTCGGCTGCGGGAGTGCGAGCCGCGGACCGCAGAGACGTGCTGCTGCGGCGGTTTGGGGGTGCCGCTAGCCGGGGAGGACTGCTTTTTCGCCGGTGTGTGTTCCGGCTGAGGCAGCCCATCGTGCTCCCTTCCAGTGCTGCTTTAGCTGTTTTGGTGCGGACTGGGCGGACTGGGTGCCAAAAGGAGCGCCAGAAGGAGTTCTGCTGCCCTGTCTCGCAGACCGGGTGAGCCGGGGGTCCCGCTGCTCCTGCTCCTGCTGTTCCCGCCGTACCCTGGCCGGATCCTGTTGTGCCGGTCACCTTTTGGGCACTTGGCCATCCCCCGCTTCTGTCCTCTGCTCCAGCTCCGGCTCCAGCCCTGGTGCTGGTGTTTCGTCGCCCTTGCCTCGCCCAGCCCCACCCCTGCCTCAGCTCTAGCCTCGGACCTGAGTGACCACGATTTCCCTGAGAAGTCCAATCATCTCTTCCCTTTTGGAGAAATGAGGCACTGCTAGTTAGCCGGAGCAAACCGGGTTTAGGGTGACAGTGGTCCTTCTAAGTGGGTCCGACTTAGTCCTCCACACCGTGAACGATCCTGCTGCCTAGAAATCCAGTAGTCTCATTTAGGATAATGAGAGCCCACGCGACAGTGCTGCTGGTGGTCCGGTTGGTGGCTGGTGGTTGGTGGTTGCCTGGTCTACGTGGCCTCCGAGGAGTTGGTGTTCAGGAGACTGGAGATTGGAGACAGGAAAATAAATGAGAACTGGAAAAAGAGGTGACTCTAGGTGACTCTAGACCCCGGTGGATCCGGTGATCGCGAGTGATTGCGAGTGCACTGCATAAACCAACGCAAGTAAGCGGCCTTACCAACCTGTCATTCACCTGTTATTTACCTGCTATTTCTCTATTAATCTAACTAAAGACATTTGAGACCAGTAGCTGAAGGGGGGCGGAGAGGATCAGAGGAGGACCAGAGGAGCTGATGTTAACGGTGCCGGAGGGATAAACACCATTTGTGTACTGGGACTTTGTGTGCAGCATATTGTGTGTATATTGTGTGCCTCCGCAAAAGCATTCTACATCCTAGAGAACAATCTACAGAGACTAGAAACCGCTGAAGCCGCTGAAGTTGCTGGTCTGTCCACACAGCAGGAGTTAAAAAAAATATATATATATATGTTCTACCTCCATTACTGAGGGGGTAGAACAAGAAAACAGCAAAAGTGAAAGCAGAAGGGCAGAGAGCCCGGAGTGCATAGGAAGCGAACAAAGTATAAGAACAACCATGTGCGTGGACAATACAATAGCCCCGGTTCCCGCACCTCGGACAAAAGTAAAATACTGCTCTCAGGTTAGCCCTGGAAACCACAACCTCAGTAGCCAGCCTGGGTGGGTCACTGATTCACTTGCCCTACCGCGCCCAGTGCTTGACCTCGAAACTAAAGGAAAAAGGGATAATTGCCCTCCAAAAAGGCAACCTTATGAAGAACATAGGAACAAAGAGTTGCAACTTGGGAGGGAAAAAGGCCAGGTAGAACGAACATTGACTAGTTGGGCAGCTACCACTTATAACAAACAAAAGGAAGATAATCAACTTCAAGGAAGACGGTCGCAGGGAGGTGGCAGGCATACCGAGATCCGCACTGAAATAACTAAAGAGCTTGAAGCCACGATCACGTTTATCCCCGAGTACTCCTCAAGAGGAAGTCATGACATCCTAAACAGGACTAATATCCTATATTTGGTCAACTCTCTGCCAGCTTTGCAGAATGTAACAACTAAAGACCTCCTCTCAGTAAGATGCATACAAAGAAAAGATTTACAGAACGGGGAATCAACAGAAACAGTCTGGGCTTCACCTTGGATAGCAGAACAGATCCTAAAATGTTCTAACATGATGAAGAGCTGGGGAATATCTACTGCTATTCCACAAAAGGAACCATATCCAACAATATTTCTTGAAAAATCTCCAAAGCAAAACGTGTCGGGTAGGCAAGAGGTAAAAGGCAATTCTGGCTAGATACTCCAGGGAGCAATTAGCTCCAAACAACAACTCCCTGAACGAATAAATCTGAGCAATATGAGGTTCTGCCTGTTGGCCAATTCCCCTAGAAACAGCAGGGGCAACCCCCCACAGTTGCAGAATTATGAAGATCAACCATCTAGAAGCTTGTAGCAAAAAATGGACGGCTTGAACACAAAAGATAGAACTAGGCCCACATTAGACATTTTAAGCTGGAACATTGCAGGCTTAAAAAGTAAAATGGAAGATAAGGACTGGGTTGAATTCATTAAAAAACAAGACATCCGCTGCTTCCAAGAAACTTGGTCTACTAATGCCATTGACCTAGATGGGTTCTCCACTTTCCATTCACCTGCTATCAAACAAAAAAAAGGAAGACCATCGGGAGGCCTGATCATTTGGATCAGAACTTCACTACTGGGAAACTCCGTAGTAACTCATGCTGTATTAAGCAAGGAAATCCAGACGCTTGCAGTAAAATATGAGGAGTGGTCACTCGAAAGAGTAAATGTGTATTTCCCTCCTATTAGCTGGGTCCAAGTCATGCCAGGTGTGCGGCTCATTAAGGAACATATCTTAAACAAAAGAACTAAGGGTTGGAGGAACCCAGCACTAGGTCATACGAACAACCGCTCTCCCCAGCTTTGTACCTTTTTACTGATATGCAGTGATTTCAACACTAAACCCTCTGGGATGAACAAGTAGTAGAGGAAGATCACGTTTGGAATATTCCAACGCCCCTCATCCAATGTTGTCAAGACTCCAAGAAAGGAGAATTAATCTTTGAAGCATTAATAGAAGGAGGAATCCGCACATTAAACGGAAGAACAAATTCAGATAGAACTTTCTAATCTACCTTTCGAACTGGAAAAAGGCAAAGTATAATCGATTACATGGCAATAAACATCGAAGCCTGGCATTATGTCATCGACATGGAAATAAGGGACAGGATCGAGAGTGACCATGACCCATTGCTAATGGAGATAGTCCATCCGGAGACGAGCCCAGGGAAGGCTGAGTCTCCATTTAACGGAAATAGCTTAACAATAACCATGAGACCAAATAGGAAAAACATATTAAGGTCAAATGTGGATGAATCTTATACAAGCGTACCTAGTCAAACCTAGTTGCTATCACTCAGCACGTTTTTAAACCTACCAGTTAACGAAGCTTTACCCCTCCTGCATAATTTTAATAATCTGCTATTACAAACAACAAAGGAAAGGACCAAGCATCTTCAAACTAATCCTAATACGATGGAGGGCTGGTTCGATGAAGAGTGTTTGAAACTAAAAAAGACCTTATCACAAGCGCTAAAGAATCGACATTTGAACGACTTTAATGAGCAACATTTTTATGAATGCAGGCAACAGTACAAAAAATTACTGAGATACAAAAGGAAGATATTCCCACATAAGCTCTGGAAAATTCTACTGCAGGCAATAACGGCAGGAAACTGCAAAAAGTTTTGGGAGATTGTCAGGTGGGGATGCGAAGGCCCTTCGAAAAACCTAGAACTGAATATCAACCCAGAACTCTGGGTAAAGCACTTTACCGCCTTGTATCAGGAAGAGGTCAAGACGGCATCCGGGAGTACTAATAACTTAAACAGTCTTACTCAAGGGCTGGAAGGCAGTAATCAAAGATCAAGTAAGGTACTTCCACTTCAAATGACCTATGTAGTACCATCAAAATGGCTTGTTTGATCGATAAATGAAACCCAGAATGAATTAGTCCCTAACGAATTCCCTAGCACAAATTCTATGCAAGTAACCCATGCCATTCCACGTGCAATGGAGTTAATACCGGAATTCAGTGAGAAAGAGATTAAACAAGTTATTCTCCTCCAAAAGCCGTACAAGGCTGCAGGCCCAGACGGTATCCCTTCAGACGTTTATCGTAACCAGCTAACGTTATGGCTACCTGCTCTAGCCCGTCTATTCAACAGTGTTTGGCACCACGAGGTAATCCCTACTTCTTGGAAGAAATCAATAATTGTTCCAATTCACAAAAAAGGGCCTCAGGACATGGTGTGCAATTACAGGCCTATCTCATTGCTTGATAGTGTTGGCATTTTTTTGCCAAACTGATTCAGTTGCGCCTAGACCAATGGCTAGGGGATGGAGATTTAATATCAACACATCAAGCTGGTTTTAGGAGAGGCCAAAGCACAACAGATCAACTTTTTAAGTTGAACATGATCTGCGCTAAATACGCCACCCTAAAAGATTGTCCATTATATTTGGTCTTTGTGGACCTTCAAACAGCCTTTGACAGCGTAAATCGCCAAACATTATGGCAGTTATTGTCGGAAATGGGTATACAGGGAAAAATTTTAAGGCTGTTAATTCTACTGCATACAGGAAATACTGCCAGGGTCAGATATACTACGTGAAATGATTACACAGCAGAAATTCCAATCCAGCGAGGCGTAAAACAAGGCTGCGTTTTGGCCCCAACCTTATTCAATTGCTATATAAATGAAGTAAGTCAAGACCTGAGGAAATTAAATCTGGATGTGCCAAAACTAGCCAATGAAAGTATACCTATCCTGCTCTTTGCTGATGACGCTGTATTACTGGCAAGAACGGAGATAGCAATACATCAACTACTTAGGGGTTTCGAATCATTTTGCACCTTAAGGAGCATGGTAATCAATGAGGGGAAAACAAAGTTTATGATTCTTAACCAAAAACAGATGATGCAATCGACTTTTAGGGCAAACAACAAGCCTTTGGCCCGAGTGGCTACAGACATGGAAACACAACAAGATGGAGTGGTACTCAGATTCGCAAAAGCTACAGGCAACCATTCTGTGAGTTCTGCACTGCTTGCATATAAAACAAAAGCAAGGGCCGCAGCACTTTCCAGCGCAGAGATCTGGGGATTTAGAAAGACTCCATCAACACAAGTAACCGAGAATAATTTTTTACGCCGATTACTTTGTTTAGGCAATGCCACACCAATAAATGCAATAAGAATTGATCTACAAATGAGAAAGGTTGAGGACTACATTGCTCTGGCTCCAATAAGATACTGGATCCGTATTTGGGCAAAAGAGGAACTCAAACCATATAGAGATGTACTTATGGACATCATGAAGCTACAAAGTCATCAGAAATTGCCTGGTTCAAACGCATCTCAACCACCCTGGCTGCTATCGGCCAGGAAGACCTCTGGCTCCATCCAGGAAAAATCAGAAGGCCGAGTTTATCTGTCATAAAAAAGGCATACTGGGAGCAAAAGACTCAGAGTATGTGTGAGACACTTAGCCCTTTATTTAAGCGTTACATTTTGTTTAACCAAGAGCTTAAAACAGCAATTTTCATAGATAGTATATATCCGGAAGAAAAAAGGGTTCTCTATTTTAAATTTCGCATGGGCACACTACCAGTGATGTCGGTGACCAACAGATGGCAATCCGTCCCTCCGGGTAGATTAGAATGTTGTCCATGTCTTCACTTTCCCACTTTCTTTTATTATGTCACTTCATGCTCAAACTCCGCAAACTATATTTACGTCCACTTTTTAGATCATACGGAGTTAGGAAGTGCAATGAGGCGGAAGTGTTATGTATGCGATCAGACGAGAAACACATTGTGACAAAGGTTTCAACTTACATATTGGAAGCATGGAAGTTACGTTTATCAATGCACCCACAGTTGGCACAAGTATAATTGCTTTTGTTATCCCATAGCTATTATTATCTTGGGAAATCGGTGCAGGTTGTTGTAAAACTGGGCTAGGTCCTGGTCTACTACTAAACTGTTGGCAGGCACCGTAAGGTCCCAAATGATTAGTGCCAGAATAAGATATTTAAATTTTAGATTTATAATGTTTTTCTAGAATAAGTTAAGAGTTTTATGCAAATTATGGTCATAGACCAAGTTTTATGATAATGCAGGGCAAATCGGATACATTTTGGCACATGTTAAATCAAAAATTCAAGTACAGTTTTTTTTTTCTATTGAGACGTTTTATTTAATGCGATTTTTACCGAGTGTGATGGATTGGTATTTATTGTGTGTTACAACAATTAAATAAATAAATGGAAATAAAAAATAAATGGTAATTGGGACTCAGGAGGTTCGGTGTTGCAAGAACCCCAGAGGTTATTGAGTAGCCGTTTGATGGCACTATTAGTCAGAAAGGCACCAATGTGCATAACACCAGCGGACACTAGTTCCGCAAAAGTATGCATTGTGGAGCTGGAGTAGAAATCGCCCACATTCAGTGTGCTTATATCCTGTGTGTCATGGTGTGATGAAAGTATTTGGGTGCCCGGCAATTGAAACAGCGGTAATAAAGGGGAGTAAGGAGGAGAGGGGGTCTTACTTTGAACGTATCTACACCAGCAGAAGCGAGCTGCTTCCAACAATATGGGTTTTGAGGGTAGACGGTTAGGGCCAGATAACAGTGAGGACAGTATTGTTTGTGGGGCTATATATGCCTGCAACATTATGCCTTCGGGAGGAGGAGGGTCCTGAAGCCATGTGGATAACCACAACAGCTGAGCAGCTGCATAGTATCTTTCGAAGTTAGGCATGCCCAGACCGCCCGCCTCTTGCAGGTACTGTGTTTTAGCTAACGCTACTCTGCGTCTATCTTTGCCCCAGAGCAGGTCAGTTAATAATGAGTGCAGGTGAGAAATGAACGAGCGTGGTAAGCATAGTGGAAGGGCAGTAAAATAATATAAGAACCTGGGGAGGATGAGCATTTTGGCTACTGCTACCCGATCCATAGGGGATAGAGGAAGTGAGCTCCAAAACGACAATGAGCTGCGGGTGGAACTGAGTGCTCTGTCAATATTGCCCTCTTTTAGATCGGCAATGGAGTGATAAATTTGTATCCCAAGATATTTAAAGGTAGTATGTGACCATGGTAGTTTATATTGCGGTAATGTCATGTGAAGGTCATTTGGTATGGGGGTAAGGGGGAAGATACTTGACTTGGACCAGTTGACATGTAAACCAGAGGCGAGAGAAAAGGATTCAAGCATTTGCAACACCTCTACCATAAGAGGGAGTGATTACGCAGGTATATCAGGGCATCATCTGCGTATAAGGATATAATATGATGTGTGTTAGATTCAGGGGTGCCCCATATATGTGCGTAGCTACGTAGTTTAATTGCTAATGGTTCCATGGCTATAACGAATAATAAAGGGGACAATGGACAACCTTGTCTGGTACCTCTGCCTATGGGGAATGCTTCAGAGATAGTGCGTCCATTTTTGACACGAGCTGTGGGCGTGGAGTAGAGCGTTTTGATCCATCTAATGAAACCGGGGCCGAAACCAAACGCTTTGAGTGTGCGTAGAAGATAATCCCAGCTTAACGTATCAAACACTTTTTCAATGTCTAGAGAGAGGGCCACCGCTTCTGATTCTGTATTACTGTGCATTATGTGGAGCAGCCTTCTAATATTTAAGATGGTGCTTCTCCCTGGAATAAAGCCAGACTGATCATAGTGTATTAAGCTTGATAAGTAAGGGAATAGCCTATTTGCCAATATTTTCCCCAATAATTTGCAATCTGTGTTGAGGAGAGAGAGCGGCCTGTATGATTTAACGTCAAGATGATCACGGCCCGCCTTTGGGAGGACAACTATTAGAGCTTTGCGCATGGAGTCTGGCAATTGTAATTTATTGCGCGCTTCGTTAAATACCTCTATGAGTGGTTTTAGGAGGTGGGTAGCATGGGAGTTAAAATACTCTACCGGTAGGCCATCCGAGCCAGGGGTTTTGCTACGTGCCATTTGTGCCAGAGCTGAGCGCAGCTCTTCTATAGTAATGGGACCGTCTAAAGTGGCGGTATTGTCAGTAATGTGTTGGTTTTGGGAGACGAGTAATAATATGTCAGTTAGTTGCTGCTCCGACGGGGGGAGGAGGCGTGTAAAGGGCACGATAATATGTGGAGAAGACTTTGTTAATACCTGCTTGGGTGTTGACAATGACGTTGGGGTTCAGACGTATCGCACCAATGGGTGATGGTTGCGAGGGTTGACGGGTCAGCCACGCTAACAGTCTGCCTGATCTATCCCCTTCAGCGTGTTGTCTTGTCATGTAGTGTCTGTAGTTGTGCTTATATAGTCTGGTGTCTACTTCTCTATGGGCAACTCTAAGCAAATTCAGTGTTGCTAGTGTGGACTCGTTGTTGGAGACCTCAACCTCCGCTTTGCGGAGGTTTACCTCCAAATCTTGTAGTTCTTTGGTTAGTATCCTTCTTACCCCCACTGTGGCCACAAGGCAATGTCCGCGTATTACCGCTTTGTGGGCATCCCACTCTATAGCGCGGGATAAGGTTCTATTTTTATTCAGTGAGAAGTAATCAGCCAGTCGCTTGGACATTTCTGCGTGAAAGAGGGGGTCTAAGAGAGCTTCTGACTGCAATCGCCATGTTGGTATACGAGTGTGCATGTGGCCCCAGGCCATTATTGCACAGAGAGGGTTGTGATCTGATATCGTGTGCGCTAGGTATTCGGACGAGCACACTTTCTGAATTACGGCTGCGGATAAAAAAATCATATCTATTCTGGTATGTAGCTTGTGTACAGAGGAGTAGTAAGAATATGCGCGGTGGGTGGGGTGCGCGGTGGGGTGGCCAATCCTCCAAATGTCTCTCAAGCCGTTATTAGAGGCCCAGTTTGCCAGTGCTTGTGAGGCACGATTGGATGAGGCTGTGGTGAGTGGGGGAAATGAACGGTCTATTTGAGTATCTAGGACGCTCCTAAAGTCGCCCCCCCATATGCACTCTAGTGTGGGGTCACTGAGATTGCCAGTGGTGAGCGTGCTCAGGAAATCACGTTGATTTCAATTTGGGGAGTATAGCGCTACCAAAGCTAAGGGGGACCCGTCAAGGACGCCTTCTACTATCACGTGTCTACCATTTGGGTCGCATTGTGTGAGAGATATGGGCCCGTATTTATACTTTTTTTAGCGCCGCATTTGCGCAAAACGGCGCAAACCTACAAAATACAATGGTATTTTGCAAGTTTGCGCCGTTTTTGCGACAAAAAACGACGCAAATGTGGCGCAACAAAAGTATAAATACGGGCCATGATAACTAGGACCCCAGGAGCAACCCAGATCGCCACCCGAGCGAAAAACGAGGAAGTGGTGCCGTGCAATTGACCTTTCCATTTTGAGCATGTGCTTTCCAACGTGGATTTAGAGAGATGTGTCTCTTGTAGTATGACTATGTGTACCTGATGCCTCTTAAGAAAGATGTGAATCCTTTGCCACTTACGCGGCGTTGCCATACCTTTAATATTCCATGTGAGTATCTTATATTTCAAGATACCTTGTTGAGTTTGGGAGGCCATGAGGCTATTATAGCTTTAGCAAAACCAGAGAGATGTATGTCCTCCGTCCCCATTATGGAGATATTGTGACGATTACCCACCAAGGCTAGCCAGTAAATATCCGTAATGTTGTAAGATGTAAACCTATTACTATGGTAAATATGACATGCGCGTTTGCTACTGTGTTTGCGACTAACTAACGTGTGACAAAACCAACAACCAAAAAAAATGCACTCAAAAACAATATATAACAACTGAAATAATAAAAAATAGAAAAAAATTCCAGCGATTGCCGGCTTGGAAGAACGGTCCATATGGAGCAGGGGGGTGCCGAAGGGCATTAGTTCAAAGTCATGGATTTACCCTGCCCGAGTTACTCATGGTGCAGAGTGCGCCGCCCAAGAACACAAGCGGGATATGCGCCGCAATAAAGGATCGGTGGTGCCGCCAGGCCTCTACTGAACAGCCGAGGGGGGAAGCCATATTGTTGTATCTGAGGAGCAGGAGTAGGTGGTGCTTAATTGACTTAGCAGATGTCATCTGCTGTGCGCAGAGTGAGAGTAGGACCTCGTGTGGATTCCGCTGAGTCAGAGTTTGCGTCATGTTCCGGATCCCCGTCAGTTTGTGTGGACAGGGCTGTTGACGACGTGTTAACAAATCTAGATGTGGCCTGCAGGAGCAGGGAGCGTTCGGTTTGTGACTGTTCAGGTGAGGGTTTAATGCCTTGTTTTTTGCGTTGCCTACGCCTTGTCATAAGAGAAGACCAATTTTCACCCAGGGTGCTTGTGTCTATCGGGTCGGCAAGGCCCTTGGCATGCAGCCAGGTCCAGGCATCTTCCGGAGTAGTGAAGAAAAGTGTCCGAGTGTCATCTTGTACCCGGAGTCTGGCTGGGAACATCAACGCATACTTGATGTTATGTTTGCGGAGGCATACCTTAACACGATAAAAAGAGCTCCGCTTCTTCTGAACTTCTGCTGTAAAGTCTGGATAAACTGTAATCTCTGCGTTTTCGAAGCGTATTGGTCCAGATTTGCGAAATAACTGTAGGATGAGGTCTCTATCTCGATAGTTAAGGAGTCTTGCTATCAACAGGCGAGGCTGTGAGCCAGGTGGAGGGGGCCTGCCGGGGACCCTGTGGGCACGTTCGACGGAGAAGAACTTCGGGATATTATCTTTAAGAATTGTGTCCGTAAGCCATTGTTCTATGAATAATTCTGTGCTGGGACCCTTGACGCGCTCAGGGAACCCCACCAGGCGAATGTTGTTGCGCCGGGACCTGCCCTCTGCATCTTCAGCTCTACGTTTTAAGAGGTCCACCTCTGTTGTTAAAAGAGCCAGTTGCAATTGGAGATCTTTCACAGTCCGGGGGAGGGCTGCAGAGTCTTTTTCTAGTTCGGACACCCTGTCAGCCAATGTGTGTTGATCAGTACGAAGTATGTTGAGGTCTTCTGTTACCGAGCCTATTTTGGCTTCTAGGGTGGTCTTGGTGTCTAGAATGGCTTGCAATATCTTTTCAAACTGTGACGTGTCAGATTGTAAGGTAAGTTCCAACTTCTGCAAAGCCAATTGCATGGTGGCGTGGGCCTCAGAGGAGGGAGGGGTGTTGGGGTCCATTCTGCCCAGAGGCGCACGTGGGGTTTTTGGTTTGACCATTTGGCAAGTGCGGTTACGAGTGGTCATTAACGAGTAGGGTCGGTTGGAGGCAATGCGGGCAGGGCGAGCATAGGAGCAATCTGCGACATAGAAGAGGTACAGAACCAGAGGGCCGCAGATAGCTATTGAAGGCCAGAAGTGAAATACCAGCGACAATGGGGTGGTGCGCGAAATTTGAGAGACTCCTCTTCCGCCTTCGGGGCGAGTGTACAGGTTTGTGATGAAGAGATTATCTGGCTAGTTCCTAGTGGCTAGCAGAGTACTTTAGCGCTTTGTCGCGTGCCCGTCATGCCTCACGATTCCAGGCAGCAGAGGGGTCAGGCGTGTTATGCTTCTGCAACCACATAAAATAGCCAAGCCCAACAGCCACACAAGGGCGACGCAGCAGTAGATGAGCACGAAGTGACGTGTACGTCCGGGTTAGGAGGCGCACCACAGTACAGTCCGGCATGGGTGCTGAGGTCAAACAAAGCGAGAGTAGGCCAGTGATAGATGGTAAGCAATGGCCTAATGTATTGGCTATTGCTTGCGCAGCTTAGGGATTGTGACGCTGGTGGGAAATTATATATAGAGTCTGGTGGGGTGGGGGCGGAGCCCCATGTGCCTTGTTGGGGCTATAGCTGCCCCAAGTTCATTGGTCCGGGGGGGGAGGTGGTCAACACATTTGTGCACTGCGACTCGATAAATATCGCCGAAAGGCTCACCTCACTTTTCCGTCGCGTCCAGTTTCCCTCTGCGCTCTTGACCTCCGACTGCATTCCTACCGCCTAACCACTCCTGTGGTGAAGCTCGGACAGGTACTGGGCGAGGTCTCGGGTTTGTGGAGTCTTCGGTGGAAGTGGAGATCCAGGTGCTGCACTGCGTGTCTTCAAAACGAGCTCCGCTAGGCCGCCATGCTAAAATGCCCCCTCCAGGCAGGCCACAGCAACCCCAAGCCTTGGGGCACAGCAGAATATCAGGCGGGCCCCCACCCAGTAAGCGGGAGGGCCGGTGTGCAACCACCAACAGCAGCAACCACACACGGAGGTTGGTAAAATTATAGGACTGCTCCGGCAGGCTTCGATGTGTGGGGCGTGGCACCGCGGCGGATCAGCCTCGCCTGGCGCCACCACCCCAAAATGACACTTAAGGGCTAGCGCCATATTCCGGTGCCATGAATGAGGCCAGAGCACGCACGACACGGCCTCTGGGCCGGCCGCGGATCCGAGCCCCGGCCCCGGTAAGCGGGGGGGCGGGCACCACCACCAGCGGCGGTAACCTCACACAGAGGTTAATAGAATTGTAGGCCTGCTCCGACAGGCATCAGTGTATGGGGCGCGGCACCGCAGCAGGACAGCCTCGCCCGGCGCAGCCGCCCCAAATTGTCCACTAAGGGCTGGCGCCTGATCCCAGAACCTCAAATGAGGCCAGAGTCCGTGCACCACAGTCTCCGGGCCGGCCGCGGACCCAAGCTCCGGCTCCAGGTCCCAGGAGGCGTAACGCAGGCTGCAGCCGCGGGAGCAGACCCAGCAGACCCAGCAGCCCGGCCGAACGCTCGCCGCCTGCAGAGTGGCTGCGGCAGCCGGTGTACAGCTACGGCCGCCGGTGCGGGCTTCGGGCAGCAAAATGGGCGATGCCTATCCCCCTTAAAAGGAGGTGCAGGTGCAGCTGACTGGATGTTTATGCGGGCGAGGGATCAGAGCTGCAGTTTATGCTGCTGCTCCGGTCGCCATGTTGGCCACACCCCCCATAACCACTGCTTCTCAACATCTTATCTTGTGCCCATTTTGGAAATACAAAAGTTTTCTTGATACCTATTTTTCACTCTTTATATTTCAGCAAATGAATTGCTGTATACCCGGTATAGAATGAAAATCCATTGCATGGTGCAGCTCATTTATTGGCTCTGGGTACCTAGGGTTCTTGATGAACCTACAAGTCCCCACAACCAGAAGAGTGCAGCAGACGTAACAGTATATTGCTTTAAAAAATCTGACTTTGCAGGAAAATGTTACAGAGTAAAACATTGATATTCAATATTTTTAGGTTGAGCGTTAGCGTTCGGCCTGCTGTATACTAAAGTATACAATAGAGTGAGTTCCAGTGTTTTGATTTGTTAGTTGCAGTGTCCTTCAAAAATCCTTGCTTGCTAGTGGTCAGTTCTGCCTCTTTGTCCTGCCTTTTTTCACTTAGGGAGCAGCACAAAGTACTGTTTAATTACGCTATGTCCTGTTTTTCTCTTCTGAAGTAGACTTTTTCTTTCAGTATTGGCCTGTTTGCCTTGCACTGTGGGTGTGTGTTCAGTCCCTCCTCCCCACCAGCTCCCTCTGTAAACATAAACCAATATCAGAGGGGTGCTTTTCCAGGGCCAGCTCACCCTCGTTCTCTTCCTCTTGTTATTTTCAGTCTGTGTGGCAATAAATGTCCAGTCAGTAATTTACAACGCTATGAGCTCTAACTCGAGCAAACACAAGACTATTGCATTCCAAATGCTTGTTTACTTTCTTTCTCGTGCCCCGTCTCTCCACTCTTTGTTTAGCACTGTAACACTCTCGGATTTGACGCCCACTTCTTACCATGAAGGAGTGGTTCATGGACAGTGTCTCCTGGTCTACTGTAATTCTATCTGATGGGTGGCGCAATCTGGCCACTGTGTCGTTAAGTAAACGTTTGTGTATGTTAGTGGGAAGAATAGGTGTGTATGCACATTCACTCTCAGTGATGTACTCTGTTCCTTACCAGCTAGAGGGCTGCTTTGCGCGACTCTCGGTGCCAAGCACAGATAAAGGCCTCTGGGACAAGCCACACTGCTGACCACGAGCCCGGCACATGTGGAAGCGACACTCCGAGCCCTAACCCCCTTGAAGGTGTGTGACTGAGACTACGTGGCCCGATCTCCCACTCTATGATAAAGCGCTTGAGTGCCCTCCGGCCATGTTTGCTCTATAGAAAAATATGAAAATAAACAAACACAATAATAAACTATGAGTCCAAGTTCATCTGACCCTGAAACCCTCACACTGTCTCTGGCGGTTACAGTTGACGCCTCTGGACTCTCTCCTCCAGCTCAAATGCTTCAGTGCCTCGCAGCTGCTTTCACTTTGAGCTTCTGGCTTAAGCTGTTCACTGCGCTCTGGCACACGCTAGCATGCCACAGGAGGGGGCTATTTCAGACCATTTGCACCTAAGTCAGCGAGGCCTTGTCGACAGCCGTCAGTTTTATATCTGCCTTTAAGCTCGCCCCTATCATAGGATGTTAAATGCATGAAGAGACAATGACTCTTTCTTACAACTTTCTATTGTTCCTTTTTAAACCCATGCTTATAACTACGCAGCTGTATTTAATTCAGTTCTAAATGTTACCGCTCGGCCACGCATCCTGCTGCTCCATTTGTTAGAGCACAGCCAGCCTTGCATGTTAGGGCACACCCATGTGGTCTTCATTTCTGAATACTACAACACAGCCTTCATTGCATAGTACAGCTGTGTGCCGTATACCTAGGGCCACTGGCATTATGTGGCAGGGAAGGGTCAAATTATGCTGCAGGCTTGAGTAAATTATGCGGCACATTACGCAGCATTATGCAACATTTTTTGAGAGTGCTACTTCATTTTTAGGGTCGAGCGCAAAGCGCTCTGTCCCTACTGTAATCTCTCTATGGGCTTGTAACCATGCCCACCGCACACCCATGAGTTTGGTTAGTTTATGGGCTTGCCTTTTAAAATTCGCTTGATTTCATTAGTGAAAGGAATGCATTTGTCATGCCTTTTCCAATGTTTAGCCCGCCTCGAGCGCATTGGCCAAGTACTGAATACATAAAAGGCTCCAAGTTTTACATATGGTTTCAGGACTACTTTTTTCTATTTGTTTCCTACACAGCGTGGTCTCATTGGGCAGTAGTCAAGCGCTTTGCATGACATCGAGCCTTTTACATGGATAATTGCATTTTTGCTGATAATAGTTTTGATTGTGAACAAACTATTGTTTTACTTTTTATTTTCAATTCATGTGGCAAGAAATGTCCAGTTTGGAATTTACAACACAAATAGCTCTTTTTTTCATGGGGTTATACCCTCTAGGGGCTAACAATATGGTTACATGACCATGTTTCGTACAAATGATATTTGTGTTATGTAGATTTTCCTAGTAAATTATGAAGGAAAGTCTTAATTTTATTAAAGACACGGAGGCGAGTATTATGCTTTAGTCTTTTCCTTATTTTTAACAGCAGCTGCAGTCAAGAACAAAACTCCTGATCCCATAACGCTAACGAAAGTAGCCAATGAGGATCAAAAGGTAGTTCAAAGTAATGCACCAATCACTAACAATCCATACTAATAATACCTATCTTGACTGGGAACAGCCCTCTTTTCTTGTGTGAGATTAAACAGTAACGAACAATGGAATAATGAAACCACAAATACAAAAAGCCAGGCAGAGTGCTAAAAGTTCTTGAAAAAGGAAAATCAGTCTTTGAGCAAACTCCAGAAGGGTGTTTTGATCCAATGGTTGAGAGATCGTGGAGGCGGGTGTGGCATAGGACGAAGTGTACGAAGAAACGAAGGAAGGATCCTTAAGAATCCGACTTTTGTCCTGATGTAGATGCTGAAAGGGAGGGAGACAAAATAACAGTGTTAATCTTTGTAGCGGCGGGATAATACTCGCCTCCGTGTCTTTAATAAAATTAAGACTTTCCTTCATAATTTACTAGGAAAATCTACATTTTATGGCAAGACCAGAGGCTCCTATTATGCTATTTTAAAGCGTATTAATCAGATTAAAAGAGGCATGTTGAATCGGTTTACAATAGAAAACCTTAAAAACATTGTCATTGGACCAGTCAGCCGACCTGAGAATATCCTCCGAGCGAAAACCAGGCCAAAAAGCTTTGGATGCCATGGCTCCCCTAGCCGAGTGGGCCCTAAAGGCGGAGACATAAATGCCAGCTAAGGACATAACCCAACGGACCCAGCGTTCTAAGGTTGGAGAGGACACAGGCTTGAAAGTTTTTCGGAAAGAAATCTGGAGCTGGGTAGAGGAGAAATTCCTCAGACCAGCTGTCTGTTGTTCATAGCTTTTTAAGCATTGGCCTACACAAAGCTTGGGGTGATCTGGAAAAAAAGGATAAAAAACTGAAGAAAGATTAGTTTTAGTACGCATAAATACATTAAACATAACACCAGAGGGAGTAAAATTGCGAGCAGTAACATCTAGAGCTCTAACATCAGATAAACGCTTGAAAGACACTAAACATAACAGCATGGAAAGTTTAGCAGAAAGCTGTTTTAATGATAACGGCGTATTGTCTGGCCACAACACAAACAGTTTTAACACAGCGTTAACATCCCATAACAAACTATATTTAGGTTTTGGAGGACTAGAAAATTTTACTCCCTTTAAAAGGCGGCAGATCAAAGAGTTGTTTTCCAACAGGTTTTCCCTGGAAAAAGAATGTGAGCAAGAAATAGCAGATCTATACAGGTTAATCGTACGGAACGATTTCCCTTTGCAGGCTTCTGCCGCCAGAAAATTAATAATCATTGTTACATTTGCTGTAAAGGGATCAACTTGTTTTCCCACACACCAGCTATGCCAGAGAGACCAAGCTGATTTATATGCTTTCCTTGTTCCTGGAGCTTTTGCCAGGACCATGAAATTTGAAGCTTCTGCCGAAATAGAAGTGCCAGGCTGGGATTCCCTGAAATTTTCCAAGCTGAGAGGGTGAGGACATTCTGAAGTATTAAGTTGTGGCAGAGCCCTTGGGGATTGTTTAAGAGATGTGGGAATGAGGGGATTAAGAACGGAGGTTCTATTGACAGTTCCAGGAGGGAGGGAAACCACACCTGGGAGTGCCAGAAGGGGACTATGAGTACTACCGAGGCCTGCTGCCGCCTGACCTGTGCCAGTAAATCAAAATGAAGGGAGGAAAAGCATAATTGAGGGAGGATGACCAGTCTTGAGAGAAAGCATCAAATGCGAGAGCTAGAGGATCTGGATGCCAGCTGAAGAACTTCAGGAGCTGTATGTTGAGACGTGATGCAGAAAGATCTATGTCAAAGGGGCCCCATTTGTGGAGAATGTTGTTGAAAACCTGCACGGTGAGCATCGAGTCGCTGGAGTCCTGGAAATGGCGTGAGTACCAATCCGCTACGAAGTTGAGATTGCCAGGTAAGTACTCCGCTTGGACGGAGATCCTGTTTTGGAAACAGAATTCCCAGAACCCTTTCGCCAATTCCGTGAAAGGTTTGGATTTTGTGCCTCCCAAACGGTTGATGTAACGAACCGTGGAGATATTGTCCATTCTGAGAAGAAATGAACAGGAAACTCTGTCTCTTGCGAGGCTTCTCATTGCAAAGGAGCCGGCAAACATCTCTAAACAGTTTATGTGCAGTTTTGACTCCTATGCGACCATAAGCCTCCAGTTGAGATTGGACCACAACGGGCCCCCCAACCCAGAAGACTTGCATCTGATTCTAATACAAGATCTGGGGCTGATGTGAAGATAGTCCTGCCGTTCCAGGCATCCAAATGGTCGATCAACCATTGCAGTTCTGATCGAGAGTCCTGGTCTAGAGCTATGGAATCTGAAAAGGCCAGCCCTCTTTGGAGATGACGAATTTTCAGTCTCTGCAATGCTCGGCAGTGAAGAGGACCCGGAAAGATAGCTTGGATTGAAGAAGAGAGGAGACCTACGACTCTTGCAAGGGATCAGAGGGAAAGAAGAGAGTTGCGTAAAATTTGCAGAATTTCTGACTTGATTGATTTGATCTTTGAAGATGGGAGAAGAAGAGTAGTCGAAACTAAATCTAACAGGAAACCTAAGAATTCGATCTCTTAGATTGGATCTAAGGAAGATTTTTCATAGTTTTTGATAAGGCCTAGATCTGAAAGAAGATTGCACGCCAAGTGCACCTGAGAAAGAAGAGAAGAGCGATTTTGATTCATGATCAGAAGATCGTCCAGATAGATGATTAATCTGACGCCTCGAGCTCTGAGAAAGGCTGCTACTAGTTTCAGTCGTTTCGTGAAACACCATGGGGCGAAAGACAAACCGAAAGGAAGGGAAGTGAAATGGAATGTCTGACCGGCCCATTGGAATTGAAGACATTTTTGAGAATCCGGGTGTATCGGTACCGTAAGGTATGCGTCTTGCAGGTCTAACCTTACCATCCAATCTCTTTGGAGCAAGGCATCCCTGAGATGTAGAATGGTTTCCATCTTGAAGTGACGATAAAGAACAAACTGGTTGAATTGCCTTAGGTTGATAACTGGGCGCATTTTCTTGTTCTTTTTCTGGACCAGAAAAACCGAACTGAGAAAACCTGAAGGATCTAGAGAACAACGAGTTATCGCCTGTTTTTGTAAAAGGGATTGAATTTCTGAGGAAATTAAGTCTGTCATTTGGAGAGAGAAGTGAGGGGAGGAGGAAAAATTACTTAAGAAGGCTCTGAAAAGAGCTCTATAGCATATCCCTGAACGGTATTTAGGACCCAGGGATATACCGTGAGTTCCTTCCATTTTGACAGGCACATGGAAATATGATCCCCTAGAATAGGTGAAATAATCTGATGATTTACCGACTTGCGTAGAGAATCTGGAATTACAGTTCCCCTTGTTCCCGAATCCCCTGCTCCTTTGTTGGCACAATTGCGGTCTGTAATCTTGTGTTGAAGTGTTACCATAGTAGCTGCGGGAACCTTGATTGGCATAGGAGCGGCCGGCAAAGCCGTTCCTGTCTCTGCCGGCCCTGGCAAAAACATGTGCCGAAAACATCTTTTTTAAAGATTGCTGCGCTTTGTCAAGGGATGAAAAAGTTGCCACATACTTGCTCAACTCCTTGATAAAGGAGTCTCCAAAAAGCAGACCCTCTGCTTTGACACCGGGATCTGTGCATGCCAAGTTGACCAGCTTGGGGTCTATTTTCAGGAGGAGACCCTTCCTAGGCTCATGCGTGATAGAGGAGTTTGCATTTCCTATTGAACAAATGGCCCATTGAGTCCACAAGGAGAGCTCAGCTGGGTCCACTGAAGCTTGTTCCAAACGAGCAGTTTCTGCTAAATCAAAAATGTGGGTTAGGGGTCCTACTATGTCCAACAGCTTATCTTGGCAAGAAGACCAAGTTTTGTCAACACCCTTCCGAAGGTCCTTGCCATATTTGGTGAAGAAGGTAATTGGGGAAGTGTCAATAGATGTAGTTGCCGTGATTTTGGAGGAAAGGGCGGGACGGGGACATTCAGATTTGGGTTTTGCTCGCACCTGTTTATCTAAGGGGGTGCGCAACCTGGCTGTGACATATTCCGCTATGTGGTCCGTAGGGAGCCATTCAGTCGAATTTGGATGCTGGATGTTAGCCGGATCGAACATAGGCACTCCTTCAGCGTCCAGTATTGTGCAAGAATTCGTAAAGTCTTGAGACCCAATTTTAACTTTTTTGAGAGGAGGAGGGGAGATAATATCTCCAACATCCTTGTCGGAAATATCCGAGTCCAAGTTAGGGTCTTGCACCTCGTCATCCGTGTCCATAATTTTTTATATAGATATAGGTGAATAGATATGTTTAGATTTTACCATGCATTTTTTTGACGGTCTAGCCGTTAACCCCTCCTTAAAAGGAGGCCTTTGAGGAACCACGTCCTCCGCCACATGGGAACTTTTGTCACTCACTAATAGCGTTGCTTTAGTATTTTTGATGGATTCTGACACTTTCTGCCTTCCCCCGCAGATTGGGCCAGCATGGTTTTTGACACTAGATTGACAACAGAATTTTCCAAATTTTTTGAAAATTTCTGCCAGGAAACTGCCATGGCTTGTTCCACAGAAGACTGTATAAAGTCATTAAGGTTGTCTTTGAGGACGTCTTCCTCCTCCTCCTGTGTCAAAAGTGGGTGTGCAGAGCTGTCCATGGTTCCAGCAGTCGAATAGTAAATGAAAACTGCAAAACTGAGAGAGGAAAGGGTTAAAAAATCTCACTGAAGTGAGGATAAGGATATGGCCTGCCACTGGGTGGAGTGAAAGGGAATAGGAAGAGAAACTGGAACCTCCACAGAAACGCGGAGTCCGGCACTGGCAGAAGGCAGGCGAGACCGCTTGAAGCGGTAAGTAATAAAATGAAATGAAGCGTGTCTCAAAGCACCCTGAGAAAATCTATTTGTTGGCGGTGTAACGAAGCGTGTCGCATGGCACCTCAAACAGCTGAGCGAGCGACAGAAAATGCTGCTAACACTCAGAGGAGACGCGTTTGATCCTCATTAGCTACTTTCGTTAGCCTTATGTGATCAGTAGTTTTGTTCTTGACTGCAGCTGCTGTTAAAAATAAAGAAAAGACTAAAGCATAATAGGAGCCTCCATTGTTGCCATAAAATTGTATGTTTTAATACTCTCTCCTTATTATATTTATGTCCGTGATTCAGGCCAACTTAACATCCTTATTTCACTTTGGCTGTTTGAATACTCTTGATATGTTTGGGTGACGGTTTTAGTTTATTTCTCCTTGGTAGCTGTCTTGTGTTGTTTTTTAGAGAATTGTGTTAACGAGCCAGCAACAATGATGGTTGTGAAGGTGGTATTCCTTTTGAATTAGCCTGGCAGATTCAAATTACGATGCTAAATGGCAACATTTTCATTTTTTGCTGCAGATAGAGGAAGAAGGTAAATGGAAGAGCTTGTCATATGCATGGTCCACTGGAATTATATGGCAGTAAAAGAAGAAATTATGAGGCAGGGTTGACCAATTTATGAGGCAGGAAAACTCCATTTATGAATTTACAATGGCAATAACTCTAACTCAAGCAAATGCGAAACCCATTGCATTGCAAATGCTTGTTTTTATTTCAGCTGTTATTTTCTGTAAGAAACCCTTGTAGGATCTACACAAATTACCCCTTGCTGAATTCAGAATTTTGTCTACTTTTCAGAAATGTTCAGCTTTCCAGGATCCAGCATTGGTTTCACACCCATTTCTGTCACTAACTGGAAGGAGGCTGGAAGCACAAAAGATAGTAAAAATGGGATATGTCCCAGTAAAATGGCAAAATTGTGTTGAAAAATTGGGGGGCATATTTATACTTTGTTTGCGCCGAATTTGCGTCGTTTTTTTCGACGCAAATTCGACGCAAAACTAACTCCATATTTATACTTTGGCGTTAGACGCATCTAGCGCCAAAGTTCATGGAGTTAGCGTCATTTTTTGGCGTGAACACCTCCCTTGCGTTAATGATATGCAAGGGAGGCGTTCCCGTCTAAAAAAATGACTCCCAGGCATGTGCGTGGTATTTATACTCCCGGGCAAAAATGACGCCCGGGAGTGGGCGGGGCAAAAAACCCTGCATTTGCGCCTCTTTTTAACGCCTGGGTCAGGGCAGGCGTTAAGGGACCTGTGGGCTCTGAAGGAGCCCAGAGGTGCCCTCCCCTGCCCCCAGGGACACCCCCTGCCACCCTTGCCCACCCCAGGAGGACACCCAAGGATGGAGGGACCCATCCCAGGGAAGAAAAGGTAAGTTGGGGTAAGTATTATTTTTGTATTTTTTTTTGTGGCATAGGGGGGCCTGATTTGTGCCCCCCTAAATGCCACTATGCCCAATGACCATGCCCAGGGGACATAAGTCCCCTGGGCATGGCCATTGGGCAAAGGGGCATGACTCCTGTCTTTGCTAAGACAGGAGTCATGTTGATGAGGGATGGGCGTCGAAAAAAAATGGCGCAAATCGGGTTAAGACTATTTTTTTGCCTCGACCTGACTTGCACCATTTCTGGACGCCCATACTCCATTTTCCCCCTACGCCGGCGCTGCCTGGTGTACGTGTTTTTTTTTCACGCGCACCAGGCAGCGCCGCCGGCTAACGCCGGCTAACGTCATTGGATAAATACGGCGCCCGCATGGCGCTTCAGAATGGCGTTAGCCGGCGCTAATTTTTTTGACGCAAAACTGCGTTAGCGCAGTTTTGCGTCAAAAAGTATAAATATGGCCCTGGGTTTTCTGATTTTCGTCTACCTGTTCCTGAAAGCTGGGAAGATGGTGATTTTAGCACCGCAACCATTTGTTGAGGCAATTTTCAGGGAAGAACTACAAGCTTTTTTCTGCAGTCCTTTTTTCCAATTTTTTTGAAACAATTGAATTTTTCACTGTATTTTGGCTAATTTCTTGATCTCCTTCAGGGGATCCCACAAAGTCTGGGTACCCCTAGGATGTTGGAAAAAAAGGATGCAAATGTGGCGTGGGTAGCTTATGTGAACAAAACGTTCCCATGAGTTAATCAAATAACTTGTTTATGTTATAAAACAGTTGCTTGAATGGTTGGTCTTTGCAGCATTTCAAACATGCTAAGAGTATTGGCTTTCTTTACTCAAAATTTTTTTTTTTAGTCAACAAATATATAATAGATTTTCTTATTGAAGAAAACCTTCCAAAAATTCCTAATTCTTTTCATTAGCCACCACACAAAGTGCGCCTAAGTCAAAAAAAAGGAAATACAAGTAATCGTCACGTACATATACCGTTTATGTTTGCAACTCCTAAGTTTTAGACTTCTGTGTATATTAGTGCGAGTGTTGTCCGGTGAATACAGCAAAATCTGGAGGGATAAGTTAGCATTTGTTTTGCAGAGAATAGTTAGATTCAGGTCTACTTAACGAGAAGTTTTTAATGTTGTTATTTCGTTAAGGGAGGGGCGTGAATATATTTACAAAGCATTCTGGGTAGGAGGGTGTCTGTTCAGAATCTGTCGCCTTGATTGTTGGCAAACGCTATTCAGAGACCGTCCCTCAAGCCAAAAAAACACAGGCATAGCCATTTTACCAGTTTTTGTCTTGCAGCATCGTACGCCGTCCACTTAGGGCGCGGAGTCTGACTGGAGTAGTCTCCAGTAGCGGGTATATACACTGTACAGCCTGGCTGCCGTGCCGTGATTAGGGACCTCTAGTGACAACCTCTGGTACTGCACCCTGGTGTAAAAATGCGGCGCGAAACACTATAAATATGGGCCAGAATACTGCATACCCCCCAGTGACCACCTACCCATGTATTTTTCCCCTCAGACCGTGCCTGGCCCTTGGAGGGAGAAATGGATACATTTTATGCCAGAGGCTGGGAGGCAGTCTACATCCCTCCCATCTTTTATTAGTTGACGAACAGTTGTTTACTCAATATGTACAAGGCAAACAAATTCTTTCAGCCACTGACTGGAAGCGGAATTTGGCCTAAGTCCACACTGCTGGCTTCTGGATGTGTTTTCATTGCCGCTCCCCAGCCTGGGTGGCTGGCTGTTCTCTGTTGATCCTCACTGGGTGTGAGGGCCCTGCCCCTTCCTTGGGGTGAAGGTGCTGCAGGGTATTCTACATCCGCTCTGACATCTTCCTCCAGTCATCTCCTCCAGGGCTCTCTGTTCCGTTCACGCTTTGGAACCACAATAGTTTCTCACAGCTGAGAGACTTCCTCACCAACCGTGACCATTGTTCCATCAAACTCCACTACCTCCCCCACCTCGGGTTCATATGGGCCCTAAACTTCCAGCCAGGATGTGGCCCTTGTCCCAGTCAGAAGGTCAGGGCTTTGTGCCTGTTGTCTGCTCGCCTTGTCATTACTGGCCTCTTTGTTTTTTTCCTCTTTTTATATGTGCTGCATATAGATATTGGAAAATACCTGTCTGGATTTTTCTGTGTGAGAAGGTGTCCCTTTCTGCACAAAATCAATTCTGCTTACAACTCACGCACCCCTGCACCATGACCCAAAGATGCTTGCATGGGCACTAGGCAACCAAAAGTGCACCAGTGCCCGGAAAGCCATATATTGGTAAATAAGATGCATTGCAGGGGAGGCGTAATGGAGACATGAGGAGAAATACATTCATTTTGTCTCATTTTTTCCTTTTTCTGTGTTTGCTGCATTCTGCAGCGCACATAGAAAGAGGAAAATGCCTCTTGTGATTGTTCTTGTGGAGGACGGTGTCCTATCAACGCTCTCCCAACAGCCTTTTGGTACAAATGAAATTGAATGCCTGTGAATGATCTGATTTAAAGAAAACTTTTGAAATTACAATATAATGGCGTTATTTGTTAATCAATAGTGACGAGCAGAATTACTATATCTCTTCTGCCACTTCTCTTGGTGGGTTGGAAGGTTGTTCCAAGTTTTTTAAGGTAGGGCAGAGATGCTTTTCTGTTTTAGTTTTCACACAGAGAGGTACTTTTACCTCTGGGAGTCCGGTTGTGTTAGCTATTGACTCCTTTGGTACATGTTCCACTTTAGGGGGTGGTATCCCCCCTAACAGTAATGATATCCTTAGTGCTAGGGTGGGTAGAGATACTTTGACATCCTGCATGCCTGTGTTTTAGGAGTATCCTGAGGCTTCAAGGCTCCTTCCATTCTTTAATTTTTAATCTATTTTGAGATTAAAGGAGATAATTCCTTGAGTATGCCCATAGGGATGCATGGGTCATGAACTCTACTTCAGCCCAATCTGAGGCTTCTAGGTCATTTCCTAAAAGACAGTCTACAGATAAGCTAGGTGACCCCACCACCTGCTGAGGGCCAGTAACTCCATCCCAACAAAGTTACACTACAGCTAAGGGGAGAGACTGAGTGAAGTTATTGACTTCAGTAACTTGGTACTTCTGTCCAAAGAGGTGCTGTGCAGGTGAAACCAAGTTTTGAGTAACTAAAGTGATACTGGCACCTGTGTCCCTATAGGCCTGGGCCTCAACACCATTCATCTGAATGTGCTACTTGTACTTATTCATATTAAGTGCCACCTGGTGAGACAGAAACGGGCTTGGGGGTTTCTATACCTACCACACTTTCTATTATGGACCCAAATGTGAACCCAACTACACCCTTGCTTTGACTACTGCCAGTAGTCCGGCCACTATTACTAGGGGCACTAGAAGTGGAAGTGGATGTAGTAGTGGTGGTAGGCTCAGGGGCTTTACCTGGGCCGGACTTGACTCCTGGCCTATGGCCTTTATTTCTGCACACATAGCACCAAGGCTTTTTAGTGTGTGCAGAAGAAGAAGAAGAGATTTTATTATCACCCCAGAGGGGTTTTGTTTACCTTTACTTTTGTCTTTGTCCCCAACCTTGTCCTGAGGCTTACCACCATCTTTCTTCTTTCCTTGTCACCCCCTGTATGAGCTTTTCTGCTCACTCGCTCTTGTTCTGACCAATTTGTTTGCCTTCTTTCCCAATTCTTGGGGAGAGGTCAGATCTGAGTCTACAAGGTATTGGTGCAACAAGTCGGACACACACTTATTCAAAATATGCTCTCTCAACAGAAGATTATATAAGCCCCCATAGTCAGACACTGTCACTGAAAGGAGTGGAATAAGTGTTTCGTTGGCCAAATTTTGAGGTTTGCAAAGGATTCTGGGTAACAGAACCTGGTGAGAGCCCCACAAGTCACCCCATCTTGGATTCCCCCAGGTGTCTAGTTTTTTAAAATGTGCAGGTTTGGCAGGTTTCCCTAGGTGCCGGGTGAGCTAGAGGCCAAAATCTACAGCTAGGCACTTTGCAAAAAACATGTCAGATTTCAATGTAAAAATGTGATGTGTCCATGTTGTGTTTGTTGTCGCAAGCATTAGGCCTACCCACGCATGTGAGGTACCATTTTTATCGGGGTTTTGGAGGAACAGGGAAGAGCAAAACAAGAAATGTGGGAATAATGTGATTTATTAGCTAAATTTGAGGTTTGCTGATGATTCTGGGTAAGAAAACACTGGGCGATCCATGCAAGTGACACCGCCCTGGACTCCCTCGGGTGTCTAGTTTTCAGAAATGTTTGGGTATGGTTGGTTTCCGTACATGGCTGCTGAGCCCAGGACCAAAAACGCAGGTGCCCCTCGCTGCAAAAACAGTTAGTTTTGTATTTGATAATTTTGATGTGTCCACATGGTGTTTTGGGGGCATTTCCTTCCGCAGGCACTAGGCCTACCCACACAAGTGCGGGACCATTTTTATCAGGTGACTTGGGGGAATGCTGGGTGGAACGAAATTTGTGGCTCCTCTCAGATTCCAGAATTTTCTGTCACTGAAATGTGAGGGAAAAGTGTTTTTTTAGCCAAATTCTTTAGGTTTGCACAGGATTCTGGGTAACAGAACCTGGTGGGAGCCCCGCAAGTCACCCCATCTTGGATTCCCCTACGTATCTATTTTTAAAAAATGCACAGGTTTGGTAGGTTTCCTTGGGTCCCAGCTGAGCTAGAGACGAAAATCCACAGCTAGGCACTTTGCAAAAAACAGCTCTGTTTTCTTTGGGAAAATGTGTTGTGTTTTGAGGCATTTCCTGTCGTGGACACTAGGCCTACCCACACAAGTGAGGTACCATTTTTATCGGGAGACTTGGGGAAAAGCTGGGTGAAAGGAAATGTGTGGCTCCTCTCAGATTCCAGAGTTTTCTGTCACCGAAATGTGAGGAAAAAGTGTTTTATTGGCCAAATTGTGAGGTTTGCAAAGGATTCTGGGTAACAGAACCAGGTGAGAGCCCAACAAGTCACCTCATTTTGGATTCCCCTAGGTGTCTAGTTTTCAAAAATGCGCAGGTTTGGTAGGTTTCCTTAGGTGCTGGCTGAGCTAGAGGTCAAAATCCACAGCTAGGCACTTTGCAAAAAACAGATAGGTTTTCTTTGGGAAAATGTGATGTGTCCATGTTGCATTTCCTGTTGTGAGCATTAGGCCTACCCACGCAAGTGAGGTACCATTTTTATTGGAAGACCTGGGGGAACACAGAGTAGCAAAACAAATGTTATTGCCCCTTGTCTTTCTCTATATTTTTTCCTTCCAAATATAAGACAGTGTGTAAAAAAGACAGCTATTTGAGAAATGCTCTGTAATTCACATGCTAGTATGGGCACCCCGGAATTCAGAGATGTGCAAAAAACCACTGCTTCTCTTTTTTTCTTTTTAAATCTGTTTATTAGTCATTACACTCACTCAACAGTACATTTGCTATTAATAATTTTGCGATCTGTTTACACACATTTATAAGCTTGTACAATGCAGTTGCGCAATGAGTTGCTAAAAGAAAAAAAAATCCAACTTGAAACTGTGCGATAACTAGTTAAAGTCGCAACTAAACATTGCTAATGTCATACCTAGTGCTGGCTACACCCATTGGAGGGTGGGGGGAAGAAAAGAAGGATACAGCTATTGTGTATGGGGGGGACAGGAAGTCATAGTTGAGCTATGAATTATGCATTGTGGGGCATGAAGGGGCGCAGAGCCAATCTAGTGATAAGCAAGCTAGGTATGGGTTGCATATAAGCATAGCCGCAGAAGAAGCATCCTAATATGTTACGTTGTTGCATTAAGGGAGGAGATGAGGATGTTAATACAGAAAGTGAGTGATGGAGGGGCAGCTGAGAGTAGCGTGATAAAGATATTAACCAAAACGGTAATACCTATATATGGTACCCAATTTAGGGGGGTATGTGTCATCCCTAGCTTCTATTGCTACCACAAAAGTGTCCCAAACTTCGGGGCCATCCTGAATTAGGCCTTTGTGTTGTAATAAGCGAAGTGTCTGAGCTTCGGCTTGTGAGTGACTATGTAAGTCGCGGAGCTAAGCAGAATGGGATGGAACGTGTGGGGCTTTCCGGTGCGTAGCTATTAGGCGCTTGAAGACAACAAATGCTAGATCGATAAATCTGTGTAAATGTTTATCCTCTTTGGTACGGTGGCGTATGCCAAGTAAACAGGAGTCTGGGGTCGGCAACAGGGTGTGGGACGAAATGTCTGCAGTGGTGTCCGTAACGCAGTGCCAAGCCGAGTTTATTGAGTGGCAGCTCCAGACCATATGGTAAAAGTCTGCTGCCGGAGTAGCGCATCTGGGACATGACAGGTTTGTGCTTGGGTATATTCTATGGATGCGGGCCGGGGATAGATGTGAGTGGTGAATATAATTGAATTGGGTATTACGCAGTCGAGGATTGCGGGATATTCACTTGATCATTGTGAGAGCCGCGACCCAGGTTTTTTGTGGTAATGGTGAAGGGAGGACGGAGTCCCAGCGTGCCTTAGCAATCGTCAGGGTAGAGCAAACTGCTGCTAGTAGTTCTTTATATAGTTTAGTTATGATGCCTTTTGTGCTACCTATGGTAAGGATGGTGGTAAGTAATTGGGACAAGCCTCTATGACCGCGAATGAACGAGTGGACGCTGACAGGGAAGCCAGGAAGTTCTCAATCGGCAGAACGTTGGACGCTGGTGCCGGGTGGCTCGTGTCTTGGATTTGCTCGGCTGCGGGAGCGCGAGCCGCGGACCGCGGAGACGTGCTGCTGCGGCGGTTTGGGGGTGCCGCTAGCCGGGGAGGACTGCTTTTTCGCCGGTGTGTGTTCCGGCTGAGGCAGCCCATCCTGCTCCCTTCTAGTGCCGCTTTAGCTGTTTTGGTGCGGACTCGGCGGACTGGGTGCCAGAAGGAGCGCCAGAAGGAGTTCTGCTGCCCTGTCTCGCAGACCGGGTGAGCCAGGGGTCCCGCTGCTCCTGCTGTTCCCGCCGTACCGTGGCCGGATCTTGTTGTGCGGGTCACCTTTTGGGCACTTGGCCATCCCCCGCTTCTGTCCTCTGCTCCAGCCCCGGCTCCAGCCCTGGTGCTGGTGTTTCGTCGCCCTTGCCTCGCCCAGCCCCACCCCTGCCTCAGCTCTAGCCTCGGACCTGAGTGACCACGACTTCCCTGAGAAGTTCCAAAGATGTCATGCGCTCGGCTGCCCAATCATCTCTTCCCTTTTGGAGAAATGAGGCACTGCTAGTTAGCCGGAGCAAACCGGGTTTAGGGTGACAGTGGTCCTTCTAAGTGGGTCCGACTCAGTCCTCCACACCGTGAACGATCCTGCTGCCTAGAAATCCAGTAGTCTCATTTAGGATAATGAGAGCCCACGCGACAGTGCTGCTGGTGGTCCGGTTGGTCCGGTTGGTGGCTGGTGGTTGGTGGTTGCCTGGTCTACGTGGCCTCCGAGGAGTTGGTGTTCAGGAGATTGGAGATTGGGGACAGGAAAATAAATGAAGAACTGGAAAAAGAGGTGACTCTAGGTGACTCTAGACCCCGGTGGATCCGGTGATCGCGAGTGATTGCGAGTGCACTGCATAAACCAACGCAAGTAAGCGGCCTTACCAACCTGTCATTCACCTGTTATTTACCTGCTATTTCTCTATTAATCTAACTAAAGACATTTGAGACCAGTAGCTGAAGGGGGGCGGAGAGGATCAGAGGAGGACCAGAGGAGCTGATGTTAACGGTGCCGGAGGGATAAACACCATTCGTGTACTGCGCCTTTGTGTGCAGCATATTGTGTGTATATTGTGTGCCTCCGCAAAACCATTCTACATCCTAGAGAACAATCTACAGAGACTAGAAACCGCTGAAGCCGCTGAAGTTGCTGGTCTGTCCACACAGCAGGAGTTAAAAAAAAATATATATATATATGTTCTACCTCCATTACTGAGGGGGTAGAACAAGAAAACAGCAAAAGTGAAAGCAGAAGGGCAGAGAGCCCGGAGTGCATACGAAGCGAACAAAGTATAAGAACAACCATGTGCATGGACAATACAATAGCCCCGGTTCCCGCACCTCGGATAAAAGTAAAATACTGCTCTCAGGTTAGCCCTGGAAACCACAACCTCAGTAGCCAGCCTGGGTGGGTCACTGATTCGCTTGCCCTTCCGCGCCCAGTGCTTGACATGGAAACTAAAGGAAAAAGGGATAATTGGCCTCTAAAGAGGCAACCTTATGAAGAACATAGGAACAAAGAGTTGCAACTTGGGAGGGAAAAAGGCCAGGTAGAACGAACATTGACTAGTTGGGCAGCTACCACTTATAACAAACAAAAGGAAGATAATCAACTTCAAGGAAGACGGTCGCAGGGAGGTGGCGGGCATACCGAGATCCGCACTGAAATAACTAAAGAGCTTGAAGCCACGATCACGTTTATCCCGGAGTACTCCTCAAGAGGAAGTCATGACATCCTAAACAGGACTAATATCCTATATTTGTTCAACTTTCTGCCAGCTTTGCAGAACGGAACAACTAAAGACCTCCTCTCAGTAAGATTCATACAAAGAAAAGATTTACAGAACGGGGAATCAACAGAAACAGTCTGGGCTTCACCTTGGATAGCAGAACAGATCCTAAAATGTTCTAACATGATGAAGAGCTGGGGAATATCTACTGCTATTCCACAAAAGGAACCATATCCAACAATATTTCTTGAAAAAGCTCCAAAGAAAAACGTGTCGGGTAGGCAAGAGGTAAAAGGCAATTCTGGCTAGATACTCCAGGGAGCAATTAGCTACAAACAACAACTCCCTGAACGAATAAATCTGAGCAATATGAGGTTCTGCCTGTTGGCCAATTCCCCTAGAAACAGCAGGGGCAACCCCCCACAGTTGCAGAATTATGAAGATCAACCATCTAGAAGCTTGTAGCAAAAAATGGACGGCTTGAACACAAAAGATAGAACTAGGCCCACATTAAACATTTTAAGCTGGAACATTGCAGGCTTAAAAAGTAAAATGGAAGATAAGGACTGGGTTGAATTCATTAAAAAACAAGACATCAGCTGCTTCCAAGAAACTTGGTCTACTAATGCCATTGACCTAGATGGGTTCTCCACTTTCCATTCACCTGCTATCAAACGAAAAAAAGGAAGACCATCGGGAGGCCTGATCATTTGGATCAGAACTTCACTACTGGGAAACTCCGTAGTAACTCATGCTGTATTAAGCAAGGAAATCCAGACGCTTGCAGTAAAATATGAGGAGTGGTCACTCGAAAGAGTAAATGTGTATTTCCCTCCTATTAGCTGGGTCCAAGTCATGCCAGGTGTGCGGCTCATTAAGGAACATATCTTAAACAAAAGAACTAAGGGTTGGAGGAACCCAGCACTAGGTCATACGAACAACCGCTCTCCCCAGCTTTGTACCTTTTTACTGATATGCCGTGATTTCAACACTAAACCCTCTGGGATGAACAAGTAGTAGAGGAAGATCATGTTTGGAATATTCCAACGCCCCTCATCCAACGTTGTCAAGACTCCAAGAAAGGAGAATTAATCTTTGAAGCATTAATAGAAGGAGGAATCCGCACATTAAACGGAAGAACAAATTCAGATAGAACTTTCTAATCTACCTTTCGAACTGGAAAAAGGCAAAGTATAATTGATTCCATGGCAATAAACATCGAAGCCTGGCATTATGTCATCGATATGGAAATAAGGGACAGGATCGAGAGTGACCATGACCCATTGCTAATGGAGATAGTCCATCCGGACACGAGCCCAGGGAAGGCTGAGTCTCCATTTAACGGAAATAGCTTAACAATAACCATGAGACCAAATAGGAAAAACATATTAAGGTCAAATGTGGATGAATCTTATGTGAGCGTACCTAGTCAAACCTAGTTGCTATCACTCAGCATGTTTTTAAAACTACCAGTTAACGAAGCTTTACCCCTCCTGCATAATTTTAATAATCTGCTATTACAAACAACAAAGGAAAAGACCAGGGCCCATATTTATACTTTTTGACGCTAAACTGCGCTAACGCAGTTTAGCGTCAAAAAATTTAGCGCCGTCTAACGCCATTCTGAAGCGCCATGCGGGCGCCGTACTTATGGAATGGCGTTAGCCGGCGCAAGCAGACCGGCGCTGCCGGGTGTGCGTGGAAAAAAACCACGTAGACCAGGCAGCACCGGCGTTGGGAAAAAATGACGTTAGGGCGTCTTAAAATGGGGTAAGTCAGGCTGAGGCAAAAAAATCGCCTCAACCCGATTTGCGCCATTTTTTTACGACGCCCAGACGCCATTTCATGACTCCTGTCTTAGTAAAGACAGGAGTCATGCCCCCTTGCCCAATGGCCATGCCCAGGGGACTTGTGTCCCCTGGGCATGGTCATTGGGCATAGTGGCATGTAGGGGGGCACAAATAAGGCCCCCCTATGCCACCCAAAAAATTTTACAAAATATAAAAAATTATACTTACCTGAACTTACCTGAATGTCCCTGGGGTGGGTCCCTCCATCCTTGGGTGTCCTCCTGGGGTGGGCAGGGGTGGCAGGGGGGGTCCCTGGGGGCAGGGGAGGGCACCTGTGGGCTCATTTTGAGCCCACAGGCCCCTTAACGCCTACCCTGACCCAGGCGTTAAATAGTGGCGCAAATGCGGGGTTTTTTGACCCGCCAACTCCCGGGCGTGATATTTGCCCGTGAGTATAAATACGACGCATTTGCGTCGCCGTCATTTTTTTTGACGGGAACGCCTTCCTTGCATCTCATTAACGCAAGGAAGGCGTTCACGCAAAAAAATTACGCTATTTGCCAATACTTTGGCGCTAGACGCGTCTAACGCCAAAGTATAAATATGGCGTTAGTTTTGCGCCGAATTTGCGTCGAAAAAAACGACGCTAATTCGGCGCAAACGGAGTATAAATACGGGCCCAAGCATCTTCAAACTAATCCTAATACGATGGAGGGCTGGTTCGATGAAGAGTGTTTGAAACTAAAAAAGACCTTATCACAAGCGCTAAAGAATCGGCATTTGAACGACTTTAATGAGCAACATTTTTATGAATGCAGGCAACAGTACAAAAAATTACTGAGATACAAAAGGAAGATATTCCCACATAAGCTCTGGAAAATTCACTGCAGGCAATATCGGCAGGAAACTGCAAAAAGTTTTGGGAGATAGTCAGGTGGGGATGCGAAGGCCCTTCGAAAAACCTAGAACTGAATATCAACCCACAACTCTGGGTAAAGCACTTTACCGCCTTGTATCAGGAAGAGGTCAAGACGGCATCCGGGAGTACTAATAACTTAAACAGTCTTACTCAAGGGCTGGAAGGCAGTAATCAAAGATCAAGTAAGGTACTTCCACTTCAAATGACCTATGTAGTACCATCAAAATGGCTTGTTAGATCGATAAATGAAACCCAGAATGAATTAGTCCCTCACGAATTCCCTAGCACAAATTCTATGCAAGTAACCCATGCCATTCCACGTGCAATGGAATACCGGAATTCAGTGAGAAAGAGATTAAACAAGTTATTCTCCTCCAAAAGCCGTACAAGGCTGGAGGCCCAGACGGTATCCCTTCAGACGTTTATCGTAACCAGCTAACGTTATGGCTACCTTCTCTAGCCCGTCTATTCAACAGTGTTTGGCACCACGAGGTAATCCCTACTTCCTGGAAGAAATCAATAATTGTCCCAATTCACAAAAAAGGGCCTCAGGACATGGTCTGCAATTACAGGCCTATCTCAGTGCTTGATAGTGTTGGCATTTTTTTGCCAAACTGATTCAGTTGCGCCTAGACCAATGGCTAGGAGATGGAGATTTATTATCAACATATCAAGCTGGTTTTAGGAGAGGCCAAAGCACAACAGATCAACTTTTTAAGTTGAACATGATCTGCGCTAAATACGCCACCCTAAAAGATTGTCCATTATATTTGGTCTTTGTGGACCTTCAAACAGCCTTTGACAGCGTAGATCGCCAAACATTATGGCAGTTATTGTCGGAAATAGGTATACAGGGAAAAATTTTAAGGCTGTTAATTCTACTGCATACAGGAAATACTGCCAGGGTCAGATATACTACGAGAAATGATTACACGGCAGAAATTCCAATCCAGCGAGGCGTAAAACAAGGCTGCATTTTGGCCCCAATCTTATTCAATTGTTATATAAATGAAGTAAGTCAAGACCTGAGGAAATTAAATCTGGATGTGCCAAAACTAGCAAATGAAAGTATACCTATCCTGCTCTTTGCTGATGACGCTGTATTACTGGCAAGAACGGAGATAGCAATGCATCGACTACTTAGGAGTTTCAAATCATTTTGCACCTCAAGGAGCATGGTAATCAATGAGGGGAAAACAAAGTTTATGATTCTTAACCAAAAACAGACGATGCAATCGACTTTTAGGGCAAACAACAAGCCTTTGGCCCGAGTGGCTACTTATGACTACCTGGGTTGCAGACTGGACGAAAAACAGACATGGAAACCACAAATTTATAAAAGTAACATCTCCTTGGTCCAACAAGCTGGAGTGGTACTCAGGTTCGCAAAAGATATAGGCAACCATTCTGTGAGTTCTGCACTGCTTGCATATAAAACAAAAGCAAGGGCCGCAGCACTTTACAGCGCAGAGATCTGGGGATTTAGAAAGACTCCATCAATACAAGTAACCAAATTCTTCAGGCCGATTACTTTGTTTAGGCAATGCCACACCAATGAATGCAATAAGAATTGATCTACAAATGAGAAAGGTTGAGGACTACATTGCTCTGGCTCCAATAAGATACTGGATTCGTATTTGTGCAAAAGAGGAACTCAAACCATATAGAGATGTACTTATGGACATCATGAAGCTACAAAGTCATCGGAAATTGCCCTGGTTCAAACACATCTCAACCACCCTGGCTGCTATCGGCCAGGAAGACCTCTGGCTCCATCCAGGAAAAATCAGAAGGCCTAGTTTATCTGTCATAAAAAAGGCATACCGAGAGCAAAAGACTCAGAGTATGTGTGAGACACTTAGGGCCTGATTCTGACTATGGCGGACGGCGGAGGCCGTCCGCCATAGTCCCGCCGCCAAATGACCGCACCGGCCATTCAGACATTTCCTCTGGGCCGGCGGGCGCTCTCAAAAAGAGCGCCCGCCGGCCCAGAGGAAATGCCCCTGCAACGAGGACGCCGGCTCAGAATTGAGCCGGCGTAGTTGCAGGGGTGCGACGGGTGCAGTTGCACCCGTCGCGTATTTCAGTGTCTGCAAAGCAGACACTGAAATACTTTTTGGGGCCCTCTTACGGGGGCCCCGCGGCACCCCCTACCGCCATCCTGTTCATGGCGGGTTTCCCGCCATGAACAGGATGGCGGTAGGGGGTGTCTGAATCCTCATGGCGGCGGAGCGCGCTACGCCGCCATGGAGGATTCACTGGGGCAGCGGTAAACCGGCGGGAGACCGCCGGTTTACCCTTTCTGACCGCGGCTGAACCGCCGCGGTCAGAATGCCCTCGGGAGCACCGCCAGCCTGTTGGCGGTGCTCCCGTGGTCGGTGACCCTGGCGGTCACCGGCCGCCAGGGTCAGAATGACCCCCTTAGCCCTTTATTTAAGCGTTACATTTTGTTTAACCAAGAGCTTAAAACAGCAATTTTCATAGACAGTATTTATCCGGAAGAAAAAAGGGTTCTCTATTTTAAATTTCGCATGGGCACAGTACCAGTGATGGCGGTGACCAACAGATGGCAATCCTTCCCTCTGGGTAGATTAGAATGTTGTCCATGTCTTCATGGTGGCCAAGAAACACTTTCCCACTTTCTTTTATTATGTCACTTCACGCTCAAACTCCGCAAACTATATTTACGTCCACTTTTTAGATCATACGGAGTTAGGAAGTGCAATGAGGCGGAAGTGTTATGTATGCGATCAGACGATAAACACATTGTGACAAAGGTTTCAACTTACATATTGGAAGCATGGAAGTTACGTTTATCAATGCACCCACAGTTGGCACAAGTATAATTGCTTGTGTTAACCCATAGCTATTATTAGCTTGGGAAATCGGTGCAGGTTGTTGTAAAACTGGGCTAGGTCCTGGGCTACTACTAAACTGTTGGCAGGCACCGTAAGGTCCCAAATGATTAGTGCCAGAATAAGATCTTTAAATTTTAGATTTATTATGTTTTTCTAGAATAAGTTAAGAGTTTTATGCAAATTATGGTCATAGACCAAGTTTTATGATAATGCAGGGTAAATTGGATACATTTTGGCACATGTTAAATCAAAAATTCAACTACAGTTTTTTTTTTCTATTGAGACGTTTTATTTAATGCGATTTTTACCGAGTGTGATGGATTGGTATTTATTGTGTGTTACAACAATTAAATAAATAAATGGAAATAAAAAATAAATGGTAATTGGGACTCAGGAGGTTCGGTGTTGCAAGAACCCCAGAGGTTATTGAGTAGCCGTTTGATGGCACTATTAGTCAGAAAGGCACCAATGTGCATAACACCAGCGGACACTAGTTCCGCAAAAGTATGCATTGTGGAGCTGGAGTAGAAATCGCCCACATTCAGTGTGCTTATATCCTGTGTGTCATGGTGTGATGAAAGTATTTGGGTGCCCGGCAATTGAAACAGCGGTAATAAAGGGGAGTAAGGAGGAGAGGGGGTCTTACTTTGAACGTATCTACACCAGCAGAAGCGAGCTGCTTCCAACAATATGGGTTTTGAGGGTAGACGGTTAGGGCCAGATAACAGTGAGGACAGTATTGTTTGTGGGGCTATATATGCCTGCAACATTATGCCTTCGGGAGGAGGAGGGTCCTGAAGCCATGTGGATAACCACAACAGCTGAGCAGCTGCATAGTATCTTTCGAAGTTAGGCATGCCCAGACCGCCCGCCTCTTGCAGGTACTGTGTTTTAGCTAACGCTACTCTGCGTCTATCTTTGCCCCAGAGCAGGTCAGTTAATAATGAGTGCAGTTGAGAAATGAACGAGCGTGGTAAGCATAGTGGAAGGGCAGTAAAATAATATAAGAACCTGGGGAGGATGAGCATTTTGGCTACTGCTACCCGATCCATAGGGGATAGAGGAAGTGAGCTCCAAAACGACAATGAGCTGCGGGTGGAACTGAGTGCTCTGTCAATATTGCCCTCTTTTAGATCGGCAATGGAGTGATAAATTTGTATCCCAAGATATTTAAAGGTAGTATGTGACCATGGTAGTTTATATTTTGGTAATGCCATGTGAAGGTCATTTGGTATGGGGGTAACAGGGAAGATACTTGATTTGGACCAGTTGACATGTAAACCAGAGGCGAGAGCAAAGGAATCAAGCATTTGCAACACCTCTACCATAGAGGTGGAGTGATTACGCAGGTATATCAGGGCATCATCTGCGTATAAGGATATAATATGATGTGTGTTAGATTCAGGGGTGCCCCATATATGTGCGTAGCTACGTAGTTTAATTGCGAATGGTTCCATGGCTATAGCGAATAATTAAGGGGACAATAGACAACCTTGTCTGGTACCTCTGCCTATGGGGAATGCTTCAGAGATAGTGCGTCCATTTTTGACACGAGCTGTGGGCGTGGAATAGAGCGTTTTGATCCATCTAATGAAACCGGGGCCGAAACCAAACGCTTTGAGTGTGCGTAGAAGATAATCCCAGCTTAATGTATCAAACGCTTTTTCAATGTCTAGAGAGAGGGCCACCGCTTCTGATTCTGTATTACTGTGCATTATGTGGAGCACCCTTCTAATACTTAAGAAGGTGCTTCTCCCTGGAATAAAGCCAGACTGATCATAGTGTATTAAGCTTGATAAGTAAGGGAATAGCCTGTTTGCCAATATTTTCCCCAATAATTTGCAATCTGTGTTGAGGAGAGAGAGCGGCCTGTATGATTTAACATCAAGAGGATCACGGCCCGCCTTTGGGAGGACAACTATTAGAGCTTCGCGCATGGAGTCTGGCAGTTGTAATTTATTGCGCGCTTCGTTAAATACCTCTATGAGTGGTTTTAGGAGGTGGGTAGCATGGAAGTTAAAATACTCTACCGGTAGGCCATCCGAGCCAGGGGTTTTGCTACGTGCCATTTGTGCCAGAGCTGAGCGCAGCTCTTCTATAGTAATGGGACCGTCTAAAGTGGCGGTATTGTCAGTAATGTGTTGGTTTTGGGAGACGAGTAATAATATGTCAGTTAGTTGCTGCTCCGACGGGGGGGGAGGAGGCGTGTAAAGGGCACGATAATATGTGGAGAAGACTTCGTTAATACCTGCTTGGGTGTTGACAATGACGTCGGGGTTCAGACGTATCGCACCAATGGGTGATGGTTGCGAGGGTTGACGGGTCAGCCACGCTAACAGTCTGCCTGATCTATCCCCTTCAGCGTGTTGTCTTGTCATGTAATGTCTGTAGTTGTGCTTATATAGTCTGTTGTCTACTTCTCTATGGGCAACTCTAAGCGAATTCAGTGTTGCTAGTGTGGACTCGTTGTTGGAGACCTCAACCTCCGCTTTGCGGAGTTTTACCTCTAAATCTTGTAGTTCTTTGGTTAGTATCCTTCTTACCCCCACTGTGGCCACAAGGCAATGTCCGCGTATTACCGCTTTGTGGGCATCCCACTCTGTAGCACAGGATGAGGTTCTAATTTTATTCAGTGAGAAGTAATCAGCCAGTCGCTTGGACATTTCTGCGTGAAAGGGGGGGCCTAAGAGAGCTTCTGACTGCAATCGCCATGTTGGTATACGAGTGTGCATGTGGCCCCAGGCCATTATTGCACAGAGAGGGTTGTGATCTGATATGGTGCGCGCTAGGTATTCGGACGAGCACACTTTCTGAATTATGGCTGCGGACACAAAAATCATATCTATTCTGGTATGTAGCTTGTGTACAGAGGAGTAGTAAGAATATGCGCGGTGGGTGGGGTGGACCACCCTCCAAATGTCTCTCAAGCCGTTATTAGAGGCCCAGTTTGCTAGTGCTTGTGAGGCACGATTGGATGAGGCCGTGGCGAGTGGGGGAAATGAACGGTCTATTTGAGTATCTAGGATGCTACTAAAGTCGCCCCCCCATATGCACTCTAGTGTGGGGTCACTGAGATTGCCAGTGGTGAGCGTGCTCAGGAAATCACGTTGATTTCAATTTGGGGAGTATAGCGCTACCAAAGCTAAGGGGGACCCGTCAAGGACGCCTTCTAGTATCACATGTCTACCATTTGGGTCGCATTGTGTGCAAGATATGATAAATGGGACCCCAGGAGCAATCCAGATCGCCACCCCGAGCGAAAAACGAGGAAGTGGTGCCGTGCAATTGACCTTTCCATTTTGAGCGTGTGCTTTCCTACGTGGATTTAGAGAGATGTGTCTCTTGTAGTAGGGCTACATGTACCTGATGCCTCTAAAGAAAGGTGTGAATCCTTTGCCACTTACGTGGCGTTGCCATACCTTTAATATTCCATGTGAGTATCTTATATTTCAAGATACCTTGTTGAGTTTGGGAGGCCATGAGGCTATTATAGCTTTAGCAAAACCAGAGAGATGTATGTCCTCCGTCCCCATTATGGAGATATTGTGACGATTACCCACCAAGGCTAGCCAGTAAATATCCGTAATGTTGTAAGATGTAAACCTATTACTATGGTAAATATGACATGCGCGTTTGCTACTGTGTTTGCGACTAACTAACGTGTGACAAAACCAACAACCCAAAAAAATGCACTCAAAAGCAATATATAACAACAACTGAAATAATAAAAAAAAAAAAAAAAATTCCAGCGATTGCCGGCTTGGAAGAACGGTCCATATGGAGCAGGGGGGTGCCGAAGGGCATTAGTTCAAAGTCATGGATTTACCCTGCCCGAATTACTCATGATGCAGAGTGCGCCGCCCAAGAACACAAGCGGGATACGCGTCGCAATAAAGGATCGGTGGTGCCGCCAGGCCGCTACTGAACAGCCGAGGGGGGAAGCGATATTGTTGTATCTGAGGAGCCGGAGTAGGTGGTGCTTAATTGACTTAGCAAATGTCATCTGCTGTGCGCAGAGGTAGAGTAGGACCTCGTGTGGATTCCGCTGAGTCAGAGTTTGCGTAATGTTCCGGATCCCCGTCAGTTTGTGTGGACAGGGCTGTTGGCGACGTGTTAACAAATCTAGGTGTGGCCTGCAGGAGCAGGGAGCGTTCGGTTTGTGACTGTTCAGGTGAGGGTTTAATGCCTTGTTTTTTGCGTTGCCTACGCCTTGTCATGGGAGAAGACCAATTTTCACCCAGGGTGCTTGTGTCTATCGGGTCGGCAAGGCCCTTGGCATGCAGCCAGGTCCAGGCATCTTCCGGAGTAGTGAAGAAAGGTGTCCGAGTGTCATCTTGTACCCGGAGTCTGGCTGGGAACATCAACGCATACTTGATGTTATGTTTGCGGAGGCATACCTTAACACGATAAAAAGAGCTCCGCTTCTTCTGAACTTCTGCTGTAAAGTCTGGATAAGCTGTAATCTCTGCGTTTTCGAAGCGTATCGGTCCAGATTTGCGAAATAACTGTAGGATGAGGTCTCTATCTCGATAGTTAAGGAGTCTTGCTATCAACAGGCGAGGCTGTGAGCCAGGTGGAGGGGGCCTGCCGGGGACCCTGTGGGCATGTTCGACGGAGAAGAACTTTGGGATATTATCTTTAAGAATTGTGCCCGTAAGCCATTGTTCTATGAATAATTCTGTGCTGGGACCCTCGACGCGCTCAGGGAACCCCACCAGGCGAATGTTGTTGTGCCGGGACCTGCCCTCTGCATCTTCAGCTCTATGTTTTAAGAGGTCCACCTCTGTTGTTAAAAGAGCCAGTTGCGATTGGAGATCTTTCACAGTCCAGGGGAGGGTCGCAGAGACTTTTTCTAGTTCGGACACCCTGTCGGCCTATGTGTGTTGATCAGTACGAAGTATGCTGAGGTCTTCTGTTACCGAGCCTATTTTGGCTTCTAGGGTGGTCTTGGTGTCTAGAATGGCTTGCAATATCTTTTCAAACTGTGACGTGTCAGATTGTAAGGTAAGTTACAACTTCTGCAAAGCCAATTGCATGGTGGCGTGGGCCTCAGAGGAGGGAGGGGTGTCGGGGTCCATTCTGCCCAGAGGTGCACGTGGGGTTTTTGGTTTGACCGTTTGGTAAGTGGGGTTATGAGTGGTCATTAACGAGTAGGGCCGGTTGGAGGCGATGCGGGCAGGGCGAGCAAAGGAGCAATCTGCGACATAGAAGAGGTACAGAACCAGAGGGCCGCAGATAGCTATTGAAGGCCAGAAGTGAAATACTAGCGACAATGGGGTGGTGCGCGGAATTTGAGAGACACCTCTTCCGCCTTCGGGCGAGTGTACAGGTTTGTGATGAAGAGATTATCTGGCTAGTTCCTAGTGGCTAGCAGAGTACTTTAGCGCTTTGTTGCGTGCCCGTCATGCCTCACGATTCCAGGCAGCGGAGGGGTCAGGCTGTTATGCTTCTGCAACCACATAAAATAGCCAAGCCCAACAGCCACACAAGGGCGACGCAGCAGTAGATGAGCACGAAGTGACGTGTACGTCCGGGTTAGGAGGCGCACCACAGTACAGTCCGGCATGGGCGCTGAGGTCAAACAAAGTGAGAGTAGGCCAGTGATAGATGGTAAGCAATGGCCTAATGTATTGGCTATTGCTTGCGCAGCTTAGGGATTGTGACGCTGGTGGGAAATTATATATAGAGTCTGGTGGGGTGGGGGCGGAGCCCCATGTGCCTTGTTTGGGCTATAGCTGCCCCAAGTTAATTGGTCCGGGGGGGGGAGGTGGTCAACAAATTTGTACACTGCGACTCGATAAATGTAGCTGAAAGGCTCACCTCACTTTTCCGTCGCGTCCAGTTTCCCTCTGTGCTCTTGACCTCCGACTGCATTCCTACCGCCTCACCACTCCTGTGGTGAAGCTCGGACAGGTACTGGGCGAGGTCTCGGGTTTGTGGAGTCTTTGGTGGAAGTGGAGATCCAGGTGCCGTACTGCGTGTCTGCAAAACGACCTCCGCTAGGCCGCCACGCTAAAATGCCCCCTCCAGGCAGGCCACAGCAACCCCAAGCCTTGGGGCACAGCAGAATATCAGGCGCGCCCCCACCCAGTAAGCGGGAGGGCCGGGGCACCACCACCAACGGCAGCAACCACACACGGAGGTTAGTAAAATTGTAGGCGTGCTCCGGCAGGCTTCGATGTGTGGGGCGTGGCACCGCAGCGGATCAGCCTCGCCTGGCGCCACCACCCCAAAATGACACTTAAGGGCTAGCGCCCTATTCCGGTGCCATGAATGAGGCCAGAGCACGCACGACACGGCCTCCGGGCCAGCCACGGATCCGAGCCCCGGCCCAGGTAAGCGGGGGGCGGGGGCGACACCACCAGCGGCGGTAACCTCACACAGAGGTTAATAGAATAGTAGGCGTGCTCCGACAGGCCTCAGTGTATGGGGCGCGGCACCGCGGCAGGAGAGCCTCGCCCAGCACCGCCGCCCCAAAATGTCCACTAAGGGCTGGCGCCTGATCTCAGCACCTCAAATGAGGCCGGAGCCCGCGCGACACAGTCTCCGGGTCGGCCGTGGACCCAAGCTCCGGCTCCGGGTCCCAGGAGGCGTAACGCGACTCCTGCGGTGAGTATGCAGGCCGCAGCCGCGGGAGCAGACCCAGCAGCCCGGCCGAACGCCCGCCGCCTGCAGAGCGGCTGCGGCAGCCGGTGTACAGCTACGGCCGCCGGTGCGGGCTCCGGGCAGCAAGATGGGCGACGCCTGTCCCCCTTAAAAGGAGGTGCAGGTGCCACTGACAGGACGTTTATGCGGGCCAGGGATCAGAGCTGCAGTTTATGCTGCCGCTACGGTCGCCATGTTGGCCACACCCCCCATAACCACTGCTTCTCAACACCTTATCTTGTGCCCATTTTGGAAATACAAAGGTTTTCTTGATACCTATTTTTCACTCTTTATATTTCAGCAAATGAATTGCTGTATACCCGGTAAAGAATGAAAATCCATTGCATGGTGCAGCTCATTTATTGGCTCTGGGTACCTAGGGTTCTTGATGAACCTACAAGTCCCCACAACCAGAAAGGAGTGCAGCAGACGTAACAGTATATTGCTTTAAAAAATCTGAGTTTGCAGGAAAATGTTACAGAGTAAAACATTGAGAAAAATGGCTGTTTCTTTCACCTCACTTTCAATATTTTTAGGTTGAGCGTTAGCGTTCGGCCTGCTGTATACTAAAGTATACAATAGAGTGAGTTCCAGTGTTTTGATTTGTTAGTTGCAGTGTCCTTCAAAAATCCTTGCTTGCTAGTGGTCAGTTCTGCCTCTTTGTCCTGTCTTTTTTCACTTAGGGAGCAGCACAAAGTACTGTTTAATTACGCTATGTCCTGTTTATCTCTTCTGAAGCGGACTTTTTCTTTCAGTATTGGCCTGTTTGCCTTGCACTGTGGGTGTGTGTTCAGTCCCTCCTCCCCACCAGCTCCCTCTGTAAACATAAACCAACATCAGAGGGGGGATTTTCCAGGGCCAGCTCACCCTCGTTCTCTTCCTATTGTTATTTTCAGTCTGTGTGGCAATAAATGTCCAGTCAGTAATTTACAACGCTATGAGCTCTAACTCGAGCAAACACAAGACTATTGCATTTCAAATGCTTGTTTACTTTCTTTCTCGTGCCCCGTCTCTCCACTCTTCGTTTAGCACTGTAACACTCTTGGATTCGACGCCCACTTCGTACCATGAAGGAGTGGTTCATGAACAGTGTCTCCTGGTCTACTGTAATTCTATCTGATGGGTGGCGCATTCTGGCCACTGTGTCGTTAAGTAAACGCTTGTGTATGTTAGTGGGAAGAATAGGTGCGTATGCACCTTCACTCTCAGTGATGTACTCTGTTCCTTACTAGCTAGAGGGCTGCTTTGCGCGACTCTCAGTGCCAAGCACAGATAAAGGCCTCTGGGACAAGCCACGCTACTGACCACGAGCCCGGCACATGTGGAAGCGACACTCCGAGCCCTAACCCACTTGAAGGTGTGTGACTGAGACTACATGGCCCGATCTCCCACTCTGTGATAAAGTGCTTGAGTGCCCTCCGGCCATGTTTGCTCTATAGAAAAATATGAAAATAAACAAACACAATAATAAACTATGAGTCCAAGTTCATCTGACCCTGAAACCCTCACACTGTCTCTGGCGGTTAAAGTTGACGCCTCTGGACTCTCTCCTCCAGCTCAAATGCTTCAGTGCCTTGCAGCTGCTTTCACTTTCAGCTGCTGGCTTAAGCTGTTCATTGCGCTCTGGCACACGCTACCATGCCACGGGAGGGGGCTATTTCAGACCATTTGTTGCCAAAAGAGCTAGCACTGGAGGTGAGAAAGTAACCACCAGCTTGGCGTACCTAAGTCAGCCAGGCCTTGTCGGCAGCCCTCAGTTTTATATCTGCCCTTAAGCTCGCCCCTATCATAGCATGTTAAATGCATGTAGAGACAATAACTCTTTCTTACAACTTTCTATTATTTCTTTTTAAACCCATGCTTATAACTACGCAGCTGTATTTAATTCAGTTCTAAATGTTACTGCTCGGCCACGCATCCTGCTGCTCCATTTGTTAGAGCACAGCCAGCCTTGCATGTTAGGGCACACCCATGTAGTCTTCATTTCTGAGTACTACAACACAGCCTTCATTGCATAGTACAGCTGTGTGCCGTATACCTAGGGCCACTGGCATTATGTGGCAGGGAAGGGTCAAATTATGCTGCAGGCTTGAGTAAATTATGCGGCATATTACGCAGCATTATGCAACATTTTTTGAGAGTGCTACTTCATTTTTAGGGTCGAGCGCAAAGCGCTCTGTCCCTGCTGTAATCTCTCTATGGGCTTGTAACCATGCCCACCACACACCCATGAGTTTGGTTAGTTTATGGGCTTGCCTTTTAAAATTCGCTTGATTTCATTAGTGAAAGGAATGCATTTGTCATGCCTTTTCCAATGTTTAGCCTGCCTCGAGCGCATTGGCCAAGTACTGAATACATTCAAGGCTCCAAGTTTTACATATGGTTTCAGGACTACTTTTTTCTATTTGTTTCCCACACAGCGTGGTCTCATTGGGCAGTAGTCAAGCGCTTTGCATGACATCGACCCTTTTACATGGATAATTGCATTTTTGCTGATAATAGTTTTGATTGTGAACAAACTATTGTTTTACTTTTTATTTTCAATTTATGTGGCAAGAAATGTCCAGTTTGGAATTTACAACACAAATAGCTCTTTTTTCATGGGGTTATACCCTCTAGGGGCTAACAATATGGATACATGACCATGTTTCGTACAAATTATATTTGTGTTATGTAGATTTTACTAGTAAATTATGAAGGAAGGTCTTAATTTTATTAAAGACACGGAGGCGAGTATTATGCTTTAGTCTTTTCCTTATTTTTAACAGCAGCTGCAGTCAAGAACAAAACTACTGATCCCATAAGGCTAACGAAAGTAGCCAATGAGGATCAAAAGGTAGTTCAAAGTAATGCACCAATCACTAACAATCCATACTAATAATACCTATCTTGACTGGGAACAGCCCTCTTTTCTTGTGTGAGATTAAACAGTAACGAACAATGGAATAATGAAACCACAAATACAAATAGCCAGGCAAAGTGCTAAAAGTCCTTGAAAAAGGAAAATCAGTCTTTGAGCAAACTCCAGAAGGGTGTTTTGATCCAATGGTTGAGAGATCGTGGAGGCGGGTGTGGCATAGGACGAAGTGTACGAAGAAACGATGGAAGGATCCTTAAGAAGCCTACTTTTGTCCTGATGTAGATGCTGAAAGGGAGGGAGACAAAATAACAGTGTTAATCTTTGTAGCGGCGGGATAATACTTGCCTCCGTGTCTTTAATAAAATTAAGACTTTCCTTCATAATTTACTAGGAAAATCTACATTTTATGGCAAGACCAGAGGCTCCTATTATGCTATTTTAAAGCGTATTAATCAGATTAAAAGAGGCATGTTGAATCGGTTTACAATAGAAAACCTTAAAAACATTGTCATTGGACCAGTCAGCCGACCTGAGAATATCCTCCGAGCGAGAACCAGGCCAAAAAGCTTTGGATGCCATGGCTCCCCTAGCCGAGTGGGCCCTAAAGGCGGAGACATAAATGCCAGCTAAGGACATAACCCAACGGACCCAGCGTTGTAAGGTTGGAGAGGACACAGGCTTGAAAGGTTTTTGGAAAGAAATCTGGAGCATGGTAGAGGAGAAATTCCTCAGACGGGCTGTCTGTTGTTCATAGTTTTTTAAGCATTGGCCTACACAAAGCTTGGGGTGATCTGGAAAAAAGGGATACAAAACTGCAGAAAGATTAGTTTTAGTACGCATAAATACATTAAACATAACACCAGAGGGAGTAAAATTGCAAGCAGTAACATCTAGAGCTCTAACTTCAGATAAACGCTTGAAAGACACTAAACATAACAGCATGGAAAGTTTAGCAGAAATCTGTTTTAATGATAACGACGTATTGTCTGGCCACAACACAAACAGTTTTAACACAGCGTTAACATCCCATAACGAACTATATTTAGGTTTTGGAGGATTAGAAAATGTTACTCCCTTTAAAAGGCGGCAGATCAAAGAGGTGTTTTCCAACAGGTTTTCCCTGGAAAAAGAATGTGAGCAAGAAATAGCAGATCTATACAGGTTAATCGTACGGAACGATTTCCCTTTGCAGGCTTCCACCGCCAGAAAATTAATAATCATTGTTACATTTGCTGTAAAGGGATCAACTTGTTTTCCCACACACCAGCTACGCCAGAGAGACCAAGCTGATCTATATGCTTTTTCTTGTTCCTGGAGCTCTTGCCAGGACCATGAAGTTTGAAGCTTCTGCCGAAATAGAAGTGCCAGGCTGAGATTCCCTGAAATTTTCCAAGCTGAGAGGGTGAGGACATTCTGAAGTATTAAGTTGTGGCAGAGCCCTTGGGGATTGGTTAAGAGATCTGGGAATGAGGGGATTAAGAACGGAGGTTCTATTGACAGTTCCAGGAGGGAGGGAAACCACACCTGGGAGTGCCAGAAGGGGACTATGAGTACTACCGAGGCCTGCTGCCGCCTGACCTGTGCCAGTAAATCAAAATGAAGGGAGGAAAAGCATAATTGAGGGAGGATGACCAGTCTTGAGAGAAAGCATCAAATGCGAGAGCTAGAGGATCTGGATGCCAGCTGAAGAACTTCGGGAGCTGTATGTTGAGACGTGATGCAAAAAGATCTATGTCAAAGGGGCCCCATTTGTGGAGAATGTTGTTGAAAACCTGCATGGTGAGCATCGAGTCGCTGGAGTCCTGGAAATGGCGTGATTACCAATCCGCTACGAAGTTGAGATTGCCAGGTAAGTACTTTGCTTGGACGGAGATCCTGTTTTGGAAACAGAATTCCCAGAACCCTTTCGCCAATTCCGCTAAAGGTTTGGATTTTGTGCCTCCCAAACGGTTGATGTAACGTACCGTGGAGATATTGTCCATTCTGAGAAGAAATAAACAGGAAACTCTGGGGCATATTTATGCTCCGTTTGCGCCGAATGTGCGTCAAAAATTTTGACGCACAATCAGCGCAAACGTTGCCCCATATTTAAACCCTGACGCCCGAGCCGGCGCAAGGGAAAATTCCGCTATGTGCGTCAGTTTCTGGATGCGGCAACTCGCCCTGCGTTAATGACATGCAGGGTAGGCGTTCCCGTCCAAAAAACGACGCACACAGCCGTGCGTCGTATTTATACTTCCGGGCAAAAATGACTCCCGGCCGGGAGGCGGAGCAAAAAAATTACGCAAACCACGGATAGCGTCAAAATGTAACGCCTGGGTCAGGGCAGGCGTTAAAATGGGGCAAACACACCTGTATTTAATCAGAACACACAGAACAAACAACAGAGCAGCAGAGCAGCAGAGCAGCAGAGCAGCAACAGAGAGACATGGAGGTGATTTTCATTCAGCGTGGACGTAGACGCAGAGCCCTGCAGCAACAACAGCAGCTACAACAACAACAGCAGGGACCCCAAAGGCAGCGCAGAAGGCAGGAGAGGATATTCCGCCCCAGAACAACCCTGCATGGCCTCAGGGAACGGGACATCATCCAGAGGTACCGGTTGAACTGGCAGGCCATTCAGCAGCTGCTGAGAAATATTGAACAGCAGTTGGCCCCCACTTTAGTGACACCCCGCACTATCCCAACAGAAACAAAGCTGCTTGCCGTACTTCATATGCTGGCAAGTGGCTCGTTTCAGACAACTGGTGCCCTGGTTGATGGAATATCCCAACCATCATTCTCTGCATTCCTGCCAAAAGTACTGGATGCCATCATTCGCCTGACACCCCGCCACATCTGCTTCCCTAACACACTGCAGAAGCAGCAGGAAACTAAACAGGGATTCTACGCCATCAGTGGCTTCCCACACGTCCTTGGTGCAATCGACTGCACACACGTACGCCTTGTGCCACCTGCTGCGAGTGAACACCTCTACCGCAACAGGAAGCACACACATTCAATCAACGTGCAGGCCATAGTCGATCCCCAAGGATTGATCAGCAACATTGTGGCTAAATATCCTGGGAGTGTACATGACGCATTCATCTTCCGTCACAGCACCATCAACCAACACTTCCAGGATGGACGGTATGGCAATGGACTACTTGTTGGTAAGTACAAAAATCCTACTTATATACACACTGCACAGCAACCCTCTAGGACAAACAACACATACACCACAATAGCAACACCTAGCCAGGAACACACTGAGGTACTCACATCACTAGCCATGTTTCAGAAGTCACCATTGAACCTGTCACACATTTGATTTTACTCTACAGCTTAATGTGAAGACCTTAATGAGTGTGGTTGCCTAAATGTCACCTTGCAAATTGTAAGTCTCACAATAACCTGTACACTAATACATTGCATAAGTTTTAAGGTATGGGATGTCCTGGGTACTTTCACATGAACGTGTTAACTACACTTTCATGTTTCAACTCTGCATGGAACTATCATCTCACCCCCAGTGAAGACACACGGACACCTGTATGACAAGTCACAATGCTAGGGAGGGCACACTGTACTGAAAAAACAAATACATACTGCTGACAAACGGTTAGCCAACAAACACTTGCTCAGCCAAGGAAAAAAACTCCATGCAAAAGTTTTCACCAACAACTATAGGTTGTCACATTAGTACACAAAAGAGTCACAGACAACACAAGACAACTACTGCCATCAAAGATCTGTGCAACAGTGCCTCCTACATCTAATTGATCCCATTCTGTGTTTTTCTTACAGCTGATCAGGGGTATGGCATCCAGCCTTGGATAATGACCCCATTTGTGAACCCAAATACTGCTGCAGAGCTGGCATACAATGACGCCCACAAGAGGACACGCAGCATTGTTGAGCGGACCTTTGGGATCCTAAAGTCAAGGTTCCGCTGCCTTGACATCACTGGCGGTAGCCTACTCTATTCCCCAGAGATGGTCTGCAAGATCATACTCAGTTGTGCCATATTGCACAATATTTGTGTAAAAAGGAACATTCCCCTCCTTGAACCGGACCCAGACATGCCTGAGGATGACGAAGAGGAGGATGCTGGCCTGCAACAGAAGGGGGAACAACCTAACACGGCAGCAGGAGTGCGTAGGCGCCAACAGCTTGTCAATAATTTTTTCTCATAATTTCTTATAACAACACTTATTGCACAATTGTAAATAAACACAGATAACAAACACCACATCATGCTTTGGCCTATGCATTTCTGACCACCTTTAGTTTTAAATTGCTGAAGAAGAATGTCGTCTCATTGAGCAAGAATGCTATAACAATCATCACACCAAAAAAAAACATCACAAATGTATGCACAGAGGGTAGGATGTTACATGATACATTACCATCCACAGAGGCCAACAGGAGTACAAATGTGGCAATGACACATGCCTGATCCAGACACCTGAGACAGTCTCTCACCCAGCCCAAAAATGTAGATCATTTGAAAGTCTCATCACACGTGTTCAGAGACAGGGTGGGACCATCCATGTGTACGTGACCATGTCCTCAATGGCTTCTCTCAAGTTTTTGATATGAGCAATACCCAATTGGAACAACATTAGCTGCCACTAACTCATGAGGAGACCTTGAAGTTACAGTGACAACATACACCCAGACAGGTGATAGTGGATCCACATTCCCACACACATATACACATATGTCATCCAATCAACCAAATATTTGAAAGCAGCCCATCACAGTAGTGTCCCAGTTAGAACCTAGCAGGAAGAATGTAACATGCCACTAAACCAGGTAATGCAGAAAGGGCCACAGACATCAACAAAATATTTGTCATCAGCACATGAGGAACGCTGAGATTTTGCAAACATAGTCATTGGAAAATGGTATGCCAGACTGCTCCAAATCATCAATATTGCAAACGTCAAATGGGCTAATGAGATGAATGAATGGTTAACAGTGATTCATACCATATTGCCTTACATTAGCCTGCTGCTGCAGGTTTTGCATAACAGAATAAATAAAAGCCGTGGATACATTAGCTAATCTGGATGGGCAAACCCTAGGGTGCTGGGGGCCTAAGTCCACCTCTACCGCCCCACAAATATACAAGAATCTTGTACTTGTGAACTAAACACATGCATAAGGCGCATGTGTGGGCTACATGTCAAAAGTAAAACAAAAATCAGAAACACAAATTCATAATGGGACATGGTTAGCCCCATAACAACTGTAAGTGACTATTGCACTCCCTGTTCGGACTATAGATAAAAGCATCACCATCATAATTGTGGACACATTTTGGAGAAGGAATACATCATGGTATTCCATCCATCATTTCAAAATAGCCATCAGCAATTATCCAAAATATGTGTACAAATATGGTTAATACATTATTTAACGTATCATAAATATTACAGTGTGAATGCCTTCTATACATACAATAACGGACATGTGTCATAGCTAACCACAAATGTGTATCACATAGCACCGTTTGGCCATGACAAATCTCCTTCCCCAAGTTTAAAAAAAGAAGACATAATTTAAAAATTGCTCAAATTTCCACGCATACAGCATGGGCGTCATAATTTTTTCACGTACAGGAGTGCACAGAATGCAGAGTCAAATATAAATTTTCATAAATGTTTCTCATATTTAGCCATGAAATTATAACTTTCATATCATATTTTTTGACTCTGCATTCTGTGCACTCCTGTACGTGGAAAAAAATGACGCCCATGCTGTATGCGTGGTAAATTTGACGCAACATGGACAATATGTTGGACATGTCATGTACCTTATTAATTTATTAATTTTCATATCATATTTTTTGACTCTGCATTCTGTGCACTTCTGTACGTGGAAAAAATATGACACCCATGCTGTATGCGTGGTAAAATTGACGCAACATGGACAATATGTTGGACATGTCATGTACCTTATTAATTTATTAATTTTCATATCATATTTTTTTACTCTGCATTCTGTGCACTCCTGTACGTGGAAAAAATATGACGCCCATGCTGTATGCGTGGTAAAATTGACGCAACATGGACAATATGTTGGACATGTCATGTACCTTATTAATTTATTAATTTTCATATCATATTTTTTGACTCTGCATTCTGTGCACTCCTGTACGTGGAAAAAATATGACGCCCATGCTGTATGCGTGGTAAAATTGACGCAACATGAACAATATGTTGGACATGTCATGTACCTTATTAATTTATTAATTTTCATATCATATTTTTTTACTCTGCATTCTGTGCACTCCTGTACGTGGAAAAAATATGACTCCCATGCTGTATGCGTTGTAAAATTGACGCAACATGGACAATATGTTGGACATGTCATGTACCTTATTAATTTATTAATTTTCATATCATATTTTTTGACTCTGCATTCTGTGCACTCCTGTACGTGGAAATAATATGACGCCCATGCTGTATGCGTGGTAAAATTGACGCAACATGGACAATATGTTGGACATGTCATGTACCTTATTAATTTATAAATTTTCATATCATATTTTTTTACTCTGCATTATGTGCACTCCTGTACGTGGAAAAAATATGACGCCCATGCTGTATGTGTGGTAAATTTGACGCAACATGGACAATATGTTGGACATGTCATGTACCTTATTAATTTATTAATTTTCATATAATATTTTTTGACTCTGCATTATGTGCACTCCTGTACGTGGAAAAAATATGACGCCCATGCTGTATGCGTGGTAAATTTGACGCAACATGGACAATATGTTGGACATATCATGTACCTAATTAATTTATTAATATTCATATCAAAATTTTTGACTCTGCATTATGTTCAATGTTATGCGTTAAAAATAAATGACGCCCATTGTGTATGCGTGAAAATATGACGCATAACGGGAAAATAAAAACGGCAGCCATTGTATGCAGGAAGTGATGTAATAGGATATCCTGTTTACTAAATCTGTACTGGGAGTTAACTTTCACTTTCACTTTGCAGTCTCAGATTTATCTAGACTGTGTGGTTGTGTGAAAGGTGTTGTCCTGTGTTTAACTGCTTTTGTGTCCTGTGTACCTTGTATTTTGTCTTTTTGTGATCCTAGTCTTGTTGCATAATATTGTCTCAGTCTGTTTAGTCTAGTTTTGTCCAATCCTGTTTTTGTTTGTATTGTCTGTGGGAGTCTGTTCTGGGTAGTATTAGTTTGGGGTTAGTTGGGCTATTTTTCTTATTTTTCTTTTTCCTTCACTACTCTACCTTTCCCCATTTCCCACTTTTACTTGTTTATTTAATTTTGCTCATTTTTTCTATTATTATGTCAGGTAGGCCTCGCCTTTCCAGGATGGGTGAGGATGAATTGGGGGGATTCATTTGGCTAGTTTGCCATTTCCTCCCACTCATGCTGGAGGCTGGGGGCCGTGTGATACAGGGGTATCACACGGAGGCACGGAAAGTCCGGTGGGGGAAGGTGCGCCATCACCTGGTCCGGGTGTATGGGAGCATGCGAAATGACCATCAATTAAAGCACCGCTGGGCAGATCTGATATCCAGGGAACAGGACCTGCTGGACCACCTGGGAATCAGGATTGGTGGCCATGTTGGTGAGTACAAATCAATTACATGTGAATAATAGAAATCTGTGTGGGGACATGTGATGATTGTTACCCAATCTGCTAGATAAGTAGCTGACTGTGTGTAATGCTAGGGAAACCTCGGCCCATATTTATACATTTCTATCCCCAATTTTGCGCCACATTTTCACGCGAAAACAGCGCCAACTTACGAAATAGAATTGTATTTTGCTAGTTTGCGCCGTCTCTGCGTCAAAAAATGATGCAAATGCTGAGCTACAAAAGTATAAATATGTGCCCTAATTTGTATTTGTTGCACAATGTGTAGGAAGACCAATGCTAGCAGTCAGATGGCTCATGTTTTCAACACATACCAGATGCCTGTAGCCGTATGTAATGTAGTGTTGCATTTGTGTCAGACAAGCAACACGTTAATGCCTCTATTTGAACTCTACAGGTCATATTGGCCAGTGAGTAAGTCATGTAGAAACAACATACCTACATATGTTGACGCCATAGCTAGACAGAAAATTTGAAACCCATGATGATGCTATAAATGTGTGGTGCCTTCACGTCACATGAAGTTAGATATGTTTTCCACACATATGTCACATGTGTGTCTGGTTGCTGTGTGTTGAACATGTCCACCTAGCCTGTTTGATTGTGAGGGGTCATGCAGTCCTCAAGTAACCAGCTTTTGGATGTCTCTCTGGGATGCACATGCTGAGATGTATGGAAGACATTATTGTTTGGGCATACTAATGGAGGGGTATCTTTGACAACACCTGACTGTCCTGGCCACTGCATGTGTGTAGTAGGGTGTGTAACTGTAGCAGGAGACTCATCCAATGTTAATGTTGGATAAAAATTCATCCATGCAGTATGAGCATGTGGGAAAGTGTATCATGACCATGTCATATTCACACAGTGTCATAGTAACTGCAATTATTTGTCAGTGCACCGAGTCTGAGTATATTCTTCCTTTCATGCTTTACAGGTGGACCAGCACCGTACACCGTGGGAGAGGTGGCACATTTTGAGGACCCCGATACCTACAGTGAGTGTGGCCTGAGTGCTATTTTAATTGCTTGCTAGTGATGCATGATGGACTACTGTGTGTTCAACAGAATTCATGATTTGATGTGCTGGCCGTTCATTGGCATTATTGCTTTAGTGGGATATCAAATAGCACTTCTGTTTCTGTAAACCAATACTTAGCCATCTCTCAGATTTAGGGGCTGTAGGTCATTCCAGTTTGGCCGCAATGGGGAATGGGATGAGTCATTTGGAATACACTGGTCAATATAAGACTTGCTCGGGGACTTGGCATGAACTGAGTCTGCATATCAGACTGACATTCTCCCAGATAGCTTTGGCAAATGGCTTTGATGAAATGTGCATCTTCCTAGTTGAGGATGGACTGTGTACACTGTAGGTTGGATCTTCCGGGGGCATGTACTTCCACAAGGTGAACTAGAAGTGTGTGTGACTTGAGTTCAATGGCCTAGGTGTTCTGTCGACTCATGATAATGGGTGTTCTTGCTCCTCTGTGTGTGTTGTAAAACATGCCTCACTGATAGTATGTGATGTTGGCCTAAGTCATAGCATTTTGACATGTGTGGACCTTGGATGTGACAATGTTTGGCTGACTCCCACGTGTTGCTAGCCCTTGATAGGTGTTGTGTGTGAAGGCACATACTTGTTGAACTTTCTATACACTCCTGGGTGTGCATTGAACATGGGATTGTTGGTTGTTCTTCCCACACCACCCTCAAAGACTGCCATGTTAATGTGAAACAGGGTACCTAGGACTGTAGCAACCAGTATGTTACACGTACTTGTGACCTTTTGCGACTTGATTTAGAACCTAGGGTCAGATGTAGCAAACTGTTTACAAGTTGCAAATGGCATAAATTGCTCTTTGTGAGTTGCAAACGTCTGTTTGCTCTGCAGAAATATATTTTGTGATTCTGAACATACTTGCAAAATGCTTTTCCAACTCGCAAATAGGAAGGGGTTTTCCCGTCCTATTTGCGACTCGCAGTGGTATGCAATTCCATTTGCAACCGAGTACGTGGTCGCAAAGGGAGTCTCAGTTACCATCCACTTGAAGTGGATGGTAACCCACTTGCTAACTGGAAGGGGCCCAATAGGAACCCTTCCCCTTTGTGAGTGGACCGAAAAAATCTTTTAACAAAACAGCCAGTGGTCCAAGGGACCACTACCTGCCCTGAAATAATCCAAGATTGAAGATTTTTTTTTTTTTCTTCTAAGTGCAGCTCGTTTTCCTTTCAGGTAAACGGCCTACACTTGGGAAAAAATAACCAGCTTTATTTAAAAGCAGTCACGGCCATGGAGGTCTGCTGTTCCCAGCAGGCCTCCATCCCCGTGAGTGCCCATAGTCGCTAAGGGGGCGCAACTTGGGACCCACCTCATTGATGTTAATGAGGTGGGTCTTAGCGACCCCATAACGACTCGCAGACGATGTCGGAGACACCGTTCTGCATAGCAAATTGTAAGTCGCAATTTTCCATCTTCCTACATCTGGCCCCTAGTGTACACATTCGGTTATGGCCCATGGGTTCAATATTAGCACACAACAAATTACAAATGGCATTGAGTGAGGATTGTGATAGTTATCACATAGAGTGACATATGTAGTGAAGTCAGTATGCGGAAGAGGTGCAGCCATAATGTCAGATGCCTTAGGTATAATTTGGATGAGTAGTTTAGGGAGATGTCATCCATCATGTAGAGACATGGATATGCTAGGTGTGATATGCCCTTATGTATGCAGGCTTCACATGTACTTCCTCTGAGCCTTTCAGTGAACTATGTTGTGACAATTGCTGCAACCAATACATTTCTAGTAATGTACAAATAACCCATTGTGCTATTCCACCCAATGCAATTCCAAAGGTAAATATTTGCCTTTTCTCTTCACAGCTGCAAACATGAGTGCTGCAGATCGACACCATTTTGAGAGGCGTGCCATGAGATACAGGCACATCCTGCAGGTGCAGTGTGGGTACCGGAGGATGGCCGCAAATATCATTCGGATCGGGCTTCCGTGGCATGGTGGGCCACACCACAGGCTCCGCCTACATTGCCAACAACAGCCACCAACACCACATCCATCAGGTCTCACCAAGTGGCCCCAGCAACGTCGGGAACAATAGACCCTGGCTCTTCCTCCAGACCTGGACCCAGCCGTGTCGTAATACCAGGACAGTCCAGTGGGCAACCAAGTCCTGGCACAACCTCAACCTCGGCCGGCACACAAACGACATCAGCCCCTCCTGTGGACCCAGCCACCTTCCTGGCATTAAGTAGAAAATTGGACAAGCTTGTCAATAAGGTGGACAACCTGAGCCAGGATGTGGCCTATATTAGAAAAAGGGTCAGCTCCATCAGGCGGACCCTACGGAGGGCGAACCTGTAGGACTTTTGCCCTGTTGAACTTTTACCCCTCCCCTCTCTCCTCTTTCCTATTTTCCACTGATAGTTGGGTTTTGGGGATTAGTATTAGGTAAGTATAGGTAATTAGCTTAGTTAGTGTTAGGGAAGAGGGTGGGGGGTCCTTATTCTTTCTATCTTTATTTTTTATGTGGGTGGGTGGGTGGGTGTCAATGTTAGGATTCCTGTTTAAAAAAAAAAAAAAATACAAAAAAATATATGTTTGTTTAGGATAGTATAGTATGTGTGTAGGTTAGTAAGTGTTGTCCTGCATGTGTCCTGTCTCATAATGGTGGGTGGGGGGTTGATGTTTAGATAGTTTCGTTACATGTGTAGAGTAAGTTTAGCTTAGGTTAGTTAGGGACAGTTGTGGGTTAGTAGTAGTCAGGTTAGATTAGTGTAGGTTTACCTTTCCCTTAGTTGCCTCTTGTGTTACTCAATAGAAATAAATATATAGTTAACCCTTTACATGATGCGTTAGGTGCTACTTTATCATGGCCTTGACATCAGTGTAGCTGAATGTTTTAGTATGACATTTGTGTCCTATGCTCGCCATCCCCAGGAAATTGAGGTTTAACATGCCAGCTACCCGTGTGCTAACTTGGTAAGTATCCACCATTTGGGAGAACCACCATTGGTAGTTTGCATTGATCACCAAGGTTTTGTGTTGGTATGTATCCTACTTCACAAAGAGTGCTTCCAGACTTGTTATTGTGGGTAAATTGATAGGTCGGACTGCAGTGTGAAGTTCAGGGAGATCTTTGTAGATGAGGAGTTGTTCACACTCTTGTCTTGTTGCTTTCATTGCTGACCTACATTATGTGTGTACTAATTCTGCATGACTTTCCTTCATGGAAGTATACTCCGAAAGGGTGATTGATGCAGTGTAATTTGTTAATGTTTCCTTACATTTTGCGGCATAATTTCTTATTTTAGTATTGCATGGTGCCTACATTTCTCAGCCACCATTAGTTGTCTAGAATAGCTATAGATGGTGCATCATTCTGTCCAACACAGCATGATTGTGTGTGCTTAGTCCCTTCATCAGTTATTTTCCTCAGTATGGTAAGGCTATGATGCAATCCTGGCCACTGCACAGATGTTTCAGAATACATGATATCAGGACAGTAGTATTGACAATCTACATGGTTGCCACACAGGCACTTTGGAGTTAGGTACTGCACAGTTGAAGTGTGAAATAACATAGAGACATAATAGGTGTGCAAGTGCTATTTATTTATAGGTGCTGTAGTGCAAAATGTCCATTCTCCATGTTTGCTGTGTCCGTTCTGGTGCATTCTTACATGGTGATCCTACAGAAGGGGTGTGGATGATGCTCCTGACATGCTGGGGTGATGTCACAGACAGTGCAGAGGGACAGGAATTGCCAAATAGTAGGGGAGAGACATTCACTGGCAATGGGGACAAGTCATACAGTGGATTGCAGAACAGTCATTGAGTGTAGTTGTAGTGAAACTGGCATTTGACAAAACGTAGGACCTTGGTCAAAGTAGGCCATGGTGCAGGGACTAGTGCTTCCGGGTACTCTTCCGTGAGAATGTTATCTGTTCCATGTCTTCTTCTTCTGATGTGTGTGTTGCCTGGTTTGTCCTTGTTGTTGTTGGTTGTGAAGGGGCAACACACACCTCAGTGTTGGAAGACATGGAGGCAGACATCCCGGGGGCTGCTCCCTGTGGAGTTATGAAGGGCAGTACTGCAGCAAGGAGGGCCTGCTGGTTTTTGAGAATGGCAGCCACATCACAATGGTAGGCAGCCAGGTCGGCCCTGAGGGGTTCTATGTTGCATTCGTGCACACGTTGACTGGATTGCAGTTGTAGCTGTTGTGTCAACTGGATGACAGCTGTGCAGATTTCCTTCTGTGTTTTGGCAAGTTCCTGCAAGAGAGATGTTCGGGCTTGCATAGCAGCTGCCTGATCAGCAGACGACATCATACACGAACGCACCCCCTCAAGGCTGGCTGCCATAGTTTGCATCCCCACCCGCACCTCCTTGGCCAGCTCCCGCTGTACCCCAACAACGGTTCTTTCGAAGCTGGTGCCAGTGTCGTCAGAGTCCTCAGCTGTGTTGGAGCTGGCAGGTCTTACAATTGGGGTGGCGGGTGGTTCTACTGTGGTGGCTGCTTCTTCTGTGCTTCTCCTTGTGACTGAAGGTGGGGTTTGGAGGCTTTCAAGGACCATTTGGATGGTCTCCTGTGGAATGTTTATGGGCTCGTCATCCATGTCATCAGGGAAATCAGGGACAGGCATATCGGCAGGAGATCCATGTGCCTCTGCAATGAAACAGGGTACAATTAGTGTGTCTGTGTTGTGATAATTTTGTACTAAGATACAAGCCTTTGGATGCCTTAACTTTGTGCTCTGTTTTTGTCTTGGTATCTGCTGTCCTTCATATGGACATTGTTGTAGGCCTATGGCCCACCTGTGTGTCACATGTATGATATAGAGCTATCAGACTTGTCTGCCTAATCGCCTCTAGGTGTTGCTTTGTAAACATTTAGGAATAGGCATGTTTTTGTCCTACTCCTCCCTCCGTGTTTAACTATTCTTATGGAGGGACATTTTGTCGGGTGGGCTCTCATTATCCTACATGAGATTACCGGCTTTCTAGGCAGCAGGATAGCTAATGGTGTGGGGACTAAGGCCCATATTTATACTTTTTGACGCTAAACTGCGCTAACGCAGTTTAGCGTCAAAAAATTTAGCGCCGTCTAACGCCATTCTGAAGCGCCATGCGGGCGCCGTATTTATGGAATGGCGTTAGCCGGCGCAAGCAGACCGGCGCTGCCTGGTGTGCGTGGAAAAAAACCACGTAGACCAGGCAGCGCCGGCGTTGGGAAAAAATTACGTTAGGGCGTCTTAAAATGGGGCAAGTCAGGTTGAGGCAAAAGAATCGCCTCAACCCGATTTGCGCCATTTTTTTACGACGCCCAGACGCCATTTCATGACTCCTGTCTTAGTAAAGACAGGAGTCATGCCCCCTTGCCCAATGGCCATGCCCAGGGGACTTGTGTCCCCTGGGCATGGTCATTGGGCATAGTGGCATGTAGGGGGGCACAAATAAGGCCCCCCTATGCCACCCAAAAAAAATAAAAAAATATAAAAAATTATACTTACCTGAACTTACCTGAATGTCCCTGGGGTGGGTCCCTCCATCCTTGGGTGTCCTCCTGGGGTGGGCAGGGGTGGCAGGGGGGGTCCCTGGGGGCAGGGGAGGGCACCTGTGGGCTCATTTTGAGCCCACAGGCCCCTTAACGCCTACCCTGACCCAGGCGTTAAATAGTGGCGCAAATGCGGGGTTTTTTGACCCGCCACCTCCCGGGCGTGATTTTTGCCCGGGAGTATAAATACGACGCATTTGCGTCGCCGTCATTTTTTTAGACGGGAACGCCTTCCTTGCATCTCATTAACGCAAGGAAGGCGTTCACGCAAAAAAATGACGCTATTTGCCCATACTTTGGCGCTAGACGCGTCTAACGCCAAAGTATAAATATGGCGTTCGTTTTGCGCCGAATTTGCGTCGAAAAAAACGACGCAAATTCGGCGCAAACGGAGTATAAATACGGGCCTAAGTCTGACACACTTGTAATTAACTCTGTCACCCTGATTCTTTCTTTTTGCTCTGGCTAACTAGCAGTGCCTCTGGTCTCCCACAGCAAAGGAATGTTTAGACATACGAGCGCATGACATCTTTGGAACTTCTCAGGGAAGTCGTGGTCACTCAGATCCTACACAATTCTCTCTTTTCCAGTATGTTCTCATACACACATGACAAAGACAGTATTTGTTTAATATGATGATTTCATTGTACAACTGACTTGTAGATATTTAGGTGTGAGCCACAATAACCCAAACAATACAAACTGTTAGAATTGAAATAGTCAGCAGGAGAGTAAATCATTAGTACAAAGCTATCATGGAGCCTAACTGTTTCTACTATCCCTCTGCTTGTTCTATTTATAGCACAGCATGTTAAGCTTCGAGCTTGCCTGTCTGAATCACTGGGGAGACATCATCCCTCATATCAGAGCAATGGCCTGTGATCTGGTTCTGCATCTGCAGCAAGGCAGGCAGCGTCTAGTTGTGGTTCTCTGTTTGGAAACTCCCTCTTGCGTGTCTTGGGACAAGGAAGTGTTTTTATAAGTAATATGTCATCGTGATGACAAAGTGTCCCTACGCAGGAATGCCAAATCTTAACCCCTACCACGTCTATCGGCAATGTACCAGACTGTATCCTTGACTGGGGCACAGAGTGAATATGTTCTGGCAAACTCCAGTGCTGAAGTAGGCAAAACAGTGTGATTTGACTAATTAACAACACCGTAGGGCTGGCTATTTGCTAAATTAACTGATAGGAAGGGTGATAAAAAGCATTTAGTGCAAAGTGCTCTGAGGCTCTTAGATGTGAGCAAATGCGTTAAAGTACATTCAGGGCAAGGTGCACAAAGGCCTAAAGCTTGAAGCTAATGCGCAGAGTATACGTTTCACTTACAACACTACACTTTGACTGACTGTGGGTGTTGTGAATGCCCTGGCAGCACACTTGCCTCTCAGGACCTGCCCCAAACACTTTTTATTCACATTGCCCGAAATGTACATGTGACGTGGCATATCCTATGCATGTCAATGTTAGGATGTGGTATGGATGTAAACATTGTTGATGTTTGAAGATGATGTTGGGTCATGTGTGTTTAATTGGATTGGCCTGTTTATCGTATGAAGGTTCTATTTGGTTGTCAGACTGTGCAGGTGTGTTTCAGTGACCAGTTGCCTGTGTCCCCTCCTCAATGTTGTTGTCTGAGCAGTATGACAGTGATGTTGCCTTGTTAGCCAGGCACGTGAGAGACCCTGACGTATGCAGCATGTGTGTGTCCTTAGTGCTGTGTGGCTCCTATTGCTGTTTACTTTGGCTTATGTATGTGTCAAGTATGGACATTCGGCATTTGAGTGTACTGGTGCCTTTGTCTTATTTCTATGAATAGTTGCAGATGTCATCCTCACCCCCTAATTTAGGTATGTATGTTCCATGGGGAGGTTCCTGCCATTTGCTACTATAGCTGCATAGAGATCAGAGGTGTTATTGTCAACTGTTGTGGCAGTTACATTGCAGTTGTTGTTTTGGCTACTGCATTACTGATAGGGACCTAGTTGATGTAGGATAGATTTTGCAAGACAAGTGCCTGGATGTGAGTTTGACGTAGTGGCCTTCACACCTGTCGCTGCTTTCCCTTGGCTCTATTGTTGTACTTACAGGATGGCCCCATGGGACTGTTGTTGGTGCTGTATTTTGTCGTGCCCCAGATTCAGTCTGTGCTGGGCATGCCCCCCTGCCGAGCCCCTTTACCCATGCCACTTCATATATGTGCTGACTTACATGCATTGTGTAGTAGGTATCCCCCCCTGCTTACAGTCCCCATTATTGCATTTTTATTCCCCATGCGACTTACCCTGCATGTGCGTTGTCTCGTGGTAGTCTGCGCTGTCCTGTCCTTGAATCCCTGTGATGATCTCCTCAGGGATGACGGCTGCGACCATCTCCTCCATGTGGTCCAGGGCCTCCTGGTGTGCTGGACTCCCCCCTCCAGTCTGCATTGCTGCCTTCCTGTTCCTGGCCATTTTTTCTTTTGTCCTACGTTTGCAGTCATGCCAGCGTTTCTTACACTCGGTGACTGTTCTGCGTTCTTCAGCCACACTGTTGATCTTGTCCACAATTTGTTTCCATATGGCCTCTCTCCTACTGATAGGCAATTTAGAGGTGATGAACAATTGGTGCTGGTGTTCCGTCACCTCTTTCACCAGGATTTCCTGCTCCTCTGTACTGAAGCGAAACTTTCTTTTTTTTCTGAAAATGTCCTGGTTCCGGTATGGATCCTCCTGGCTGGTTCCTGGTCTGCTGTCATCCTCCTGGGGTCTGTAGTGGCATCTGAGATCCATTTTGGCTCTCCTCTGCTGAAAGGGCAGTTTTCGCGGGTAAATTTGACGCAATAGTGTAAAAAAAAACAACGCTTTCCGGGTTGCGCTGTCGTAAATCGACCCACAGTGATTTGCGTCGCGTTAACGTTGGTTTCCTTTACGACGTGACGCCGCTGTGTGCGTCACAAAATAATGACTCCCACCTGTTGGTTGCGCCGCCGTGCGTCAAAGTATAAATTTGACGCCCGTACGGCGCTTCGAAATGGCGTTAGCCGGCGCTAATTTTTTTGACGCAAAACTGCGTTAGCGCAGTTTTGCGTCAAAAAGTATAAATATGGCCCTCTGTCTCTTGCGAGGCTTCTCATTGCAAAAGAGCCGGCAAACATCTCTAAACAGTTTATGTGCAGTTTTGACTCCTATGCGACCATAAGCCTCCAGTTGAGATTGGACCACAACGGGCCCCCCAATCCAGAAGACTTGCATCTGATTCTAATACAAGATCTGGGGCTGATGCGAAGATAGTCCTGCTGTTCCAGGCATCCAAATGGTCGATCAACCATTGCATTTCTGATCGAGAGTCCTGGTATAGAGCTATGGAATCTGAATAGGCCAGCCCTCTTTGGAGATGATGAATTTTCAGTCTCTGCAATGCTCGGTAGTGAAGAGGACCCGGAAAGATAGCTTCGATTAAAGAAGAGAGGAGACCTACGACTCTTGCAAGGGATCTGAGGGAAAGAAGAGAGTTGCGTAAAATGAGCAGAATTTCTGACTTGATTGATTTGATCTTTGAAGATGGGAGAAGAAGAGTAGTCGAAACTAAATCTAACAGGAAACCTAAGAATTCGATCTCTTAGATTGGATCTAAGGAAGGTTTTTCGTAGTTTTTGATAAGGCCTAGATCTGAAAGAAGATTGCACGCCAAGTGCACCTGAGAAAGAAGAGAAGAGCGATTTTGATTCATGATCAGAAGATCGTCCAGATAGATGATTAATCTGACGCCTCGAGCTCTGAGAAAGGCTGCTACTAGTTTCAGTCGTTTCGTGAAACACCATGGGGCGAAAGACAAACCGAAAGGAAGGGAAGTGAAATGGAATGTCTGACCGGCCCATTGGAATTGAAGACATTTTTGAGAATCCGGGTGTATCGGTACCGTAAGGTATGCGTCTTGCAGGTCTAACCTTACCATCCAATCTCTTTGGAGCAAGGTATCCCTGAGATGTAGAATGGTTTCCATCTTGAAGTGACGATAAAGAACAAACTTGTTGAATTGCCTTAGGTTGATAACCGGGCGCATTTTCTTGTTCTTTTTCTGGACCAGAAAAACCGAACTGAGAAAACCTGAAGGATCTAGAGAACAACGAGTTATCTGCCTGTTTTTGTAAAAGGGATTGAATTTCTGAGGAAATTAAGTCTGTCATTTGGAGAGAGAAGTGAGGGGAGGAGGAAAAATTACTTGAGAAGGCTCTGAAAAGAGCTCTATAGCATATCCCTGAACGGTATTTAGGACCCAGGGATATACTGTGAGTTCCTTCCATTTTGACAGGCACATTGTAATACGACCCCCTAGAATAGGTGAAATAATCTGATGATTTACCGACTTGCGTAGAGAATCTGGAATTACAGTTCCCCTTGTTCCCGAATCCCCTGCTCCTTTGGGGGTACAATTGCGGTCTGTAATCTTGTGTTGAGGTGTTACCATAGTAGCCGCGGGAACCTTGATTGGCATAGGAGCGGCCGGCAAAGCGGTTCCTGTCTCTGCCGGCCCTGGCAAAAACAGGTGCCGAAATCATCTTTTTTAAAGATTGCTGCGCTTTGTCAAGGGATGAAAAAGTTGCCACATACTTGCTCAACTCCTTGATAAAGGAGTCTCCAAAAAGCAGACCCTCTGCTTTGACACCGGAATCTGTGCATGCCAGGTTGACCAGCTTGGGGTCTAGTTTCAGGAGGAGACCCTTCCTACGCTCGTGCGTGATGGAGGAGTTTGCATTTCCTATTGAAGAAATGGCCCGTTGGGTCCACAAGGAGAGCTCAGCTGGGTCCACTGAAGCTTGTTCCAAACGAGGAGTTTCTGCTAAATCAAAAATGTGGGTTAGGGGTCCTACTATGTCCAACAGCTTATCTTGGCAAGAAGACCAAGCTTTGTCAACACCCTTCCGCAGGTCCTTGCCATATTTGGTGAAGAAGGTAATTGGGGGAGTGTCAATAGATGGAGTTGCCGTGATTTTGGAGGAAAGGGCGGGACGAGGACATTCAGATTTGAGTTTTGCTCGCACCTGTTTATCTAAGGGGGTGCGCAACCTGGCTGTGACATATTCCGCTATGTGGTCGTAGGGAGACACTCAGTCGAATTTGGATGCTGGATGTTAGCCGGATCGAACATAGGCACTCCTTCAGCGTCCAGTATTGTGCAAGAATTCGTAAAGTCTTGAGACCCAATTTTAACTTTTTTGAGAGGAGGAGGGGAGATAATATCCCCAACATCCTTGTCGGAAATATCCAAGTCCGAGTTAGGGTCTTGCACCTCGTCATCCGTGTCCATAATTTTTTTATATAGATATAGGTGAATAGATATGTTTCGATTTTACCATGCATTTTTTTGACGGTCTAGCCGTTAACCCCTCCTTAAAAGGAGGCCTTTGAGGAACCACGTCCTCCGCCACATGGGAACTTTTGTCACTCACTAATAGCATCGCTTTAGTATTTTTGATGGAGTCTGACGCATTCTGCCTTCCCCCGCAGATTGGGCCAGCATGGTTTTTGACAATAGATTGACGACAGAATTTTCCAAATTTTTGAAAATTTCTGCCAGGAAACTGCCATGGATTGTTCCACTGAAGACGGTATAAAGTCATTAAGGTTGGCTTTGAGGACGTCTTCCTCCTCCTCCTGTGTCAAAAGTGGGTGTGCAGAGCTGTGCATGGTTCCAGCTGTCGAATTGTAAATGAAAACTGCAAAACTGAGAGAGGAAAGGGTTAAAAAATCTCACTGAAGTGAGGATAAGGATATTGCCCGCCTCTGGGCGGAGTGAAAGGAAATAGGAAGAGAAACCGGAACCTCCACAGAAACGCGGAGTCCGGCACTGGCAGAAGGCAGGCGAGACCGATTGAAGCGGTAAGTAATAAAATTAAATGAAGCACGTCTCAAAGCACGCTGAGAAAATCTATTTGTTGGCGGTGTAACGAAGCGTGTCACATGGCACCTCAAACAGCTGAGCGAGCGACAGAAAATGTTGCTAACACTCAGAGGAGACGCGTTTGATCCTCATTAGCTACTTTCGTTAGCCTTATGTGATCAGTAGTTTTGTTCTTGACTGCAGCTGCTGTTAAATATAAAGAAAAGACCAAGGCATAATAGGAGCCTCCATTGTTGCCATTAGATTGTATGTTTTAATACTCTCTCCTTACTATATTTATGTCCATGATTCAGGCCAACTTAACATCCTTATTTCACTTTGGCTGTTTGAATACTCTTGATATGTTTGGGTGACTGTTTTAGTTTATTTCTCCTTGGTAGCTGTCTTGTGTTGTTTTTTAGAGAATTGTGTTAACGAGCCAGCAACAATGATGGTGGTGAAGGTGGTATTCCTTTGGAATTAGCCTGGCAGATTCAAATTACGATGCTAAATGGCAACATTTTCATTTTTTGTTGCAGATAGAGGAAGAAGGTAAATGGAAGTGCTTGTCATATGCATGGGCCACTGGAATTATATGGCAGTAAAAGAAGAAATTATGAGGCAGGGTTGACCAATTTATGTGGCAGGAAAACTCCATTTATGAATTTACAATGGCAATAACTCTAACTCAAGCAAATGCGAGACCCATTGCATTGCAAATGCTTGTTTTTATTTCAGCTGTTATTTTCTGTAAGAAACCCTGGTAGGATCTACACAAATTACCCCTTGCTGAATTCAGAATGTTGTCTACTTTTTAGAAATGTTCAGCTTTCCAGGATCCAGCATTGGTTTCACACCCATTTCTGTCACTAACTGGAAGGAGGCTGGAAGCACAAAAGATAGTAAAAATGGGATATGTCCCAGTAAAAATTGTCTTGAAAAATTGGGTTTTCTGATTTTCGTCTACCTGTTCCTGAAAGCTGGGAAGATGGTGATTTTAGCACCGCAAACCATTTGTTGATGCAATTTTCAGGGAAGAACTACAAGCTTTCTTCTGCAGTCCTTTTTTCCAATTTTTTTGAAACAATTGAATTTTTCACTGTATTTTGGCTAATTTCTTGATCTCCTTCAGGGGATCCCACAAAGTCTGGGTACCCCTAGGATGTTGGAAAAAAAGGATGCAAATTTGGCGTGGGTAAGCACACCCTGCCCCAAATAGCCAAAAAACAGGCCTGAGAGTAAAATCCTTGGCAGCGAACGAGTTAATCAAATAACTTGTTTATGTTACAAAACAGAGGCTTGAATGGTTGGTCTTTGAAGCATTTCAAACAGGCTAAGAAAATTTGATTTTTTTGCTAAAATTCCTTTTTTATTCAACTAATCTATTACAAATATTTTATTGAAGAAACAACTTCAAAAATTCCCAATTCTTTTCATTAGCCACCACACAAAGTGCGATTATGTTCGAAAAGACATGTAATCGTCACGTACAGCTTAAATAACAGCGTTTATGTTTGCAACTCCTATGTTTTAGACCTCTGTGAATATTAGTGCGAGTATTGTCCAGTGAATAGAGCAAAATCTGGAGGGATAAGTTTGTATTTGTTTTGCAGGGAATAGTTAGATTCAGGTCTACTTAACGAGAAGTTTTTAATGTTGTTATTTCGTTAAGGGAGGGGCGTGAATATATTTACAAAGCATTCTGGGTAGGAGGGTGTCCGTTCAGAATCTGTCGCCTTGATTGCTGGCAAACGCTATTAAGAGACCGTCCCCAAGCCAAAAAAACACAGGAATAACCATTTTACCAGTTTTTGTCTTGCAGCATCGTACGCCGTCCACTTGGGGCGCGGAGTCTGACTGGAGTAGTCTCCAGTAGCGGGTATACACACTGTACAGCCTGGCTGCCGTGCCGTGATTAGGGACCTCTAGTGACAACCTCTGGTAGTGCACCCTGGTGTATTGTAAAAATGCGGCGCAAAGTAGCCCGTATTTATACTTTTTTAGCGCCGCATTTGCGTCGTTTTTTGATGCAAAAACGGCGCAAACTTGCAAAATACCATTGGCCCATATTTATACTTTTTGACGCTAAACTGCGCTAACGCAGTTTAGCGTCAAAAAATTTAGCGCCGTCTAACGCCATTCTGAAGCGCCATGCGGGCGCCGTATTTATGGAATGGCGTTAGCCGGCGCTAGCAGACCGGCGCTGCCTGGTGTGCGTGGAAAAAACCCACGTAGACCAGGCAGCGCCGGCATAGGGGGAAAATGGCGTTAGGGCGTCTTAAAATGGGGCAAGTCAGGTTGAGGCAAAAAAATCGCCTCAACCCGATTTGCGCCATTATTTTCGACGCCCAGACGCCATTTAAATGACTCCTGTCTTAGTAAAGACAGGAGTCATGCCCCCTTGCCCAATGGCCATGCCCAGGGGACTTATGTCTCCTGGGCATGGTCATTGGGCATAGTGGCATGTAGGGGGGCACAAATAAGGCCCCCCTATGCCACCCAAAAAATTTTAAAAAATATACAAAATTATACTTACCTGAACTTACCTGAATGTCCCTGGGGTGGGTCCCTCCATCCTTGGGTGTCCTCCTGGGGTGGGCAGGGGTGGCAGGGGGGGTCCCTGGGGGCAGGGGAGGGCACCTGTGGGCTCATTTTGAGCCCACAGGCCCCTTAACGCCTACCCTGACCCAGGCGTTAAATAGTGGCGCAAATGCGGGGTTTTTTGACCCGCCACCTCCCGGGCGTGATTTTTGCCCGGGAGTATAAATACGACGCATTTGCGTCGCCGTCATTTTTTTAGACGGGAACGCCTTCCTTGCATCTCATTAACGCAAGGAAGGCGTTCACGCCAAATAATGACGCTATTTGCCCATACTTTGGCGCTAGACGCGTCTAACGCCGAAGTATAAATATGGCGTTAGTTTTGCGCCGAATTTGCGTCGAAAAAAACTACGCTAATTCGGCGCAAACGGAGTATAAATACAGGCCATTGTATTTTGTAGGTTTGCGCCGTTTTGCGTCAAAAAGCGGCGCTAAAAAAAGTATAAATACGGGCCATATGGGCCAGAATACTGCATACCCCCGAGTGACCACCTACCCATGTATTTTTCCTCTCAGACTGTGCCTGGCCCTTGGAGGGAGAGGCTGGGTGGCAGTCTATATTCCTTCCATCTTTTATTAGTTGACAAACAGTTGTTTACCCAATGTGCACAAGGCGAGCAAATTCTTTCAGCCTCTGACTGGAAGCGGAATTTGGCCTAAGTCCACATTGCTGGCCTCTGGATGTGTTTTCATTGCTGCTCCCCAGCCGGGGTGACTGGCTGTTCTCTGTTGATCCTCACTGGGTGTGAGGGCCCTGCCCCTTCCTTGGGGTGAAGGTGCTGCAGGGTATTCTACATCCGCTCTGACATCTTCCTCCAGTCATCTGCTCCAGGGCTCTCTGTTCCGTCCACGCTTTGGAACCACAATAGTTTCTTACAGCTGAGAGACTTCCTCACAAACCGTGACCATTGTTCCATCAAACTCCACTACCTCCCCCACCTCAGGTTCATATGGGCCCTAAACTTCTAGCCAGGGTGCCGGCCCTTGTCCCAATCAGAAGGTCAGGGCTTTGTGCCTGTTGTTGTCTGCTCGCCTTGTCATTACTGGCCTCTTTGTTTTTTTCCTCTTTTTATATGTGCTCATATAGATATTGGAAAATACCTCTCTGGATTTTTCTGTGTGAGAAGGTGTCCCTTTCTGCACAAAATCAATTCTGCTTACAACTCACGCACCCCTGCACCATGAGCCAAAGATGCTTGCATGGGCACTAGGCAACCAAAAGTGCACCAGTGCTAGGAAAGGACAGGAATGCTCCGTATATTGGTAAATAAGATGCATTGCTGCCCTTTCACGATGTAAGTCACTGCATTGCCTCTCCCTGTGATAAAGAAGCGTGTCATAGGTGTTACCGTGGGTGTTCCCTGGTAAAAACATTGGCATTTGACACATTCCCAGATTTATAAGGTTTTGTAAACCTCAGTATGCGTCAAAAGCCTACGCCTCCTCAGGGGAGGCGTAACGGAGACACGAGGAGAAATACATTTATTTTGCCTCATTTTTTCTTTTTTCTATGTTTCCTGCATTCTGCAGTGCACATAGAAAAAGGAAAATGCCTCTTGTGATTGTTCTTGTGCAGGACGGTGTCCTATCAACGCTCTCCCAACACTCTTTTGGTACAAATGAAATTGAATGCCTGTGAATGATCGGATTTAAAGAAAACTTTTGAAATTACAATATAATGGCATTATTTGTTAATCAATAGTGACCAGCAGAATTACTATATCTGTTCTGCCACTTCTCTTGGTGGGTTGGAAGGTTGTTCCAAGTTTTTTAAGGCAGAGCAGAGATGCTTTTCTGTTTTAGTTTTCACACAGAGAGATACTTTTACCTCTGGGAGTCCAGTTGTGTTAGCTATTGACTCCTTTGGTACATGTTCCACTTTAGGATGTGGTATCCCCCCTAACAGGAATGATATCCTTAGTGCTAGGGTGGGCAGAGATACTTTGACATCCTGCAATCCTGTGTTTTAGAAGTATCCTGAGGCTTCAGGGCTCCTTACCTTCTTTAATTTTTAATCTATTTTGAGATTAAAGGAGATAATTCCTTGAGTATGCCCATAGGGATGCATGGGCCATAAACTCTACTTCAGCCCAATCTGAGGCTTCTAGGTCATTTCCTAAAAGACAGTCTACAGATAAGCTAGGTGACCCCACCACATGCTTAGGGCCAGTAACTCCATCCCAACAAAGTTGCACTACAGTTAAGGGGAGAGACTGAGTGAAGTTATTGACTTCAGTAACTTGGTACTTCTGTTCAAAGAGGTGCTGTGCAGGTGACACCAGGTTTTCAGTAACTAAAGTGATACTGGCACCTATGTCCCTATAGGCCTGGGCCTCAACACCATTCATCTGAATGTGCTGCTTGTACTTATTCATATTAAGTGCCACCTGGGGAGACAGATACTGGCTTGGGGGTTTCTATACCTACCACACTTTCTATTATGGACCCAAATGTGAACCCAACTACACCCTTGCTTTGACTACTGCCAGTAGTCCGACCACTATTACTACTACTAATAGGGGCACTAGAAGTGGAAGTGGGTGTAGTAGTGGTGGTAGGCTCAGGGGCTTTACCTGGGCAGGACTTGACCCCTGGCCTTTGGCCCTTATTTCTGCACACATAGCACCAAGGCTTTTTAGTGTGTGCAGAAGAAGAAGAGATTTTATTACCACCCCAGAGGGGTTTTGTTTACCTTTAATTTTGTCTTTGTCCCCAACCTTGTCCTGAGGCTTACCACCATCTTTCTTCTTTCCTTGTCACCCCCTGTATGAGCTTTTCTGCTCACTTGCTCTTGTTCTGACCAATTTGTCTGCCTTCTTTCCCAATTCTTGGGGAGAGGTCAGATCTGAGTCTACAAGGTATTGGTGCAACAAGTCGGACACACACTTATTCAAAATATGCTCTCTCAACAGAAGATTATATAAGCCCCCATAGTCAGACACTCACTGAAATGAAAGGAATAAGTGTTTCTTTGGCCAAATTTTGAGGTTTGCAAAGGATTCTGGGTAACAGAACCTGGTGAGAGCCCCACAAGTCACCCCATCTTGGATTCCCCCAGATGTCTCGTTTTTTAAAATGTGCAGGTTTGGTAGGTTTCCCTAGGTGCCGGGTGAGCTAGAGGCCAAAATCTACAGCTAGGCACTTTGCAAAAAACATGTCAGATTTCAATGAAAAAATGTGATGTGTCCATGTTGTGTTTGTTGTCACAAGCATTAGGCCTACCTACTCATGTGAGGTACCATTTTTATCTGTGGTTTTGGAGGAACAGGGAGTAGCAAAACAAGAAATGTGGGAATAATGTGATTTATTAGCTAAATTTGAGGTTTGCTGACGATTCTGGGTAAGAAAACACTAGGCGATCCATGAAAGTCACACCGCCCTGGACTCCCTCAGGTGTCTAGTTTTCAGAAATGTTTGGGTATGGTAGGTTTCCCTATATGGCTGTTGAGCCCAGGACCAAAAACGCAGGGGCCCCTCGCTGCAAAAACATTTAATTTTGTATTTGATAATTTTGATGTGTCCACATGGTGTTTTGGGGGCATTTCCTTCTGCAGGCACTAGGCCTACCCACACAAGTGCGGGACCATTTTTATCGGGTGACTTGGGGGAATGCTGGGTGGAAGGAAATTTGTGGCTCCTCTCAGATTCCAGAATTTTCTGTCACTGAAATGTGAGGGGAAAGTGTTTTTTTAGCCAAATGTTTTAGGTTTGCACAGAATTCTGGGTAACAGAACGTGGTGAGAGCCCCGCAATTCACCCCATCTTGGATTCCCCTAGGTATCTATTTTTAAAAAATGCACAGGTTTGGTAAGATTCCTCGGGTCCCAGCTGAGCTAGAGACCAAAATCCACAGCTAGGCACTTTGCAAAAAACAGCTCTGTTTTCTTTGGGAAAATGTGTTGTGTTTTGAGGCATTTCCTGTCGCGGACACTAGGCCTACCCACACAAGTGCGGGACCATTTTTATCGGGTGACTTGGGGGAATGCTGGGTGGAAGGAAATTTGTGGCTCCTCTCAGATTCCAGAATTTTCTGTCACTGAAATGTGAGGGGAAAGTGTTTTTTTAGCCAAATGTTTTAGGTTTGCACAGGATTCTGGGTAACAGAACGTGGTGAGAGCCCCGCAATTCACCCCATCTTGGATTCCCCTAGGTATCTATTTTTAAAAAATGCACAGGTTTGGTAAGATTCCTCGGGTCCCAGCTGAGCTAGAGACCAAAATCCACAGCTAGGCACTTTGCAAAAAACAGATAGGTTTTCTTTGGGAAAATGTGATGTGTCCATGTTGCATTTCCTGGTGTGAGCATTAGGCCTACCCACGCAAGTGAGGTACCATTTTTATTGGAAGACCTGGGGGAACACAGAGTAGCAAAACAAGTGTTATTGCCCCTTGTCTTTCTCTACATTTTTTCCTTCCAAATATAAGACAGTGTGTAAAAAAGACAGCTATTGGAGAAATGCTCTGTAATTCACATGCTAGTATGGCCACCCCGGAATTCAGAGATGTGCAAATAACCACTGCTTCTCTTTTTTTCTTTTTAAATCTGTTTATTAGTCATTACACTCACTCAACAGTACATTTGCTATTAATAATTTTGCGATCTGTTTACACACATTTATAAGCTTGTACAACGCATTTGTGCAATGAGTTGCTAAAAGAAAAAAAAAATCCAACTTGAAACTGTGCGATAACTAGTTAAAGTCGCAACTAAAATTGCTAATGTCATACCTAGTGCTGGCTACACCCATTGGAGGGTGGGGGAAAAAAAAGAAGGATACAGCTATTGTGTATGGGGGGAAAGGAAGTCATAGTTGAGGTATGAATTGTGCATTGCGGGGCATGAAGGGGCGCAGAGCCAATCTAGTGATAAGCAAGCTAGGTATGGGTTGCATATAAGCATAGCCGCAGAAGAAGCATCCTAATATGTTACGTTGTTGCATTAAGGGAGGAGATGAGGATGTTAACACAGAAAGTGAATGATGGAGGGGCAGCTGAGAGTAGTGTGATAAAGATATTAACCAAAACAGTAATACCTATATATGGTACCCAATTTAGGGGGGTATGTGTCATCCCTAGCTTCTATTGCTACCACAAAAGTGTCCCAAACTTCGGGGCCATCCTGAATTAGGCCTTTGTGTTGTAATAAGTGAAGTGTCTGAGCTTTGGCTTGTGAGCGACTAAGTAAGTCGCGGAGCCAAGCAGAATGGGATGGAACGTGTGGGGCTTTTCGGTGCGTAGCTATTAGACGCTTGAAGACAACAAATGCTAGATCGATAAATCTGTGTAAATGTTTATCCTCTTTGGTACGGTGGCGTATGCCAAGTAAACAGGAGTCTGGGGTGGGCAACAGGGTGTGGGACGAAATGTCTGCAGTGGCGTCCGTAACGCAGTGCCAAGCCGAGTTTATTGAGTGGCAGCTCCAGACCATATGGTAAAAATCTGCTGCCGGAGTAGCGCATCTGGGACATGACAGGTTTGTGCTTGGGTATATTCTTTGGATGCGGGCCGGGGATAGATATGAGTGGTGAATATAATTGAATTGGGTATAACGCAGTCGAGGATTGCGGGATATTGACTTGATCATTGTGAGAGCTGCGACCCAGGTTTTTTGTGGTAATGGTGAAGGGAGGATAAAGTCCCAGCGTGCCTTAGCAATCGGCAGGGTACAGCAAACTGCTACTAGTAGTTCTTTATATAGTTTAGTTATGATGCCTTTTATGCTACCTAAGGTAAGGATGGTGGTAAGCAATTGGGACAAGCCTCTATAACCGCGAACAAACGAGTGGACGCTGACGGGGAAGCTAGGAAGTTCTCAATCGGCAGAACGTTGGACGCTGGTGCCGGTTGGCCCGCGTCTTGGATTTGTTCGGATGCGGGAGTGCAAGCCGCGGATCGCGGAGACGCGCTGCTGCGGCGGTTTGGGGGTGCCGCTAGCCGGGGTGGACTGCTTTTTCGCCAGTGTGTGTTCCGGCTGAGGCAGCCCACCCTGCTCCCTTCCAGCGTCGGTTTAGCTGTTTTGGCGCGGACTGGGCGCCAGAAGGAGAGCCAGAAGGAGTTCTGCTGCCCTGTCTCGCAGACCGGGTGAGCCGGGGGGTCCCGCTGCTCCTGCTCCTGCTGTTCCCGCCGTACCCTGGCCAGATCTTGTTGTGAGGGTCACCTTATGGGCACTTGGCCATCCCCCGCTTCTGTCCTCTGCTCCAGCTCCGGCTCCAGCCCTGCTGCTGGTGTTTCGTCGCCCTTGCCTCGCGTAGCCCCACCTCTGCCTCAGCTCTAGCCTCGCACCTGAGTGACCACGACTTCCCTGAGAAGTTCCAAAGATGTCATGCGCTCGGCTGCCCAATCATCTCTTCCCTTTTGGAGAAATGAGGCACTGCTAGTTAGCCGGAGCAAACCGGGTTTAGGGTGACAGAGGTCCTTCTAAGTGGGTCCGACTCAGTCCCCCACACCGTGAACGATCCTGCTGCCTAGAAATCCAGTAGTCTCATTTAGGATAATGAGAACCCACGCGTCAGTGCTGCTGGTGGTCCGGTTGGTGGCTGGTGGTTGGTGGTTGCCTGGTCTACGTGGCCTCCAAGGAGTTGGTGTTCAGGAGATTGGAGATTGGAGACAGGAAAATAAATGAAGAACTGGAAAAAGAGGTGACTCTAGGTGACTCTAGACCCTGGTGGATCCGGTGATCGCGAGTGATCGCGAGTGGACTGCATAAACCAACGCAAGTAAGCGGCCTTCCCAACCTGTAATTCACCTGTTATTTTCCTGCTATTTCTCTATTAATCTAACTAAAGACATTTGAGACCAGTAGCTGAGGGGGGGTGGAGAGGATCAGAGGAGGACCAGAGGAGCTGATGTTAACGGTGCCGGAGGGATAAACACCATTCGTGTACTGCGCCTTTGTGTGCAGCATATTGTGTGTGTATTGTGTGCCTCCGCAAAAGCATTCTACATCCTAGAGAACAATCTACAGAGACTAGAAACCACTGAAGCCGCTGAAGTTGCTGGTCTGTCCACACAGCAAGAGTTAAAAAAAAAAACAAAAAAAAAAAGAGATATAACAAGACATTAGCAACAATAATAATAAAAGTAATTCCTAAAGATTCAGTAAGGAACCAAGGGGGGCACGGAGGACAGTGAAGCCCCCTAAGATGGTTGGAACAAGAGGAAAAACAAAGAAGGCCAGGGAGGCCAATGAGGTACTCGTTCACCTAGCGAAATTCCAAAGATCAGAGCAGGAACCCAACAGTTCACAAGATCTGGGGTTAGACCAGGACCCTGGAACCACTCAGTTATCCCAAGGGGAATTTATATATCAAGGAGAGGTCACAGCAGAGGGTGTCCAAATCTGGATTCCCGGCGACGAAAGCGAACCAGGAGAAGAGTTGGGTGGGACACCTGAAGTGGCACCAGTGCCTCTGCTGCTAGCCCGTACTGACTCCGATGATATGGGGTGTGTAATACTGAATGCAGGAGAAACTGTGGGGGGCCTTGCCAGTCCTCTGAGTAGGAGACAACAGTATACACCGACGCACCCGGGCCCAGGTGGAACCAGGGAAATAAGGAAAACTAAACCAAAGATAAACACCATCACTAACTACTATAATCAAGTGAACCTAAACACTGATCGGCTGCAGATGCAAAGCTCAAAAGCTAGTGACCTCCCATTACAGTCATCGGGGGAAAAAGGTGGCAATAACGTGGGGGGGTGGTGAACTGGAGCTTTCAGAGACCGGGCATCAGGATAATTGCCTATTCCAGCAGCGATCTGCCCGATCATCGCGACTACCCTGTCCAATGAATAACTCCCTCGGGGATGGCGAAGTGGAGTCAAATAATTTCCCAGAGTGGGGCAATTTTCCGAGAGAGCACAGAAAAAGCAATGAATCACCTTATCCCGAAGCCCAAATGGGACCATTAAATTCCGGGAGCTCCCCACTAACATTCCCTCCACGATGTGCCCAAGCAGAACTTATAGTACTCCAAAACATAAAGGGTCCTGAAATAGAACAATTACCACCAAAACAGACCCATAAGCTTTCAGCGCCACAGCTTCATTGCGAAAGCCAAACTGTAAAAACTAATTTAACTCTGTGCAGACTCGATAGTAGTTCCTTTAGTCTAGAGCTTTCCTCGCCTGACAACTCCGTAATTGGAAATATAGAGCCCCAATTAAACAGTATAACATCAGAAGATCTAAACTTCCGGGAAGGTAGTATAATACAAGGCCACAGAGGAGAGGACGACAAGAACTCAGAAGGCCAGATAATTAACGAGATAATTAACGAGCAAAGTGGGCAAACTTGGGGAAACAGAGATGATCTCTCATTAGACCAACCAATTCTTAGCATCATGAAAGTTATATGTACAACATTGGACTCAATTGCAACAACGATCATGGTCCAGTCTCAAAAATTCGACGATCAACTTGAGCTGACTAAAGAATTTACAACCTCAATACAGACTATAGATTACAGGATGGCCTTAGTAGAGGGCGTAATAAGGGAAAACCTGTTGCACCAGGCAGTGGCTGACAAAATGGACAAGCTGGATAGGCAAGCCTGTGGCCCACTGCTGAAAAAATTACTGGAAGTCCCGAAAGTAATCAAAGACATAATCGAAGATTGCAAATATAGCATCAAAGCACACAGGTGTGCAATCACGAGTAAGCAGAAACAGAATCCAGATTAACTGAAAGGCCAATAGACAGAGAAGATAGAGAAGACCCCGAGCAAAAGGCCTCAACCAATAGGTAGATGGAAAAACACATGGAAAAAAGCTAGAGGAAATAAAAAAGTACCAGCAAAAAAGGCTCCAAATATGCCACAACAGACAAGCCCAACAGGGCAAACGAGGAACATAGGTGACGAGTCTGCCCAACGCAGCATAGAGATCAAAACATTAAGTCCGAGAGTCTCGAGAAACCTACTGACAAAGACATTAATTTTATAAATAAAAATCCCGGATTACTGTGGGCCAAAACTGCACTCACCATTCCCATATAAACCGTGTACCCATTGGCCCCAGGGGATACCAAGCATCTGGGCATGACTTAGATAAAGGAAGGAAGTCAGAAAAAGATCCAGGTACAAATCATGGGACAAATGAGGCAAACGACTCCCTAGTCAATGGACAACCCTAATGGAGCCCAGAGACATCAAAATTAAGTACCAGCATCGACAAGTACCTCCCAGCTATAAAAAGAGAACACTCAGCTCAGGTACATTACTTAAATACAGTAGGAGACCACTATGGAAAACGACAGCAGCCTCCGAACTCCATTACTGAGGGGTTAGAACAAGAAAACAGCAAAAGTGAAAGCAGAAGGGCAGAGAGCCCGGAGTGCATAGGAAGCGAACAAAGTATAAGAACAACCATGTGCGTGGACAATACAATAGCCCCGGTTCCCGCACCTCGGACAAAAGTAAAATACTGCTCTCAGGTTAGCCCTGGAAACCACAACCTCAGTAGCCAGCCTGGGTGGGTCACTGATTCGCTTGCCCTTCCGCGCCCAGTGCTTGACCTCGAAACTAAAGGAAAAAGGGATAATTGGCCTCCAAAAAGGCAACCTTATGAAGAACATAGGAACAAAGAGTTGCAACTTGGGAGGGAAAAAGGCCAGGTAGAACGAACATTGACTAGTTGGGCAGCTACCACTTATAACAAACAAAAGGAAGATAATCAACTTCAAGGAAGACGGTCGCAGGGAGGTGGCGGGCATACCGAGATCCGCACTGAAATAACTAAAGAGCTTGAAGCCACGATCACGTTTATCCCTGAGTACTCCTCAAGAGGAAGTCATGACATCCTAAACAGAACTAATATCCTATATTTGGTCAACTCTCTGCCAGCTTTGCAGAACGTAACAACTAAAGACCTCCTCTCTGTAAGATTCATACAAAGAAAAGAATTAGAGAACGGGGAATCAACAGAAACAGTCTGGGCTTCACCTTAGATAGCAGAACAGATCCTAAAATGTTCTAACATGATGAAGACCTGGGGAATATCTACTGCTATTCCACAAAAGGAACCATATCCAACAATATTTCTTGAAAAATCTCCAAAGCAAAACGTGTCGGGTAGGCAAGAGGTAAAAGGCAATTCTGGCTCGATACTCCAGGGAGCAATTAGCTCCAAACAACAACTCCCTGAACGAATAAATCTGAGCAATATGAGGTTCTGCCTGTTGGCCAATTCCCCTAGAAACAGCAGGGGCAACCCCCCACAGTTGCAGAATTATGAAGATCAACCATCTAGAAGCTTGTAGCAAAAAATGGACGGCTTGAACACAAAAGATAGAACTAGGCCCACATTAAAATTTTTAAGCTGGAACATTGCAGGCTTAAAAAGTAAAATGGAAGATAAGGACTGGGTTGAATTCATTAAAAAACAAGACATCAGCTGCTTCCAAGAAACTTGTTCTACTAATGCCATTGACCTAGATGGGTTCTCCACTTTCCACTCACCTGCTATCAAACAAAAAAAAGGAAGACCATCGGGAGGCCTGATCATTTGGATCAGAACTTCACTACTGGGAAACTCCGCAGTAACTCATGCTGTATTAAGCAAGGAAATCCAGACGTAAAATATGAGGAGTGGTCACTCAAAATAGTAAATGTGTATTTCCCTCCTATTAGCCGGGTCCAAGTCATGCCAGGTGTGCAGCTCATTAAGGAACATATCTTAAACAAAAGAACTAAGGGTTGGAGGAACCCAGCACTAGGTCATACGAACAACCGCTCTCCCCAGCTTTGTAAAACCTTTTTACTGATATGCGGTGATTTCAACACTAAACCCCATTCTATCCTCTGGGATGAACAAGTAGTAGAGGAAGATCACGTTTGGAATATTCCAACGCCCCTCATCCAATGTTGTCAAGACTCCAAGAAAGGAGAATTAATCTTTGAAGCATTAATAGAAGGAGGAATCCGCACATTAAACGGAAGAACAAATTCAGATAGAACTTTCTAATCTACCTTTCGAACTGGAAAAAGGTAAACTATAATCGATTACATGGCAATAAACATCGAAGCCTGGCATTATGTCATCGATATGGAAATAAGGGACAGGATCAAGAGTGACCATGACCCATTGCTAATGCAGATAGTCCATCCGGACACGAGCCCAGGGAAGGCTGAGTCTCCATTTAACGGAAATAGCTTAACAATACCCATGAGACCAAATAGGAAAAATATATTAAGGTCAAATGTGGATGAATCTTATATAAGCGTACCTAGTCAAACCTAGTTGCTATCACTCAGCACGTTTTTAAACCTACCAGTTAACAAAGCTATACCCCTCCTGCATAGTTTTAATAATCTGCTATTACAAACAACAAAGGAAAGGACCAAGCATCTTCAAACTAATCCTAATACGATGGAGGGCTGGTTCGATGAAGAGTGTTTGAAACTAAAAAAGACCTTATCACAAGCGCTAAAGAATCGGCATTTGAACGACTTTAATGAGCAACATTTTTATGAATGCAGGCAACAGTACAAAAAATTACTGAGATACAAAAGGAAGATATTCCCACATAAGCTCTGGAAAATTCTACTGCAGGCAATATCGGCAGGAAACTGCAAAAGGTTTTGGGAGATAGTCAGGTGGGGATGCGAAGGCCCTTCGAAAAACCTAGAACTGAATATCAACCCAGAACTCTGGGTAAAGCACTTTACCGCCTTGTATCAGGAAGAGGTCAAGACGGCATCCGGGAGTACTAATAACTTAAACAGTCTTACTCAAGGGCTGGAAGGCAGTAATCAAAGATCAAGTAAGGTATTTCCACTTCAAATGACCTATGTAGTACCATCAAAATGGCTTGTTAGATCGATAAATGAAACCCAGAATGAATTAGTCCCTAACGAATTCCCTAGCACAAATTCTATGCAAGTAACCCATGCCATTCCACGTGCAATGGAGTTAATACCGGAATTCAGTGAGAAAGAGATTAAACAAGTTATTCTCCTCCAAAAGCTGTACAAGGCTGCAGGCCCAGACGGTATCCCTTCAGACGTTTATCGTAACCAGCTAACGTTATGGCTACCTGCTCTAGCCCGTCTATTCAACAGTGTTTGGCACCACAAGGTAATCCCTACTTCTTGGAAGAAATCAATAATTGTTCCAATTCACAAAAAAGGGCCTCGGGACATGGTGTGCAATTACAGGCCTATCTCATTGCATGATAGTGTTGGAAATTGTTTTGCCAAACTGATTCAGTTGCACCTAGACCAATGGCTAGAGGATGGAGATTTAATATCAACACATCAAGCTGGTTTTAGGAGAGGCCAAAGCACAACAGATCAACTTTTTAAGTTGAACATGATCTGCGCTAAATACGCCACCCTAAAAGATTGTCCATTATATTTGGTCTTTGTGGATCTTCAAACAGCCTTTGACAGCGTAAATTGCCAAACATTATGGCAGTTATTGTCGGAAATGGGTATACAGGAAAAATTTTTAAGGCTGTTAATTCTACTGCATACAGGAAATACTGCCAGGGTCAGATATACTACAAGAAATGATTACACAGCAGAAATTCCAATCCAGCGAGGCGTTAAACAAGGCTGCGTTTTGGCCCCAACCTTATTGAATTGTTATATAAATGAAGCAAGTCAAGACCTGAGGAAATTAAATCTGGATGTGCCAAAACTAGCCAATGAAAGTATACCTATCCTGCTCTTTGCTGATGACGCTGTATTACTGGCAAGAACGGAGATAGCAATGCATCGACTACTTAAGAGTTTCGAATCATTTTGCACCTCAAGGAGCATGGTAATCAATGAGGGGAAAACAAAGTTTATGATTTTTAACCAAAAACAGACGATGCAATCGACTTTTAGGGCAAACAACAAGCCTTTGGACCGAGTGGCTACTTATGACAAGCTGGGTTGCAGACTGGACGAAAAACAGACATGGAAACACAACAAGATGGAGTGGTACTCAGATTCGCAAAAGCTACAGGCAACCATTCTGTGAGTTCTGCACTGCTTGCATATAAAACAAAAGCAAGGGCCGCAGCACTTTACAGCGCAGAGATCTGGGGATTTAGAAAGACTCCATCAATACAAGTAACCAAATTTTTTACGCCGATTACTTTGTTTAGGCAATGCCACACCAATGAATGCAATAAGAATTGATCTACAAATGAGAAAGGTTGAGTACTACATTGCTCTGGCTCCAATAAGATACTGGATTCGTATTTGTGCAAAAGAGGAACTCAAACCATATAGAGATGTACTTATGGACATCATGAAGCTACAAAGTCATCGGAAATGGCCCTGGTTCAAACACATCTCAACCACCCTGGCTGCTATCGGCCAGGAAGACCTCTGGCTCCATCAAGGAAAAATCAGAAGGCCTAGTTTATCTGTCATAAAAAAGGCATACTAGGAGCAAGAGACTCAGACTATGTGTGAGACACTTAGCCCTTTATTTAAGAGTTACATTTTGTTTAACCAAGAGCTTAAAACAGCAATTTTCATAGACAGTATTTATCCGGAAGAAAAAAGGGTTCTCTATTTTAAATTTCGCATGGGCACACTACCAGTGATGGCGGTGACCAACAGATGGCAATCCGTCCCTCTGGGTAGATTAGAATGTTGTCCATGTCTTCACTTTCCCACTTTCTTTTATTATGTCACTTCACGCTCAAACTCCGCAAACTATATTTACGTCCACTTTTTAGATCATACGGAGTTAGGAAGTGCAATGAGGCGGAAGTGTTATGTATGCGATCAGACGAGAAACACATTGTGACAAAGGTTTCAACTTACATATTGGAAGCATGGAAGTTACGTTTATCAATGCACCCACAGTTGGCACAAGTATAATTGCTTGTGTTATCCCATAGCTATTATTAGCTTGGGAAATCGGTGCAGGTTGTTGTAAAACTGGGCTAGGTCCTGGGCTACTACTAAACTGTTGGCAGGCACCGTAAGGTCCCAAATGATTAGTGCCAGAATAAGATATTTAAATTTTAGATTTATAATGTTTTTCTAGAATAAGTTAAGAGTTTTATGCAAATTATGGTCATAGACCAAGTTTTATGATAATGCAGGGCAAATCGGATACATTTTGGCACATGTTAAATCAAAAATTCAAGTACAGTTTTTTTCTTTATATTGAGACGTTTTATTTAATGCGATTTTTACCGAGTGTGATGGATTCGTATTTATTGTGTGTTATTGTTATGGCCGGATAGGCTGACAACAATTAAATAAATAAATGGAAATAAAAAATAAATGGTAATTGGGACTCAGGAGGTTCGGTGTTGCAAGAACCCCAGAGGTTATTGAGAAGCCGCTTGATGGCACTATGGCCCTCATTCTGACCCTGGCGTTCTTTGACCGCCAGGGCGGAGGACCGCGGGAGCACCGCCGACAAGCCGGCGGTGCTCCAATGGGGATTCCGACCGCGGCGGTAAAGCCGCGGTCGGACCGGCACCACTGGCGGGGTCCCGCCAGTGTACCGCGGCCCCATTGAATCCTCCGCGGCGGCGCAGCTTGCTGCACCGCCGCGGGGATTCCGACCCCCCCTACCGCCATCCAGATCCCGGCGGTCCGACCGCCGAGATCCGGATGGCGGTAGGGGGGGTCGCGGGGCCCCTGGGGGCCCCTGCAGTGCCCATGCCACTGGCATGGGCATTGCAGGGGCCCCCGTAAGAGGGCCCCTACATGTATTTCACTGTCTGCTGCGCAGACAGTGAAATACGCGACGGGTGCAACTGCACCCGTCGCACAGCTTCCACTCCGCCGGCTCGATTCCGACCCGGCTTCATCGTGGAAGCCTCTTTCCCGCTGGGCTGGCTGGCGGTCTGAAGGAGACCGCCCGCCAGCCCAGCGGGAAAGTCAGAATTACCGCCGCGGTCTTTCGACCGCGGAACGGTAACCTGACGGCGGGACTTTGGCGGGCGGCCTCCGCCGCCCGCCAAGGTCAGAATGAGGGCCTATATGTCAGAAAGGCACCAATGTGCATAACACCAGCGGACACTAGTTCCACAAAGGTACGCATTGTGGAGCTGGAGTAGAAATCGCCCACATTCAGTGTGCTTATATCCTGTGTGTCATGGTGTGATGAAAGTATTTGGGTGCCCGGCAATTGAAACAGCGGTAATAAAGGGGAGTAAGGAGGAGAGGGGGTCTTACTTTGAACGTATCTACGCCAGCAGAAGCGAGCTGCTTCCAACAATATGGGTTTTGAGGGTAGACGGTTAGGGCCAGATAACAGTGAGGACAGTATTGTTTGAGGGGCTATATATGCCTGCAACATTATGCCTTCGGGAGGAGGAGTGTCCTGAAGCCATGTGGATAACCACAACAGCTGAGCAGCTGCATAGTATCTTTCGAAGTTAGGCATGCCCAGACCGCCCGCCTCTTGCAGGTATTGTGTTATAGCTAACGCTACTCTGCGTCTATCTTTGCCCCAGAGCAGGTCAGTTAATAATGAGTGCAGTTGAGAAATGAACGAGCGTGGTAAGCATAGTGGAAGGGCAGTAAAATAATATAAGAACCTGGGGAGGATGAGCATTTTGGCTATTGCTACCCGATCCATAAGGGATAGAGGAAGTGAGCTCCAAAACGACAATGAGCTGCGGGTGGAGCTGAGTGCTCTGTCAATATTGCCCTCTTTTAGATCGGCAATGGAGTGATACATTTGTATCCCAAGATATTTAAAGGTAGTGTGTGACCATGGTAGTTTATATTGCGGTAATGCCATGTGAAGGTCATTTGGTATGGGGGTAAGGGGGAAGATACTTGCCTTGGACCAGTTGACATGTAAACCAGAGGCGAGAGCAAAGGAATCAAGCATTTGCAACACCTCTGCCATGGAGGTGGAGTGATTACGCAGGTATATCAGGGCATCATCTGCGTATAAGGATATAATATGATGTGTGTTAGATTCAGGGGTGCCCTATATATGTGCGTAGCTACGTAGTTTAATTGCTAATGGTTCCATGGCTATAGCGAATAATAAAGGGGACAATGGACAACCTTGTCTGGTACCTCTGCCTATGGGGAATGCTTCAGAGATAGTGCGTCCATTTTTGACACGAGCTGTGGGCGTGAAGTAGAGCGTTTTGATCCTTCTAATGAAACCGGGGCCGAAACCAAACGCTTTGAGTGTGCGTAGAAGATAATCCCAGCTTAATGTATCAAACGCTTTTTCAATGTCTAGAGAGAGGGCCACCGCTTCTGATTCTATATTACTGTGCATTATGTGGAGCAGCCTTCTAATATTTAAGAAGGTGCTTCTCCCTGGAATAAAGCCAGACTGATCATAGTGTATTAAGCTTGATAAGTAAGGGAATAGCCTGTTTGCCAATATTTTCCCCAATAATTTGCAATCTGTGTTGAGGAAAGAGAGCGGCCTGTATGATTTAACGTCAAGAGGATCCCGGCCCGCCTTTGGGAGGACAACTATTAGAGCTTCGCGCATGGAGTCTGGCAGTTGTAATTTATTGCGCGCTTCGTTAAATACCTCTATGAGTGGTTTTAGGAGGTGGGTAGCATGGGAGTTAAAATACTCTACCGGTAGGCCATCCGAGCCAGGAGTTTTGCTACGTGCCATTTGTGCCAGAGCTGGGCGCAGCTCTTCTATAGTAATGGGACCGTCTAAAGTGGCGGTATTGTCAGTAATGTGTTGGTTTTGGGAGATGAGTAATAATATGTCAGTTAGTTGCTGCTCCGACGGGGGGGGAAGGTGTGTAAAGGGCACGATAATCTGTGGAGAAGACTTCGTTAATACCTGCTTGGGTGTTGACAATGACGTTGGGGTTCAGACGTATCGCACCAATGGGTGATGGTTGCGAGGGTTGACGGGTCAGCCACGTTAACAGTCTGCCTGATTTATCCCCTTCAGCGTGTTGTCTTGTCATGTAGTGTCTGTAGTCGTGCTTATATAGTCTGGTGTCTACTTCTCTATGGGCAGCTCTAAGCGAATTCAGTGTTGCTAGTGTGGACTCGTTGTTGGAGACCTCAACCTCCGCTTTGCGGAGTTTTACCTCCAAATGTTGTAGTTCTTTGGTTAGTATCCTTTTTACCCCCACTGTGGCCGCAAGGCAATGTCCGCGTATTACCACTTTTTGGGCATCCCATTCTATAGCGCAGGATGAGGTTCTATTTTTATTCAGTGAGAAGTAATCAGCCAGTCGCTTGGACATTTCTGTGTGAAAGGGGGGGTCTAAGAGAGCTTCTGACTGCAATCGCCATGTTGTTATACGAGTGTGAATGTGGCCCCAGGCCATTATTGCACAGAGAGGGTTGTGATCTGATATGGTGTGCACTAGGTATTCGGACGAGCACACTTTCTGAATTACGGCTGCGGATACAAAAATCATATCTATTCTGGTATGTAGCTTGTGTATAGAGGAGTAGTAAGAATATGCGCGGTGGGTTGTGTGGCCCACCCTCCAAATGTCTCTCAAGCCGTTATTAGAGGCCCAGTTTGCTAGTGCTTGTGAGGCACGATTGGATGAGGCTGTGGTGAGTGGGGGAAATGAACAGTCTATTTGAGTATCTAGGACGCTGCTAAAGTCGCCCCCCCATATGCACTCTAGTGTGGGGTCACTGAGATTGCCAGTGGTGAGCGTGCTCAGGAAATCACGTTGATTTCAATTTGGGGAGTATAGCGCTACCAAAGCTAAGGGGGACCCGTCAAGGACGCCTTCTAGTATCACGTGTCTACCATTTGGGTCGCATTGTGTGCGAGATATGATAAATGGGACCCCAGGAGCAATCCAGATCGCCACCCCGAGCGAAAAACGAGGAAGTGGTGCCGTGCAATTGACCCTTCCATTTTGAGTGTGTGCTTTCCAACGTGGAATTAGAGAGATGTGTCTCTTGTAGTAGGGCTATGTGTACCTGATGCCTCTTAAGAAAGGTGTGAATCCTTTGCCACTTACGCGGCGTTGCCATACCTTTAATATTCCATGTGAGTATCTTATTTTCAAGATACCTTGTTGAGTTTGGGAGGCCATGAGGCTATTATAGCTTTAGCAAAACCAGAGAGATGTATGTCCTCCGTCCCCATTATGGAGATATTGTTACGATTACCCACCAAGGCTAGCCAGTAAATATCCGTAATGTTGTAAGATGTAAACCTATCACTATGGTAAATATGACATGTGCGTTTGCTACTGTGTTTGCGACTAACTAACGTGTGACAAAACCAACAACCAAAAAAAATGCACTCAAAAACAATAGATAACAACAACTGAAATAATAAAAATTAAAACAAAATTCCAGCGATTGCCGGCTTGGAAGAACGGTCCATATGGAGCAGGGGGGTGCCGAAGGGCATTAGTTCAAAGTCATGGATTTACCCTGCCGGAGTTACTCATGGCGCAGAGTGCGCCGCCCAAGAACACAAGCGGGATACGCGCTGCAATAAAGGATCGGTGGTGCCGCCAGGCTGCTGCTGAACAGCCGAGGGGGGAAGCCATATTGTTGTATCTGAGGAGCAGGAGTAGGTGGTGCTTAATTGACTTAGCAAATGTCATCTGCTGTGCGCAGAGTGAGAGTAGGACCGAGTGTGGATTCCGCTAAGTCTGAGTTTGCGTAATGTTCCGGATCCCCGTCACTTTTTGTGGACAGGGCTGTTGGCGACGTGTTAACAAATCTAGATGTGGCCTGCAGGAGCAGGGAGCGTTCGGTTTGTGACTGTTCAGGTGAGGGTTTAATGCCTTGTTTTTTGCGTTGCCTATGCCTTGTCATGGGAGAAGACCAATTTTCACCCAGGGTGCTTGTGTCTATTGGGTCGGCAAGGCCCTTGGCATGCAGCCAGGTCCAGGCATCTTCCGGAGTAGTGAAGAAAAGTGTCCGAGTGTCATCTTTTACCCGGAGCTGGCTGGGAACATCAACGCATACTTGATGTTATGTTTGCGGAGGCATACCTTAACACGATAAAAAGAGTTCCGCTTCTTCTGAACTTCTGCTGTAAAGTCTGGATAAGCTGTAATTTCTGCGTTTTCGAAGCGTATCGGTCCAGATTTGCGAAATAACTGTAGGTTGAGGTCTCTATCTCGATAGTTAAGGAGTCTTGGTATCAACAGGCGAGGCTGTGAGCCAGGTGGAGGGGGCCTGCCGGGGACCCTGTGGGCACGTTCGACGGAGAAGAACTTCGGGATATTATCTTTAAGAAATGTGTCCGTAAGCCATTGTTCTATGAATAATTCTGTGCTGGGACCCTCGACGCGCTCAGGGAACCCCACCAGGCGAATGTTGTTGCGCCGGGACCTGCCCTCTTCATCTTCAGCTCTATGTTTTAAGAGGTCCACCTCTGTTGTTAAAAGAGCCAGTTTCGATTGGAGATCTTTCACAGTCCGGGGCAGGGTTGCAGAGTCTTTTTCTAGTTCGGACACCCTGTCAGCCAATGTGTGTTGATCAGTACGAAGTATGTTGAGGTCTTCTGGTACCGAGCCTATTTTGGCTTCTAGGGTGGTCTTGGTGTCTAGAATGGCTTGCAATATCTTTTCAAACTGTGACGTGTCAGATTGTAAGGTAAGTTCCAACTTCTGCAAAGCCAATTGCATGGTGGCGTGGGCCTCAGAGGAGGGAGGGGTGTCGGGGTCCATTCTGCCCAGAGGTGCACATGGGGTTTTTGTTTTGACCATTTGGCAAGTGCAGTTACGAGTGGTCATTAACGAGTAGGGCCGGTTGGAGGCGATGCGGGCAGGGCGAGCAAAGGAGCAATCTGCGACATAGAAGAGGTATAGAACCAGAGGGCCGCAGATAGCTATTGAAGGCCAGAAGTGAAATACTAGCGACAATGGGGTGGTGCGTGAAATTCGAGAGACACCTCTTCCGCCTTCGGGGCGAGTGTACAGGTTTGTGATGAAGAGATTATCTGGCTAGTTCCTAGTGGCTAGCAGAGTACTTTAGCGCTTTGTCGTGTGCCGGTCATGCCTCACGATTCCAGGCAGCGGAGGGGTCAGGCTGTTATGCTTCTGCAACCACATAAAATAGCCAAGCCCAACAGCCACACAAGGGCGACACAGCAGTAGATGAGCACGAAGTGACGTGTACGTCCGGGTTAGGAGGCGCACCACAGTACAGTCCGGCATGGGTGCTGAGGTCAAACAAAGCGAGAGTAGGCCAGTGATAGATGGTAAGCAATGGCCTAATGTATTGGCTATTGCTTGTGCAGCTTACGGATTGTGACGCTGGTGGGAAATTATATATAGAGTCTGGTGGGGTGGGGGCGGAGCCCCATGTGCCTTGTTGGGGCTATAGCTGCCCCAAGTTCATTGGTCCGGGGGGGAGGTGGTCAACACATTTGTGCACTGCGACTCAATAAATGTCGCTGAAAGGCTCACCTCACTTTTCCGTCGCGTTCCTACCGCCTCACCACTCCTGTGGTGAAGCTCGGACAGGTACTGGGCGAGGTCTTGGGTTTGTGGAGTCTTTGGCGGAAGTGGAGATCCAGGTGCTGTACTGCGTGTCTGCAAAACAACCTCTGCTAGGCCGCCACGCTAAAATGCCCCCTCCAGGCAGGCCACAGCAACCCCAAGCCTTGGGGCACAGCAGAATATCAGGCGCGCCCCCACCCAGTAAGCGGGAGGGCCGGGGCGCCACCACCAACGGCAGCAACCACACACGGAGGTTAGTAAAATTGTAGGCCTGCTCTGGCAGGCTTCGATGTGTGGGGCGTGGCACAACAGCGGATCAGCCACGCCTGGCGCCACCACCCCAAAATGACACTTAAGGGCTAGCGCCCTATTCCGGTGCCATGAATGAGGCCAGAGCACGCACAACACGGCCTCCGGGCCAGCCGCGGATCCGAGCCCCGGCCCCGGTAAGCGGGGGGCGGGGCGCCACCACCAGCGGCGGTAACCTCACACAGAGGTTAATAGAATTGTAGGCCTGCTCCGACAGGCCTCAGTGTATGGGGCGCGGCACCGCGGCAGGACAGCCTCGCCCAGCACCGCCGCCCCAAAATGTCCACTAAGGGCTGGCGCCCGATCTCAGCACCTCAAATGAGGCCGGAGCCCGTGCGACACAGTCTCCGGGCCGGCCGCGGACCCAAGCTCCGGCTCTGGGTCACAGGAGGCATAACGCGACTCCCGCGGTGAGTATACAGGCCGCAGCCGCGGGAGCAGACCCAGCAGCCCGGCCGAACGCTCGCCGCCTGTAGAGCGGCTGCGGCAGCCGGTGTACAGCTATGGCCGCCGGTGCAGGCTCTGGGAAGCAAGATGGGCGACGCCTGTCCCCCTTAAAAGGAGGTGCAGGCGCCGCTGACAGGATGTTTATGCGGGCCAGGGATCAGAGCTGCAGTTTATGCTGCCGCTCCGGTCGCCATGTTGGCCACACCCCCCATAACCACTGCTTCTCAACACCTTATCTTGTGCCCATTTTGGAAATACAAAGGTTTTCTTGATACCTATTTTTCACTCTTTATATTTCAGCAAATGAATTGCTGAATACCTGGTATAGAATGAAAATCCATTGCATGGTGCAGCTCATTTATTGGCTCTGGGTACCTGGGGTTCTTGATGAACCTACAAGTCCCCACAACCAGAAGAGTGCAGCAGACGTAACAGTATATTGCTTTAAAAAACCTGAGTTTGCAGGAAAATGTTACAGAGTAAAACATTGAGAAAAATGGCTGTTTCTTTCACCTCACTTTCAATATTTTTAGGTTGAGCGTTAGCGTTCGGCCTGCTGTATACCAAAGTATACAATAGAGTGAGTTCCAGTGTTTTGATTTGTTAGTTGCAGTGTCCTTCAAAAATCCTTGCTTGCTAGTGGTCAGTTCTGCCTCTTTGTCCTGCCTTTTTTCACTTAGGGAGCAGCACAAAGTACTGTTTAATTACGCTATGTCCTGTTTATCTCTTCTGAAGCGGACTTTTTCTTTCAGTATTGGCCTGTTTGCCTTGCACTGTGGGTGTGTGTTCAGTCCTTCCTCCCCACCAGCTCCCTCTGTAAACATAAACCAACATCAGAGAGGGGCTTTTCCAGGGCCAGCTCACCCTCGTTCTCCTCCTCTTGTTATTTTCAGTCTGTGTGGCAATAAATGTCCAGTCAGTAATTTACAACGCTATGAGCTCTAACTCGAGCAAACACAAGACTATTGCATTCTAAATGCTTGTTTACTTTCTTTCTCGTGCCCCGTCTCTCCACTCTTTGTTTAGCACTGTAACACTCTTGGATTCGACACCCACTTCGTACCATGAAGGAGTGGTTCATGGACAGTGTCTCCTGGTCTACTGTAATTCTATCTGATGGGTGGCGCATTCTGGCCACTGTGTCGTTAAGTAAACGTTTGTGTATGTTAGTGGGAAGAATAGGTGCGTATGCACCTTCACTCTCAGTGATGTACTCTGTTCCTTACTAGCTAGAGGGCTGCTTTGCGCGACTCTCGGTGCCAAGCACAGATAAAGGCCTCTGGGACAAGCCACGCTACTGACCACGAGCCCGGCACATGTGGAAGCGACACTCCGAGCCCTAACCCACTTGAAGGTGTGTGACTGAGACTACGTGGCCCGATTTCCCACTCTATGATAAAGTGCTTGAGTGCCCTCCGGCCATGTTTGCTCTATAGAAAAATATCAAAATAAACAAACACAATAATAAACTATGGGCCATATTTATACTCCGTTTGCGCCGAAATTGCGTCGTTTTTTTTGACGCAATTTCGACGCAAAACTAACGCCAACTAACGCCATATTTATACTATGGCGTTAGAGGCGAATAGCGCCAAAGTTCCCGGAATGTGCGTCATTTTTTAGCGTGAACCCCTTCCTTGCGTTAATGATATGCAAGGGAGGCGTTCCCGTCTAAAAAATGACTCCCAGGCCTTTACGTGGTATTTATACTCCCGGGCAAAAGAGACGCCCGGGAGTTGGCGTGGCTAAAAAAGGCGCATTTGCGCCACTTTTTAACGCCTGCTCAGGGCAGGCGTTAAGGGGCCTGTGGGCTCAAAATGAGCCCACAGGTGCCCTCCCATGCCCCCAGGGACCCCCCCTGCCACCCTTGCCCACCCCAGGAGGACCCCCAAGGATGGAGGGACCCACCCCAGGGACATTCAGGTAAGTTCAGGTAAGTTTTATTTTTTATTTTTTATATTTTATTTTGGTGGCATAGGGGGGCCTTATTTGTGCCCCCCTACATGCCACTATGCCCAATGACCATGCCCAGGGGACAGAAGTCCCCTGGGCATGGCCATTGGGCAAGGGGGCATGACTCCTATCTTTCCAATGATAGGAGTCATGTTGATGGGGGATGGGCGTCGTTAAAAAATGGCGCAAGTCGGGTTAAGACGATTTTTTCGACGTAACCTGACTTGCCCCATTTTAAGACGCCCATGCGCCATTTTCCCCCTACGCCGGCGCTGTCTGGTCTACGTGGTTTCTTCCCACGCAAACCAGGCAGCGCCGGTCTGATTGCGCCGTCTAACGCCATTCCATAAATACGGCGCCCGCATGGCGCTTCAGAATGGCGTTAGACGGCGCAAAACTTTTTGACGCTAAACTGCGTTAGCGCAGTTTAGCGTCAAAAAGTATAAATATGGGCCCATGAGTCCAAGTTCATCTGACCCTGAAACCCTCACACTGTCTCTGGCGGTTAAAGTTGACGCCTCTGGACTCTCTCCTCCAGCTCAAATGCTTCAGTGCCTCGCAGCTGCTTTCACTTTCAGCTGCTGGCTTAAGCTGTTCATTGCGCTCTGGCACACGCTAGCATGCCACGGGAGGGGGCTATTTCAGACCATTTGTTGCCAAAAGAGCTAGCACTGGAGGTGAGGAAGTAACCACCAGCTTGGCGTACCTAAGTCAGCGAGGCCTTGTCGGCCGCCCTCAGTTTTATATCTGCCCTTAAGCTCGCCCCTATCATAGCATGTTAAATGCATGTAGAGACAATGACTCTTTCTTACAACTTTCTATTGTTTCTTTTTAAACCCATGCTTATAACTACGCAGCTGTATTTAATTCAGTTCTAAATGTTACCGCTCGGCCACGCATCCTGCTGCTCCATTTGTTAGAGCACAGCCAGCCTTGCATGTTAGGGCACACCCATGTGGTCTTCATTTCTGAGTACTACAACACAGCCTTCATTGCATAGTACAGCTGTGTGCCGTATACCTAGGGCCACTGGCATTATGTGGCAGGGAAGGGTCAAATTATGCTGCAGGCTTGAGTTAATTATGCAGAATATTACGCAGCATTATGCAACATTTTTTGAGAGTGCTGCTTCATTTTTAGGGTCGAGCGCAAAGCGCTCTGTCCCTGCTGTAATCTCTCTATGGGCTTGTAACCATGCCCACCACACACCCATGAGTTTGGTTAGTTTATGGGCTTGCCTTTTGAATTCGCTTGATTTCATTAGTGAAAGGAATGCATTTGTCATGCCTTTTCCAATGTTTAGCCCGCCTCGAGTGCATTGGCCAAGTACTGAATACATTCAAGGCTCCAAGTTTTACATATGGTTTCAGGACTACTTTTTTCTATTTGTTTCCTACACAGCGTGGTCTAACTGGGCAGTAGTCAAGCGCTTTGCATGACATCGACCCTTTTACATGGATAATTGCATTTTTGCTGATAATAGTTTTGATTGTGAACAAACTATTGTTTTACTTTTTATTTTCAATTTATGTGGCAAGAAATGTCCAGTTTGGAATTTACAACACAAATAGCTCTTTTTTTCATGGGGTTATACCCTCTAGGGGCTAACAATATGGATACATGACCATGTTTCGTACAAATGATATTTGTGTTATGTAGTTTTTCCTAGTAAATTATGAAGGAAAGTCTTAATTTTATTAAAGACACGGAGGCGAGTATTATGCTTTAGTCTTTTCCTTATTTTTAACAGCAGCTGCAGTCAAGAACAAAACTACTGATCCCATAAGGCTAACGAAAGTAGCCAATGAGGATCAAAAGGTAGTTCGAAGTAATGCACCAATCACTAACAATCCATACTAATAATACCTATCTTGACTGGGAACAGGCCTCTTTTCTTGTGTGAGATTAAACAGTAACGAACAATGGAATAATGAAACCACAAATACAAATAGCCAGGCAAAGTGCTAAAAGTTCTTGAAAAAGGAAAATCAGTCTTTGAGCAAACTCCAGAAGGGTGTTTTGATCCAATGGTTGAGAGATCGTGAAGGCGGGTGTGGCATAGGACGAAGTGTACGAAGAAACGAAGGAAGGATCCTCAAGAAGCTGACTTTTGTCCTGATGTAGATGCTGAAAAGGAAGGGAGACAAAATAACAGTGTTAATCTTTGTAGAGGTGGGATAATTCTTGCCTCCGTGTCTTTAATAAAATTAAGACTTTCCTTCATAATTTACTAGGAAAATCTACATTTTATGGCAAGACCAGAGGCTCCTATTATGCTATTTTAAAGCGTATTAATCAGATTAAAAGAGGCATGTTGAATCGGTTTACAATAGAAAACCTTAAAAACATTGTCATTGGACCAGTCAGTCGACCTGAGAATATCCTCCGAGCGAGAACCAGGCCAAAAAGCTTTGGATGCCATGGCTCCCCTAGCCGAGTGGGCCCTAAAGCCGGAGACATAAATGCCAGCTAAGGACATAACCCAACAGACCCAGCGTTCTAAGGTTGGAGAGGACACAGGCTTGAAAGGTTTTCGGAAAGAAATCTGGAGCATGGTAGAGGAGAAATTCCTCAGACGGGCTGTCTGTTGTTCATAGCTTTTTAAGCATTGGCCTACACAAAGCTTGGGGTGATCTGGAAAAAAGGGATAAAAAACTGAAGAAAGATTAGTTTTAGTACGCATAAATACATTAAACATAACACCAGAGGGAGTAAAATTGCGAGCAGTAACATCTAGAGCTCTAACATCAGATAAATGCTTGAAAGACACTAAACATAACAGCATGGAAAGTTTAGCAGAAATATGTTTTAATGATAACGACGCATTGTCTGGCCACAACACAAACAGTTTTGACACAGCGTTAACATCCCATAACGAACTATATTTAGGTTTTGGAGGATTAGAAAATTTTACTCCCTTTAAAAGGCGGCAGATCAAAGAGGTGTTCTCCAACAGGTTTTCCCTGGAAAAAGAATGTGAGCAAGAAATAGCAGATCTATACAGGTTAATCGTACGGAACGATTTCCCTTTGCAGGCTTCCGCCGCAAGAAAATTAATAATCATTGTTACATTTGCTGTAAAGGGATTGTGATCGGGCAGCCCCGATCATGCCACAGGAAGGAACAGCCTATTCCGTGTCGGGGAACCCCGACACGTCTGAGACGCGTTCGCTGTTCCCATGGGAACGGCCTCGGCGTCCCGGTTGTGTTTCCCTGTTGCCAGGGAACCACCCGAGATCTTCCGGGCCGCCGACGGAGTAAAAGGGGAAGTGCACGTCCCGAGAGGTGTGCGAGGAGACGAAGAGACGGAGACGACTCAACGGATTTCGGAGAGGAGCGCCACCCACACAGACGAGGAAACCAGAGACTACGGAGAGGAGAAGGAGAGTCCATACCGAGAAGCCCAGGAACCAAGGAGCCTAGAAGCCGCCCACGACCCCGGAGGGTCGTGGCTCACAAAGGTACGGTCCCTGCTGGGAACGCTAGATCCTAGAGGGAGAAACTCACAGGGGAAGGGACTGGTGATGTGAGAGGGAGGAGGAGGGAAAGGAAGAGAGACCGGCTACTTAACTAAAAGAAGACTGACTATCACCTCGTACTTGGGGAGCACTGTGTGTTAAATTAAAGCACCTTACAACTATTTAGTACATCCCACGGGTGTTTATCCACTCTACCACTATCTCCCTACTACCTTCCCCTTACTCCTTTCTGAAACGCTAACCCCAGACAATAACCAAATTACTTACCTTGGTTTTTCTATATTTTCTTGCCGGTTCTTCCCTGGAGTCACCCGCGTTTTCCAGAAACCACAGACCTGAAAGGCGGGAGGAAGGAGAAGGACACAATTAATGGAAAGGAAGACCATAACACCTTGACTTGATAATTAACTGTAGACTGTTGGAAAACAGATAAAAAACCGAGAAAAGGGAAAACAAGAAAACCCTAAGAACAATAAAACCCTATTTACTTACCGTACCACGCCGTCTCAGTCTGGTTTATACCATCTAGCCTGTCACAGTGGTGTCAGAAGTGGGATTTCCTATTCCCAAAAGGCTAAGGAACGGTACAGACAATGAGTGAAACTCCTACGTTGGAGGACATGATTAAACAGTTGGCCGAAGGCCAACGCCATTTACAATTGGTGTGGGAAGCTCACCAGCGAGAAGCCAAGGAGGATAGAGAGGCCTTACAGTCCGCCTTAAAAAGTCAAGCCACTATCCTGGCGAACAATCAACTTGTACATGAAACCGCGATGAAACAGTTAACAGAGACTATAGCCTCCAGTAAAGTGCACCCGAATGTCCCGAGTTCAGTCTTGCAAAAATACCAGGAAGCGGAAGACCCGGACTCTTTCTTTACTAACTTTGAACGGGTAGCTTCCTCCGCCCAGTGGCCGGAAGAAAGATGGGGACAATACATTGCTCCCTTACTCACCGGATTCATGCAGACAGCTTACCAAGCAGCCAATCCAGGGGGAACCACCTCCTACCAAGACATAAAGAGCATTTTGGAACGGGTTGGCCACGATACCGAATATTGTAGAGTAAAATTCCGAAAAGTAAAATGGGGACATAATGAGGACCCTCAAACCTTTTACTTTAGGGTCCAGGATCTGGCACTACGATGGTTGGGGCCGATAGGAACTAACAGAGAGGATGTTATAAAAACGATCATCCTCGAACAATACTTGGATTCTCTCCCTTCCAGTACTAAAAACTGGATATGGCAGCATCCGAATGTGAATACAGACCTAGCCATAGACTTGGCATGTGCATACCACAGGTCCACCGATGTAAGAACATTCCAACCTCGACCCACTTTAAAAACACTCAAACCCCCCCCATCAAAACCCGTCCCAAGATTTCCCTTAGAAGAACCCTTCCAACGTAGACAAGGGGAGGTCCCACCCATGCAAGGACCCCAATGTTTTAACTGTGGAGAGTGGGGACATATAGCTCGGGTATGTCCCAGGAAAACTGAGCAGGTTGAGCCGATGGAGATAGGGGTAACCCGACGCAGAGTCTTGTGTACAGGAGGGGGTGACACAAAGTTTAAACAAACCATAAAAATCAATGGGCGCCTTCTCAATGCCCTTATAGATTCAGGCTGTAGTCAGTCCGTTATCCGACAAGATCTGGTAGAGCTGGTTGGCAAGAACTCCAATCGCTGGGTTACCATCTGCTGTATACACGGCGACAAGGAACAATATCCTCTTAGGACAGTAGAGATAGAGTGGGGTACCCACCGAGACTGGTTCCCCGTAGGAGTTATGGATCAACTGATCGAAGAATGTATAATAGGAACCGACTACATACATTTTCAACAACTCTTAAACAGTACCCAGACCCAGAGGGAGAACCGCGGATGGTGGAACGAGGCTCCTTTTTGTGATAGCACCATTGAGTGTCCCCCGTACCGCCGGAGATTGTCCCGTCGGGAGAAAAGAGACGAGAGATTAAAGTTTCGGACAGGCAAGGTCAATAACCTCCCCATAAGAGTTATAGCAGAGACTTCTAGCGCACCTATCAGCTTCCGTCAACATCAGAGAGAAGACCCTACACTCTCTCATGCTTGGAGAGCTGCGAAAACTGAAGAAACAGATGAGGTGGGTCCCTATTTCCTGGTACAAAGAAACCTTCTCTATAGGGTGAGCACGACACGGACAGGGGAACGCAAACGCCAATTGGTAGTACCCGAAACTCATAGGGACCAAGTACTCCTCCTAGCCCATAATCAGCCCGGAGGAGGACATTTCTGCAGGGAAAAAACGGAGGAATATCTCCTTAGGAAGTTCTACTGGCCAGGCGTCTTTGCCCACATTAGAAAATACTGCCTGCAATGCCCTAGATGTCAACTCACCGAACCCGGTCGGCCCAGAAAAGCACCTCTTTTTCCCCTTCCCATCATTGACGTTCCATTTAGCAGGGTGGGAATGGATCTGGTCGGACCCCTACTTCCCTCCTCCAAAGGTCACACCTATATCTTGGTCATCGTAGACTATGCTACAAGATACCCCGAGGCCCTCCCCCTTTCAAGCATGACGACTAAAACAGTAGCACAGGCTATGATAACGGTATTCACTCGGACAGGGTTTCCCCGCGAGATCCTCACGGACCAGGGTACCCCATTCATGTCCAAACTCATGAAGCAGATATGTGGGGTATTAGGCATTACACAAATCAAAACGGCAGTTTATCATCCCCAGAGAGATGGCCTAGTTGAGCGATATAACAGAACCATTAAAACATTGTTAAAAAAAGTAGTCGATGAGACGGGAAGAGATTGGGACCAGAAATTGCCCTTAGTTCTTTATGCCATTAGAACCCACGAACAGGCTTCAACGGGCTATAGTCCATTCGAACTGGTGTTTGGAAGACAGCCCCGTTCTCTGTTGGATATGGCCATTGAAACGTGGGAAGAAGGGGAAGAAGACGAAGGGCGACCTCTGTTAGAATATGTCCAGAAACTTAAATCCCACTTTCAGGACTTATGGGAAAGAGTACGACAGCATTTGGAAAAGGCCCAAGAGACTCAAAAATTGTATTATGACAAAGGAAGTAAATTGCGTACATTTCTTCCAAATGACCAAGTCCTGATCATGAGGCCCACATCGGAACAGAAACTACTAGCTAGATGGCAGGGGCCCTATAAGGTGCTTAGAGCAGTCTCCCCTGTCACCTATCTCATAGAGTTAAGTGTCAACCCCAGGAAAACCCAAATCTACCACGTGAACCTCCTCAAGAAATGGGAACCAGTGGACGAGAGCAGAGGCACAATCGCGATGGGCCGGTTTGTATCCCCCGGCAAAGAATTAGACATAGAATTGTTTCCCGTTGAAAACCAACCACAGGAAACATTGCCCTGTGTCAACGCTTCTCTGACGATATCAGAGAAGCATCAGTTGTACACCCTGTTAAACCAGTATCCGCATGTCTTCTCTGACATACCTGGAAGAACTTCTTTGATTTATCACCAAATTAGAACACCTCCAGGCCAAACTATACGACTACGACCTTATCGCGTTCCCGAGGCTAGGAAACACATCATAGAAGAAATAAGCAAAATGATAGACTTAGGTGTAATTGAACCCTCTATCAGTCCCTGGTGCTCTCCAGTAGTCCTGGTTCCTAAACCCGACGGATCAGTTCGATTTTGTATTGACTTCCGAAAACTTAAATCCATATCCTTGTTCGACACTTATCCTATACCTCGAGTGGATGATGTCCTAGAGAAACTAGGTAAAGCTAAGTATATGTCCACACTGGACCTCACAAAAGGGTATTGGCAGATTTCCCTTTTCCCCGAGGACAAAGAGAAAACAGCCTTCTCTACTCAGTCTGGTCTCTATCAGTTTACGGTACTACCTTTTGGTCTCCATGGGGCTCCGGCCACATTTCAGAGATTAATGGATAGATTACTAAAGCCTTTCCACTTCTTCTCCGCTGCTTATCTAGACGATGTCGTTATTTTTAGCAACACCTGGGAGGACCATCTACAACATCTACACCAAATCTTGTCCACCCTAGCAGGGGCAGGATTGACCGCTAATCCTAAAAAGTGTATAATGGGGAAAACGGACATATCGTACTTGGGCTATACGATAGGCAATGGTACACTACAACCCCAAACTGCCAAGGTTGAAGCCATTAATAACGCCCCAACCCCTAAAACGAAAAAAGATCTGCGTTCCTTCCTTGGTTTGGTGGGTTACTACCGTAGATTTATACCAGGTTATTCCACTATCGCAGCCCCTTTTACAGATCTACTCTCTAAACGTCATCCTAACAAATTGGCACCATTTTCCAGGGGTCAGAAGGCCTGTTTTGATCATTTAAGATCCACTCTTACATCCGAACCTGTTTTACAATGTCCTGATTTCTCTAAGCCCTTTCATCTGTACACAGATGCTTCTAACGTTGGCCTTGGGGGAGTGCTCGCTCAACCTGACTCTGAGGGCAGGGATCACCCGATTACATTTATCAGTAGGAAACTACTTCCCCGCGAGTGTCATTACCCCATCATTGAGAAAGAGTGTTTGGCCATTAAATGGGCGATAGAGACCCTTCAATATTACCTTTTGGGAAGACCTTTACTGATCACGCTCCTCTTACTTGGCTTGCCTCGCACAAGGATTCCAATTCCAGGATCTTGCGCTGGTTCCTTGAATTGCAACCTTTTTCCTTCCAGGTCCGTCATGTTCCAGGATCCCAACAGGGCCCTGCGGATTACTTATCTCGGTTTCCCTGCTCTTCCGCAATCCTCGACCAGGATTGCTCATGGGATGGGGTGTGTGATCGGGCAGCCCCGATCATGCCACAGGAAGGAACAGCCTATTCCGTGTCGGGGAACCCCGACACGTCCGAGACGCGTTCGCTCGTTCCCATGGGAACGGCCTCGGCGTCCCGGTTGTGTTTCCCTGTTGCCAGGGAACCACCCGAGATCTTCCGGGCCGCTGACGGAGTAAAAGGGGAAGTGCACGTCCCGAGAGGTGTGCGAGGAGACGAAGAGACGGAGACGACTCAGCGGATTTCGGAGAGGAGCGCCACCCACACAGACGAGGAAACCAGAGACTACGGAGAGGAGAAGGAGAGTCCATACCGAGAAGCCCAGGAACCAAGGAGCCTAGAAGCCGCCCACGACCCCAGAGGGTCGTGGCTCACAAAGGTACAGTCCCTGCTGGGAACACTAGATCCTAGAGGGAGAAACTCACAGGGGAAGGGACTGTGGAGATGTGAGAGGGAGGAGGAGGGAAAGGAAGAGAGACCGGCTACTTAACTAAAAGAAGACTGGCTATCACCCCGTACTTGGGGAGCACTGTGTGTGTAAAAATAAAGCACCTTACAACTATTTAGTACATCCCACGGGTGTTTATCCACTCTACCACTATCTCCCTACTACCTTCCCCTTACTCCTTTCTGAAACGCTAACCCCAGACAATAACCAAATTACTTACCTCGGTTTTTCTATATTTTCTTGCCGGTTCTTCCCTGGAGTCACCCGTGTTTTCCAGAAACCACAGACCTGAAAGGCGGGAGGAAGGAGAAGGACACAATTAATGGAAAGAAGAACCATAACACCTTGACTTGATAATTAACTGTAGACTGTTGGAAAACAGATAAAAAAACGAGAAAAGGGAAAACAAGAAAACCCTAAGAACAATAAAACCCTATTTACTTACCGTACCACGCCGTCTCAGTCTGGTTTATACCGTCTAGCCTGTCACTAGGATCAACTTGTTTTCCCACACACCAGCTATGCCAGAGAGACCAAGCTGATCTATATGCTTTCCTTGTTCCTGGAGCTCTTGCCAGGACCATGAAGTTTGAAGCTTCTGCCGAAATAGAAGTGCCAGGCTGAGATTCCCTGACATTTTCCAAGCTGAGAGGGTGAGGACATTCTGAATTATTAAGTTGTGGCAGAGCCCTTGGGGATTGGTTAAGAGATCTGGGAATGAGGGGATTAAGAACAGAGGTTCGATTGACAGTTCCAGGAGGGAGGGAAACCACACCTGGGAGTGCCAGAAGGGGACTATGAGTACTACCGAGGCCTGCTGCCGCCTGACCTGTGCCAGTAAATCAAAATGAAGGGAGGAAAAGCATAATTGAGGGAGGATGACCGGTCTTGAGAGAAATCATCAAATGCGAGAGCTAGAGGATCTGGATGCCAGCTGAAGAACTTCGGGAGCTGTATGTTGAGACGTGATGCAAAAAGATCTATGTCAAAGGGGCCCCATTTGTGGAGAATGTTGTTGAAAACCTGCATGGTGAGCATCGAGTCGCTGGAGTCCTGGAAATGGCGTGAGTACCAATCCGCTACGAAGTTGAGATTGCCAGGTAAGTACTCCGCTTGGACGGAGATCCTGTTTTGGAAACAGAATTCCCAGAACCCTTTCGCCAATTCCGCAAAAGGTTTGGATTTTTTGCCACCCAAACGGTTGATGTAATGAACCATGGAGATATTGTCCATTCTGAGAAGAAATGAACAGGAAACTCTGGTGTTCATTCTGACCCTGGCGGTCTTTGACCGCCAGGGCGGAGGACCGCGGGAGCACCGCCGACAGGCCGGCGGTGCTCCAATGGGGATTCCGACCGCGGCGGTAAAGCCGCGGTCGGACCGGCACCACTGGCGGGGTCCCGCCAGTGTACCGCGGCCCCATTGAATCCTCCGCGGCGGCGCAGCTTGCTGCACCGCCGCGGGGATTCCGACCCCCACTACCGCCATCCAGATCCCGGCGGTCGGACCGCCGAGATCCGGATGGCGGTAGGGGGGGTCGCGGGGCCCCTGGGGGCCCCTGCAGTGCCCATGCCACTGGCATGGGCACTGCAGGGGCCCCCGTAAGAGGGCCCCTACATGTATTTCACTGTCTGCTGCGCAGACAGTGAAATACGCGACGGGTGCAACTGCACCCGTCGCACAGCTTCCACTCCGCCGGCTCGATTCCGAGCCGGCTTCATCGTGGAAGCCTCTTTCCCGCTGGGCTGGCTGGCGGTCTGAAGGCGACCGCCCGCCAGCCCAGCGGGAAAGTCAGAATTACCGCCGCGGTCTTTCGACCGCGGAACGGTAACCTGACGGCGGGACTTTGGCGGGCGGCCTCCGCCGCCCGCCAAGGTCAGAATGAGGGCCTCTGTCTCTTGCGAGGCTTCTCATTGCAAAAGAGCCAGCAAACATCTCTAAACAGTTTATGTGCAGTTTTGACTCCTATGCGACCATAAGCCTCTAGTTGAGATTGGACCACAACGGGACCCCCAACCCAGAAGACTTGCATCTGATTCTAATACAAGATCTGGGGCTGATGCGAAGATAGTCCTGCCGTTCAAGGCATCCAAATGGTCGATCAACCATTGCAGTTCTGATCGAGAGTCCTGGTATAGAGCTATGGAATCTAAATAGGCCAGCCCTCTTTGGAGATGATGAATTTTCAGTCTCTGCAATGCTCGGTAGTGAAGAGGACCCGGAAAGATAGCTTGGATTGAAGAAGAGAGGAGACCTACGACTCTTGCAAGGGATCTGAGGGAAAGAAGAGAGTTGCGTAAAATTAGCAGAATTTCTGACTTGTTTGATTTGATCTTTGAAGATGGGAGAAGAAGAGTAGTCAAAACTAAATCTAACAGGAAACCTAAGAATTCGATCTCTTAGATTGGATCTAAGTAAGATTTTTCGTAGTTTTTGATAAGGCCTAGATCTGAAAGAAGATTTCACGCCAAGTGCACCTGAGAAAGAAGAGAAGAACGATTTTGATTCATGATCAGAAGATCGTCCAGATAGATGATTGATCTGACGCCTCGAGCTCTGAGAAAGGCTGCTACTAGTTTCAGTCGTTTTGTGAAACACCATGGGGCGAAAGACAAACCGAAAGGAAGGGAAGTGAAATGGAATGTCGGACCGGCCCATTGGAATTGAAGACATTTTTGAGAATCCGGGTGTATCGGTACCTTAAGGTATGCGTCTTGCAGGTCTAACCTTACCATCCAATCTCTTTGGAGCAAGGTATCCCTGAGATGTAGAATGGTTTCCATCTTGAAGTGACGATAAGGAACAAACTGGTTGAATTGCCTTAGGTTGATAACCGGGCGCATTTTCTTGTTCTTTTTCTGGACCAGAAAAAACAAACTGAGAAAACCTGAAGGATCTAGAGAACAACGAGTTATCGCCTGTTTTTGTAAAAGGGATTGAATTTCTGAGGAAATTAAGTCTGTCATTTGGAGAGAGAAGTGAGGGGAGGAGGAAAAATTACTTGAGAAGGCTCTGAAAAGAGCTCTATAGCATATGCCTGAACGGTATTTAGGACCCAGGGATATACCGTGAGTTCCTTCCATTTTGACAGGCACATTGAAATACGACCCCCTAGAATAGGTGAAATAATCTGATGACTTACCGACTTGCGTAGAGAATCTGGAATTACAGTTCCCCTTGTTCCTGAATCCCCTGCTCCTTTGGGGGTACAATTGCGGTCTGTAATCTTGTGTTGAGGTGTTACCATAGTAGCCGCGGGAACCTTGATTGGCATAGGAGCGGCCGGCAAAGCGGTTTCTGTCTCTGCCGGCCCTGGCAAAAACACGTGCCGAAAACATCTTTTTTAAAGATTGCTGCGCTTTGTCAAGGGATGAAAAAGTTGCCACACACTTGCTCAACTCCTTGATAAAGGAGTCGCCAAAAAGCAGACCCTCTGCTTTGACACCGGGATCTGTGCCTGCCAGGTTGACCAGCTTGGGGTCCAGTTTCAGGAGGAGACCCTTCCTACGCTCGTGCGTGATGGAGGAGTTTGCATTTCCTTTTCAACAAACGGCCCGTTGGGTCCACAAGGAGAGCTCAGCTGGGTCCACTGAAGCTTGTTCCAAACGAGCAGTTTCTGCTAAATCAAAAATGTGGGTTAGGGGTCCTACTATGTCCAACAGCTTATCTTGGCAAGAAGACCAAGCTTTGTCAACACCCTTCCGCAGGTCCTTGCCATATTTGGTGAAGAAGGTAATTAGGAAAGTGTCAATAGATGGAGTTGCCGTGGTTTTGGAGGAAAGGGCGGGACAGAGACATTCAGATTTGAGTTTTGCTCGCACCTGTTTATCTAAGGGGGTGCGCAACCTGACTGTGACATATTCCGCTATGTGGTCCGTAGGGAGACACTCAGTCGAATTTGGATGCTGGATGTTAGCCGGATCGAACATAGGCACTCCTTCAGCGTCCAGTATTGGGCAAGAATTCGTAAAGTCTTGAGACCCAATTTTAACTTTTTTGAGAGGAGGAGGGGAGATAATATCCCCAACATCCTTGTCGGAAATATCCGAGTCCGAGTTAGGGTCTTGCACCTCGTCATCCGTGTCCATAATTTTTGATGTAGATATAGGTGAATAGATACGTTTAGATTTTACCATGCATTTTTTTGACGGTCTAGCCGTTAACCCCTTCTTAAAAGGAGGCCTTTGAGGAACCACGTCCTCCGCCACATGGGAACTTTTGTCACTCACTAATAGCGTCGCTTTAGTATTTTTGATGGATTCTGACGCTTTCTGCCTTCCCCCGCAGATTGGGCCAGCATGGTTTTTGACAATAGATTGACAAAAGAATTTTCAACATTTTTTGAAAATTTCTGCCAGGAAACTGCCATGGCTTGTTCCACTGAAGACGGTATTAGGTCATTAAGGTTGTCTTTGAGGACGTCTTCCTCCTCCTCCTGTGTCAAAAGTGGGTGTGCAGAGCTGTCAATGGTTTCAGCTGTCGAATAGTAAATGAAAACTGCAAAACTGAGAGAGGAAAGGGTTAAGAAATCTCACTGAAGTGAGGATAAGGATATGGCCTGCCTCTGGGCGGAGTGAAAGGAAATAGGAAGAGAAACCGGAACCTCCACAGAAACGCGGAGTCCGGCACTGGCAGAAGGCAGGCGAGACCGCTTGAAGCGGTAAGTAATAAAATGAAATGAAGCACGTCTCAAAGCACGCTGAGAAAATCTATTTGTTGGCGGTGTAACGAAGCGTGTCACATGGCACCTCAAACAGCTGAGCGAGCGACAGAAAATGTTGCTAACACTCAGAGGAGACGCGTTTGATCCTCATTAGCTACTTTCGTTAGCCTTATGTGATCAGTAGTTTTGTTCTTGACTGCAGCTGCTGTTAAATATAAAGAAAAGACTAAAGCATAATAGGAGCCTCCATTGTTGCCATAAAATTGTACGTTTTAATACTCTCTCCTTATTATATTTATGTCCATGATTCAGGCCAACTTAACATCCTTATTTCACTTTGGCTGTTTGAATACTCTTGATATGTTTGGGTGACTGTTTTAGTTTATTTCTCCTTGGTAGCTGTCTTGTGTTGTTTTTTAGAGAATTGTGTTAACGAGCCAGCAACAATGAATGTGGTAAAGGTGGTATTCCTTTGGAATTAGTCTGGCAGATTCAAATTACGATGCTAAATGGCAACATTTTCATTTTTTGTTGCAGATAGAGGAAGAAGGTAAATGGAAGTGCTTGTCATATGCATGGTCCACTGGAATTATATGGCAGTAAAAGAAGAAATTATGAGGCAGGGTTGACCAATTTATGTGGCAGGAAAACTCCATTTATGAATTTACAATGGCAATAACTCTAACTCAAGCAAATGCGAGACACATTGCATTGCAAATGCTTGTTTTTATTTCAGCTGTTATTTTCTGTAAGAAACCCTTGTAGGATCTACACAAATTACCCCTTGCTGAATTCAGAATTTTATCTACTTTTCAGAAATGTTGAGCTTTCCAGGATACAGCATTGGTTTCACACCCATTTCTGTCACTAACTGGAAGGAGGCTGGAAGCACAAAAGATAGTAAAAATGGGATATGTCCCAGTAAAATGCCAAAATTGTGTTGAAAAATTGGGGGCCATATTTATACTTTTTGACGCAAAACTGCGCTAACGCAGTTTTGCGTCAAAAAAGTTAGCGCCGGCTAACGCCATTCTGAAGCGCCATGCGGGCGCCGTATTTATTGAATGGCGTTAGCCGGCATTAGCCGACCGGCGCTGACTGGTGTGCGTCGGCGTAGGGAAAAATGGCGTTTGGGTGTCCAAAAATGGGACAAGTCAGGCTGAGGCAAAAAAATCGCCTTAACCCGATTTGCGCCATTTTTTTTTGGCGCCCAGGTGCCATTAACATGACTCCTGTCTTAGCAAAGACAGGAGTCATGCCCCCTTGCCCAATGGCCATGCCCAGGGGACTTTTGTCCCCTGGGCATGGTCATTGGGCATAGTGGCATGTAGGGGGGCACAAATCAGGCCCCCCTATGCCACAAAAAAAAATAAAAAAAAATACTTACCCCAACTTACCTTTTCTTCCCTGGGATGGGTCCCTCCATCCTTGGGTGTCCTCCTGGGGTGGGCAAGGGTGGCAGGGGGTGTCCCTGGGGGCAGGGGAGGGCACCTCTGGGCTCATTCTGAGCCCACAGGTCCCTTAACGCCTGCCCTGACCCAGGCGTTAAAAAGAGGCGCAAATGTGTTTTTTTTTGCCCTGCCCACTCCCGGGCGTCATTTTTGCCCGGGAGTATAAATCTGACGCATATGCATCGGAGTCATTTTTTTAGACGGGAACGCCTACCTTGCATCTCATTAACGCAAGGAAGATGTTCACGCCAAAAAATGACGCTAACTCCATGAACTTTGGCGCTAGACGCGTCTAACGCCAAATTATAAATATGGAGTTAGTTTTGCGTCGAATTTGCGTCTAAAAAAACGACGCAAATTCTGCGCAAACGGAGTATAAATATGCCCATGGGTTTTCTGATTTTCGTCTACCTGTTCCTGAAAGCTGGGAAGATGGTGATTTTAGCACCGCAAACCATTTGTTGATGTCATTTTCAGGGAAGAACTACAAGCTTTCTTCTGCAGTCCTTTTTTCCAATTATTTTGAAACAATTGAATTTTTCACTGTATTTTGGCTAATTTCTTGATCTCCTTCAGGGGATCCCACAAAGTCTGGGTACCCCTAGGATGTTGGAAAAAAAGGATGGAAATTTGGCGTGGGTAGCTTATGTGAACAAAACGTTCTGAGGACCTAAGCGCACCCTGCCCCAAATAGCCAAAAAACAGGCCTGAGAGTAAAACGCTTGGCAGCGAACAAGTTAATCAAATAACTTGTTCATGTTATAAAACGGTGGCTTGAATGGGTGGTCTTTGTAACGAGAAGTTTTTAATGTTGTTATTTCGTTAAGGGAGGGGCGTGAATATATTTACAACGCATTCTGGGTAGGAGGGTGTCCGTTCAGAATCTGTCGCCTTGATTTTATTTTTATTTTATTTATTTATTTAATGCGTTTGTATATAGCGCGGACTTTACCCGAAGGTGTCAGAGCGCTTCACAATAGGCAAAGTAAAGTTACAAGAGGAGAAGAATTACAAGTGAGCCTGTTACAAAAACAAACGTTACATTACATGAGGCAATAGTGATAATTGTGCAAGTATCAAGAGCAAAAAAAAAAAACACACGAGGTAGCAAACAATACGTTACGAAAGGAAAAAGTGACGTGTGCAGGTTACAAGAGCAAATAAAGTACGAGTAGAGTTACGTTACATGAGGCAGTGGTGGCCGTTGTGCATGTATCAAAAGCAAACAAGATATAAGAGGTAGCAAATGATACGTTGTAAAAGGAAAGGTGCCGTGTGCATGTTACAAAAGAGTACAAAATACAGGTATAGGTATAATACTGCACTAAATGGCAGACACTCAAAACACAAAAACACCCTGGGAAGGCACTTCTATAGGCATGGAGAACAGAATTTCCTATAATGGAAGGACTTCCTTCAGAAAACAGAGGGCTTGAATTAAATTTGGAAGTGTCTTTGAAGGAGGAGAGCTTTGAGGTCAGTTTTGAAGGCCTGGGAAGAGGTGGTGGTCCGAAGCTGAGGCGGAAGTGAGTTCCAGATTCTCACTGCGTTGCCTGAAAAGGATTGGGCCATCGATCTTTCCTTCTTAAAAATGGGAGGTTCAAGCAATAACTTTTCTGCATTATGTGATGGTCTGGAGCCCCCAGAGAGTTTCAGTTTATTCACCAGGTAGCGAGGGGAGGAGGAGTGCAAGGCTTTGTGGGTGATACATGCAGTTTTGTAGATAGATCTTGCCTCTATGGGAAGCCAACGGAGGGTGGATAAAATGGGTGTGATGTGGTCGCTTCTTTTGGCCCCATATATGAAACGAGCTGCTGAATGGAGAATAGACTTCAGGGGGGAAAGGTGGGATTTGGGAAGGCCAGTAAGAAGAGAGTTGCAGTAGTCCAATCTGGAGAGAACCAGCGATTGGACCAGGGTTTTAAGGTCGTGCTCCGGGAAGAAGCGACGAATCCCCCAAAGAAGGCGCAGTTGGTGTCGAGCAGACTTTGCAATGGAGTCGATGTGGGAGAGTAGATTGAGTTTTTTGTCGAGTATGACACCAAGGGATTTTTGCGCTCTCGACAATGATGGGCTTATTGTTCATTAGATTGATCTGATCCATCCATGATTGCACTGGGGGATGAGAAAGTGAGGAGGAGAGGAGGAGGAATTCTGTTTTGGAGGGATTCAGGATCAGTTGATGAGTTAACATCCAGTTTTGAATGGAGTCGAGAGTAGAGCTAAGGAAGGAGAGATCGTGAGTGGAGGCCACCTTAAGGTAGATCTGAGTGTCATCCGCATATAGATGATAGTGGATCCCGGATTTACTCAGGAGATTTCCCAACGGTTCTAAATAGAGATTGAACAGTGTGGGTGCAAGTATGGAGCCTTGAGGAACACCTTGACTGACCGCTAAAGGAGCTGAAAGACTGTTCGCTATTTTGATCATTTGGGATCTATCAGAGAGGAAGGAGGCAAACCATTTGAGCACAGTGCCCTCCATGCCCATTCTCTGTTGAAGAGTGTTAAGGAGAGTGTTGTGATTGACAGTGTCAAAGGCTGCAGAAAGGTCAAGAAGAATTAGAAGACAAGACTCCCCTGAATCGAGTATCTGCAGCGCGTCATCAATCACTAGCAGCAGGGCTGTTTCAGTGCTGCAGATTTGAATGAAGCCGGACTGGAAATTGTCCAGAAGATCATTTTCCTTGATATGGCGAGAGAGTTGTTTCGCTACACATTTTTCTGTGATTTTCGCAAGAAAGGGTAGGTTAGTGATGGGACGGTAGTTGTTGAGGTCGTTCGCATCAGCGGTGGGTTTTTTAAGCAGAGGGGTGACCTGCCCAGTTTTGAAGGAAACAGGAAGGGAGCCTTGACTGAGGGAGAGGTTGACCAGAGTGGTCCAATAAGAAAGAGAATTAGTATAGAAGTCAATGGCAATGGCACTAGGGATGGGGTCAAGAGAATGGTTAGTGGGCTTTGTGTCGAGGATGCATTTAAGGAGAGCATCGTCAGAGATGGGGTCAAAGTTTTGCCAAATGGTTAAGGATTTGCGCTCCTCTGTAGGGGTAGGATGAATGACCTGATCTACAAGTGATTTTACCTTTTCGTCAAAGAATACAGCGAATTCCGCTGCTTTCTTTGTGGAATCTTCCAATTTGGAGGTTGGGGGAGAGCTGTTTGGATTCTTGATGAGGTCAAATAGTTTTTTGGGTCTATTTTTGGCTGTGTCAAGGAGGGATTTGTAGTGCGACGCTTTTCCAAGGAAGATGAGCTTGTGGTACTTGGATCTTGCTGAACGAAGCGTGGTCAAATTTTCAGTGGAGGGCGCTTGTCTCCATTGTTTCTCAAGGGCTCTTAGGAACTTCCTTTCTTCATAGAGGGATTTGTTGAACCAAGGTGCTGAGGGAGTGGGCCTTTTCTTTTTGCTTTGGAGAGGAGCGACATTATTGATTTCGACTGCAAGGACTGTGAGGCATTGGGAGGTGAGTTCGTTAACATCTAGGTCCGGGTCTAGCCTTGGAAGTGATAGCAAAGCAGAATCACAGAGGGTACTGAGGTCAATATTTTTTGTGTCACGGAACCAGGAAGTAGCCCTCTTAGGCTGGCCAAGAGTTATAGAGTGTGATAGGTGAAGAGAGAATGGGATGAGGAGGTGGTCCGACCAGTCTACATGAATAGGGGTAGCGATAGTCAGCAAGCCTGCTTTAGAAATAACAAGGTCCAGGATTGAGCCTTTAGAGTGTGTTGTTTCTGTGCAGTGTTGGATAAGATCGTTTGCAGAGAGGAAGGTGGCCAGCAAATTCGCATAGGTGTCTTGAGGCGAGCCCCAGTGGACATTGAAGTCACCCACGAAGATCTGATTGTCACTTTGCGTGTATTGGTCGCTGATGCAGTCCGTGAGTTCCTCCATAAACGAAGGGCTGCTACCAGGCGGGTGGTAAATAGCATGGAATCTGAGAGGTGAGCGGTGGTGCAATTGAAGCTCAAGAGATAGGCATTCAAAAGTGTGGAAGGAGCTGTTAGGAAGAGCCTTAAGTTGAAGGGAGTTTCTAACGATGACTGCAACACCTCCCCCAACTTTGTCAATTCTGTCATTTCTAAGTATAGAATAGCCTGTGGGTACAAGGAGATCAAACATAGAGTGAGAGGTATCGTTGAACCAGGTCTCTGTGAGGAAGAGCATGTCAATATTGTGCAAGTTGATGGTATCGGAGATTTCAAGTTTGTGTTTTATTGCAGATCTGCAGTTGTGGAGCAAACAGCGCAGCTCTGACGCAACTGTTTTGGTGACGGGAGCACTTGGGCTATGAGGGGTGATAGGGATATTGTACTTATATGAGGGCGCTCGGGAGGGTTTAGGTGGGCGAGTGGTTCTGACAGAGGAGATGGTCGGAATAGTGTAGATAACAGGGTTACTGGGAAGTGGAAGTGAAGGAAGGGTGGTGTTCGAGTGCTTGTGTGGATTTGCAGACGACAGGCTATGCTTAGCTATAATGGGGTGTGGGGGTGAGGTGCATCTCGTGGAAGGGTGAGTGTTTGCCAAAGGAATTGAGGTGTGTGGAAAAGTCGAGATCTTGGAGCTTAAAACTAAAATGGTAGCTTCAAGTTGGGAGATGGCGGTGATTAGAGAGCCTAGCTTATTTTCCAGAGAGAGTAAGGAAGAGCACGGCATGTTGGGTGGCTCGATGGAAACAGGAGGGGGTGCACTAGGCAGTGTACGGCAGGGAGAGGTGGGGGAACGGGAGGGGAGTAAGGGTATAGGGTTCAGAGGTGGGGAAAGGTTTTGGATGAGAGCAGGAGTTGGTGCGCCAGGGGTGAGAGGAGAGTTGTCGTTGTTGGCGTTGCAAGAAGGATAGGAATTAAGGGCAGAATTAGGGGGCGATAGGAGAGGAGTGGGGCGGTGGGGCGGTAGGAGAGGGGAGGAGTGTGAGGAGTCATAGGGATTAGGGAGGTTTGGAAGGAAGGGAGGGGAGGGGGTTGGATAGGTCCTGGTAGCTAAGTGAGGTGGCTGTGAGGGAGCGGGTATCAGGCAGAGTGGGGGGGATTGGGAGAAAGGGAAGTTGAAGAAAGGAAGTGATTCTGCTCGGTCCGAGGGAGGGAAGGGGTTACCAGGGGAGGAAAGGGGGTAGCACAGCATTGCTGGAGGAGAGTGGGGAGGGGGATAGATGGAATGTATTTGTGGGGAAATCGGGGTACATAGTGAGGGGAGGAGTGGGCGGAAAAGCAGAGAGGAGGAGGGAACAAGGGGAACGTAGGGAAAATAGACAAGGGGAGAGGGCTGGAGGAGAGGTGGTCTAAGGAGGGGGGTGGCCGGAAGGGATAGGGGGGAGGAGATGAGAATGGAGTGCCGGGACGGTGCAGAATGGACGAGGAGCGTGTTAGCTAGAGGTAAGGCTGAAGTGAAGAGGGGAGGGGCATACTTTGAGGGGGGAAGAATGGGAGGGGAGGTCCGAGGGGAGAGAAGGGGGTCGACCTGTCCCTCCCCAGGGTGCAGCCTATTGGAGAGTGGGGGGGTCAAGGGAGGAGAAAGGGAGTAATTGGTGGAGCTAGATGGAGAGTCAAGGGATAGCCCGGTCGCAGGGGAGGGGAGTAGGGAAGGGAAGAGGCGGTCAAAGAGAGAGAGACAGGTGTCTTTGGCTTGGATCATAACAGTACCATTGTTATAGAGTGAGATAGTGAGGGAGCCGTTAAAACCCGCAGAGGGGGAAACTTTTAGCTGTTTCCCATGAGGGATAGAGGAGGAGGAGGTGACGTTAAAGGAATTGTAAAAGCTGGTAGACCAAGAGGGTATGTCGTGCGTGAAAAAAATTAGATCGTTTTTGAGCCCCCCATACCGACCATTGTAAAACTGATCGACAAAAAGGGAATCGGGGAAACATTCAATGGTGTTATGCTTGAAACGTTTTGCTGCAGCTTTAGTCAGGTTAGAAGGGTAGATGATTTTGTAGCAATTAATTCCAGACTTAATTCGAGCGGTGGCCATGTTGGGAAATTGTGGAGGAGGAGGGTGGTGTGGATAAGGGAAGGGTGTTACTAGGACGGTGGTGGTGAGGAGAAGTATGAGGGCAAGAAGGGGGCACATAATCCAGACGTCGGGTGAAGGAACCTGAGTTATTGTGGAGACAGGAAAGTGAGGCGATTAGGGATAGTTGTTACTTCAGAACAGGGCTGATTCAACAAGATAGGACTGAAGATGGAGTGGTGTAAGAGGAAAATCACTGTACTTATCATCCTGAGATATAAACCACATAAAGCACAGCATCACAATAGGTATCAAACGCATTGTACGCCCAAAATCTCAACAGTCTAATATTAGACACTTAGGGGGTGATTCTGACCTCGGCGGTAAAATGCCCTTACCGCCGGTCAGAAGACCGCCATAACACCGCCGCGGTCAACCGCCACGGTCATTCTGACCCACAACGGCCAAACCTCCAAAAATCCGTCCTCCACTGCAGCCCGCCACATCGGCGGGCAGCGATAAACTGGAGATGACCAAACCTCCACCGTCACGCCAACAGAAATACGCCCATGCCATTACGACCCACGAATCCACACGGCGGTCATTCAAACGCGGTATTCCATTGGCGGTACACACCGCCGCGGTCAGAATACACACACATCACCAAAACACAGCCACATTGGACAATTTGAAGTACACACACCTGATACACATACACACACCACTCCCACACAATCAACCAACTATAAAACACACACCCACATCACCCACAAACCCCTGCGACCATAATTACTGAGAGAAGGAGAGAGAGACACAGCAGACAATCCATAGCAAGACACACTGAGGCACACTACACCATCACACACACCACATAGTAGCACAAAGCACCACTCACCAACACACTCCTCATCACATACACCACCTCACCCACACCACCCCATGGCACCCCAAAGGCACCCACGCTTTTCGGACCAAGAACTCCGGGTCATGGTGGAGGAAATCCTAAGAGTGGAACCCCAGCTCTTTGGCTCGCAGGTGCAGCACACCAGTATAGCCAGGAAGGCGGAGCTATGGCAGCGGATCGTGGACAGGGTCAACGCGGTGGGACAGCATCCCAGGAATAGGGAGGACATCTGCAAAAGATGGAACGACCTACGGGGGAAGGTCCGATCGATGGTCTCCAGGCACAACATCGCGGTCCAGAAGACTGGCGGCGGACCCCCACCCACCCCTCCCGAATTTACATCGTGGGAGCAAGAGGTCTTGACCATCCTGCATCCTCAGGGCCTCGCAGGAGTAGCCGGAGGAATGGACTCTGGTAAGTCCCATCTCAACTACTATATCCCCCCCACCCCACCAGCATGCCAACCCACACCCCCACCCTCACCCCCAACCCCCCAGCACATATCCTCCCTGACAATGTCTCACCAGCACAACCCACCCATCCCAACACCAACTCCTGCATGCCAACACAAATCATGGGCACCCATCACCTATGCATGACCACTGCACTAACCCCTCCCCCCCACTAAATACCCTCACAACACCTCCCTCAAGGGAATGCCTGCACGGGGGGACAAGGGCACCCATAACACGCACGCTATTGCACACACAGAAACAATAACCAAACTCTCTTACCCCATGCAGGACCCGAACGACAACACACCAGCCAGGAGGGTCCAGAAGTGTCCATCCCACCACCGGAACAGGCCCACACTGAGGATAGCAGCTCTGTCGACAGTGAACCTGATGACCAGCCCGGGCCATCGGGGACCTCTGGGCAGTCGGTTCCCCTCAGGCAGCCACAGGCCACACCAGACCCGACCCCCTCTGCCGACACCAGCACAGCTCCCACCCAGCAGGCCCATGCCTCTGTCTCTAGGACAGCTCAATCAGCGGTGTGTCCGCCACTACAGGGCACCCAGGCTAACCCAACACCCCAACAACAACAGGGACCTGGGGGCAGTGGGAGCGGGCACACCGGCCAGGGGACAGAGGCCGGGGGAAACCGGGCAGCTCGGAGGGCTGCTGTGCGACAGGGGGGGGAGGAGAGGCCCAGGGAACCCACTCTCCAAGAGGCCCTCACCACCATCATGGGGGCATACCACCACTCCCAAGAAACGATGGCGACGGTACTGGCCAGGTTCACTGAGATCCAGGCACAGCAGGAAGAACGCTACATGGGGTTCAGGGAGGAGCTGAGAATCATCGGGACCGCAATGGGGACCATCGTCCTGGCCCTCCACAGGATAGAGGACGCGTTGCGGGACCATGGTGCACCACACAGGGCCCCTGTCACTAGGCCGGACCAGGAACAGCCTACCACCTCCGCCGGCGCTAGTGGACAGGAGGTCCCAACACCTCGACAGCCCCCCAGAACCCCACCTCCTGCTGAAGAACAACCACCCCGTAAGAGGAGCCTGAGACCAAAGAAAAAGACAGAGTAGGATGTCAAGACCCCCGCCAGCAGGACATACCCCCTGAACTCTTCCCACTGTCCCACATTGCCACCCTGTCCAACCATGAACTGCCTATGCTCCATCCTTCCACAGGCAAAAGAACAATGCACCTGTGAGACTGAGAACTGGACTCTGCCATGGATATTCCTCCACCCCCACCCATCACCCTTAGAATCACATGTACCGATATCTAGCACTGTAAATAAATCACATTTTGCACACAAATCTGTTTTGAGTCATGCTGTCTTATTAACAAATGTATTACATATTACTGTTCAATTTCTGTTCTGTCAATTAGTCATGACAACATACCAATGTCAATACGCTGTATTTCATGGGCGAACCAAGCAGAAGTCAGGTACTGAGTCAGACAGCACTGAGAAGGGAAGGGAAAGGCAAAAATTACTGAAAAACATCTGTGGGGAACTACAGAAAGTACAGATGCAGGAGGCTAGAAGCAATTGGGAAATGGCGTGGGTGATTCTTACCTGGGTGTCACTGGAAATACTGTGGTATCACTCTATCCCTATTGTCTGTGTCGTCCTCTGAGTCTTCCTCCTCTTCACTCTCCACAGGCTCCACGGCTTCTACAACACCACCATCTGGACCATCCTCCTGCAGGAAAGGCACCTGGCGTCGCAAAGCCAGGTTGTGAAGCATACAGCAGGCCACGATGATATGGCACACCTTCTTTGGTGAGTACATTAGGGATCCACCAGTCATATGCAGGCACCTAAACCTGGCCTTCAGGAGTCCAAAGGTTCGCTCAATCACCCTCCTAGTACGCCCATGGGCCTCATTGTAGCGTTCCTCTGCCCTTGTCCGGGGATTCCTTACTGGGGTCAGTAGCCACGGCAGGTTGGGGTAACCAGAGTCACCTATTAGCCAAACACGTTGTCTCTGTAGCTGCTCCATCACATAGGGGATGCTGCTATTTCGCATCACATACGCGTCATGCACTGACCCTGGGAACTTGGCATTTACATGGGAGATGTACTGGTCAGCCAAACAGACCACCTGGACATTCATCGAATGATAATTTTTTCTGTTTCGGTACACCTGCTCATCGTCTTTTGGGGGTACCATAGCCACATGGGTCCCATCAATGGCACCAATGATGTTGGGGATATGTCCAAGGGCATAGAAATCACCCTTCACTGTAGGCAAGTCAGCCTCCTCGGGGAAAATGATGTAGCTCCGCATGAGTTTCATCAGGGCAGACAACACTCTGCTCAAAATCTTAGAAAACATAGGCTGAGACATTCCAGATGACATGGCCACTGTGGTCTGGAATGACCCACTGGCCAAAAAATGGAGGACTGACAAAACCTGCACCAGAGGGGGAATCCCTGTGGGTTGGCGGATGGGGGACATCAGGGCTGGCTCCAGCTGGGCACACAGTTCATGGATAGTGGCACGGTCAAGTCTGTATCGAAGTATTATATGGCGTTCTTCCATTGTCGACAGGTCCACCAGCGGTCGGTACACGCAAGGATTCCTCCTTCTCATCGCAAGTCCCAGCGGACGGTGCCTAGGAAGGACAACATGGAGCACAGAGTCAGCCAAACCACAGGTACGTACAGACAGCTTGCACAGTTAAAGAATGGCAATGGGTTGAAAGGCGTGTATGTGTGGCAATGCAAGGCCTAGGCCTGTGTGTCGCAGTCAAAATTAAGCCATGTGGGCCCTTGAAATGGTGGCTGCCTGACCTGTGAAGTGGGACAATGGGATGTGAGGTCAATGCGCTGGCGGGGCACACCGTGGCGGTAGGCGGTCGAAGACCGCGGCGCAAAGCCGCATTGGTTAACATTGAAGCCTATGGGTTTCAGGAGCCAATAACGAAGTGCGCCGGCGGTCGCGGTACGCACTGCCGCGGTACGCACCGCCGCGGACGTGACCGCCATTTTCTATCTGCTTAATCACTCGAGACCTGATCATCCACAGGAGAGGACCTATACTGCAAGTGCTGCTGTGACCTCGGTCTGGAAGATACAATGGCTGCTGCGACTGGGGAAAGGGCCCCTGCCTTCACGTCTGAAGAGTTGGAGAAGCTCGTGGATGGGGTCCTCCCCCAGTATGCGCTACTCTACGGTCCTCCAGACCAACAAGTGAGTACACCAGGTGCTAATGGAATGGGCTATGCCTGTGTGGATTGGGGTGGATGTAAGTTGGTGGGGTGGGGGGCGAATGAGGAGTGCAACGCCCGACAGATGAGAGCATGTGCCATATGGCAAAGTGGGTGGGGGGGGGCCAATTACATCTAACATGCAGGTCATTGATGATTTCCTCCTTTCCACCCTGTACATGTCTAATAGGTCAGCGCCCATCAGAAGATCGAGATTTGGCGTGCCATCGCCAAGGAAGTCCGGACCTTGGGGGTCCACAACAGACGGGGCACCCACTGCCGCAAGAGGTGGGAGGACATCCGCCGCGGAACAAGGAAGACCGCAGAAACACTGCTGGGGATGGCCTCCCAACCTAGGAGGGGTGCCAGTCGCACCATGACCCCCCTGATGTCCCGGATCCTGGCGGTGGCCTACCCTGAATTGGATGGGCGCTTTAAGACATCACAGCAGACACAAGGGGGTGAGTATCAGCACATTCTCCTATCTTTCTGCGCAGTGGAGGCGTCTGGGTGGGGGAGGAGGGCTGTGGTTGACATTAGGCCAGGGCGCTTTCTGTAGTGTAGTCCTCTCCCTTAGGCATGGCCCTGTGCCCCCGGCCCCCACCTCGGTAGGGTGACAAGTACAGCCATTGAAGGTCCAGCATCTCCCATGTGCGCGTTTGACGTCTCTTGGCCTGTTGTCTTAGTCAGTAGTACTGAGTAGTGTACCCCGAATGCGCGGCTTAGTGCATTAGGCACCTGTGTCTGTCCTCTCCGCCAACGGTGTTGACATTGCATGCACTCAACCTGGTCTTCTTTTTTCTCCCCCCACCCTTTCTCTTCATCTTCTTGTGCATGTGTGCATTAGCATCATCAGGCGGAGGAGATATGGCATCGGATCACGAGGGAGCTGCAGGACACAAGGCCCCGGTGGGCCCAGGAACAGACACCGAGGGCACCAGTGATCCGGAGGGCGAGGGGAGCACCACAACGGGGAAAGCGACACGTCCTCGGATGGGAGCTCCCTAGGGGTGGCGGCAACATCCGTGCCCCCCGCCTCTACAGGTACAGCCGCCAACCAGCGCACCAGCCCCGCCCTCCCAGCAGCCCCTCAGTCTTCGCTCCGTGCCGGTTCGCCCAGGAAGGCGCGCGTCTCCTTCGCCCCAGGCACCTCAGCCCCTGCCCCTGTTGCCCCTGCTGCCCTCAGTGCGGAGCTCATTGACCTGGTAAGGACGCTCATTGTTGGGCAGACGACCCTTTTGAATGCCATCCAGGGTGTGCAAAGGGAGGTGCAACAGAGCAATGCGTACCTGGAGGGCATTCATTCGGGTCAGGCTGCCCATCAACGAGCGTTCACTGCTCTGGCCTCAGCACTGACGGCAGCCATTGTCCCTGTTTCCAGCCTCCCTCTTCTGACTGCCTCCAGCCTGTCTCTGTCTCCTGTTCCTCAGCCTATCCCATCCACACCATCAGACCAGCCTGCACACACCTCAACACCCAAGAGCAGCTCATCCAAACACAAGCACCACAGATCCCGCAAACACTCACCCGAGCAACACCCAGATGCAGACATGCCAACAGCCACTGCCACCCCTGTGTCCCCCTCCTCCTCGTCTCCCTCCTCCCTCCCTGTGACGTCTACACTCACACCTGCATGCACCCCAACATCAGCCAGTGCTTCCATCACCACCTCACCCTCCAGTACAGTCCACACTTGTGCAGTCACCACCCCCACTGCCATGTACACGTCCCCTGTGTCCTCTCCCACTGTGTCTGTCACCCCCTCTTCCAAGACACACAAACGCAGGCAGCCACCCACCCAACAGCCATCCACCTCACGACAGCCTACAGCACCAGCACCTTCACCCAATGACAGCACACCTGACTCTCCTACAACCACCTCCTCTACCTCCACTTCCATCTCCACTTCTCCTACCCTTTACCTTGGTCCTAAAAAACTTTTCCTGGCTAACCTTAACCTCTTTCCCCCCGATGAGCTCCCCCATCCATCTTCAAAGAGTCCCAAGAGCACCGCAGCCACCACCAGCCCAGCTTCGTGCCTGGGTTCTGGAGCCCACCCTTTGCCAGCAGTGACACATCGATCAGCAGCAAGGACACGTCCAGCCCCCCCCCCGGCAAGAGGACCCGCAAAAACAAGGACCACCGTGCGAGGACCGACAGGGCTGCCCCCAAGGAGCAATGTGCGGCCACTTCACCACCCACACCAGCTAGGGGAGGCAAGGGCCCGAGAGCCCCATCAAAGGAGCGGAAGGGCAGCAGGAGCGCGGAGAAGGTGGACCCCACATGCCACATCCCAGCTGGGAAGGAGGACACTAAGGAGGCCAGGAGTCCGTCCCCGAAGGGTCCAGAAACGTCACGGTCCGAGGGCGACTGAGCAGGGAGTCGAGGCCAGGTCTGGCTCCCTTGACCTGCTGGATGAGCACCGCTGAACAGGGCCCGCGGTGCAGAAGAGCACCGCTGAACAGGGCCCCGCCGTGGAGATAGGCACCGCTGAACAGGGCCCCGCCGTGGAGAAGAGCACCGCTGAACAGGGCCCGCCGTGGAGAAGAGCACCGCTGAACAGGGCCCGCGGTGCAGAAGAGCACCGCTGAACAGGGCCCCGCCGTGGAGATAGGCACCGCTGAACAGGGCCCGCGGTGCAGAAGAGCACCGCTGAACAGGGCCCCCCCGTGGAGATAGGCACCGCTGAACAGGGCCCCGCCGTGGAGAAGAGCACCGCTGAACAGGGCCCGCCGTGGAGAAGAGCACCGCTGAACAGGGCCCGCGGTGCAGAAGAGCACCGCTGAACAGGGCCCGCAGTGCAGAAGAGCAACGCTGAACAGGGCCCCGCCGTGGAGATAGGCACCGCTGAACAGGGCCCCGCCGTGGAGATAGGCACCGCTGAACAGGGCCCCGCCGTGGAGATAGGCACCGCTGAACAGGGCCCGCGGTGCAGAAGAGCACCGCTGAACAGGGCCCCGCCGTCTCAAGCACCGCTCCGCTGGGCACCGCCGTCTCAAGCACCGCTCCGCTGGGCCCTTCTTCTCAAGCACCGCTCCGCTGGGCCCTTCCTCTCAAGCACCGCTCCGCTGGGCACCGCCGTCTCAAGCACCGCTCCGCTGGGCACCGCCGTCTCAAGCACCGCTCCGCTGGGCCCTTCCTCTCAAGCACCGCTCCGCTGGGCACCGCCGTCTCAAGCACCGCTCCACTGGGCACCGCCGTCTCAAGCACCGCTCCGCTGGGCCCTTCTTCTCAAGCACCGCTCCGCTGGGCCCTTCCTCTCAAGCACCGCTCCGCTGGGCCCTTCCTCTCAAGCACCGCTCCGCTGGGCACCGCCGTCTCAAGCACCGCTCCGCTGGGCACCGCCGTCTCAAGCACCGCTACGCTGGGCCCTTCCTCTCAAGCACCGCTCCGCCTGGCCCTTCCTCTCAAGCACCGCTCCGCTGGGCACCGCCGTCTCAAGCACCGCTCCGCTGGGCACTGCCGTCTCAAGCACCGCTCCGCTGGGCCCTTCTTTTCAAGCACCGCTCCGCTGGGCCCTTCCTCTCAAGCACCGCTCCGCTGGGCCCTTCCTCTCAAGCACCGCTCCGCTGGGCACCGCCGTCTCAAGCACCGCTCCGCTGGGCACCGCCGTCTCAAGCACCGCTCCGCTGGGCCCTTCCTCTCAAGCACCGCTCCGCTGGGCACCGCCGTCTCAAGCACCGCTCCGCTGGGCACCGCCGTCTCAAGCACCGCTCCGCTGGGCCCTTCTTCTCAAGCACCGCTCCGCTGGGCCCTTCCTCTCAAGCACCGCTCCGCTGGGCACCGCCGTCTCAAGCACCGCTCCGCTGGGCACCGCCGTCTCAAGCACCGCTGAACAGGGCACCGCCGTCTCAAGCACCGTTTATGGTTCACTGTGCCCACCATGCCTCCTCCTTGACCAGTGGAGACTGTCATCCACCTGATGGACTGTGGCTTTGCACTCCCCAGGATGGTCCAGTGGGCAGCCCACCCACTGTAGAGACATTGAGAGACTGTGGCTTTGCACTCCCCAGGATGGTCCAGTGGGCAGCCCACCCACTGTAGAGACATTGAGAGACTGTGGCTTTGCACTCCCCAGGATGGTCCAGTGGGCAATCCACCCACTGCAGAGACTTGAGAGACTGTGGCTTTGCACTCCCCAGGATGGCCCAGTGGGCAGCCCACCCACTGTAGAGACATTGAGAGACTGTGGCTTTGCACTCCCCAGGATGGTCCAGTGGGCAGCCCACCCACTGTAGAGACATTGAGAGACTGTGGCTTTGCACTCCCCAGGATGGTCCAGTGGGCAATCCACCCACTGTAGAGACATTGAGAGACTGTGGCTTTGCACTCCCCAGGATGGTCCAGTGGGCAATCCACCCACTGTAGAGACATTGAGAGACTGTGGCTTTGCACTCCCCAGGATGGTCCAGTGGGCAATCCACCCACTGTAGAGACATTGAGAGACTGTGGCTTTGCACTCCCCAGGATGGTCCAGTGGGCAGCCCACCCACTGTAGAGACATTGACAGACTGTGGCTTTGCACTCCCCAGGATGGTCCCGTGGGCATGGTGGCTCCTCGTGGATCTGGCGTCGTGGACTCATGTGGCTGTGGTGCCCCCCCCTTCCCTTCCCCCTGAGGTGCCTGTAGTTTTTACATCTGATGCCCCTGCAGTGTTCTCTCCAAAGGACTCAGGTCTCCTGTGTGGGCTTTGCCCTTGTTTCTCAAGACTTTGGCCCACGGACATGCTGAAATCGTAGGATGTGCAGGACTTGGTACTTCAGTTATACACTGATGTGTGTGTCATTAGTTTTGTTGTGGATATCTTTCATGGTTGTACGCTAATTTTCTGGAGCTTTTTGGTACATAAATATTTATTCAAAATATGATTATGTCCTAGCATTTTTCAGGGGTGTTTGGGTGGTGTCACTGTGACTTGGTGCTCTGCATTGGTGAGTACATAGTTGGGGGGAGGGAGGGGGGTGTCACATATGTGTGTGCCCGTAACCTTTCGTCCTCCCCCTCCCGTGTGTCGTAGGTGCAGTACTCACCGTTGTCGTCTGCGCCGGACTTCGTACTCGTGGTAGATGAGAAGGTAGACGAGAGCAGGTAGGATGTTTAATTCGGGTTCCATGCTGTCCTCCTTCCTCCTGGAGTGCGTAGTGGTGAGCGTTTTCCCGTCCGTAGTCTGTTTCCGCCGTGTTTTTATCGGCGGTGCTCCCGCCCCGGAAAAGGTGGCGTATTGGTGAGTTGGAATAGTGTGGGCGGTACATTGTCTGCCGCCTGTCTGTTGGCGGTGACCGCCGCGCTGTTTGTTTGTACCGCCGTGGCGGTCGGAGTGTTAAGGTGGCTGTCTGTGTTGGCGGTTCCCGCCAGGGTCAGAATCCCATATTTTTTACAGCCAGCCTGTTGGCGGGTTGGCCGCCGCTTTAACACCGACCGTCAGGGTCAGAATCACCCCCTTACCTCCTAAGTATCACCAACATTATGGGCAAAAAGCACAGGGTGGAACATAATTTCACTAGCATAACCCAAAGTATGCAAGACAACCTCAAAATCATAAAACACAATTTAGAGGTAGCCAGAACAGGGTCTGAAAATCAAACTACAAGAAATACATTTCCTAGCACCACAAATACACAATGGGGCCTGGCGCCCTACAAACCACCAGGACCCCCTGGTCAACTGGCGAACTCAAAGGGGCTCAAATGCCCTGTTTCCAGAATGTCGGGGCTGCTGCCAATGCAGCGAAAGACCAGCGTGCGTACTTGTGCAAACCTAAACGTTGCAACTGGCACTAAGTGCTGCACAGCTGTGAAGAAATGGTGCAAGGAGTGCATCTCACTCCTAACTCAGACAGAACTACCTCCAAATGCCCTAAGAGTCTAGAGGAGGATAACTTTCGTCAGTTCACCCGTTGGGAGAGGATTTATCTGCTCTTATTGTGCAGCTGTTCCCACCATTATCTCCAGCTTACTTTATATATAGAGCAGCGGACGAGAACAAAAAGAACGTATTCAGTCTTTTAACATTTCTTTTAGTCCTTTATCTTCAATTTCTACTGGTGTTGCATAAAAAGCAACCAGCGTGGTTCGTGCAGTACCGCATATAGTCCAGAAAACTTCTTCAGGGAAGTATAGAAGAATGATGTGACCTTGATGTCTCAGGCAAGAGAAAAATAATTGATGTCTTTAGTCCCTCAAAATAGAAGTCTTTTCCGGTATTGGAAATATAAATGATGTCGAGGCTGAGTACTTTGCTGTATGAATTATTCCTTTTGTGCATTACATTCAGAGGGATATGTCTGCCTCAGTCATGTGATGTAACTCGAGTCTTTGAAGTGCACACAACCCACTGAATAAATGTTCGAAAAACGTGACTCTAAAAGGTAATATTAAGTTTCCAGTCCTGGGCTTTAAATCACCAGCAAGGAGAGACAGGCAGCCTCTGTTTTCAGCGCGTCTCTATGCTGAAAGGAAGAAACTGTTACCCAAGGATCAGGGGGTCTGACAAAGCTAAAATTAAAAGACAGGCAGTCTCATATATATTGTGATAGCACAATCGCGCATATCTCGAAGCGCCGGTGCAGCAAAGTAGGCATCTGCGGCCTGCGCAACTCGTGGCTCCAATATCCAGCACGATATCCCCGCTCGCACCATCAACCCACATTCACGCTGTTCCGTACACCACCTACACTGTCGGCGTGTTCAGGAGCCCCCAGCCCGGAGTCCGTCGCCGTCGTTCCACCGCCATTTTGGGGTCAGGCACCATGGTCCCCGTGTTGTGTTCGCTCAGTTACATAGTAACGTGAATGTTTGTGCATCTGTTTGGCAGCAGGAATCGGTGCTTGGTACGGGTCTGGCGCACGAGCACGGCTGACGGTAGACGGTTGAAATAGATCCCTATCCAGTTCGGCCTCATCAACTGCGGCAACAAGTACCTGACGGCGGAGACCTTCGGCTTCAAGATCAACGCCTCGGCCGCCAGCATGAAGAAGAAGCAGATCTGGACGCTGGAGCAGGGCCCCGAGGACTCGGCCTCCGTCTTCTCTCTCTCTCTCTCTTGCTGGCAAACGCTATTCAGAGAGCGTCCCTCAAGCCAAAAAAACACAGGAATAGCCATTTTACCAGTTTTTGTCTTGCAGCAATCATACGCCGTCCATTTAGGGCGCGGAGTCTGACTGGAGTAGTCTCCAGTAGCGGGTATATACACTGTACAGCCTGGCTGACGTGCCGTGATTAGGGACCTCTAGTGACAACCTCTGGTACCGCACCCTGGTATATTGTAAAAATGCGGCACAAAACACTATAAATATGGGCCAGAATACTGCATACCCCCCAGTGACCACCTACCCATGTATTTTTCCCCTCAGACCGTGGAGGGAGAAATGGATACATTTTATGCCAGAGGCTGGGTGGCAGTCTACATCCCTCCCATCTTTTATTAGTTGACAAACAGTTGTTTACCCAATGTTCACAAGGCGAGCAAATTCTTTCAGCCTCTGATTGGAAGCGGAATTTGGCCTAAGTCCACATTGCTGGCTTCTGGATGTGTTTTCATTGCCACTCCCCAGCCGGGGTGACTGGCTGTTCTCTGTTGATCCTCACTGGGTGTGAGGGCCCTGCCCCTTCCTTGGGGTGAAGGTGCTGCAGGGTATTCTACATCCGCTCTGACATCTTCCTCGAGTCATCTCCTCCAGGGCTCTCTGTTCCGTCCACGTTTTGGAACCACAATAGTTTCTTACAGCTGAGAGACTTCCTCCCGAACCGTGACCATTGTTCCATCAAACTCCACTACCTCCCCCACCTCGGGTTCATATGGGCCCTAAACTTCCAGCCAGGGGGCCGGCCCTTGTACCAATCAGAAGGTCAGGGCTTTGTGCTTGTTGTCTGCTCGCCTTGTCATTACTGGCCTCTTTGTTTTTTTCCTCTTTTTATATGTGCTGCATATAGATATTGGAAAATACCTCTTTGGATTTTTCTGTGTGGGAAGGTGTCCCTTTCTGCACAAAATCAATTCTGCTTACAACTCACACACCCCTGCACCATGACCCAAAGATGCTTGCATGGGCACTAGGCAACCAAAAGTGCACCAGTGCTAGGAAAGGACAGGAATGCTCCGTATATTGGTAAATAAGATACATTGCTGCCCTTTCACGATGTAAGTCACTGCATTGCCTCACCCTGTGATAAAGAAGCGTGTCATGGGTGTTACCGTGGGTGTTCCCTGGTAAAACCATTGGCATTTGACACATTCCCAGATTTATAAGGTTTTGTAAACCTCGGTATGCGTCAAAAGCCTACGCCTCCTCAGGGGAGGCGTAACAGAGACACGAGGAGAAATACATTTATTTAGTCTCATATTTTCTTTTTTCTATGTTTGCTACATTCTGCAGCGCACACAGAAAGAGGAAAATGCCTCTTGTGATTGTTCTTGTGCAGGACGGTGTCCTATCAACGCTCTCCAAACACCCTTTTGGTACAAATGAAATTTAATGCTTGTGAATGATCTGAATAAAGAAAACTTTTGAAATTACAATATAATGGCGTTATTTGTTAATCAATAGTGACCAGCAGAATTACTATATCTCTTCTGCCACTTCTCTTGGTGGGTTGGAAGGTTGTTCCAAGTTTTTTAAGGCAGGGCAGAGATGCGTTTCTGTTTTAGTTTTCACACAGAGAGGTACTTTTACCTCTGGGAGTCTAGTTGTGTTAGCTATTGACTCCTTTGGTACATGTTCCACTTTAGGGGGTGGTATCTCCCCTAACAGTAATGGTATCCTTAGTGCTAGGGTGGGCAGAGATACTTTGACATCCTGCATGCCTGTGTTTTAGGAGTATCCTGAGGCTTCAGGGCTCCTTCCCTTCTTTAATTTGTAATCTATTTTGAGATTAAAGGAAATAATTCCTTGGGTATACCCAGAAGGATGCATGGGTCATAAACTCTACTTCAGCCCAATCGGAGGCCTCTAGGTAATTTCCTAAAAGACAGTCTACAGATAAGCTAGGTGACCCCACCACGTGCTTAAGGCCAGTAACTCCATCCCAACAAAGTTGCACTGCATCTAAGGGAAGAGACTGAGTGGAGTTATTGACTTCAGTAACTTGCTACTTCTGTCCAAAGAGGTGCTGTGCAGGTGACACCAAGGGGCATATTTATACTCTGTTTGCGCCGGATTTGCGTCGTTTTTTTTTACGCAAATCCGACGCAAAGCTAACTCCATATTTATACTTTGGCGTTAGACGCGTCTAGCGCCAAAGTTCTTGGAGTTTGCGTCATTTTTTAGCGTGGACACCTACCTTGCGTTAATTATATGCAAGGTAGGCGTTCCCGTCCAAAAAATGACTCCCAGGCCTGTGCGCCTTATTTAAACTCCCGTGCTCAGGGCAGGCGTTAAGGAACTGTGGGCTCGGAAGGAGCCCAGAGGTGCCCTCCCATGCCCCCAGGGACACCCCCTGTCACCCTTGCCCACCCCAGGAGGATGCCCAAGGATGGAGGGACCCACCCCAGGGACATTAAGGTAAGTGCAGGTAAGTATAATTTTCAGTTATTTTTTTGTGGCATGGGGGGCCGGATTTGTGCCCCCCTACATGCCACTATGCCCAATGACCATGCCCAGGGGACATATGTCCCCTGGACATGGCCATTGGGCAAGGGGCCATGACTCCTGTCTTTGCTAAGACAGGAGTCATGTCAATGGCGTCTGGGCGTCAAAAAAAAATGGCGCAAATTGGGTTGAGGCAAGAATTTTGCCTCAGCCTGACTTGCCCCATTTTTTGACGCCCAAGCTCCATTTTCCCCTACGCCGGCGCTGCCTGGTCTGAGTAATTTTTTTTGATGCACACTACTCCGCAGCGCCGGCTAACGGCGGCTAACGTCATTCAATAAATAAGGCACCCGCATGGCGCTTTGGAATGGCGTTAGCCGGCATTAAAAATTTTGACGCACAACTGCGTTGGCGCAGTTGTGCGTCAAAAAGTATAAATATGGCCCCAAGTTTTCAGTAACTAAAGTGATACTGGCACCTGTGTGCCTATAGGCCTGGGCCTCAACACCATTCATCTGAATGTGCTGCTTGTACTTATTCATATTAAGTGCCACCTGGTGAGACAGAAACTGGCTTGGGGGTTTCTATACCTACCACACTTTCTATCATGGACCCAAATGTGAACCCAACTACACCCTTGCTTTGACTACTGCAAGTAGTCCGACCACTATTACTACTACTAATAGGGGCACTAGAAGTGGAAGTGGATGTAGTAGTGGTGGTAGGCTCAGGGGCTTTACCTGGGCAGGACTTGACTCCTGGCCTATGGCCTTTATTTCTGCACACATAGCACCAAGGCTTTTTAGTGTGTGCAGAAGAAGAAGAGATTTTATTACCACCCCAGAGGGGTTTTGTTTACCTTTACTTTTGTCTTTGTCCCCAACCTTGTCCTGAGGATTACCACCATCTTTCTTCTTTCCTTGTCACCCCCTGTATGAGCTTTTCTGCTCACTCGCTCTTGTTCTGACCAATTTGTCTGCCTTCTTTCCCAATTCTTGGGGAGAGGTCAGATCTGAGTCTACAAGGTATTGGTGCAACAAGTTGGACACACACTTATTCAAAATATGCTCTCTCAACAGAAGATTATATAAGCCCCCATAGTCAGACACTGTCACTGAAATGAGAGGAATAAGTGTTTCTTTGGCCAAATTTTGAGGTTTGCAAAGGATTCTGGGTAACAGAACCTGGTGAGAGCCCCAAAAGTCACCCCATCTTGGATTCCCCCAGGTGTCTAGTTTTTTAAAATGTGCAGGTTTGGTAGGTTTCCCTAGGTGCCGGAGGAGCTAGAGGCCAAAATCTACAGCTAGGCACTTTGCAAAAAACATGTCAGATTTCAATGTAAAAATGTGATGTGTCCATGTTGTGTTGTGCAAGCATTAGGCCTACCCACGCATGTGAGGTACCATTTTTATCGGGGGTTTTGGAGGAACAGGGAGTAGCAAAACAAGAAATGTGGGAATAATGTGATTTATTAGCTAAATTTGAGGTTTGCTGATGATTTTGGGTAAGAAAACACTAGGCGATCCATGCAAGTCACACCGCCCTGGACTCCCTCGGGTGTCTAGTTTTCAGAAATGTTTGGGATTGGTAGGTTTCCCTATATGGCTGCTGAGCCCCGGACCAAAAACGCAGGTGCCCCTCGCTGCAAAAACAGTTAGTTTGGTATTTGATCATTTTGATGCGTCCACATGGTGTTTTGGGGGCATTTCCTTCCGCAGGCACTAGGCCTACCCACACAAGTGTGGGACAATTTTTATCACGTGACTTGGGGGAATCCTGGGTGGAAGGAAATTTGTTGCTCCTCTCAGATTCCAGAATTTTCTGTCACTGAAATGTGAGGGAAAAGTGTTTTTTTAGCCAAATTTTTTAGGTTTGCACAGGATTCTGGGTAACAGAACCTGGTGAGAGCCCCGCAAGTCACCCCATCTTGGATTCCCCTAGGTATCTATTTTTCAAAAATGCACAGGTTTGGTAGGTTTCCTTGGGTCCCGGCTGAGCTAGAGACCAAAATCCACAGGTAGGCACTTTGCAAAAAGCAGCTCTGTTTTCTTTGGAAAAATCTGATGTGTCCACGTTGTGTTTTGGGGCATTTCCTGTCGCAGACACTAGGCCCACCCACACAAGTGAGGTACCATTTTTATCGGGAGACTTGAGGAAAAGCTGGGTGAAAGGAAATGTGTGGCTCCTCTCAGATTCCAGAATTTTCTGTCACCGAAATGTAAGGAAAAAGTGTTTTATTGGCCAAATTGTGAGGTTTGCAAAGGATTCTGGGTAACACAAACAGGTGAGAGCCCCACAAGTCACCTCATTTTGGATTCCCCTAGGTGTCTAGTTTTAAAAAATGCGTAGGTTTGGTAGGTTTCCTTAGGTGCTGGCTGAGCTAGAGGTCAAAATCCACAGCTAGGCACTTTGCAAAAAACAGGTCTGTTTTCTTTGGGAAAATGTGATGTGTCCATGTTGCATTTCCTGTCGTGAGCATTAGGCCTACCCACGCAAGTGAAGTACCATTTTTATTGGAAGACCTGGGGAAACACAGAGTAGCAAAACAAGTGGTATTGCCCCTTGTCTTTCTCTACATGTTTTCCTTCCAAATATAAGACAGTGTGTAAAAAAGATAGCTATTTGAGAAATGCTCTGTAATTCACATGTTAGTATGGGCACCCTGGAATTCAGAGATGTGCAAATAACCACTGCTTCTCAATACCTTATCTTGTGCCCATTTTGGAAATACAAAGGTTTTCTTGATACCTATTTTTCACTCTTTATATTTCAGCAAATTAATTGCTGTATACCCGGTATAGAATGAAAATCCATTGCATGGTGCAGCTCATTTATTGGCTCTGGGTACCTAGGGTTCTTGATGAACCTACAAGTCCCCTCAACCAGAAGAGTGCAGCAGACGTAACAGTATATTGCTTTAAAACATCTGACTTTGCAGGAAAATGTAACAGAGTAAAACGTTGAGAAAAATGGCTGTTTCTTTCACCTCACTTTCAATATTTTTAGGTCAAGCGTTAGCGTTCGGCCTGCTCTATACTAAAGTATACAATAGAGTGAGTTCCAGCGTTTTGATTTGTTAGTTGCAGTGTCCTTCACAAATCCTTGCTTGCTAGTGGTCAGTTCTGCCTTTTTTCACTTAGGGAGCAGCACAAAGGGCCATATTTATACTTTTTGACGCACAACTGCGCCAACGCAGTTGTGCGTCAAAAAATGTAACGCCAGCTAACACCATTCTGAAGCGCCTTGCGGGCGCCGTATTTATTCAATGACGTTAGCCGGCGTTAGCCGGCGCTGCGGAGTGGTGTGCGTCAAAAAAAATGACACACACCAGGCAGCGCCGGCGTAGGGGAAAATGGAGCTTGGGCGTCAAAAAATGGGGCAAGTCAGGCTGAGGCAAAATTATCGCCTCAACCCGATTTGCGCCATTTTATTTCGACGCCCAGACGCCATTAACATGACTCCTGTCTTAGCAAAGACAGGAGTCATGCCCCCTTGCCCAATGGCCATGCCCAGGGGACTTTGTCCCCTGGGCATGGTCATTGGGCATAGTGGCATGTAGGGGGGCCCAAATCAGGCCCCCCTATGCCACAAAAAAAAATATATATACTTACCAGCACTTACCTTAATGTCCCAGGGGTGTGTCCCTCCATCCTTGGGCGTCCTCCTGGGGTGGGCAAGGGTAGCAGGGGGTGTCCCTGGGGGCATGGGAGGGCACCTGTGGGCTCCTTCCGAGCCCACAGGTCCCTTAACGCCTGCCCTGAGCAGGCGTTAAAAAATGACGCTAACACGGGTAGACGTCATTTTTTTGGACCCGCCCACTCCCGTGCGTCAATTTTGCACGGGAGTGTAAATAAGGCGCACAGGCCTGGGAGTCATTTTTTTGACGGGAACGCCTACCTTGCATATCATTAACGCAAGGTAGGTGTCCACGCTAAAAAATGACGCAAACTCCATGAACTTTGGCGCTAGACGCGTCTAACGCCAAAGTATAAATATGGAGTTCGTTTTGCGTCAAATTTGCGTAAAAAAACAACGCAAATCCGGCGCAAACAGAGTATAAATATGGCCCAAAGTACTGTGTAATTACGCTATGTCCTGTTTATCTCTTCTGAAGGGGACTTTTTCTTTCAGTATTGGCCTGTTTGCCTTGCACTGCGGGTGTGTGTTCAGTCCCTCCTGCCCACCAGTTCCCTCTGTAAACATAAACCAACATCAGAGGGGGGCTTTTCCAGGGCCAGCTCACCCTCGTTCTCTTCCTCTTGTTATTTTCAGTCTGTGTGGCAATAAATGTCCAGTCAGTAATTTACAACGCTATGAGCTCTAACTCGAGCAAACACAAGACTATTGCATTCCAAATGCTTGTTTACTTTCTTTCTCGTGCCCCGTCTCTCCACTCTTTGTTTAGCACTGTAACACTCTCGGATTCGACACCCACTTCGTACCATGAAGGAGTGGTTCATTGACAGTGTCTCCTGGTCTACTGTAATTCTATCTGATTGGTGGCGCAATCTGGCCACTGTGTCGTTTAGTAAACGTTTGTGTCTGTTAGTGGGAAGAATAGGTGCATATGCACCTTCACTCTCAGTGATGTACTCTGTTCCTTACCAGCTAGAGGGCTGCTTTGAGCGACTCTCAGTGCCAAGCACAGATAAAGGCCTCCGGGACAAGCCACGCTGCTGACCATGCGCCTGGCACATGTGGAAGTGACACTCCGAGCCCTAACCCACTTGAAAGTGTGTGACTGAGAATACGTGGCCCGATCTCCCACTCTATGATAAAGCGCTTGAGTGCCCTCTGGCTATTTTGCTCTACAGAAAAATGTGAAAATAAACAAACACAATAATAAACTATAAGTCCAAGCTCATCTAACCCTGAAACCCTCACACTGTCTCTGGCGGTTAAAGTTGACGCCTCTGGCCTCTCTCCTCCAGCTCAAATGCTTCAGTTCCTCGCAGCCGCTTTCACTTTCAGCTGCTGGCTTAAGCTGTTCACTGCGCTCTGGCACACGCTAGCATGCCACGGGAGGGGGATATTTCAGACCATTTGTTGCCAAAAGAGCTAGCACTGGAGGTGAGGAAGTAACCACCGGCTTGGCGTACCTAGGTCAGCCAGGCCTTGTCGGTAGCCCTCGGTTTTATATCTGCCCTTCAGCTTGCCCCTATCATAGGATGTTAAATGCATGTAGCGACGATGACTCTTTCTTACAACTTTCTATCGGTTTCTTTTTAAACCCATGCTTATAACTACACAGCTGTATTTAATTCAGTTCTAAATGTTACCGCTCGGCCACGCATCCTGCTGCTCCATTTGTTAGAGCACAGCCAACCTTGCATGTTAGGGCACACCCATGTGGTCTTCATTTCTGAATACTACAGCACAGCCTTCATTGCATAGTACAGCTGTGTGCCGTATACCTAGGGCCACTGGCATTATGCGTCAGGGAAGGGTCAAATTATGCTGCAGGCTTGAGTAAATTATGCGGCAAGAAAAGGCACATTACGCAGCATTATGCAACATTTTTTGATAGTTCTACTTCAATTTTAGGGTTGAGCGCAAAGCGCTCTGTCCCTGCTGTAATCTCTCTATGGGCTTGTAACCATACCCACCGCACACCCATGAGTTTGGTTAGTTTATGGGCTTGCCTTTTAAAATTCGCTTGATTTCATTAGTGAAAGGAATGCATTTGTCATGACTTTTCCAATGTTTGACCCGCCTCGAGCGCATTGGCCAAGTACTGAATACATACAAGGCTCCAAGTTTTACATATGATTTCGGGACTACTTTTTTCTATTTGTTTCCTACACAGTGTGATCTCACTGGGCAGTAGTCAAGCGCTTTGCCTGACATCGACCCTTTTACATGGATAATTGCATTTTTGCTGATAATAGTTTTGATTGTGAACAAACTATTGTTTTACTTTTTATTTTCAATTTATGTGGCAAGAAATGTCCGGTTCGGAATTTACAACACAAATAGCTCTTTTTTCCATGGCGTTATACCCTCTCGGGGCTAACAATATGGATACATAACCATGTTTCGTACAAATGATATTTGTGTTATGGTGCCCACTAAGGGCTGTTTTGAACATTACAGTCTAATGCCAAAAGTTGATTTCCAATAAAGGTTTATATGATAATGAAGATTTTCCTAGTAAATTATGAAGGAAAGTCTTAATTTTATTAAAGACAGGGAGGCGAGTATTATGCTTTAGTCTTTTCTTTATTTTTAACAGCAGCTGCAGTCAAGAACAAAACTACTGATCCCATAAGGCTAACGAAAGTAGCCAATGAGGATCAAAAGGTAGTTCGAAGTAATGCACGTATCACTAACAATCTATACTAATAATACCTATCTTGACTGGGAACAGCCCTCTTTTCTTGTGCGAGATTAAACAGTAACGAACAATGGAATAATGAAACCAAAAATACAAATAGCCAGGCAAAGTGCTAAAAGTTCTTGAAAAAGGAAAATCAGTCTTTGAGCAAACTCCAGAAGGGTGTTTTGATCCAACGGTTGAGAGATCGTGGAGGCAGGTGTGGCAAAGGACGAAGTGTACGAAGAAACGAAGGAAGGATCCTTAAGAAGCCGACTTTGCCTGATGTAGATGCTGAAAGGGAGGGAGACAAAATAACAGTGTTAATCTTTGTATCAGCGGGATAATATTCGCATCCGTGTCTTTAATAAAATGAAGACTTTCCTTCATAATTTACTAGGAAACTCTACATTTTATGTCAAGACCAGAGGCTCCTATTATGCTATTTTAAAGCGTATTAATCAGATTAAAAGAGGCATGTTGAATCGGGTTACAATAGAAAACCTTAAAAACATTGTCATTGGACCAGTCAGCCGACCTGAGAATATCCTCCAAGTGAGAACCAGGCCAAAAAGCTTTGGATGCCATGGCTCCCCTAGCCGAGTGAGCCCTAAAGGCGGAGACATAAATGCCAGCTAAGGACATAACCCAACGGACACAACGTGCTAAGGTTGGAGAGGACACAGGCTTGAAAGGTTTTCGGAAAGAAATCAGGAGCTGGGTAGAGGAGAAATTCCTCAGACCTGCTGTCTGTTGTTAATAGCTTTTTAAGCATTGGCCTACACAAAGCTTGGGGTGATCTGGAAAAAAGGGACAAAAAACTGAAGAAAGATTAGTTTTAGTACGCCTAAACACATTAAACATAACACCAGAGGGAGTAAAATTGCGAGCAGTAACATCTAGAGCTCTAACATCAGATAAACGCTTGAAAGACACTAAACATAACAGCATGGAAACTTTAGCAGAAATCTGTTTTAATGATAATGACGTATTGTCTGGCCACAACACAAACAGGTTTAACACAGCGTTAACATCCCATAACAAACTATATTTATGCTTTGGAGGATTAGAAAATGTTCTCCCTTTTAAAGGCGACAGATCAAAGAGGTGTTCTCCAACAGGTTTTCCCTGGAAAAAAGAATGTGAGCAAGAAATAGCAGTTCTATACAGGTTAATCGTACGGAATGATTTCTCTTTGCAGGCTTCCTCCGCAAGAAAATTAATAATCATTGTTACATTTGCTGTAAAGGGATCAACTTGTTTTCCAACACACACCAGCTATGCCAGAGAGACCAAGATGATCTATATGCTTTCCTTGATCCTGGAGCTCTTGCCAGGACCATGAAGTTTGAAGCTTCTGCCGAAATAGAAGTGCCAGGCTGGGATTCCCTGAAATTTTCCAAGCTGAGAGGGTGAGGACATTCTGAAGTATTCAGTTGTGGCAGAGCCCTTGGGGATTGGTTAAGAGATCTGGGAACGAGGAGATTAAGAACGGAGGTTCTATTGACAGTTCCAGGAGGGAGGGAAACCACACCTGAGAGGACCAGAAGGGGACTATGAGTACTACCGAGGCCTGCTGCCGCCTGACCTGTGCCAGTACTCTGGAAATCAAAATGAAGGGAGGAAAAGCACAATTGAGGGAGGATGACCAGTCTTGAGAGAACGCATCGAATGCGAAGAACTTCGGGAGCTATGTGTTGAGACGTGATGCAAAAAGATCTATGTCAAAGGGGCCCCATTTGTGGAGAATGTTGTTGAAAACCTGCACGGTGAGCATCGAGTCGCTGGAGTACTGGAAATGGCGTGAGTACCAATCGGCTACGAAGTTGAGATTGCCAGGTAAGTACTCCGCTTGGACGGAGATCCTGTTTTGGAGACAGAATTCCCAGAACCCTTTTGCCAATTCTGCGGAAGGTTTGGATTTTGTGCATCCCAAACGGTTGATGTAACGAACTGTGGAGATATTGTCCATTCTGAGAAGAAATGAACAGGAAACTCTGTCTCTTGCGAGGCTTCTCATTGCAAAGGAGCTGGCAAGTATCTCTAAACAGTTTATGTGCAGTTTTGACTCATCTCGCGACCATAAGCCTCCAGTTGAGATTGGACCACAACGGGCCCACCAACCCAGAAGACTTGCATCTGATTCTAACACAAGATCTGGGGCTGATGCGAAGACAGTCCTGTTGTTCCAGGCTTTTAAATGGTCGATCAACCATTACAGTTCTGCTCGAGAGTCCTGGTCTAGAGCTATGGAGTCTGAATAGGCCAGCTCTCTTTGGAGATGATGAATTTTCAGTCTCTGCAATGCTCGGTAGTGAAGAGGACCCGGAAAGATAGCTTTGATTGAAGAAGAGAGGAGACCTACGACTCTTGCAAGGGATCTGAGGGAAAGAGGAGAGTTGCGTGAAATGAGCAGAATTTCTGACTTGATTGATTTGATCTTTGAAGATGGGAGAAGAACAATAGTCGAAACTGAATCTGCCAGGAAACCTAAGAATTCAATCTCTTAGATCGGATCTAAGGAAGATCTTTCGTAGTTTATGATAAAGCCTAGATCTGAAAGAAGTTTACACACCAAGTGCACCTGAGAAAGAAGAGAAGAGCGATTTTGATTCATGATCAGGATATCGTCCAGATAGATGATTAATCTGACGCCTCGAGCCCTGAGAAAGGCTGCTACTGGTTACAGTTGTTTCGTGAAACACCATGGGGTGGAAGACAAACCGAAAGGAAAGGAAGTGAAATGGAATGTCTGAACGGCCCATTGGAATTGAAGAAATGTTTGAGAATCCGGGTGTATCGGTACCGTAAGGTGTGCGTCTTGCAGGTCTAACCTTACCATCCAATCTCTTTGGAGCAAGTTATCCCTGAGATGTAGAATGGTTTCTCCTGTTTTTGTAAAAGGGATTGAATTTCTGAGGAAATTAAGTCTGTCATTTGGAGAGAGAAGTGAGGGGAGGAGGAAAACTTACTTGAAAAGGCTCTGAAAAGAGCTCTATAGCATATCCCTGAACGGTATTTAGGACCCAGGGATATACCGTGAGTTCCTTCCATTTTGACAGGCACATTGAAATATGACCCCCTAGAATAGGTGAAATAATCTGATGATTTACCGGCTTGCGTAGAGAATCTGGAATTACAGTTCCCCTTGTTCCTGAATCCCCTGCTCCTTTGGGGGTACAATTGCAGTTTGTAATTGTGTTGAGGTGTTACCATAGTAGCCGCGGGAACCTTGTTTGGAATAGGAGCGGCCGGCAAAGCGGTTCCTGTCTCTGCCGGCCCTGGCAAAAACACGTGCCGAAAACATCTTTTTAAAAGATTGCTGCGCTTTGTCAAGGGATGAAAAAGTTGCCACATACTTGCTCAACTCCTTGATAAAGGAGTCGCCAAAAAGCAGACCCTCTGCTTTGACACCGGGATCTGTGCCTGCCAGGTTGACCAGCTTGGGGTCTAGTTTCAGGAGGAGACCCTTCCTACGCTCGTGCGTGATGGAGGAGTTTGCATTTCCTAATAAACAAATGGCCCGTTGGGTCCACAAGGAGAGCTTAGCTCGGTCCACTGAAGCTCGTTCCAATCCAGCAGTTTCTGCTAAATCAAAAATGCGGGTTAGGGGTCCTACTATGTCCAACAGCTTATCTTGGCAAGAAGACCAAGCTTTGTCAACACCCTTCCGCAGATCCTTGCCATATTTGGTGAAGAAGGTAATTAGGGAAGTGTCAATAGACGGAGTTGCCGTGATTTTGGAGGAAAGGGAGGGAGGGGGACATTCAGATTTGAGTTTCGCTCACACCTGTTTAAGTAAGGGGGGGCGCAACCTGGCTGTGACATATTCCGCTACGTGGTCCGTAAGGAACCACTCAGTCGAATTTGAATGCTGGATGTTAGCCGGATCGAACATAGGCACTCCTTCAGCGTCCAGTATTGTGCAAGAATTCTTAAAGTCTTGAGACCCAATTTTAACTTTTTTGAGAGGAGGAGGGGAGATAATATCTCCAACATCCTTGTCGGAAATATCCGAGTCCGAGTTAGGGTCTTGCACCTTGTCATCCGTGTCCATAATTTTTGATATAGATATAGGTGAATAGATATGTTTAGATTTTACCATGCATTTTTTTGAAGGTCTAGCCGTTAACCCCTCCTTAAAAGGAGGCCTTTGAGGAACCACGTCCTCCACCACATGTGAACTTTTGTCACTCACTAATAGCGTCGCTTTAGTATTTTTGATGGATTCTGATGCTTTCTGCCTTCCCCCGCAGATTGGGCCTGCATGCTTTTTGACACTAGATTGACGACAGAATTTTCCAAGTTCTTTGATCATTTCTGCCAGGAAACTGCCATGGCTTGTTCCACAGAAGACTGTATAAAGTCATTAAGGTTGTCTTTGAGGACGTCTTCCTCCTCCTCCTGTGTCAAAAGTGGGTGTGCAGAGCTGTCCATGGTGCCAGCAGTCGAATAGTAAATGAAAACTGCAAAACTGAGAGAGGAAAGGGTTAAAAAATCTCACTGAAGTGAGAATAAGGATATGGCCCGGCTCTGGGCAGAGTGAAAGGGAATAGGAAGAGAAACCGGAACCTCCACAGAAACGCGGAGTCCGGCACTGGCAGAAGGCAGGGGAGACCGCTTGAAGCGGTAAGTAATAAAATCAAATGAAGCGTGTCTCAAAACACACTGAGAAAATCTATTTGTTGGCGCTGTAACGAAGCGTGTCGCACGGCACCTCAAACAGCTGAGCGAGCGGCAGAAAATGCTGGTAACACTCAGAGGAGACGCGTGTGAGAAGTGTTCTTGCTCTGCACTGAAAATTCTCCTCAGCGGGCGGCCGAAGGAAAACGACGTGCACTGAGGAGAACAGCGTATAAACAACAGAAATGAGCGCTGCGCGCCGCAACCAGAACAAATGGAATGCAGGTACAAGCCGACTGATAGATAAACAACGAAGAGCTAGGAAATGCTAAATAAGAGCAAATATCACAACCAATGATATGTATATAAACACATTCAAATGCTATAACGTTGTAATTAATAAGTGAACCTAAGAGGAAATAGTACTTATCTTGACTGCGAGCAGCAAGATCATCCAACTTGCTGAACGGGCTAAACGGTCAAATACTCCCATGCCCACGGATATTGTGGCGGGGTGGGCCCAAAGGGAGTCTGCTTGCTAGGGAACACAAATTGTGCTCTCTCGGCAGAGAGGAGACAATCCTTGCTTATTAAAATAGACCCTAAGTTAGGAGAACTCTCCAACTCAGAGGCGGGGGCGGTGGCCCAGGGGAACTTGTTTGGAGATCCTTTCTTAAAGGAATTGAGCAAGTTTGTGGTGACCTTTTCTGCGCTCGATAAGGCGCAGAGATCCATCAAGAAAATCTTCCCAGGAAAGGTTTTCGGCGAGGCCGGACGAGGCAGGGGCCGCTCCTCTGGCCGCGCGTTCCAGCAGGGCCCCTCTCCCTACCCACCGCGAAACAACGGATGGAGGGATGGCCGACAAGGTACCTTCTTCCCCAACCGGGGTAGAGGGAAGTCCGAGAGGACCGCCCGTGGTGGAGCTAACGCCCCCGGAGGCGTTAACGGTGAGTGTCCCCCTTTTTTCCCCTTGCGTTCTAGGAGGGAGGTTGCGGTTCTTCGCCCACAAGTGGGCCACCATAACGTCAGACGCTTGGGTGTTGCAGATGATCACGGGGTTCCACATAGAATTTTTGGGGACTCCAGTTCAGCACTCTCCTCCACGGTCCTTGGTCTTCTCCGATGCGGACACGGCACTGATAGATGCAGAGGTTCAAGGGCTTCTTCAGAAGGAAGCTATCCACCCATCGACGATCCACCCCAGGGGTTTCGTGAGCAATCTGTTCCTTGTAGAAAAGAAGGACAAGGGTTTTCGACCAGTTATCAATCTCAAGTCCTTCAACAAGTGGGTAGTATATCGCCACTTCAAAATGGAGGGCATTCACATGCTCAGAGATCTCCTACTTCTCGGGGATTGGATGGTGCGGTTTGATCTCAAGGATGCTTATCTTACGGTCCCCATCTTTCACCCTCATCGTCGGTTTCTGCAGTTCATTTGGAGGGGACAGGTATTAGAATTTTCATCCCTACCGTTCTGCCTGTCCTCGACCCCGTGGTGCTTCACGAAGCTACTCAAACCAGTAGTGGAGTACCTGCGGGCTCGGGGAATTCGCTTGATTATTTATCTCGACGACATCCTCCTGATGGACCAGTCGCACTTGCAGCTCATATCCAACGTGAACATAACTCTTCAACTTCTACAAGATCTGGGGTTCGTGATCAACTCACAAAAATCGGAACTGCTTCCCTCGCAGTCCATGACCTTTCTGGGGTTTCTCATCGATTCCCAGGCAGCCTGCCTCAGTCTTCCGGGCCCGAAGATCAAGAAGATCAAGAAGGAACTGTCCAAGGTCTTGAGACGGGACCGAATCTCCCTGAGGCAGTTGGCCAGAGTGGTGGGACTCCTCTCTTCCTCGATTCAGGCCATCTTCCTGGGACCACTCTATTACAGGGCCCTTCATCGCCTCCGTACTCGGAGCTGATAGCTTTGTCCCAGGAGGCGCGGACGGAGATCCAGTGGTAGCTGGATCACATGGAGGCGTGGAACGGCAGGGCGATTTTCGGGGCGGCACCTGATCTGATCATAGAGTCGGACGCCAGTCGGTTTGGCTGGGGAGCTCGTTGTGGGGACATCTCCTTTGGGGGCCGCTGGACCCAGCGGGAACTCAAACTCCACATCAACTGCCTGGAACTCCAGGCGGGTTCGTTCGCGATCAGATCCCTGACGCGGGACAAGGTCTCTTGCTGCGTCCTTCTAAGCATGGACAATGTCTCGGCGGTACAGTATATCAACCGCCTGGGGGGGACCCGCTCGAAGGCCCTAGCGGAGCTGGCAAAGGACTTTTGGCACTTTTGCCTGCAACGTTAAATCTCGGTCACAGTGGAGTATCTTCCGGGATCCCAGAACGCCCTGGCGGTCTGGAACTCCAGGCATCTGGAGGATCCCAGCGATTGGCGCCTGGACAGAGCAGTGTTCCTGGCTCTGTTGGATCAGTGGGGTCCTTGTACGGTGGATCTCTTTGCGTCCAGGTGGAACACTCATCTTCCTCGCTACTTCAGCTGGCGCCCGGATCCCGGCGCGATGGCCGTCGATGCTTTTCCTTCAAGACTGGGGTCGGGATCAGAATTACGCGTTTCCCCCCTTCCTTCTGATCCCGAGAGTAACGGCTCAGATTCGTCACCAGGGGGCGACAGTGCTTCTAATCACACCGCTCTGGCGGTCTAAAGTTTGGTTCCCAGCGCTTCTGGAGCTCTCTTGCGACCTTCCTATTCTTCTTCCGGTTCGTCTGAACATACTGTCGAATCCAGAGGGGCAATTCCACCCGCTAGCCCTTCAGGGCCATCTCTCTCTGGTGGCCTGGAGGATTTCCGGGAGCGCTTGGCAGACCACAGACTTTCACAGGAGGCTGAGGATTTCATCAGACAGGCATGGGCCCCTAGTACTTGCAAGAGGTACAGATCAGCGTGGAACGGCTGGGCTCGTTGGTGTATGGCAAGGCACTTCGATCCCTTGGGGGCCCAGATTACCGATATCTTGAACTTTCTGGCCGGCCTAGCGGCTTCTGGCCAATCCTATTGCTCAGTTAACTCTTTTTGATCCGCGATTTCGGCCTCCCCTGTGGGATGTTGACCAAGTTTTGCACTTCTTGATCTCATGGCCGGATAATCAGTACCTTTCACGTAAACAGTTATCGGCTAAACCGGCAATCTTGCTTTGCCTCATTTCGTGCAAACGAGTTTCCGATGTCCGGGCTCTGGATGTATTTGCTAGAGTTTTTTCGCCGGAGGGAGTCACTTTCACGATTTCTCGACGTACAAAGTGTAGTACCAGGTCAGTAACCTATCCTGCTTTTGAACATACACCCAAGCTATGCGTGGTCAGATGTTTAAAGAGATACGAAGAGGTGACGGTGGAACTCCGGCCGCCGGGGGAGAGGCAATTGCTCATTTCGATCAAGAAACATTTCAGAGCGGTCTCCTCCCCTTCCATTGCCTGGTGGGTCAGGTGGATCCTATCGGAATCGGGCATTAATGTCCAGCTGTTCGGGGCTCACTCCACCCGAGGTGCCATGGCTTCTAAAGCAATCCAAGTAGGTGGTAAACTGGAAGATATTATGAAGGCGGCCGACTGGTCTTCCGAGTCGACTTTTAAAAAGTTCTACTTTAAACCAATCCACGAAGCCGCTTCATTAGTGGTGAGTAAGCTTTGAACATGCATAATCCTCGCCTCCGGTCCTGACATAGAATGAGAAATTTCCTAGCTATTGTGAAGGAAAGTTTCAATTCTATTAAGGACACGGAGGCGAGGATTATCCCACCTGCCCATGGCGCCCACCCGGAATGAATTCATCCATTTGAGAGGTGGTATATTCAGTTTCCTTTACCTGAAATTATGATTGGGGCATGCCATGTGTTTTTACCTATGTTTGATACTGCAAGCATTGTTTGCTATGTTGTTGGGAAGACTAGGAATTCCGTTTTGTTTGATTTATTGACTATTCTTTCGGATAGAATTGCTTATCTATTGTTCACATTTGTTCTTAGGAGTGAATCTTGCGACTACCTCGCGACAACTCAGTTCAGTTCGCAGTGACTACCTAGCGACGACTCAGTTCAGTTCGCAGTGAAAACGAGGAAGACGTCATTGCCTGGGGATATTTATACATACAGTCGGGATGGCAGTGTGATTGGACATTGGTTGCCATGGGAATGGGTCTCATGGGCATTGTAGTTTTCAAAGATTGTGCATAATCCTCGCCTCTGTGCCCTTAATAGAATTGAAACTTTCCTTCACAATAGCTAGAAAATTTCTCATTATATGACAGAAATTCCTATTGAAGAAGACCTTCAAAAAATTCCAGACTCTTCTTTAGCCACCACACAAAGTGCGACTAAGTCTAAGAATCGGAAAGAAATTCAGATTTTCCTAGCTTTAGTGAAGGAAAGTCTAGATTTTATTAAAGATACGGAGGCGAGTATTATCCCACCGCTTCTATTAACCCACCCTTTTCTTTTTCAGTGCCGGCTTCTCCTGCACCGCTCGCTTCGTCCTGAAGATGCCGGTCCTGGGTGTAAGACCCTTCCTCAGGAAGATCTTTCTTCTGGCATTTCCCACGTTCATCTGTTAACGTTATCCAGAGGTTGTGATATCCATCGAGAATCGTCTCTTCTATCTTCTCTGGACTTTGCTAAAGACTTTTTCACGTTATTAATGGCCTTTTCCATTATTTTGGTTATTATTCCTTTATTCCGTCCGCTTTGACCTGCTCCTGCAAGAAAAGAGGACTTGTTGTTCGCAGTTAAGATAGTTATTGGGAATGGGTGTTTATTATTGGTTGTTCGTTTGTGACATCATCAATGATTCCTTTTCTCCATGTTTCATGGGATATGTAGTTTTTGTTTGATGTTATCTTGGCTGCTGTTCGAATAAAGCAAGAAAGGAAAGCATAATACTCGCCTCCGTATCTTTAATAAAATCTAGACTTTCCTTCACTAAAGCTAGGAAAATCTGAATTTTATTACAAGAACGGAGGCTCCTATTATGTTTGTTTAAAGCATATTAACAACTGAATCAGCCACAGAAGAAATAGGCTTGCAATAAAAAGTCCTAAAAGTGGTAACATTAGACCAATCTGCTGATCTAAGAATGTCCTCCAAGCGAGCTCCAGCCCCAAGAGCCTTAGAAGCCATAGCACCTCTGGTAGAATGTGCTCCAAAAGAATTAGTATCGATACCCGCAAGGGTCATAATCCATTTAACCCAACGAGCTAGGGTAGGGGAGGAGACGGGTTTGTGAGGTTTAGAAAAATAAATCAATAACTGGGAGAGGAGGACGTTCTTAAATCTGCAGTTCTAGCAATATAAACTTTTAAACATTTACCAACACAGAGTTTAGGATGCAAAGGAAAATACGGGTAATGAATTATAGAAATGTTAGTCTTAGTTCTCCTATGAACCCTAAAAGACACATTAGAAGGAGAGAACTGGACGGAAGATACGTCCAGAGCTCTAACATCGGAAACACGCTTCAAAGAAACTAAGCATAACAACATAGTTAACTTCGCAGAAAGATACTTCAAAGAAAGTAATTCATTATCGAGCCAAGTGTTGAACAGATTCAAAACCAAATTGACATCCCATAAATGCATGTATTTAGGAGCAGGGGGATTAGAAAATCTTACTCCCTTTAAAAGACGGCATACCAAAGGATGTTCTCCAACCGGCTTTCCATCGATTCAAACATGTTCGGCAGAAATGGCTGATCTATAAGTATTCACCGTTCTATAAGCCTTCCCTTGGGAGGCAAGAGACGCTAAAAAATTAACGATTAAAATCACATCGGCTGAAACGGGATTTGAGTTCCTGTCCAAACACCAGCCACACCAGACCATCCAAGCAGACCTGTAGGCCTTGGATGTTCCTGGGGCCCAAGAGTGGCAGATATATTGGGCAGCTTCCTCCGAAATTCCTGGGGTTCTCCAGGCTGACCCGAAATCTTCCATGCTACGAGAGTTAAGGTGTGGTTGAGAACCATCTTGTGAGGACGACCTTCTGGATTGAGAAGGAGCTCTGGAAAAGAAGGAATCAGAACCGGAAAGTCTATTGACAATTCCAGAACTGAAGGGAACCAAGGCTGAGTTTGCCAAAAGGGGGTCACCAATACCAGGGAAGCACACTGACGACGAACCTGGGCCAGAACTCTGGCAATCATCATAAACGGAGGGAAGGCATAATTGAGATGGGGAGACCAATCCTGGAGAAAAGCATCCGTACCGAGAGCTTGAGGGTCCGGTGTCCAGCTGTAAAACGTTGGGAGGTGAGAATTTAATCGTGAAGCGAACAGGTCTATCAACATGACGCCGAATTTCGAAGAAAGTTTGTTGAATACTGAAGGATGAAGCCGCCAATCGCTGGAATCTTTTAGGTAGCGTGAGCACCAATCTGCTATTGTATTAATTTTCCCTGGAAGGTATAGTGCCGTAACCGACAACTTTCGGAGAAGGCAGAACTCCCAAAAGCTTTTGGCTAGGTCGGCAAGGGGCTTGGATCTTGTTCCCCCCAGATGATTGATATACTTTACGGCGGAAATGTTGTCCATCTTTAGGAGAATAGAGCAACTTACCTTGTCCTTCGCGAAGGTCTTCAGAGCAAAGGAGCCTGCAAGCATCTCTAAACAATTGATGTGCAAGGCAGACTCCCTCTCTGACCATACGCCCCCAGTCGAGACGTTGCCACATCTTGCGCCCCAACCTGTCCGACTTGCATCGGATTCTAATACTAGATCTGGGGCCGAAGAGAAAATAGCTCTTTCGTTCCAGGCTTCCAAATGATCGAGCCACCATTGTATCTCTGCGTGAGAATCTTGATCCAACTGAACCACGTCCGAATACTGAAAACCCCTGTGGAGGTGGCGAATTTTTAGCCTTTGAAGAGCTCTGTAATGTAACGGGCCTGGGAATATGGCTTGAATGGATGAGGCCAAAAGGCCTACAATTCTTGCTAGAGAACGCAGAGAAAGGTAGGAAAGACTGAGGATCTGCCGTAACTCGTGTTTTATACGACATACCTTCTGATGGGGGAGGGACAGGGATGTGGTTTTGGAATCTATGAGGAACCCCAGAAATTCCACTTGAGTCGAGGGACACAGGGAAGATTTTTCCATGTTTACCAGAAAGCCAAGGGACTGCAACAGATGAAGGGAAATGTGCAAATGTTGCAACAGGGTATCCTTGTTCTGAGCCATTATGAGAAAATCGTCTAGATAGACGATCAGTCTTATTCCCTGAGCTCTTAAAGAAGCTACCACTGGCTTCATCACCTTTGTGAAGCACCATGGAGCTGAAGCGAGTCCAAAAGGAAGGGCTTTGAACTGGAAAATCGAGCCTTCCCATTGAAACTGTAGGAATTTCCTGTAAAAGGGATGGATAGGAATCGCAAAATAAGCGTCCTGAAGATCCAGTCGAACAAACCAATCGCCCTCCAACAGAATGTCCCTGAGATGCAGGATCGTTTCCATTTTTAAATGGTTGTAAACAACATAATTGTTGAACAGTTTTAGGTTTATTACAGGGCGAAATTTTTTGTTCTTCTTCTGGACCAAAAATATGGTGCTGAGAAAACCCGAAGGATGAAAGCATGTTTGTTCTATCACATTTTTTGTAATTAATGATAATATCTCCGGTTTTATCAAACAAGATTGTTCTTGGGAAAACCTTAGAGGAGGAGGAGGGGAAGTTTGACTGGGAACCTGATAGAGATCTATGCAATACCCCTGAATGGTTTGAAGAACCCAAGGATCTGCGGTAATTCGGTACCAATTTGAAAGAAAATGGGCTAATCGACCACCCACGGGAAGAGGGCCAAAACTTAAATCTCTTACCTGAGACCTGTCCTCCTCTTTGACGGTAGCCTCTGCTCCTGAAACCCCTCCCTCTTTGGGGATAGAACTGGGGTCTGAACTCAGGGGAATAGAAGGAAGAGCCTCGGAAACTGCCACTACGGGAGGCGAAGCGGCCGGTAAAGCGGCTCCTTCCTTTACCGGCCCTGCCAAAAACCCTGGAGCTGAAGATCTTCTTCATCGAGACTTGAGCTTTGTCCAATGTTTGAAAGGTAGAAACATATCTACTGAGCTCCTTAATAAATGAGTCTCCAAAAAGAAGGCCATTAGCCTGCTGCCCCTCTTCTCTGGTTGCAAAACTGCCCAATTTTAGTTCTATTTTGAGTAAAAGACTCTTACGTCTCTCCTGAGAGATAGCCATGTTTGCGTTTCCCAATAAACAAATTGCCCGCTGGGCCCAATTGGACAGAGCTTTGAGATCAATCTGTGAACCCTCCAACCCGGCATCCTCAGCTAAATCAAGAATCCTACTCAGGGGACCAACCAAATCCAACAGTCTGTCCTGACACATGGACCACGCACGGTCGACCCCTTTCTTTGGATCCTTACCAAACTTAGAGGAAAATAACACCATGTTAGGATCTATTACAGGTGTAGAAGTAATGCTGAACGGAAGGGAGGGACGAGGACATTCAGAGCGCAATTTATTTCTTGTGGCTTTGTCCAAAGAGTGTCTTAAATGACACAAAACATATTCCGCCACGTGATCAGACGGGAACCATTCCGTGGAATTTGGGTGGTGGATTAATGTCGGATCAAACATTGGTTCCCCCAAAGCGTCAAGTACAGTAAAATCATTAATCTGTGAAGGACTTGAATCAGAAAGAGAAATTTTTTGCCTCTTCTCCAAAGGCCCTTGCCAGAGGTCATCAGAACCCTGTATACCATCATCCTCCCCATCATCATATTCCATGTCGTCATCAGTATCCCTCAACTGAATTATATTCAGAGGAGAGGGACCCTTTTCCACCGTTTTAGACTCCTTACGGGGGGAAGGACCAGCAATCTGGGGAGATTCGTCAGCACTTAACTTTGCTTGAAATTTTGAAAAATTGCGCTTTTTACCTTTAACAGGTTCCGAAGAATTGGAACTCTGAGAGGACAATTTTTTAAAAGATAACTCCAATTTCTTAGACATTTGTAACATAGAAGTAGATACAGCCTGTTGAACTGTATTTTGAATAAAAGAGTTCAAATCAGCACGTAAATTGTCCATTTCAACCTCACTGGTACTATCATCTACTTTTTTAGACATCATTGAATAGGAAAAAAATAAAAATAAACTGAGGATACCAGGCAGAAAAAGCTCACAAATTTAAAGAATGAAAGGAATTAAAAGAATTAAAACAATGAAAAATGTATGACCAAAACCAAATCAGCGAAGAAAGGGTTAAATATTTAGTGGGCGTGAGGTAAATTGGGGGTGTGTAGAAAAAGACACTCCCCAACCAGCAAAAAAGGAGCTAGGGGCGTGGCAGGCGTAACTTCCCCGAGTCGGTAGAGGAAGGAGAAAGCCTCTTCCGACGTGCTCTCAGCAACCGGCTGAAGAGCAACGCGACAACAGGAAAAGAAAGCTGAGCCTCTCCGAGATAAGCGCGAAATGAAACGCTTACCTCAGGAGAGCGCAGAGGGAGAGCCTAACGTTCTGAAGAACGTTCGGCTCAGCCCGCGAAGCGCGAGCTCTTGAAGACTAATAAATAAATAATCGCACGCGTTTACACGCGGAAATAAGGAAACACAAGAAATACCGATAAAGAGAAAAACAATGTTAAAATACCAGTAATATAAACAGAAAAAGAATGTTAAAATACCAGTAATATAAACAGACACTGACAGAAATATGAAAGATGAGGTAATAGAATGTTGTTCGCAGTTAAGATAGTTATTGGGAATGGGTGTTTATTATTGGTTGTTTGTTTGTGACATCATCAATGATTCCTTTTCTCCATGTTTCATGGGATATGCAGTTTTTGTTTGATGTTATCTTGGCTGCTGCTCAAATAAAGCAAGAAAGAAAAAAAAATAAGAGCCTCCATTCTTGTAATAAAATTTGACTATTACGTGAAGATAAACTACTGATTGTCAGTCCTATGTTTTACACTTCTGTGAATGTTAGTGCGAGAATTAACCGGTGAGTACACCAAAAGCTGGAGAGATAAGTTTGTATTTGTTTTGCAGAGAATAGTTAGATTCGGGTCTACTTAACGAGAAATTTTTAATGTTGTTATTTCGTTAAGGGAGGGGCGTGAATATATTTACAAAGCATCCTAGGTAGGAGGGTGTCCGTTCAGAATCTGTTGCCTTGATTGCTGGCAAACGCTATTTAAAGACCGTCCCTCAAGCCAAAAAAACACAGGCATAGCCATTTTACCAGTTTTTGTCTTGCAGCATCATACGCCGTCCACTTAGGGCGCGGAGTCTGACTGGAGTAGTCTCCAGTAGCGGGTATATACACTGTACAGCCTGGCTGCCGTGCCGTGATTAGGGACCTCTAGTGACAACCTCTGGTACTGCACCCTGGTGTAAAAATGCGGCACAAAACACTATAAATATGGGCCAGAATACTGCATACCCCGAGTGACCACCTACCCATGTATTTTTCCCCTCAGACCGTGCCTGGTCTTTGGAGGGAGAAATGGATACATTTTATGCCAGAGGCTGGGTGGCAGTCTACATCCCTCCCATCTTTTATTAGTTGACAAACAGTTTTTTACCCAATGTGCACAAGGCAAACAAATTCTTTCAGCCTCTGACTGGAAGCGGAATTTGGCCTAAGTCCACACTGCTGGCTTCTGGATGTGTTTTCATTGCCGCTCCCCAGCCGGGGTGGCTGGCTGTTCTCTGTTGATCCTCACTGGGTGTGAGGGCCCTGCCCCTTCCTTGGGGTGAAGGTGCTGCAGGGTATTCTACATCAGCTCTGACATCTTCCTCCAGTCATCTCCTCCAGGGCTCTCTGTTCCGTTCAGGTTTTGGAACCACAATAGTTTCTTACAGCTGAGAGACTTCCTCATAAACCGTGACCATTGTTCCATCCACTACCTCCCCCACCTCGGGTTCATATGGGCCCTAAACTTCCAGCCAGGATGTGGCCCTCGTCCCAATCAGAAGGTCAGGGCTTTGTGCTTGTTGTTGTCTGCTCGCCTTGTCATTACTGGCCTCTTTGTTTTTTTCCTATTTTTATATGTGCTGCATATAGATATTGGAAAATACCTCTTTGGATTTTTCTGTGTGGGAAGGTGTCCCTTTCTGCACAAAATCAATTCTGCTTACAACTCACGCACCCCTGCACCATGACCCAAAGATGCTTGCATGGGCACTAGGCAACCAAAAGTGCACCAGTGCTAGGAAAGCCATATATTGGTAAATAAGATGCATTGCTGCCCTTTCACGCAGTAAGTCACTGCGTTGCCTCACCCTGCGATAAAGAAGCGTGTCATGGGTGTTACCGTGGGTGTTCCCTGGTAAAACGATTGGCATTTGACACACTCCCAGATTTATAAGGTTTTGTAAACCTTGGTATGCGTCAAAAGCCTACGCCTCCTCCGGGGAGGCGTAACGGAGACAAAAGGAGAAATACATTTATTTTGCCTAATTTTTTCTTTTTTCTATGTTTGCTGCATTCTGCAGCGCACATAGAAAGAGGAACATGCCTCTTGTGATTGTTCTTGTGCAGGACGGTGTCCTATCAACGCTCTCCCAACAACCTTTTGGTACAAATGAAATTGAATGCCTGTGAATGATCTGATTTAAAGAAAACTTTTGAAATTACAATATAATGGCTTTATTTGTTAATCATTAGTAACCAGCAGAATTACTATATCTCTTCTGCCACTTCTCTTGGTGGGCTGGAAGGTTGTTGCAAGTTTTTTAAGGCAGGGCAGAGATGCTTTTCTGTTTTAGTTTTCCCACAGAGAGGTACTTTTACCTCTGGGAGTCCAGTGGTGTTAGCTATTGACTCCTTTGGTACAGGTTCCACTTTAGGGGTGCTATCCCCCTCACAGGAATGATATCCTTAGTGCTAGGGTGGGCAGAGATATTTTGACATCCTGCATGCCTGTGTTTTAGGAGTATCCTGAGGCTTCAGGGCTTCTTCCCTTCTTTAATTTGTAATCTATTTTGAGATTAAATGAAATAATTCCTTGGGTATTCCCAGAAGGATGCATGGGTCATAAACTCTAATTCAGCCCAATCTGAGGCCTCTAGATCATTTCCTAAAAGACAGTCTACAGATAAGCTAGGTGACCCCACCTCCTGCTTAGGGCCAGTAACTCCATCCCAACAAAGTTGCACTACAGCTAAGGGGAGAGACTGAGTGGAGTTATTGACTTCAGTAACTTGGTACTTCTGTCCAAAGAGGTGCTGTGCAGATGACACCAAGTTTTCAGGCCTGGGCCTCAACACCATTCATCTGAATGTGCTGCTTGTACTTATTCATATGAAGGGGACAAGCAGGTATGGTGGCAAGGCCAGTGCCACCTGGTGAGACAGAAACTGTCTTGGGGGTTTCTATACCTACCACACTTTCTATTATGGACCCAAATGTGAACCCAACTACACCCTTGCTTTGACTACTGCCAGTAGTCCGACCACTATTACTACTACTAATAGGGGCACTAGAAGTGGAAGTGGATGTAGTAGTGGTGGTAGGTTCAGGGGCTTTACCTGGGCAGGACTTGACCCCTGGCCTATGGCCTTTATTTCTGCACACATAGCACCAAGGCTTTTTAGTGTGTGCAGAAGAAGAAGAGATTTTATTACCACCCCAGAGGGGTTTTGTTTACCTTTACTTTTGTCTTTGTCCCCAACCTTGTCCTGAGGCTTACCACCATCTTTCTTCTTTCCTTGTCACCCCCTGTATGAGCTTTTCTGCTCTCTCGCTCTTGTTCTGACCAATTTGTCTGCCTTCTTTCCCAATTCTTGGGGAGAGGTCAGATCTGAGGCTACCAAGTATTGGTGTAACAAGTCGGACACACACTTATTCAAAATATGCTCTCTCAACAGAAGATTATATAAGTCCCCATAGCCAGACACTGTCACTGAAATGAGAGGAATAAGTGTTTCTTTTGTCACATTTTGAGGTTTGCAAAGGATTCTGGGTAACAGAACCTGGTGAGAGTCCCACAAGTCACCCCATCTTGGATTCCCCTAGGTGTCTAGGCCCGTATTTATACTTTTTTTAGCGCCGCATTTGCGCCGCTTTTTGACGCAAAACGGCGCAAACCTACAAAATACAATGGTATTTTGCAAGTTTGCGCCGTTTTTGAGTAAAAAAACGACGCAAATGTGGCGCAAAAAAAGTATAAATACGGGCCCTAGTTTTTAAAAATGTGCAGGTTTGGTAGGTTTCCCTAGGTGCCGGGTGAGCTAGAGGCCACAATCTACAGCCAGACACTTTGCAAAAAACATGTCAGATTTCAATGTAAAAATGTGATGTGTCCATGTTGTGTTTGTTGTCGCAAGCATTAGACCTACCCACGCATGTGAGGTACCATTTTTATCGGGGTATTTGGAGGAACAGGGAGTAGCAAAACAAGAAATGTGGGAATAATGTGATTTATTAGCTAAATTTGAAGTTTGCTGAGAATTCTGGGTAAGAAAACACTGGGCGATCCATGCAAGTCACACCACCCTGGACTCCCTTGGGTGTCTAGTTTTCAGAAATGTTTGGGTATGGTAGGTTTCCCTATATGGCTGCTGAGCCTACCAACAGTTAGTTTTTTATTTGATAATTTTTATCTGTCCACATGGTGTTTTGGGGGCATTTCCTTCCGCAGGCACTAGACCTATCCACACAAGTGAGGTACCATTTCTATCAGGTGACTTGGGGGAATGCTGGGTGGAAGGAAATTTGTGGCTCCTCTCATATTCCAGAATTTTCTATCACCGAAATGTGAGGGAAAAGTGATTTTTTAGCCAAATTGTTTAGGATTGCACAGGATTCTGGGCAACAGAACCTGGTGAGAGCCCCTCAAGTCACCCCATCTTGGATTCCCCTAGGTGTCTAATTTTCAAAAATGCACATGTTTGGTAGGTTTCCTTGGGTCCCGGCTGAGCTAGAGACCAAAATCCACAGTTAGGCACTTTGCAAAAAACAGCTGTTTTCTTTGGGAAAATGTGTTGTGTTTTGAGGCATTTCCTGTCGCGGACACTAGGCCTACCCACACAAGTGAGGTACCATATTTATCGGGAGACTTGGGGAAAAGCTGGGTGAAAGGAAATGTGTGGCTCCTCTCAGATTCCAGAATTTTCTGTCACCGAAATGTGAGGAAAAAGTGTTTTATTGGCCAAATTGTGAGGTTTGCAAAGGATTCTGGGTAACAGAACCAGGTGAGAGCCCCACAAGTCACCTCATTTTGGATTCCCCTAGGTGTCTAGTTTTCAAAACTGGTTTGATAGGTTTCCTTAGGTGCTGGCTGAGCTAGAGGTCAAAATCCACAGCTAAGCACTTTGCAAAAAACAGATAGGTTTTCTTTGGGAAAATGTGATGTGTCCATGTTGCATTTCCTGTCGTGAGCATTAGGCCTACCCACGCAAGTGAGGTACCATTTTTATTGGAAGACCTGGGGGAACACAGGGGCATATTTATACTCCGTTTGCGCCGGAATTGCGTCGTTTTTTTTGACGCAATTTCAACGCAAAACTAACTCCATATTTATACTTTGGCGTTAGACGCGTCTAGCGCCAAAGTCCATGGAGTTTGCGTCATTTTTTAGCGTGGACACCTACTTTGCGTTAATGAGATGCAAGGTAGGCGTTCATGTCTAAAAAATCGACTCCGAGGCATGTGCGTCGGATTTATACTCCCGGGCAAAATTCACGCCCGGGAGTGGGCGGGTCAAAAAAAATGACGTACGGCCGCTTTTGCGCCGTTTTTTAGCGCCTGCAAAAGGCAGGCGTTAAGGGACCTGTGGGCTCTGAAGGAGCCCAGAGGTGCCCTCCCATGCCCCCAGGGACCCCCCCTGTCACCCTTGCCCACCCCAGGAGGACACCCAAGGCTGGAGGGACCCATCCCAGGGACATTAAGGTAAGTTCAGGTAAGTGTTTTTTTTTTTTTTGTGGCATAGGGGGGCCTGATTTGTGCCCCCCTACATGCCACTATGCCCAATGACCATGCCCAGGGGACAGAAGTCTCTTGGGCATGGCCATTGGGCAAGGGGGCATGACTCCTGTCTTTGCTAAGACAGGAGTCATTTCTATGGGGGTTGGGAGTGAAAAAAATTGCGCAAATCGGGTTGAGGCGAAAAAATTGCCTCAACCTGACTTGCCCCATTTCTTGACGCCCAAGCCCCATATCCCCCTACGCTGGCGCTGCCTGGTGTACGTCGTTTTTTTCCACGCACACCAGGCAGCGCCGGCGGCTAACGCCGGCTAACGTCATTGATTAAATACGGCGCCCGCATGGCGCTTCAGAATGGCGTTAGCCGGCGCTAATTTTTTTGACGCAAAACTGCGTTAGCGCAGTTTTGCGTCAAAAAGTATAAATATGGCCCACAGAGTAGCAAAACAAGTGTTATTGCCCCTTGTCTTTCTCTACATTTTTTCCTTCCAAATATAAGACAGTGTGTAAAAAAGACAGCTATTTGAGAAATGCTCTGTAATTCACTTGCTAGTATAGGCACCCTGGAATTCAGAGATGTGCAAATAACCACTGCTTCTCTTTTTTTCTTTTTAAATCTGTTTATTAGTCATTACACTCACTCAACAGTACATTTGCTATTAATAATTTTGCGATCTGTTTACACACATTTTTAAGCTTGTACAACGCAGTTGCGCAATGAGTTGCTAAAAGAAAAAAAAATCCAACTTGAAACTGTGCAATAACTAGTTAAAGTCGCAACTAAACATTGCTAATGTCATACCTAGTGCTGGCTACACCCATTGGAGGGTGGGGGGAAAAAAGAAGGATACAGCTATTGTGTATGGGGGGACAGGAAGTCATAGTGGAGCTATGAATTATGCATTGTGGGGCATGAAGGGGCGCAGAGCCAATCTAGTGATAAGCAAGCTAGGTATGGGTTGCATATAAGCATAGCCGCAGAAGAAGCATCCTAATATGTTATGTTGTTGCATTAAGGGAGGAGATGAGGATGTTAATACAGAAAGTGAGTGATGGAGGGGCAGCTGAGAGTAGCGTGATAAAGATATTAACCAAAACGGTAATACCTATATATGGTACCCAATTTAGGGGGGTATGTGTCATCCCTAGCTTCTATTGCTACCACAAAAGTGTCCCAAACTTCGGGGCCATCCAGAATTAGGCCTTTGTGCTGTAATAAGTGGAGTGTCTGTGCTTCGGCTTGTGAGCGACTATGTAAGTCGCGGAGCCAAGCAGAATGGGATGGAATGTGTGGGGCTTTCCGGTGCGTAGCTATTAGGTGCTTGAAGACAACAAATGCTAGATCGATAAATCTGTGTAAATGTTTATCCTCTTTGGTACGGTGGCGTATGCCAAGTAAACAGTAGTCTGGGGTGGACAACAGGGTGTGGGACAAAATGTCTGCAGTGGCGTCCGTAACGCAGTGCCAAGCCGAGTTTATTGAGTGGCAGCTCCAGACCATATGGTAAAAGTCTGCTGCCGGAGTAGCGCATCTGGGACATGACGGGTTTGTGCTTGGGTATATTCTTTGGATGCGGGCCGGGGAAAGATATGAGTGGTGAATATAATTGAATTGGGTATAACGCAGTCGAGGATTGCAGGATATTGACTTGATCATTGTGAGAGCCGCAACCCAGGTTTTTTGTGGTAATGGTGAAGGGAGGACGGAGTCCCAGCGTGCCTTAGCAATCGGCAGGGTAGAGCAAACTGCTGCTAGTAGTTCTTTATATAGTTTAGTTATGATGCCTTTTGTGCTACCTATGGTAAGGATGGTGATAAGTAATTGGGATAACCCTCTATGACCGCGAACGAACGAGTGGACGTTGACGGGGAAGCCAGGAAGTTTTCAATCGGCAGAACGATGGACGCTGGTGCCGGGTGGCTCGCGTCTTGGATTTGCTCGGCTGCGGGAGTGCGAGCACGAGCCGCGGACCGCGGAGACGCGCTGCTGTGGCGGTTTGGGGGTGCCGCTAGCCGGGGAGGACTGCTTTTTCGCCGGTGTGTGTTCCGGCTGAGGCAGCCCACCATGCTCCCTTCCAGCGCCGGTTTAGCTGTTTTGGTGTGGACTGGGCGGACTGGGCGCCAGAAGGAGTGCCAGAAGGAGTTCTGCTGCCCTGTCCCGCAGACTGGGTGAGCCGGGGGGTCCCGCTGCTCCTGCTCCTGCTGTTCCCGCCGTACCCTGGCCGGATCTTGTTGTGCGGGTCACCTTTTGGGCACTTGGCCATCCCCCGCTTCTGTCCTCTGCTCCAGCTCCTGCTCCAGCCCTGGTGCTGGTGTTTCGTCGCCCTTGCCTCGCCCAGCCCCACCCCTGCCTCAGCTCTAGCCTCGGACCTGGTGCTGCTGGTGGTCCGGTTGGTCCGGTTGGTGGCTGGTGGTTGGTGGTTGCCTTGTCTACGTGGCCTCCGAGGAGTTGGTGTTCAGGAGATTGGAGATTGGAGACAGGAAAATAAATGAAGAACTGGAAAAAGAGGTGACTCTAGGTGACTCTAGACCACGGTGGATCCGGTGATCGCGAGTGATTGCGAGTGGACTGCATAAACCAACGCAAGTAAGCGGCCTTACCAACCTGTCATTCACCTGTTATTTCCTGCTATTTCTCTATTAATCTAACTAAAGACATTTGAGACCAGTAGCTGAAGGGTGGCGGAGAGGATTAGAGGAGGACCAGAGGAGCTGATGTTAACGGTGCCGGAGGGATAAACACCATTCGTGTACTGCCCCTTTGTGTGCAGCATATTGTGTGTTTATTGTGTGCCTCCGCAAAAGCATTCTACATCCTAGAGAACAATCTACAGAGACTAGAAACCGCTGAAGCCGCTGAAGTTGCTGGTCTGTCCACACAGCAAGAGTTCAAAAAAACAAAAAAGAGATATAACAAGACATTAGCAACAATAATAATAAAAGTCATTCCTAAAGATTCAGTAAGGAACCAAGGGGGGCACGGAGGACGGAGGAAAAACAAAGAAGGCCAGGGAGGCCAACGAGGTACTCACCTAGCGAAATTCCAAAGATCAGAGCAGGAACCCAACAGTTCACAAGATCTGGGGTTAGACCAGGACCAGGACCCTGGAACCACTCAGTTATCCCAAGGGGAATTTATAAATCAAGGAGAGGTCACAGCAGAGAGTGTCCAAATCGGGATTCCCGGTGACGAAAGCGAACCAGGAGAAGAGTTGTGTGGGACACCTGAAGTGGCGCCAGTGCCTCTGCTGCTAGCCCGTACTGACTCCGATGATATGGGGTGTGTAATACTGAATGCAGGAGACACTGTGGGGGGCCTTGCAAGTCCTCTGAGTAGGAGACAACAGTATACACCGACGCACCCGGGCCCAGGTGGGACCAGGGGAGTAAGGAAAACTAAACCAAAGATAAACACCATCACTAACTACTATAATCAAGTGAACCTAAACACTGATCGGCTGCAGATGCAAAGCTCCAAAGCTAGTGACCTCCCTACAGTCATTGGGGGAAAAAGGTGGCAATAACGTGGGGGGGGGTGAACTGGAGCTTTCAGAGACCGGGCATCAGGATGCCTGCCTATTCCAGCAGCGATCTGCCCGATCATCGAGACTACCCTGTCCAATAAATAACTCACTCGGGGATGGCGAAGTGGAGTCAAATAATTTCCCAGAGTGGGGCAATTTTCCGGGAGAGCACAGAAAAAGCAATGAATCTCCTTATCCCGAAGCCCAAATGGGACCATTAAATTCCAGGAGCTCCGCACTAACATTCCCTCCACGATGTGCCCAAGCAGAAATTATAGTACTCCAAAACATAAAGGGTCCTGAAATAGAACAATTACCACCAAAACAGACCCATAAGCTTTCAGCGCCACAGCTTCATTGCGAAAGCCAAACTGTAAAAACTAATTTAACGCTGTGCAGACTCGATAGTAGTTCCTTTAGTCTGGAGCTTTCCTCGCCTGACAACTCCGTAATTGGAAATATAGAGCCCCAATTAAACAGTATAACATCAGAAGATCTAAACTTTCTAGAAGGTAGTGTAATACAAGGCCACAGAGGAGAGGACGATAAGAACTCAGAAGGCCAGATAATTAACGAGATAATTAACGAGCAAAGTGGGCAAACTTGGGGAAACAGAGATGATCTCTCATTAGACCAACCAATTCTTAGCATCATGAAAGTTATATGTACAACATTGGACTCTATTGCAACAACGATCATGGTCCAGTCTAAAAAATTTGTCGATGAACTTGAGCTAACTAAACAATTTACAACATCAATACAGATTATAGATTACAGGATGGCCTTAGTAGAGGGTGCAATAAGGGAAATCCTGTTGCACCAGGCAGTGGCTGACAAAATGGACAAGATGGATAGGCAAGCCTGTGGCCCACTGCTGGAAAAATTACTGGAAGTCCCGAAAGTAATCAAAGACATAATCGAAGATTGCAAATATCGCCTCAAAAGCACACAGGTGTGCAATCACGAGTCAGCAGAAACAGAATCCAGATTAACTGAAAGGCCAAAAGATAGAGAAGGGCCCTCTGGCCCAGGACGAGAGGATTGCCCAGACGCAAAAACCCATATAGACAAGACGGAGAGAATCAACGGAAGTCCTGTACCTGGAATCAAAGCCTCAAATACAGTAGAAAAAAGGACCCCGAGCAAAAGGCCTCAACCAATAGGTAAATGGAAAAACACATGGAAAAAAGCTAGAGGAAATAAAAAAGTACCAGCAAAAAAGGCTCCAAATATGCCACAACAGACAAGCCCAACAGGGCAAACCAGGAACATGGGTGACGAGTCTGCCCGACAGCAGCATAGAGATCAAAACATTAAGTCCGAGAGTCTCGAGAAACCTACTGACAAAGACATTAATTTTATAAATAAAAATCCCGGATTACTGTGCGACAAAAGCTGCACTCACCATTCCCATATAAACTGTATACCCATTGCCCCAGGGGATACCAAGCATCTGGTCATGACTTAGATAAAGGAAGGAGGTCAGAAAAAGATCCAGGTACAAATCATGGGACAAATGATGCAAACGACTCCCTAGTCAATGGACAACCCAAATGGAGCCCAGAGACATCAAAATTAGGTACCAGCATCGACAAGTACCTCCCAGCTATAACAATAGAACACTCAGCTCAGGTACATTACTTAAATACAGTGGGAGACCACTATGTAAAACGCCAGCAGCCTCCAAACTCCATTACTGAGGGGATAGAACAAGAAAACAGCAAAAGTGAAAGCAGAAGGGCAGAGAGCCCGGAGTGCATAGGAAGCGAACAAAGTATAAGAACAACCATGTGCGTGGACAATACAATAGCCCCGGTTCCCGCACCTCGGACAAAAGTAAAATACTGCTCTCAGGTTAGCCCTGGAAACCACAACCTCAGTAGCCAGCCTGGGTGGGTCACTGATTCGCTTGCCCTTCCGCGCCCAGTGCTTGACCTCGAAACTAAAGGAAAAAGGGATAATTGGCCTCCAAAAAGGCAACCTTATGAAGAACATAGGAACAAAGAGTTGCAACTTGGGAGGGAAAAAGGCCAGGTAGAACGAACATTGACTAGTTGGGCAGCTACCACTTATAACAAACAAAAGGAAGATAATCAACTTCAAGGAAGACAGTCGCAGGGAGGTGGCGGGCATACCGAGATCCGCACTGAAATAACTAGAGAGCTTGAAGCCACGATCACGTTTATCCCCGAGTACTCCTCAAGAGGAAGTCATGACATCCTAAACAGGACTAATATCCTATATTTGGTCAACTCTCTACCAGCTTTGCAGAACGTAACAACTAAAGACCTCCTCTCAGTAAGATTCATACAAAGAAAAGAATTACAGAACGGGGAATCAACAGAAACAGTCTGGGCTTCACCTTGGATAGCAGAACAGATCCTAAAATGTTCTAACATGATGAAGAGCTGGGGAATATCTACTGCTGTTCCACAAAAGCAACCATATCCAACAATATTTCTTGAAAAAGCTCCAAAGCAAAACGTGTCGGGTAGGCAAGAGGTAAAAGGCAATTCTGGCTAGATACTCCAGGGAGCAATTAGCTCCAAACAACAACTCCCTGAACAAATAAATCTGAGCAATATGAGGTTCTGCCTGTTGGCCAATTCCCCTAGAAACAGCAGGGGCAACCCCCCACAGTTGCAGAATTATGAAGATCAACCATCTAGAAGCTTGTAGCAAAAAATGGACAGCTTGAACACAAAAGATAGAACTAGGCCCACATTAAAGGTTTTAAGCTGGAACATTGCAGGCTTAAAAAGTAAAATGGAAGATAAGGACTGGGTTGAATTCATTAAAAAACAAGACATCAGCTGCTTCCAAGAAACTTTGTCTACTAATGCCATTGACCTAGATGGGTTCTCCACTTTCCATTCACCTGCTATCAAACAAAAAAAAGGAAGACCATCGGGAGGCCTGATCATTTGGATCAGAACTTCACTACTGGGAAACTCCGTAGTAACTCATGCTGTATTAAGCAAGGAAATCCAGACGCTTGCAGTAAAATATGAGGAGTGGTCACTCGAAAGAGTAAATGTGTATTTCCCTCCTATTAGCCGGGTCCAAGTCATGCCAGGTGTGCGGCTCATTAAGGAACATATCTTAAACAAAAGAACTAAGGGTTGGAGGAACCCAGCACTAGGTCATACGAACAACCGCTCTCTCCAGCTTTGTAAAACCTTTTTACTGATATGCGTTGATTTCAACACTAAACCCCATTCTATCCTCTGGGATGAACAAGTAGTAGAGGAAGATCATGTTTGGAATATTCCAACGCCCCTCATCCAACGTTGTCAAGACTCCAAGAAAGGAGAATTAATCTTTGAAGCATTAATAGAAGGAGGAATCCGCACATTAAACGCATGAACAAATTCAGATAGAACTTTCTAATCTACCTTTCGAACTGGAAAAAGGCAAAGTATAATCGAAAACATGGCAATAAACATCGAAGCCTGGCATTATGTCATCGATATGGAAATAAGGGACAGGATCGAGAGTGACCATGACCCATTGCTAATGGAGATAGTCCATCCGGACACGAGCCCAGGGAAGGCTGAGTCTCCATTTAACGGAAATAGCTTAACAATAACCATGAGACCAAATAGGAAAAACATATTAAGGTCAAATGTGGATGAATCTTATACGAGCGTACCTAGTCAAACCTAGTTGCTATCACTCAGCACGTTTTTAAACCTACCAGTTAACAAAGCTTTACCCCTCCTGCATAATTTTAATAATCTGCTATTACAAACAACAAAGGAAAGGACCAAGCATCTTCAAACTAATCCTAATACGATGGAGGGCTGGTTCGATGAAGAGTGTTTGAAACTAAAAAAGACCTTATCACAAGCGCTTAAGAATCGGCAATTGAACAACTTTAATGAGCAACATTTTTATGAATGCAGGCAACAGTCCAAAAAATTACTGAGATACAAAAGGAAGATATTCCCACATAAGCTCTGGAAAATTTTACTGCAGGCAATATCGGCAGGAAACTGCAAAAAGTTTTGGGAGATAGTCAGGTGGGGATGCGAAGGCCCTTCGAAAAACGTAGAACTGAATATCAACCCACAACTCTGGGTAAAGCACTTTACCGCCTTGTATCAGGAAGAGGTCAAGACGGCATCCGGGAGTACTAATAACTTAAACAGTCTTACTCAAGGGCTGGAAGGCAGTAATCAAAGATCAAGTAAGGTACTTCCACTTCAAATAACCTATGTAGTACCATCAAAATGGCTTGTTAGATCGATAAATGAAACCCAGAATGAATTAGTCCCTAACGAATTCCCTAGCACAAATTCTATGCAAGTAACCCATGCCATTCCACGTGCAATGGAGTTAATACCGGAATTCAGTGAGAAAGAAATTAAACAAGTTATTCTCCTCCAAAAGCCGTACAAGGCTGCAGGCCCAGACGATATCCCTTTAGACGTTTATCGTAACCAGCTAACGTTATGGCTACCTGCACTAGCCCGTCTATTCAACAGTGTTTGGCACCACGAGGTAATCCCTACTTCTTGGAAGAAATCAATAATTGTTCCAATTCACAAAAAAGGGCCTCAGGACATGGTGTGCAATTACAGGCCTATCTCATTGCTTTATAGTGTTGGAATTTTTTTGCCAAACTGATTCAGTTGCGCCTAGACCAATGGCTAGAGGATGGAGATTTAATATCAACACATCAAGCTGGTTTTAGGAGAGGCCAAAGCACAACAGATCAACTTTTTAAGTTGAACATGATCTGCGCTAAATATGCCACCCTAAAAGATTGTCCATTATATTTGGTCTTTGTGGATCTTAAAACAGCCTTTGACAGCGTAAATCGCCAAACATTATGGCAGTTATTGTCGGAAATGGGTATACAGGGAAAAATTTTAAGGCTGTTAATTCTACTGCATACAGGAAATACTGCCAGGGCCAGATATACTACGTGAAATTATTACACGGCAGAAATTCCAATCCAGCGAGGCGTAAAACAAGGCTGCGTTTTGGCCCCAACCTTATTCAATTGCTATATAAATGAAGTAAGTCAAGACCGGAGGAAATTAAATCTGGATGTGCCAAAACTAGCCAATGAAAGTATACCTATCCTGCTCTTTGCTGATGACGCTGTATTACTGGCAAGAACGGAGATAGCAATGCATCAACTACTTAGGGGTTTCGAATCATTTTGCACCTTAAGGAGCATGGTAATCAATGAGGGGAAAACAAAGTTTATGATTCTTAACCAAAAACAGACGATGCAATCGACTTTTAGGGCAAACAACAAGCCTTTGGCCTGAGTGGCTACTTATCACTACCTGGGTTGCAGACTGGACGAAAAACAGACATGGAAACCACAAATTTATAAAAGTAACATCTCCTTGGTCCAACAAGCTGGAGCGGTACTCAAATTCGCAAAAGCTACAGGCAACCATTCTGTGAGTTCTGCACTGCTTGCATATAAAACAAAAGCAAGGGCCGCAGCACTTTACAGCGCAGAGATCTGGGGATTTAGAAAGACTCCATCAATACAAGTAACCGAGAATAATTTTTTACGCCGATTACTTTGTTTAGGCAATGCCACACCAATGAATGCAATAAGAATTGATCTGCAAATGAGAAAGGTTGAGGACTACATTTGCTCTGGCTCCAATAAGATACTGGATCCATATTTGGGCAAAAGAGGAACTCAAACTATATAGAGATGTACTTATGGACATCATGAAGCTACAAAGTCATCGGAAATTGCCCTGGTTCAAACACATCTCAACCACCCTGGCTGCTATCGGCCAGGAAGACCTCTGGCTCCATCCAGGAGAAAGCAGAAGGCCTAGTTTATCTGTCATAAAAAAGGCATACTGGGAGCAAAAGACTCAGAGTATGTGTGAGACTCTTAGGCCCGTATTTATACTTTTTTAGCGCCGCATTTGCGTCGTTTTTTTTACGCAAAAACGGCGCAAACTTGCAAAATACCATTGTATTTTGTAGGTTTGCGCCGTTTTGCGTCAAAAAGCGGCACAAATGCGGCGCTAAAAAAAGTATAAATACGGGCCTTAGCCCTTTATTTAAGCGTTACATTTTGTTTAACCAAGAGCTTAAAACAGCAATTTTCATAGACAGTATTTATCCGGACTCTAGTGTGACTTTCAATCATTTTTAATCTTGGTCTTCATCCTCCTTGTACTGAATAAAGTTATGATGTGTTGGTGCGATGAATAACCAATTTTATACAAATCTTTCTGTTCTCTCCAACCCATGCTAGTGCCTGTTGTAGGCATTCACGCTTAGATAGTAGAACCCATCAGTTACTATCAGAACGGCACGACGTAGAGCCCCCCTCGGGGAGCCCCTCAGGCGTTGCAGCGCCGGCCTGGCGAGGAGCATCTCCCGATGATGATGCCAGTCATCCATTGTGATGCTTTAGGGCTCTTGCTCCTGAGACTCCAGGTCTCCTAGGATGTCAGATTAGTTTGGAACAGTGTATTCTAATTTATATGATTACAATTGGGAGACTGTACACTGGACCACATAACCTCACGGTCTCTCCCCCCCTCTTTTTTTATTCAGATTGATGTACAGCAGCTAGCTGTGGGACCTCCTTTATAGATTCCTGTTAGTAGAATAATTTTCTGTTTTTGAGACCCCTGAGATGGATGGTTTCCAGGGTCTCAGTTACGATGATGAGATGGTGTCAGCAATTTTGCAGACTCCCTGGGCCATATTTATACTTTTTGACGCAAAACTGCGCTAACGCAGTTTTGCGTCAAAAAATTTCGCGCCGTCTAACGCCATTCTGAAGCGCCATGCGGGCGCCGTATTTATTGAATGGCGTTAGCCGGCGTTAGCCGACCGGCGCTGCCTGGTGTGCGTGAAAAAAAACGACGTACAACAGGCAGCGCCGGCGTAGGGGGAAAATGGAGTATGGGCGTCCAAAAATGGGGCAAGTCAGGCTGAGGCAAAAAAATCGCCTTAACCCGATTTGCGCCATTTTTTTACGACGCCCAACCCCCATTAACATGACTCCTGTCTGAGCAAGACAGGAGTCATGCCCCCTTGCCCAATGGCCATGCCCAGGGGACTTATATGGGCATAGTGGCATGTAGGGGGGCACAATTCAGGCCCCCCCTATGCCACAAAAAAAAAAAATACTTACCTGAACTTCCCTAAATGTCCCTGGGGTGGGTCCCTCCATCCTTGGGTGTCCTCCAGGGGGGGGCAAGGGTGGCAGGGGGTGTCCCTGGGGGCAGGGGAGGGCACCTCTGGGCTCATTCTGAGCACACAGGTCCCTAAACGCCTGCCCTGACCCAGGCGTTAAAATCCGGCGCAAATGCAGGGTTTTTTGCCCCGCCCACTCCCGGGCGTCATTTTTGCCCGGGAGTATAAATACCACGCACATGCCTGGGAGTCATTTTTTTAGACAGGATCGCCTACCTTGCATCTCATTAACGCAAGGAAGGTGTTCACGCCAAAAAATGACGCTAACTCCATGAACTTTGGCGCTAGACGCGTCTAACGCCAAAGTATAAATATGGAGTTAGTTTTGCGTCGAATTTGCGTAAAAAAAAACGACGCAAATTCGGCGCAAACGGAGTATAAATATGCCCCTTGGATTCAACGCCCACTTCGTACCATGAAGGAGTGGTTCATGGACATTGTCTCTTGGGGCCAGATGTAGGAAGCACTTTGCGAGTCGCAAACGGCAAAATTTGCCGTTTGCGACTCGCAAATGCATGTTTCCTATGCAGACTCGCAAAATGCATTTCCGAATCGCAAATAGGAAGGGGTGTTCCCTTCCTATTTGCGATTCGCAATGGTATGCAATTCCATTTGTGACCGCTTATGCGGTCGCAAATGGAGTCGCAGTTACCATCCACTTGAAGTGGATGGTAACCCATTCGCAAACGGGAAGGGGTCCCCATGGGACCCCTTCCCCTTTGTAAATGGACCCCAAAATATTTTTTCAGGGCAGGGAGTGGTCCAAGGGACCACTCCCTGCCCTGAAAAAACCGAAACAAAAGGTTTCGGATTTTTTGAAATGCAGCTCGTTTTCCCTTAGGGAAAACGGGCTACATTTCAAAAAAAAAAAAACTGCTTTATTGAAAAGCAGGTCGCTAACATGGAGGCCTGCTGACTACAGCAGGCCTCCATGTTAGCGAGTGCCTATACTCGCTATGGGGCCGCAATTTGCGACCCACCTCATGAATATTCATGAGGTGGGTCATTGCGACCCCATAGCGAGTTGCAGTCGGTGTCTGAGACACCGTACTGCATAGCAATTTGCGAGTTGCAAATTGCGAGTCGGAAGGACTCGCAATTTGCAACTCGCAAATTGCTTCCTTCCTACATCTGGCCCTAGGTCTACTGTAATTCTATGTGATGGGTGGCGCAATCTGGCCACTGCGTCCTTTAGTAAACGTTTGTGTCTGTTAGTGGGAAGAATAGGCGCGTATTCACCTTCACTCTCAGTGATGTACTCTGTTCCTTACCAGCTAGAGGGCTGCTTTGCGCGACTCTCGGTGCCAAGCACAGATAAAGGCCTCCGGGACAAGCCACGCTGTTGACCACGCTCCCGGCACATGTGGAAGCGACACTCCGAGCCCAAACCCACTTGAAGGTGTGTGACTGAGAATACATGGTCCGCTTTCCCACTCTGCATGTAGCGACGATGACTCTTTCTTACAACTTTCTATCGGTTCCTTTTTAAACCCATGCTTATAACTACACAGCTGTATTTAATTCAGTTCTGTATGTTACCGCTCAGCCACGCATCCTGCTGCTCCATTTGTTAGAGCACAGCCAGCCTTGCATGTTAGGGCACACCCATTTGGTCTTCATTTCTGAATACTACAGCACAGCCTTCATTGCATAGTACAGCTGTGTGCCGTATACCTAGGGCCACTGGCATTATGCGTCAGGGAAGGGTCAAATTATGCTGCAGGCTTCAGTAAATTATGTGGCAAGAAAAGGCACATTACGCGGCATTATACAACATTTTTTGATAGTGGTACTTCATTTTAAGTGTCAAGCGCAAAGCGCTCTGTCCCTGCTGTAATCTCTCTATGGGCTTGTGACCATGCCCACCGCACACCCATGAGTTTGGTTAGTTTATGGGCTTGCCTTTTAAAATTTGCTTGATTTCATTAGTGAAAAGAATGCATTTGTCATGCCTTTTCCAATGTTTAGCCCGCCTCGAGCGCATTGCCCAAATACTGAAAACATACAAGGCTCCAAGTTTTACATATGGTTTCGGGACTATTTATGTGGCAGGAAAACTCAGTTTATGAATTTACAATGGCAATAACTTTAACTCAAGCAAACGTGAGACCCATTGCATTGCAAATGCTTGTTTTTATTTCAGCTGCTATTTTCTGTAAGAAACCCTTGTAGGATCTACACAAATTACCCCTTGCTGAATTCAGAATTTTGTCTACTTTTCAGAAATGTTCTTTCCAAGATCCAGCATTGGTTTCACACCCATTTCTGTCACTAACTGGAAGGAGGCTGAAAGCACAAAAGATAGTAAAAATGGGAAATGTCCCAGTAAAATGCCAAAATTGTGTTGAAAAATTGGGTTTTCTGATTTTCATCTACCTGTTCTTGAAAGCTGGGAAGATGGTGATTTTAGTACCGCAAACCATTTGTTGATGTAATTTTTCAGGGAAGAACTACAAGCCTTCTTCTGCAGCCCTTTTTTCTAATTGTTTTGAAAAAATTGGGGCAGGTCCAGATTGTTGAGTGTGCTGCTAGTGCCATCAGAGCACCCACAGCCAGTGAAAGGTCTCACCATGAGAATGGATGTAGATGGAGGCTTGAGTAGGACAAGAAGGTGGCAATTCACTTTTCGTCCTAAAACAAGACTAGAGGAGATGATGCTGAGAAGTCCAATAACTTAATACTATACATGTGACATGCAGGTGGGCCATATGCCTGTGAGAATGCCCATCTGAAAGACTAGAGTAATGAACAGGAAACAAGATCACGATGTGAAATCATCACAAGGCAGGCATGTCACATCACAAAAGCCACAACACACACACACTAATTGTACCCCATTTCATTTCAGAGGACAATGGATCTCATGCGGATATGCCTGTCCCGGAATACCCTGATGACATGGATGACGAGCTGACAAACATTCCCCAGCAGACCATCCAAGATGTCCTTGGAACCCTCCAGACCCCACCTTCAGTCACAAGGAGGAGCACAGAACAAGCAGCCATCGCAGCGGATCCACCCAGCACCCCAATTGTAAGACATGCCAACTCCAATACAGCTGAGGACTCAGACGGCACAGGCACCAGCTTCAAGAGACCTGTAGTTGGGGTACAGCGGGAGCGTGCCAATGAGGTGCGGGTGGGGTTGCAAAATATGGCAGCCAGCCTAGAGGGGGTGCGTTCGTGCATGATGTAATCTGCAGATCAGGCAGCAGCTATGCAAGCCCTTACATCCATCCAGCAAGGACTACAAGAAACTGTCAAGGAATTCACCACTGCAGTAAGGGAGTTGCCACAACAACTCGCACCCCAAACCTTCCACTGCATGCACAAATGCAATCATGACCCCCTCATGGCCGACCTGGCTGCCTACCATCGTGATGTGGCTGCTATTCTTAAGAATCAGCAGATCCTCCTTGCAGCAGTACTGCCCTTAAGACCTTCACAGGTAGCAGTGACCGAGATGTCTGGCTCCACGTCTTCTAACCCTGTGGTGTGTGTTGCCGCTTCACAACCACCACCACCAAGGACAGAGGAGGCAACACACACATCAGAAGAAGAAGACATGGAACAGATCACATTCACACGGAAAAGTACCAGGAAGCACGAGTCCCTGCCACATGCCCAACTATTACCAAGGTCCAGCGTTTTGTAACATGCCAGTCTTACAACAAATGTACTCAATGACTGTTCTGCAAACCACTGTATATCTTGTCAGACTGCCCAGTGCTTGTCTCTCACTTACTCATTGGCAAATCATGTCCCTCTGCACTGTCTGACACATCACCCCAGCATGTCAAAAGCATTTTCCTCTACCCCTTGTGTGGGATCACAATGGAAGATGTCACTATAATGGACTCACAATCATGGACAATGTACATATAGCACTACAGCACTTTTCAATAAATAGCACTTACACAACAAATTTGTCTCTGTGTAATGTGACACATCAACTGTGCAGTAGATAACTGAAATGTGCCTCCTGTCAAATAACGCAGCTTGTCAATACAACAGTCCTGAAATTATGTAGTCAGATACATTTGCACAGTGGCCAGGATTGCATCATACTCTGCCCTTCCTGAGGGTAATATCTGATGAAGTGAGAAACCATACACCATCAGGCTGTGTTGGACAGAATAATGCTTCTTCAAGGGATATCTAAGTCATCAAATAGTGGCCACAAAATGTTGTCACCACGCAATACTAACACATATAACAGTGCACACAAATCTAAGCAAACACTACAAAAAACTGCATGAATGAAGGTGTCTGAGTTTACATCCAAATAGGCAATCATGCTGAACAGTGTCACAAATGATCTATGTGAGTCATGAAGATGATACTACAAGAGTGCTTACAACAACTCTCCTTATAAGGGTGTCTTTGAACATCACACTGCAGTCAGACCTACAACTGTTCCCTCAATACTAAATCTGGAAGCACTGTTTGTGATTTAGAAAACATACTTATTGACAAAAACACTTTGGGATCCATATTAACTGTGATTGGTGGTTGCAACGAATGGTGGAATCTTTGCAAGGTAGCTCTGGGGTAGCTACCAATCTTACAGTTCAGTTGGGACATGTTCGCAGCAAAGGACACAAATGTAATAGAACAAAATTAATGTACACTAATGCCAAGGCCCTGATCAACAAGCATTTAACACATACTGTAAAGGGTTCACTATATATTTATTAAACGGTAATCACAGTAGAGGAAACTGAGGGAAAAGTCTTACCTACCCTTATCTACCCTGACTACTCATTACCCACAACTGTCCCTAACTAACCTAACCTAAACTTACTTATCACATGTAACAAAACATTCTAAACATCAACCCCCCAACCCCCTTATGAGACGGGACACTTGGAGGACGACAGATACTAACCTAAACACATACTATACTATCCTAAACAAATACATATTTATTTGTATTTTTTTATATTTTTTTTATTTTGGGGGGATTTTTTTTTTTAAACACACAAGAACCCCAACATAAAATCCCCACCCACCCACCCATAAACTTAATAAGTAAAAATAGAAAGATTCAGGACCCCCCACCCACTAACACTAACTAAACTAACAGCCTATACTAACCTAACACTAAGCCCCCTAAGCCCACTAAGTATTAGAACAAGGAAAGATGAGGGAGGGGAGGGAATCATGTCCATATCCAAAAGTCTCGAGGTTGGCCCTCCGGAGAGTCCGCTTTATGGACCGCACACGCCTGTTCATATGTCGAACATCACGCTGCAGGTGACTGATTTTCCGTAGCACACGGTCCATTTTACGTTCCATTGCCTGGAAAGCTGCAGGGTCAACTGTAGCAGCTGGGGCAGTCTGGGTACCGGTGGAGGTTGTGTGTGGGCGTGTAGAGCCAATGCCTGTGGGCTGCCCTGAAGGTGTTGCACTGCTGGGGCCTGGAGCAACTGCAGACGTTGGGACAACAGTCCCAGCTGTGGGTGATGCCACCTGGGTGGAACTGGTGGTTGTGCTGGTGGTGGCTGTGGGAAAGCACTCCATGCTCCGGAGGCCCGTTCTTTCCGGTATCTTCGGGCCATCCTTCTGAATCCCAACTCTACCAGCAGGATATGTTGGTACCTCATGGCCCGCCTCTGGAACTCACGGACCTGGATGGGTGTCATGTTCGCAGCTGTGAAGACAAAGGCAAACAATTTACATTAGGAACTGCATTGTGTGAAATGGCACAAGAAGTAAAGCAGACAGTACATCTAGTGTACTTGTAACAGCTCATATCACCACACAGATCATTGAATGTCCCTGAGGAACTACTAGGCAGGCCAGCCTACAAAGGTCATATAACACATAGCACATCCAAACCCTACAAGATGGGTAACAACTGGCATTAACTTGGCATCTGAGTTCTGCCAGTTGTCAGCTAACAATCATGCTGCACATCCTCCGCCAATGCCTGGGCTACAGATGTCAGTGTACAGGATGGAAATCTAAAGCCACATGGTCTGCAAGTTGTAATTGGACTTGCTAGTATAGTACTCATGTGCCATACCTGTGAGAAACTGGGGCTGATTGCAGAGGCCCCCTAACTTTTTGCCCCCATTTTCCACTTTATGCTGGTGTTTTCCTGACTCTGATGGTGCCCTGGGTACTGCTAACCAGTCCCAGGGCCTGTGCTCTGTGTAAAATGGATATGCAAATTAGGCTAATTATAATTGGCTAAGTAAACCTACCTATAAGTCCCTAGTATATGGTAGGGCATGTAGGTTTAGGGACCACAGCATAGGTGGTGCACACCTAGGTGCATTGCTGAGGTGCCCAGTGTAATTTTAAAAGCAAGCCTGCCTTGCTGGCTGCTTTTAAATTAAAGTTATATGCAAATTCGACTTTGGAATTAAAGGTACTTCCAAAGTCTTAAACTACCTTATTTTTACATATAAGTCACCCCTAAGGTGTGCCCTATGTGCCCCTAGGGCTGGGTGCCATGTAACTATAAGCAGGGACTTTATAAAAATAGATTTATAAGCCCTGGTGAGGTAAAAACAGCCAAATTCGTTTTTCCCTCATTGAAGTAAATGGCCTTCATAGGCTAGAATGGGCAGACTTTATTTAAAATTTTAAAGTCTCCTTAAGTGTTACATACCAAGAATTTGGTATCAAATTGATTGTTATAATAAATCCCACAACTTCCAGTTGTTGGATTTAATATAACTAGTGCAGGTAAAAAGTTTAGACTTTACCTAAAAAGTTGCCAATTTCAGCTCTGCATTGTTTTTGCTGCTGTGCTCTGATTGGCCAGCCTGCAGCAGCTTCTGCCAGGCTACTTTAATGAGGTGTGAAGTGGCCTGACTTCACACAAAGGAATGTGCTTGGGGGAGAGAATCTCCCCTCAGCAGATGGTGAGGCAGGAAGGGGGAGGGCTGCCAAACTGGTCTTCAAAGGCAGAGAAGGACATCTGGAGCACCCAGCAACACCCCCACATCCTGCAACCCCAGACAGCTAGGTGCCCCCTTGATTAGATTAGGAGAGGGCAGGAGAGGGGTGTGTTTATGATTTTTAGCCACACCAGTGGGTGGGCTCAGCCAGATCTCTCCTCCAAAAATCAGATTCATCCATTTTGGATTTTTAGAGACTGTTGCCTTCTGGGATGGATTTTTGCCACACTTCCCAGGAAGTGGTCATCACAGGGGGACGACCCTGTCCCTGATTGGAGGACCAGGGCCCCCCTGCTTTTCACCCAGGAGCAAGGATAAAACTGGCAGACCTGTACCCACGCCTCAGATCCCCTCCAGAATTCAACAAGAAAGGAACTAAAGAAGAAGAAGGACTGCCCTGCTGGACCCCTGGCCTGCACCTGGACCCTGCACTCAGAAAGACTGCACCAGCTGCACACTTGGGCTTCACCACAAGAAGGACTTTGCCTGGCTTCCACTGGTTCAAGGAGGGACTCCCTGTTTGCTACAGGTGAAAAATTGCTAACCAGAGTCCCCTGCACCAACTCCTGAAAAAGTGACCAGCTGACCACTGCCCAGTGGCCAAAAAGGAGTTTGCGCCAGGTGCACTCTGGGAGTTGAAGTCCGCACTTCCCAAGGACAATCACAGAACTTCTGGACCCTTGGGGTGAGCTGTGGACCCCAAAAGAACCTTAAAAGAACATCTGGGTGAAGCCCCAGAAGTTTGGAAAAGATTGGAGAAATTTTAGAAAAAAGCTCCATAAAGTGACCGACTCGACGCGGAAATTCTAGCCGGCTTGCCTCAACCGCGACCCGGCCTGACTTCGTGGTTCGTCCCGGTCAAGAAAAACATCCGAAAAAAAGACTAAGTCCGAACGTAAAAAGTTGACCGGGACCTTCCAGCCATCGTATCCGAGAAGGGCTCCACGGACGTCGGATCAAGATCCAGGTTTACCCCGGTCGAAGGATTTTCATCTCGAAAAAACGACTAAGTCCGAAGGTAGAAATCACCACCGAGGAAACCGACTTCGCGTATCCGGACAAGGGCTCCAGGAGGTCGGATCCAACTGGCAGGTTCGTCCCGGTGAAGAAAAACTTCAAAATAAAGACTAAGTCAGAAGGTAACTTTTTAACCGAGGCTTCCCGCGACCTGTATCCGAGCAGGGCTCCATCGCGGTCGGCCTGAAAGTTTGACTTTGTCCCGGTCCTGGTGCAACCAGATGACCCGATTGGCGCTTTTTGTTTCTATGCGCTAGAAAATAATAATACTTTAAAAATTCATATCTCCGGTTCCCCTGAACCGATTTTAATCGTTTTTGTGTCATTTTAAAGATAAAAATATAAGCTATTTTTATAAATTGGTTTTGGATTTTTAAACTGTTTCCTGTGTTTTATTTAATTACTGTTGTGTGATATTTGAATGCTTTACACTTTGGCCCTCATTCTGACCTTGGCGGGCGGCGGAGGCCGCCCGCCAAAGTCCCGCCGTCAGGTTACCGTTCCGCGGTCGAAAGACCGCGGCGGTAATTCTGACTTTCCCGCTGGGCTGGCGGGCGGTCTCGTTCAGACCGCCAGCCAGCCCAGCGGGAAAGAGGCCTCCACGATGAAGCCGGCTCGGAATCGAGCCGGCGGAGTGGAAGCTGTGCGACGGGTGCAGTTGCACCCGTCGCGTATTTCACTGTCTGCGCAGCAGACAGTGAAATACATGTAGGGGCCCTCTTACGGGGGCCCCTGCAATGCCCATGCCAGTGGCATGGGCACTGCAGGGGCCCCCAGGGGCCCCGCGACCCCCCCTACCGCCATCCGGATCTCGGCGGTCCGACCGCCGGGATCTGGATGGCGGTAGGGGGGGTCAGAATCCCCGCGGCGGTGCAGCAAGCTGCGCCGCCGCGGAGGATTCAATGGGGCCGCGGTACACTGGCGGGACCCCGCCAGTGGTGCCGGTCCGACCGCGGCTTTACCGCCGCGGTCGGAATCCCCATTGAAGCACCGCCGGCTTGTCGGCGGTGCTCCCGCGGTCCTCCGCCCTGGCGGTCAAAGACCGCCAGGGTCAGAATGAGGGCCTTTGTCTCCTAAGTTAAGCCTTGACGCTCGATGCTAAGCTACCAAGGGTAGAGCTGGGATTAATTTACTGAGACCTAACTGTACTTACGTGGAGGTTTGTGGCTTGTTGCTAGGTGTAGGTACCTATCTGCCCTACCAATAACCCATTTTCCAACATAATTGGAAGCAGCGACGGGATCCTGTACTTGTGTTCAATATCACGTTACATTTTTAGATAAAACAAATTAAAAATCCTTTAAATTGTCCTAGTGCAAAAATTGTTTTTAATTTTTAATTTTAAATTTTTTTAAAAAAATTAATTTGGATTAATTTCAATTATTGAATTTTTGTAATTTTTCTAAATTCTTGTTTCCAATTTTTGCAAAAAGTTTTTGTTGACACAAAACTAGGGAACCATGGAGCTTGATCTGGCTAGCCTACCCACACTGACAGTAGTCCAGCTTAGGGGGTTGTGTATTGAGAGGGGGTTGCCTGCAACCACTAATCTCAGGAAGGAAATCCTGATTAAATCCCTGACAGCATGGGCTGAGGCCCAAGAGGTAGAGACAGAGGAAGCTCCAGAGGAGGAACCAAAAGAGGATGATGCTAACTCTAACCACTCAGGGGAGGAAAGGCATCAGACCCCAAGTGAGGAAGAGGAGGAACGGTTCTCACTGGACACAGTCACTAGGGGCAGACCCAAAGCTAGTGGTAGGAAGAGGGTCCTTTCAGGAGGAGAGAACCCATCCATCAGGGAAAGAGAGCTGGAAGCCCAGCTAGCCTACATAGCTTTGGAAGCAGAGAAGCTGGCCCTAGAAAAGAAAAAGTGGGCATACAAAGAAAAAAGAGATGGAAGCAGCGATAAAGAAGCTGAGGTGTCCATGGGTGGGGGAGTTTGCCCCAGATTACCCAAGGGGGTGGTCCCTACTTATGTAGAGGGGGATGACATAGATAAGTGGCTGGAGGCCTTTGAGAGGGCACTCCAAATGAGAAGGGTTAGGCCTCAATACTGGGGTTCCCTTTTGTGGGAGTTGGTCCCCAACTCAGGGAGGGATAGGCTTCTGACCTTAAGGGGGGAGGAGGCAGATTCATACCCTAGTATGAAAAGGTGCTTAGCCAAGAAGTTTGGTCTGACCCCAGAGCAATATACTGTAGAATGAAGTTCAGGGACACCCAGAAGGTCAGTACCCAGTCTTGGGTTGACTTTGTAGACACCTCACTAAAAGCACTGGAGGGCTGGATTATTGGCAACAAAGTAAATACTTATGAGGGGTTATACAATCTGATCGTGAGAGAGCACATCTTGACCAATTGTATCCAAGAAAGGTTACGCCAGCATCTAGTGGACTCTAAGCTGACCAACCCTAGAGAGCTAGGGGAGGCAGCTGATGAGTGGTTGAGAACCAGGGTGGTTGTCAAGTCCCAGGGGGGAGACTCCAAGAAGGGGGGGACAGGTCCCCAAAAACCTAAGGAGGGAGGTGGTAAGCCCACCACAGAGACTCCCTCTGTACCCCAGAACCCTAAGAAGGAGGAGAGTAAATCCCACTCCCACTCTGACATGCAGAGACAGGGAGACCCAGGGTTAAAAAAGCTCTTGGACAGTAGGGCTTGCTTTGACTGTCAGCAGACAGGTCACTTCAGAGGAGATGCAGCCTGTCCAAAGAAGGTGGTTAGCACTGGGCTGTCCAGTGTAGCCATAGAGGAGGATTCCTCAGATGATGAAGTCCTCCTAGCATTGTGCTGGGAGACAGGACCAGATGGTAAGCTGGTGATCCCTGAGGGTGGGAGTAGGCACTTCCACCACATTCAAGTGAATGGGATCCCTACCACTGGCCTGAGAGACACCTGTGCCAGTCACACTGTAGTGAGTGACCGGTTAGTGACCCCAGACATGTATGTCCCAGGAAAGACAAAGAAAGTCAGGATAGCCACAGGGGAGGTCACCTCCAAACCTGTAGCCATAGTGCCCCTAGAGAGGGAGGGTATCCTTGACTGGATTAGGGTGGTAGTCAGTGCTGACCTTCCCCTAGATTGTATCCTGGGCAATGACCTCCCAGAGGTGAGTCTGGTCACAGATGGGGTGGTCGCCCAGGGCGCCCCCCCTACCCAAAGTCCTGGGGAGTCAGTCCCTACAGTTAGGAGACAGGGGTCCCCAAGAAAAGGAAAGAAGAAAAGGAAGGGTAGGCCACTCTTAAAGAGAGTTCCAAGGAGCCAAAGGCCTTCTGCCCCAGTAGGGGGGGAGCCCAGAGTTGGCACTGGTGAGGCCTCACCTGACCCCAAGGAAGTCCTGAGTAGTCAGGCAGCTGTCCAGATGCAAGGTGTTGCCCCTGCACTGACAGAAGGGAGAGTGGAAGGAGGGTGTCTGCCACAGGAGGTGGTAGCCCCCCACTCTAGACAGCAAGAGGGGTACCAGGACCCCAAAGATGCCCCTAAAGCAGCTCAGCCACCTGTCAGTGGAGAGCTTAGGGTGTGGTTCTGGGTACTGACAGCTGTCAGTAGCCTCTGCTGGGTGCTAGCCTTCCTGGCAGCACTGTACTTGGCCTGGGAGGCAGACCCCAGGGCCAATAGCAAAGTAGGCCCCCTGACCCTATTGGTCATGGTGGGGTTGCTCAAGTGTTGGGTGACCTCTTTGGGTAAGCTAGGTGTTGCCCTAGCAAAGTTAGGAGTAGGGGAGGTGGGCACCTCACTACCCAAGTTGGCAGAGAGAGAGGAGGAAGACCCCCCTAGAGGGAAGTTTCAGTTTGAAATGGGTCCTTTCATTGTTGGGGTGGGTTCACTACCCAGAGGGAGAGACCCTGACAGGAGGATGTAAGGCAGAGTAGGCCCTGCAAAGGGACAGCCAGTTTTCTTCACTGTCTTCCTCGCCTAACAAGCCAGGAAGACTCTCCCAGGGTTGGGCTGAGTCTCCTGGGCGTGTGGGCTGGGGAGGGGTTGTGTGAGAAACTGGGGCTGATTGCAGAGGCCCCCTAACTTTTTGCCCCCATTTTCCACTTTATGCTGGTGTTTTCCTGACTCTGATGGTGCCCTGGGTACTGCTAACCAGTCCCAGGGCCTGTGCTCTGTGTAAAATGGATATGCAAATTAGGCTAATTATAATTGGCTAAGTAAACCTACCTATAAGTCCCTAGTATATGGTAGGGCATGTAGGTTTAGGGACCACAGCATAGGTGGTGCACACCTAGGTGCATTGCTGAGGTGCCCAGTGTCATTTTAAAAGCAAGCCTGCCTTGCTGGCTGCTTTTAAATTAAAGTTATATGCAAATTCGACTTTGGAATTAAAGGTACTTCCAAAGTCTTAAACTACCTTATTTTTACATATAAGTCACCCCTAAGGTGTGCCCTATGTGCCCCTAGGGCTGGGTGCCATGTAACTATAAGCAGGGACTTTATAAAAATAGATTTATAAGCCCTGGTGAGGTAAAAACAGCCAAATTCGTTTTTCCCTCATTGAAGTAAATGGCCTTCATAGGCTAGAATGGGCAGACTTTATTTAAAATTTTAAAGTCTCCTTAAGTGTTACATACCAAGAATTTGGTATCAAATTGATTGTTATAATAAATCCCACAACTTCCAGTTGTTGGATTTAATATAACTAGTGCAGGTAAAAAGTTTAGACTTTACCTAAAAAGTTGCCAATTTCAGCTCTGCATTGTTTTTGCTGCTGTGCTCTGATTGGCCAGCCTGCAGCAGCTTCTGCCAGGCTACTTTAATGAGGTGTGAAGTGGCCTGACTTCACACAAAGGAATGTGCTTGGGGGAGAGAATCTCCCCTCAGCAGATGGTGAGGCAGGAAGGGGGAGGGCTGCCAAACTGGTCTTCAAAGGCAGAGAAGGACATCTGGAGCACCCAGCAACACCCCCACATCCTGCAACCCCAGACAGCTAGGTGCCCCCTTGATTAGATTAGGAGAGGGCAGGAGAGGGGTGTGTTTATGATTTTTAGCCACACCAGTGGGTGGGCTCAGCCAGATCTCTCCTCCAAAAATCAGATTCATCCATTTTGGATTTTTAGAGACTGTTGCCTTCTGGGATGGATTTTTGCCACACTTCCCAGGAAGTGGTCATCACAGGGGGACGACCCTGTCCCTGATTGGAGGACCAGGGCCCCCCTGCTTTTCACCCAGGAGCAAGGATAAAACTGGCAGACCTGCACCCACGCCTCAGATCCCCTCCAGAATTCAACAAGAAAGGAACTAAAGAAGAAGAAGGACTGCCCTGCTGGACCCCTGGCCTGCACCTGGACCCTGCACTCAGAAAGACTGCACCAGCTGCACACTTGGGCTTCACCACAAGAAGGACTTTGCCTGGCTTCCACTGGTTCAAGGAGGGACTCCCTGTTTGCTACAGGTGAAAAATTGCTAACCAGAGTCCCCTGCACCAACTCCTGAAAAAGTGACCAGCTGACCACTGCCCAGTGGCCAAAAAGGAGTTTGCGCCAGGTGCACTCTGGGAGTTGAAGTCCGCACTTCCCAAGGACCATCACAGAACTTCTGGACCCTTGGGGTGAGCTGTGGACCCCAAAAGAACCTTAAAAGAACATCTGGGTGAAGCCCCAGAAGTTTGGAAAAGATTGGAGAAATTTTAGAAAAAAGCTCCATAAAGTGACCGACTCGACGCGGAAATTCTAGCCGGCTTGCCTCAACCGCGACCCGGCCTGACTTCGTGGTTCGTCCCGGTCAAGAAAAACATCCGAAAAAAAGACTAAGTCCGAACGTAAAAAGTTGACCGGGACCTTCCAGCCATCGTATCCGAGAAGGGCTCCACGGACGTCGGATCAAGATCCAGGTTTACCCCGGTCGAAGGATTTTCATCTCGAAAAAACGACTAAGTCCGAAGGTAGAAATCACCACCGAGGAAACCGACTTCGCGTATCCGGACAAGGGCTCCAGGAGGTCGGATCCAACTGGCAGGTTCGTCCCGGTGAAGAAAAACTTCAAAATAAAGACTAAGTCAGAAGGTAACTTTTTAACCGAGGCTTCCCGCGACCTGTATCCGAGCAGGGCTCCATCGCGGTCGGCCTGAAAGTTTGACTTTGTCCCGGTCCTGGTGCAACCAGATGACCCGATTGGCGCTTTTTGTTTCTATGCGCTAGAAAATAATAATACTTTAAAAATTCATATCTCCGGTTCCCCTGAACCGATTTTAATCGTTTTTGTGTCATTTTAAAGATAAAAATATAAGCTATTTGTATAAATTGGTTTTGGATTTTTAAACTGTTTCCTGTGTTTTATTTAATTACTGTTGTGTGATATTTGAATGCTTTACACTTTGTCTCCTAAGTTAAGCCTTGACGCTCGATGCTAAGCTACCAAGGGTAGAGCTGGGATTAATTTACTGAGACCTAACTGTACTTACGTGGAGGTTTGTGGCTTGTTGCTAGGTGTAGGTACCTATCTGCCCTACCAATAACCCATTTTCCAACAATACCTGAGTGTGTATACTAGGTTCCGACCAAACATTCACTTATTCACATGTATGTGTAACACACTGGTAGCATCAGTCCTAGGTACCCTATTCACAAACCCATGCCTGTGTTTGAGGGGGGTGAGGGGGCGGAGAAACAACGAACAATTCCAAACAACATGGACACCCAGCAGTGTATTTAAAGCTCGACACGTGTTTGGCTCTACACACACACCACAGGTAAGGTCTATCTACAATTAGGAGACAGCAAACCCTTGACCAATCCTAGCGCCACACATGTCAGGAAATGCAGACTTTGGTCCACATCATATACTTCCAGTAAGGCATGACTTACAACAGACACAGAGTTTCAAGAACACCCATGCCCATGATCATGATTTGCATGCACACCTAGGCCATTGCACTCAAGTGCCACATACTTGTAGCACTGCATGTGGAACTACATGCTGCTGGGAAGTTCAACCTACATTTTAATAAGTACTTTAGTGAATAGGGAAGCAGAAGTCTGTTGGAAAGCGATTTGCAGTACCAATCTGGGAGAATGTGGGTCTGACAGGCAGACTAAGGCCCTCATTCTGACCTTGGCGGTCTTTTCGCAAGACCGCCGAGTTACCGCCGCGGTAAAGACCGCCGACCGCGGCGGTATGCCGCTGCGCGTATTCCGACCGCTGGGAGCGTTCCGCCGGAATACCGCCAGCAGCCACACTGGCGGTCGGCGGGAAAGTGGAGACTGGTCAACCTCCACCGCCACGCCAGCAGAACACCGCCCCCAGAATTACGACCCACATTTCTGTGTGGCGGTCTTCTGTTGGCGGTCTTCTGTTGGCGGTCACGTCCCTATGGCTCCCGTCGCCTCCCGGAGGACCAACGCACAAGGTAAGTTGATCGTCCGTGAGGGGAGGGGGTGGGGGGGTGTTGTGTGATGTGTGCGTGCATGGGGGTGTGCGTGTGAGTGTGTAGAGGGGGTGTGTGAGTGCGTGCATGCGGGCGGGGAGTGCTGCTGTGCCTATGGGCAATGTGTTTAGTTCGGCGGCTGTGCATGTCGGCATGTATGTGTGCGGGTATGTGTCCCCGTTGTGTATGTGTGTGTAGGGGGTGTGTATATGTGCATTTTGGGGGTGTGTGCATGTCGGGGTGCATGTATGTGCATGTCGGGGTGGGGGTGGGGAGGGGGTTCGTACCACCTCTGGGGGGTGGCAGGGGGGTGGAGGGTGTGGGGGGAGGACTCGGGTGGGTAGTGGGGGGTGGGGGAGACCCCTATCAGTGCCAGGGAAGGAATTCCCTGGCCCCGATAGTGCTTACCGCCATGGTTCGCACGGCGGTTCCCGCCCGCAAGAAACCGCGGCGGTAGGCAGGGTCATAATACCCTTGGCGGTCTTGGGACGACCGCCGGGCCGGAGTGCGCAAACTCCAGCCCCGCGGTCATGACCGCCGCGGCGGTCGGAGTGGAGAAGTGGCGGTCGGTCGCGGCGGGGACCGCCGCGGTCAGAATGCCATTTTTAATACCGCCGGTCTGTTCGCGGTCCAACCGCCGTCTCTCCGCCGACCGCCAGGGTCAGAATGAGGGCCTAAATCTGAGATGAGTTCCAGTGCGACTCTTGTTGATACAAGTGTTATCCACATGACTCACCCCAGTTCTCATTGCGGGGCCTACAGGAATGACCTACAATCCCTAGATAATACAATAGGATAAGCATTGGCCAACTCAAAAATGGTGAGAAACGGAAATCCCACCCATGGAACAAGACAAATGATTGGCCAGCGCATCACACCTTGCTATGTGTTCAATACACAGGAGTCCATCACACATCACCAGCAAACACAACACATAACAGACATATCAACACTTACTGGAGTGGTCGGGTCCTCAAATGTAGCCACCTCTCCCACAGTGTAGGGTGCTAGTCCACCTGTAAGGCATGGAAGGAAGAAGTGTGCTCAGAATCTGTGCACTGACCAACAATTTCAAAGACAAAAACAATGTGTAAGCTGACATAAGTAATGAAAGCCATTCAGACATGATGATACTGCATCTGATATATCACGGCCAACATGTACATAGCATGGGTCTCCTGTGACAATTACACACATATCTGCACACATGCAGTGGCCCTAACAAGTCAAGTCAAGTCAATGAAGTCTTTATTCGATATTTCATCATAAAAGACATGCTACACGTCATAATGCTTATAAAATTATCAGTGCTAACGATTAAGACAATAAATACAATATTTCATAAAAGCTACTAAGAACATATTAAATCTATCTAATGTTTCATTTGTTAAATATTTTAACATATTAAAAAAGAAGTACTTTACTTTAAAACCCATTTCTAAAGTTCAAGATAAATTACTTATCTAAAACATGTAGCTGTTTTAGTAGTTTAGAACGAATTATCCATGCCCACCCCAGGAATTTGGCCACCCCTATTGCTATAGTAGGTGAAAGATCAGTTTTAAGGATCCTACAAACAGTCTCGGCCGATCGTGAGCCCAGACTTTTGCATAGGGGTACCAACCACTTCTTCCTTGGGGCAGCATATAAAGGACAGACAAAGAACAAATGGCTCACATTTTCCCGCATTTCAGTACACAATGGGCATTTATCTGGGCCTCCAGTGCCCCAGGTTGAGGTTAAACACCTTAATGGTATTGAGCCCACTCTAACTTGGTGATATAATTTGCGGTCCATGGGTTTTGTAATAACATCCCAGTACTTTTCAATTGCAGAGACATCTTTCACGAGTACAAATGTTGTTGTAAGGGAACTACCTATAAGGGATGAGTGTCTTATGCCTACCACCCATTCCCAATACAGTATAGTTGTTTCAGCTCTTTTCTTGAAGGAAAAGTAGCTGAGTCTGGGTTGTGCCAAAGGGCACCTAGACCCATGGCACAAAGGGTGGTTCTAACACCCTTGAACCAACCAATCTTATCGGATCCTAGGGTGTCCCTTACCTCGAGGCATGCTTTCGCATATAATAACAGCTCTGGGGTAGACCACAACCTCCGCCAGAAGGCCAAGGGCCGAAATCTGGCTTGATCTTCCACCGGTTGGAGCCCAAGGTCATAAAGGAGCGGAATACGTGGAGATGACCTCGGAAGACCAACCGCCCCTCTCGTAAATCTGTTTTGGGCCAGCATCAGTTGATCCAAATTGCTATAACCCCATAGCTCTGCCCCATACAAAACTGAGGGAAGAATTTGTGACCCATAGATTTCCATAAGTGGGGACATCGGGCGGGTAAATGATCTTTTATATTCCTTAAGAAGGGCACCGCCTAGTTGAACATGTTTAAGTGCTTGGATATCAATCTGGGGTTTCCAACTAAAGTTATCACTAAAATGCACACCCAGATATGTAAATTCATTAGTTTGCTCAAGAAAAGCACCACCCATTTTAACCCTTGCCACAGTTTGTGTTCGACCTCTTAGTACCATGAATTTTGTTTTAGAAACATTAACTTCTAGCTCATGCTCGTCACAAAATAACTCAAATCTGAGTAGGGCCTGCTGGAGCCCTTGCTTTGTCTTTGATAATAACAAGGTATCATCCGCGAACATGAGCAATGGTACTTTCATTCCCGCTAGCTGGGGAGCATCCGTGGGATGTGTTGCAAAATATTTGGTAACCCCGTTGATAAACAGGGAAAACAAGGTGGGAGCCAGGACACATCCTTGTCTAACACCTTTCGAAACATGGAACCTGTCCGTAACCTCGCCAGGCTTACCCCATCGGACTTGGGCATAAGTGTATGCATGAAGATTTATTAAAAGTCGCACTAGAGCCCTGGGCATTCCCTGTTCCAGTATGCAATCCCATAATTTAGTCCTAGGAACCAAGTCGAATGCAGATCTTAGATCCACAAAAGCTGCATACAACTTGCCCTTACCCAAAAAAACTGTTTTCCAATATAAAAGGGCAAAACGAAAGGCTTGATCAAGAGTGCTTACATGAGGTCTAAAACCCGCCTGCAACGGAGTCAAAATATCTGAGTCAATTATCCATTCCTGTATCCTCCCTAAAATGAGGCGTGCTATGATTTTTTGGATCGCATCAATAAGGCTAATAGGCCGGTAATTTGAGGGTACTGAGCGATCGCCTTTCTTGTATATAGGAAGGATTTCTGCCCCATACCATGAGTCAGGAATTTTAGCGCCTGCTGCTACTGCATTCACCATGTGGAGTATATAAGGTACCCACAGGTCCTGGTCTTCCAAAAAAATGGAATACCATCTGGACCAGGGGCCCTCCCTTTGGGAATATTTTGCAGGCAATTGATAACTTCAGTAACTGAGAATATTAACAGCTCGACGGGCTCAAAACAGTATGGTATAGTCACTTCTACTGTATGACACTTAAACTGATCCTCAAAAATTTTTACCCATTGATGATTAGAGACAGATGCTGGGCTATAGTGGGCATCCTGCGAGATACCCCTTTTTATGAGGTACCAAAACTGTTGCATATTGCGTTTACCACAGGCTTCTGACAGCATAAGCCAGCGTTCCTCGTCCCACTTTTGTTTTGCTTTGCGTTTTGCCTCATTATAGAGTTTTCTACGAGGTCTAATCTGGCTGTGATTTTTATTTTTAATAGCCTCAAAAAGAACTCTTTTTGTCTTACTACACTCTTTATCAAACCAGGTAGTGGATGAGTATTTCTTGGTCCTAGGTTGTTTAGGGATAAGTTTGATGAACAACTTTTTAAGTTCCTGAAACAAGTCGGAATGGGTACATATAAGTTCGCTGTTAATCTCGTCCTGTGAGCCACAATTGTTTAAAAGCTCCACAAAACTGGACACTAAGGTTCTTATCGCCCTACGGGCCCCAGCGCCCACAGCTATTTTGGACCAGCGTACCCTACGCATATCATTACTCACAATGACCTCTTTTTCTGTTATATTAGGACCACTGCCCTCAGACCTCTGAAAGCTGGAATCCCTTAGGGTCAAAACCAGCGGGTCATGATCACTCTCTGGGCGTTCCGTAACTAGCATATCAACAACTGCAAACCACTGCCTCACATCGACCAATATATAGTCGATACGACTACTGTGTCTGCCGTTGTTGAACGTATGCCTGCCCTTCCTATCTGACTTGACCCTTCCATTAACAGCTCTTAGACCCATATCCAGGCATAGCCCCTTAATATAGGTGGCTGAACTCAACCACTTAGCAATCGGAGGTATCTCGAGTTGGGGAATACCCCAGGATAGATCCTCATCCTCGGTGAGCGAGCCGTCCTCAATACCCAAATGCTCAAAACAAGTATTAAAGTCCCCCATCACAATCTTGTGGCCATCGGTTGTTGTTCCTGAAAGAATGTCATCCAACAGGAGGAGGGTCGGAGAAACCCTTCCTCCCTGGAGGCCCCTGACATAAATATTAACCAACAGGATGTTTGTACCTTGGTTGGACCTTATCTTTAAAGCAATTATGTCTGGACTATCAATTGTCACTTCTTCAACTCTTACACCCGCGCTTTGGCGGACCCAAATTGTAAGACCTCCAACAGGACGCCCTTTCTGGCCTCTAATTGCTGGCTTGCTAAAGTTCAGATACCCCACCCGAAATATCGGTGTGATGGCCCATGTTTCCTGGAATGCAATTATATCGCCCTGATCTATGAAGTCCCTCCAATCAGGAATACACTGGCTGGACTCCAGACCGGCTATATTCCAGGATATATACCTTGATAACATATCAACAGGCTCAGCAAGGGCAGAGGGTGAGTCCGTACTAAAATTGGGTAATGCAGACGATGTACCAACAGGAGTAGTGTCAGGATTATTACTTTGATCTGTGGCAATAGCCTTCCAACTTATATCTTCTATGTGGGGGGATTTCAATAAGGTTAAATTAACTATTTCTTCTCTACCGGTGAGTCAATCATTCTCATCTAGGCAGGATAACGGCCCATATCTCCCGGCAGTAATCAAGGGTTCAATGCTTGCTGGTGCGAACCAACCCCTGGGAGGGTTAATGACATTTTTGTTAATCAGGGAAGGCACCTTCACCTCGGGATACACCGTAGGATAAAAATCTGGTAGTTCCCACGTGACTATTGGTCCATCTGCAAATTGCGGGCACCAGCCTCTCAAAAATGGGACCACATTAGTACTCCTGAAATTAACTATTACCAGATCACCTGGGATATCTTTAATCATGTGGCCAAGCCAACCCACCCTTCTCACATTTAAGATTTTACCATCAATGGTAGGGGGGAGAGGTCTATTCTTAGTAAGCCAGAAGGCTACTTTGTTTTTTAAATCATTGTAACCTTCTTTTTTACCTGAACTAAGTTCTGGGACTCCTGACAATATACATACAAATGGAGCGGCCTCCGGTGGGAGATCAATCCTAACATTATAATTATTGTTGTGCTCTCTTGCTTCCTTATGGACTCGAGTTGGTTGAGGCCTACCCTCTAGGGACCCTCGAATCACTTCGGGTTCCCTAGGTATAGTGGGCTCCGCCACCAAACTTGTTTCGTTACATGGGGCTTTATGACTTAAACTGCTGCCCGCGAGTATTGCCTGCTCAACACAATTTCCAGATGGTAAATCTAGAGGAACCGTTAGTACATCTGCTGGTGTCAATGTTGCTTGTACCCTCAGACTCTGAACCTCTTGGGTAAGTACTTCAATTTTCAGCAATAATGTGCAAAAAATTTCAGCTATTTTTGTCGCTAGCTTATCCTCTACTGTTGCCAGTATATTTTCTATATACTGCCTATTATGACAGCAACCCACTGGCTTATCAGATCCCCCATCTAAACCTTTTGTTTTAATAGTATGGGTTTTTGCTTCGAGGGGCTTTCGAGAATTGCTGACCTTCCCCACTCCTCTTTTGCCCAACGACTTTCTACAAGCCCTAACTGCTCTTGCTGGTTGGGGGGGAGTCTCTGCCATAACCACGGGGTGAGATGGACTAGATGGGCTAGATGGACTCTCGCCAATTATACCCGTTGAGTCTAAGGAATTAGAATGTATCTGAGCCTCAGTTAGTATCATATCCTTATCAGTGTTGGCGCCCAGATCCTCAAAAGTAGACACTATGGGGGTTATTCTAACTTTGGAGGAGTGTTAATCCGTCCCAAAAGTGACGGTAAAGTGACGGATATACCACCAGCCGTATTACGAGTTCCATAGGATTTTATGGACTCGTAATACGGCTGGTGGTAAATCCGTCACTTTTCCGTCACTTTTGGGACGGATTAACACCTCCTCCAAAGTTAGAATAACCCCCTATATGTGAGGAGGAACTAAGGTGTGTCTGAACGGGGGAACCTCCTTTCCCTAGGGAGACTCTGCGATCACTATTAATCTTTTTAACCACCTTAACCAGGTAGTTATCAAGCATAGTAGCCCCTAGATTTTTGACGGAGTTATTACAGTTGGCCATCATAAGTTGGTTGCAGTAAGTACCACCAGCTATAATTCAGCAATACAAAACACAAAGCCGCGTAATCAAGATATAGTCAAGATGTAATACAGCTAATATACAGTATGGGCAGAGTCCCGTGCCCAGTCCAGTCTTTTCAGGCCTCTGAGGGGCCACGGAGGCTTAGCCCGCGCGCGTCCCGCGGTGCGGTGTACCTTATTGCAATTTAAGGGCCCGGGGGGCGTAACAGCACTTTCGCCCAGGAAACCCAGAGAATTCTGGGTATTGTAGTCCTCCCAGCGTGTTTTAGCAGGCGGTGGTCCGAGCCGCCAGCCATGTGTCCCGACCAAAGCACGAAGATGCCCACGCTTGGCACAGGGGTACCAAAAATAACGGACCACACCGTCTCTCCCGTCACTATGGTCTCACAGTAGCCAATAAAGAACCATCAACCAATGTAATAATAATAATAACAAGCAGTGCCTCCTCCAGGCAGCGAGCACCAACTTCGGCGACCTCCAATCTGCTGTAATCCACAAGCGGGGGGCGTCACACTCCACGTGGCCGAGGCCCTTGACAGTGTCCCACCCTTACACCAGACTGGGCTGGGGGCGCCGTCCTGCCAGCTAAGACCCCGCTACTGCTGTGAGCCACTAGCTCTGCTCTTGCAGCGAGCGGCTCTGCACCCCTCCGGTGCTTTCCCAGCACCTACAGATGCCGATGCTGCTGTGCAGGGGTGCAAGGGTGGGGTGGCGCACGGCAGCTGTGGAGGGAGACGTAGAGGGAGACGCTGAGATTCAAGGACGCTCAGCGCCTACCGCAGGCTACCGCTGCGTCCCTCGCCTCACCGGCGGCGTCGAGGTGCTCCAGTGCTCCCGTGGGATGCCGGCCAAGAGAGCGGTTGCACAGCATGCTGGTGCCGTGGCCACTGCTACGGTGCCTTCTCACCTTCAGGTCTACTGCTGATACCTCACGCTCACGCTCTGCACCTGGTGCTGCCGGGTCCCTTGCCAGCTCCAGTTCTGTGGCTCCAATAGCAAAACCCTCTGTGCAAGCCCCCGCCGCTCCAAGAACGTTGTGGCGTTTTCGCCCCTCCTGCGCCCTGCGACTGTCCTGACCTGTTCGGTTCGCCGGTTCGCCTGTCCAGGCCTGTCCGGTTCGCCAACTTTCTTTACAGCCGGCCAGCTGCTTCCGTTAGTATTGCAACGCCATCCAACCCAGTCGACCTTCCGCCACTTTCGAAAACTTTCGAAAACTTTGCGGCCCAAATCTCCGAATCTCTGCCTATGTGCCGCACTCGGGCTCCAGTCCTTGCCCGTGCCCCGCTCGCATCGCAGTCTGTCCTGCCGTGAGCCACCCGGAACTAGCGCGTCTGCGTCTCCACAGCGCGTCTGCCTCGTGGCCCTAACTATCATGTGGTGGCAAACATGCTCCTTCAGTAGTGAGCAGAAATAATAATGGTGTGTAATCGTCTCATCATGTGCATCCAAGAGAGATATCCAAAGCCTGGTTACTTGAGGACTGCATTACCAATCAAACAGCCTATATGGCCATGACACATAGGTACAATGTACAAAGGGACAGGGACTTTTGTAAGCCCTCATGTTGTTACAGTTTCTTCATTTGATGTGGCTCAGCAATGGTGATTTGCACCAAGCATAGAGATATGAACCCATGTGCATACCTTTGGACTGCCATCCCTAATTGGAATGTGGCACAACAAACTCCAAATACCAGTCTAAGATGTTAGCTGAGGGCACCTTACACCTTTTCCCGATGTTTTCAAATCCAGATCTGACATCTCCAAAAAGATGAAGGACCACAATAATCCCTAACATTCATAGGACTTCCAAAAACGCTTTCCTTACACACTCACCAGACACACATGAGACATATGTCTGGGCCACATTACTATCATCAATTGACGTGAAGCCAGCACTAATTTTCTGCATCATGTAGTGTTTTAAAAGTCAGTCTAGCTATTGCGTCAACAAAGTTTGCCCATATTTTAGTAAATCTATACTTCACTGGCAAATGTAACCTATTTAGACATGACTGGCTCCTATTTTGTTTTGCTGTCTGACACACGTGGCACCAAATTACATTAAGCAAAAGTATTCTGTAAGTTTGCAGAGCACGTGCTTCCTGACAGCTAGCAATTGTGGTCCTTCACATAGTGCATCAATGACCCTGTATGTTTCCGCAGCATTCCACACACTCAACAACATAGCCGGCAGATATTGTACAAATCATCTGATGTCACTACAGAGCTTTTAATTCTGCACATTTACATGATTTGTACTCAGCAACAGTGCCACCAATCACTATTCCCAGGTGGTCCAGCAGATCTTGCTCGCTGGTGATGAGGTCAGCCCAGCAGTGCTTCAGCTGTGGTCATTCCTCTGGCTCCCATACACGCGCTGCAAGTGATGCAGCACCTTTCCCCACCGGATTCTTCGCGCCTCAGTGTGATACCCCTGTATCACCCTGCCCCCTTCCTCGATCATGAGTGGGAGGAAGTGGCACACCAGCCATATAAACCCCCCCATCTCCTCCTCACCCATCCTGCCAAGACGTTGCCTACCCAACACCTCAGCACTGAAAAGTGGAAAAGGGGATAAAGAAGAAGTAAGTAGAAAAGGGGGAAAGTTGAAGTACAAAAAAAGAAGTAAACTTAACAACTAAAAGAGCCCAACTATTCCCAAACTAGCACTACCAACAACAGACTCCCACAAACAACAAATACACTACAATACTGGACAATTGTAAACAAAACACACTCAGACAGTATACAACAACAATATTTATTTCACAAAGTAACAAGTAAGATAGCACACAGGACACCAAAGCACAAAATCACTTGACAACAGTCTGAACACAGCCACACAGTCTAGAAGATTCACAGACTGCAAAGTGAAAGTGCACCCACTGTACATAATCTGTAAACAGGATATCCCATTATATCACTTCCTGCATAAAATGGCCGCCGTTTTTATCGTTATGCATCATATTTTTCACGCATACAGATTGTGCGTCATATTTTTCGACACACGGGGTGAAAATTAGGCCGCATCCAAATAATAGTAAATAGTCTTTACAATTATTTGGATGCGGCCTAATTTTCACTCCTGTGCGTCGAAAAATATGACACACAATGTGTATTGGTGAAAAAAAAGACGCATAACGCTAAAAACATCAAATTTCAGTGCATTAACTGGTTTTGGGGATTTTTTCAATTTTATTGTTATGTTACATTTGGGACACAACTGAGATAGGCTGATTGCACCCACTTTGGTGCTGATGGTGTATGTTCACATGTGAGACATCATACTGCAGCGGCCCATGACCCGCTACTTCCTTAACAGGATTGTTACGCTTGGCTGATGCACTAGATGGCCATATGTGTGGCCTACATATATGTATTGCATAATTTGGGCATGTTTGGCATCAGGAGAGGATAGCAAGGTGACGCACATTAGTACAATACCTCAATGCCTATGGCTCAATGTGTGTGCAGTGGATACTAATGTAGTTATTGACCCAGTGTGTGTGCATCACAAGATGTATTATTGCAAATATGCTTGTATGAATATGAAGTCAATGTGTCCAAACCTTAAATGCAAGTCATTGTGGAAATGAGAGAGGACATGTGCTAGTCATACATGTAGCAACATCCGTTGTGTGCACTTCCAAAATTTTGTGTAAAGACGCCACAAATGGAAAAGCATGCACCAGATAGATGGCAGATGCTTGTTCATGTCAATGGTCCACAATTTCGCCATCCCATGTCCTAGATTTTTGGTAACTGCTTTCTAGGCACTTGTTGGGGAATCCCACAGTGAGTCAATCACATGCATAGACGAAGTGGGTACCATGTAATTGGCCCAGACAGCCAAAGTTGAACCATAAATGAATTATGACACCACAGTTGAGGTCATATAACTGAGCCACAACTCTCCAGTGGCTGTGGTGGACCAGCAGACGAGGCAGCATGTGTCCACATATTTCCAGTGATCAATTGCACAGAGGTGTCTTGTTCATGTGTGTGGTCCAATGTTGATCCTGTATATGTTTAGGGGTGTATGTTGTCATAGTTACGTCCAGGTCTCATCATGAGTCAGTGGCAGCTATTCCTGTATCTAGTGAGTATCCTTTGGATATCAATGTGAGTAAAGTCAATGAGGACATTAGAACCTACATGGGGATGGTCCCACCCTGTCACTGAAGACGTGTAATGAGACTGTCAACAGGGCAACCTTGGTGTGCTAAGTGAGATAATGTCTCAGGTGTCATGTTCCGGCAGGTGTCATTACAACATTTGTACACAGGTTGGCTTTTGAAATTCCCACTGCATTTGGGAACATCATAGCCTCTGTGCTGATTATTCTAACAGCTATTCACCACGCACGGCCCATCAATATGTTGTGAGCAATGTGATTCAGCGTGTGAACTGTCAGGGTCCTAACATGTGTGGACTTTTCATGGACATTATCAGAGGTTGCTGGTTCTGCTGGAGGCACCGTACCCTATCCCTGCATGAGACCGAGACAAGGGATGGGCCATGATTTTGGTATTCAAAGACAATTTAACAAATATGGTACAATTAAAAGGCAGATGATGCTATACAATGTATTTGGGTATGCATTAATGAAGCACATGACAAAATACCCTCTGAGGAATGAGAGGTTTGGTAAAGCAAGTGTGGTACATATGTAGCCACAAGGAATCTTTAGGGTAACACACAGACAGGTGCAAGTCAGGCTGACAGGATGCAGGGTCAATCAGGTCCAGCAATTTCACAAGTTACATAATCAGTGGTCTGACTAAGACTGGTTGGAGGAGGAACAAAACAGTTGACATGTACAACTGTGTATGTACTGTGTTTTTGAAGGTGACACATGAACCCAAGGGCTGTGTTACATGGCTTCGTTACTAGCAATGCATAATGGTGTATTTGACAAAATGGCAACTTCTATCCTGTTCCAGGCATCAGCAGGGGCAGTGCATGTTGAAATAGGTGGTGTGCATGGAGGTGATCACAAGTGTGTGCTGCATCAGTTTATCACAAGGCCTGTAGGTGAGATTTGCATTCAAATGGCCAACAGTACCTTTCACACGGGAAGCAATCTACAGATGATAACAGGGCTTAGAAACTACAAGCCAGTGTATTAATTGACCTGACGTCCATGCAGTCAGATGTACTATGACAATGGTATACCATAGGAAAGGGTGTAGCACACTGGATTACTATTGTTAGTCTGTGTGTGTAGAGGAGGGAATATCGGGGTACACATATTAGTATTCCAGGGCATCTTCAGGCAGGTGGGTTGTGACAAGCTGCATGGGTGTGTCAGGAGTGAGGAAACGGCCTGACATGTACATGGAATGTCATGTGCGCAATGCTTGTCATATGTGTGGCACTTGTGCTGTCTATGTTCTGCTTGTTTGGAACTCTAGTCACAGATAGTCCTTGCAAAGATTGGATGCAGTTGGACTTACTGCTGTCAAGGGTCTGGTCATGTATTCCTGTTACCGATGCAATAGCACATCATTTGCCTCATGTATGAGGCTTGTTTTCCCCTTATTGAGTGATGGTGTCTTAGCTGTGTGCCATATGCTGCGCGATGAACCATGTTGCCAACATGTATGTGTGAAATAGGTGTGGTCCTCTGCTACTGCCCTTCAAAGGTGAAATGTACAGGATATATGTCATTTACAGTGTGTGTGATTGTGACCGTTGTATAATACGCATCACAATTGCGCTGGGATTTTCTGTGTCCTGATCGGTATATCGGTAATGCTCCATGAGGCAACACTCCTATTCTGATAGTTAGATATAAAAGTGAGCACAAATGATTAGCCAGTACCACCAGCTATAATTCAGCAATACAAAACACAAAGCCGCGTAATCAAGATATAGTCAAGATGTAATACAGCTAATATACAGTATGGGCAGAGTCCCGTGCCCAGTCCAGTCTTTTCAGGCCTCTGAGGGCCACGGAGGCTTAGCCCGCGCGCGTCCCGCTGTGCGGTGTACCTTATTGCAATTTAAGGGCCCGGGGGCGTAACAGCACTTTCGCCCAGGAAACCCAGAGAATTCTGGGTATTGTAGTCCTCCCAGCGTGTTTTAGCAGGCGGTGGTCCGAGCCGCCAGCCCTGTGTCTCGACCAAAGCACGAAGATGCCCACGCTTGGCACAGGGGTACCAAAAATAACGGACCACACCATCTCTCCCGTCACTATGGTCTCACAGTAGCCAATAAAGAACCATCAACCAATGTAATAATAATAATAACAAGCAGTGCCTCCTCGAGGGAGCGAGCACCAACTTCGGCGACCTCCAATCTGCTGTAATCCACAAGCGGGGGGCGTCACACTCCACGTGGCCGAGGCCCTTGACAGTGTCCCACCCTTACACCAGACTGGGCTGGGGGCGCCGTCCTGCCAGCTAAGACCCCGCTACTGCTGTGAGCCACTAGCTCCGCTCTTGCAGCGAGCGGCGCTGCACCCCTCGGGTGCTTTCCCAGCACCTACAGATGCCGATGCTGCTGTGCAGGGGTGCAAGGGTGCAAGGGTGCAAGGGTGGGGTGGCGCACGGCAGCTGTGGAGGGAGACGTAGAGGGAGACGCTGAGATTCAAGGATGCTCAGCGCCTACCGCAGGCTACCGCTGCGTCCCTCGCCTCACCGGCGGCGTCGAGGTGCTCCAGTGCTCCCGTGGGATGCCGGCCAAGAGAGCGGTTGCACAGCATGCTGGTGCCGTGGCCACTGCTACGGTGCCTTCTCACCTTCAGGTCTACTGCTGATACCTCACGCTCACGCTCTGCACCTGGTGCTGCTGGGTCCCTTGCCAGCTCCAGTTCTGTGGCTCCAATAGCAAAACCCTCTGTGCAAGCCCCCGCCGCTCCAAGAACGTTGTGGCGTTTTCGCCCCTCCTGCGCCCTGCGACTGTCCTGACCTGTTCGGTTCGCCGGTTCGCCGGTTCGCCTGTCCAGGCCTGTCCGGTTCGCCAACTTTCTTTACAGCCGGCCAGCTGCTTCCGTTAGTATTGCAACGCCATCCAACCCAGTCGACCTTCCGCCACTTTCGAAAACTTTCGAAAACTTTGCGGCCCAAATCTCCGAATCTCTGCCTATGTGCCGCACTCGGGCTCCAGTCCTTGCCCGTGCCCCGCTCGCATCGCAGTCTGTCCTGCCGTGAGCCACCCGGAACTAGCGCGTCTGCGTCTCCACAGCGCGTCTGCCTCGTGGCCCTAACTATCATGTGGTGGCAAACATGCTCCTTCAGTAGTGAGCAGAAATAATAATGGTGTGTAATCGTCTCATCATGTGCATCCAAGAGAGATATCCAAAGCCTGGTTACTTGAGGACTGCATTACCAATCAAACAGCCTATATGGCCATGACACATAGGTACAATGTACAAAGGGACAGGGACTTTTGTAAGCCCTCATGTTGTTACAGTTTCTTCATTTGATGTGGCTCAGCAATGGTGATTTGCACCAAGCATAGAGATATGAACCCATGTGCATACCTTTGGACTGCCATCCCTAATTGGAATGTGGCACAACAAACTCCAAATACCAGTCTAAGATGTTAGCTGAGGGCACCTTACACCTTTTCCCGATGTTTTCAAATCCAGATCTGACGTATCCAAAAAGATGAAGGACCACAATAATCCCTAACATTCATGGGACTTCCAAAAACGCTTTCCTTACACACTCACCAGACACACATGAGACATATGTCTGGGCCACATTACTATCATCAATTGACGTGAAGCCAGCACTAATTTTCTGCATCATGTAGTGTTTTAAAAGTCAGTCTAGCTATTGCGTCAACAAAGTTTGCCCATATTTTAGTAAATCTATACTTCACTGGCAAATGTAACCTATTTAGACATGACTGGCTCCTATTTTGTTTTGCTGTCTGACACACGTGGCACCAAATTACATTAAGCAAAAGTATTCTGTAAGTTTGCAGAGCACGTGCTTCCTGACAGCTAGCAATTGTGGTCCTTCACATAGTGCATCAATGACCCTGTATGTTTCCGCAGCATTCCACACACTCAACAACATAGCCGGCAGATATTGTACAAATCATCTGATGTCACTACAGAGCTTTTAATTCTGCACATTTACATGATTTGTACTCAGCAACAGTGCCACCAATCACTATTCCCAGGTGGTCCAGCAGATCTTGCTCGCTGGTGATGAGGTCAGCCCAGCAGTGCTTCAGCTGTGGTCATTCCTCTGGCTCCCATACACGCGCTGCAAGTGATGCAGCACCTTTCCCCACCGGATTCTTCGCGCCTCAGTGTGATACCCCTGTATCACCCTGCCCCCTTCCTCGATCATGAGTGGGAGGAAGTGGCACACCAGCCATATAAACCCCCCAATCTCCTCCTCACCCATCCTGCCAAGACGTTGCCTACCCAACACCTCAGCACTGAAAAGTGGAAAAGGGGATAAAGAAGAAGTAAGTAGAAAAGGGGGAAAGTTGAAGTACAAAAAAAGAAGTAAACTTAACAACTAAAAGAGCCCAACTATTCCCAAACTAGCACTACCCACAACAGACTCCCACAAACAACAAATACACTACAATACCGGACAATTGTAAACAAAACACACTCAGACAGTATACAACAACAATATTTATTTCAATAAAGTAACAAGTAAGATAGCACACAGGACACCAAAGCACAAAATCACTTGACAACAGTCTGAACACAGCCACACAGTCTAGAAGATTCACAGACTGCAAAGTGAAAGTGCACCCACTGTACATAATCTGTAAACAGGATATCCCATTATATCACTTCCTGCATAAAATATCCGCCGTTTTTATCGTTATGCATCATATTTTTCACGCATACAGATTGTGCGTCATATTTTTCGACACACAGGGTGAAAATTAGGCCGCATCCAAATAATAGTAAATAGTCTTTACAATTATTTGGATGCGGCCTAATTTTCACTCCTGTGCGTCGAAAAATATGACACACAATGTGTATTGGTGAAAAAAAAGAAGCATAACGCTAAAAACATCAAATTTCAGTGCATTAACTGGTTTTGGGGATTTTTTCAATTTTATTGTTATGTTACATTTGGGACACAACTGAGATAGGCTGATTGCACCCACTTTGGTGCTGATGGTGTATGTTCACATGTGAGACATCATACTGCAGCTGCCCATGACCCGCTACTTCCTTAACAGGATTGTTACGCTTGGCTGACGCACTAGATGGCCATATGTGTGGCCTACATATATGTATTGCATAATTTGGGCATGTTTGGCATCAGGAGAGGATAGCAAGGTGACGCACATTAGTACAATACCTCAATGCCTATGGCTCAATGTGTGTGCAGTGGATACTAATGTAGTTATTGACCCAGTGTGTGTGCATCACAAGATGTATTATTGCAAATATGCTTGTATGAATATGAAGTCAATGTGTCCAAACCTTAAATGCAAGTCATTGTGGAAATGAGAGAGGACATGTGCTAGTCATACATGTAGCAACATCCGTTGTGTGCACTTCCAAAATTTTGTGTAAAGACGCCACAAATGGAAAAGCATGCACCAGATAGATGGCAGACGCTTGTTCATGTCAATGGTCCACAATTTCGCCATCCCATGTCCTAGATTTTTGGTAACTGCTTTCTAGGCACTTGTTGGTGAATCCCACAGTGAGTCAATCACATGCATAGACGAAGTGGGTACCATGTAATTGGCCCAGACAGCCAAAGTTGAACCATAAATGAATTATGACACCACAGTTGAGGTCATATAACTGAGCCACAACTCTCCAGTGGCTGTGGTGGACCAGCAGACGAGGCAGCATGTGTCCACATATTTCCAGTGATCAATTGCACAGAGGTGTCTTGTTCATGTGTGTGGTCCAATGTTGATCCTGTATATGTTTAGGGGTGTATGTTGTCATAGTTACGTCCAGGTCTCATCATGAGTCAGTGGCAGCTATTCCTGTATCTAGTGAGTATCCTTTGGATATCAATGTGAGTAAAGTCAATGAGGACATTAGAACCTACATGGGGATGGTCCCACCCTGTCACTGAAGACGTGTAATGAGACTGTCAACAGGGCAACCTTGGTGTGCTAAGTGAGATAATGTCTCAGGTGTCATGTTCCTGCAGGTGTCATTACAACATTTGTACACAGGTTGGCTTTTGAAATTCCCACTGCATTTGGGAACATCATAGCCTCTGTGCTGATTATTCTAACAGCTATTCACCACGCACGGCCCATCAATATGTTGTGAGCAATGTGATTCAGCGTGTGAACTGTCAGGGTCCTAACATGTGTGGACTTTTCATGGACATTATCAGAGGTTGCTGGTTCTGCTGGAGGCACCGTACCCTATCCCTGCATGAGACCGAGACAAGGGATGGGCCATGATTTTGGTATTCAAAGACAATTTAACAAATATGGTACAATTAAAAGGCAGATGATGCTATACAATGTATTTGGGTATGCATTAATGAAGCACATGACAAAATACCCTCTGAGGAATGAGAGGTTTGGTAAAGCAAGTGTGGTACATATGTAGCCACAAGGAATCTTTAGGGTAACACACAGACAGGTGCAAGTCAGGCTGACAGGATGCAGGGTCAATCAGGTCCAGCAATTTCACAAGTTACATAATCAGTGGTCTGACTAAGACTGGTTGGAGGAGGAACAAAACAGTTGACATGTACAACTGTGTATGTACTGTGTTTTTGAAGGTGACACATGAACCCAAGGGCTGTGTTACATGGCTTCGTTACTAGCAATGCATAATGGTGTATTTGACAAAATGGCAACTTCTATCCTGTTCCAGGCATCAGCAGGGGCAGTGCATGTTGAAATAGGTGGTGTGCATGGAGGTGATCACAAGTGTGTGCTGCATCAGTTTATCACAAGGCCTGTAGGTGAGATTTGCATTCAAATGGCCAACAGTACCTTTCACACGGGAAGCAATCTACAGATGATAACAGGGCTTAGAAACTACAAGCCAGTGTATTAATTGACCTGACGTCCATGCAGTCAGATGTACTATGACAATGGTATACCATAGGAAAGGGTGTAGCACACTGGATTACTATTGTTAGTCTGTGTGTGTAGAGGAGGGAATATCAGGGTACACATATTAGTATTCCAGGGCATCTTCAGACAGGTGGGTTGTGACAAGCTGCATGGGTGTGTCAGGAGTGAGGAAACGGCCTGACATGTACATGAAATGTCATGTGCGCAATGCTTATCATATGTGTGGCACTTGTGCTGTCTATGTTCTGCTTGTGTGGAACTCTAGTCACAGATAGTCCTTGCAAAGATTGGATGCAGTTGGACTTACTGCTGTCAAGGGTCTGGTCATGTATTCCTGTTACCGATGCAATAGCACATCATTTGCCTCATGTATGAGGCTTGTTTTCCCCTTATTGAGTGATGGTGTCTTAGCTGTGTGCCATATGCTGCGCGATGAACCATGTTGCCAACATGTATGTGTGAAATAGGTGTGGTCCTCTGCTACTGCCCTTCAAAGGTGAAATGTACAGGATATATGTCATTTACAGTGTGTGTGATTGTGACCGTTGTATAATACGCATCACAATTGCGCTGGGATTTTCTGTGTCCTGATCGGTATATCGGTAATGCTCCATGAGGCAACACTCCTATTCTGATAGTTAGATATAAAAGTGAGCACAAATGATTAGCCAGTACCACCAGCTATAATTCAGCAATACAAAACACAAAGCCGCGTAATCAAGATATAGTCAAGATGTAATACAGCTAATATACAGTATGGGCAGAGTCCCGTGCCCAGTCCAGTCTTTTCAGGCCTCTGAGGGCCACGGAGGCTTAGCCCGCACGCGTCCCGCGGTGCGGTGTACCTTATTGCAATTTAAGGGCCCGGGGGGCGTAACAGCACTTTCGCCCAGGAAACCCAGAGAATTCTGGGTATTGTAGTCCTCCCAGCGTGTTTTAGCAGGCGGTGGTCCGAGCCGCCAGCCCTGTGTCCCGACCAAAGCACGAAGATGCCCACGCTTGGCACAGGGGTACCAAAAATAACGGACCACACCGTCTCTCCCGTCACTATGGTCTCACAGTAGCCAATAAAGAACCATCAACCAATGTAATAATAATAATAACAAGCAGTGCCTCCTCCAGGCAGCGAGCACCAACTTCGGCGACCTCCAATCTGCTGTAATCCACAAGCGGGGGCGTCACACTCCACGTGCCCGAGGCCCTTGACAGTGTCCCACCCTTACACCAGACTGGGCAGGGGGCGCCGTCCTGCCAGCTAAGACCCTGCTACTGCTGTGAGCCACTAGCTCCGCTCTTGCAGCGAGCGGCGCTGCACCCCTCCGGTGCTTTCCCAGCGCCTACAGATGCCGATGCTGCTGTGAAGGGGTGCAAGGGTGGGGTGGCGCACGGCAGCTGTGGAGGGAGACGTAGAGGGAGACGCTGAGATTCAAGGACGCTCAGCGCCTACCGCAGGCTACCGCTGCGTCCCTCGCCTCACCGGCGGTGTCGAGGTGCTCCCGTGCTCCCGTGGGATGCCGGCCAAGAGAGCGGTTGCACAGCATGCTGGTGCCGTGGCCACTGCTACGGTGCCTTCTCACCTTCAGGTCTACTGCTGATACCTCACGCTCACGCTCTGCACCTGGTGCTGCTGGGTCCCTTGCCAGCTCCAGTTCTGTGGCTCCAATTGCAAAACCCTCTGTGCAAGCCCCCGCCGCTCCAAGAACGTTGTGGCGTTTTCGCCCCTCCTGCGCCCTGCGACTGTCCTGACCTGTTCGGTTCGCCGGTTCGCCTGTCCAGGCCTGTCCGGTTCGCCAACTTTCTTTACAGCCGGCCAGCTGCTTCCGTTAGTATTGCAACGCCATCCAACCCAGTCGACCTTCCGCCACTTTCGAAAACTTTCGAAAACTTTGCGGCCCAAATCTCCGAATCTCTGCCTATGTGCCGCACTCGGTCTCCAGTCCTTGCCCGTGCCCCGCTCGCATCGCAGTCTGTCCTGCCGTGAGCCACCCGGAACTAGCGCGTCTGCGTCTCCACAGCGCGTCTGCCTCGTGGCCCTAACTATCATGTGGTGGCAAACATGCTCCTTCAGTAGTGAGCAGAAATAATAATGGTGTGTAATCGTCTCATCATGTGCATCCAAGAGAGATATCCAAAGCCTGGTTACTTGAGGACTGCATTACCAATCAAACAGCCTATATGGCCATGACACATAGGTACAATGTACAAAGGGACAGGGACTTTTGTAAGCCCTCATGTTGTTACAGTTTCTTCATTTGATGTGGCTCAGCAATGGTGATTTGCACCAAGCATAGAGATATGAACCCATGTGCATACCTTTGGACTGCCATCCCTAATTGGAATGTGGCACAACAAACTCCAAATACCAGTCTAAGATGTTAGCTGAGGGCACCTTACACCTTTTCCCGATGTTTTCAAATCCAGATCTGATGTATCCAAAAAGATGAAGGACCACAATAATCCCTAACATTCATAGGACTTCCAAAAACGCTTTCCTTACACACTCACCAGACACACATGAGACATATGTCTGGGCCACATTACTATCATCAATTGACGTGAAGCCAGCACTAATTTTCTGCATCATGTAGTGTTTTAAAAGTCAGTCTAGCTATTGCGTCAACAAAGTTTGCCAATATTTTAGTAAATCTATACTTCACTGGCAAATGTAACCTATTTAGACATGACTGGCTCCTATTTTGTTTTGCTGTCTGACACACGTGGCACCAAATTACATTAAGCAAAAGTATTCTGTAACTTTGCAGAGCACGTGCTTCCTGACAGCTAGCAATTGTGGTCCTTCACATAGTGCATCAATGACCCTGTATGTTTCCGCAGCATTCCACACACTCAACAACATAGCCGGCAGATATTGTACAAATCATCTGATGTCACTACAGAGCTTTTAATTCTGCACATTTACATGATTTGTACTCAGCAACAGTGCCACCAATCACTATTCCCAGGTGGTCCAGCAGATCTTGCTCGCTGGTGATGAGGTCAGCCCAGCAGTGCTTCAGCTGTGGTCATTCCTCTGGCTCCCATACACGCGCTGCAAGTGATGCAGCACCTTTCCCCACCGGATTCTTCGCGCCTCAGTGTGATACCCCTGTATCACCCTGCCCCCTTCCTCGATCATGAGTGGGAGGAAGTGGCACACCAGCCATATAAACCCCCCAATCTCCTCCTCACCCATCCTGCCAAGACGTTACCTACCCAACACCTCAGAACTGAAAAGTGGAATAGGGGATAAAGAAGAAGTAAGTAGAAAAGGGGGAAAGTTGAAGTACAAAAAAAGAAGTAAACTTAACAACTAAAAGAGCCCAACTATTCCCAAACTAGCACTACCCACAACAGACTCCCACAAACAACAAATACACTACAATACCGGACAATTGTAAACAAAACACACTCAGACAGTATACAACAACAATATTTATTTCACAAAGTAACAAGTAAGATAGCACACAGGACACCAAAGCACAAAATCACTTGACAACAGTCTGAACACAGCCACACAGTCTAGAAGATTCACAGACTGCAAAGTGAAAGTGCACCCACTGTACATAATCTGTAAACAGGATATCCCATTATATCACTTCCTGCATAAAATGGCCGCCGTTTTTATTGTTATGCATCATATTTTTCACGCATACAGATTGTGCGTCATATTTTTCGACACACAGGGTGAAAATTAGGCCGCATCCAAATAATAGTAAATAGTCTTTACAATTATTTGGATGCGGCCTAATTTTCACTCCTGTGCGTCGAAAAATATGACACACAATGTGTATTGGTGAAAAAAAAGACGCATAACGCTAAAAACATCAAATTTCAGTGCATTAACTGGTTTTGGGGATTTTTTCAATTTTATTGTTATGTTACATTTGGGACACAACTGAGATAGGCTGATTGCACCCACTTTGGTGCTGATGGTGTATGTTCACATGTGAGACATCATACTGCAGCGGCCCATGACCCGCTACTTCCTTAACAGGATTGTTACGCTTGGCTGACGCACTAGATGGCCATATGTGTGGCCTACATATATGTATTGCATAATTTGGGCATGTTTGGCATCAGGAGATGATAGCAAGGTGACGCACATTAGTACAATACCTCAATGCCTATGGCTCAATGTGTGTGCAGTGGATACTAATGTAGTTATTGACCCAGTGTGTGTGCATCACAAGATGTATTATTGCAAATATGCTTGTATGAATATGAAGTCAATGTGTCCAAACCTTAAATGCAAGTCATTGTGGAAATGAGAGAGGACATGTGCTAGTCATACATGTAGCAACATCCGTTGTGTGCACTTCCAAAATTTTGTGTAAAGACGCCACAAATGGAAAAGCATGCACCAGATAGATGGCAGACGCTTGTTCATGTCAATGGTCCACAATTTCGCCATCCCATGTCCTAGATTTTTGGTAACTGCTTTCTAGGCACTTGTTGGTGAATCCCACAGTGAGTCAATCACATGCATAGACGAAGTGGGTACCATGTAATTGGCCCAGACAGCCAAAGTTGAACCATAAATGAATTATGACACCACAGTTGAGGTCATATAACTGAGCCACAACTCTCCAGTGGCTGTGGTGGACCAGCAGACGAGGCAGCATGTGTCCACATATTTCCAGTGATCAATTGCACAGAGGTGTCTTGTTCATGTGTGTGGTCCAATGTTGATCCTGTATATGTTTAGGGGTGTATGTTGTCATAGTTACGTCCAGGTCTCATCATGAGTCAGTGGCAGCTATTCCTGTATCTAGTGAGTATCCTTTGGATATCAATGTGAGTAAAGTCAATGAGGACATTAGAACCTACATGGGGATGGTCCCACCCTGTCACTGAAGACGTGTAATGAGACTGTCAACAGGGCAACCTTGGTGTGCTAAGTGAGATAATGTCTCAGGTGTCATGTTCCGGCAGGTGTCATTACAACATTTGTACACAGGTTGGCTTTTGAAATTCCCACTGCATTTGGGAACATCATAGCCTCTGTGCTGATTATTCTAACAGCTATTCACCACGCACGGCCCATCAATATGTTGTGAGCAATGTGATTCAGCGTGTGAGCTGTCAGGGTCCTAACATGTGTGGACTTTTCATGGACATTATCAGAGGTTGCTGGTTCTGCTGGAGGCACCGTACCCTATCCCTGCATGAGACCGAGACAAGGGATGGGCCATGATTTTGGTATTCAAAGACAATTTAACAAATATGGTACAATTAAAAGGCAGATGATGCTATACAATGTATTTGGGTATGCATTAATGAAGCACATGACAAAATACCCTCTGAGGAATGAGAGGTTTGGTAAAGCAAGTGTGGTACATATGTAGCCACAGGGAATCTTTAGGGTAACGCACAGACAGGTGCAAGTCAGGCTGACAGGATGCAGGGTCAATCAGGTCCAGCAATTTCACAAGTTACATAATCAGTGGTCTGACTAAGACTGGTTGGAGGAGGAACAAAACAGTTGACATGTACAACTGTGTATGTACTGTGTTTTTGAAGGTGACACATGAACCCAAGGGCTGTGTTACATGGCTTCATTACTAGCAATGCATAATGGTGTATTTGACAAAATGGCAACTTCTATGCTGTTCCAGGCATCAGCAGGGGCAGTGCATGTTGAAATGGGTGGTGTGCATGGAGGTGATCACAGGTGTGTGCTGCATCAGTTTATCACAAGTCCTGTAGGTGAGATTTGCATTCAAATGGCCAACAGTACCTTTCACACGGGAAGCAATCTACAGATGATAACAGGGCTTAGAAACTACAAGCCAGTGTATTAATTGACCTGACGTCCATGCAGTCAGATGTACTATGACAATGGTATACCATAGGAAAGGGTGTAGCACACTGGATTACTAATGTTAGTCTGTGTGTGTAGAGGAGGGAATATCGGGGTACACATATTAGTATTCCAGGGCATCTTCAGACAGGTGGGTTGTGACCAGCTGCATGGGTGTGTCAGGAGTGAGGAAACGGCCTGACATGTACATGGAATGTCATGTGCGCAATGCTTGTCATATGTGTGGCACTTGTGCTGTCTATGTTCTGCTTATGTGGAACTCTAGTCACAGATAGTCCTTGCAAAGATTGGATGCAGTTGGACTTACTGCTGTCAAGGGTCTGGTCATGTATTCCTGTTACCGATGCAATAGCACATCATTTGCCTCATGTATGAGGCTTGTTTTCCCCTTATTGAGTGATGATGTCTTAGCTGTATGCCATATGCTGCGCGATGAACCATGTTGCCAACATGTATGTGTGAAATAGGTGTGGTCCTCTGCTACTACCCTTCAAAGGTGAAATGTACAGGATATATGTCATTTACAGTGTGTGTGATTGTGACCGTTGTATAATACGCATCACAATTGCGCTGGGATTTTCTGTGTCCTGATCGGTATATCGGTAATGCTCCATGAGGCAACACTCCTATTCTGATAGTTAGATATAAAAGTGAGCACAAATGATTAGCCAGACCATGATATGGTGATTATTATTGGTGTTTATTTACATTAGTTAATAAAGTGGTGATGGTGATTATTTTTAAAATAAATTGTTCACAAAATGTTGGCGCCTACTCACTCCAGCAGCCGTGTTTTGTTGTTACCCCTCATTTTGCAGGCCACCATCCACTTCTTCCTCCTCTTCAGGCATGTGTGGCTCTGGTTCCAAGAGGGGAATGTTCCTTCTTATGCAAATGTTGTGCAGGATGGCACATGTTAGAATGATCTTACAGACCATTTCAGGGGAATATAGGAGGCTACCACCAGTTTTGTCGAGGCACCTGAATCTCGACATGAGGATGCCGAAGGTCCTCTCGACTATGCTGCGTGTCCTCCTATGTGCGTCATTGTAGGCACGCTCTGCTGCAGTGCTTGGGTTGCCAAATGGTGTCATAATCCATGGCTGGATCCCATACCCTTGAACAGCTGAAAGAGAAAATGAATGGGATCATGTTGATGTGGCTTGCCCCATTGAAATCACCTTGCATGGCAGTAGGTAGTGTTGTCTGTGACTCTTTTGTGTTATTGTGTTGCATTCTAGGCTTGTGCGATGTACCATCTGCATTGTTTTGTTTCTTTGGCTGGACAAGTGCTTGGCTGCTGACCGGCTGTCAGCAGTATGTTTTGGGATTTGCAGTACAGTGTGCCCTCCCTAGCATTGTGACTTGTGATACAGGTGTCCCTGTGTCTTCACTGGGGGTGAGATGATAGTTCCATACACAGGTTCAATTTGACAGTGTTGTTAACACATTCATATCAATGTACCCTGGACATCACATACCTTTAGACTTATGCAATGGATTAATGTAAACATAATTGAGACGCTTACATTTTGCAAGGTAACATTTAGGCAACCCACTCCAAACGTTGTGATCATTGACATCTTAACATTAGGCTGTACACTAATTTCAAATGTGTGACAGGTTCAATGGTGACCTATGAAACATGGCTAGCGATGTCACAACCTCAGTGTGTTCCTGTCGACATGTTGCTGTTGTGGTGTATGTGTTGTGTATCCTAGAGGGTTGCTGTGCAGTGTGTATATAAATAGGTTTTTGTACTTACCAACAAGTAGTCCATTGCCATACCATCCATCCTGGAAGTGTTGACTGATGGTGCTGTGACGGAAGATGAATGACTCATGGACACTCCCAGGATATTTTGCCACGATGTTGGTGATCAATTCTTGGTGATCGACAATGGCCTGCACATTGATGCAATGTGTGTGCTTCCTGTTGCGGTAGAGGTGTCCAGTTGCAGCAGGTGGCACAAGGCGTACATGTGTGCGTTCGATTGCACCAAGGATGTGTGGGAAGCCACTAATGAGGTAGAACCCCTGTTTTTGTTTCCTGCTGCTTCTGCAGTGTGTTAGGGAAGCAGATGTGGTGGGGTGTGAGTCCAATGATGGCATCCAGTACTTTGGGAAAAAAGGCAGAGAATGATGGCTGTGATATTCTGGCAACCAGGGCACCAGTTGTTTGAAAAGAGCCACTTGCCAGCATGTGAAGTACGGCAAGCAGCTTGGTTTCTGTTGGGATGGTGCGGGGTGTCAGCAAGGTGGGTGCCAACTGTGGCTCTATGTTGCGCAGCAGCTGCTGAATGCCCTGCCAGTTCATCCTGTACCTCTGGATGATTCATGTTCCCTGAGGCCATGAAGGGTTGTTCTGGTGCGGAATATCCTCTCCTGCATTATGCACTGCCTTTGGGGTCCCTGCTGGTGTTGTGGTTGCTGCTGCTGTTGTTGCTGGGATCTGCGTCTGCGTGCACGCTGGATGAGAAGCACCTCCATGTCTCCCTTTTGCTGCTCTCCTGCTCTGCTGTTGCTTCTGTGTGTTCTGATTAAATACAGGTGTGTTTGCCCCATTTTAATGCCTGCCCTGACCCAGGCGTTAAAATTTGATGCAAATCGGGCTGTGCGTCATTTTTCGGCTCCGCCTCCCGTCCGTGCGTTAATTTTGCCCGGAAGCATAAATACGACGCACGGCCATTTAAGTCATTTTTTGACGGGAACACCTACCTTGCATATGATTAACACAAGGCGGGTTGCCGCATAAAACAAATGATGCATACGGTGGGATTTTGACATCTGCGGGCTCGGTTTGCGCTGAATGTGCGTCCAAATTTTTGACGCACATTCGGCGCAAATGGAGTATAAAAATGCCCCTTTATGCTAGAGGCTGGGTGGCACTCTACATCCCTCCCATCTTTTATTAGTTGACAAACAGTTGTTTACCCAATGTGCACAAGGCAAACAAATTCTTTCAGCCTCTGACTGGAAGCGGAATTTGGCCTAAGTCCACATTGCTGGCTTCTGGATGTGTTTTCATTGCCGCTCCCCAGCCGGGGTGCATGGCTGTTCTCTGTTGATCCTCACTGGGTGTGATGGCCCTGCCCCTTCCTTGGGGTGAAGGTGCTGCAAGGTATTACACATCGGCTCTGACATCTTCCTCCAGTCATCTCCTCCAGGGCTCTCTGTTCCGTCCACGGTTTGGAACCACAATAGTTTCTCACAGCTGAGAGACTTCCTCACCGAACCGTGACCATTGTTCCATCCACTACCTCCCCCACCTAGGGTTCACATGGGCCCTAAACTTCCAGCCAGGGTGCCGGCCCTTGTCCCAATCAGAAGGTCAGGGCTTTGTGCTTGTTTTTGTCTGCGCGCCTTGTCATTACTGGCCTCTTTGTTAAATATGGGCCAGAATACTGCATAACCCCGAGTGACCACCTACCCATGTATTTTTCCCCTCAGACCGTGCCTGGCCCTTGGAGGGAAAAATGGATACATTTTATGCTAGAGGCTGGGTGGCAGTCTACATCCCTCCCATCTTTTATTAGTTGACAAACAGTTGTTTACCCAATGTGCACAAGGCAAACAAATTCTTTCAGCCTCTGACTGGAAGCGGAATTTGGCCTAAGTCCACATTGCTGGCTTCTGGATGTGTTTTCATTGCTACTCCCCAGCCGGGGTGACTGGCTGTTCTCTGTTGATACTCACTGGGTGTGAGGGCACTGCCCCTTCCTTGGGGTGAAGGTGCTGCAGGGTATTCTACATCCGCTCTGACATTTTCCTCGAGTCATCTCCTCCAGGGCTCTCTGTTCCGTCCACATTTTTGAACCACAATAGTTTCTTACAGCTGAGAGACTTCCTCGCCGAACCGTGACCATTGTTCCATCGATCTCCACTACCTCCCACACCTCGGGTTAATATGGGGCCCTAAACTTCTAGCCAGGGTGCCGGCCCTTGTCCTAATCAGAAAGTCAGGGCTTTGTGCTTGTTGTTGTCTGCTCGCCTTGTCATTACTGGCCTCTTTGTTTTTTCCCTCTTTTTATATGTGCTGCATATAGATATTGGAAAACACCTCTCTGGATTTTTCTGTGTGAGAAGGTGTCCCTTTCTACACAAAATCAATTCCGTTTACAACTCACGCACCCCTGCACCATGACCCAAAGATGCCTGGCAACCAAAAAGTGCACCAGTGCTAGGAAAGCCGTGTATTGGTAAATAAGATGCATTGCTGCCCTTTCACGCAGTAAGTCACTGCGTTGCCTCACCCTGCGATAAAGAAGCGTGTCATGGGTGTTACCGCGGGTGTTCCCTGGTAAAACCATTGGCATTTGACACATTCCCAGATTTCTAAGGTTTTGTAAACCTCGGTATGCGTCAAAAGCCTACTCCTCCTCAGGGGAGGCGTAACGGAGACACGAGAAGAAATACATTTATTATGCCACGTTTTTTCTTTTTTCTATGTTTGCTGCATTCTGCACCGCACATAGAAAGACGAAAATGCCTCTTGTGATTGTTCTTGTGCAGGATGGTGTCCTATCAACTCTCTCTCAACACCCTTTTGGTACAAATGAAATTGAATGCTTGTGAATGATCTGATTTAAAGAAAGCTTTTGAAATTACAATATAATGGCTTTATTTGTTAATTGTTAATCAATAGTAACCAGCAGAATTACTATATCTCTTCTGCCACTTCTCTTGGTGGGCTGAAGGTTGCTCCATGTTTTTTAAGGCAGGGCAGAGATGCTTTTCTGTTTTAGTTTTCCCACAGAGAGGTAGTTTTACCTCTGAGAGTACAGTTGTGTTAGCTATTGACTTCTTTGATACAGGTGCCACTTTAGGGGTGGTATCCCCCCTAACAGGAATGATATCCTTAGTGGTAGGGTGGGCAAGGATATTTTGATATCCTGCATGCCTGTGCTTTGGGAGTATCCTGAGGCTTCAGGGCTCCTTCCCTTCTTTAATTTTTAATCTATTTTGAGATTAAAGGAAATAATTCCTTGGGTATACCCAGAAGGATGCATGGTTCATAAACTCTACTTCAGCCCAATCTGAAGCCTCTAGGTCATTTCCTAAAAGACAGTCTACAGATAAGCTAGGTGACCCCACCACCTGCTGAGGGCCAGTAACTCCATCCCAACAAAGTTGCACTACAGCTAAGGGGAGAGACTGAGTGGAGTTATTGACTTCAGTAACTTGATACTTCTGTCCAAAGAGGTGCTGTGCAGGTGACACCAAGTTTTCAGTAACTAAAGTGATACTGGCACCTATCTCCCTATAGGCCTGGGCCTCAACACCATTCATCTGAATGTGCTGCTTGTACTTATTCATATGAAGGGGACAAGCAGGTATGGTGGCAAAGCCAGTGCCACCTGGTGAGACAGAAACTGTCTTGGGGGTTTCAATACCTACCATACTTTCTATTATGGACCCAAATGTGAACCCAACTACACCTTTGCTTTGACTACTGCCAGTAGTCTGACCACTATTACTACTACTAATAGGGGCACTACAAGTGGATGTAGTAGTGGTGGTAGGCTCAGGGGCTTTACCTGGGCAGGACTGGACTCCTGGCCTATGGCCTTTATTTCTGCACACATAGCACCAAGGCTTTTTAGTGTGTGCAGAAGAAGAAGAGATTTTATTACACCCCAGAGGGTTTTTGTTTACCTTTACTTTTGTCTTTGTCCCCAACCTTGTCCTGAGGCTTACCGCCATCTTTCTTCTTTCCTTGTCACCCCCTGAATGAGCTTTTCTGCTCACTCGCTCTTGTCCTGACCAATTTGTCTGCCTTCTTTCCCAAATCTTGGGGAGAGGTCAGATCTGAGTCTACCAAGTATTGGTGCAACAAGTCGGACACACACTTATTTAAAATATGCTCTCTCAACAGAAGATTATATAAGCCCCCATAGTCAGACACTGTCACTGAAATGAGAGGAATAAGTGTTTCTTTGGCCAAATTTTGAGGTTTGCAAAGGATTCTGGGTAACAGAACCTGGTGAGAGCCCCACAAGTCACCCCGGGGCATATTTATACTCCGTTTGCGCCGAATGTGCGTCAAAAATTTTGACGCACTTTCAACGCAAACGTTGCCCAATATTTAAACCTTGACGCCCGAGCCGGCGCACAAGGAAAATGGCGCTATGTGCGCCAGTTTTTGGAAGCGGCACCCCGCCCTGCGTTAATGACATGCAGGGTAGGCGTTCCTGTCCAAAAACCGACGCACACAGCGTTGCGTCGTATTTATGCTTCAGGGCAAAAATCACTCCCGCGCGGCAGGCGGCGCAAAAAAATTACGCAAAGCACGAATATCGTGAAATTTTAACGCCTGGGTCAGGGCAGGCGTTAAAATGGGGCAAACACACCTGTACTTAATCAGAACACACAGAACAAACAACAGAGCAGCAGAGCAGCAGAGCAGCAACAGGGAGACATGGAGGTGCTTTTTCTTCAGCGTGCACGTAGACGCAGAGCCCTGCAGCAACAACAGCAGCTACAACAACAACAGCAGGGACCCCAAAGACAGCGCAGAAGGCAGGAGAGGATATTCCGCCCAAGAACAACCCTGCATGGCCTCAGGGAACAGGACATCATCCAGAGGTACCGGTTGAACTGGCAGGCCATTCAGCAGCTGCTGAGAAATATTGAACAGCAATTGGCCCCCACTTTAGTGACTCCACGCACTATCCCAACAGAAACAAAGCTGCTTGCCGTACTTCACATGCTGGCAAGTGGCTCCTTTCAGACAACTGGTGCCCTGGTTGGTGGAATATCACAACCATCATTCTCCGCCTTTTTACCCAAAGTACTGGATGCCATCATTCGCCTGACACCCCGCCACATCTGCTTCCCTAACACAGTGCAGAAGCAGCAGGAAACTAAACAGGGGTTCTACGCCATCAGTGGCTTTCCGCACGTCCTTGGTGCAATCGACTGCACACACGTACGCCTTGTGCCACCTGCTGCGACTGAACACCTCTACCGCAACAGGAAGCACACACATTCAATCAACGTGCAGGCCATAGTCGATCACCAAGGACTGATCAGCAACATTGTGGCTAAATATCCTGGGAGTGTACATGACGCATTCATCTTCCGTCACTGCACCATCAACCAACACTTCCAGGATGGACGGTATGGCAATGGACTACTTGTTGGTAAGGACAAAAAACAAACTCATATACACACTGCCCAGAAACCCTCTAGGATAAACAACACATACACCACAATAGCAACACCTAGACAGGAACACACTGAGGTACTCACATCACTAGCCATGTTTCACAAGTCACCATTTAACCTCTCACACATTGGAATTTACTCTACAGCTTAGTGTGAAGACATTAATGACTGTGGTTGCCTAAATGTCACCTTGCAAATTTGAAGGCTCACAATAACCTGTACACTAATACAATGCATAAGTGTAAAGGGATGGGATGGCCTCGGTATGTTCATCTGAACGTTTCTAATACACTTTCATGTTTCAACTCTGCATGGAACTATCATCATACCCCCAGTGAGGACACACGGACACCTGTATCACAAGTCACAATGCAAGGGAGGGCACACTGTACTTGAGAAACCAATACATCCTGCTGACAAACAGTTAGCCAACAAACACTTGCTCAGCCAAGGAAAAAAACAATGGCAAAGTTTTCACCAACAACCATAGGTTGTCACATTAGTACACAAAATAGTCACAGACAACACAACACAACTACTGCCATCAAAGATACGTACAACAGTGCCTCCTACATCTAATTGATACCATTCTGTGTTTCTCTTTCAGCTGATCAGGGGTATGGCATCCAGCCTTGGATAATGACACCATATGGGAACCCAAATACTGCTGCTGAGCGGGCATACAATGACGCCCACAAGAGGACACGCAGCATTGTGGAGCGGACCTTTGGGATCCTAAAGTCAAGGTTCCGCTGCCTTGACATCACTGGCGGTAGCCTACTCTATTCCCCAGAGATGGTCTGTAAGATCATACTCACTTGTGCCATATTACACAATATTTGTGCAAATAGGAATATTCCCCTTCTTGACCTGGACCCAGACATGCCTGAGGATGACGAAGAGGAGGATGCTGGCCTGCAACAGGAGGGGGAACAACCTAACACGGCAGCAGGAGTGCGTAGGCGCCAACAGCTTGTCAATAATTTCTTTTCATAATTTATTATAATCACTTGTATTCCACACTTGTAAATAAACACAGATAAGAGACACCACATCATGCTTTGGCCTATTCATTTCTGACCACCTTTATTTTGAAATTGCTGAAGATGAATGTCGTCTCATTGAGCAAGAATGCTATAACATTCATCACACCAAAAAAAAACATCACAAATGTATGCACAGAGGGTAGGATGTGACATGATACATTACCATACACAGAGCCCAACAGGAGTACAAATGTGGCAATTACACATGCCGGATCCAAACAACTGAAACAGTCTCTCATCCAGCCCAAAATTGGAGATCATTTGAAAGTCACATCACACGTGTTCAGAGACAGGGTGGGACCATCCATGTGTACGTGACCATGTCATCAATGGCTTCTCTCAAGTGTGTGATATGAGCAATACACAATTGGTACAACATCAGCTGCCACTAACTCAGGAGGAGACCTTGAAGTCACAGTGACAACATACACCCAGACAGGTGATAGTGGATCCACATTCCAACACACATGTACACATATGTCATACAATCAACCTAATATTTGAAAGTAGACCATCACAGTTGTGTCCCAGTTTGAACCTAGCAGGAAGATTGTAACATGCCACTAAACCAGTTTATGCAGAAAGGGACACAGACAACAACAAAATTATTCTCATTATCACATCGGGAACGCTGAGAGTCTTGCAAACATAGTCATTGGAAAATGGTATGCAAGTTTGCTCCAATTCATCATTACTGCAAACGTCAAATGGGCTAATGAGATGAATGAATGGTCAACAGTCATTCATACCATATGGCCTTACATTAGCCTGCTGCTGCAGGTTTGCCATGATATAATAAATATACTCCATGGATACAGTAGCTATTCTGGATGGTCAAATCCTAGGGTGCTGGGGGCCTAAGTCCACCTCTACCGCCCCCAAAACATACAAGAATCTTGTACTTGTGAACTAAACACATGCATAAGGCACATGTGAAGCCTACATGTCATAAGTCCAACACAAATCTGAAACACAAAATCATAATGGGACATGGTTAGCCCCATAAAAACTGTAAGTGACTCTTCCACTCCCTGTTAGGACTACAGATAAAAGCATCACCATCATAATTGTGGACACATTTTGGAGAAGGGATACATCATGGTATCCCATTCATCATTTCCAAATAGCCATCAGCAATTAACCCAAATATGTTGACAAATATGGTCAATACATTAGTTAACGTATCCAAAACATTACAGTGTGAATGCCTTCTATACATAACAACGGACATGTGTAATATCCAAACACAAATGTGTATCACATTGCACCGTTTGACCATGACAAATCACCTTTCCAAAGGTAAAAACATGAAGACATAAGGAAAAATTTCCTCCAAATTCTACGCATACAGCATGGGCGTCATAATTTGTTCACGTACATGAGTGCACAGAATGCAGAGTCAAATACAAATGTATCCAAAAGTGTCTTAATATTTAGCCTTCAAAGTATAATTTACATCATCAATTTTTTTGACTCTGCATCATGTGCACTACTGTACGTGGAAAAAAAATGACGCCCATGATGTATGCGTGGTAAAATAGACGCTATATGGACAATATGTTGGTCATCTCATGTACATTAAAAAATATTAATATTCATATCATATTTTTTGACTCCGCATCATGTGCACTACTGTACGTGGGAAAAAAATGACACCCATGATGTATGCGTGGTAAAATTGACGCTACATGGACAATATGTTGGTCATCTCATGTACATTAAAAAATATTAATATTCATATCATATTTTTTGACTCCGCATCATGTGCACTACTGTACGTGGAAAAAAAATGACGCCCATGATGTATGCGTGGTAAAATTGACGCTACATGGACAATATGTTGGTCATCTCATGTACATAAAAAAAAATTAGATTCATATCATATTTTTTGACTCCGCATCATGTGCACTACTGTACGTGGAATAAAAATGACGCCCATGATGTATGCGTGGTAAAATTGACGCTACATGGACAATATGTTGGTCATCTCATGTACATTAAAAAATATTAATATTCATATCATATTTTTTGACTCCGCATCATGTGCACTACTGTACGTGGAAAAAAAATGACGCCCATGATGTATGCGTGGTAAAATTGACGCTACATGGACAATATGTTGGTCATCTCATGTACATTAAAAAATATTAATATTCATATCATATTTTTTGACTCCGCATCATGTGCAATGTAATGCGTCAAAAAAAAATGACGCACAATTGTGTATGCGTGAAAATATGACGCATAACGGGAAAATAAAAACGGCGGCCATTTTATGCAGGAAGTGATGTAAATGGATATCCTGTTTACCAAATCTGTACTGGGAGTTAACTTTCACTTTCACTTTGCAGTCTCAGATTTATCTAGACTGTGTGGTTGTGTGAAAGGTGTTGTCCTGTGTTTTACTGCTTTAGTGTCCTGTGTGCCTTGTATTTTGTCTTTTTGTCAATCTATTCTTGTTGTATAACATTGTCTCAGTCTGTTTAGTCTTGTTTTGTCTATTCCTGTGATAGTTTGTATTGTCTGTGGGAGTCTGTTGTGGGTAGCATAGTTTGGGGGGTTAGTTGGGCTATTTTTCTACTTTTTCTTTTTCTTTCACACCTCTACCTTTCCCCATTTCCCACTTTTACTTTCATATTTCATTTGTCCATTTTTAGAGCTCTAAATATGTCAGGTAGGCCTCACCTGTCCAGGATGGGTGAAGATGAATTGGGGGGATTCATATGGCTAGTTAGCCATTTCCTCCCACTGATGCTGGAGGCTCGGGGCCGTGTGATACAGGGGTATCACACGGAGGCTAGGAAAATCCGGTGGGAGAAGGTGCGGCATCACCTGGTCCGGGTCTACGGGAGCATGCGAAATGTCCATCAACTCAAGCACCGCTGGGCAGATCTGATCACCAGGGAACAGGACCTGCTGGACCACCTGGGACTCCGGATTGGTGGCCATGTTGGTGAGTACAAATCAATTACATGGGAATAATAGAAATCTGTGTGGGAACATGTGATGATTGTTACCCAATCTGCTAAATAAGTAGCAGACTGTGTGTAATGCTAGGGAAACCTAGGCCCATGGTTATACACATATATCCCCATTTTTGCGAAACATTTTCACGCAATAACAGCAGAAAATTGCAACATCTATCTGTATTTTGCTAAGTAGCCCCCTCTCTGCGTAACAAAATGATGCAAATGATGCGCTACAAAGGTATACATATGTGCCCTAATGTGTATTTGTTGCAGAATGTGTATGAAGACCAATGCTACCAGTCCGATGGCTCATTTTTGCAACACATACCAGATGCCTGTAGCTGTATGTAATGTAGTGTTGCATTTGTGTCAGAAAAGCAACACGTGAACGGCTCTATTTGTACTCTACTGGTCATAATGGCCAGTGAGTAAGTCATGTTGAAACAACATACCTACATATGTAGACGCCATAGCTAGACAGAAAATTAGATACACATGATGATGCTATACATGTGTGTTGGCTTCACGTCACATGAAGTTAGTTATGTTGTCCACACATATGTCACATGTGTGTGTGGTTGCTGTGTGTTGAACATGTCCACCTAGCCTGTTTGATTGTGAGGGGTCATGCAGTCCTCATGGAACCAGTTTTGGAATGTCTCTCTGGGATGCACATGCTGAGATGTATGGATAACATTATTGGTGGGGCATACTAATGGAGGATTAACTTGGCCGACACATGACTGTCCTGGCCACTGCATGTGTGTAGTAGGGTGTGTCACTGTAGCGGGAGACTCATCCAATGATAATGTTGAATACAAAGTCATCCATGAAGTATGAGCATGTCTGAAAGTCTATCATTACCATGTCATATTCACACAGTGTCATTGTAACTGAAATTATTTGTCAGTTCACCCAGTCTGAGTATATTCTTCCTTTCATGCTTTACAGGTGGACCAGCCCCGTACACCGTGGGAGAGGTGGCACATTTTGACGACCCCGATACCTACAATGAGTGTCGCCTGAGTGCCATTTTCATTGTTTGGTAATGAAGCATGATGGATTACTGTGTGTTCAAGAGAATTCATGATTTGATGCGCTGGCCGTTCTTTGGCATTGTTGTTTTAGTGTGATATCAAATAGGACTTCTGTTTCTGTAAAGCAATACCTAGCCATCTCTCAGTTTGAGGGGCTGTAGGTCATTCCAGTTGGGCGGCAATGGGGAATGGTATGACTCATTTGGAATACACTGGTCAATGTTAGACTTGGTCAGGGACTTGCCATGAACTGAGTCTGCATATCAGACTGACAGTCTCCCAGATAGCTTAGGCACATGGCTTTGATGACAAGTGCTTCTTCCTAGTTGAGGATGGACTGTGTACACTGTAGGTCGGATCTTCCGGGGGCATGTACTTCCACAAGGTGAACTAGAAGTGTGTGTGACTTGAGTGCAATGGCCTAGGTGTTCTGTGGAATCATCAGAATGGGTGTTCTACCTCCTCTGTGTGTGTTGTAAAACATGCCTCACTGATAGTATGTCATGTTGGCCTAAGTTATATCATTTTGACATGTGTGGACCTGGGATGTGACAATGTTTGGCTGACTAAAACGTGTTGCTAGCCCTTCATAGGTGTTGTGTGTGAAGGCACATACTTGTGGAACTTTCAATACACTCCTGGGTGTGCATTGAACATGGGATTGTTGGTTGTTCTTCCCACACCACCCACAAAGACTGGGATGTTACTGTGAAACAGGGTACCTAGGACTGTAGCAACCAGTATGTTACACGTACTTGACACCTTTTGTGACTTGAGTGAGTACCTAGGGCCAGATGTAGCAAAATGTCTACACGTTGCAAATGGCATAAATTTCTGTTTGTGAGTTGCAAACGTCTGTTTCCTACTCCAAATTGTATTTGGTGGTCATGAACATATTAGCAAAATGCTTTTCAAATTGCAAAATATTAAGGGGTTTACCAGACCTACTTGCAACTCACAGTGGTAGGCAATCCCATTTGCAACCAAGTACGTGGTTGTAAAGTGAGTCGCTGTTATCATCCACTTGAAGTGGATGGTAACCCACTTGCTAACTGGAAGGGGTCCCCATTGTAACCCTTCACCTTTGTGAGTGGACCGAAATAATCCTGCACAAAACAGCCAGTGGTCTAAGGGACCACTAATTACCGTGAAATGATCCAAGATTGAATTTGTTGTGATTTTTAACTAATTGCAGCTCATTTTCCTTTCAGGTAAACGGCCTACACTTGGGGAAAAATAACCTGCTTTATTTAAAAGCAGTCACGTCCATGGAGGTCTGCTGTTCCCAGCAGGCCTCCATCCCCGTGAGTGCCCATAGTCGCTAAGGTGGCGCAAATTGGAACGCACATCATTGATGTTCATGAGGTGGGTCTTAGGGACCCCATAGCGACTCGCAGACGGTGTCAGAGACACCGTTCTGCATTGCAAATTGCTAGTTGCATTTTCCAAATTCCTACATCTGGCCCCTAGTGTGGACATATGATTCTGGGCCAGGGGTTCAATCTTAGCACACAACTAATTCCAAATGCCATTGAGTGAGGAGTGTGATTGTTATCACATAGAATGACATATGTAGTGAAGTCAGTATGCGGAAGAGGTGGTGCCATAATGTCAAATGCCTTAGGTATGATTTGGATGAGTAGTTTAGGGTGATGTCATCCATCATGTAGAGACATGGATATGCTAGGTGTGATATGCCCTTATGTATGCATGCTTCACATGTACTTCCTCTGAGCCTTTCCGTGAACTATGTTGTAACAATTGCTGCAACCAATACATTTCTAGTAATGGACAAATGACCCATTGTGGTATTCCACCCATTGCAAATCCAAAGCTAAATATTTGCCTTTTCTCTTCACAGCTGCAAACCTGAGTGCCGCAGATCGCAACCATTTTGAGCGCCGTGCGATGAGATACAGGCACATCCTGCAGGTGCAGTGTGGGTATCGGAGGATGGCCCGCAAGTACCATTCAGATCGGGCCTCCGGGGCGTGGTGGGCCACACCACAGGCTCCCCCAACGGTGCCACCAACAACCACCGACACTACATCCACCAGGTCTGCCCAAGTGGACCCAGCAACGGACCAAGCATCTTTCTCCAGACCTGGACCCAGCCGTGTGGTGGGAGCAGGACTGTCCCGTGGCCACACAACTCCTGCCACAACATCCACCTCCACCGGCACGCAAACCAGCACTGACCCTCCTATCGACCCAGCGGCCTTCCAGGCATTGTCCCGAAAATTGGACAAGTTGATTAGAAAGGTGGACAACCTGACGGAGGACATGAATGAGGTCAAAAAGAAGGTGCCCTCCATCAAGCGCACACTACGGAGGGCAAATCTGTAGTACTTTTTCCCTCCTGAACTTTTACCCCTCCCCTCTCACCTCTTTCCTATTTTATACTGTTAGTTGGGTTTGGGGGGTTAGTTATAGGATAAGTATAGGTAATTAGCTTAGTTAGTGTTAGGTAAGAGGGTGGGGGGTCCTTATTCTTTCTATCTTATATTTTTGTGTGGGTGGGTGGGTGGATGGCAATGTTGGGATTCCTGTTTAAAAAAAAAAAAAAAAAAAACATTTATAACAAAAAAATACCAAAAAAATATATGTTTGTTTAGGAGAGTATAGTATGTGTGTAGGTTAGTAAGTGTTGTCCTGCATGTGTCTTGTCTCATAATGGTGGGTGGTGGGTTGATGTTTAGATCGTTTCGTTACATGTGTAAAGTTTAGCTTAGGTTAGTTAGGGACAGTTGTGGGTTAGTAGTAGTCAGGTTAGATTAGTGTAGGTTTACCTTTCCCTTAGTTGCCTCTTTTATTACTTATTTGAAATAAAAAATTTGTTAACCCTTTACATGATGCGTTAGGTGCTACATTATCATGGCCTTGACATCAGTGTAGCAGAATGTTTTAGTATGACATTTGTGTCCTATGCTCGCTATCCCCAGGCTATTGCGGTTTAACATGCCAGCTACCCGTGTGCTAACTTGGTAAGTATACACCATGTGGGAGACCCACCATTGGTAGTGTGCATTGATCATCAAGGTTTTGGGTTGGCATGTATCCTACTTCACAAAGAGTGCTTCCAGACTTGTTATTGTAGGTAAATAGATAGGTCGGACAGCAGTGTGAAGTTCAGGGAGATCTTTGTAGATGAGGATTTGTTCACACTCTTGTCTTGTTGCTGTCATTGCTGACCTACATCATGTGTGTACTGATTCAGCATGACTTTCCTTCATGGAAGTATACACCGTAAGGGTGATTGATGCAGTGTAATTTGTTTATGATTCCTTACATTTTACAGCATTATTTCAAATTTTAGTATTGCATGGTGCCTACATTTCTCAGCCACCATTAGTTGTCTAGAATAGCTATAGATGATGCATCATTCTGTCCAACACAGCATGATTGTGTGTGCTTAGTCCCTTCATCAGTTATTTTCCTCAGTATAGTAAGGCTATGATGCAATCCTGGCCACTGCACAGATGTTTCTGTATACATGAAATCAGGACAGTAGTATTGAGAATCTACATGGTTGCCACACAGCCACTTTGGAGTTATGTACTGCACAGTTGAAGTGTGAAATAACACAGAGACACAATAGGTGTGCAAGTGATATTTATTTTTAGGTGGTGTAGTGCAAAATGTCCATTCACAATGTTAGCTGAGTCCGTTCTGGTGCATTCTTACATGGTGATCCTACAGACGGGGTGTGGATGATGCTCCTGACATGCTGGGGTGATGTCACAGACGGTGCAGAGGAACAGGAATTGCCAAATAGTAGGAGAGAGACATTCACTGGCAATGGGGACAAGTCATACAGTGGATTGCCGAACAGTCATTGAGTGTAGTTGTAGTGAGACTGGCATGTGTCAAAACGTAGGACCTTGGTCAGAGTAGGCCATGGTGCAGGGACTAGGGCTTCCGGGTACTCTTGCGTGTGAATGTTATCTGTTCCATGTCTTCTTCTTCTGATGTGTGTGTTGCCTGGTGTGTCCTTGTTGTTGTTGGTTGTGAAGGGGCAACACACACCTCAGTGTTAGAAGACATGGAGGCAGACATCCCGGGGGCTGCTCCCTGTCGAGTAATGAAGGGCAGTACTGCAGCAAGGAGGGCCTGCTGGTTTTTCAGAATGGCAGCCACATCACGATGGTAGGCAGCCAGGTCGGCCCTGAGGGGTTCTATGTTGCATTCGTGCACACGTTGACTGGCTTGCAGTTGAAGTTGTTGTGTCAACTGGATGACAGCTGTGCAGATTTCCTTCTGTGTTTTTAAAAGTTCCTCCAAGAGCGATGTTCGGGCTTGCATTGCAGCTGCCTGATCTGCAGTTGACAACATGCACGAACGCACCCCCTCAAGGCTGGCTGCCATAGTTTGCATCCCCACCCGCACCTCCTTGGCCAGCTCCCGCTGGACCCCAACGACTGTTCTTTCAAAGCTGGTGCCAGTGTCATCAGAGTCCTCAGCTGTGTTGGAGCTGGAAGGTCTTACAATTGGGGTGGCGGGTGGTTCTCCTGTGGTGGCTGCTTCTTCTGTGCTCCTCCTTGTGACTGAAGGTGGGGTTTGGAGGCTTTCAAGGACCATTTGAATGGTCTCTTGTGGGAGGTTGATGGTCTCGTCATCCATGTCATCAGGGAACTCATGGACAGGCATATCGGCAGGAGATCCGTGTTCCTCTGCAATGAAACAGGGTACAATTAGTGTGTCTGTGTTGTGACAATTTTGCACTAAGATACAAGCCTTTGGATGCCTTAACTTTGTACTCTGTGTTTGTCTTGGTATCTGCTGTCCGTCATAGGGCATTGTTGTAGGCCTATGGCCCACCTGTGTGTCACATGTATGATATGGAGCTATCAGACATGTCTGCCAGGTCGCCTCTAGGTGTTGCTTTGTAATTATTTAGGAATAGGCGTTTTTTGTCCTACTCCTCCCTCGGTGTTTAACTATTGTTATGGAGGGACATTTTGTTGGGTGGGCTCTCATTATCCTACATGTGATTCTTGGCTTTCTAGGCAGCAGGATAGCTAATGGTGTGGGGGACTAAGTCTGACCCACTTGTAAATAACTCTGTCACCCAGATATTTCATTTTGCTCAGACTAACTAGCAGTGCCTCTGGTCTCCCACATCAAAGGAATGTTTAGACATCCGAGCGCATGACATCTTTGGAACTTCTCAGGGAAGTCGTGGTCACTCAGATCCTACACAATTATGTCTTTTCCGGTATGTTCCCATACACAAATGAAAAAGACAGTATTTGTTTAATATGAAGTTTCATTGTACAACTGACTTGTAGAAATTTGGGTGTGAGGCCCAATAACCCAAACAATACACACTGTTAGAATTGAAATAGTCCGCAGGAGAGTAATACATTAGTACACAGCTATCATGGTGCCTAACAGTTTCTACTCTCCCTCTGCTTGTTCTATGTATAGCACAGCATGTTAAGTTTGGAGCTTGCCTGTCTGAATCACAGGGGAGACATCATCCCTCATATCAGAGGAATGGGCTGTGATCTGGTTGTGCATCAGCAGCAAGGCAGGCAGCATCTAGTTGTGATTTTCTGTTTGGAAACTCCCTCTTGCGTGTCTTGGGACAAGGAAGTGATTTTAAAAGTCATATGTCATGGTGATGACAAAGTTTCCCTACGCAGGAATGCCAAACCTTAACCCCTACCACATCTATCAGCAACGTACCAGACTGTATCCTTGACTGGGGCACAGAGTGAATATGTTCTGGCAAACTCCAGTGCAGAAGTAGGCAAAACAGTGTGATTTGACTAATTGACAACACCTTAGGACTGGCTATTTGCTACATTAACTGATAGGAAGGGCAATGAGAATCATTTAGTGCAAAGTGCTCTGAGGCTCTTAGATGTGAGCAAATGAGTATAAGTACATTCAGGGTAAGATGCACAAAGCCCTCCAGCCTGAGGCTAATGCGCAAAGTATACGTTTCACTTGCCACAATACACTTTGACTGACTGTGGGTGTTGTGACTGCCCTGCCAGCACACTTGCCTCTCAGGCCCTGCCCCATACACTTTTTATTCACATTGCATGAACTGTACATGTTATGTGGCATTACCTATGCATGTCAATGTTAGGATGTGGTATGGATGTAAACATTGCTGATGTTTGAAGATGATGTTGGGTCATGTGTGTCTTACTGGATTGGCCTGTTTATCGTATGAATGTCCTATTTGTTTGTCAGACTTTGCAGGTGTGTTTCAGTGACCAGTTGCCTGTGTCCCCTCCTCAATGTTGTTGTCTGAGCAGTATGACATTAGTGATGTAGCCTTGTTAGCCAGGCACGTGAGGGACCCTGACGTATGCAGCATGTGTGTGTCGTTAGTGCTGTGTGGCTCCTATTGCTGGTTACTTAGGCTTATGTATGTGTCAGGTATGGACATTCGGAATTTGAGTGTACTGGTACCTTTGTCTTATTTCTAGGAGTAGTTGCGGATGTCATCCTCACCCCCTAATTTAGGTATGTATGTTCCAGGGGGGCGTTCCTGCCATTTGGTACTATAGCTGCACAGAGATGAGAGGTGTTATTGTCAACTGTTGTGGCAGTTACATTGCAGTTGTTGTTTTTGCTACTGCATTACAGATAGGGACCTAGTTGATGTAGAATAGATTTTGCAATACAAGTGCCTGGATGTGGATTTGAGGTAGTGGCCTTCCCACCTGTCACTGCTTTCCCTTGGCTCTCTTGTTGTAATTACAGGATGTCCCCATGGGACTGTTGTTGTTGCTGTATTTTGTCGTGCCCCAGCTTCGGTCAGTACTGGGCATGCCCCCCTGCCGTGCCCCTTTACCCATGCCACTTCATATATGTGCTAACTTACTTGCATTGTGTAGTAGGTATCCCCCCCCTGCTTACAGTCCCCATTATTGCATTTTAATTCCCCATGCGACTTACCCTGCATGTGCGTTGTGTCGTGGTAGTCTGCGCTGTCCAGTCCTTGAATCCCTGTGACGATCTCCTCCGGGATGACGGCTGCGACCATCTCCTTCATGTGGTCTAGGGCCTCCTGTTGTGCTGGACTCCCCCCTCCAGTCTGCATTGCTGCCTTCCTGTTCCTGGCCATTTTCTCTTTTGTCCTACGTTTGCAGTCATGCCAGCGTTTCTTACACTCAGTGACTGTGCGGCGTTCTTCAGCCACACTGTTGATCTTGTCCACTATTTGTTTCCAGATGGCCTCTCTCCTACTGAGTGGCAATTTTGAGGAGATGAAAAGTTGGTGCTGGTGTTCCGTCACCTCTTTCACCAGGATTTCCTGCTCCTCTTCACTGAAGCAACACTTTCTTTTTTTTTAAAAAATGTCCTGGTTCCTGTATGGATCCTCCTGGCTGGTTCCTGGTCTGCTCTCATCCTCCTGGGGTCTGTTGGGGCATCTGGGATCCATTTTGACTCTCCTCTGCTGAAAGGGCAGTTTTCGCGCAAAAATTTCACGCAATAGCGTGAAAAAAAACAGCGTTTTCACAATTGCGCTGTCGTAAATCGACCCACAGTGATGTGCGTCGCATTTACGTTGGTTTCCTTTACGACAGACCGACGCTGTGTGCGTCACGAAATAATGACTCCCACCTGTTGGTTGCGCCGCCGTACGTCAAAGTATAAATTTGACGCCCGCATGGCGCTTCAAAATGGCGTTAGACTGCACTAATTTTTTTGACGCAAAACTGCGTTAGCGCAGTTTTGCGTCAAAAAGTATAAATATGGGCCCCCATCTTGGATTCCCGTAGGTGTCTAGTTTTTACAAATTTGCTGGTTTGGTAGGTTTCCCTAGGTGCCGGCTGAGCTAGCTGCCAAAATCTACAGCTAGGCACTTTGCAAAAAACATGTCTGATTTCAATGTAAAAATGTGATGTGTCCATGTTGTGTTTGCTGTCGCGAGCATTAGGCCTACCCATGCACGTGAGGTACCATTTTTACTGGGGGATTTGGAGGAACACAAAGTAGCAAAACAAAAAATGTGGGAATAATGTGATTTATTAGCTAAATTTGAGGTTTGCTGAGGATTCTGGGTAAGAAAACACTGGGGGATCCATGCAATTCACACCTCCCTGGACTCCCTCGGGTGTCTAGTTTTCAGAAATATTTGGGCATGGTAGGTTTCCCTATATGGCTGCTGAGCCCAGGACCAAAAACACAGGTGTCCCTCGCTGCAAAAACAGTTCGTTTTGTATTTGATAATTTTGATGTGTCCACGTTGTGTTTTGGGGGCATTTCCTATCGCGGACACTAGACCTACCCACACAAGTGAGGTACCATTTTTATCGTGAGACTTGGGGAAAATCCGGGTGAAAGGAAATGTGTAACTGCTCTCAGATTCCAGAACTTTCTGTCACCGAAATGTGAGGAAAAAGTGTTTTATTGGCCAAATTGTGAGGTTTGCAAAGAATTCTGGTTAGCAGAACCAGGTGAGAGCCCCACAAGTCACCTCGTTTTGAATTCCCCTAGGTGTCTAGTTTTCAAAAATGCGCAGGTTTGGTAGGTTTCCTTAGGTGCTGGCTGAGCTAGAGGTCAAAATCCACAGCTAGGCACTTTGCAAAAAACAGGTCTGTTTTCTTTGGGAAAATGTCATGTGTCCATGTTGCATTTCCTGTCGTGAGCATTCGGAATACCCACGCAAGTGAGGTGCCATTTTTATTGGAAGACCTGGGGGAACACAGAGTAGCAAAACAAGTGTTAATGCCCCTTGTCTTTCTCTATATATAAGACAGTGTGTAAAAAAGACGGCTATTTGAGAAATGCTCTGTAATTCACATGCTAGTATGGGCACCCCGAAATTCAGAGATGTGCAAATAACCACTGCTTCTCAACACCTTATCTTGCGCCCATTTTGGAAATACAAAGGTTTTCTTGATACCTATTTTTCACTCTTTATAGTTCAGCAAATTAATTGCTGTATACCCGGTATAGAATGAAAAACCATTGCAAGGTGCAGCTCATTTATTGGCTCTGGGTACCTAGGGTTCTTGATGAACCTAAAAGTCCTATATATCCCCGCAACCAGAAGAGTGCCGCAGACGTAACAATATATTGCTTTAAAAATGTGACATTGCAGGAAAATGTTACAGAGTAAAACGTTGAGAAAATGGCTGTTTTTTTCACCTCACTTTCAATATGTTTAGGTCGAGCGTTAACGTTCGGCCTGCTGCATACTGAAGTATACAATAGAGTGAGTTCCAGCGTTTTGATTTGTTAGTTGCAGTGTCCTTCAAAAATCCTTGCTTGCTAGTGGTCAGTTCTGTCTCTTTGCCCTGCCTTTTTTCACTTAGGGAGCAGCACAAAGTACTGTGTAATTACGCTATGCCCTGTTTATCTCTTCTGAAGGGGAATTTTTCTTTCAGTATTGGCCTGTTTGCCTTGCAATACGGGTGCGTGTTCAGTCCCTCCTCCCCACCAGCTCCCTCTGTAAACATAAACCAACATCAGAGGGGGGCTTTTCCAGGGCCAGCTCACCCTCGCTCTCTTCCTCTCTCTTGTTATTTTCAGTCTGTGTGGCAATAAATGTCCAGTCAGTAATTTACAATGCTATGAGCTCTACCTCGAGCAAACATGAGACTATTGCATTCCAAATGCTTGTTTACTTTCTTTCTCGTGCCCCGTCCCTCCACTCTTTGTTCAGCACTGTAACACTCTCGGATTTGACACCCACTTCGTACCATGAGGGAGTGGTTGATTGTAGGAAGGTAGCCTCTTTCTGGCCTTGTCACCCCCACTTTTGGCCTGATTGTGAGTATATTCAGGGTGTACTAAATGTACCAATTCACATTGGCATACTTTGCTTTCAAAAGTTCTAAACCTTTTTCTCTCTTCTCCCTATCTCTAAACCTTTTGCTATCATGTCTGTGGTAGATTTCACTCTCAAAACTGTCAATGCTACTTATGACATTTTGAATTACAAGAGCTGAAGGAGTCTCTGCTTAGACAGAGGTTTAATTATAGGAAATAACCCTACAAAAGAGTTTCTGTTGAACATACTTATGGTGGATGACCAGAACCAGTCGCTCCCATCCAATGAAAGGTTAGTAAAAGCTTCCCAGTCTGATTCAGAGGAACCCCCTGAGGAAGCTGGGGAGGGTTCTGACAAGAGTCTGCCCCCTAGCAGGACACCTAGTAATGCTGGTAGAGATAGAGGTTCCCATCACAGTAGGGCATCCTTTATTCCTAGTGGTCAGGTTACCAGGGTCCAGACAGTTAGGGACAGGTCCCCCTCTGAAGTTTCCAATTTGTCATCTGTGTCAAAGCATTCCCAACCCACCCACCCTGAGGATAACTTGTTAGAAAGGGAACTCAAAAAGTTGAGGGTTGAAGAGACCAGACTGAAGCTTAAACAGCAACAGCTTGCCTTAGATAGGGAATCCCTAGACATTGAGAAGGAAAGACAGAGATTGGGGTTAGGACCCCATGGTGGCAGAAGAAGTATTCCTGATAGTAATCCTGTTAGAGAGCATGATTCCAGGAATCTGCACAAGATAGTCCCCCTTACAAGGAGGGGGAAGACATCAACAAGTGGTTTGCTGCACTTGAGAGGGCCTGTATGGTACATTTGGTCCCTCAAATGCAGTGGACTGCTATTTTGTGGCTATCTTTCACTGGAAAGGGTAGGCATAGGCTCCTTACTGTTAGAGAAAGTGAAGCCAACAACTACAAAGTTTTGAAAAATGCACTCTTGGATGGATTTGGCTTAACCACTGAACAATACAGGATTAAGTTCAGAGACACCAGAAAAGAGTCCTTTTAAGACTGGACAGATTTTGTGGACAGTTCAGTGAAGGCCTTGGAAGGGTGGTTGCATGGCAGTAAGGTATCTGACAATGAAAGCCTGTACAATCTTATTCTGAGAGAGCATATTCTTAACAATTGTGTGTCTGATTTGCTACACCAGTACTTGATAGACTCAGATCTGACCTCTCCCCAAGAATTGGGAAAGAAGGCAGACAAATGGGTCAGAACAAGAGTGAAAAGAAAAGTTCATACAGGAGGTGACAAGGGTGGCAAGAAGAAGGATGGTGAGAAATCCCAGGATAAGCATGGTGATAAGGGTAAAACCAAAGATCCTTCTTCAAATCCTAAACTCTCTTCATGGGGTGGGGATAAAACAAATTCTTCCTCTTCTTCACAGCACACACACATCAAAAAGCCTTGGTGCTTTGTGTGTAAAAAATATGGGCCATAGGCCAGGGGATAAGTCCTGTCCAGGTAAACCCCCTGATCCTACCACCACTAATACATCAAACTTTAGTGCCCCTAACAGTAGTGGTAATAGTGATGGGACTGCTGGCAACAGTCAAAGTAAGGGTGTAGGTGGGTTCACTTATGGGTCCATCATAGAAACTGGGATAGTCAGTCCCAAGACAGTTTCTGTCACACTTAGTGACATTGGGCTTGCCACACTGGCTGCTTGTCCCCTTACAATGGATAAGAACAGGCAGACAGTTTCAATAAATGGTGTTGAGGCTCAGGCCTACAGGGACACAGGTGCCAGTATCACTTTGGTGACTGAAAACCTAGGCCCATATTTATACTTTTTGACGCACATCTGCGCCAACGCAGCTGTGCGTCAAACATTTTACCGCCGGCTAACGCCATTCCAACGCGCCATGCAGGTGCCTTATTAATGGAATGACGTTAGCCAGCGCTGCGGACTGGTGTGTGTAAAAAAAAAGGACTCACACCAGGTAGCGCCGGCGTATGGGAAAATGGGGGTTGTGCATCAAAACATGGTGCAAGTCAGGTCTGAGGCAAAATTCAGGCCTCAAACCGGATTTGCGCCATTTTGTTTTTACGCCCAACCTCCATTGACATGACTCCTGTCTTACCAAAGACAGGAGTCATGCCCCCTTGCCCAATGGCCATGCCCAGGGGACATGGTCATTGGGCATAGTGGCATGTAGGGGCTCAAATCAGGCCCCCCATGCCACAAAAAAAATTGGGAAAAAATACTTACCCGAACTTACCTTTACTTCCCTGGGATGGGTCCCTCCATCCGTGGGTGTCCTCCTGGGGTGGGCAAGGGTGACAGGGGGTGTCCCTGGGGGCAGGGGAGGGCACCTCTGGGCTCCTTCCGAGCCCACAGGTCCCTTAACGCCTGCCCTGACCCAGGTGTTAAAAAACGGCGCACATCGGGCTGTGCGCCGTTTTTTAAGGCCCACCCCTCCTGTGCGTCAAAATGACGCCAGAGTATAAATAAGGGGCACAGGCCTTAAAGTCATTTTTTGGAAGAGAACGCCTACCTTGCATAAAATTAACGCAAGGCTGGTTACCCTTTCCAAAAAATGACGCACGTGGTGGAATTTTGACGCCCGCGGGGTCGGCCGTCAATGTATAAATATGGGGCAGGGTTTGCGCCGATTGTGCGTCAAAATTTTTGACGCATATTCGGCGCAAACAGAGTATAAATGTGCCCGCTAGTGTCTCCTGAACAACACATCATTGGACAACAGTACAAGATTATTGATGTCCATAACTCCACTAAGTTTCTTCCCTTAGCTATAGTTCAGCTTAGTTGGGGTGGAGTTACTGGCCCTAAGCAGGTGGTAGTATCACCTAGCTTACCTGTAGACTGTCTCTTAGGTAATGACCTAGAGGCCTCAGGTTGGGTTGAGGTAGAGTTTCAGACCCATGCAGCCATGCTGGGTATCCCTGAGGAATTGCTTCCTCTCATTTCAGCTGAATTGAAAAAGCTAAGGAGAGAAAAAGGCCTGAAAACTCAGGATCCTTCTCCAACAACAGGTAAAAAGGGCATCACAGTATCCCCTACCCACCCTGCCATTCAGGATACCATTCCTGTGGTAGGAGAAACCTCTCCTGGGGTGGCACCTGTACCAAGGGAACCATCAGCTGGCACAGCTGAACTCCCTGAGGTAAAAGTACCTCTCTGTGGGAAACTAATATTGGTGAGGAAATGTGCACCATTTTAGTTAACGTGGAGCATCCCTCCAACCCTCCAAGAGAAACCTTAGTGCAGAAACCCTGCACTGCCTCACAACACTTAGGACAACAGCCCTGCCCTAGTGTGGAGCTCATAGGACAGCATCCCTGCCCTGCTCCAACTCAAGAGAAACAGCACCCCTGTTCTCTCTTACAGCCATATGGACAAAGTTCTTGCCCAGCTATGGCTTTACTGAGACAGCATCCCTGTCTGGCATTCTCATCACTTGACATAGGTCCAGTGGACAATTCCCACTGCTCTAAACTAAAACATACTAATAGGAACTCTGAGAATATAACTTCACATTGTTGGCTAGCTAAAAAACTTCAAACAGGGAGGTTTGCATACCCACAGAAAATAAAGACTCAACTGGCCAAGGTTAGCCTTATTGTCCTTCGTTTGGGTTGGGGGGTTGTGTAGGAAGGTAGCCTCTTTCTAGCCTTGTTACCCCAACTTTTGGCCTGTTTGTGAGTATCTGTCAAGGTGTTTTCACTGTCTCACTGGGATCCTGCTAGCCCAGTGCTCATAGTGAAAACCCTATGTTGTCAGTGTGTTTGTTATGTGTCACTGGGATCCTGCTAGCCAGGACCCCAGAGCTCATAAGTTTGTGGCCTATATGTGTTCCCTGTGTTATGCCTAATTGTATCACTGAGACTCTGCTAACCAGAACCTCAGTGTTTATGCTCTCTTTGCTTTCCAAATTTGTCACTACAGGCTAGTGACTAAATTTACCAACTCACATTGGCATACTGGTACACCCATATAATTCCCTTGAATATAATACTGAGGTACCCAGGGTATTGGAGTTCCAGGAGATCCCTATGGGCTGCAACATTTCTTTTGCCACCCATAGGGAGCTCTGACAATTCTTACACAGGCCTGCCACTGCAGCCTGCGTGAAATAACGTCCACGTTATTTCACAGCCATTTACCACTGCACATAAGTAACTTATAAGTCAACTATATGTCTAACCTTCACCTGGTGAAGGTTGGGTGCCAAGGTACTTAGTATGTGGGCACGCTGGCACTGGCCAAGGTGCCCCCACATCGTTCAGGGCAAATTCCCCTAACTTTGTGAGTGCGGGTACACCATTACACGCGTGCACTATACATAGGTCACTACCTATGTGTGGCGTTACAATGGTAACTCCGAACATGGCCATGTAACATATCTAAGATCATGGAATTGTCACCCAAATACCATTCTGGTATTGGGAGGACAATTCCATGATCCCCCGGGTCTCTAGCACAGAACCCGGGTACTGCCAAACTGCCTTTCCGGGGTTGCCACTGCAGCTGCTGCTGCTGCCAACCCCTCAGACAGGATTCTGACCTCCTGGGGTCCAGGCAGCCCTGGCCCAGGAAGGCAGAACAAAGGATTACCTCTGAGAGAGGGTTTTACACCCTCTCCCTTGGAAATAGGTGTGAAGGGCTGGGGAGGAGTAGCCTCCCCCAGCCTCTGGAAATGCTTTGATGGGCACAGATGGTGCCCATCTCTGCATAAGCCAGTCTACACCGGTTCAGGGATCCCCCATCCCTGCTCTGGTGTGAAACTGGACAAAGGAAAGGGGAGTGACCACTCCCCTGACCAGTACCTCCCAGGGGAGGTGCCCACAGCTCCTCCAGTGTGTCCCAGACCTCTGCCATCTTGGAAACAGAGGTGTTGGGTGCACACTGGACTGCTATGAGTGGCCAGTGCCAGCAGGTGACATCAGAGACTCCTTCTGATAGGCTCTTACTGTCTTGGTAGCCAATCCTCCTTTCTTGGTAGCCAAACCTCCTTTTCTGTCTATTTAGGGTCTCTGCTTTGGGGAATTCTTCAGGTAATGAATGCAAGAGCTCACCAGAGTTCCTCTGCATCTCCCTCTTCGCCTTCTACCAAGGATCGACTGCTGACTGCTCCAGGATGCCTGCAAAACCACAACAAAGTAGCAAGATGACTACCAGCAACATTGTAGTGCCTAATCCTGCCGGCTTTCTCAACTGTTTCCAGGTGGTGCATGCTCTGGGGGTAGCCTGCCCTCACCCTGCACCAGAAGCTCCACAGAAATCTCCTGTGGGTCGACGGAATCTTCCCCATGCTAACGCAGGCACCAAAAGACTGCATCACCGGTCCTCTGGGTCCCCTCTCATCCTGACAAGCGTGTTCCCTGGAACACAGCAACTCTTTCCAATTGACTCCCACAGTCCAGTGACTCTTCAGTCTAAGTTTGGTGGAGGTAAGTCCTTGCATGATTTGCATCTGCTCCGGCTCCTGTGCACTCTTCCAGGATTTCCTTTGTGCACAGCCTAGCCTGGGTCCCCAGCACTCCGTCCTGCTGTGCACAAACCGCTGAGTTGTCCTCCGACGTCGTGGGACCCTTCTTTGTAACTTCGCGTGGACTCCGGTTCACTCTTCTTCTAAGTGCCTGTTGGGGTACTTCTGCCAGTGCTGCCTGCTTCTGTGAGGGTTCTCTGAGTTGCTGGTGCCCCCCTCTGTCTCCTCCTCCATAAGGCGACATCCTGGTCCTTCCTGGTCCTCAGCAGCACCCAAAAACCTCTACCACGCCCCTTGCAGCTAGCTAGGCTTGTTTGTGGTATTTCTGCGTGGGAACACCTCTGCAAGCTTTATCGCGACATGGGACATCTGTCTTCCAAAGGAGAAGTTCCTAGTCCTCTTCTTTCTTGCAGAACTCCAAGCTTCTTCCATCCAGAGGCAGCTTCCTTGCACCTTCATCCGGGGTTTCCTAGGCTCCTGCCTCCCCAGGACACTGTCGCGACTATTGGACTTGGTCCCATTGCCTTGCAGGTCCTCAGGTCCGGAAACCCATTGTCAGTGCACTGCTGGTGCTTGTTGTTCTTGCAGAATCCACCTATCACGACTATTGTGCTCTTTTAGGGTAGTAGGTGTAATTTACTCCTACTCTTCAGGGTCTTGGGGTAGGGTATCTTGGACACCCTGACTGTTTTCTTACAGTCCCAGCGACCCTCTACAAGCTCACATAGGTTTGGGGTCCATTCATGGTTCGCATTCCACTTTTGGAGTATATGGTTTGTGTTCCCCCTATACCTATGTGCTCCTATTTCAATCTATTGTAACTTTACACTGCTTGCATTACTTTTCTTGCCATAACCTGCATAATGTTTGGTTTCTGTACATATATCTTGTGTATATTTCTTAGCCTCATACTGAGGGTACTCACTGAGATACTTTTGGCATGTTGTCATAAAAATAAAGCACCTTTATTTTTAGTAACTCTGGGCCATATTTATACTTTTTGACGCACAACTGCGCCAACGCAGTTGTGCGTCAAAACGTTTAACGCCGGCCAACGCCATTCCAAAGCGCCATGCGGGCGCCTTATTTATGGAATGACGTTAGCCGGCGGAGCTGACTGGTGAGCGTAAAAAAAAATGACCCACACCAGGCAGCGCCGGCGTAGGGAAAAATGGAGCTTGGGCGTAAAAAAATGGGGCAAGTCGGTATGAGGCAAAAAATCTGCCTCAACCCGATTTGCGCCATTTTTTTTTACTCCCACCCTCCATCAACATGACTCCTGTCTTAGCAAAGACAGGAGTCATGCCCCCTTGCCCAATGGCCATGCCCAGGGCATGGTCATTGGGCATAGTGGTATGTAGGGGGGCACAAATCAGGTCCCCCTATGCCACAAACATTTTTAAAAAAATATACTTACCTGCACTTACCTTAACGTCCCTGGGGTGGGTCCCTCCATCCTTGGGCGTCCTCCTGGGGTGGGCAAGGGTGGCAGGGGGTGTCCCTGGGGGCATGGTAGGGCACCGCTGGGCTCCTTCCGAGCCCACAGGTCCCTTAACGCCTGCCCTGAGCAGGCGTTAAAAAATTACGCAAAAGCGGCTGGACGTCATTTTTTTTTACCCGCCCACTCCCGTGCGTCATTTTTGCACGGGAGTTTAAATAAGGCGCATAGGCCTGGGAGTCATTTTTTTGATGGGACCGCCTACCTTGCATATCATTAACGCAAGGTAGGTGTCCACGCAAAAAAATGATGCAAACTCCAAGAACTTTGGCACTAGACGCGTCTAACTCCAAAGTATAAATATGAAGTTAGCTTTGCATCGGATTTGCGTAAAAAAAAACGTCGCAAATCCGGCGCAAACAGAGTATAAATATGCCCCTCTGTGTATTGTGTTTTCTTATGATATTGTGCATATGATATAAGTGGCATAGTAGGAGCTTTGCATGTCTCCTAGTTCAGCCTAAGCTGCTTTGCCATAGCTACCTTCTATCAGCCTAAGCTGCTAGAAACACCTCTCTTCTACTAATGAGGGATACCTGGACCTGGCACAAGGTGTAAGTACCATTGGTACCCACTACAAGCCAGGCCAGCCTCCTACATTCATGGACAGTGTCTCCTGGTCTACTGTAATTCTATCTGATGGGTGGCGCAATCTGGCCACTGCGTTGTTTAGTAAACGTTTGTGTCTGTTAGTGGGAAGAATAGGCGCGTATGCACCTTCACTCTCAATGATGTACTCTGTTCCTTACCAGTTAGAGGGCTGCTTTGCGCGGCTCTCGGTGCCAAGCACAGATAAAGGCCTCTGGGACAAGCCACGCTGCTGACCACGTGCCCGGCACATGTGGAAGCGACACTCTGAGCCCTAACCCACTTGAAGGTGTTTGACTGAGAATACGTGGCCCGATCTCCCACTTTATGGTAAAGCGCTCGAGTGCCCTCTGGCCATGTTTGCTCAACAGAACAATTTGAAAATAAACAAACACAATAATAAACTATGAGTCCAAGCTCATCTGACCCTGAAATCCTCATGCTGTCTCCGGCGGTTAAAGGTGACGCCTCTGGCCTCTCTCCTCCAGCTCAAATGGTTCAGTGCCTCGCGGCCGCTTTCACTTTCAGCTGCTGGCTTAAGCTGTTCACTGCGCTCTGGCACACGCTACCATGCCACGGGAGGGGGATATTTCAAACCATTTGTTGACAAAAGAGCTAGCACTGGAGGTGAGGAAGTAACCACCAGCTTGGTGTTCCTAGGTCAGCCAGGCCTTGTCGGCAGCCCTCGGTTTTATATCTACCCTTCAGCTCGCCCCGATTATAGGATGTTAAATGCATGTAGCGACGATGACTCTTTCTTACAACTTTCTATCGGTTTCTTGTTAAACCCATGCTTATAACTACACAGCTGTATTTAATTCAGTTCTGTATGTAACCTCTCGGCCACGCATCCTGCTGCTCCATTTGTTAGAGCACAGCCAGCCTTGCATGTTAGGGCACACCCATTTGGTCTTCATTTCTGAATACTACAGCACAGCCTTCATTGTATAGTACAGCTGTGTGCCGTATACCTACGGCCACTGGCATTATGCGGCAGGGAAGGGTCAAATCATGCTGCTGGCTTGAGTAAATTATGCAGCAAGAAAAGGCACATTACGCGGCATTATGCAACATTTTTGGATAGTGCTACTTCATTTTTTGGGTTGAGCGCAAAGCGCTCTGCTCCTGCTGTAATCTCTCTATGGGCTTGTAACCATGCCCACCGCACACCCATGAGTTTGGTTAGTTTATGGGCTTGCCTTTTAAAATTTGCTTGATTTCATTAGTGAAAGGTATGAATTCGTCATGCCTTTTCCAATATTTAGACCGCCTCGAGCGCATTGGCCAAGTACTGAATACATACAAGGCTCTAAGGCCCGTATTTATACTCCGTTTGCGCCGAATTAGTGTCGTTTTTTTCGACGCAAATTCGGCGCAAAACTAACGCCATATTTATACTTTGGCGTTAGACGCGTCTAGCGCCAAAGTATGGGCAAAGAGCGTCATTTTTTAGCTTGAACGCCTTCCTTGCGTTAATGAGATGCAAGGAAGGCGTTCCCGTCTAAAAACAGACGCACATAGCGGTGCGTGGTATTTATGCTCCAGGGCAAAAATCACTCCCGCGCGTCAGGCGGCGCAAAAAAATGGCGCAAAGCATGAATAGCGTGAAATTTTAACGCCTGGGTCAGGGCAGGCGTTAAAATGGGGCAAACACACCTGTACTTAATCAGAACACACAGAACAAACAACAGAGCAGCAGAGCAGCAACAGGGAGACATGGAGGTGCTTTTTCTTCAACGTGCACGTAGACGCAGAGCCCTGCAGCAACAACAGCAGCCACAACAACAACAGCAGGGACCCCAAAGACAGCGCAGAAGGCAGGAGAGGATATTCCGCCCAAGAACAACCCTGCATGGCCTCAGGGAACGAGACATCATCCAGAGGTACCGGTTGAACTGGCAGGCCATTCAGCAGCTGCTGACAAATATTGAACAGCAATTGGCCCCCACTTTAGTGACTCCACGCACTATCCCAACAGAAACAAAGCTGCTTGCCGTACTTCACCTGCTGGCAAGTGGCTCCTTTCAGACAACTGGTGCCCTGGTTGGTGGAATCTCACAACCATCTTTCTCCGCATTCCTGCCTAAAGTACTGGGGGCCATATTTATACTCCGTTTGCGCCGAAATTGCGTCGTTTTTTTTGACGCAATTTCGACGCAAAACTAACGCCAACTAACGCCATATTTATACTATGGCGTTAGAGGCGAATAGCGCCAAAGTTCCCGGAATGTGCGTCATTTTTTAGCGTGAACCCCTTCCTTGCGTTAATGATATGCAAGGGAGGCGTTCCCGTCTAAAAAATGACTCCCAGGACTTTACGTGGTATTTATACTCCCGGGCAAAAGAGACGCCCGGGAGTTGGCGTGGCAAAAAACGGCGCATTTGCGCCACTTTTTAACGCCTGCTCAGAGCAGGCGTTAAGGGGCCTGTGGGCTCAAAATGAGCCCAGAGGTGCCCTCCCATGCCCCCAGGGACCCCCCCTGCCACCCTTGCCCACCCCAGGAGGACCCCCAAGGATGGAGGGACCCACCCCAGGGACATTCAGGTAAGTTCAGGTAAGTATAATTTTTTTTTTTTTATATATTTTTTTGGTGGCATAGGGGGGCCTTATTTGTGCCCCCCTACATGCCACTATGCCCAATGACCATGCCCAGGGGACAGAAGTCCCCTGGGCATGGCCATTGGGCAAGGGGGCATGACTCCTATCTTTACAATGATAGGAGTCATGTTGATGGGGGATGGGCGTCGAAAATAAATGGCGCAAGTCGGGTTAAGACGATTTTTTCGACGTAACCTGACTTGCCCCATTTTAAGACGCCCATGCGCCATTTTCCCCCTACGCCGGCGCTGTCTGGTCTACGTGGTTTTTTCCCACGCAAAGCAGGCAGCGCCGGTCTGATTGCGCCGTCTAACGCCATTCCATAAATACGGCGCCCGCATGGCGCTTCAGAATGGCGTTAGACGGCGCAAAACTTTTTGACGCTAAACTGCGTTAGCGCAGTTTAGCGTCAAAAAGTATAAATATGGGCCTGGATGCCATCATTGGACTGACACCCCGCCACATCTGCTTCCCTAACACACTGCAGAAGCAGCAGGAAACAAAACAGGGGTTCTACGCCATCAGTGGCTTTCCGCACGTCCTTGGTGCAATTGACTGCACACACGTACGCCTTGTGCCACCTGCTGCGAGTGAACACCTCTACCGCAACAGGAAGCACACACATTCCATCAACGTGCAGGCCATAGTCGATCACCAAGGACTGATCAGCAACATCGTGGCTAAATATCCTGGGAGTGTACATGATGCATTCATCTTCCGTCACTGCACCATCAACCAACACTTCCAGGATGGACGGTATGGCAATGGACTACTTGTTGGTAAGGACAAAAATCTACTTATATACTCACTGCACAGAAACCCTCTAGGATAAACAACACATACACCACAATAGCAACACCTAGACAGGAACACACTGAGGTACTCACATCACTAGCCATGTGTCACAAGTCACCATTGAACCTCTCACACATTTGAATTTACTCCACAGCTTAGTGTGAAGACATTCATGACTGTGGTTGCCTAAATGTCACCTTGCAAATTGGAAGTCTCACAATAACCTGTACACTAATAGAATGCATAACTTTTAAGGGATGGGATGGCCTGGCTATGTTCATATGGACGTTTCTAATACCCTTTCATGTTTCAACTCTGCATGGAACTATCATCACACCCCCAGTGAGGACACACGGACACCTGTGTCACAAGTCACAATGCAAGGGAGGGCACACTGTACTTGAGAAACCAATACATCCTGCTGACAAACAGTTAGACAACAAACACTTGCTCAGCCAAGGAAAAAAAACAATGCCAAAGTTTCCCCCAACAACCATAGGTTGTCACATTAGTACACAAAATAGTCACAGACAACACAACACAACTACTGCCATCAAAGATACGTACAACAGTGCCTCCTACATCTAATTGATACCATTCTGTGTTTCTCTTTCAGCTGATCAGGGGTATGGCATCCAGCCTTGGATAATGACACCATATGGGAACCCAAATACTGCTGCTGAGCGGGCATACAATGACGCCCACAAGAGGACACGCAGCATTGTGGAGAGGACCTTTGGGATCCTAAAGTCAAGGTTCCGCTGCCTTGACATCACTGGCGGAAGCCTACTATACTCCCCAGAGATGGTATGCAAAATTATACTCACTTGTGCCATATTACACAATATTTGTGTACAAAGGAACATTCCCCTCCTTGAACCGGACCCAGACATGCCTGAGGATGATGATGAGGAGGATGCTGGCCTGCAACAGGAGGGGGAACAACCTAACACCGCAGCAGGAGTGCGTAGGCGCCAACAGCTTGTGAACAATTTTTTTACTTAAGTCATTATAATCACTTGTATTCCACACTTGTAAATAAACACAGATCACAAACACCACATCATGCTTTGGCCTATTCATTTCTGACCACCTTTAGTTTGAAATAGCTGAAGATGAATGTCGTCTCATTGATCAAGAATGCCATTTAAAATCATCACACCAAAAATAAACATCACAACTGTATGCACAGAGGGTAGGATGTGACATGTTACATTACCATACACAGAGCCCAACAAGAGTACAAATGTGACAATTAGACATGCCGGATCCAAACAACTGAAACAGTCTCTCATCCAGCCCAAAATTGGAGATCATTTGAAAGTCACATCACACGGGTTCAGAGACAGGGTGGGACCATCCATGTGTACGTGAACATGTCATCAATGGCTTCTCTCAAGTGTATGATGTGAGCAATACACAATTGCAACAACATCAGCTGCCACTAACTCAGGAGGAGACCTTGAAGTTACAGTGACAACATACACACAGACAGGTCATACTGGATCCACATTCCCACACACATGTACACATATGTCATACAACCAACCTAATATTTGAAAGTAGACCATCACAGTTGTGTCCCAGTTTGAACCTAGCAGGAAGATTGTAACATGACACTAAACCAGTTTATGCAGAAAGGGACACAGACAAGCAAAACAATCTTCGCATTATCACATCGTGAACGCTGAGAGTCTTGCAAACTTAGGGGGTCATTCTGACCCTGGCGGTAATTACCGCCCTGGCGGAGGTCGGCGGTAGCACCGCCAACAGGCTGGCGGTGCACCGATGGGCATTCTGACCGCGGCGGTTCAGCCGCGGCCAGAAACGGACTTCCCGCTGCCCTTGAGAATCCGCCATGGCGGCGGAGCGCGCTCCGCCGCCATGGGGATTCTGACACCCCCTACCGCCATCCTGTTCCTGGCGGGTCTTCCGCCAGGAACAGGATGGCGGTAGGGGATGCCGCGGGGCCCCTGGGGGCCCCTGCAGTGCCCATGCCAATGGCATGGGCACTGCAGGGGCCCCCGTAAGAGGGACCCACAAAGAATTTCAGTGTCTGCTTTGCAGACACAGAAATTCGCGACGGGTGCAACTGCACCCGTCGCACCTTCCCACTCCGCCGGCTCCATTCTGAGCCGGCGTCCTCGTGGGAAGGGTGTTTCCCGCTGGGCTGGCGGGCGGACTTTTGGCGGTTGCCCGCCAGCCCAGTGGGAAAGCCAGAATGACCGCCGCGGTCTTTCGGCGGGAACCGCTTGGCGGGCGGCGACTGCCGCCCGCCGCGGTCAGAATGACCCCCTTAGTCATATGCAACTTAGCTCCAAATCATCAATACTGCAAACGTCAAATGGGCTAATGAGATGAATGAATGGTCAACAGTCATTCATAACATATGGCCTTACATTCGCCCGCTGCTGCAGGTTTGCCAGGATATGATAAAAATACTCCATGGATACAGTAGCTATTCTGGATGGTCAAATCCTAGGGTGCTGGGGGACTAACTCCACCTCTACCACCCCCAAAACATACAGGAATCATGTACTTGTGAACTAAACACATGCATAAGGCACATATGTGGCCTCCATGTCACAAGTCCTACACAAATATGAAACACAAAATCATAATGGGACATGGTCAGCCCCCTAAAAACTGAAAGTGACTCTCCCACTCCCTGTTAGGACTACAGATAAAAGCATCCCCATCATAAAGGTGGGGACATTTTGGAGACGGAATACATAATGGTATCAAAAACCTCATTTCAAAATAGCCATCAGCAATTACACCAAATATGTTGTCAAATATGGTCAATACATTAGTTAACGTATCCCAAACATCACAGTGTGAAGGCCGTCTATACATAAAAGTACGGACATTTGTCAGATACAAACACAAATGTGTCTCACATCGCACCGTTTTACCATGACAAATCACCTTTCCAAAGCTAAACACATGAAGACATTTGGATCAATTTGCTCCATATTCTACGCATACAGCATGGCGGTCATAATTTGTTCATGTACATGAGTGCACACAATGCAGAGTCAGATACAAATGTATCCAAAAGTGTCTTGATATTTCACCTTCAAATTATTATTTACATCCACAATATTTTTGACTCTGCATCATGTGCACTACTGTACGTGTAATAAAAACCACGCACATGATGTATGCGTGGTCAAAATGACGCTATATGCACAATATATTGCTCATTTTATGTACAGTATTAATTATTAATATTCATAGCATTTGTTTGGACTCCGCATCATGTGCACCACTGTACGTGTAATAAAAACCACGCACATGATGTATGCGTGGTCAAAATGACGCTATATGCACAATATATTGCTCATTTCATGTACAGTATTAATTATTAATATTCATAGCATTTTTTTTGACTCCGCATCATGTGCACCACTGTACGTGTAATAAAAACCACGCACATGATGTATGCGTGGTCAAAATGACGCTATATGCACAATATATTGCTCATTTCATGTACAGTATTAATTATTAATATTCATAGCATTTTTTTTGACTCCGCATTATGTGCACCACTGTACGTGTAATAAAAACCACGCACATGATGTATGCGTGGTCAAAATGACGCTATATGCACAATATATTGCTCATTTCATGTACAGTATTAATTATTAATATTCATACCATTTTTTTTGACTCCGCATCATGTGCACCACTGTACGTGTAAAAAAAACGACGCCCATGATGTATGCGTGGTGAAATTGACGCTACATGCACAATATGTTGGTCATCTTATGTACAATTTGAAATATTAATATTCATAGCAAATTTTTACACTCCGCATCATGTGCACTGTAATGCGTCAAAAAAATATGACGCACATCTGTGTATGCGTGAAAATATGACGCATTACGCGAAAATAAAAACGGTGGCCATTTTATGCAGGAAGTGATGTAATAGGATATCCTGTTTACCAAATCTGTACTGGGAGTTGACTTTCACTTTCACTTTGCAGTCTCAGAGTTATCTAGACTGTGTGGTTGTGTGAAAGGTGTTGTCCTGTGTTTTACTGCTTTAGTGTCCTGTGTGCCTTGTATTTTGTCTTTGTGTCAATCTTTTATTGTTGTCAAACATTGTCTCAGTCTGTTTAGTGTTGTTTTGTCTATACCTGTGATAGTTTGTATTGTCTGTGGGAGTCTGTTGTGGGTAGCATAGTTTGGGGTGTTAGTTGGGCTATTTTTCTCCTTCTTCTTTTTCTTTCACACCTCTACCTTTCCCCATTTCCCACTTTTTCTTTCATTTTTCTTTGGTACTTTTTTACACCTCGCATCATGTCAGGTAGGCCTCGCCTGTCCAGGATGGGTGAGGACGAATTGGGGGGCTTCATATGGCTCGTAAGCCATTTCCTCCCACTGATGCTGGAGGCTGGGGGCCGTGTGATACAGGGGTATCACACGGAGGCGAGGAAAATCCGTTGGGAGAAGGTGCGCCATCACCTGGTCCGGGTCTACGGGAGTCTGAGGAATGTCCATCAACTCAAGCACCGCTGGGCAGATCTGATCAGCAGGGAACAGGACCTGCTGGACCACCTGGGACTCCGGATTGGTGGCTATGTTGGTGAGTAATAATCAATTACATGGGAATAATAGGAATGTGTGCGTGAACATGTGATGATTGGTAGCCAATCTGCAAAATAAGTAGCTGACTGCGTGTTATACTAGGGAAACCTAGGCCCATGGGCATACACATAAATCCCCATTTTTGCTACACATGTACACCCAATAACAGCAGTAAAATGCAACATCTATTTGTATTTTGCTAAGTAGCCCCCTCTCTGCGTCACAAAATGATGCAAATGCTGCGCTACAAAGGTATACATATGTGTCCAAATGTGTATTTGTTGCCGGGTGTGTATGAAGACCTATGCTACCAGGCCGATGCCTTATCTTTGCAACACATACCAGATGGCTGTAGCTGCATGGAATGTAGTGTTGCATTTGTGTCTGAAAAGCAACACGTGAACTGCTCTATTTGTACTCTACTGGTCATAATGGCCAGTGAGTACGTCATGTAGAAACAACATACCTACATATGTAGACGCCATAGCTAGACCGAAAATTGCAAACACATGATGATGCAACACCTGTGTGTTGCCTTCACGTCACATGAAGTTAGTCATGTTGTCCACACATATGTCACATGTGTGTCTGGTTGCTGTGTGTTGAACCTGTCCACATAGCCTGTTTGATTGTGAGTGGTCATGCAGTCCTCATGGAACCAGTTGTGAAATGTTTCTCTCTGGGATGCACATGCTGAGATGTATGGATCACATGATTGTTCGGGCCTACTAATGGAGGAGTAACTTGGACGACACATGACTGTCCTGGCCACTGCATGAGTGTAGTAGGGTGTGTCACTGGAGCAGGAGACTCATCCAATGATAATCTAGAATACAAAGTCAGCCAGGCAGGATGAGCATGTGTGAAAGTGTATCATTACCATGTAATATTCACACACTGTCATTGTAACAGAAATTATTTGTCTGTTCACCCAGTCTGAGTATAATCTTCCTTTCATGCTTTACAGGTGGACCAGCCCCGTACACCGTTGGTGAGGTAGCCCATTTTGACGACCCCGATACCTACAGTGAGTGTTGCCTAAGTGCTATTTACATTGTTTGGAAATGAAGCATGGTGGATTACTGTGTGTTCAGGACAATTCATGATATGATGTGCTGGCCGTTCATTGGCTTTGTTGTTTTGGTGTGATATCAAATTGGAATAATGTTTCGGTAAAGCAATCCCTAGTCATCTCTCAGATTGAGGGGCAGTAGGTCATTCAATTAGTGCGACTATTGGGAATAGCATGACTCATTTTGAACACACTGGTCAATGTTAGACTTGGTCAGGAACTTGCCATTAACTGAGTCAGCATATCAGACTGACAGTCTCCCAGATAGCTTAGGCACATGGCTTCGATGACAAGTGCTTCTTCCTAGTTGAGGATGGACTGTGTACACTGTAGGTCGGATCTTCCGGGGGCATGTACTTCCACAAGGTGACCTCGAAGTGTGTGTGACTTGAGTGCAATGGCCTAGGTGTTCTGTTGAATCATGTGAATGGGTGTTCTACCTCCTCTGTGTGTGTTGTAAAACATGCCTCACTAATAGTATGTTATGTTTGGCTAAGTCATATCATTTTGACATGTGTGGACCTGGGATGTGACAAGGTTGGGCTGACTCCAACGTGTTGCTAGCCCTTCATAGGTGTTGTGTGTGAAGGCACATGCTTGTTGAACTTTCTGTACACTCCTGGTTGTGCATTGATCATGGGATTGTTGTTTGTTCTTCCCACACCACCCACAAAGACTGGGATGTTACTGTGAAACAGGGTACCTAGGACTGTAGCAAACAGTATGTTACACGTACTTAACACCTTTTGTGACTTGAGTTTGTACCTAGGTCCAGATGTAGCAAAATGTCTCCACATTGCAAATAGCATAATTTGATGTTAGTGAGTTGCAAACGTCTGTTTCCTAATCCGAAATGTTTTTGGTGGTCATGTACATATTCGCAAAATGCTTTTCTAAAGTAAAAAAATAAAGGAGTTTACCAGCCCTACTTGCAAATCACAGTGTTAGGCAATCCCATTTGCTAACGAGTACGTGGTTGCAAAGTGAGTAGCTGTTATCATCCACTTGAAGTGGCTGCTAACCAACTTGCTGACTGGAAGGGGTCCGCATTGTGAACCTTCACCTTTGTGAGTGGACCAAAATACTCCTGCACAAAACAGCCAGTGGTCTAGGGGAGCAATAATTATTGTGTAAATTACGAACAATCAATTGTTGTGAATTTAAACAAATCGCAGCTCATTTTCCTTTCAGATAAAGGGCCTACACTTGGTGAAAAATAACTTGCTTCATTTAAAAGCAGTCACGTCTATGGAGTTCTGCTGTTCCCAGCAGGCCTCCATCCCCGTGAGTGCCCATAGTTGCTAAGGTGGTGCAAGTTGGAACCCACATCATTGATGTTCATGAGGTGGGATTTAGGGACCCCATAGTGACTCGCAGACGGTGTCAGAGACACCGTTCAGCTTTGCAATTTGCTAGTTGATTTCCCATCAATTCCTACATCTGGCCCATAGTGTCGACATATGATTCATGGCCAGGGGTTCAATCTTAGCACACAACTATTTCGAAATGCCATTGAGTGAGGAGTGTGATTCTTATCACATAGAATGACATATGTAGTGAAGTCAGTATGCGGACGAGCTGGTGCCATAATGTATAATGGCTTAGGTATGAATTGTAGGAGTAGTTTAGGGTGATGTCATCCATCATGTAGAGACATGGATATGCTATATGTGATATGCCCTTCAGTATGCATGATTCACATGTACTTCCTCTGAGCCTTCGCGTGAAATATGTTGTAACAATTGCTGCAACCAATACATTGCTAGTAATGGTCAAATTACCCATTGTGGTATTCAACCCACTGTAAATTCTATGCTCAATATTTGCCTTTTCCCTTCACAGCTGCAAACCTGAGTGCCGCAGCTCGCAACCAGTTTGAGCGCCGTGCAATGAGGTACAGGCACATCCTGCAGGTGCAGTGTGGGTATCGGAGGATGGCCCGCAGATACAATTCGGAACGGGCCTCCGGGGCGTGGTATGCCACACCACAGGCTCCACCAACGGTGCCACCTACAACCACCAGGTCTGCCCAAGGGGACCCAGCGACGGACCAGCCATCTTCCTCAAGACCTGGACCCAGCCGTGTGTTGGGAGCAGGGCTGTCCCGTGGCCACTCCACTCCAGCGACAATCTCCACCTCCACCGGCACGCAGACCAGCAGTGACCCTCCAATTGACCCTGCAGCCTTCCAGGCATTGTCTAGGAAACTGGACAGGTTAATTCAAAAGGTTGACAACCTGACGGAGGACATGGCGGAGGTTAAAAAGAAGGTGCGCTCCATCCGGCGCACACTTCAGAGGGCAAATCTTTAGTTATTTTGCCCTCCTGAACTTTTACCCCTCCCCTCTCCCCTCTTTCCTCTTTTCATACTGTTAGTTGGGTTTGGGGGGTTAGTTGTAGGATAAGTATAGGTAATTAGCTTAGTTAGTGTTAGGTAAGAGGGTGGGGGGTCCTTATACTTTCTATCTAATATTTTTGTGTGGGTGGGTGGGTGGGGGGCAATGTTGGGATTCCTGTTTGATAAAAAAAAAAAATAAAAAAAAAACAATATAAAAAAAAAAAATACAAAAAAATATATGTTTGTTTAGGATAGTATAGTATGTGTGTAGGTTAGTAAGTGTTGTCCTGCATGTGTCTTGTCTCATAATGGTGGGTTGATGTTTAGATCGTTTCGTTACATGTGTAGAGTAAGTTTAGCTTAGGTTAGTTAGGGACAGTTGTGGGTTAGTAGTAGTCAGGTTAGATTAGTGTAGGTTTATCTTTCCCTTAGTTGCCTCTTTTCTTACTTATTGGAAATAAAACATTTGTTAACCCTTTACCAGATGCGTTAGGTGCTACCTTTTCATGGCCTTGACATCAGTGTAGCAGAAAGTTTTAGTATGACATTTGTGTCCTATGCTCGCTATCCCCAGGCTATTGAGGTTTAACATGCCAGCTACCCGTGTGCTAACTTGGTAAGTATCCACCGTGTGGGAGAGCCACCATTGGTAGTGTGCATAGATCATCAAGATTTGGGGTTGGTATGTATCCTACTTCACAAAGAGTGCTTCCAGAGTTGATTTTGTAGGTAAATAGATAGGTCGGACAGCATTGTGAAGTTCAGGGAGAGCTTTGTAGATGAGTATTTGTTCACACTCTTGTCTTGTTGCTGTCATTGCTGACCTACATCATGTGTGTACTGCTTGAGCATGACTTTCCTTCATGGTAGTATACGCTGTAAGGGTGATTGATGCAGTGTAATTTGGTTATCATTCCTTTCATTTTACAGCATAATGTATTGTGTTAGTATCGCAAGGTGCCTACATTTCTCATCCACCATTAGTTGTCTAGAATAGCTATGGATGGGGCCTCATTCTGTCCAACACAGCATGATTGTGTGTGCTTAGTCCCTACATCAGTTATTTTCCTCAGTCTAGTAAAGCTATGATGCAATCCTGGCCACTGCACAGATGTTTCAGTATACATGAAATCAGGACAGTAGTCTAGAGAATCAACATGGTTGCCACACAGCCACTTTGGAGTTATGTACTGCACAGTTGAAGTGTGAAATGACACAGAGACACAATAGGTGTGCAAGTGATATTTATTTTTAGGTGGAGTAGTGCAAAAAGTCCATTAACAATGTTAGGTGAGTCCGTTCTGGTGCATTCTTAAATGGTGATCCTATTTACAGGGTGTGGATGATGCTCCTGACATGCTGGGGTGATTTCACAGACGGTGCAGAGGAACAGGAATTGCCAAATGGTAGGAGAGAAACATTTACAGCCAATGTGGACAAGTTAAACAGTAGATTGCCGAACAGTCATTAGGGTAGTTGGAGTGAGGCTGGCATGTGTCAAAACGTAGGACCTTGGTCAGAGTGGGGCATGGTGCAGGGACTAGGGCTTCCGGGTACTCTTGCGTGTGAATGTTATCTGTTCCATGTCTTCTTCTTCTGATGTGTGTGTTGCCTGGTGTGTCCTTGTTGTTGTTGGTTTTGAAGGGGCAACACACACCTCAGTGTCAGAAGACATGGAGGCAGACATCCCGGGGGCTGATCCCTGTCCAGTTATGAAGGGCAGTACTGCAGCAAGGAGAGCGTGCTGGTTTTTCAGAATGGCAGCCACATCCCGATGGTAGGCAGCCAGGTCTGCCCTGAGGGGTTCGATGTTGCATTCGTGCACACGCTGACTGGCTTGCTGTTGGAGTTGTTTGGTCAACTGGATGACAGCTGTGCAGATTGCCTTCTGTGTTACTAAAAGTTCCTCCAACAGCGATGTTCTGGCTTGCATTGCAGCTGCCTGATCAGCAGTTGACAGCATGCACGAACGCACCCCCTCAAGGCTGGCTGCCATAGTTTGCATCCCCACCCGCACCTCCTTGGCCAGCTCCCGCTGGACCCCAACGACTGTTCTTTCGAAGCTGGTGCCAGTGTCGTCAGAGTCCTCAGCTGTGTTGGAGCTGGCAGGTCTTACAATTGGGGTGGCGGGTGGTTCTACTGTGGTGGCTGCTTCATCTTGGCTCCTCCTTGTTACTGAAGGGGGGGTTTGGAGGCTTTCGAGGACCATGTCAATGGTCTCTTGTGTGAGGTTGATGTTCTCGTCATCCATGTCATCAGGGAACTCATGGACAGGCATATCGGCAGGAGATCCGTGTTCCTCTGCAAAGAAACAGGGTACAATTAGTGTGTCTGTGTTGAGATCATTTAGCACTAAGATACAAGCCTTTGGATGCCTTTACTTTGTACTCTGATTTTGTCTTGGTATCTGCTGTCTGTCATAGGGCATTGTTGTAGGCCTATGGCCCACCTGTGTGTCACATATATGATATGGAGCTATCAGACATGCCTGCCAGGTCATCTCTAGGTGTTGATTTGTAATTATTTTGGAATATTCATTTTTTTGTCCTACTCCTCCCTCGGTGTTTCACTATTGTTATGGAGTGACATTTGTTTGGGTGGGCTCTCATTATCCTACATGTGATTCTTGGCTTTCTAGGCAGCAGGATAGCTAATGGTGTGGGGGACTAAGTTTGACCCACTTGTAAATAACTCTGTCACCCAGATATTGTATTTAGCTCAGACAGACTAGCAGTGCCTCTGGTCTCCCACAACAGAGGAATGTTTAGAAGTCCAAGCCCATGACATCTTTGGGACTTCTCAGGGAAGTGGTGGTCACTCAGGTCCTACACATTTCTATCTTTTCCGGTATGTTCCCATACACAAATGACACAGACAGTATTTGTTTGATATGAAGTTTCATTGTACAACTGACTTGTAGGAATTTAGGTGTGAGCCCCAATAACCAAAACAATACACACAGTTAGAACTGAAATAGTCCGCAGGAGAGTAATACATTGGTACACAGCTATCATGGTGCCTAACAGTTTCTACTCTCCCTCTGCTTGTTCTATATATAGCACTGCATGTTAAGTTTGGAGCTTGGCTGTCTGAATCACAGGGGAGACATCATCCCTCATATCAGAGGAATGGGCTGGGATCTGGTTGTGCATCAGCAGCAAGGCAGGCAGCATCTAGATGTGATTTTCTGTTTGTAAACTCCCCCATGCGTGTCTTGGGACGAGGAAGTGAATTTAAAAGACATATGTCATTGTGATGACAAAGTTTCCCTACGCAGGAATGGCAAACCTTAACCCCTACCACATCTATCATCAACGAACCAGACGGTATCCTTGACTGGGCCACAGAGTGAATATGTTCTGGCAAACTCCAGTGCAGAAGTAGGCAAAACAGGGTGATTTGACTAATTGCCAACACCTTAGGACTGACTATTTGCTACATTAACTGATAGGAAGGGCAATGAGATTCATTTAGTGCAAAGTGCTCTGAGGCACTTAGATGTGAGCAAATGAGTATAAGTACATTCAGGGTAAGATGCACAAAGGCCTCCAGCCTGAGGCTATTGCGCAAAGTATACGTTTCACTTGCCACGCTACACTTTGACTGACTGTGGGTGTTGTGACTGCCCTGCCAGCACACTTGCCTCACAGGCCCTGCACCATACACTTTTTATTCACATTGCATGATCTGTACATGTTAGGTGGCATGACCTATGTATGTCAATGTTAGGATGTGGTATGGATGTAAACATTGTTGATGTTTGTATCTGATGGGGTCTCATGTGTGTCTTACTGGATTGGCCTGTTTATCGTATGAATGTCCTATTTTTTGGTTAGACTGTGCAGATGTGTTTCATTGACCAGTTGCCTGTGTCCCCTCGTCAATGTTGTTGTCTGAGCAGTATGACATTTGTGATGTTGCATTGTTAGGCAGGCACGTGAGGGACCCTGACGTATGCAGCATGTGTGTGTCGTTAGTGCTGTGTGGCTCCTATTGCTGTTTACTTAGGCTTATGTATGTGTCAGTTATGGACATTCGGCATTTAAGTGTACTGGTAGCTTTGTCTTATTTCTAGGAGTAGTTGCAGATGTCATCCTCACCCCCTAATTTAGGAATGTATGTTCCAGGGTGGGGTTCCTGCCATTTGGTACTATAGCTGCCCAGAGATGAGAGGTGTTATTGTCAACTGTGGTGGCAGTTAAGTTGCAGTTGTTGTATTTGCTACTGCATTACAGGTAGGGACCTAGTTGATGGGGAATAGTTTGTGCAAAACAAGTGCCTGGATGTGGATTCAGGGTAGTGTCCTTCCCACCTGTCACTGGTTTCCCTTGGCTCTCTTGTTGTAATTACAGGATGTCCCCATGGGACTGTAGTGGTGGCAGTATTTTGTCGTGCCCCGGCTATGGTCAGTACTGGGCATTCCCCCCTGCTGTGCCCCTTTCCCCATGCCACTTCATATATGTGCTAAGTTACATGCATTGTGTAGTAGGTATCCCCCCCCTGCTTACAGTCCCCATTATTGCATTGTAATTCCCCATGCGACTTACCCTGCATGTGCGTAGTGTCGTGGTAGTCTGCGCTGTCCAGTCCTTGTATCCCTGTGACGATCTCCTCTGGGATGACGGCTGCGACCATCTCCTCCATGTGGTCCAGAGCCTCCTGTTGTGCTGGACTCCCCCCTCCAGTCTGCATTGCTGCCTTCCTGTTCCTGGCCATTTTCTCTTTGGTCCTACGTTTACAGTCATGCCAGCGTTTCTTACACTCGGTGACTGTCCGGCGTTCTTCAGCCACACTGTTTATCTTGTCCACAATTTCTTTCCAGATGGCCTCTCTCCTACTGAGTGGCAATTTTGAGGATATGAAAAGTTGGTGCTGGTGTTCCGTCACCTCTTTCACCAGGATTTCCTGCTCCTCTGCACTGAAGCGACACTTTCTTTTTTTCTTTAACATGTCCTGGTTCCTGTGTGCTTCCTCCTGGCTGGGTCCTGGTCTGCTCTCATCCTCCTGGGGTCTGTTGGGGCATCTGGGATCCATTTTGGGTCTCCTCTCCTGTAAGTGCAGTTTTCGCGCAAAAATGTCACGCAATAGCGTGAAAAAAAACGGCGTATTCACGATTGCGCTGTCGTAAATCGACCCACAGTGATTTGCGTCACTTTTACGTGGGTTTCCCTTACGACAGACCGACGCTGTTTGCGTCACGAAATAATGACTCCCACCTGTTGGTTGCGCCGCCGTACGTCAAAGTATAAATTTGACGCCCGAATGGCGCATCCAAATGGCGTTAGACGGCGCAAATTTTTTTGACGCAAAACTGCGATAGCGCAGTTTTGCTTCAAAAAGTATAAATATGGGCCTAAGTTTTACATATGGTTTCAGGACTACTTTTTTCTATTTGTTTAATACACAGCGTGATCTCACTGGGCAGTAGTCAAGCGCACATGGATAATTGCATTTGTGCTGATAATAGTTTTGAATGTGAACAAACTATTGTTTTACTTTTTATTTTCAATTTATGTGGCAAGAAATGTCCAGTTCGGAATTTACAACACAAATAGCTCTTTTTTTCATGGGGTTATACCCTCTAGGGGCTAACAATATGGATACATGACCATGTTTTGTACAAATGATATTTGTGTTATGGTGCCCTCTAGGGGCTGTTTTGAGCATTACAGTCTAGTGCCAAAAGTTGATTTCCAATAAAGGTTTATATGATACTGCATAATACTCGCCTGTCTTTAATAAAATTAAGACTTTCCTTCATAATTTACTAGGAAAATCTACATTTTATGGTGGAGGCTCCTATTGTGCTATTTTAAAGCGTATTAATCAGATTAAAAGAGGCATGTTAAATCGGTTTACAATAGAAAACCTTAAAAACATTATCATTGGACCAGTCAGCCGACCTGAGAATATCTTCCAAGCGAAAACCTGCCCAAAAAGCTTTGGATGCCATGGCTCCCCTAGCCGAGTGTGCCCCAAAGGCGGAGACATAAATGCCAGCTTAGGACATAACCCAACGGACCCAGCGTGCTAAGGTTGGAGAGGACACAGGCTTGAAAGGTTTTCAGAAAGTAATCAGGAGCTGGGTAGAGGAGAAATTCCTCAGACCGGCTGTCTGTTGTTCATAGCTTTTTAAGCATTGGCCTACACAAAGCTTGGGGTGATCTGGAAAAAAGGGATAAAAAACTAAAGAAAGATTAGTTTTAGTACGCCTAAATACATTAAACATAACACCAAAGGGAGTAAAATTGCGAGCAGTAACATCTAGAGCTCTAACGTCAGATAAACACTTGAAAGACACTAAACATAACAGCCTGGCAAGTTTAGCAGAAAGCTGTTTTAATGATAACGACGTATTGTCTGGCCACAACACAAACAGTTTTAACACAGCGTTAACATCCCATAACGAACTATATTTAGGTTTTTGAGGATTAGAAAATGTTACTCCCTTTAAAAGGCGGCAGATCAAAGGGGTGTTCTCCAATAGGTTTTCCCTGGAAAAAAGAATGTGAGGAAGAAATAGCAGATCTATACAGGTTAATCGTACGGAACGATTTCCCTTTGCAGGCTTCCGCCGCCAGAAAATTAATAATCATTGTTACATTTGCTGTAAAGGGATCAACTTGTTTTCCCACACACCAGCTATGATAGAGAGACCAAGCTGATCTATATGCTTTCCTTGTTCCTGGAGCTCTTGCCAGTACCATGAAGTTTGAAGCTTCTGCCGAAATAGAAGTGCCAGGCTGGGATTCCCTGAAATTTTCCAAGCTGAGAGGGTGAGGACATTCTGAAGTATTAAGTTGTGGTAGAGCCCTTGGGGATTGGTCAAGAGATCTGGGAACGAGGGGGTTAAGAACGGTATTGACAGTTCCAGGAGGGAGGGAAACCACACCTGGGAGTGCCAGAAGGGGACTATAAGTACTACCGAGGCCTGCTGCCGCCTGACCTGTGCCAGTACTCTGGAAATCAAAATGAAGGGAGGAAAAGCATAATTAAGGGAGGATAACCAGTCTTGAGAGAAATCATGAAATGCGAGACCTAGAGGATCTGGATGCCAGCTGAAGAACTTCGGGAGCTGTGTGGTGAGACGTGATGCAAAAATATATATGTCAAAGGGGCCCCATTTGTGGAGAATGTTGTTGAAAACCTGCACGGTGAGCATCGAGTCGCTGGAGTCCTGGAAATGGCGTGAGTACCAATCCGCTACGAAGTTGAGATTGCCAGGTAAGTACTTCGCTTGGACGGAGATCCTGTTTTGGAGACAGAATTCCCAGAACCCTTTCGCCAATTCCATGAAGGGTTTGGATTTTGTGCCTCCCAAACCGTTGATGTAACAAACCGTGGAGATATTGTCCATTCTGAGAAGAAATGAACAGGAAGCTCTGTCTCTTGCGAGGCTTCTCATTGCAAAGGAGCCGGCAAACATCTCTAAACATTTTATGTGCAGTTTTGACTCCTCTCGCGACCATAAGCCTCCAGTTGAGATTAGACCACAACGGGCCCCCCCAACCCAGAAGACTTGCATCTCATTCTAATACAAGATGTGGGGCTGATGCGAAGATAGGCCTGCATTTCCAGGCATCTAAATGGTCGATCAACCATTGCAGTTCTGATCAAGAGTCCTGGTCTAGAGCTATGGAATCTGAATAGGCCAGCCCTCTTTGGAGATGACGAATTTTCAGTCTCTGCAATGCTCAGTAGTGAAGAGGACCCGGAAAGATAGCTTGGATTGAAGAAGAGAGGAGACCTATGACTCTTGCAAGGGATCTGAGGGAAAGACGAGAGTTGCGTAAAATGAGCAGAATTTCTGACTTGATTGATTTGATCTTTGAGATGGGAGAAGAAGAGTAGTCGAAACTGAATCTACCAAGAAACCTAAGAATTCGATCTCTTAGATCGGATCTAAGGAAGATTTTTTGTAGTTTATGATAAAGCCTAGATCTGAAAGAAGATTGCACGCCAAGTGCACCTGAGAAAGAAGAGAAGAGCGATTTTGATTCATGATCAGAAGATTGTCCAGATAGATGATTAATCTAACGCCTCGAGCTCTGAGAAAAGCTGCTACTGGTTTCAGTCGTTTCGTGAAACACCATGGGGCGGAAGACAAACCGAAAGGAAGGGAAGTGAAATGGAATGTCTGACCGGCCCATTGGAATTGAAGACATTTTTGAGAATCCAGGTGTTTCGGTACCGTAAGGTGTGGGTCTTGCAGGTCTAACCTTACCATCCAGTCTCTTTGGAGCAAGGTATCCCTGAGATGTAGAATGGTTTCCATCTTGAAGTGACGATAAAGAACAAACTGGTTGAATTGCCTTAGGTTGATAACCGGGCACATTTTCTTGTTCTTTTTCTGGACCAGAAAAACCGAACTGAGAAAACCTGAAGGATCTAGAGAACAACGAGTTATCGCCTGTTTTTGTAAAAGGGATTGAATTTCTGAGGAAATTAAGGGGCATATTTATACTCTGTTTGCGCCGGATTTGCGTCGTTTTTTTTTACGCAAATCCGACCCAAAACTAACTCCATATTTATACTTTGGCGTTAGACGCGTCGAGCGCCAAAGATCTTGGAGTTTGCGTCATTTTTTAGCGTGGACACATTCCTTGCGTTAATGATATGCAAGGGAGGCGTTCCCTACTAAAAAATGACTCCGAGGCATGTGCGTCGTATTTATACTCCCGGGCAAAAATGACGCCCGGGAGTGGGCGGGTCAAAAAAAATTACATCTACCCTCGTTAGCATCATTTTTTAACGCCTGCTCAGGGCAGGCGTTAAGGGACCTGTGGGCTCGGAAGGAGCCCAGAGGTGCCCTCCCATGCCCCCAGGGACACCCCCTGCCACCCTTGCCCACCCCAGGAGGACGCCCAAGGATGGAGGGACCCATCCCAGGGAACTTAAGGTAAGTAATTTTTTTTAATATTTTTTGTGGCATAGGGGGGCCTGATTTGTGCCCCCCCCACATGCCACTATGCCCAATGACCATGCCCAGGGGACATAAGTCCCCTGGGCATGGCCATTGGGCAAGGGGGCATGACTCCTATCTTTGCTAAGACAGGAGTCATTTCAATGGGGGTTGGGAGTAAAAAAAAACGGCGCAATTCGGGTTGAGGCGAAAACTTTGCCTCATCCTGAGTTGCCCCATTTTTTTATGCCCACGCTCCATATTCCCCTACGCCGGCGCTGCCTGGTGTAAGTCGTTTTTTTTTACGCACACCAGGCAGCTCCGCCGGCTAACGCCAGCTAACGTCATTGAATAAATACGGCGCCCGCATGGTGCTTCAGAATGGCGTTAGCCAGCGTTAAATTTTTTGACGCACAACTGCGTCAAAAAGTATAAATATGGCCCTAAGTCTGTCATTTGGAGAGAGAAGTGAGGGGAGGAGGAAAAATTTCTTGAGAAGGCTCTGAAAAGAGCTCTATAGCATATCCCTGAACGGTATTTAGGACCCAGGGATATACCTTGAGTTCCTTCCATTTTGACAGGCACATTGAAATACGACCCCCTAGAATAGGTGAAATAATCTGATGACTTACCGACTTGCGTAGAGAATCTGGAATTACAGTTCCCCTTGTTCCCGAATCCCCTGCTCCTTTGGGGGTACAATTGCGGTCTGTAATCTTGTGTTGAGGTGTTACCATAGTAGCTGCGGGAACCTTGATTGGCATAGGAGCGGCCGGCAAAGCGGTTCCTGTCTCTGCCGGCCCTGGCAAAAACACGTGCCGAAAACATCTTTTTTAAAGATTGCTGCGCTTTGTCAAGGGATGAAAAAGTTGCCACATACCTGCTCAACTCCTTGATAAAGGAGTCGCCAAAAAGCAGACCTTCTGCTTTGACACCGGGATCTGTGGCTGCCAGGTTGACCAGCTTGGGGTCTAGTTTCAGGAGGAGACCATTCCTACGCTCGTGCGTGATGGAGGAGTTCGCATTTCCTAATAAACAAATGGCCCGTTGGGTCCACAAGGAGAGCTCAGCTGGGCCAACTGAAGCTTGTTCCAAACGAGCAGTTTCTGCTGCATCAAAAATGCGGGTTAGGGGTCCTACTATGTCCAACAGTTTATCTTGGCAAGAAGACCAAGCTTTGTCAACACCCTTCCGCAGGTCCTTGCCATATTTGGTGAAGAAGGTAATTAGGGAAGTGTCAATAGACGGAGTTTCCGTGGTTTTGGAGGAAAGGGCGGGACGGGGACATTCAGATTTGAGTTTTGCTCGCACCTGTTTATCTAAGGAGGTGCGCAACCTGGCTGTGACATATTCCGCTACGTGGTCCGTAGGGAGCCACTCAGTCAAATTTGGATGCTGGATGTTAGCCGGATCGAACATAGGCACTCCTTCAGCGTCCAGTATTGTGCAATAATTCGTAAAGTCTTGAGACCCAATTTTAACTTTTTTGAGAGGAGGAGGGGAGATAATATCTCCAACATCCTTGTCGGAAATATCCGAGTCCGAGTTAGGGTCTTGCACCTCGTCATCCGTGTCCATAATTTTTTATATAGATATAGGTGAATAGATATGTTTAGATTTTACCATGCATTTTTTGATGGTCTAGCCGTTAACCCCTCCTTAAAAGGAGGCCTTTGAGGAATCACGTCCTCCGCCACATGTGAACTTTTGTCACTCACTAATAGCGTCGCTTTAGTATTTTTGATGGATTCTGACGCTTTCTGCCTTCCCCCGCAGATTGGGCCAGCATGGCTTTTGACACTAGATTGACGACAGATTTTTCCAAATTTGTTGATCATTTCTGCCAGGAAACTGCCATGGCTTGTTCCACAGAAGACTGTAGAAAGTCATTAAGGTTGTCTTTGAGGACGTCTTCCTCCTCCTCCTGTGTCAAAAGTGGGTGTGCAGAGATGTCCATGGTGCCAGCAGTCGAATAGTAAATGAAAACTGCAAAACTGAGAAAGGAAAGGGTTAAAAAATCTCACCGAAGTGAGAATAAGGATATGGCCCCGCCTCTGGGCGGAGTGAAAGGGAATAGGAAGAGAAACCGGAACCTCCACAGAAACGCAGAGTCCGGCACTGGCAGAAGGCAGGCGAGACCACTTGAAACGGTAAGTAATAAAATGAAATGAAGCGTGTCTCAAATCACGCTGAGAAAATCTATTTGTTGGCGGTGTAACGAAGCGTGTCGCACGGCACCTCAAACAGCTGAGCAAGCGACAGAAAATGCTGCTAACACTCAGAGGAGACGCGTGTGAGAAGCGTTCTTGCTCGGCACTGAAAATTCTCCTCAGCGACGGCCGAAGGAAAACGATGCACGCTGAGGAGAACAACGTATAAAAAAACAGAAATGAGCGGCGCGTGCCGCAACCAGAACGAATGGAATGCAGCTACAAGCCGACTGATAGATAAACAACGAAGAGCTAAGAAATGCTAAATAAGAGCAAATATCACAACCAATAATATGTATAAAAACACATACAAATTGTTAGAAATGGGGTCTTTGGTTGACAGCCAGGTTACCCCCTGTTCAAGCAAGGACCCTCACTCTAGTCAGGGTAAAAGAGAATCACCCTCAGCTAACCACTGCTTACCCCCTTGGTAGCTTGGCAGAGCAGTAGGCTTAACTTCAGAGCGCTAGGTGTAAAGTATTTGTACCAACACACACAGTAACTTCATGTAAACACTACAAAATGACACAACACTGGTTTAGAAAAATAGGAAATATTTATCTAAGCAAAACAAGACCAAAACGACAAAAATTCAACATACACAAGTCAAGTTATGAATTTTTAAAGATTAAACTCAAAAATAGCGCTTAGAAACAAAAATGCTTCGATGAGATGTTAACACGGCGTCTTGACGGAGTCGTTCCCAACAAGCCGACACCAGAGGTGCCGGACACGGAATCGTGTAGACCCCCAAGTACAGTACCTTTGGTGAAGAGTGAAAACAAGCCGATGCGCGAAGTTGGGGATCGCGGCGTCTGTGCGAAACGTTGAATCCGTGCACTTTGAGCGGCGTCGGTCACGACGTGGTGTGGCAACTTCCACGGAGTCGCGGACTTCAGCGGGGCTGCTTCGGTGTCAGGCCTGCGAAGAGCACCGCGTTCCAGCGAAGGTCACGGCGTCGGGTGCAGGCGGCGTCACCGGATTCAGCAGCGGCGTCGGTCCGGAGTCGTCCGAAGTCGATTTCCTTGGATTTCCACCAGCTTTCCTTTCAAGGGCCCAGGAACTGGATAGGGCACCACTTGTCAGAGCAGGAGTCTCTCCAGAGACTCCAGGTGCTGGCAGAGAGAAGTCTTTGCTGTCCCTGAGACTTCAAACAACAGGAGGCAAACTCTAACTCAAGCCCTTGGAGATTTCTTCACAAGATGGAAGGCACACAAAGTTCAGTCTTTGCCCTCTTACTCTGGCAGAAGCAGCACTGCAGGAATGCTCCACAAAGCACAGTCACAGGCAGGGCAGAACTTCTTCCTCAGCTATCAGCTCTTCTCCAGGCAGAGGTTCCTCTTGGTTCCAGAAGTGTTTCTAAAGTCTGTAGATTTGGGTGCCCTTCTTATACCCATTTTAGTCTTTGAAGTCACCTTTCTTCAAAGGGGACTCACATCTACTTGTGAAATCCTGCCTTGCCCAGGCAAGGCCTCAGACACACACCAGGGGGTTGGAGCCGGCATTGTCAGAGGCAGGCACAGTCCGTTCAGATGAGAGTGACCATTCCACCCCTCCCTCCTAGCAGAGATGGCTAATCAGGAAATGCAGGCCCAGCCCCCTTTGTGTCACTGTCTAGTGCAAGGCGAAAAACAACCCAACTGTCAAACTGACCCAGACAGGGAATCCACAAACAAGGCAGAGTCACAGAATGGTTTAAGCAAGAAAATGCTCACTTTCTAAAAGTGGCATTTTCAAACGCACAATCTTAAAATCAACTTTACTAAAAGATGTATTTTTAAATTGTGAGTTCAGGGACCCCAAACTCCACATGTCCATCTACTCTCTAGGGGAATCTACACTTTAATCATATTTAAAGGTAGCCCCCATATTATCCTATGAGAGAGACAGGCCTTGCAACAGTGAAAAACGAAATTGGCAGTATTTCACTGTCAGGACATATAAACCACATTACTATATGTCCTACCTTATCCATACACTGCACCCTGCCCTTGGGGCTACCTAGGGCCTGCCTTAAGGGTGCCTAACATGTAAGAAAAGGGAAGGTTTAGGCCTAGCAAGTGGGTACACTTGCCAAGTCGAATTTACAGTGTAAAAATACACTTACAGACACTGCAGTGGCAGGTCTGAGACATGATTACAGAGCTACTTATGTGGGTGGCACAACCAGTGCTGCAGGCCCACTAGTAGCATTTGATTTACAGGCCCTGGCACCTATAGTGCACCTTACTAGGGACTTACTAGTAAATCAAATATGCCAATCATGGATAAACCAATTACATACAATTTACACGGAGAGCATATGCACTTTAGCACTGGTTAGCAGTGGTAAAGTGCTCAGAGTTGAAAAGCCAACAGCAACAGGTCAGAAATAAATAGGAGGCAGGAGGCAAAAAGACTGGGGATGACCCTGCATAAGCAAAAGTCCAACACAAATGCTATAACGTTATAATTAATAAGTGAACCTAAGAGGAAATAGTACTTATCTTGACTGCGAGCAGCAAGAAAAGAGGGCTGTTCCTAGTCAAGATAGGTATTATTAGGATGGATTGTTAGTGATTGGTGCATTACTTCAGACTACCTTTTGATCCTCATTAGATACTTTCGTTAGCCTTATGAGATCAGTAGTTTTGTTCTTGACTGCAGCTGCTGTTAAAAATAAAGAAAAGACTAAAGCATAATAGGAGCCACCATTGTTGCCATATCATTGTATGTTTTAATAATCTCTCCTTATTATATTTATGTCCATGATTCAGGCCAATTTAACATCCTTATTTCACTTTGGCTGTTTGAATACTCTTGATATGTTTGGGTGACCGTTTTAGTTTATTTTTCCTTTGTAGCTGTCTTGTGTTGTTTTTTGGAGAATTGTGTTAACGAGCCAGCAACAATGATGGTGGTGAAGGTGGTATTCCTTTGGAATTAGCCTAGCAGATTCAAATTACGATGCTAAATGGCAACATTTTCATTTTTTGCTGCAGATAGAGGAAGAAGGTAAATGGAAGTGCTTGTCATATGCATGGCCACTGGAATTATATGGCAGTAAAAGAAGAAATTATGAGGCAGGGTTGACCAATTTATGTGGCAGGAAAACTCCATTTATGAATTTACAATGGCAATAGCTCTAACTCAAGCAAATGCGAGACCCATTGCATTGCAAATGCTTGTTTTTATTTCAGCTGCTATTTTCTGTAAGGAACCCTTGTAGGATCTTCACAAATTACCCCTTGCTGAATTCAGAATTTTGTATACTTTTTACTAACTGGAAGGAGGCTGGAAGCACAAAAGATAGTAAAAATGGGATATGTGCCAGTAAAATGCCAAAATGGTCTTGAAAAATTGGGTTTTCTGATTTTCGTCTACCTGTTCCTGAAAGCTGGGAAGATGGTGATTTTAGCACCACAAACCCTTTGTTCATGCCATTTTCAGGGGAAAACTACAAGCCTTCTTCCGCAGCCCTTTTTCCAATTTTTTTGAAAAAATTTAACTTTTCACTGTATTTTGGCTAATATCTTGATCTCCTTCAGGGAATCCCACAAAGTCTGGGTACCCCTAGGATGTTGGGAAAAAAGGATGCAAATTTGGCGGGGGTAGCTTATGTAGACACAAAGGGCCGTATTTATACTTTTTGACGCAAAACTGTGCTAACGCAGTTTTGCGTCAAAAAAATTAGCGCCGGCTAACGCCATTCTGAAGCGCCATGCGGGCGCCGTATTTATTGAATGGCGTTAGCCGGCGCTAGCAGACCGGCGCTGCCTGGTGTGCGTGGAAAAAAACCACGTACACCAGACAGCGCCGGCGTAGGGGGAAAATGGCGTATGGGCGTCTTAAAATGGGGCAAGTCAGGTTGCGTCGAAAAAATCGTCGTAACCCGACTTGCGCCATTTTTTTTCGACGCCCATCCCCCATCAACATGACTCCTATCATTGTAAAGATAGGAGTCATGCCCCCTTGCCCAATGGCCATGCCCAGGGGACTTATGTCCCCTGGGCATGGTCATTGGGCATAGTGGCATGTAGGGGGGCACAAATCAGGCCCCCCTATGCCACAAAAAATAAAAAATAAAATACTTACCTGAACTTACCTTAATGTCCATGGGATGGGTCCCTCCGTCCTTGGGTGTCCTCCTGGGGTGGGCAAGGGTGGCAGGGGGGGTCCCTGGGGGCAGGGGAGGGCACTCTGGGCTCATTTTGAGCCCACTTGTCCCTTAACGCCATCCCTGACCCAGGCGTTAAAAAGCGGCGCAAATGCGCCGTTTTTGGCCACGCCCACTCCCGGGCGTCTCTTTTGCCCGGGAGTATAAATACCACGTAAAGGCCTGGGAGTCATTTTAAGACGGGAACGCCTCCCTTGCATATCATTAACGTCTCAAATTCGGCGCAACCAGAGCGCGCCCTACCCCAAAAAGCCAAGAAACAGGCCTGAGAATAAAATGCCTTATATTACTAAGCATTGGCTTGAATAGTTTAACAATGTTAAAACTAGATCTTTATAGCAATTCGAAATCGATAAACGAAAAGGCTTTTTTAGCTCCCATTTTTTCTTGATTCAACACTTTAGGCTTTCTTACTGATGAAAACCTTTCAAAAATTCCCGATTCTTTTCTTCAGCCGCCACACAAAGTGCAACTAAATTCAAGAATGGAGGGTAATTATGACAATAGAAGATACAATATATATTTGCAGCTCCTATGATTTAGACTACTGTGAATATTAGTGCGAGCATTGTCCGGTGAGGACAGTAAAATCTGGAGGGATAAGTTTGTATTTGTTTTGCAGAGAATCGTTAGATTCAGGTCTACTTAACGAGAATTTTTTAGTGTTGGTATTTCGTTAAGGGAGGGGCGTGAATATATTTACAAAGCATTCTGGGTAGGAGGGTGTCCGTTCAGACTCTGTCGCCTTGATTGCTGGCAAACGCTATTCAGAGACCGTCCCTCAAGCAAAAAAAACACAGGCATAGCCATTTTACCAGTTTTTGTCTAGCAGCATCATACGCCGTCCACTTCGGGCGCGGAGTCTGACTGAAGTAGTGTCCAGTAGCGGGTATATACGCTGTACAGCCTGGCTGCCGTGCCGTGAATAACCTCTAGTGACAACCTCTGGTACTGCACCCTGGTGTAAAAATGCGGCGCAAAACACTATAAATATGGGCCAGAATACTGCATATCCCCGAGTGACCACCTACCCTTGTATTCTATCACAGGACCGGAGGCGAGGATTATGCAGATATTTCTTCACTTTTTAATAAACAGCAAGTTCAAAGTTAAACAAAACATGAACAAAAAAACTACAAGTTCCATGAGCCCGCCGCCATGGTAACGAGTATCCAATGAGGTGCACTCCTTCACGTTGGTATAAATATCCCGAAATGCGTCACACTTCCTCTTTCTTCACTGCTGCGAGTCAGATAAGTGCCTTTTTCTGCCTCCGGTTGGGAGTTTTGTTTATTGACTTGGCGCGTTACTGCTCAATTGTATTTTCAGTGTTTTCTTTGTATAGCAACATTCGTTACTACGAGCGGTCCGGAACGGACGTTCCGCTCGAGCGTTTCATTTTCTTTTCCGCGCTCGCGTGTTTAAATACGTGTCGGGCACACCAGAGGGCGCGCGCGCGCTGTTTTCTTGTCAGAGAGCGTGTATCTCTCAGCGCTCGGCGCTCGCACCTCGCGTTTGTTCTTTTCTTTTCAGAATTGAGGGTTTTAACCTCAATAACACGTTTGTGCCTCTGGTACAGTTTTTGTCCCTACCTGTGACACCCGTTTGGGTAAGGATTACCCCATTAGGGAAGGCATTAATTCTTGACTTTACTTCAGTGACAGAGAAGGTAGGGATTTACCCTATATATTATATATTTTTTTGTTGGGTGTACACTCTGTCCAGTCCTCATTATGCAATCCTCTCAAGAGAATGAACCTTTTACCAACATGCCCCCAGGTGAGGGTCTCTCTCACCGTACCCTTCCCCCTGGGGTGGACGCTTTGTTTTCACAGGCTATTTCTCACGCTTTAGCCCCTCTTAGGGATACTGTAGCTAAACTTACTGAACAGGTGTCCAGAGGTACGGGCATGTTTGGTGTGACGGGAGCGGAGGGTGATTCCTCTACCCTTTCGGCTCCCAGGAAAATGCGCAAGCGCGACGCGGGGCACCTGGAGGATGGTGAGTTTTTATCCAATCCCAAGAGTGCGCGCGCGCATAAGCGCCTACCCTCCCGGGAGGGCCGTTTGCCCGGAGTAATGGGTGACAAGCTTCACCACCTATGGAACCCTGATTTGGGATCCCCTAAAGGCTTCATGGGAGGTTCAGATGAGGACTCATCATCTTTGGATGACGACTCAGGTCGCCCTTGGCGTCCTGGTGCTACCCTGCCAGATCCTTCGGATCACGCCGATTCTGACTCCGATATGTTTGAGCCGGAGGGTATCTACCATCCGCGTTCCTCGGAGTGGCGTCCGGACCACAAGGTGGCTGAATATGTCGCCAGCAAAATTAGGCAACCTCTGGACAAAGAGGTGCGGGCTCGTCTACGGGCGGAGTGCCCACGCCCGTCTTTATCGGATAAGGTCGCTTTTACGCCTGACATTGACCCTAAAATGTGTACGTTTTTTGCCAAGTATACCAAGGATCCCAAAAAAGGGATTGATCGCTCCTGGAGGGCATGCCAAGATAAACTTCTTGATGTGTTAGGTCCCCTCACACAGATTATTCAATTGGCAAAGCGTGCCAAGCAAGCAAACACTCCCCTGCAGACGGACATCATCGCAGGATGGGCTCAGAGAGCTGTTTGTCTCCTGGGCAATGCGAACTGTGCCATCTCTGCAGAAAGACGCAGGTCTTTATTGATCAAAATCGACCCCAAGTTAGGGGAACTGTCTAACTCGGAGGCAGGGGCTGTTGCCCAAGGCAATTTATTTGGCGACCCTTTTGTGAAAGAGTTAGGAAAATTTGTGGCTACGTTTTCAGCTTTGGATAAAGCGCAATCTTCCATTAAAAAGATTTTCCCCAATAAGGTTTTTGGCGGGGCCGGGCGAGGCAGGGGTCGCTCTTCCGGCCGTCCTTTCCAGCAAGGCCCCAGTTCCTTCCGGAACAACGGTTGGAGAGACGGCAGACAAGGAACTTTCTTCCCCAACAGAGGCAGGGGAAAAGGCAGAGGGTCCAGGAATACGTGAGGAGCATCTAATGCCCCAGGAGGTCCCTCTGGTGAGGCTTATCCCTTTTCCCCCAAAAATTTTTGGAGGGAGATTGAGGTTTTTCAGGGACAATTGGAGGCGCATTACCTCCGACGCATGGGTTCTACAAACTGTCTCAGGTTTTCAGATAGAATTCTGGGGTACCCCACTCCAGGAGAAACTGCCTCCGCCCATCGTGTTCTCGGCAGAAGACTCAGAGCTCATAGATTTAGAGGTTCAGGCCCTTCTTCACAAGGGAGCCATTTCCTTCACTTCCCTTCACCCCACAGGTTTCGTAAGCAACATCTTCTTGGTGGAGAAGAAGGACAAGGGGTTTCGTCCCGTTATCAATCTTCGGGCATTCAACGAATGGGTGGTTTACAGACATTTCAAGATGGAGGGTATTCACATGCTCCGCGACCTCCTCTTACAGGGAGACTGGATGGTTCGTCTGGATCTCAAAGACGCGTACCTCACAGTCCCTATTTTTCCGCCCCATCGCAGATTCCTGCAGTTCTTATGGAACGACCAGATGTTCGAATTCACCACACTCCCCTTCGGCCTGTCATCGGCACCTTGGTGCTTCACAAAACTTCTCAAACCAGTAGTGGAAACACTGAGGTTACAAGGCATACGCCTCATAATTTATCTGGACGACATCCTTTTAATGGATCAGTCCAGGTCTCAGTTGATATACAATCTGAACACAACTATTGCGCTTTTCTAGGACCTTGGTTTCGTGATCAACCAACAGAAGTCGCAACTTACTCCGACTCAATCGTTAGTCTTCCTAGGGTTTCTAGTGGATTCCCGATCGGCGTCTCTCAGTCTCCCGACGACGAAGATTTCCAAGATAAAGAAGGAACTGAGAAAAGTCCTTCGACGAGACCAGATTTCACTACGTCAGTTAGCCAGAGTGGTCGGCCTGCTTTCCTCTTCGATTCAGGCCATTTTTCCGGGTCCCCTACATTACAGAGCCCTGCAACGATTGAAAGCGTTTCACCTTCGCCGAGGGGTGACGTACTCCGAGTTGATCTCCCTGTCTCAAGAGGCAAGGACGGAGTTGTTTTGGTGGTTGGACCACATGGAGGCATGGAATGGCAGGGCCATTTTTGGAGCAGCCCCGGATCTGGTGATCGAGTCAGACGCCAGTCGCCAGGGATGGGGGGCTCGTTGCGGAGACATCTCGTTCGGGGGACGCTGGACCCCGCAGGAACTAACCATGCATATCAACTGCCTGGAGCTCCTGGCGGGATCTTTTGCGATCAAATCTCTCACGAGAGACAAAGTCTCATGTGTAGTCCTACTACGGATGGACAACGTTTCGGCGGTACAATACATAAATCGTTTAGGGGGAACAAGATCAAGAGCCCTAGCGGAGCTAGCGAAAGATTTTTGGCATTTTTGCCTTCAACACCAAGGGCCTGATTCTAATGTACCGCCGCTGAATGACCGCACCGCGGTCAAAAGACCGCGGCGGCCATTTAGACATTTCCTCTGGGCCGGCGGGCGCTCTCCAAAAGAGCGCCCGCCGGCACAGAGGAAATGCCCCTGCAACGAGGACGCCGGCTCAGAATTGAGCTGGCGGAGTTGCAGGGGTGCGACGGGTGCAGTTTGCACCCGTCGCGTATTTCAGTGTCTGCTTAGCAGACACTGAAATACTTTGCGGGGCCCTCTTACGGGGGCCCCTGCCGTGCCCATGCCATTGGCATGGGCACGGCAGGGGCCCCCAGGGGCCCCGCGGCACCCCCTACCGCCATCCTGTTCCTGGCGGGCGAACCGCCAGGAACAGGATGGCAGTAGGGGGTGTCAGAATCCCCCATGGCGGCGCGGCAAGCTGCGCCGCCATGGGGGATTCAAAGGGCAGCGGTAAACCGGCGGGAGACCGCCGGTTTGCCTCTTCTGACCGCGGCCGAAGCGCTGCGGTCAGAATGCCCTGCGGGGCACCGCCGGCCTGTCGGCGGTGCTCCCGCCGACCCTGGCCCCGGCGGTCTTAGACCGCCGGGGTCAGAATGACCCCCCAAATCTCAGTCACAGCAGAGTATCTTCCGGGAACCCAGAATATATGGGCAGACTGGAATTCTCGGTTTCTCCAGGATCCCAGCGATTGGCGACTACATCGCTCGGTTTTTCAGGCGATCATGGATCGTTGGGGTCCCTGTTCAGTGGATCTCTTTGCGTCTCGTTGGAATGCTCAGCTTCCCCTATACTTCAGCTGGCGTCCGGATCCGGGAGCGGCGGCAGTAGATGCGTTTCTCCAACATTGGGGTACCCTTCAGGGTTATGCTTTTCCCCTGTTTCTTCTTATCCCGCGGGTTGCTGCTCAAGTTCGCCGCCAAGAGGCGACGGTGATTCTAATAACCCCCTAGTGGAGGTCACAGGCGTGGTTCCCGACTCTGCTGGAACTCTCGTGCGAGTGTCCTCTTCGCCTCCCGGATTTTCCCTCGATACTCCTGGATCCGTCGGGTTTCTGTCACCCTCTAGTCCTTCAAGGTCATCTTTCCCTCATAGCTTGGAAGATTTCCGGCATCGTTGGCAAGACAACCGACTTTCGCAGGAAGCTAATAACTTCATCGCACAGGCCTGGGCCCCTGGTACATGCAAACGATATAGATCAGCATGGAATAGATGGTCTCGTTGGTGTGTGGGCAAACACTGCGATCCCATGGGGGCCAGTATTACCAACATCATCAATTTCCTTGCAGAATTAGCGGAATCCGGCTTAGCGTATCGCACTATTAATTCTTTTCGTTCGGCCATCTCCGCGGGCCACCCTCCCCTGAACAATCTCCCGATCGGGGAGCATCCCTGGATTTGTAAACTTCTTAAGGGTATTAGACTCTCCAGACCTCCACAACCCAGATATTCGGAGCTCTGGGATGTGAACTTAGTTCTTAATCTCTTATCCTCTTGGCGGGACAACCAATATTTGTCGACGAAAGAATTGTCGGCCAAATTAGCCATGCTTCTCTGCCTCATTTCCTGTAAGCGAGTGTCAGATATCAGAGCACTGGATGTTTCCGCTCGAGTCTTTACTCCAGAAGGAGTCACGTTTACTATTGCAAGGAGGACAAAGACTAATACCAGGTCGGTATCCTATCCCGCGTTTCCTGATTCCCCGAAGCTATGTGTGGTTAGATGTCTCAAAGTCTATGAGGAAGTGACCAGTTCTTGTAGACCTCCAGGTGAGAATCAATTGTTGATTTCTATAAAGAAACCGTTCAAGGCGGTTTCTTCTCCTTCCATTGCCAGATGGATTCGATGGATTATCTCTGAAGCAGGAATAGATATTCAAGTGTTTGGCGCCCATTCTACTCGGGGAGCTATGGCTTCCAAAGCCATACAAGTGGGGGGCAGATTGGAGGACATCATGCATGCTGCTGATTGGTCTTCAGATTCTACGTTTAAGAAGTTTTACTTTAAACCAATTCATGAAGCAGCCGCACTAGTGGTGAGTAAGCTTTGAACTTGCATAATCCTCGCCTCCGGTCCTGTGATAGAATACGAAATTTCCTAGCTATCGTGAAGGAAAGTTTCAATTCTATTAAGGACACGGAGGCGAGGATTATCCCACCCACATACATTATGCTGGTATGTTCCCTCCCGATTACATCTACCTGCGTAGCAAGGTAGTATATTTGCGTTTATACCTTTATTTATTGTTATTCTGCTCATATTCTAATTTACATCAGGTAGCACTTGATTCAGATGTACTTACATTTTATATTTAGATGTATTTTAAGGTTCATGACTTTATTGCCTTCGGTATGTTTCTGTGTTTTATCGGATTTGCATCTAATTATACCTTTTTTTGGTAGGTTCCGAAACTACGACCAATTGACTCTACCAGGATTCCTTCCGCAGTGAAGTCGAGGAAGTGTGACGCATTTCGGGATATTTATACCAACGTGAAGGAGTGCACCTCATTGGATACTCGTTACCATGGCGGCGGGCTCATGGAACTTGTAGTTTTTTTGTTCATGTTTTGTTTAACTTTGAACTTGCTGTTTATTAAAAAGTGAAGAAAGATCTGCATAATCCTCGCCTCCGTGTCCTTAATAGAATTGAAACTTTCCTTCACAATAGCTAGGAAATTTCGTATTTTTCCCCTCAGACCGTGCCTGGTCTTTGGAGGGAGAAATGGATACATTTTATGCCAGAGGCTGGGTGGCAGTCTACATCCCTCCAATCTTTCATTAGATGACAAACAGTTGTTTACCCAATGTGCACAAGGCGAGCAAATTCTTTCAGCCTCTGACTGGAAGCGGAATTTGGCCTAAGTCCACACTGCTGGCTTCTGGATGTGTTTTCATTGCCGCTCCCCAGCCGGGGTGACTGGCTGTTCTCTGTTGATCCTCACTGGGTGTGAGGGCCCTGCCCCTTCCTTGGGGTGAAAGTGCTGCAGGGTATTCTACATCCGCTCTGACATCTTCCTCCAGTCATCTCCTCCAGGGCTCTCTGTTCCGTCCACGTTTTGGAACCAAAATAGTTTCTCACAGCTGAGAGACTTCCTCACCGAACCGTGACCATTGTTCCATCAAACTCCACTACCTCCCCCACCTCGGGTTCATATGGGCCCTAAACTTCCAGCCAGGATGTGGCCCTTGTCCCAATCAGAAGGTCAGGGCTTTGTGCTTGTTGTTGTCTGCTCGCCTTGTCATTACTGGCCTCTTTGTTTTTTTCCTCTTTTTATATGTGCTGCATATAGATATTGGAAAATACCTCTCTGGATTTTTCTGTGTGAGAAGGTGTCCCTTTCTGCACAAAATCAATTCTGCTTACAACTCACGCATCCCTGCACCATGAGCCAAAGATGCTTGCATGGGCACTAGGCAACCAAAAGTGCACCAGTGCTAGGAAAGCCGTATATTGGTAAATAAGATGCATTGCTGCCCTTTTCACGATGTAAGTCACTGCATTTCCTCACCCTGTGATAAAGAAGCGTGTCATGGGTGTTACCGTGGGTGTTCCCTGGTAAAACCATTGGCATTTGACACATTCCCAGATTTATAAGGTTTTGTAAACCTCGGTATGCGTCAAAAGCCAACGCCTCCTCAGGGGAGGCGTAACGGAGACACGAGGAGAAATACATTTATTTTGTCTCATATTTTCTTTTTTCTATGTTTGCTACATTCTGCAGCGCACACAGAAAGAGGAACATGCCTCTTGTGATTGTTCTTGTGCAGGACGGTGTCCTATCAACGCTCTCCAAACACCCTTTTGGTACAAATGAAATTGAATGCCTGTGAATGATCTGATTTAAAGAAAACTTTTGAAATTACAATATAATGGTGTTATTTGTTAATCAATAGTGACCAGCAGAATTACTATATCTCTACTGCCACTTCTCTTGGTGGGTTGGAAGGTTGTTCCAAGTTAGTTTTTTAAGGCAGGGCAGAGATGCTTTTCTGTTTTAGTTTTCACACAGAGAGGTACTTTTACCTCTGGGAGTCCAGTTGTGTTAGCTATTGACTCCTTTGGTATATGTTCCACTTTAGGGGGTGGTATCTCCCCTAACAGTAATGATATCCTTAGTGCTAGGGTGGGCAGAGATACTTTGACATCCTGCATGCCTGTGTTTTAGGAGTATCCTGAGGCTTCAGGGCTCCTTCCCTTCTTTAATTTGTAATCTATTTTTAGATTAAATGAAATAATTCCTTGGGTATACCCAGAAGGATGCATGGGTCATAAACTCTACTTCAGCTCAATCGGAGGCCTCTAGGTCATTTCCTAAAAGACAGTCTACAGATAAGCTAGGTGACCCCACCACGTGCTTAGGGCCAGTAACTCCATCCCAACAAAGTTGCACTACAGATAAGGGGAGAGACTGAGTGGAGTTATTGACTTCAGTAACTTGGTACTTCTGTCCAAAGAGGTGCTGTGCAGGTGACACCAAGTTTTCAGTAACTAAAGTGATACTGGCACCTGTGTGCCTATAGGCCTGGGCCTCAACACCATTCATCTGAATGTGCTGCTTGTACTTATTCATATTAAGTGCCACCTGGTGAGACAGAAACTGTCTTGGGGGTTTCTATACCTACCACACTTTCTATTATGGACCCAAATGTGAACCCAACTACACCCTTGCATTGACTACTGCCTGTAGTCCGACCACTATTACTACTACTAATAGGGGCACTAGAAGTGGAAGTGGATGTAGTAGTGGTGGTAGGCTCAGGGGCTTTACCTGGGCAGGACTTGACCCCTGGCCTATGGCCTTTATTTCTGCACACATAGCACCAAGGCTTTTTAGTGTGTGCAGAAGAAGAAGAGATTTTATTACCACCCCAGAGGGGTTTTGTTTACCTTTACTTTTGTCTTTGTCCCCAACCTTGCCCTGAGGCTTACCACCATCTTTCTTCTTACCTTGTCACTCCCTGTATGAGCTTTTCTGCTCACTCGCTCTTGTTCTGACTAATGTGTCTGCCTTCTTTCCCAATTCTTGGGGAGAGGTCAGATCTGAGTCTACCAAGTTTTGGTGCAACAAGTGGGACACACTCTATTTCAAAATATGCTCTCTCAACAGAAGATTATATAAGCCCCCATAGCCAGACACTGTCACTGAAATGAGAGGAATAAGTGTTTCTTTTGCCAAATTATGAGGTTTGCAAAGGATTCTGGGTAACAGAACCTGGTGAGAGTCCCACAAGTCACCCCATCTTGGATTCCCGTAGGTGTCTAGTTTTTAAAAATGTGCAGATTTGGTAGGTTTCCCTAGGTGCCGGGTGAGCTAGAGGCCAAAATCTACAGCCAGGCACTTTGCAAAAAACATGTCAGATTTCAATGTAAAAATGTGATGTGTCCATGTTGTGTTTGTTGTCGCAAGCATTAGGCCTACCCTCGCATGTGAGGTACCATTTGTATAGGGGGATTTTGGAGGAACAGGGAGTAGCAAAACAAGAAATGTGGGAATAATGTGATTTATTAGCTAAATTTGAAGTTTGCTGAGGATTCTGGGTAAGAAAACACTGGGCGATCCATGCAAGTCACACCGCCCTGGACTCCCTCAGGTGTCTAGTTTTCAGAAATGTTTGGGTATGGTAGGTTTCCCTATATGGCTGCTGATCCCAGGACCAAAAACGCAGGTGCCCCTCGCTGCAAAAACAGTTAGTTTTGTATTTGATAATTTTGATGTGTCCACATGGTGTTTTGGGGGTATTTCCTTCAGCAGGCACTAGACCTATCCACACAAGTGAGGTACCATTTTTATCAGGTGACTTGGGGGAATGCTGGGTGGAAGGAAATTTGTGGCTCCTCTCATATTCCAGAATTTTCTATCACCGAAATGTGAGGAAAAAGTGATTTTTTTGCCAAATGTTTTAGGATTGCACAGGATTCTGGGCAACAGAACCTGGTGAGAGCCCCGCAAGTCACCCCATCTTGGATTCCCCTAGGTGTCTAATTTTAAAAAATGCACAGGTTTGGTAGGTTTCCTTGGGTCCCGGCTGAGCTAGAGACCAAAATCCACAGCTAGGCACTTTGCAAAAAACAGCTCTGTTTTCTTTGGGAAAATGTGTTGTGTTTTGAGGCATTTCCTGTCGCGGACACTGGGCCTACCCACACAAGTGAGGTACCATTTGTATCGGGAGACTTGGGGAAAAGCTGGGTGAAAGGAAATGTGTGGCTCCTCTCAGATTCCAGAATTTTCTGTCACCGAAATGTGAGGAAAAAGTGTTTTATTGGCCAAATTGTGAAGTTTGCAAAGGATTCTGGGTAACAGAACCAGGTGAGAGCCCCACAAGTCACCTCATTTTGGATTCCCCAGGTGTCTAGTTTTCAAAAATGCGCAGGTTTGGTATGTTTCCTTAGGTGATGGCTGAGCTAGAGGTCAAAATCCACAGCTAGGCACTTTGCAAAAAACAGATAGGTTTTCTTTGGGAAAATGTGATGTGTCCATGTTGCATTTCCTGTCGTGAGCATTAGGCCTACCCACGCAAGTGAGGTACCATTTTTATTGGAAGACCTGGGGGAACACAGAGTAGCAAAACAAGTGTTATTGCCCCTTGTCCTTGTCTACATTTTTTCCTTCCAAATATAAGACAGTGTGTAAAAAAGACAGCTATTTGAGAAATGCTCTGTAATTCACATGCTAGTATGGGCACCCCGGAATTCAGAGATGTGCAAATAACCACTGCTTCTCTTTTTTTCTTTTTAAATCTGTTTATTAGTCATTACACTCACTCAACAGTACATTTGCTATTAATAATTTGCGATCTGTTTACACAAATTTATAAGCTTGTACAACGCAGTTGCGCAATGAGTTGCTAAAAGAAAATAAAATCCAACTTGAAACTGTGCAATAACTAGTTAAAGTCGCAACTAAACATTGCTAATGTCATACCTAGTGCTGGCTACACCCATTGGAGGGTGGGGGGAAAAAAAGAAGGATACAGCTATTGTGCATAGGGGGACTGGAAGTCATAGTTGAGGTATGAATTATGCATTGCGGGGCATGAAGGGGCGCAGAGCCAATCTAGTGATAAGCAAGCTAGGTATGGGTTGCATATAAGCATAGCCGCAGAAGAAGCATCCTAATATGTTACGTTGTTGCATTAAGGGACGAGATGAGGATGTTAACACAGAAAGTGAGTGATGGAGGGGCAGCTGAGAGTAGCGTGATAAAGATATTAACCAAAACGGTAATACCTATATATGGTACCCAATTTAGGGGGGTATGTGTCATCCCTAGCTTCTATTGCTACCACAAAAGTGTCCCAAACTTCAGGGCCATCCTGAATTAGGCCTTTGTGTTGTAATAAGCGAAGTGTCTGAGCTTCGGCTTGTGAGCGACTATGTAAGTCACGGAGCCAAGCAGAATGGGATGGAACGTGTGGGGCTTTTCGGGTGCGTAGCTATTAGGCGCTTGAAGACAAGAAATGCTAGATCGATAAATCTGTGTAAATGTTTATCCTCTTTGGTACGGTGGCGTATGCCAAGTAAACAGGAGTCTGGGGTGGGCAACAGGGTGTGGGACGAAATGTCTGCAGTGGCGTCCGTAACCCAGTGCCAAGCCGAGTTTATTGAGTGGCAGCTCCAGACCATATGGTAAAAGTCTGCTGCCGGAGTAGCGCATCTGGGACATGACGGGTTTGTGCTTTGGTATATTCTTTTGATGTGGGCCGGGGATAGATATGAGTGGTGAATATAATTGAATTGGGTATAACGCAGTCGAGGATTGCGGGATATTGACTTGATCATTGTGAGAGCCGTGACCCAGGTTTTTTGTGGTAATGGTGAAGGGAGGACGGAGTCCCAGCGTGCCGTAGCAATCGGAAGGGTAGAGCAAACTTCTGCTAGTAGTTCTTTATATAGGTTAGTTATGGTGCCTTTTGTGCTACCTGTGGTAAGGATGGTGGTAAGTAATTGGGACAAGCCTCTATGACTGCGAACGAACGAGTGGACGCTGACGGGGAAGCCAGGAAGTTCTCAATCGGCAGAACATTGGACGCTGGTGCCGGGTGGCTCGCGTCTTGGATTTGCTCAGCTGCGGGAGTGCGAGTGCGAGCCGTGGACCGTGGAGACGCGTTGCTGCGGCGGTTTGGGGGTGCCGCTAGCCGGGGAGGACTGCTTTTTCGCCGGTGTGTGTTCCGGCTGAGGCAGCCACCCTGCTCCCTTCCAGCGCCGGTTTAGCTGTTTTGGCGCGGACTGGGCACCAGAAGGAGCGCCAGAAGGAGTTCTGCTGCCCTGTCCTGCAGACCGGGTGAGCCGGGGGGTCCCGCTGCTCCTGCTCCTGCTGTTCCCGCCGTACCATGGCCGGATCTTGTCGTGCGGGTCACCTTTTGGGCACTTGAAAGGAAAGAAGTTGAAAGGACCGGATTACACAGGCCTCGGCAATATGTAAATGTTTCTAATAACATTCGTTTAAAGTTTATAAACCGGCCTTGGCATTCTTGGTTTTCGGGGGTGGGGGGGAATAGGTGGATTGAGGGGGTGTGAGGACAACAGAAGACTAAAAACAACCTGTATTAACCATAAGCAGAAAACGATTTGCGCCAATACACAATATACCCAGCTTCTGTCCTCTGCTCCAGCTCCGGCTCCAGCCCTGGTGCTGGTGTTTCGCCGCCCAACCCCACCCCTGCCCCTGCCCCTGCCTCAGCTCTATCCTCGGACCTGGTGCTGCTGACTCTAGGTGACTCTAGACCCCGGTGGATCTGGTGATCACGAGTGATCGCGAGTGGACTGCATAAACCAACGCAAGTAAGCGGCCTTACCAACCTGTCATTCACCTGTTATTTACCTGCTATTTCTCTATTAATCTAACTAAAGACATTTGAGACCAGTAGCTGAAGGGGGGGCGGAGAGGATGAGAGGAGGACCAGAGGAGCTGATGTTAACGGTGCCGGAGGGATAAACACCATTCGTGTACTGCACCTTTGTGTGCAGCATATTGTGTGTATATTGTGTGCCTCCGCAAAAGCATTCTACATCCTAGAGAACAATCTACAGAGACTAGAAACCGCTGAAGCCGCTGAAGTTGCTGGTCTGTCCACACAGCAAGAGTTCAAAAACAAAAAAACAAAAAAACATATAACAAGACATTAGCAACAATAATAATAAAAGTCATTCCTAAAGATTCAGTAAGGAACCAAGGGGGGCACGGAGGACGGTGGAGCCACCTAAGATGGTTGGAACAAGAGGAAAAACAAAGAAGACCAGGGAGGCCAACGAGGTACTCGTTCACCTAGCGAAATTCCAAAGATCAGAGCAGGAACCCAACAGTTCACAAGATCTGGGGTTAGACCAGGACCAGGACCAGGACCCTGGAACCACTCAGTTATCCCAAGGGGAATTTATAAATCAAGGAGAGGTCACAGCAGAGGGTGTCCAAATCGGGATTCCCGGCGACAAAAGCGAACCAGGAGAAGAGTTGGGTGGGACACCTGAAGTGGCGCCAGTGCCTCTGCTGCTAGCCCGTACTGACTCCGATGATATGGGGTGTGTAATACTGAATGCAGGAGAAACTTTGGGGGGCCTTGCAAGTCCTCTGAGTAGGAGACAACAGTATACACCGACGCACCCGGGCCCAGGTGGGACCAGGGGAGTAAGGAAAACTAAACCAAAGATTAACACCATCACTAACTACTATAATCAAGTGAACCTAAACACTGATCGGCTGCAGATGCAAAGCTCCAAAGCTAGTGACCTCCCTACAGTCATTGGGGGAAAAAGGTGCCAATAACGTGGGGGGGGGGTGAACTGGAGCTTTCAGAGACCGGGCATCAGGATGCTTGCCTATTCCAGCAGTGATCTGCCCGATCATCGCGACTACCCTGTCCAATGAATAACTCCCTCGGGGATGGCTCCCCACTAACATTCCCTCCACGATGTGCCCAAGAAGAACTTATAGTACTCCAAAACATAAAGGGTCCTGAAATAGAACAATTACCACCAAAACAGACCCATAAGCTTTCAGCGCCACAGCTTCATTGCGAAAGCCAAACTGTAAAAACGAATTTAACGCTGTGCAGACTCGATAGTAGTTCCTTTAGTCTGGAGCTTTCCTCGCCTGACAACTCCGTGATTGGAAATATAGAGCCCCAATTAAACAGTATACCATCAGAAGATCTAAACTTCCTGGAAGGTAGTGAGAGAGTGTAGATTAAACATTACCTATTTTAGATGTGAAATGTTCATATTAACAACGCTGCATTAATAACATTATTCATTGAAACGTATTTTAAACATGGAGATTTATCACAGCCATAAACTAATGTCGACTATAAGAAATAATTGCTTGTATTATGATTAATTGGATATGTTAAAAGTACGATGATTACATTTATTAGAGTTCATAAGGTTAAGTTAGCGTGAGTCGAAAACTATCTGTGTAGCTCTCATATTGAAGCATATTTTCTGTTTCTCCAGTGTGCTGACTTGCAAAAGGCCATGACCCAGCACTTGTTCTTTTTCTCCGCTTATTGTATCATTGACCGTTATATTCTCATCCGCATGCTAGTTGCTTTAGTATAAAATTGTACGTTTGACAACAAAATATGGACACTTTCAAGGACACTGAACCACGGTAAAGAGAACTCTTACCCGAAGAACGTGCCAGAAAATGAAGTAACCCCGGATGTGCCACCTACGAAAAACGTCAATTATGAAGACCAATCAAAATGTTAAGAACTATCATGAAATGACAAGTGCATTACTTAATGTATAATTTGATAGGTTGAAGATAGTGGGGTGAAGTGACTATCCAATAGAATTTTGGGGGAATGTATTTTGAAAAAGGGATAAAAACTCATGACACAGGAGACTCGAGGGACTTAGGTAGGGAATGATATCGATTGCATCCAGAAACTCTGTCACTTTATTTGGTGATTTGAGACTTAGACAAAACCATCCTCACTCTATAGACCGTCCCATTACACTTTCCTCCTTATGAGGGAAGTGTCCCCTGCCCTTAGACTAGATAGACTGACGACGATCTAACTGATGTCCTGAAGACGAAGACTGATCCTGTATGCTGAGGGTAATTATGCTGTTGTTATTGAAATTCATTTATTTGCCTTTTCTTTCTAGTTACCAACTGCTGTGTATTTTTGATTAGAGACCTTAGTCAGATATTTTCCAAATTGATGTTCTAAATTGTTTTGCATGAAGTCCAAACATGCTGATGCTAATTATGGTTAGATGAGGCATTTCATCTTGACTGATGACGTGACTGACGTGGTGCTATGCTGAACTAAACACATATGAGGTTTTACAGGTTTAGATTTGTTTATCTTCTTCTTATTATCGTAAGTTTGTGATCTTTGTATTGCTGAAATCTTATCTTAGTCGTCGCATTGTGACTAGGCTTTTTGCTTCTTGGTCTGAGATTAATACATTTTGCTATTAGATTGTAATCAATAGGGAATAAAATTCCCAAAACTTCAATAAGGTGTGGTTATTCATGACTGAAAGGTCATGGTTGCGCCGAAGGTATAACTAATGACTAAAGTGAAATATATTGTGGTGATATATGTTGACAATATTATTGATATATTGCTTGATATATTGATCAGTTATCTCGTCTTACGGTGTCTCATCACTGGGTCCAAAGATTCATCGGCCTAAAACGAGTCCTGATGTGTATAAATTAACATAAAAGGACGCGTTAACAGTAGTATAATACAAGGCCACAGAGGAGAGGACGATAAGAACTCAGAAGGCCAGATAATTAACGAGATAATTAACGAGCAAAGTGGGCAAACTTGGGGAAACAGAGATGATCTCTCATTAGACCAACCAGTTCTTAGCATCATGAAAGTTATATGTACAACATTGGACTCAATTGCAACAACGATCATGGTCCAGTCTCAAAAATTCGACAATCAACTTGACCTCAACCTCAATACAGACTATAGATTACAGGATGGCCTTAGTAGAGGGCGTAATAAGGGAAAACCTGTTGCACCAGGCAGTGGCTGACAAAATGGACAAGATGGATAGGCACGCCTGTGGCCCACGGCTGGAAAAATTACTGGAAGCCCCGAAAGTAATCAAAGACATAATCAAAGATTGCAAATATAGCCTCAAAAGCACACAGGTGTGCAATCACGTGTTAGCAGAAACAGAATCCAGATTAACTGAAAGGCCAATAGACAGAGAAGATAGAGAAGGGCCCCTCTGGCCCAGGACGAGAGGATTGCCCAGACGCAAAAACCCATATAGACAAGACGGAGAGAATCAACGGAAGTCCTGTACCTGGAATCAAAGCCTCAAATACAGTAGAAAAAAGGACCCCGAGCAAAAGGCCTCAACCAATAGGTAGATGGAAAAACACATGGAAACAAGCTAGAGGAAATAAAAAAGTACCAGCAAAAAAGGCTCCAAATATGCCACAACAGACAAGCCCAACAGGGCAAACGAGGAACATAGGTGACGAGTCTGCCCAACAGCAGCATAGAGATCAAAACATTAAGTCCGAGAGTCTCGAGAAACCTACTGACAAAGACATTCATTTTATAAATAAAAATCCCGGATTACTGTGCGACAAAAGCTGCACTCACCATTCCCATATAAACCGTATACCCATTGGCACCAGGGGATACCAAGCATCTGGGCATGACTTAGATAAAGGAAGGAAGTCAGAAAAAGATCCAGGTACAAATCATGGGACAAATGAGGCAAACGACTCCCTAGTCAATGGACAACCCAAATGGAGCCCAGAGACATCAAAATCAAGTACGAGCATCGACAAGTACCTCCCAGCTATAAAAAGAGAACACTCAGGTACATTACTTAAATACAGTAGGAGACCACTATGGAAAACGCCAGCAGCCTCCGAACTCCATTACTGAGGGGGTAGAACAAGAAAACAGCAAAAGTGAAAGCAGAAGGGCAGAGAGCCCGGAGTGCATAGGAAGCGAACAAAGTATAAGAACAACCATGTGCGTGGACAATACAATAGCCCCGGTTCCCGCACCTCGGACAAAAGTAAAATACTGCTCTCAGGTTAGCCCTGGAAACCACAACCTCAGTAGCCAGCCTGGGTGCGTCACTGATTCGCTTGCCCTTCCGCGCCCAGTGCTTGACCTCGAAACTAAAGGAAAAAGGGATAATTGGCCTCCAAAAAGGCAACCTTATGAAGAACATAGGAACAAAGAGTTGCAACTTGGGAGGGAAAAAGGCCAGGTAGAACGAACATTGACTAGTTGGGCAGCTACCACTTATAACAAACAAAAGGAAGATAATCAACTTCAAGGAAGACGGTCGCAGGGAGGTGGCGGGCATACCGAGATCCGCACTGAAATAACTAAAGAGCTTGAAGCCACGATCACGTTTATCCCCGAGTACTCCTCAAGAGGAAGTCATGACATCCTAAACAGGACTAATATCCTATATTTGGTCAACTCTCTGCCAGCTTTGCAGAACGTAACAACTAAAGACCTCCTCTCAGTAAGATTCATACAAAGAAAAGAATTAGAGAACGGGGAATCAACAGAAACAGTCTGGGCTTCACCTTGGATAGCAGAACAGATCCTAAAATGTTCTAACATGATGAAGACCTGGGGAATATCTACTGCTATTCCACAAAAGGAACCATATCCAACAATATTTCTTGAAAAAGCTCCAAAGCAAAACGTGTCGGGTAGGCAAGAGGTAAAAGGCAATTCTGGCTCGATACTCCAGGGAGCAATTAGCTCCAAACAACAACTCCCTGAATGGATAAATCTGAGCAATATGAGGTTCTGCCTCTTGGCCAATTCCCCTAGAAACAGCAGGGGCAACCCCCCACAGTTGCAGAGTTATGAAGATCAACCATCTAGAAGCTTGTAGCAAAAAATGGACGGCTTTAACACAAAAGATAGAACTAGGCCCACATTAAAAATTTTAAGCTGGAATATAGCAGGCTTAAAAAGTAAAATGGAAGATAAGGACTGGGTTGAATTCATTAAAAAACAAGACATCAGCTGCTTCCAAGAAACTTGTTCTACTAATGCCATTGACCTAGATGGGTTCTCCACTTTCCACTCACCTGCTATGAAACAAAAAAAAGGAAGTCCATCGGGAGGCCTGATCATTTGGATCAGAACTTCACTACTGGGAAACTCCTTAGTAACTCATGCTGTATTAAGCAAGGAAATCCAGACGCTTGCAGTAAAATATGAGGAGTGGTCACTCGAAATAGTAAATGTGTATTTCCCTCCTATTAGCCGGGTCCAAGTCATGCCAGGTGTGCAGCTCATTAAGGAACATATCTTAAACAAAAGAACTAAGGGTTGGAGGAACCCAGCACTAGGTCATACGAACAACTGCTCTCCCCAGCTTTGTAAAACCTTTTTACTGATATGCGGTGATTTCAACACTAAACCCCATTCTATCCTCTGGGATGAACAAGTAGTAGAGGAAGATCACGTTTGGAATATTCCAACGCCCCTCATCCAACGTTGTCAAGACTCCAAGAAAGGAGAATTAATCTTTGAAGCATTAATAGAAGGAGGAATCCGCACATTAAACGGAAGAACAAATTCAGATAGAACTTTCTAATCTACCTTTCGAACTGGAAAAAGGTAAAGTATAATCGATTACATGGCAATAAACATCGAAGCCTGGCATTATGTCATCGATATGGAAATAAGGGACAGGATCGAGAGTGACCATGACCCATTGCTAATGGAGATAGTCCATCCGGACACGAGCCCAGGGAAGGCTGAGTCTCCATTTAACGGAAATAGCTTAACAATAACCATGAGACCAAATAGGAAAAACATATTAAGGTCAAATGTGGATGAATCTTATACGAGCGTACCTAGTCAAACCTGGTTGCTATCACTCAGCATGTTTTTAAACCTACCAGTTAACGAAGCTTTACCCCTCCTGCATAATTTTAATAATCTGCTATTACAAACAACAAAGGAAAGGACCAAGCATCTTCAAACTAATCCTAATACGATGGAGGGCTGGTTCGATGAAGAGTGTTTGAAACTGAAAAAGACCTTATCACAAGCGCTAAAGAAACGACTTTAATGAGCAACATTTTTATGAATGCAGGCAACAGTACAAAAAATTACTGAGATACAAAAGGAAGATATTCCCACATAAGCTCTGGAAAATTCTTCTGCAGGCAATATCGGCAGGAAACTGCAAAAAGTTTTGGGAGATAGTCAGGTGGGGATGCGAAGGCCCTTCGAAAAACCTAGAACTGAATATCAACCCACAACTCTGGGTAAAGCACTTTACCGCCTTGTATCAGGAAGAGGTCAAGACGGCATCCGGGAGTACTAATAACTTAAACAGTCTTACTCAAGGGCTGGAAGGCAGTAATCAAAGATCAAGTAAGGTATTTCCACTTCAAATGACCTATGTAGTACCATCAAAATGGCTTGTTAGATCGATAAATGAAACCCAGAATGAATTAGTCCCTAACGAATTCCCTAGCACAAATTCTATGCAAGTAACCCATGCCATTCCACGTGCAATGGAGTTAATACCGGAATTCAGTGAGAAAGAGATTAAACAAGTTATTCTCCTCCAAAAGCCGTACAAGGCTGCAGGCCCAGACGGTATCCCTTCAGACGTTTATCGTAACCAGCTAACGTTATGGCTACCTGCTCTAGCCCGTCTATTCAACAGTGTTTGGCACCACAAGGTAATCCCTACTTCTTGGAAGAAATCAATAATTGTTCCAATTCACAATAAAGGGCCTCTGGACATGGTGTGCAATTACAGGCCTATCTCATTGCTTGATAGTGTTGGAATTTTTTTTGCCAAACTGATTGAGTTACGCCCTAGACCAATGGCTAGAGGATGGAGATTTAATATCAACACATCAAGCTGGTTTTAGGAGAGGCTAAAGCACAACAGATCAACTTTTTAAGTTGAACATGATCTGCGCTAAATACGCCACTCTAAAAGATTGTCCATTATATTTGGTCTTTGTGGATCTTCAAACAGCCTTTGACAGCGTAAATCGCCAAACATTATGGCAGTTATTGTCGGAAATGGTTATACAGGGAAAAATTTTAAGGCTGTTAATTCTACTGCATACAGGAAATACTGCAAGGGTCAGATATACTACGAGAAATGATTACACAGCAGAAATTCCAATCCAGCGAGGCGTAAAACAAGGCTCCGTTTTGGCCCCAACCTTATTCAATTGTTATATAAATGAAGTAAGTCAAGACCTGAGGAAATTAAATCTGGATGTGCCAAAACTAGCCAACGAAAGTATACCTATCCTGCTCTTTGCTGATGACGCTGTATTACTGGCAAGAACGGAGATAGCAATGCATTGACTACTTAGGAGTTTCAAATCATTTTGCACCTCAAGGAGCATGGTAACCAATGAGGGGAAAACAAAGTTTATGATTCTTAACCAAAAACAGACGATGCAATCGAATTTTAGGGCAAACAACAAGCCTTTGGCCCGAGTGGCTACTTATGACTACCTGGGTTGCAGACTGGACGAAAAACAGACATGGAAACCACAAATTTATAAAAGTAACATCTCCTTGGTCCAACAAGCTGGAGTGGTACTCAGGTTCGCAAAAGCTACAGGCAACCATTCTGTGAGTTCTGCACTGCTTGCATATAAAACAAAAGCAAGGGCCGCAGCACTTTACAGCGCAGAGATCTGGGGATTTAGAAAGACTCCATCAATACAAGTAACCAAATTCTTTACGCCGATTACTTTGTTTAGTCAATGCCACACCAATGAATGCAATAAGAATTGATCTACAAATGAGAAAGGTTGAGGACTACATTGCTCTGGCTACAATAAGATACTGGATTCGTATTTGTGCAAAAGAGGAACTCAAACCATATAGAGATGTACTTATAGACATCATGAAGCTACAAAGTCATCGGAAATTGCCCTGGTTCAAACACATCTCAACCACCCTGGCTGCTATCGGCCAGGAAGACCTCTGGCTCCATCCAGGAAAAATCAGAAGGCCTAGTTTATCTGTCATAAAAAAGACATACTGGGAGCAAAAGACTCAGAGTATGTGTGAGACACTTAGCCCTTTATTTAAGCGTTACATTTTGTTTAACCAAGAGCTTAAAACAGCAATTTTCATAGACAGTATTTATCCGGAAGAAAAAAGGGTTCTCTATTTTAAATTTCGCATGGGCACACTACCAGTGATGGCGGTGACCAACAGATGGCAATCCGTCCCTCTGGGTAGATTAGAATGTTGTCCGTGTCTTCATGGTGGCCAAGAAACACTTTCCCACTTTCTTTTATTATGTCACTTCACGCTCAAACTCCGCAAACTATATTTACGTCCACTTTTTAGATCATACGGAGTTAGGAAGTGCAATGAGGCGGAAGTATAATGTATGCGATCAGACGATAAACACATTGTGACAAAGGTTTCAACTTACATTTTGGAAGCATGGAAGTTACGTTTATCAATGCACCCACAGTTGGCACAAGTATAATTGCTTGTGTTAACCCATAGCTATTATTAGCTTGGGAAATCGGTGCAGGTTGTTGTAAAACTGGGCTAGGTCCTGGGCTACTACTAAACTGTTGGCAGGCACCGTAAGGTCCCAAATGATTAGTGCCAGAATAAGATATTTAAATTTTAGATTTATAATGTTTTTCTAGAATAAGTTAAGAGTTTTATGCAAATTATGGTCATAGACCAAGTTTTATGATAATGCAGGGCAAATCGGATACATTTTGGCACATGTTAAATCAAAAATTCAAGTACAGTTTTTTCTTTCTATTGAGACGTTTTATTTAATGCGATTTTTACCGAGTGTGATGGATTGGTATTTATTGTGTGTTACAACAATTAAATAAATAAATGGAAATAAAAAATAAATGGTAATTGGGACTCAGGAGGTTCGGTGTTGCAAGAACCCCAGAGGTTATTGAGTAGCCGTTTGATGGCACTATTAGTCAGAAAGGCACCAATGTGCATAACACCAGCGGACACTAGTTCCGCAAAGGTATGCATTGTGGAGCTGGAGTAGAAATCGCCCACATTCAGTGTGCTTATATCCTGTGTGTCATGGTGTGATGAAAGTATTTGGGTGCCCGGCAATTGAAACAGCGGTAATAAAGGGGAGTAAGGAGGAGAGGGGGTCTTACTTTGAACGTATCTACGCCAGCAGAAGCGAGCTGCTTCCAACAATATGGGTTTTGAGGGTAGACGGTTAGGGCCAGATAACAGTGAGGACAGTATTGTTTGCGGGGCTATATATGCCTGCAACATTATGCCTTCGGGAGGAGGAGGGTCTTGAAGCCATGTGGATAACCACAACAGCTGAGCAGCTGCATAGTATCTTTCGAAGTTAGGCATGCCCAGACCGCCCGCCTCTTGCAGGTATTGTGTTATAGCTAACGCTACTCTGCGTCTATCTTTACCCCAGAGCAGGTCAGTTAATAATGAGTGCAGTTGAGAAATGAACAAGCGTGGCAAGCATAGTGGAAGGGCAGTAAAATAATATAAGAACCTGGGGAGGATGAGCATGTTGGCTATTGCTACCCGATCCATAGGGGATAGAGGAAGTGAGCTCCAAAACGACAATGAGCTGCGGGTGGAACTGAGTGCTCTGTCAATATTGCCCTCTTTTAGATCGGCAATGGAGTGATAAATTTGTATCCCAAGATATTTAAAGGTAGTATGTCACCATGGTAGTTTATATTGCGATAATGCCATGTGAAGGTCATTTGGTATGGGGGTAAGGGGGAAGATACTTGACTTGGACCAGTTGACATGTAAACCAGAGGCAAGAGCAAAGGAATCAAGCATTTGCAACACCTCTGCCATAGAGGTGGAGTGATTACGCAGGTATATCAGGGCATCATCTGCGTATAAGGATATAATATGATGTGTGTTAGATTCAGGGGTGCCCCATATATGTGCGTAGCTACGTAGTTTAATTGCGAATGGTTCCATGGCTATAGCGAATAATTAAGGGGACAATGGACAACCTTGTCTGGTACCTCTGCCTATGGCGAATGCTTCAGAGATAGTGCGTCCATTTTTGACACGAGCTGTGGGCGTGGAATAGAGCGTTTTGATCCATCTAATGAAACCGTGGCCGAAACCAAACGCTTTGAGTGTGCGTAGAAGATAATCCCAGCTTAATGTATCAAACGCTTTTTCAATGTCTAGAGAGAGGGCCACCGCTTCTGATTCTGTATTACTGTGCATTACGTGGAGCACCCTTCTAATATTTAAGAAGGTGCTTCTCCCTGGAATAAAGCCAGACTGATCATAGTGTATTAAGCTTGATAAGTAAGGGAATAGCCTGTTTGCCAATATTTTCCCCAATAATTTGCAATCTGTGTTGAGGAGAGAGAGCGGCCTATATGATTTAACGTCAAGAGGATCACGGCCCGCCTTTGGGAGGACAACTATAAGAGCTTCGCGCATGGAGTCTGGCAGTTGTAATTTATTGCAACTCTAAGCGAATTCAGTGTTGCTAGTGTGGACTCGTTGTTGGAGACCTCAACCTCCGCTTTGCTGAGTTTTACCTCCAAATCTTGTAGTTCTTTGCTTAGTATCCTTCTTACCCCCACTGTGGCCACAAGGCAATGTCCGCGTATTACCGCTTTGTGGGCATCCCACTCTATAGCGCGGGATGAGGTTCTATTTTTATTCAGTGAGAAGTAATCAGCCAGTCGCTTGGACATTTCTGCGTGAAAGGGGGGGTCTAAGAGAGCTTCTGACTGCAATCGCCATGTTGGTATACGAGTGTGCATGTGGCCCCAGGCCATTATTGCACAGAGAGGGTTGTGATCTGATATGGTGCGCGCTAGGTATTCGGACAAGCACACTTTCTGAATTATGGCTGCGGATACAAAAATCATATCTATTCTGGTATGTAGCTTGTGTACAGAGGAGTAGTAAGAATATGCGCGGTGGGTGGGGTGGCCCACCCTCCAAATGTCTCTCAAGCCGAGTTTGCTAGTGCTTGTGAGGCACGATTGGATGAGGCCGTGGCGAGTGGGGGAAATGAACGGTCTATTTGAGTATCTAGGACGCTAATAAAGTCGCCCCCCCATATGCACTCTAGTGTGGGGTCACTGAGATTGGCAGTGGTGAGCGTGCTCAGGAAATCACGTTGATTTCAATTTGGGGAGTATAGCGCTACCAAAGCTAAGGGGGACCCGTCAAGGACGCCTTCTAGTATCAAGTGTCTACTATTTGGGTCGCATTGTGTGCGAGATATGATAAATGGGACCCCAGGAGCAATCCAGATCGCCACCCCGAGCGAAAAACGAGGAAGTGGTGCCATGCAATTGACCTTTCCATTTTGAGCGTGTGCTTTCCAACGTGGATTTAGAGAGATGTGTCTCTTGTAGTAGGGCTATGTGTACCTGATGCCTCTAAAGAAAGGTGTGAATCCTTTGCCACTTACGCGGCGTTGCCATACCTTTAATATTCCATGTGAGTATCTTATATTTCAAGATACCTTGTTGAGTTTGGGAGGCCATGAGGCTATTATAGCTTTAGCAAAACCAGAGAGATGTATGTCCTCCGTCCCCATTATGGAGATATTGTGACGATAACTCACCAAGGCTAGCCAGTAAATATCCTTAATGTTGTAAGATGTATATCCTATTAATATGGTAAATATGACATGCGCGTTTGCTACTGTGTTTGCGACTAACTAACGTGTGACAAAACCAACAACCAAAAAAAATGCACTCAAAAACAATATATAACAACAACTGAAATAATAAAAAATAGGAAAAAATTCCAGCGATTGCCGGCTTGGAAGAACGGTCCATATGGAGCAGGGGGGTGCCGAAGGGCATTAGTTCAAAGTCATGGATTTATCTTGCCGGAGTTACTCATGGTGCAGAGTTCGCCGCCCAAGAACACAAGCGGGATACGCGTCGCAATAAAGGATCGGTGGTGCCGCCAGGCCGCTACTGAACAGCCGAGGGGGGAAGCCATATTGTTGTATCTGAGGAGCAGGAGTAGGTGCTGCTTAATAGACTTAGCAAATGTCATCTGCTGTGCGCAGAGTGAGAGTAGGACCTCGTGTGGATTCCGCTGAGTCAGAGTTTGCGCAGTGTTCCGGATCCCCGTCAGTTTGTGTGGACAGGGCTGTTGGCGACGTGTTAACAAATCTAGATGTGGCCTGCAGGAGCAGGGAGCCTTCGGTTTGTGACTGTTCAGGTGAGGGTTTAGTGCCTTGTTTTTTGCGTTGCCTATGCCTTGTCATGGGAGAAGACCAATTTTCACCCAGGGTGCTTGTGTCTATCGGGTCGGCAAGGCCCTTGGCATGCAGCCAGGTCCAGGCATCTTCCGGAGTAGTGAAGAAAGGTGTCCGAGTGTCATCTTGTACCCGGAGTCTGGCTGGGAACATCAACGCATACTTGATGTTATGTTTGCGGAGGCATACCTTAACACGATAAAAAGAGCTCTGCTTCTTCTGAACTTCTGCTGTAAAGTCTGGATAAGCTGTAATCTCTGCGTTTTCGAAGCGTATCGGTCCAGATTTGCGAAATAACTGTAGGATGAGGTCTCTATCTCAATAGTTAAGGAGTCTTGCTATCAACAGGCGAGGCTGTGAGCCAGGTGGAGGGGGCCTGCCGGGGACCCTGTGGGCACGTTTGACGGAGAAGAACTTCGGGATATTATCTTTAAGAATTGTGTCCGTAAGCCATTGATCTATGAATAATTCTGTGCTGGGACCCTCGACGCGCTCAGGGAACCCCACCAGGCGAATGTTGTTGTGCCGGGACCTGCCCTCTGCATCTTCAGCTCTATGTTTTAAGAGATCCACCTCTGTTGTTAAAAGAGCCAGTTGCGATTGGAGATCTTTCACAGTCCGGGGGAGGGTTGCAGAGACTTTTTCTAATGTGTGTTGATCAGTACGAAGTATGCTGAGGTCTTCTGTTACCGAGCCTATTTTGGCTTCTAGGGTGGTCTTGGTGTCTAGAATGGCTTGCAATATCTTTTCAAACTGTGACGTGTCAGATTGTAAGGTAAGTTCCAACTTCTGCAAAGCCAATTGCATGGTGGCGTGGGCCTCAGAGGAGGGAGGGGTGTCGGGGTCCATTCTGCCCAGAGGTGCACGTGGGGTTTTTGGTTTGACCATTTGGTAAGTGGGGTTACGAGTGGTCATTAACGAGTAGGGCCAGTTGGAGGCGATGCGGGCAGGGCGAGCAAAGGACCAATCTGCGACATAGAAGAGGTACAGAACCAGAGGGCCGCAGATAGCTATTGAAGGCCAGAAGTGAAATACTAGCGACAATGGGGTGGTGCGCGGAATTTGAGAGACACCTCTTCCGCCTTCGGGCGAGTGTACAGGTTTGTGATGAAGAGATTATCTGGCTAGTTCCTAGTGGCTAGCAGAGTACTTTAGCGCTTTGTCACGTGCCCGTCATGCCTCACGATTCCAGGCAGCGGAGGGGTCAGGCTGTTATGCTTCTGCAACCACATAAAATAGCCAAGCCCAACAGCCACACAAGGGCGACGCAGCAGTAGATGAGCACGAAGTGACGTGTATGTACGGGTTAGGAGGCGCACCACAGTACAGTCCGGCATGGGCGCTGAGGTCAAACAAAGTGAGAGTAGGCCAGTAATAGATGGTAAGCAATGGCCTAATGTATTGGCTATTGCTTGCGCAGCTTAGGGATTGTGATGCTGGTGAGAAATTATATATAGAGTCTGGTGGGGTGGGGGCGGAGCCCCATGTGCCTTGTTGGGGCTATAGCTGCCCCAAGTTCATTGGTCCGGGGGGGGAGGTGGTCAACAAATTTGTGCACTGCGACTCGATAAATGTAGCTGAAAGGCTCACCTCACTTTTCCGTCGCATCCAGTTTCCCTCTGTGCTCTTGACCTCCGACTGCATTCCTACCGCCTCACCACTCTTGTGGTGAAGCTCGGACAGGTACTGGGTGAGGTCTCGGGTTTGTGGAGTCTTTGGTGGAAGTGGAGATCCAGGTGCTGTACTGCGTGTCTGCAAAACGACCTCCGCTAGGCCGCCACGCTAAAATGCCCCCCTAAAATGGCAGGCCACAGCAACCCCAAGCCTTGGGGCACAGCAGAATATCAGGCGCGCCCCCACCCAGTAAGCGGGAGGGCCGGGGCGCCACCACCAACGGCAGCAACCACACACGGAGGTTAGTAAAATTGTAGGCCTGCTCCGGCAGGCTTCGATGTGTGGGGCGTGGCACCGCAGCGGATCAGCCTCGCCTGGCGCCACCACCCAAAATGACACTTAAGGGCTAGCGCCCTATTCCGGTGCCATGAATGAGGCCAGAGCACGCACGATACGGCCTCCGGGCCAGCCGCTGATCCGAGCCCCGGCCCAGGTAAGCGGGGCGGGGCGCCACCACCAGCGGCGGTAACCTCACACAGAGGTTAATAGAATTGTAGGCCTGCTCCGACAGGCCTCAGTGTATGGGGCGCGGCACCGCGGCAGGACAGCCTCGCCCAGCACCGCCACCCCAAAATGTCCACTAAGGGCTGGCGCCCGATCTCAGCACCTCAAATGAGGCCGGAGCCCTTGCGACACAGTCTCCGGGCCGGCCGCAGACCCAAGCTCCGGGTCCCAGGAGGCGTAATGCGACTCCCGCGGTGAGTATGCAGGCTGCAGCCGCGGGAGCAGACCCAGCAGCCCGGCCGAACGCTCGCCGCCTGCAGAGCGGCTGCGGCAGCCGGTGTACAGCTACGGCCACCGGTGCGGGCTCCGGGCAGCAAGATGGGCGACACCTGTCCCCCTTAAAAGGAGGTGCAGGTGCCGCTGACAGGACGCTTATGCGGGCCAGGGATCAGAGCTGCAGTTTATGCTGCCGCTCCGGTCGCCATGTTGGCCACACCCCCCATAACCACTGCTTCTCAACACCTTATCTTGTGCCCATTTTGGAAATACAAAGGTTGTCTTGATACCTATTTTTCACTCTTTATATTTCAGCAAATGAATTGCTGTATACCCGGTAAAGAATGAAAATCCATTGCATGGTGCAGCTCATTTATTGGCTCTGGGTACCTAGGGTTCTTGATGAACCTACAAGTCCCCACAACCAGAAAAGAGTGCAGCAGACGTAACAGTATATTGCTTTACAAAATCTGAGTTTGCAGGAAAATGTTACAGAGTAAAACATTGAGAGAAATGGCTGTTTCTTTCACCTCTCTTTCAATATTTTTAGGTTGAGCGTTAGCGTTCGGCCTGCTGTATACTAAAGTATACAATAGAGTGAGTTCCAGTGTTTTGATTTGTTAGTTGCAGTGTCCTTCAAAAATCCTTGCTTGCTAGTGGTCAGTTCTGCCTCTTTGTCCTGCCTTTTTTCACTTAGGGAGCAGCACAAAGTACTGTTTAATTACGCTATGTCCTGTTTATCTCTTCTGAAGCGGACTTTTTCTTTCAGTATTGGCCTGTTTGCCTTGCACTGTGGGTGTGTGTTCAGTCCCTCCTCCCCACCAGCTCCCTCTGTAAACATAAACCAACATCAGAGGGGGGATTCTCCAGGGCCAGCTCACCCTCGTTCTCTTCCTATTGTTATTTTTAGTCTGTGTGGCAATAAATGTCCAGTCAGTAATTTACAGCGCTATGAGCTCTAACTCGAGCAAACACATAACTATTACATTCCAAATGCTTGTTTACTTTCTTTCTCGTGCCCCGTCTCTCCACTCTTCGTTTAGCACTGTAACACTCTCGGATTCGACGCCCACTTCGTACCATGAAGGAGTGGTTCATGGACAGTGTCTCCTGGTCTACTGTAATTCTATCTGATGGGTGGCGCATTCTGGCCACTGTGTCGTTAAGTAAACGTTTGTGTATGTTAGTGGGAAGAATAGGTGCGTATGCACCTTCACTCTCAGTGATGTACTCTGTTCCTTACTAGCTAGAAGGCTGCTTTGCGCTACTCTCGGTGCCAAGCACAGATAAAGGCCTCTGGGACAAGCCACGCTACTGACCACGAGCCCGGCACATGTGGAAGCGACACTCCGAGCCCTAACCCACTTGAAGGTGTGTGACTGAGACTACGTGGCCCGATCTCCCACTCTATGATAAAGCGCCTGAGTGCCCTCCGGCCATTTTTGCTCTATAGAAAAATATGAAAATAAACAAACACAATAATAAACTATGAGTCCAAGTTCATCTGACCCTGAAACCCTCACACTGTCTCTGGCAGTTAAAGTTGACGCCTCTGGACTCTCTCCTCCATCTCAAATGCTTCAGTGCCTCGCAGCTGCTTTCACTTTCAGCTGCTGGCTTAAGCTGTTCATTGCGCTCTGGCACACGCTAGCATGCCACGGGAGGGGGCTATTTCAGACCATTTGTTGCCAAAAGAGCTAGCACTGGAGGTGAGGAAGTAACCACCAGCTTGGCGTACCTAAGTCAGCGAGGCCTTGTCGGCAGCCCTCAGTTTTATATCTGCCCTTAAGCTCGCCCCTATCATAGCATGTTAAATGCATGTAGAGACAATGACTCTTTCTTACAACTTTCTATTGTTTCTTTTTAAACCCATGCTTATAACTACGCAGCTGTATTTAATTCAGTTCTAAATGTTACTGCTTGGCCACGCATCCTGCTGCTCCATTTGTTAGAGCACAGCCAGCCTTGCATGTTAGGGCACACCCATGTAGTCTTCATTTCTGAGTACTACAGCACAGCCTTCATTGCATAGTACAGCTGTGTGCCGTATACCTAGGGCCACTGGCATTATGTGGCAGGGAAGAGTCAAATTATGCTGCAGGCTTGAGTAAATTATGCGGCATATTACGCACATTATGCAACATTTTTTGAGAGTGAACTTCATTTTTAGGGTCGAGCGCAAAGCGCTCTGTCCCTGCTGTAATCTCTCTATGGGCTTGTAACCATGCCCACCACACACCCATGAGTTTGGTTAGTTTATGGGCTTGCCTTTTAAAATTCGCTTGATTTCATTAGTGAAAGGAATGCATTTGTCATGTCTTTTCCAATGTTTAGCCTGCCTCGAGCGCATTGGCCAAGTACTGAATACATTCAGGGCTCCAAGGCCCGTATTTATACTTTTTGACGCTAAACTGCGCTAACGCAGTTTAGCGTCAAAAAATTTTGCGCCGTATTTATTGAATGGCGTTAGCCGGCGCAAGCAGACCGGCGCTGCCTGGTGTGCGTGGAAAAGAACCACGTACACCAGGCAGCGCCGGCGTTGGGAAAAATGGCGCTAGGGCGTCTTAAAAATGGTGCAAGTCAGGTTGACGCAAAAAATCGCCTCCACCCGATTTGCGCCATTTTTAACGACGCCCAGACGCCATTTACATAACTCCTGTCTTAGTAAAGACAGGAGTCATGCCCCCTTGCCCAATGGCCATGCCCAGGGGACTTATGTCCCCTGGGCATGGTCATTGGGCATTGAGGCATGTAGGGGGGCACAAATCAGGCCCCCCTATGCCAAAGAAAATATTAAAACAATATATATATATACTTACCTGAACTTACCTGAATGTCCCTGGGGTGGGTCCCTCCAGCCTTGGGTGTCCTCCTGGGGTGGGCAAGGGTGGCAGGGGGGGTCCCTGGGGGCATGGGAGGGCAGCTGTGGGCTCATTTTGAGCCCACATGTCCCTTAACGCCTGCCCTGAGCAGGCGTTAAAAAATTACGCTAACGAGGGTAGACGTCATTTTTTTTGACCCGCCCACTCCCGGGCGTCATTTTTGCCCGGGAGTATAAATACCACGCACATGCCTCGGAGTCATTTTTTTGTAGGGAACGCCTACCTTGCATATCATTAACGCAAGGTAGGTGTCCACGCTAAAAAATGACGCAAACTCCAAGATCTTTGGCGCTCGACGCGTCTAACGCCAAACTATAAATATGGAGTTAGTTTTGCGTCGGATTTGCGTAACAAAAAAAAACGCCGCAAATCCAGCGCAAACAGAGTATAAATATGCCCCTATGAGTACTACCGAGGCCTGCTGCCGCCTGACCTGTGCCAGTAAATCAAAATGAAGGGAGGAAAAGCATAATTGAGGGAGGATGACCGGTCTTGAGAGAAATCATCAAATGCAAGAGCTAGAGGATCTGGATGCCAGCTGAAGAACTTCGGGAGCTGTATGTTGAGACATGATGCAAAAAGATCTATGTCAAAGGGGCCCCATTTGTGGAGAATGTTGTTGAAAACCTGCATGGTGAGCATCGAGTCGCTGAAGTCCTGGAAATGGCGTGAGTACCAATCCGCTACGAAGTTGAGATTGCCAGGTAAGTACTCCGCTTGGACGGAGATCCTGTTTTGGAAACAGAATTCCCAGAACCCTTTCGCCAATTTCGCAAAAGGTTTGGATTTTGTGCCTCCCAAACGGTTGATGTAACGAACTGTGGAGATATTGTCCATTCTGAGAAGAAATGAACAGGAAACTCTGTCTCTTGCGAGGCTTCTCATTGCAAAAGAGCCGGCAAACATCTCTAAACAGTTTGGCCCGTATTTATACTTTTTTTAGCGCCGCATTTGCGCCGCTTTTTGACGCAAAACGGCGCAAACCTACAAAATACAATGGTATTTTGCAAGTTTGCGCCGTTTTTGCGTCAAAAAACGACGCAAATGCGGCGCAAAAAAAGTATAAATACGGGCCTTTATGTGCAGTTTTGACTCCTATGCGACCATAAGCCTCCAGTTGAGATTGGACCACAACGGGCCACCCAACCCAGAAGACTTGCATCTGATTCTAATACAAGATCTGGGGCTGATGCGAAGATAGTCCTGCCGTTCCAGGCATCCAAATGGTCGATCAACCATTGCAGTTCTGATCGAGAGTCCTGGTATAGAGCTATGGAATCTGAATAGGCCAGCCCTCTTTGGAGATGATGAATTTTCAGTCTCTGCAATGCTCGGTAGTGAAGAGGACCCGGAAAGATAGCTTGGATTGAAGAAGAGAGGAGACCTACGACTCTTGCAAGGGATCTGAGGGAAAGAAGAGAGTTGCGTAAAATTAGCAGAATTTCTGACTTGATTGATTTGATCTTTGAAGATGGGAGAAGAAGAGTAGTCGAAACTAAATCTAACAGGAAACCTAAGAATTCGATCTCTTAGATTGGATCTAAGTAAAATTTTTCGTAGTTTTTGATAAGGCCTAGATCTGAAAGAAGATTGCACGCCAAGTGCACCTGAGAAAGAAGAGAAGAGCGATTTTGATTCATGATCAGAAGATCGTCCAGATAGATGATTAATCTGACGCCTCGAGCTCTGAGAAAGGCTGCTACTAGTTTCAGTCGTTTCGTGAAACACCATGGGGCGAAAGACAAACCGAAAGGAAGGGAAGTGAAATGGAATGTCTGACCGGCCCATTGGAATTGAAGACATTTTTGAGAATCCGGGTGTATTGGTACCTTAAGGTATGCGTCTTGCAGGTCTAACCTTACCATCCAATCTCTTTGGAGCAAGGTATCCCTGAGATGTAGAATGGTTTCCATCTTGAAGTGACGATAAGGAACAAACTGGTTGAATTGCCTTAGGTTGATAACCGGGCGCATTTTCTTGTTCTTTTTCTGGACCAGAAAAACCGAACTGAGAAAACCTGAAGGATCTAGAGAACAACGAGTTATCGCCTGTTTTTGTAAAAGGGATTGAATTTCTGAGGAAATTAATTCTGTCATTTGGAGAGAGAAGTGAGGGGAGGAGGAAAAATTACTTGAGAAGGCTCTGAAAAGAGCTCTATAGCATATTCCTGAACGGTATTTAGGACCCAGGGATATACCGTGAGTTCCTTCCATTTTGACAGGCACATTGAAATACGACCCTCTTGAATAGGTGAAATAATCTGATGACTTACCGACTTGCGTAGAGAATCTGAAATTACAGTTCCCCTTGTTCCTGAATCCCCTGCTCCTTCGGGGGTACAATTGCGGTCTGTAATCTTGTGTTGAGGTGTTACCATAGTAGCCGCGGGAACCTTGATTGGCATAGGAGCGGCCGGCAAAGCGGTTTCTGTCTCTACCGGCCCTGGCAAAAACACATGCCGAAAACATCTTTTTTAAAGATTGCTGCGCTTTGTCAAGGGATGAAAAAGTTGCCACATACTTGCTCAACTCCTTGATAAAGGAGTCGCCAAAAAGCAGACCCTCTGCTTTGACAGCGGGATCTGTGCCTGCCAGGTTGACCAGCTTGGGGTCTAGTTTCAGGAGGAGACCCTTCCTACGCTCGTGCGTGATGGAGGAGTTTGCATTTCCTATTGAACAAATGGCCCGTTGGGTCCACAAGGAGAGCTCAGCTGGGTCCACTGAAGCTTGTTCCAAACGAGCAGTTTCTGCTAAATCAAAAATGTGGGTTAGGGGTCCTACTATGTCCAACAGCTTATCTTGGCAAGAAGACCAAGCTTTGTCAACACCCTTCCGCAGGTCCTTGCCATATTTGGTGAAGAAGGTAATTAGGGAAGTGTCAATAGATGGAGTTGCCGTGGTTTTGGAGGAAAGGGCGGGACGGGGACATTCAGATTTGAGTTTTGCTCGCACCTAAGGGGGTGCGCAACCTGGCTGTGACATATTCCGCTATGTGGTCCGTAGGGAGACACTCAGTTGAATTTGGATGCTGGATGTTAGCCGGATCGAACATAGGCACTCCTTCAGCGTCCAGTATTGTGCAATAATTCGTAAAGTCTTGAGACCCAATTTTAACTTTTTTGAGAGGCGGAGGGGAGATAATATCCCCAACATCCTTGTCGGAAATATCCGAGTCCGAGTTAGGGTCTTGCACCTCGTCATCCGTGTCCATAATTTTTTATATAGATATAGGTGAATAGATACGTTTAGAATTTACCATGCATTTTTTTGATGGTCTAGCCGTTAACCCCTCCTTAAAAGGAGGCCTTTGAGGAACCACGTCCTCCGCCACATGGGAACTTTTGTCACTCACTAATAGCGTCGCTTTAGTATTTTTGATGGATTCTGACGCTTTCTGCCTTCCCCCGCAGATTGGGCCAGCATGGTTTTTGACAATAGATTGACAACAGAATTTTCCCAATTTTTTGAAAATTTCTGCCAGGAAACTGCCATGGCTTGTTCCACTGAAGACGGTATTAAGTCATTAAGGTTGTCTTTGAGGACGTCTTCCTCCTCCTCCTGTGTCAAAAGTGGGTGTGCAGAGCTGTCCATGGTTCCAGCTGTCGAATAGTAAATGAAAACTGCAAAACTGAGAGAGGAAAGGGTTAAAAAATCTCACTGAAGTGAGGATAAGGATATGGCCCGCCTCTGGGCGGAGTGAAAGGAAATAGGAAGAGAAACCGGAACCTCCACAGAAACGCGGAGTCCGGCACTGGCAGAAGGCAGGCCAGACCGCTTGAAGCGGTAAGTAATAAAATGAAATGCAGCGTGTCTCAAAGCACGCTGAGAAAATCTATTTGTTGGCGGTGTAACGAAGCGTGTCGCATGGCACCTCAAACAGCTGAGCGAGCGACAGAAAATGCTGCTAACACTCAGAGGAGACGCGTTTGATCCTCATTAGCTACTTTCGTTAGCCTTATGTGATCAGTAGTTTTGTTCTTGACTGCAGCTGCTGTTAAATATAAAGAAAAGACTAAAGCATAATAGGAGCCTCCATTGTTGCCATAAAATTGTATGTTTTAATAGTCTCTCCTTATTATATTTATGTCCATGATTCAGGCCAACTTAACATCCTTATTTCACTCTGGCTGTTTGAATACTCTTGATATGTTTGGGTGACTGTTTTAGTTTATTTCTCCTTGGTAGCTGTCTTGTGTTGTTTTTTAGAGAATTGTGTTAACGAGCCAGCAACAATTATGGTGATAAAGGTGGTATTCCTTTGGAATTAGCCTGGCAGATTCAAATTACGATGCTAAATGGCAACATTTTCATTTTTTGTGGCAGATAGAGGAAGAAGGTAAATGGAAGTGCTTGTCATATGCATGGTCCACTGGAATTATATGGCAGTAAAAGAAGAAATTATGAGGCAGGGTTGACCAATTTATGTGGCAGGAAAACTCCATTTATGAATTTACAATGGCAATAACTCTAACTCAAGCAAATGCGAGACCCATTGCATTGCAAATGCTTGTTTTTATTTCAGCTGTTATTTTCTGTAAGAAACCCTTGTAGGATCTACACAAATTACCCCTTGCTGAATTCAGACTTTTGTCTACTTTTCAGAAATGTTGAGCTTTCCAGGATACAGCATTGGTTTCACACCCATTTCTGTCACTAACTGGAAGGAGGCTGGAAGCACAAAAGATAGTAAAAATGGGATATGTCCCAGTAAAATGCCAAAATTGTCTTGAAAAATTGGGTTTTCTGATTTTCATCTACCTGTTCCTGAAAGCTGGGAAGATGGTGATTTTAGCACCGCAAACCATTTGTTGATGCCATTTGCAGGGAAGAACTACAAGCTTTCTTCTGCAGTCCTTTTTTCCAATTTTTTTGAAACAATTGAATTTTTCACTGTATTTTGGCTAACTTCTTGATCTCCTTCAGGGGATCCCACAAAGTCTGGGTACCCCTAGGATGTTGGAAAAAAAGGATGGAAATTTGGCGTGGGTAGCTTATGTGAACAAAACATTCTGAGGACCTAAACGCACCCTGCCCCAAATAGCCAAAAAACAGGCCTGAGAATAAAACGCTTGGCAGCTGAACGAGTTAATCAAATAACTGGTTCATGTTATAAAACGGTGACTTGAATGAATGATCTTTGTAGCATTTCAATCACGCTAACAGAATTGGCTTTTTTTGTTCAAATTTTCTTTAATTCAACAAGCATATAATGGGTTTTCTTATTGAAGAAAACCTTCCAAAAATTCCTAAATCTTTTCATTAGCCACCACACAAAGTGCGACTAAGTTCAAGAAGAGGAACGACATATCATAGTCACATACAGACAATAAACATACTTTATGTTTGCAACTCTTATGTTTTAGACTTCTGTGAATAGTAGTGCGAGTATTGTCCGGTGAATACAGCAAAATCTAGAGGGATAAGTTTGCATTTGTTTTGCAGAGAATAGTTAGATTCAGGTCTACTTAACGAGAAGTTTTTAATGTTGTTATTTCGTTAAGGGAGGGGCGTGAATATATTTACAAAGCATTCTGGGTAGGAGGGTGTCCGTTCAGAATCTGTCGCCTTGATTGCTGGCAAACGCTATTCAGAGACCGTCCCTCAAGCCAAAAAAACACAGGCATAGCCATTTTACCAGTTTTTGTCTTGCAGCATCGTACGCCGTCCACTTAGGGCGCGGAGTCTGACTGGAGTAGTCTCCAGTAGCGGGTATATACACTGTACAGCCTGGCTGCCGTGCCGTGATTAGGGACCTCTAGTGACAACCTCTGGTACTGCACCCTGGTGTAAAAATGCGGCACAAAACACTATAAATATGGGCCAGAATACTGCATACCCCCCAGTGACCACCTACCCATGTATTTTTCCCCTCAGACCGTGCCTGGCCCTTGGAGGGAGAAACGGATACATTTTATGCTAGAGGCTGGGTGGCAGTCTACATCCCTCCCATCTTTAATTAGTTGACAAACAGTTGTTTACCCAATGTGCACAAGGCAAACAAATTCTTTCAGCCTCTGACTGGAAGCGGAATTTGGCCTAAATCCACACTGCTGGCTTCTGGATGTGTTTTCATTGCCGCTCCCCAGCCTGGGTGACTGGCTGTTCTCTGTTGATCCTCACTGGGTGTGAGGGCCCTGCCCCTTCCTTGGGGTGAAGGTGCTGCAGGGTATTCTACATCCGCTCTGACATCTTCCTCCAGTCATCTCCTCCAGGGCTCTCTGTTCCGTTCAGGTTTTGGAACCACAATAGTTTCTTACAGCTGAGAGACTTCCTCACGAACCGTGACCATTGTTCCATCAAACTCCACTACCTCCCACATCTCGGGTTCATATGGGCCCTAAACTTCCAGCCAGGGGGCCGGCCCTTGTCCCAATCAGAAGGTCAGGGCTTTGTGCTTGTTGTCTGTTCGCCCTGTCATTACTGGCCTCTTTGTTTTTTTCCTCTTTTTATATGTGCTGCATATAGATATTGGAAAATACCTGTCTGGATTTTTCTGCGTGAGAAGGTGTCCCTTTCTGCACAAAATCAATTCTGCTTACAACTCAGGCACCCCTGCACCATGAGCCAAAGATGCTTGCATGGGCACTAGGCAACCAAAAGTGCACCAGTGCCCGGAAAGCCGTATATTGGTAAATAAGATGCATTGCAGGGGAGGCGTAACGGAGACATGAGGAGAAATACATTCATTTTGTCTCATTTTTTCCTTTTTCTATGTTTGCTGCATTCTGCAGCGCACATAGAAAGAGGAAAATGCCTCTTGTGATTGTTCTTGTGCAGGACGGTGTCCAACGCTCTCCCAACACCCTTTTGGTACAAATGAAATTGAATGCCTGTGAATGGTCTGATTTAAAGAAAACTTTTGAAATTACAATATAATGGCGTTATTTGTTAATCAATAGTGACGAGCAGAATTACTATATCTCTTCTGCCACTTCTCTTGGTGGGTTGGAAGGTTGTTCCAAGTTTTTTAAGGCAGGGCAGAGATGCTTTTCTGTTTTAGTTTTCACACAGAGAGGTACTTTTACCTCTGGAGTCCAGTTGTGTTAGCTATTGACTCCTTTGGTACATGTTCCACTTTAGGGGGTGGTATCCCCCCTAACAGTAATGATATCCTTAGTGCTTGGGTGGGCAGAGATACTTTGACATCCTGCATGCCTGTGTTTTAGGAGTATCCTGAGGCTTCAGGGCTCCTTCCCTTCTTTAATTTTTAATCTATTTTGAGATTAAAGGAGATAATTCCTTGAGTATGCCCATAGGGATGCATGGGTTATGAACTCTACTTCAGCCCAATCTGAAGCTTCTAGGTCATTTCCTAAAAGACAGTCTACAGATAAGCTAGGTGACCCCACCACCTGCTGAGGGCCAGTAACTCCATCCCAACAAAGTTACACTACAGCTAAGGGGAGAGACTGAGTGAAGTTATTGACTTCAGTAACTTGGTACTTCTGTCCAAAGAGGTGCTGTGCAGGTGAAACCAAGTTTTCAGTAACTAAAGTGATACTGGCACCTGTGTCCTTATAGGCCTGGGCCTCAACACCATTCATCTGAATGTGCTACTTGTACTTATTCATATTAAGTGCCACCTGGTGAGACAGAAACTGTCTTGGGGGTCTCTATACCTACCACACTTTCTATTATGGACCCAAATGTGAACCCAAATACACCCTTGCTTTGACTACTGCCAGTAGTCCGGTCACGATTACTAGGGGCACTAGAAGTGGAAGTGGATGTAGTAGTGGTGGTAGGCTCAAGGGCTTTACCTGGGCAGGACTTGACTCCTGGCCTATGGCCTTTATTTCTGCACACATAGCACCAAGGCTTTTTAGTGTGTGCAGAAGAAGAAGAAGAGATTTTATTACCACCCCAGAGGGGTTTTGTTTACCTTTACTTTTGTCTTTGTCCCCAACCTTGTCCTGAGGCTTACCACCATCTTTCTTCTTTCCTTGTCACCCCCTGTATGAGCTTTTCTGTTCACTCACTCGCTCTTGTTCTGACCAATTTGTTTGCCTTCTTTCCCAATTCTTCGGAGAGGTCAGATCTGAGTCTACAAGGTATTGGTGCAACAAGTCGGACACACACTTATTCAAAATATGCTCTCTCAACAGATTATATAAGCCCCCATAGTCAGACACTGTCACTGAAATGAGAGGAATTAGTGTTTCTTTGGCCAAATTTTGAGGTTTGCAAAGGATTCTGGGTAACAGAACCTGGTGAGAGCCCCACAAGTCACCCCATCTTGGATTCCCCCAGGTGTCTGGTTTTTTAAAATGTGCAGGTTTGGTAGGTTTCCCTAGGTGCCGGGTGAGCTAGAGGCCAAAATCTACAGCTAGGCACTTTGCAAAAAACATGTCAGATTTCAATGTAAAAATGTGATGTGCCATGTTGTGTTAGTTGTCGCAAGCATTAGGCCTACCTACGCATGTGAGGTACCATTTTTATCGGGGTTTTGGAGGAACAGGGAAGAGCAAAACAAGAAATGTGGGAATAATGTGATTTATTAGCTAAATTTGAGGTTTGCAGATGATTCTGGGTAAGAAACCACTAGGCGATCCATGCTAGTGACACCGCCCTGGACTCCCTCGGGTGTCTAGTTTTCAGAAATCTTTGGGTATGGTTGGTTTCCCTATATGGCTGCTGAGCCCAGAACCAAAAACGCAGGTGCCCCTCGCTGAAAAAACAGTTAGTTTTGTATTTGATAATTTTGATGTGTCCACATGGTGTTTTGGGGGCATTTCCTTCCGCAGGCACTAGGCCTACCCACACAAGTGCGGGACCATTTTTATCAGGTGACTTGGGGGAATGCTGGGTGGAACGAAATTTGTCGCTCCTCTCAGATTCCAGAATTTTCTGTCACTGAAATGTGAGGGAAAAGTGTATTTTTAGCCAAATTCTTTAGGTTTGCACAGGAATCTGGGTAACAGAATGTGGTGAGAGCCCCGCAATTTACCCCATCTTGGATTCCCCTAGGTATCTATTTTTAAAAAATGCACAGGTTTGGTAGGTTTCCTTGGGTCCCAGCTGAGCTAGAGACCAAAATCCACAACGAGGCACTTTGCAAAAAACAGCTCTGTTTTCTTTGGGAAAATGTGTTGTGTTTTGAGGCATTTCCTCTCGCGGACACTAGGCCTACCCACACAAGTGAAGTACCATTTTTATCGGGAGATTCGGGGAAAAGCTGGGTGAAAGGAAATGTGTGGCTCCTCTCAGATTCCAGAATTTTCTGTCACCGAAATGTGAGGAAAAAGTGTTTTATTGGCCAAATTGTGAGGTTTGCAAAGGATTCTGGGTAACAGAACCAGGTGAGAGCCCAACAAGTCACCTCATTTTGGATTCTCCTAGGTGTCTAGTTTTCAAAAATGCGCAGGTTTGGTAGGTTTCCTTAGGTGCTGGCTGAGCTAGAGGTCAAAATCCACAGCTAGGCACTTTGCAAAAAACAGATAGGTTTTCTTTGGGAAAATGTGATATGTCCATGTTGCATTTCCTGTCGTGAGCATTAGGCCTACCCACGCAAGTGAGGTACCATTTTTATTGACAGACCTGGGGGAACACAGAGTAGCAAAACAAATGTTATTGCCCCTTGTCTTTCTCTACATTTTTTCCTTCCAAATATAAGACAGTGTGTAAAAAAGACAGCTATTTGAGAAATGCTCTGTAATTCACATGCTAGTATGGGCACCCCGGAATTCAGAGATGTGCAAATAACCACTGCTTCTCTTTTTTTCTTTTTAAATCTGTTTATTAGTCATTACACTCACTCAACAGTACATTCGCTATTAATAATTTTGCGATCTGTTTACACACATTTATAAGCTTGTACAACGCAATTGCGCAATGAGTTGCTAAAAGAAAAAAAAATCCAACTTGAAACTGTGCAATAACTAGTTAAAGTTGCAACTAAACATTGCTAATGTCATACCTAGTGCTGGCTACACCCATTGGAGGGTGGGGGGAAGACAAGAAGGATACAGCTATTGTGTATGGGGGGACAGGAAGTCATAGTGGAGCTATGAATTATGCATTGCGGGGCATGAAGGGGCGCAGAGCCAATCTAGTGATAAGCAAGTTAGGTATGGGTTGCATATAAGCATAGCCGCAGAAAAAGCATCCTAATATGTTACGTTGTTCCATTAAGGGAGGAGATGAGGATGTTAATACAGAAAGTGAGTGATGGAGGAGCAGCTGAGAGTAGCGTGATAAAGATATTAACCAAAACGGTAATACCTATATATGGTACCCAATTTAGGGGGGTATGTGTCATCCCTAGCTTCTATTGCTACCTCAAAAGTGTCCCAAACTTCGGGGCCATCCTGAATTAGGCCTTTGTGTTGTAATAAGCGAAGTGTCTGAGCTTCGGCTTTTGAGTGACTATGTAAGTCGCGGAGCCAAGCAGAATGGGATGGAACGTGTGGGGCTTTCCGGTGCGTAGCTATTAGGCGCTTGAAGACAACAAATGCTAGATCGATAAATCTGTGTAAATGTTTATCCTCTTTGGTACGGTGGCGTATGCCAAGTAAACCGGAGTATGGGGTCGGCAACAGGGTGTGGGACGAAATGTCTGCAGTGGCGTCCATAACGCAGTGCCAAGCCGAGTTTATTGAGTGGCAGCTCCAGACCATATGGTAAAAGTCTGCTGCCGGAGTAGCGCATCTGGGACATGACGGGTTTGTGCTTGGGTATATTCTTTGGATGCAGGCCGGGGATAGATATGAGTGGTGAATATAATTGAATTGGGTATTACGCAGTCGAAGATTGCGGGATATTGACTTGATCATTGTGAGAGCCGCGACCCAGGTTTTTTGTCGTAATGGTGAAGGGAGGACGGAGTCCCAGCGTGCCTTAGCAATCGGCAGGGTAGAGCAAACTGCTGCTAGTAGTTCTTTATATAGTTTAGTTATGATGCCTTTTGTGCTACCTATGGTAAGAATGGTGGTAAGTAATTGGGACAAGCCTCTATGACCGCGAATGAGTGGACGCTGACAGGGAAGCCAGGAAGTTCTCAATCGGCAGAACGTTGGACGCTGGTGCCGGGTGGCTCGTGTCTTGGATTTGCTCGGCTGCGGAAGTGCGAGCCGCGGACCGCGGAGACGTGCTGCTGCGGCGGTTTGGGGGTGCCGCTAGCTGGGGAGGACTGCTTTTTCGCCGGTGTGTGTTCCGGCTGAGGCAGCCCATCCTGCTCCCTTCCAGTGCCACTTTAGCTGTTTTGGTGCGGACTGGGCGGACTGGGTGCCAGAAGGAGCGCCAGAAGGAGTTCTGCTGCCCTGTCTCGCAGACCGGGTGAGCCGGGGGTCCCGCTGCTCCTGCTGTTCCCACCGTACCCTGGCCGGATCTTGTTGTGCGGGTCACCTTTTGGGCACTTGGCCATCCCCCGCTTCTGTCCTCTGCTCCAGCTCCGGCTCCAGCCCTGGTGCTGGTGTTTCGTCGCCCTTGCCTCGCCCAGCCCCACCCCTGCCTCAGCTCTAGCCTCGGACCTGAGTGACCACGACTTCCCTGAGAAGTTCCAAAGATGTCATGCGCTCGGCTGCCCAATCATCTCTTCCCTTTTGGAGAAATGAGGCACTGCTAGTTAGCCGGAGCAAACCGGGTTTAGGGTGACAGTGGTCCTTCTAAGTGGGTCCGACTCAGTCCTCCACACCGTGAACGATCCTGCTGCCTAGAAATCCAGTAGTCTCATTTAGGATAATGAGAGCCCACGCGACAGTGCTGCTGGTGGTCCGGTTGGTCCGGTTGGTGGCTGGTGGTTGGTGGTTGCCTGGTCTACGTGGCCTCCGAGGAGTTGGTGTTCAGGAGATTGGAGATTGGAGACAGGAAAATAAATGAAGAACTGGAAAAAGAGGTGACTCTAGGTGACTTTAGACCCCGGTGGATCCGGTGATCGCGAGTGATTGCGAGTGCCCTGCATAAACCAACGCAAGTAAGCGGCCTTACCAACCTGTCATTCACCTGTTATTTACCTGCTATTTCTCTACTAATCTAACTAAAGACATTTGAGACCAGTAGCTGAAGGGGGGCGGAGAGGATCAGAGGAGGACCAGAGGAGCTGATGTTAACGGTGCCGGAGGGATAAACACCATTCGTGTACTGCGCCTTTGTGTGCAGCATATTGTGTGTATATTGTGTGCCTCCGCAAAAGCATTCTACATCCTAGAGAACAATCTACAGAGACTAGAAACCGCTGAAGCCGCTGAAGTTGCTGGTCTGTCCACACAGCAGGAGTTAAAAAAAAAATATATATATATGTTCTACCTCCATTACTGAGGGGGTAGAACAAGAAAACAGCAAAAGTGAAAGCAGAAGGGCAGAGAGCCCGGAGTGCATAGGAATCGAACAAAGTATAAGAACAACCATGTGCGTGGACAATACAATAGCCCCGGTTCTCGCACCTCGGACAAAAGTAAAATACTGCTCTCAGGTTAGCCCTGGAAACCACAACCTCAGTAGCCAGCCTGGGTGGGTCACTGATTCGCTTGCCCTTCCGCGCCCAGTGCTTGACCTGGAAACTAAAGGAAAAAGGGATAATTGGCCTCCAAAAAGGCAACCTTATGAAGAAAATAGGAACAAAGAGTTGCAACTTGGGAGGGAAAAAGGCCAGGTAGAACGAACATTGACTAGTTGGGCAGCTACCACTTATAACAAACAGAAGGAAGATAATCAACTTCAAGGAAGACGGTCGCAGGGAGGTGGCGGGCATACCGAGATCCGCACTGAAATAACTAAAGAGCTTGAAGCCACGATCACGTTTATCCCTGAGTACTCCTCAAGAGGAAGTCATGACATCCTGAACAGGACTAATATCCTATATTAGTCCTGCCAGCTTTGCCAGCTTTGCAGAACGTAACAACTAAAGACCTCCTCTCAGTAAGATTCATACAAAGAAAAGATTTAGAGAATGGGGAATCAACAGAAACAGTCTGGGCTTCACCTTGGATAGCAGAACAGATCCTAAAATGTTCTAACATGATGAAGAGCTGGGGAATATTTACTGCTATTCCACAAAAGGAACCATATCCAACAATATTTCTTGAAAAATCTCCAAAGCAAAACATGTCGGGTAGGCAAGAGGTAAAAGGCAATTCTGGCTAGATACTCCAGGGAGCAATTAGCTCCAAACAACAACTCCCTGAACGAATAAATCTGAGCAATATGAGGTTCTGCCTGTTGGCCAATTCCCCTAGAAACAGTAGGGGCAACCCCCCACAGTTGCAGAATTATGAAGATCAACCATCTAGAAGCTTGTAGCAAAAAATGGACGGCTTGAACACAAAAGATAGAACTAGGCCCACATTAAACATTTTAAGCTGGAACATTGCAGGCTTAAAAAGTAAAATGGAAGATAAGGACTGGGTTGAATCCATTAAAAAACAAGACATCAGCTGCTTCCAAGAAACTTGGTCTACTAATGCCATTGACCTAGAAGGGTTCTCCACTTTCCATTCACCTGCTATCAAACAAAAAAAAGGAAGACCATCGGGAGGCCTGATCATTTGGATCAGAACTTCACTACTGGGAAACTCCGTAGTAACTCATGCTGTATTAAGCAAGGAAATCCAGACGCTTGCAGTAAAATATGAGGAGTGGTCACTCGAAAGAGTAAATGTGTATTTCCCTCCTATTAGCTGGGTCCAAGTCATGCCAGGTGTGCGGCTCATTAAGGAACATATCTTAAACAAAAGAACTAAGGGTTGGAGGAACCCAGCACTAGGTCATACGAACAACCGCTCTCCCCAGCTTTGTACCTTTTTACTGATATGCAGTGATTTCAACACTAAACCCCATTCTATCCTCTGGGATGAACAAGTAGTAGAGGAAGATCACGTTTGGAATATTCCAACGCCCCTCATCCAACGTTGTCAAGACTCCAAGAAACGAGAATTAATCTTTGAAGCATTAATAGAAGGAGGAATCCGCACATTAAACGGAAGAACAAATTCAGATAGAACTTTCTAATCTACCTTTCGAACTGGAAAAAGGCAAAGTATAATCGATTACATGGCAATAAACATCGAAGCATGGCATTATGTCATCGATATGGAAATAAGGGACAGGATCGAGAGTGACCATGACCCATTGCTAATGGAGATAGTCCATCCGGACACGAGCCCAGGGAAGGCTGAGTCTCCATTTAACGGAAATAGCTTAACAATAACCATGAGACCAAATAGGAAAAATATATTAAGGTCAAATCTGGATGAATCTTATATGAGCGTACCTAGTCAAACCTAGTTGCTATCACTCAGCATGTTTTTAAACCTACCAGTTAACTAAGCTTTACCACTCCTGCATAATTTTAATAATCTGCTATTACAAACAGCAAAGGAAAGGACCAAGCATCTTCAAACTAATCCTAATACGATGGAGGGCTGGTTCGATGAAGAGTGTTTGAAACTAAAAAAGACCTTATCACAAGCGCTAAAGAATCGGCATTTGAACGACTTTAATGAGCAACATTTTTATGAATGCAGGTAACAGTACAAAAAATTACTGAGATACAAAAGGAAGATATTCCCACATTAGCTCTGGAAAATTCTACTGCAGGCAATATCGGCAGGAAACTGCAAAAAGTTTTGGGAGATAGTCAGGTGGGGATGCGAAGGCCCTTCGAAAAACCTAGAACTGAATATCAACCCACAACTCTGGGTAAAGCACTTTACCGCCTTGTATTAGGAAGAGGTCAAGACAGCACCCGGGAGTACTAATAACTTAAACAGTCTTACTCAAGGGCTGGAAGGCAGTAATCAAAGATCAAGTAAGGTACTTCCACTTCAAATGACCTATGTAGTACCATCAAAATGGCTTGTTAGATCGATAAATGAAACCCAGAATGAATTAGTCCCTAACGAATTCCCTAGCACAAATTCTATGCAAGTAAACCATGCCATTCCACGTGCAATGGAGTTAATACCGGAATTCAGTGAGAAAGAGATTAAACAAGTTATTCTCCTCCAAAAGCCGTACAAGGCTGCAGGCCCAGACGGTATCCCTTCAAACGTTTATCGTAACCAGCTAACGTTATGGCTACCTGCTCTAGCCCGTCTATTCAACAGTGTTTGGCACCACGAGGTAATCCCTACTTCTTGGAAGAAATCAATAATTGTTCCAATTCACAAAAAAGGGCCTCAGAACATGGTCTGCAATTACAGGCCTATCTCATTGCTTGATAGTGTTGGCATTTTTTTGCCAAACTGATTCAGTTGCGCCTAGACCATTGGCTAGGGGATGGAGATTTAGGGGCATATTTATACTCCGTTTGCGCCGAATTAGCGTCGTTTTTTTCGACGCAAATTCGGCGCAAAACTAACGCCATATTTATACTTTGGCGTTAGACGCGTCTAGCGCCAAAGTATGAGGAAAGAGCGTAATTTTTTTGCGTGAACGCCTTCCTTGCGTTAATGAGATGCAAGGTAGGCGTTCCCGTCTAAAAAAATGACTGCGCCGCAAATGCGTCGTATTTATACTCCCGGGCAAAAATGACGCCCGGGAGTGGGCGGGGCAAAAAACCCCGCATTTGCGCCGGATTTTAGCGCCTGGGTCAGGGCAGGCGTTAAGGGACCTGTGGGCTCAAAATGAGCCCACAGCTGCCCTCCCATGCCCCCAGGGACCCCCCCTGCCACCCTTGCCCACCCTAGGAGGACACCCAAGGATGGAGGGACCCACCCCAGGGACATTCAGGTAAGTTCAGGTAAGTAGAATTTTTTTTTTTTATATATTTTTTTTTGGCATAGGGGGGCCTGATTTGTGCCACCCTACATGCCTCAATGCCCAATGACCATGCCCAGGGGACATGGCCATTGGGCAAGGGGGCATGACTCCTGTCTTTACTAAGACAGGAGTCATGTAAATGGCGTCTGGGCGTCGTTAAAAATGGCGCAAATCGGGTGGAGGCGATTTTTTGCGTCAACCTGACTTGCACCATTTTTAAGACGCCCTAGCGCCATTTTTTCCAACGCCGGCGCTGCCTGGTGTACGTGTTTTTTTTCCACGCACACCAGGCAGCACCGGTCTGCTTGCGCCGGCTAACGCCATTCAATAAATACGGCGCCCGCATGGCGCTTCAGAATGGCATTAGCCGGCGCAAAACTTTTTGACGCTAAACTGCGTTAGCGCAGTTTAGCGTCAAAAAGTATAAATACGGGCCTTAATATCAACACATCAAGCTGGTTTTAGGAGAGGCCAAAGCACAACAGATCAACTTTTTAAGTTGAACATGATCTGCGCTAAATACGCCACCCTAAAAGATTGTCCATTATATTTGGTCTTTGTGGACCTTCAAACAGCCTTTGACAGCGTAAATCGCCAAACATTATGGCAGTTATGGTCGGAAATGGGTATACAGGGAAAACTTTTAAGGCTGTTAATTCTACTGCATACAGGAAATACTGCCAGGGTCAGATATACTACGTGAAATGATTACACGGCAGAAATTCCAATACAGCGAGGCGTAAAACAAGGCTGCGTTTTGGCCCCAACCTTATTCAATTGCTATATAAATGAAGTAAGTCAAGACCTGAGGAAATTAAGGGGCATATTTATACTCTGTTTGCGCCGAATTTGCGTCGTTTTTTTCGACGCAAATTCGACGCAAAACTAACTCCATATTTAGACTTTGGCGTTAGACGCGTCTAGCGCCAAAGTTCATGGAGTTAGCGTCATTTTTTGTCGTGAACACCTCCCTTGCGTTAATGATATGCAAGGGAGGCGTTCCCGTCTTAAAAAATGACTCCGAGGCATGTGCGTGGTATTTATACTCCCGGGCAAAAATGACGCCCGGGAGTGGGCGGGGCAAAAAACCCCGCATTTGCGCCTCTTTTTAACGCCTGGGTCAGGGCAGGCGTTAAGGGACCTGTGGGCTCTGAAGGAGCCCAGAGGTGCCCTCCCCTTCCCCCAGGGACACCCCCTGCCACCCTTGCCCACCCCAGGAGGACACCCAAGGATGGAGGGACCCATCCCAGGGAAGAAAAGGTAAGTTGTGGTAAGTATTTTTTTTTAAAAAAAATTGTGGCATAGGGGGGCCTGATTTGTGCCCCCCTACATGCCACTATGCCCAATGACCATGCCCAGGGGACATAGGTCCCCTGGGCATGGCCATTGGGCAAGGGGGCATGACTCCTGTCTTTGCTAAGACAGGAGTCATGTTGATGGGGGATGGGCGTCGTAAAAAAATGGCGCAAATCGGGTTAAGACGATTTTTTTGCCTCAACCTGACTTGCCCCATTTTTTAGACGCCCATACGCCATTTTCCCCTACGCCGGCGCTGCCTGGTGTACGTCGTTTTTTTTCACGCACACCAGGCAGCGCCGGTCGGCTAACGCCGGCTAACGCCATTCAATAAATACGGCGCCCGCATGGCGCTTCAGAATGGCGTTAGACGGCGCTAAATTTTTTGACGCAAAACTGCGTTAGCGCAGTTTTGCGTCAAAAAGTATAAATATGGCCCTAAATCTGGATGTGCCAAAACTAGCCAATGAAAGTATACCTATCCTGCTCTTTGCTGATGACGCTGTATTACTGGCAAGAACGGAGATAGCAATGCATTAACTACTTAGGGGTTTCAAATCATTTTGCACCTTAAGGAGCATGGTAATCAATGAGGGGAAAACAAAGTTTATGATTCTTAACCAAAAACAGACAATGCAATCGACTTTTAGGGCAAACAACAAGCCTTTGGCCCGAGTGGCTACTTATCACTACCTGGGTTGCAGACTGGACGAAAAACAGACATGGAAACCACAAATTTATAAAAGTAACATCTCCTTGGTCCAACAAGCTGGAGCGGTACTCAGATTCGCAAAAGCTACAGGCAACCATTCTGTGGGTTCTGCACTGCTTGCATATAAAACAAAAGCAAGGGCCGCAGCACTTTACAGCGCAGAGATCTGGGGATTTAGAAAGACTCCATCAATACAAGTAACCGAGAATAATTTGTTACGCCGATTACTTTGTTTAGGCAATGCCACACCAATGAATGCAATAAGAATTGACCTACAAATGAGAAAGGTTGAGGACTACATTGCTCTGGCTCCAATAAGATACTGGATCCGTATTTGGGCAAAAGAGAAACTCAAACCATATAGAGATGTACTTATGGACATCATGAAGCTACAAAGTCATCGGAAATTGCCCTGGTTCAAACGCATCTCAACCACCCTGGCTGCTATCGGCCAGGAAGACCTCTGGCTCCATCCAGGAAAAATCAGAAGGCCTAGTTTATCTGTCATAAAAAAGGCATACTGGGAGCAAAAGACTCAGAGTATGTGTGAGACACTTAGCCCTTTATTTAAGGGTTACATTTTGTTTAACCAGGAGCTTAAAACAGCAATTTTCATAGACAGTATATATCCGGAAGTAAAAAGGGTTCTCTATTTTAAATTTCGCATGGGCACACTACCAGTGATGGCGGTGACCAACAGATGGCAATCCGTCCCTCCGGGTAGATTAGAATGTTGTCCATGTCTTCACTTTCCCACTTTCTTTTATTATGTCACTTCACGCTCAAACTCCGCAAACTATATTTACGTCCACTTTTTAGATCATACGGAGTTAGGAAGTGCAATGAGGCGGAAGTGTTATGTATGCGATCAGACGAGAAACACATTGTGACAAAGGTTTCAACTTACATATTGGAAGCATGGAAGTTACGTTTATCAATGCACCCACAGTTGGCACAAGTATAATTGCTTGTGTTATCCCATAGCTATTATTAGCTTGGGAAATTGGTGCAGGTTGTTGTAAATCTGGGCTAGGTCCTGGGCTACTACTAAACTGTTGGTAGGCACCGTAAGGTCCCAAATGATTAGTGCCAGAATAAGATATTTAAATTTTAGATTTATAATGTTTTTCTAGAATAAGTTAAGAGTTTTATGCAAATTATGGTCATAGACCAAGTTTTATGATAATGCAGGGCAAATCGGATACATTTTGGCACATGTTAAATCAAAAATTCAAGTACAGTTTTTTTCTTTCTATTGAGACGTTTTATTTAATGCGATTTTTACAGAGTGTGATGGATTGGTATTTATTGTGTGTTATTGTTATGGCCGGATAGGCTGACAACAATTAAATAAATAAATGGAAATAAAAAATAAATGGTAATTGGGACTCAGCAGGTTCGGTGTTGCAAGAACCCCAGAGGTTATTGAGTAGCCGCTTGATGGCACTATATGTCAGAAAGGCACCAATGTGCATAACACCAGCGGACACTAGTTCCGCAAAGGTATGCATTGTGGAGCTGGAGTAGAAATCGCCCACATTCAGTGTGCTTATATTCTGTGTGTCATGGTGTGATAAAAGTATTTGGGTGCCTGGCAATTGAAACAGCGGTAATAAAGGGGAGTAAGGAAGAGAGGGGGTCTTACTTTGAACGTATCTACGCCAGCAGAAGCGAGCTGCTTCCAACAATATGGGTTTTGAGGGTAGGAGGTTAGGGCCAGATAACAGTGAGGACAGTATTGTTTGCGGGGCTATATATGTTTGCAACATTATGCCTTCAGGAGGAGGGTGTCCTGAAGCCATGTGGATAACCACAACAGCTGAGCAGCTGCATAGTATCTTTCGAAGTTAGGCATGCCCAGACTGCCCGCCTCTTGCAGGTATTGTGTTATAGCTAACGCTACTCTGCGTCTATCTTTGCCCCAGAGCAGGTCAGTTAATAATGAGTGCAGTTTACAAAAGAACGAGCGTGGAAAGCATAGTGGAAGGGCAGTAAAATAATATAAGAACCTGGGGAGGATGAGCATTTTGGCTATTACTACTCGACCCATAGGGGATAGAGGAAGTGAGCTCCAAAACGACAATGAGTTGCGGGTGGAACTGAGTGCTCTGTCAATATTGCCCTCTTTTAGATCGGCAATGGAGTTATAAATTTGTATCCCGAGATATTTAAAGGTAGTATGTGACCATGGTAGTTTATATTGCGGTAATGCCATGTGAAGGTCATTTGGTATGGGGGTAAGGGGGAAGATACTTGACTTGGACCAGTTGACATGTAAACCAGAGGCTAGAGCAAAGGGTTCAAGCATTTGCAACACCTCTACCATAAGGGGGAGTGATTACGCAGGTATATCAGGGCATCATCTGCGTATAAGGATATAATATGATGTGTGTTAGATTCAGGGGTGCCCCATATATGTGCGTAGCTAGGTAGTTTAATTGTTAATGGTTCCATGGCTATAGCGAATAATAAAGGAGACAATGGACAACCTTGTCTGGTACCTCTGCCTATGGGGAATGCTTCAGAGATAGTGCGTCCATTTTTGACACGAGCTGTGGGCGTGGAGTAGAGCGTTTTGATCCAACTAATGAAACCGGGGCCGAAACCAAACGCTTTGAGTGTGCGTAGAAGATAATCCCATCTTAACGTATCAAACGCTTTTTCAATGTCTAGAGAGAGGGCCACCGCTTCTGATTCTGTATTACTGTGCATTATGTGGAGCAGCCTTCTAATATTTAAGATGGTGCTTCTCCCTGGAATAAAGCCAGACTGATCATAGTGTATTAAGCTTGATAAGTAAGGGAATAGCCTGTTTGCCAATATTTTCCCCAATAATTTGCAATCTGTGTTGAGGAGAGAGAGCGGCCTGTATGATTTAACGTCAAGAGGATCACGGCCCGCCTTTGGGAGGACAACTATTAGAGCTTCGCGCATGGAGTCTGGCAGTTGTAATTTATTGCGCGCTTCGTTAAATACCTCTATGAGTGGTTTTAGGAGGTGGGTAGCATGGGAGTTAAAATACTCTACCGGTAGGCCATCCGAGCCAGGGGTTTTGCTACGTGCTATTTGTGCCAGAGCTGAGCGCAGCTCTTCTATAGTAATGGGACCGTCTAAAGTGGCAATATTGTCAGTAATGTGTTGGTTTTGGGAGACGAGTAATAATATGTCAGTTAGTTGCTGCTCCGACGGGGGGAGGAGGCGTGTTAAGGGCACGATAATATGTGGAGAAGACTTTGTTAATACCTGCTTGGGTGTTGACAATGACGTCGGGGTTCAGACGTATCGCACCAATGGGTGATGGTTGCGAGGGTTGACGGGTCAGCCACGCTAACAGTCTGCCTGATCTATCCCCTTCAGCGTGTTGTCTTGTCATGTAGTGTCTGTAGTTGTGCTTATATAGTCTGGTGTCTACTTCTCTATGGGCAACTCTAAGCGAATTCAGTGTTGCTAGTGTGGACTCGTTGTTGGAGACCTCAACCTCTGCTTTCCGGAGTTTTACCTCCAAATCTTGTAGTTCTTTGGTTAGTATCCTTCTGGCCACAAGGCAATGTCCGCGTATTACCGCTTTGTGGGCATCCCACTCTATAGCGCGGGATGAGGTTCTATTTTTATTCAGTGAGAAGTAATCAACCAGTCGCTTGGACATTTCTGCGTGAAAGGGGGATGTCTAAGAGAGCTTCTGACTGCAATCGCCATGTTGGTATACGAGTGTGCATGTGGCCCCAGGCCATTATTGCACAGAGAGGGTTGTGATCTGATATGGTGCGCGCTAGGTATTCGGACGAGCACACTTTCTGAATTACGGCTGCGGATACAAAAATCATATCTATTCTGGTATGTAGCTTGTGTACAGAGGAGTAGTAAGAATATGCACGGTGGGTGGGGTGCGCGGTGGGTGGGGTGGCCCATCCTCCAAATGTCTCTCAAGCCGTTATTAGAGGCCCAGTTTGCCAGTGCTTGTGAGGCACGATTGGATGAGGCCGTGGTGAGTGGGGGAAATGAACGGTCTATTTGAGTATCTAGGACGCTGCTAAAGTCGCCCCCCCATATGCACTCTAGTGTGGGGTCACTGAGATTGCCAGTGGTGAGCGTGCTCAGGAAATCACGTTGATTTCAATTTGGGGAGTATAGCGCTACCAAAGCTAAGGGGGACCCGTCAAGGACGCCTTCTACTATTACGTGTCTACCATTTGGGTCGCATTGTGTGAGAGATATGATAAATGGGACCCCAGGAGCAATCCAGATCGCCACCCGAGCGAAAAATGAGGAAGTGGTGCCGTGCAATTGACCTTTCCATTTTGAGCATGTGCTTTCCAACGTGGATTTAGAGAGATGTGTCTCTTGTAGTATGACTATGTGTACCTGATGCCTCTTAAGAAAGGTGTGAATCCTTTGCCACTTACGCGGCGTTGCCATACCTTTAATATTCCATGTGAGTATCTTATATTTCAAGATACCTTGTTGATTTTGGGAGGCCATGAGGCTATTATAGCTTTAGCAAAACCAGAGAGATGTATGTCCTCCGTCCCCATTATGGAGATATTGTGACGATTACCCACCAAGGCTAGCCAGTAAATATCCGTAATGTTGTAAGATGTAAACCTATTACTATGGTAAATATGACATGCGCGTTTGCTACTCTGTTTGCGACTAACTAACGTGTGACAAAACCAACAACCAAAAATAATGCACTCAAAAACAATATATAACAACTGAAATAATAAAAAATAGAAAAAAATTCCAGCGATTGCCGGCTTGGAAGAACAGTCCATATGGAGCAGGGGGGTGCCGAAGGGCATTAGTTCAAAGTCATGGATTTACCCTGCCCGAGTTACTCATGGTGCAGAGTGCGCCGCCCAAGAACACAAGCGGGATACGCGCCGCAATAAAGGATCGGTGGTGCCGCCAGGCCGCTACTGAACAGACGAGGGGGGAAGCCATATTGTTGTATCTGAGGAGCAGGAGTAGGTGGTGCTTAATTGAGTTAGCAAATGTCATCTGCTGTGCGCAGAGTGAGAGTAGGACCTTGTGTGGATTCTGCTGAGTCAGAGTTTGCGTCATGTTCCGGATCCCCGTCAGTTTGTGTGGACAGGGCTGTTAGCGATGTCTTAACAAATCTAGATGTGGCCTGCAGGAGCAGGGAGCGTTCGGTTTGTGACTGTTCAGGTGAGGGTTTAATGCCTTGTTTTTGCGTTGACTACGCCTTGTCATGGGATAAGACCAATTTTCACCCAGGGTGCTTGTGTCTATCAGGTCGGCAAGGCCCTTGGCATGCAGCCAGGTCCAGGCATCTTCCAGAGTAGTGAAGAAAAGTGTCCGAGTGTCCTCTTGTACCGGAGTCTGGCTGAGAACATCAACGCATACTTTATGTTATTTTTGCAGAGGCATACCTTAACACGATAAAAAGAGCTCCGCTTCTTCTGAACTTCTGCTGTAAAGTCTGGATAAGCTGTAATCTCTGCGTTTTCGAAGCGTATCGGTCCAGATTTGCGAAATAACTGTAAGATGAGGTCTCTATCTCAATAGTTAAGGAGTCTTGCTATCAACAGGCGAGGCTGTGAGCCAGGTGGAGGGGGCCTGCCGGGGACTGTGTGGGCACGTTCGACGGAGAAGAACTTCGGGATATTCTCTTTAAGAATTGTGTCCGTAAGCCATTGTTCTATGAATAATTCTGTGCTGGGACCCTCGACGCGCTCGGGGAACCCCACCAGGCGCGGGACCTGTCATCTGCATCTTCAGCTCTGTTTTGAGAGGTCCACCTCTGTTGTTAAAAGAGCCAGTTGCGATTGGAGATCTTTCACAGTCCGGGGGAGGGCTGCAGAGTCTTTTTCTAGTTCGGACACCCTGTCAGCCAATGTGTGTTGATCAGTACGAAGTATGTTGAGGTCTTCTGTTACCGAGCCTATTTTGGCTTCTAGGGTGGTCTTGGTGTCTAGAATGGCTTGCAATATCTTTTCAAACTGTGACGTCTGAGATTGTAAGGTAAGTTCCAACCTCTGCAAAGCCAATTGCATGGTGGCGTGGGCCTCAGAGGAGGGAGGGGTGTCAGGGTCCATTCTGCCCAGAGGTGCACGTGGGGTTTTTGGTTTGACCATTTGGCAAGTGCGGTTACGAGTGGTCATTAACGAGTAGGGTCGGTTGGAGGCGATGCGGGCAGGGCGAGCAAAGGAGCAATCTGCGACATAGAAGAGGTACAGAACCAGAGGGCTGCAGATAGCTATTGAAGGGCAGAAGTGAAATACCAGCGACAATGGGGGGGTACGCGAAATTTGAGAGACGCCTCTTCCGCCTTCGGGGCGAGTGTACAGGTTTGTGATGAGGAGATTATCTGGCTAGTTCCCAGTGGCTAGCAGAGTACTTCAGCGCTTTGTCGTGTGCCCGTCATGCCTCACGATTCCAGGCAGTGGAGGGGTCAGGCGTGTTATGCTTCTGCAACCACATAAAATAGCCAAGCCCAACAGCCACACATGGGCGACGCAGCAATAGATGAGCACGAAGTGACGTGTACCTCCGGGTTAGGAGGCGCACCACAGTACAGTCCGGCATGGGCGCTGAGGTCAAACAAAGCAAGAGTAGGCCAGTGATAGATGGTAAGCAATGGCCTAATGTATTGGCTATTGCTTGTGCAGCTTAGGGATTGTGACGCTGGTGGGAAATTATATATAGAGTCTGGTGGGGTGGGGGCCTTGTTGGGGCTATAGCTGCCCCAAGTTCATTGGTCCGGGGGGGAGGTGGTGAACACATTTGTGCACTGCAACTCGATAAATGTCGCCGAAAGGCTCACCTCACTTTTCCGTCGCGTCCAGTTTCCCTCTGCGCTCTTGACCTCCGACTGCATTCCTACCGCCTCACCACTCCTGTGGTGAAGCTCGGACAGGTACTGGGCGAGGTCTCGGGTTTGTGGAGTCTTCGGTGGAAGTGGAGATCCAGGTGCTGCACTGCGTGTCTGCAAAACGACCTCCGCTAGGCCGCCATGCTAAAATGCCCCCTCCAGGCAGGCCACAGCAACCCCAAGCCTTGGGGCACAGCAGAATATCAGGCGCCCCCACCCAGTAAGCGGGAGGGCCGGGGTGCCACCACCAACGGTAGCAACCACACACGGAGGTTAGTAAAATTGTAGGCCTGCTCCGGCAGGCTTCGATGTGTGGGGCGTGGCACCGTGGCGGATCAGCCTCGCCTGCCGCCACCACCCCAAAATGACACTTAAGGGCTAGCGCCCTATTCCGGTGCCATGAATGAGGCCAGAGCACGCACGACACGGCCTCCGGGCCGGCCGCGGATCCGAGCCCCGGCCCCGGTAAGCGGGGGGGCGGGGCACCACCACCAGCGGCGGTAACCTCACACAGAGGTTAATAGAATTGTAGGCCTGCTCCGACAGGCATCAGTGTATGGGGCGCGGCACCGCAGCAGGACAGTCTCGCCCGGCGCCGCCGCCCCAAAATGTCCACTAAGGGCTGGCGCCCGATCCCAGAACCTCAAATGAGGCCGGAGCCCGTGCGACACAGTCTCCGGGCCGGCCGCGGACCCAAGCTCCGGCTCCAGGTCCCAGGAGGCGTAACGCGACTCCCGCGGTGAGTATGCAGGCCGCAGCCGCGGGAGCAGACCCAGCAGCCCGGACGAACGCTCGCCGCCTGCAGAGCGGCTGCGGCAGCCGGTGTACAGCTACGGCCGCCGGTGCGGGCTTCGGGCAGCAAGATGGGCGATGCCTGTCCCCCTTAAAAGGAGGTGCAGGTGCCGCTGACTGGATGTTTATGCGGGCGAGGGATCAGAGCTGCAGTTTATGCTGCCGCTCCGGTCGCCATGTTGGCCACACCCCCCATAACCACTGCTTCTCAACACCTTATCTTGTGCCCATTTTGGAAATACAAAGGTTTTCTTGATACCTATTTTTCACTCTTTATATTTCAGCAAATGAATTGCTGTATGCCCGGTATAGAATGAAAATCCATTGCATGGTGCAGCTCATTTATTGGCTCTGGGTACCTAGGGTTCTTGATGAACCTACAAGTCCCCACAACCAGAAGAGTGCAGCAGACGTAACAGTATATTGCTTTAAAAAACCTGAGTTTGCAGGAAAATGTTACAGAGTAAAACATTGAGAAAAATGGCTGTTTCTTTCACCTCACTTTCAATATTTTTAGATTGAGTGTTAGCGTTCGGCCTGCTGTATACTAAAGTATACAATAGAGTGAGTTCCAGTGTTTTGATTTGTTAGTTGCAGTGTCCTTCAAAAATCCTTGCTTGCTAGTGGTCAGTTCTGCCTCTTTGTCCTGCCTTTTTTCACTTAGGGAGCAGCACAAAGTACTGTTTAATTACGCTATGTCCTGTTTATCTCTTCTGAAATAGACTTTTTCTTTCAGTATTGGCCTGTTTGCCTTGCACTGTGGGTGTGTGTTCAGTCCCTCCTCCCCACCAGCTCCCTCTGTAAACATAAACCAATATCAGAGGGGTGCTTTTCCAGGGCCAGCTCACCCTCGTTCTCTTCCTCTTGTTATTTTCAGTCTGTGTGGCAATAAATGTCCAGTCAGTAATTTACAACGCTATGAGCTCTAACTCGAGCAAACACAAGACTATTGCATTCCAAATGCTTGTTTACTTTCTTTCTCGTGCCCCGTCTCTCCACTCTTTGTTTAGCACTGTAACACTCTCAGATTCGACGCCCACTTCGTACCATGAAGGAGTGGTTCATGGACAGTGTCTCCTAGTCTACTGTAATTCTATCTGATGGGTGGCGCAATCTGGCCACTGTGTCGTTAAGTAAACGTTTGTGTATGTTAGAGGGAAGAATAGGTGCGTATGCACCTTCACTCTCAGTGATGTACTGTGTTCCTTACCAGCTAGAGGGCTGCTTTGCGCTACTCTCGGTGCCAAGCACAGATAAAGGCCTCTGGGACAAGCCACACTGCTGACCACGAGCCCGGCACATGTGGAAGCGACACTCCGAGCCCTAACCCACTTGAAGGTGTGTGACTGAGACTACGTGGCCCGATCTCCCACTCTATGATAAAGCGCTTGAGTGCCCTCCGGCCATGTTTGCTCTATAGAAAAATATGAAAATAAACAAACACAATAATAAACTATGAGTCCAAGTTCATCTGACCCTGAAACCCTCACACTGTCTCTGGCGGTTAAAGTTGACGCCTCTGGACTCTCTCCTCCAGCTCAAATGCTTCAGTGCCTCGCAGCTGCTTTCACATTCAGCTGCTGGCTTAAGCTGTTCACTGCGCTCTGGCACACGCTAGCATGCCACAGGACGGGGCTATTTCAGACCATTTGTTGCCAAAAGAGCTAGCACTGGAAGTGAGGAAGTAACCACCAGCTTGGCGCACCTAAGTCAGCGAGGCCTTGTCGGCAGCCGTCAGTTTTATATCTGCCCTTAAGCTCGCCCCTATCGTAGGATGTTAAATGCATGTAGAGACAATGGGCCTGATTCTAACTTTGGAGGACGGTGTTAAACCGTCCCAAAAGTGGCGGATATACCACCTACCGTATTACGAGTTCCATAGGATATAATGGACTCGTAATACGGTAGGTGGTATATCCGCCACTTTTGGGACGGTTTAACACCGTCCTCCAAAGTTAGAATCAGGCCCAATGACTCTTACTTACAACTTTCTATTGTTCCTTTTTAAACCCATGCTTATAACTACGCAGCTGTATTTAATTCAGTTCTAAATGTTACCGCTCGGCCACGCATCCTGCTGCTCCATTTGTTAGAGCACAGCCAGCCTTGCATATTAGGGCACACCCATGTGGTCTTCATTTCTGAATACTACAACACAGCCTTCATTGCATAGTACATCTGTGTGCCGTATACCTAGGGCCACTGGCATTATGTGGCAGGGAAGGGTCAAATTATGCTGCAGGCTTGATTAAATTATGCGGCACATTACGCAGCATTATGCAAAAAAAATTGAGAGTGCTACTTCATTTTTAGGGTCGAGCGCAAAGCGCTCTGTCCCTGCTGTAATCTCTCTATGGGCTTGTAACCATGCCCACCGCACACCCATGAGTTTGGTTAGTTTATGGGCTTGCCTTTTAAAATTCGCTTGATTTCATTAGTGAAAGGAATGCATTTGTCATGCCTTTTCCAATGTTTAGCCCGCCTCGAGCGCATTGGCCAAGTACTGAATACATACAAGGCTCCAAGTTTTACATATGGTTTCAGGACTACTTTTTTCTATTTGTTTCCTACACAGCGTGGTCTCACTGGGCAGTAGTCAAGCGCTTTGCATGACATCGACCCTTTTACATTGATAATTTCATTTTTGCTGATAATAGTTTTGATTGTGAACAAACTATTGTTTTACTTTTTATTTTCAATTTATGTGGCAAGAAATGTCCAGTTTGGAATTTACAACACAAATAGCTCTTTTTTTCATGGGGTTATACCATCTAGGGGCTAACAATATGGATACATGACCATGTTTCGTACAAACGATATTTGTGTTATGTAGATTTTCCTAGTAAATTATGAAGGAAAGTCTTAATTTTATTAAAGACGCGGAGGGGAGTATTATGCTTTAGTCTTTTCCTTATTTTTAACAGCTGCTGCAGTCAAGAACAAAACTACTGATCCCATAAGGCTAACCAAAGTAGCCAATGAGGATCAAAAGGTAGTTCGAAGTAATGCACCAATCACTAACAATCCATACTAATAATACCTATCTTGACTGGGAACAGCCCTCTTTTCTTGTGCGAGATTAAACAGTAACGAACAATGGAATAATGAAACCACAAATACAAATAGCCAGGCAAAGTGCTAAAAGGTCTTGAAAAATGAAAATCAGTCTTTGAGCAAACTCCAGAAGGGTGTTTTGATCCAATGGTTGAGAGATCGTGGAGGCGGGTGTGGCATAGGACGAAGTGTACGAAGAAACGAAGGAAGGATCCTTAAGAATCCGACTTTTGTCCTGATGTAGATGCTGAAAGCGAGGGAGACAAAATAACAGTGTTATTCTTTGTAGCGGCGGGATAATACTCGCCTCCGTGTCTTTAATAAAATTAAGACTTTCCTTCATAATTTACTAGGAAAATCTACATTTTATGGCAAGACCAGAGGCTCCTATTATGCTATTTTAAAGCGTATTAATCAGATTAAAAGAGGCATGTTGAATCGGTTTACAATAGAAAACCTTAAAAACATTGTCATTGGACCAGTCAGCCGACCTGAGAATATCCTCCGAGCGAGAACCAGGCCAAAAAGCTTTGGATGCCATGGCTCCCCTAGCCGAGTGGGCCCTAAAGGCAGAGACATAAATGCCAGCTAAGGACATAACCCAACGGACTCAGCGTTCTAAGGTTGGAGAGGACACAGGCTTGAAAGGTTTTCGGAAAGAAATCTGGAGCATGGTAGAGGAGAAATTCCTCAGACCGGCTGTCTGTTGTTCATAGCTTTTTAAGCATTGGCCTACACAAAGCTTGGGGTGATCTGGAAAAAAAGGATAAAAAACTGAAGAAAGATTAGTTTTAGTACGCATAAATACATTAAACATAACACCAGAGGGAGTAAAATTGCGAGCAGTAACATCTAGAGCTCTAACATCAGATAAACGCTTGAAAGACACTAAACATAACAGCATGGAAAGTTTAGCAGAAAGCTGTTTTAATGATAACGGCGTATTGTCTGGCCACAACACAAACAGTTTTAACACAGCGTTAACATCCCATAACAAACTATATTTAGGTTTTGGAGGACTAGAACATTTTACTCCCTTTAAAAGGCAGCAGATCAAAGAGGTGTTTTCCAACAGGTTTTCCCTGGAAAAAGAATGTGAGCAAGAAATAGCAGATCTATACAGGTTAATCGTACGGAACGATTTCCCTTTGCAGGCTTCTGCCGCCAGAAAATTAATAATCATTGTTACATTTGCTGTAAAGGGATCAACTTGTTTTCCCACACACCAGCTATGCCAGAGAGACCAAGCTGATCTATATGCTTTCCTTGTTCCTGGAGCTCTTGCCAGGACCATGAAGTTTGAAGCTTCTGCCGAAATAGAAGTGCCAGGCTGGGATTCCCTGAAATTTTCCAAGCTGAGAGGGTGAGGACATTCTGAAGTATTAAGTTGTGGCAGAGCCCTTGGGGATTGGTTAAGAGATCTGGGAATGAAGGGATTAAGAACGGAGGTTCTATTGACAGTTCCAGGAGGGAGGGAAACCACACCTGGGAGTGCCAGAAGGGGACTATGAGTACTACCGAGGCCTGCTGCCGCCTGACCTGTGCCAGTAAATCAAAATGAAGGGAGGAAAAGCATAATTGAGGGAGGATGACCAGTCTTGAGAGAAAGCATCAAATGCGAGAGCTAGAGGATCTGGATGCCAGCTGAAGAACTTCAGGAGCTGTATGTTGAGACGTGATGCAAAAAGATCTATGTCAAAGGGGCCCCATTTGTGGAGAATGTTGTTGAAAACCTGCACGGTGAGCATCGAGTCGCTGGAGTCCTGGAAATGGCGTGAGTACCAATCCGCTACGAAGTTGAGATTGCCAGGTAAGTACTCCGCTTGGACGGAGATCCTGTTTTGGAAACAGAATTCCCAGAACCCTTTCGCCAATTCCGTGAAAGGTTTGGATTTTGTGCCTCCCAAACGGTTGATGTAACGAACCGTGGAGATATTGTCCATTCTGAGAAGAAATTAACAGGAAACTCTGTCTCTTGCGAGGCTTCTCATTGCAAAGGAGCCGGCAAACATCTCTAAACAGTTTATGTTCAGTTTTGACTCCTATGCGACCATAAGCCTCCAGTTGAGATTGGACCACAACGGGCCCCCCAACCCAGAAGACTTGCATCTGATTCTAATACAAGATCTGGGGCTGATGTGAAGATAGTCCTGCCGTTCCAGGCATCCAAATGGTCGATCAACCATTGCAGTTCTGATCGAGAGTCCTGGTCTAGAGCTATGGAATCTGAATAGGCCAGCCCTCTTTGGAGATGACGAATTTTCAGTCTCTGCAATGCTCGGCAGTGAAGAGGACCCGGAAAGATAGCTTGGATTGAAGAAGAGAGGAGACCTACGACTCTTGCAAGGGATCAGAGGGAAAGAAGAGAGTTGCGTAAAATGAGCAGAATTTCTGACTTGATTGATTTGATCTTTGAAGATGGGAGAAGAAGAGTAGTCGAAACTAAATCTACCAGGAAACCTAAGAATTTGATCTCTTAGAATGGATCTAAGGAAGATTTTTCATAGTTTTTGATAAGGCCTAGATCTGAAAGAAGATTGCACGCCAAGTGCACCTGAGAAAGAAGAGAAGAGCGATTTTGATTCATGATCAGAAGATCGTCCAGATAGATGATTAATCTGACGCCTCGAGCTCTGAGACAGGCTGCTACTAGTTTCAGTCGTTTTGTGAAACACCATGGGGCGAAAGACAAACCGAAAGGAAGGGAAGTGAAATGGAATGTCTGACCGGCCCATTGGAGTTGAAGACATTTTTGAGAATCCGGGTGTATCGGTACCGTAAGGTATGCGTCTTGCAGGTCTAACCTTACCATCCAATCTCTTTGGAGCAAGGTATCCCTGAGATGTAGAATGGTTTCCATCTTGAAGTGACGATAAAGAACAAACTGGTTGAATTGCCTTAGGTTGATAACCGGGCGCATTTTCTTGTTCTTTTTCTGGACCAGAAAAACCGAACTTAGAAAACCTGAAGGATCTAGAGAACGAGTTATCGCCTGTTTTTGTAAAAGGGATTGAATTTCTGAGGAAATTAAGTCTGTCATTTGGAGAGAGAAGTGAGGGGAGGAGGAAAAATTACTTAAGAAGGCTCTGAAAAGAGCTCTATAGCATATCCCTGAACGGTATTTAGGACCCAGGGATATACTGTGAGTTCCTTCCATTTTGACAGGCAGATGGAAATACGACCCCCTAGAATAGGTGAAATAATCTGATGATTTACCGACTTGCGTAGAGAATCTGGAATTACAGTTCCCCTTGTTCCCGAATCCCCTGCTCCTTTGGGGGTACAATTGCAGTCTGTAACCTTGTGTTGAAGTGTTACCATAGTAGCCGCGGGAACCTTGATTGGCATAGGAGCGGCCGGCAAAGCCGTTCCTGTCTCTGCTGGCCCTGGCAAAAACACGTGCCGAAAACATCTTTTTTAAAGATTGCTGCGCTTTGTCAAGGGATGAAAAAGTTGCCACATACTTGCTCAACTCCTTGATAAAGGAGTCTCCAAAAAGCAGACCCTCTGCTTTGACACCGGGATCTGTGCATGCCAGGTTGACCACGTTGGGGTCTATTTTCAGGAGGAGACCCTTCCTACGCTCGTGCATGATAGAGGAGTTTGCATTTCCTATTGAACAAATGGTCCATTGGGTCCACAAGGAGAGCTCAGCTGGGTCCACTGAAGCTTGCTCCAAACGAGCAGTTTCTGCTAAATCAAAAATGTGGGTTAGGGGTCCTACTATGTCCAACAGCTTATCTTGGCAAGAAGACCAAGCTTTGTCAACATCCTTCCGAAGGTCCTTGCCATATTTGGTGAAGAAGGTAATTGGGGAAGTGTCAATAGATGGAGTTGCCGTGATTTTGGAGGAAAAGGCGGGACAGGGACATTCAGATTTGAGTTTTGCTCGCACCTGTTTATCTAAGGGGGTGCGCAACCTGGCTGTGACATATTCCGCTATGTGGTCCGTAGGGAGCCATTCAGTTGAATTTGGATGCTGGATGTTAGCCGGATCGAACATAGGCACTCCTTCAGCGTCCAGTATTGTGCAAGAATTCTTAAAGTCTTGAGACCCAATTTTAACTTTTTTGAGAGGAGGAGGGGAGATAATATCTCCAACATCCTTGTCGGAAATATCCGAGTCCGAGTTAGGGTCTTGCACCTCGTCATCCGTGTCCATAATTTTTTATATAGATATAGCTGAATAGATATGTTTAGATTTTACCATGCATTTTTTTGACGGTCTAGCCGTTAACCCCTCCTTAAAAGGAGGCCTTTGAGGAACCACGTCCTTCGCCACATGGGAACTTTTGTCACTCACTAATAGCGTCGCTTTCGTATTTTTGATGGATTCTGACGCTTTCTGCCTTCCCCCGCAGATTGGGCCAGCATGGTTTTTGACAAAGGATTGACGACAGAATTTTCCAAATTGTTTGAAAATTTCTGCCAGGAAACTGCCATGGCTTGTTCCACAGAAGACGGTATAAAGTCATTAAGGTTATCTTTGAGGAGGTCTTCCTCCTCCTGTGTCAAAAGTGGGTGTGCAGAGCTGTCCATGGTTCCAGCAGTCGAATAGTAAATGAAAACTGCAAAACTGAGAGAGGAAAGGGTTAAAAAATCTCACTGAAGTGAGGATAAGGATATGGCCCGCCTCTGGGTGGAGTGAAAGGGAATAGGAAGAGAAAACGGAACCTCCACAGAAACGCGGAGTCCGGCACTGGCAGAAGGCAGGCGAGACCGCTTGAAGCGGTAAGTAATAAAATGAAATGAAGCGTGTCTCAAAGCACGCTGAGAAAATCTAATTGTTGGCGGTGTAACGAAGCGTGTCGCATGGCACCTCAAACAGCTGAGCGAGCGACAGAAAATGCTGCTAACACTCAGAGGAGACGCGTTTGATCCTCATTAGCTACTTTCGTTAGCCTTATGTGATCAGTAGTTTTGTTCTTGACTGCAGCTGCTGTTAAAAATAAAGAAAAGACTAAAGCATAATAGGAGCCTCCATTGTTGCCATAAAATTGTATGTTTTAATAGTCTCTCCTTATTATATTTATGTCCATGATTCAGGCCAACTTAACATCCTTATTTCACTTTGGCTGTTTGAATACTCTTGATATGTTTGGGTGACGGTTTTAGTTTATTTCTCCTTGGTAGCTGTCTTGTGTTGTTTTTTAGAGAATTGTGTTAACGAGCCAGCAACAATGATGGTGGTGAAGGTAGTATTCCTTTGGAATTAGCCTGGCAGATTCAAATTACGATGCTAAATGGCAACATTTTCATTTTTTGCTGCAGATAGAGGAAGAAGGTAAATGGAAGAGCTTGTCATATGCATGCTCCACTGGAATTATATGGCAGTAAAAGAAGAAATTATGAGGCAGGGTTGACCAATTTATGTGGCAGGAAAACTCCATTTATGAATTTACAATGGCAATAACTCTAACTCAAGCAAATGCGAGACCCATTGCATTGCAAATGCTTGTTTTTATTTCAGCTGTTATTTTCTGTAAGAAACCCTTGTAGGATCTATACAAATTACCCCTTGCTGAATTCAGAATTTTGTCTACTTCCCAGAAATGTTCAGCTTTCCAGGATCCAGCATTGGTTTCACACCCATTTCTGTCACTAACTGGAAGGAGGCTGGAAGCACAAAAGATAGTAAAAATGGGATATGTCCTAGTAAAATGCCAAAATTGTCTTGAAAAATTGGGTTTTCTGATTTTCGTCTACCTGTTCCTGAAAGCTGGGAAGATGGTGATTTTAGCACCGCAAACCATTTGTTGATGCCATTTTCAGGGAAGAACTACAAGCTTTCTTCTGCAGTCCTTTCTTCCAAGTTTTTTTTAAACAATTGAACTTTTCACTGTATTTTGGCTAATTTCTTGATCTCCTTCAGGGGATCCCACAAAGTCTAGGTACCCCTAGGATGTTGGAAAAAAAGGATGCAAATTTGGCGTGGGTAGCTTATGTGAACAAAACGTTCTGAGGGCCTAAGCGCAACCTGCCCAACGGGTTAATCAAATAACTTGTTTATGTTATAAAACATTGGCTTGAATGGTTGGTCTTTGTAGCATATCAGACACGCTAAACGATTTGGCTTTTTTTGATCAAATTTCTTTTATTCAACTAGTATATAATAGGTTTTCTTATTGAAGAAAACCTTCCAAAAATTCCTGATTCTTTTCTTTAGCCGCCACACAAAGTGCGACTAAGTTCAAGAAACGGAGAGACATGTAATCGTCACGTACAGGTTTATTATTAATATTTCTATTTGCAAGTCCTATGATTAAGACCTCTGTGAATATTAGTGCGAGAATTGTCCGGTGAATACAGCAAAATCTGTAGGGATAAGTTTGTATTTATTTTGCACAGAATCATTAGACTAAGGTCTACTTAACGAGAAGTTTTTAATGTTGGTATTTCGTTCAGGGAGGGGCGTGAATATATTTACAAAGCATTCTGGGTAGGAGGGTGTCCTTTCAGAATCTGTCGCCTTGATTGCTGGCAAACGCTATTCAAAGACCGTCCCTGAAGCCAAAAAAACACAGGCATAGCCATTTTACCAGTTTTTGTCTTGCAGCATCGTACGCCGTCCACTTAGGGCGCGAAGTCTGACTGGAGTAGTCTCCAGTAGCGGGTATATACACTGTACAGCCTGGCTGCCGTGCCGTGAATAACCTCTAGTGACAACCTCTGGTACTGCACCCTGGTGTATTGTAAAAATGCGGCGCAAAACACAATAAGGGGCATATTTATACTCCGTTTGCGCCGGAATTGCGTCGTTTTTTTTGACGCAATTCCGACGCAAAACTAACTCCATATTTATACTTTGGCGTTAGACGCGTCTAGCGCCAAAGTCCATGGAGTTAGCGTAATTTTTTAGCGTGGACACCTACTTTGCGTTAATTATATGCAAGGTAGGCGTTCCCGTCTAAAAAATCGACTCCGAGGCATGTGCGTCGGATTTATACTCCCGGGCAAAATTCACGCCCGGGAGTGGGCGGGTCAAAAAAAATGACGTACGGCTGCTTTTGCACCGTTTTTTAGCGCCTGCAAAAGGCAGGCGTTAAGGGACCTGTGGGCTCTGAAGGAGCCCAGAGGTGCCCTCCCATGCCCCCCGGGACACCCACTGTCACCCTTGCCCACCCCAGGAGGACACCCAAGGCTGGAGGGACCCATCCCAGGGACATTAAGGTAAGTTCAGGTAAGTGTATTTTTTTATTAATTTTGTGGCATAGGGGGGCCTGGTTTGTGCCCCCCTACATGCCACTATGCCCAATGACCATGCCCAGGGGACAGAAGTCCCCTGGGCATGGCCATTGGGCAAGGGGGCATGACTCCTGTCTTTGCTAAGGGGGTTGGGAGTGAAAAAAAAATGGCGCAAATCGGGTTGAGGCGAAAAAATTGCCTCAACCTGACTTGCCCCATTTCTTGACGCCTAAGCCCCATATCCCCCTACGCTGGCGCTGCCTGGTGTACGTCGTTTTTTTTAACGCACACCGCCGGCTAACATCATTCAATAAATACGGCGCCCGCATGGCGCTTCAGAATGGCGTTAGCCGGTGCTAATTTTTTTGACACAAAACTTCGTTAGCGCAGTTTTGCATCAAAAATTATAAATATGGGCCTAAATATGGGTCAGAATACTGCATACCCCCCAGTGACCACCTACCCGTGTATTTTTCCCCTCAGACTGTGCCTGGCCCTTGGAGGGAGAAATGGATACATTTTATGCCAGAGGCTGGGTGGCAGTCTACATCCCTCCCATCTTTTATTAGTTGACAAACAGTTGTTTACCCAATGTGCACAAGGCAAACAAATTCTTTCAGCCTCTGACTGGAAGCGGAATTTGGCCTAAGTCCATATTGCTGGCTTCCGGATGTGTTTTCATTGCCGCTCCCCAGCCGGGGTGACTGGCAGTTCTCTGTTGATCCTCACTGGGTGTGAGGGCCCTGCCCCTTCCTTGGGGTGAAGGTGCTGCAGGGTATTCTACACCAGCTCTGACATCTTCCTCCAGTCATCTCCTCCAGGGCTCTCTGTTCCGTCCACGTTTTGGAACCACAATAGTTTCTCACAGCTGAGAGACTTCCTCACGAACCGTGACCATTGTTCCATCAAACTCCACTACCTCCCCCACCTCGGGTTCATATGGGCCCTAAACTTCCAGCCAGGATGTGGCCCTCGTCCCAATCAGAAGGTCAGGGCTTTGTGCTTGTTGTTGTCTGCTCGCCTTGTCATTACTGGCCTCTTTGTTGTTTTCCTCTTTTTATATGTGCTCATATAGATATTGGAAAATACCTCTCTGGATTTTTCTGTGTGAGAAGGTGTCCCTTTCTGCACAAAATCAATTCTGCTTACAACTCACGCACCCCTGCACCATGAGCCAAAGATGCTTGCATGGGCACTAGGCAACCAAAAGTGCACCAGTGCTAGGAAAGGACAGGAATGCTCCGTATATTGGTAAATAAGATGCATTGCTGCCCTTTCACGATGTAAGTCACTGCATTGCCTCACCCTGTGATAAAGAAGCGTGTCATAGGTGTTACCGTGGGTGTTCCCTGGCAACCTCGGTATGCGTCAAAAGCCTACGCCTCCTCAGGGGAGGCGTAACGGAGACACAAGGAGAAATACATTTATTTTGCCTCATTTTTTCTTTTTTCTATGTTTCCTGCATTCTGCAGTGCACATAGAAAGAGGAAAATGCCTCTTGTGATTGTTCTTGTGCAGGACGGTGTCCTATCAACGCTCTCCCAACACCCTTTTGGTACAAATGAAATTGAATGCCTGTGAATGATCGGATTTAAAGAAAACTTTTGAAATTACAATATAATGGCGTTATTTGTTAATCAATAGTGACCAGCAGAATTACTATATCTCTTCTGCCACTTCTCTTGGTGGGTTGGAAGGTTGTTCCAAGTTTTTTAAGGCAGGGCAGAGATGCTTTTCTGTTTTAGTTTTCACACAGAGAGGTACTTTTACCTCTGGGAGTCTAGTTGTGTTAGCTATTGACTCCTTTGGTACATGTTCCACTTTAGGCGGTGGTATCCCCCCTAACAGTAATGATATCCTTAGTGCTAGGGTGGGCAGAGATACTTTGACATCCTGCATGCCTGTGTTTTAGAAGTATCCTGAGGCTTCAGGGCTCCTTCCCTTCTTTAATTTTTAATCTATTTTGAGATTAAAGGAGATAATTCCTTGAGTATGCCCATAGGGATGCATGGGTATGAACTCTACTTCAGCCCAATCTGAGGCTTCTAGGTCATTTCCTAAAAGACAGTCTACAGATAAGCTAGGTGACCCCACCACCTGCTTAGGGCCAGTAACTTGGTACTTCTGTTCAAAGAGGTGCTGTGCAGGTGACACCAGGTTTTCAGTAACTAAAATGATACTGGCACCTGTGTCCCTATAGGCCTGGGCCTCAACACCATTCATCTGAATGTGCTGCTTGTACTTATTCATATTAAGTGCCACTTGGTGAGACAGAAACTGGCTTGGGGGTTTCTATACCTACCACACTTTCTATTATGGACCCAAATGTGAACCCAACTACACCCTTGCTTTGACTACTGCCAGTAGTCCGACCACTATTACTACTACTAATAGGGGCACTAGAAGTGGAAGTGGGTGTAGGCTCAGGGGCTTTACCTGGGCAGGACTTGACTCCTGGCCTATGGCCTTTATTTCTGCACACATAGCACCAAGGCTGTTTAGTGTGTGCAGAAGAAGAAGAGATTTTATTACCACCCCAGAGGGGTTTTGTTTACCTTTAATTTTGTCTTTGTCCCCAACCTTGTCCTGAGCCTTACCACCATCTTTCTTCTTTCCTTGTCACCCCCTGTATGAGCTTTTCTGCTCACTCGCTCTTGTTCTGACCAATTTGTCTGCCTTCTTTCCCAATTCTTGGGGAGAGGTCAGATCTGAGTCTACAAGGTATTGGTGCAACAAGTCGGACACACACTTATTCAAAATATGCTCTCTCAACAGAAGATTATATAAGCCCCCATAGTCAGACACTCACTGAAATGAGAGGAATAAGTGTTTGTTTGGCCAAATTTTGAGGTTTGCAAAGGATTCTGGGTAACAGAACCTGGTGAGAGCCCCACAAGTCACCTCATCTTGGATTCCCCCAGATGTCTAGTTTTTTAAAATGTGCAGGTTTGGTAGATTTCCCTAGGTGCCGGGTGAGCTAGAGGCCAAAATCTACATCTAGGCACTTTGCAAAAAACATGTCAGATTTCAATGAAAAAATGTGATGTGTCCATGTTGTGTTTGTTGTCGCAAGCATTAGGCCTACCTACTCATGTGAGGTACCATTTTTATCGGGGGTTTTGGAGGAACAGGGAGTAGCAAAACAAGAAATGTGGGAATAATGTGATTTATTAGCTAAATTTGAGGTCTGCTGATGATTCTGGGTAAGAAAACACTAGGCGATCCATGCAAGTCACACCGCCCTGGACTCCCTCAGGTGTCTAGTTTTCAGAAATGTTTGGGTATGGTAGGTGTCCCTATATGGCTGCTGAGCCCAGGACCAAAAACGCAGGTGCCCCTCGCTGCAAAAACAGTTAGTTTTGTATTTGATAATTTTGATGTGTCCACATGGTGTTTTGGGGGCATTTCCTTCTGCAGGCACTAGGCCTACCCACATAAGTGCGGGACCATTTTTATCAGGTGACTTGGGGGAATGCTGGGTAGAAGGAAATTTGTGGTTCCTCTCAGATTCCAGAATTTTCTGTCACTGAAATGTGAGGGGAAAGTGTTTTTTTAGCCAAATGTTTTAGGTTTGTACAGGATTCTGGGTAACAGAACGTGGTGAGAGCCCCGCAATTCACCCCATCTTGGATTCCCCTAGGTATCTATTTTTAAAAAATGCACAGGTTTGGTAAGTTTCCTTGGGTCCCAGCTGAGCTAGAGACCAAAATCCACAGCTAGGCACTTTGCAAAAAACAGCTCTGTTTTCTTTGGGAAAATGTGTTGTGTTTTGAGGCATTTCCTGTCGCGGACACTAGGCCTACCCACACAAGTGAGGTACCATTTTTATCGGGAGACTTGGGGAAAAGCTGGGTGAAAGGAAATGTGTGGCTCCTCTCAGATTCCAGAATTTTCTGTCACCGAAATGTGAGGAAAAAGTGTTTTATTGGCCAAATTGTGAGGTTTGCAAAGGATTCTGGGTAACAGAACCAGGTGAGAGCCCAACAAGTCACCTCATTTTGGATTCCCCTAGGTGTCTAGTTTTCAAAAATGCGCAGGTTTGGTAGGTTTCCTTAGGTGCTGGCTGAGCTAGAGGTCAAAATCCACAGCTAGGCACTTTGCAAAAAACAGATAGGTTTTCTTTGGGAAAATGTGATGTGTCCATGTTGCATTTCCTGTTGTGAGCATTAGGCCTACCCACGCAAGTGAGGTACCATTTTTATTGGAAGACCTGGGGGAACACAGAGTAGCAAAACAAATGTTATTGCCCCTTGTCTTTCTCTATATTTTTTCCTTCCAAATATAAGACAGTGTGTAAAAAAGACAGCTATTTGAGAAATGCTCTGTAATTCACATGCTAGTATGGGCACCCCGGAATTCAGAGATGTGCAAAAAACCACTGCTTCTCTTTTTTTCTTTTTAAATCTGTTTATTAGTCATTACACTCACTCAACAGTACATTTGCTATTAATAATTTTGCGATCTGTTTACACACATTTATAAGCTTGTACAATGCAGTTGCGCAATGAGTTGCTAAAAGAAAAAAAAATCCAACTTGAAACTGTGCGATAACTAGTTAAAGTCGCAACTAAACATTGCTAATGTCATACCTAGTGCTGGCTACACCCATTGGAGGGTGGGGGGAAGAAAAGAAGGATACAGCTATTGTGTATGGGGGGGACAGGAAGTCATAGTTGAGCTATGAATTATGCATTGTGGGGCATGAAGGGGCGCAGAGCCAATCTAGTGATAAGCAAGCTAGGTATGGGTTGCATATAAGCATAGCCGCAGAAGAAGCATCCTAATATGTTACGTTGTTGCATTAAGGGAGGAGATGAGGATGTTAATACAGAAAGTGAGTGATGGAGGGGCAGCTGAGAGTAGCGTGATAAAGATATTAACCAAAACGGTAATACCTATATATGGTACCCAATTTAGGGGGGTATGTGTCATCCCTAGCTTCTATTGCTACCACAAAAGTGTCCCAAACTTCGGGGCCATCCTGAATTAGGCCTTTGTGTTGTAATAAGCGAAGTGTTTGAGCTTTGGCTTGTGAGCGACTATGTAAGTCGCGGAGCCAAGCAGAATGGGATGGAACGTGTGGGGCTTTCCGGTGCGTAGCTATTAGACGCTTGAAGATAACAAATGCTAGATCGATAAATCTGTGTAAATGTTTATCCTCTTTGGTACGGTGGCGTATGCCAAGTAAACAGGAGTCTGGGGTGGGCAACAGGGTGTGGGACGAAATGTCTGCAGTGGCGTCCGTAACGCAGTGCCAAGCCGAGTTTATTGAGTGGCAGCTCCAGACCATATGGTAAAAATCTGCTGCCGGAGTAGCGCATCTGGGACATGACGGGTTTGTGCTTGGGTATATTCTTTGGATGCGGGCCGGGGATAGATATGAGTGGTGAATATAATTGAATTGGGTATAACGCAGTCGAGGATTGCGGGATATTGACTTGATCATTGTGAGAGCCGCGACCCAGGTTTTTTGTGGTAATGGTGAAGGGAGGATGGAGTCCCAGTGTGCCTTAGCAATCGGCAGGATAGAGCAAACTGCTGCTAGTAGTTCTTTATATAGTTTAGTTATGATGCCTTTTGTGCTACCTAAGGTAAGGATGGTGGTAAGTAATTGGGACAAGCCTATATGACTGCGAACAAACGAGTGGACTCTGACGGGGAAGCCAGGAAGTTCTCAATCGGCAGAATGTTGGACGCTGGTGCCGGGTAGCCCGTGTCTTGGATTTGCTCGGCTGCGGGAGTGCAAGCCGCGGATCGCGGAGACGCACTGCTGCGGCGGTTTGGGGGTGCCGCTAGCCGGGGAGGACTGCTTTTTCGCCGGTGTGTGTTCCGGCTGAGGCAGCCCACCCTGCTCCCTTCCAGCGTCGGATTAGCTGTTTTGGCGTGGACTGGGTGCCAGAAGGAGCGCCAGAAGGAGTTCTGCTGCCCTGTCTCGCAGACCGGGTGAGCCGGGGGGTCCCGCTGCTCCTGCTCCTGCTGTTCCCGCCGTACCCTGGGCGGATCTTGTTGTGCGGGTCACCTTATGGGTATTTGGCCATCCCCCGCTTCTGTCCTCTGCTCCAGCTCCAGCTCCGGCTCCAGCCCTGGTGCTGGTGTTTCGTCGCCCTTGCCTCGCCCAGCCCCACCCCTGCCTCAGCTCTAGCCTCGGACCTGAGTGACCACGACTTCCCTGAGAAGTTCCAAAGATGTCATGCGCTCGGCTGCCCAATCATCTCTTCCCTTTTGGAGAAATGAGGCACTGCTAGTTAGCCGGAGCAAACCAGGTTTAGGGTGACAGAGGTCCTTCTAAGTGGGTCCGACTCAGTCCCCCACACCGTGAACGATCCTGCTGCCTAGAAATCCAGTAGTCTCATTTAGGATAATGAGAGCCCACGCGACAGTGCTGCTGGTGGTCTGGTTGGTGGCTGGTGGTTGGTGGTTGCCCGGTCTACGTGGCCTCCAAGGAGTTGGTGTTCAGGAGATTGGAGATTGGAGACAGGAAAATAAATGAAGAACTGGAAAAAGAGGTGACTCTAGGTGACTCTAGACCCCGGTGGATCCGGTGATCGCGAGTGATCGCGAGTGGACTGCATAAACCAACGCAAGTAAGCGGCCTTCCCAACCTGTAATTCACCTGTTATTTACCTGCTATTCTCTATTAATCTAACTAAAGACATTTGAGACCAGTAGCTGAGGGGGGGCGGAGAGGATCAGAGGAGGACCAGAGGAGCTGATGTTAACGGTGCCGGAGGGATAAACACCATTCGTGTACTGCGCCTTTGTGTGCAGCATATTGTGTGTATATTGTGTGCCTCCGCAAAAGCAGTCTACATCCTAGAGAACAATCTACAGAGACTAGAAACCGCTGAAGCCGCTGAAGTTGCTGGTCTGTCCACACAGCAAGAGTTAAAAAAAAAAAGAGATATAACAAGACATTAGCAAAAAGAATAATAAAAGTCATTCCTAAAGATTCAGTAAGGAACCAAGGGTGGCACGGAGGACGGTGAAGCCCCCTAAGATGGTTGGAACAAGAGGAAAAACAAAGAAGGCCCGGGAGGCCAACGAGGTACTCGTTCACCTAGCAAAATTCCAAAGATCAGAGCAGAAACCCAACAGTTCACAAGATCTGGGGTTAGACCAGGACCAGGACCCTGCAACCACTCAGTTATCCCAAGGGGAATTTATAAATCAAGGAGAGGTCACAGCAGAGGGTGTCCAAATCGGGATTCCCGGCGACGAAAGAGAACCAGGAGAAGAGTTGGGTGCAACACCTGAAGTGGCGCCAGTGCCTCTGCTGCTAGCCCGTACTGACTCCGATGATATGGGGTGTGTAATACTGAATGCAGGAGAAACTGTGGGGGGCCTTGCAAGTCCTCTGAGTAGGAGACAACAGTATACACCGACGCACCCAGGCCCAGGTGGAACCAGGGGAGTAAGGAAAACTAAACCAAAGATAAACACCATCACTAACTATTATAATCAAGTGAACCTAAACACTGATCGGCTGCAGATGCAAAGCTCAAAAGCTAGTGACCTCCCATTACAGTCATCGGGGGAAAAAGGTGGCAATAACGTGGGGGGGGTGAACTGGAGCTTTCAGAGACCGGGCATCAGGATACTTGCCTATTCCAGCAGCGATCTGCCCGATCATCGCGACTACCCTGTCCAATGAATAACTCCCTCGGGGATGGCGAAGTGGAGTCAAATAATTTCCCAGAGTGGGGCAATTTTCCGGGAGAACACAGAAAAAGCAATGAATCACCTTATCCCGAAGCCCAAATGGGACCATTAAATTCCGGCAGCTCCCCACTAACAGTCCCTCCACGATGTGCCCAAGCAGAACTTATAGTACTCCAAAACATAAAGGGTCCTGAAATAGAACAATTACCACCAAAACAGACCCATAAGCTTTCAGCACCACAGCTTCATTGCGAAAGCCAAACTGTAAAAACTAATTTAATGCTGTGCAGACTCGATAGTAGTTCCTTTAGTCTAGAGCTTTCCTCGCCTGACAACTCCGTAATTGGAAATATAGAGCCCCAATTAAACAGTATAACATCAGAAGATCTAAACTTCCTGGAAGGTAGTATAATACAAGGCCACAGAGGAGAGGACGATAAGAACTCAGAAGGCCAGATGATTAACGAGATAATTAACTAACAAAGTGGGCAAACTTGGGGAAACAGAGATGATCTCTCATTAGACCAACCAGTTCTTAGCATCATGAAAGTTATATGTACAACATTGGACTCAATTGCAACAACGATCATGGTCCAGTCTCAAAGATTCGACGATCAACTTGAGCTGACTAAACAATTTACAACCTCAATACAGACTATAGATTACAGGATGGCCTTAGTAGAGGGCGTAATAAGGGAAAACCTGTTGCACCAGGCAGTGGCTGACAAAATGGACAAGCTGGATAGGCAAGCCTGTGGCCCACTGCTGGAAAAATTACTGGAAGTCCCGAAAGTAATCAAAGACATAATCGAAGATTGCAAATATAGCCTCAAAAGCACACAGGTGTGCAATCACGAGTAAGCAGAAACAGAATCCAGATTAACTGAAAGGCCAATAGACAGAGAAGATAGAGAAGGGCCCTCTGGCCCAGGACGAGAGGATTGCCCAGACGCAAAAACCCATATAGACAAGACGGAGAGAATCAACGGAAGTCCTGTACCTTGGCTCAAAGCCTCAAATACAGTAGAAAAAAGGACCCCGAGCAAAAGGCCTCAACCAATAGGTAGATGGAAAAACACATGGAAAAAAGCTAGAGGAAATAAAAAAGTACCAGCAAAAAAGGCTCCAAATATGCCACAACAGACAAGCCCAACAGGGCAAACGAGGAACATAGGTGACGAGTCTGCCCAACAGCAGCATAGAGATCAAAACATTAAGTCCGAGAGTCTCGAGAAACCTACTGACAAAGACATTAATTTTATAAATAAAAATCCTGGATTACTGTGTGACAAAAGCTGCACTCACCATTCCCATATAAACCGTATACCCACTGGCCCCAGGGTATACCAAGCATCTGGGCATGACTTAGATAAAGGAAGGAGGTCAGAAAAAGATCCAGGTACAAATCATGGGACAAATGAGGCAAACGACTCCCTAGTCAATGGACAACCCAAATGGAGCCCAGAGACATCAAAATTAAGTACCAGCATCGACAAGTACCTCCCAGCTATAAAAAGAGAACACTCAGCTCAGGTACATTACTTAAATACAGTAGGAGACCACTATGGAAAACGCCAGCAGCCTCCGAACTCCATTACTGAGGGGGTAGAACAAGAAAACAGCAAAAGTGAAAGCAGAAGGGCAGAGAGCCCGGAGTGCATAGGAAGCGAACAAAGTATAAGAACAACCATGTGCGTGGACAATACAATAGCCCCGGTTCCCGCACCTCGGACAAAAGTAAAATACTGCTCTCAGGTTAGCCCTGGAAACCACAACCTCAGTAGCCAGCCTGGGTGGGTCACTGATTCGCTTGCCCTTCCGCGCCCAGTGCTTGACCTCGAAACTAAAGGAAAAAGGGATAATTGGCCTCCAAAAAGGCAACCTTATGAAGAACATAGGAACAAAGAGTTGCAACTTGGGAGGGAAAACGGCCAGGTAGAACGAACATTGACTAGTTGGGCAGCTACCACTTATAACAAACAAAAGGAAGATAATCAACTTCAAGGAAGACGGTCGCAGGGAGGTGGCGGGCATACCGAGATCCGCACTGAAATAACTAAAGAGCTTGAAGCCACGATCACGTTTATCCCTGAGTACTCCTCAAGAGGAAGTCATGACATCCTAAACAGGACTAATATCCTATATTTGGTCAACTCTCTGCCAGCTTTGCAGAACGTAAAAACTAAAGACCTCCTCTCAGTAAGATTCATACAAAGAAAAGAATTAGAGAACGGGGAATCAACAGAAACAGTCTGGGCTTCACCTTGGATAGCAGAACAGATCCTAAAATGTTCTAACATGATGAAGACCTGGGGAATATCTACTGCTATTCCACAAAAGGAACCATATCCAACAATATTTCTTGAAAAAGCTCCAAAGCAAAACGTGTCGGGTAGGCAAGAGGTAAAAGGCAATTCTGGCTCGATACTCCAGGGAGCAATTAGCTCCAAACAACAACTCCCTGAACGAATAAATCTGAGCAATATGAGGTTCTGCCTGTTGGCCAATTCCCCTAGAAACAGCAGGGGCAACCCCCCACAGTTACAGAATTATGAAGATCAACCATCTAGAAGCTTGTAGCAAAAAATGGACGGCTTGAACACATAAGATAGAACTAGGCCCACATTAAAAATTTTAAGCTGGAACATTGCAGGCTTAAAAAGTAAAATGGTAGATAAGGACTGGGTTGAATTCATTAAAAAACAAGACATCAGCTGCTTCCAAGAAACTTGGTCTACTAATGCCATTGACCTAGATGGGTTCTCCACTTTCCATTCACCTGCTATCAAACAAAAAAAAGGAAGACCATCGGGAGGCCTGATCATTTGGATCAGAACTTCACTACTGGGAAACTCCTTAGTAACTCATGCTGTATTAAGCAAGGAAATACAGACTCTTGCAGTAAAATATGAGGAGTGGTCACTTGAAATAGTAAATGTGTATTTCCCTCCTATTAGCCGGGTCCAAGTCATGCCAGGTGTGCAGCTCATTAAGGAACATATCTTAAACAAAAGAACTAAGGGTTGGAGGAACCCAGCACTAGGTCATACGAACAACTGCTCTCCCCAGCTTTGTAAAACCTTTTTATTGATATGCTGTGATTTCAACACTAAACCCCATTCTATCCTCTGGGATGTACAAGTAGTAGAGGAAGATCACGTTTGGAATATTCCAACGCCCCTCATCCAATGTTGTCAAGAATCCAAGAAAGGAGAATTAATCTTTGAAGCATTAATAGAAGGAGAAATCCGCACATTAAATGGAAGAACAAATTCAGATAGAACTTTCTAATCTACCTTTCGAACTGGAAAAAGGTAAACTATAATCGATTACATGGCAATAAACATCAAAGCCTGGCATTATGTCATCGATATGGAAATAAGGGACAGGATCAAGAGTGACCATGACCCATTGCTAATGGAGATAGTCCATCCGGACACAAGCCCAGGGAAGGCTGAGTCTCCATTTAACGGAAATAGCTTAACAATAACCATGAGACCAAATAGGAAAAACATATTAAGGTCAAATGTGGATGAATCTTATACGAGCGTACCTAGTCAAACCTAGTTGCTATCACTCAGCACGTTTTTAAACCTACCAGTTAACGAAGCTTTACCCCTCCTGCATAATTTTAATAATCTGCTATTACAAACAACAAAGGAAAGGACCAAGCATCTTCAAACTAATCCTAATACGATGGAGGGCTGGTTCGATGAAGAGTGTTTGAAACTAAAAAAGACCTTATCACAAGCGCTAAAGAATCGGCATTTGAACGACTTTAATGAGCAACATTTTTATGAATGCAGGCAACAGTACAAAAAATTACTGAGATACAAAAGGAAGATATTCCCACATAAACTCTGGAAAATTCTACTGCAGGCAATATCGGCAGGAAACTGCAAAAGGTTTTGGGAGATAGTCAGGTGGGGATGCGAAGGCCCTTCAAAAAACCTAGAACTGAATATCAACCCACAACTCTGGGTAAAGCACTTTACCGCCTTGTATCAGGAAGAGGTCAAGACGGCATTCGGGAGTACTAATAACTTAAACAGTCTTACTCAAGGGCTGGAAGGCAGTAATCAAAGATCAAGTAAGGTATTTCCACTTCAAATGACCTATGTAGTACCATCAAAATGTTTTTTTAGATCGATAAATGAAACCCAGAATGAATTAGTCCCTAACGAATTCCCTAGCACAAATTCTATGCAAGTAACCCATGCCATTCCTCGTGCAATGGAGTTAATACCGGAATTCAGTGAGAAAGAGATTAAATAAGTTATTCTCCTCCAAAAGCCGTACAAGGCTGCAGGCCCAGACGGTATCCCTTCAGACGTTTATCGTAACCAGCTAACGTTATGGCTACCTGCTCTAGCCCGTCTATTCAACAGTGTTTGGCACCACAAGGTAATCCCTACTTCTTGGAAGAAATCAATAATTGTTCCAATTCACAAAAAAGGGCCTCTGGACATGGTGTGCAATTACAGGCCTATCTCATTGCTTGATAGTGTTGGAAATTGTTTTGCCAAACTGATTCAGTTGCGCCTAGACCAATAGCTAGAGGATGGAGATTTAATATCAACACATCAAGCTGGTTTTAGGAGAGGCCAAAGCACAACAGATCAACTTTTTAAGTTGAACATGATCTGCGCTAAATATGCCACCCTAAAAGATTGTCCATTATATTTGGTCTTTGTGGATCTTCAAACAGCCTTTGACAGCGTAAATCGCCAAACATTATGGCAGTTATTGTCGGAAATGGGTATACAGGGAAAAATATTAAGGCTGTTAATTCTACTGCATACAGGAAATACTGCCAGGGTCAGATATACTACGAGAAATGATTACACAGCAGAAATTCCAATCCAGCGAGGCGTAAAACAACGCTGCGTTTTGGCCCCAACCTTATTCAATTGTTATATAAATGAAGTAAGTCAAGACCTGAGGAAACTAAATCTGGATGTGCCAAAACTAGCCAATGAAAGTATACCTATCCTGCTCTTTGCTGATGACGCTGTATTACTGGCAAGAACGGAGATAGCAATGCATCGACTACTTAGGAGTTTCGAATCATTTTGCACCTCAAGGAGCATGGTAATCAATGAGGGGAAAACAAAGTTTATGATTTTTAACCAAAAACAGACGATGCAATCGACTTTTAGGGCAAACAACAAGCCTTTGGCCCGAGTGGCTACTTATGACAACCTGGGTTGCAGACTGGACGAAAAACAGACATGGAAACACAACAAGATGGAGTGGTACTCAGATTCGCAAAAGCTACAGGCAACCATTCTGTGAGTTCTGCACTGCTTGCATATAAAACAAAAGCAAGGGCCGCAGCACTTTACAGCGCAGAGATCTGGGGATTTAGAAAGACTCCATCAATACAAGTAACCAATTTTTTTACGCCGATTACTTTGTTTAGGCAATGCCACACCAATGAATGCAATAAGAATTGATCTACAAATGAGAAAGGTTTAGGACTACATTGCTCTGGCTCCAATAAGATACTGGATTCGTATTTGTGCAAAAGAGGAACTCAAACCATATAGAGATGTACTTATGGACATCATGAAGTTACAAAGTCATCGGAAATTGCCCTGGTTCAAACACATCTCAACCACCCTGGCTGCTATCGGCCAGGAAGACCTCTGGCTCCATCCAGGAAAAATCAGAAGGCCTAGTTTATCTGTCATAAAAAAGGCATACTGGGAGCAAAAGACTCAGAGTACATGTGAGACACTTAGCCCTTTATTTAAGAGTTACATTTTGTTTACCCAAGAGCTTAAAACAGCAATTTTCATAGACAGTATTTATCCGGAAGAAAAAAGGGTTCTCTATTTTAAATTTCGCCTGGGCACACTACCAGTGATGGCGGTGACCAACAGATGGCAATCCGTCCCTCTGGGTAGATTAGAATGTTGTCCATGTCTTCATGGTGGCCAAGAAACACTTTCCCACTTTCTGTTATTATGTCACTTCACGCTCAAACTCCGCAAACTATATTTACGTCCACTTTATAGATCATACGGAGTTAGGAAGTGCAATGAGGCGGAAGTGTTATGTATGCGATCAGACGATAAACACATTGTGACAAAGGTTTCAACTTACATATTGGAAGCATGGAAGTTACGTTTATCAATGCACCCACAGTTGGCACAAGTATAATTGCTTGTGTTAACCCAGAGCTATTATTAGCTTGGGAAATCGGTGCAGGTTGTTGTAAAACTGGGCTAGCTCCTGGGCTACTACTAAACTGTTGGCAGGCACCGTAAGGTCCCAAATGATTAGTGCCAGAATAAGATATTTAAATTTTAGATTTATAATGTTTTTCTAGAATAAGTTAAGAGTTTTATGCAAATTATGGTCATAGACCAAGTTTTATGATAATGCAGGGCAAATCGGATACATTTTGGCACATGTTAAATCAAAAATTCAAGTACAGTTTTTTCTTTCTATTGAGACGTTTTATTTAATGCGATTTTTACCTAGTGTGATGGATTGGTATTTATTGTGTGTTATTGTTATGGCCGGATAGGCTGACAACAATTAAATAAATAAATGGAAATAAAAAATAAATGGTAATTGGGACTCAGGAGGTTCGGTGTTGCAAGAACCCCAGAGGTTATTGAGTAGCCATTTGATGGCACTATGGGGCATATTTATACTCCGTTTGCGCCGAATGTGCGTCAAAAATTTTGACGCACAATCAGCGCAAACGTTGCCCCATATTTAAACCCTGACGCCCGAGGCCGCGCACAAGACAAATCCGCAGTGTGCGCCGTTTTCTGGAAGCGGCACCCCGCCCTGCGTTAATGATATGCAGGGTAGGCGTTCCTGTCCAAAAAACGACGCACACGGCCGCGCGTCGTATTTATGCTTCTGGGCAAAAATGACTCCCGGCCGGTAGGCGGAGCAAAAAAATCGCACAAAACCCGATGTGCGTCAAAATGTAACGCCTGGGTCAGGGCAGGCGTTAAAATGGGGCAAACACACCTGTATTTAATCAGAACACACAGAACAAACAGCAGAGCAGCAGAGCAGCAGAGCAGCAGAGCAGCAGAGCAGCAACAGGGAGACATGGAGGTGATTTTACTTCAGCGTGCACGTAGACGCAGAGCCCTGCAGCAACAACAGCAGCCACAACAACAACAGCAGGGACCCCAAAGACAGCGCAGAAGGCAGGAGAGGATATTCCACCCAAGAACAACCCTGCATGGCCTCAGGGAACACGACATCATCCACAGGTACCGGTTGAACTGGCAGGCCATTCAGCAGCTGCTGAGAAATATCGAACAGCAGTTGGCCCCCACTTTGGTGACACCCCGCACCATACCAACAGAAACAAAGCTGCTTGCCGTACTTCACCTGCTGGCAAGTGGCTCGTTTCAGACAACTGGTGCCCTGGTTGGTGGAATATCCCAACCATCATTCTCTGCATTCCTGCCAAAAGTACTGGATGCCATCATTCGCCTGACACCCCGCCACATCTGCTTCCCTAACACACTGCAGAAGCAGCAGGAAACTAAACAGGGGTTCTACGCCATCAGTGACTTTCCACACGTCCTTGGTGCAATCGACTGCACACACGTACGCCTTGTGCCACCTGCTGCGACTGAACACCTCTACTGCAACAGGAAGCACACACATTCAATCAACGTGCAGGCCATAGTCGATCACCAGGGATTGATCAGCAACATCGTGGCTAAATATCCTGGGAGTGTACATGACACATTCATCTTCCGTCACAGCACCATTAACCAACACTTCCAGGATGGACGGTATGGCAATGGACTACTTGTTGGTAAGGACAAAAATCTAACTGATATACACACTGCACAGCAACCCTCTAGGACAAACGACACATACACCACATTAGCAACACCTAGCCAGGAACACACTGAGGTACTCACATCACTAGCCATGTGTCAGAAGTCACCATTGAACCTGTCACACATTGGAATGTACTCCACAGCTTAATGTGAAGACATTAATGAGTGTGGTTGCCTAAATGTCACCTTGCAAATTGGAAGTGTCACAATAACCTGTACATTAACACATTGCATAAGTCTTAAGGTATGGGGTGTCCAGGGTACTTTCATATGAACGTTTCAACTACACTTTCATGTTGTAACTCTGCATGGAACTATCACCTCACCCCCAGTGAAGACACACGGACACCTGTATCACAAGTCACAATGCAAGGGAGGGCACACTGTTATTAAAAAGAAAATACAGACTGCTGACAAAAGGCTAGCTAACAAACACTTGCTCAGCCAAGGAAAAAACCCAATGCAAAACTTTTACCCTACAAGTATAGGTTGTCACATTAGTACACAAAAGAGTCACAGACAACACAAGACAACTACTGCAATCAAAGGTCTGTACAAGAGTGCTTTCTACATCCAATTGATCCCATTCTGTGTTTCTATTTCAGCTGATCAGGGGTGTGGCATCCAGCCTTGGTTAATGACACCATTTGGGAACCCCACTACTGCTGCAGAGCGGGCATACAACGACGCCCATAAGAGGACACGCAGCATTGTTGAGCGGACTTTTGGGATCCTAAAGTCAAGGTTCCGCTGCCTTGACATCACTGGCGGGAGCCTACTCTATTCCCCAGAGATAGTCTGTAAGATCATACTCACTTGTGCCATATTGCACAACATATGTGTAAAAAGGAACATTCCCCTCCTTGAACCAAACCCAGACATGCCTGAAGATGACGAAGAGGAGGATGCTGGCCTGCAACAGGAGGGGGAACAACAAAACACGGCAGCAGGAGTGCGTAGGCGCCAACAGCTTGTCAATAATTTTTTTTCATAATTTCTTATATCAACACTTATTGCACAATTGTAAATAAACACAGATAACAAACACCACATCATGCTTTGGCCTATTCATTTCTGACCACCTTTAGTTCGAAATTGCTGAAGAAGAATGTTGTCTCATTGAGCAATAATGACATAACACTCATCACACAAAAAAGAAAACATCACAAATGTATGCACAGAGGGTAGGATGTTACATGATACATTACCATCCACCGAGGCCAACAGGAGTACAAATGTGCCAATTACACATGCCTGATCCAGACACCTGAGACAGTCTCTCACTCAGACCAAAAATGTAGATCATTTGAAAGTCTCATTACATGTGTTCAGTGACAGGGTGGGACCATCCATGTGTACGTGACCATGTCCTCAATGGCTTCTCTCAAGTTTTTGATATAAACAATACCCAATTGGAACAACATTAGCTGCCACTAACTCATGAGGAGACCTTGAAGTTACAGTGACAACATACACCCAGACAGGTGATAGTGGATCCACATTCCTACACACATATAAACATATGTCATACAATCAACCAAATATTTGCAAGCTGCCCATCACAGTAGTGTCCCAGTTCGAACCTAGCAGGCAAAATGTAACATGCCACTAAACTAGGTAATGCATAAAGGGCCACATACATCAACAACCTATTTGTCATCAGCACATGAGGAACGCTGAGAGTTTGCAAACATAGTCATTGCAAAATGGTATGTCAGATTGCTCCAAATCAACAATAGTGCAAACGTCAAATGGGCAAATGAGATGAAGGAATGGCTAACAGTGATTCATACCCTATGGCCTTACATTAGCCTGCTGCTGCAGGTTTTGCATAACAGAATAAATGAAAGCCATGGATAAATCAGCAAATCTGGAAAGGCAATGCCTAGGGTGCTGGGGGCCTAAGTCCACCTCTACCGCCCCCCAAATATACAAGAATCATGTACTTGTGAACTAAACACATGCATAAGGCGCATGTGTGGCCTACATGTCAAAAGTCAAACACAAATCAGATACACAATATCATAATAGGACATGGTTAGCCTCATAAAAAATGTAAGTGACTATTGCACTCCCTGTTTGGAATATAGATAAATGCATTACCATGATAATTCTGGGCACATTTTAGAGAAGGAATACATCATGGTATCCCATTCATCATTTCAAAATAGCCATCAGCAATTACCCAAAATATGTGTACAAATATGGTTAATACATTTTTTGAAGGTATCATAATTATTACAGTGTGAATGCCATCTATACATCCAATAAGGGACATGTGTCATAGCTAACCACAAATGTGTATCACATAGCACCGTTTGGCCATGACAAATTTCCTTCCCCAACTTTAAAAAATGAAGACATCATTTAATAATGCGTCAAATTTCCACGCATACAGCATGGGCGTCTTAATTTTTCCACGTACAGGAGTGCACAGAATGCAGAGTCAAAAAATATGATATGAAAATTAATAATTTAATAAGGTACATGACATGTCCACCATATTGTCCATGTTGCGTCAAATTTCAACGCATACAGCATGGGCGTCATAATTTTTCCACGTACAGGAGTGCACAGAATGCAGAGTAAAAAATTATGATATAAAAATTAATAATTTAATAAGGTACATGACATGTCCAACATATTGTCCATGTTACGTCAAATTTCCACGCATACAGCATGGGTGTCATAATTTTTCCACGTACAGGAGTGCACAGAATGCAGAGTCAAAAATGATGATATAAAAATTATGATTTCATGGCAAAATATGAGAAACATATTTGAAAATTTATATTTGACTCTGCATTCTGTGCACTCCTGTACGTGGAAAAATTATGACGCCCATGCTGTATGCGTGGAAATTGGACGCAACATGGACAATATGGTGGACATGTCATGTACCTTATTAATTTATTACTTTTCATATCATATTTTTTGACTCTGCATTCTGTGCACTCCTGTACGTGGAAAAATTATGACGCTCATGCTGTATGCGTGGAAATTTGACGCAACATGGACAATATGTTGGACATGTCATGTACCTTATTAATTTATTAAATCTACACTAGAACTGTAAACTCAGCCTCACAATAATGTAAGGTAACAATGAAGAAATTAATTTTGACTCTGCATTATGTGCAATGTTATGCGTAAAAAAATATGACGCACAATGTGTATGCGTGAAAATATGACGCATAACGGGAAAATAAAAACGGCGGCCATTTTATGCAGGAAGTGATGTAATAGGATATCCTGTTTACAAAATCTGTACTGTGATTTAACTTTCACTTTCACTTTGCAGTCTCAGATTTATCTAGACTGTGTGGTTGTGTGAAAAGTGTAGTCCTGTGTTTAACTGCTTTTGTGTCCTGTGTACCTTGTATTTTGTCTTTTTGTGATCATAGTCTTGTTGTCTAATATTGTCTTAGTCTGTTTAGTGTACTTTTGTCCAATCCTGTTTTTGTTTGTATTGTCTGTGGGAGTCTGTTCTGGGTAGTTTAACTTTGGGGTTAGTTGGGCTATTTTTCTTAAGTTTTATTTTTCCTTCACTACTCTACCTTTCCCCATTTCCCACTTTTACTTGTCTATCTCATTTTTCTCCTTTATATTAGTAAATATGTCAGGTAGGCCTCGGCTTGCCAGGATGGGTGAGGAGGAATTGGGGGATTCATTTGGCTTGTTTGCCATTTCCTCCCACTCATGCGGGAGGCTGGGGGCCGTGTGATACAGGGGTATCACACGGAGGCACGGAAAGTCCGGTGGGGGAAGGTGACCATCACCTGGTCCGGGTGTACGGGAGCATGAGGAATGAGCATCAACTGAAGCACCGCTGGGCTGATCTCATATCCAGGGAGCAGGACCTGATGGACCACCTGGGAATCAGGATTGGTGGCCATGTTGGTGAGTACAAATCAATTACATGTGAATAAATGAAATCTGTGTGGGGACATGTGATGATTGTTACCCAATCTGCTAGATAAGTAGCTGACTGTGTATAATGCTAGGGAAAGCTAATGTGTATTTGTTGCACAATGTGTAGGAAGACCAATGCTAACAGTCAGATGGCTCATGTTTTCAACACATACCGGATGCCTGTAGCTGTATGTAATGTAGTGTTGCCTTTGTGTCAGACAAGCGACACGTTAATGCCTCTATCTTAAACCTAAAGGTCATATTGGCCAGTGAGAAAGTCATGTAGAAACAACATACCTACATATGTTGACGCCATAGCTAGACAGAAAATTGTATACACATGATGATGCTATAAATGTGTGGTGCCTTCACGTCACATGAATTCAGCTATGTTGTCCACACATATGTCACATGTGTGTCTGGATGCTGTGTTTTGAAAATGTCCACCTAGCCTGTTTGATTGTGAGGGGTCATACAGTCCTCAAGTAACCAGCTTTTGGATGTCTCTCTGGGATGCACATGATGAGATGTATTCAAGCCATTATTGTTGGGGCATTCTAATGGAGGGGTATCTTTGACAACACCTGACTGTCCTGGCCACTGCATGTGTGTAGTAGGGTCTGTAACTGTAGCAGGAGACTCATCCAATGTTAATGTTGTTTAAAAATTCATCCATGCAGTATGAGCATGTGGGAAAGTGTATTATTACCATGTCATATTCACACAGTGTCATAGTAACTGCAATTATTTGTCAGAGCACCGAGTCTGAGTATATTCTTCCTTTCATGCTTTACAGGTGGACCAGCACCGTACACCGTGGGAGAGGTGGCACATTTTGAGGACCCCGATACCTACAGTGAGTGTGGCCTGAGTGCTATATTTGTTTTTTGCTAGTGATGCATGATGGACTACTGTGTGTTCAACAGAATTCATGATTTGATGCGCTGCCCGTTCATTGCCATTGTTGCTTTAGTGGAATTTCAAATATCACTTCTGTTTCTGTGGACCAATACTTAGCCATCTCTCAGATTTAGGGGCTGTAGGTCATTCCAGTTGGGCCGCTATGCGGAATGGGATGAGTCATGTGGAATACACTGGTTAATGTAAGAGTTGCTCTGGGACTTGGCTTGAACTGAGTCTGCATATCAGACTGACATTCTCCCAGATAGCTTTGGCAAATGGCTTTGATGAAATGTGCATCTTCCTATTTGAGGATGCACTGTGTACACTGTAGGTTGGATCTTCCGGGGGCATGTACTTCCACTAGTTGAACTAGAAGTGTGTGTGACTAGAGTGCAATGGCCTAGGTGTTCTGTCGACTCATGATCATGGGTGTTCTTGCTCCTCTGTGTGTGTTGTTAAACATGCCTCGCTGATAGTATGTGATGTTGGCCTACGTCAGAGCATTTTGACATGTGTGGACCTTGGATATGACAATGTTTGGCTGACTCCAACGTGTTGCTAGCCCTTCATAGGTGTTGTGTGTGAAGGCACATACTTGTTGACCTTTCTATACACTCCTGGGTGTGCATTGTACATGGGATTGTTGGTTGTTCTTCCCACCCCACCCTCAAAGACTGCCATGTTAATGGGAAACAGGGTACCTAGGACTGTAGCAACCAGTATGTTACACGTACTTGTGACCTTTTGCAACTTTGTTTAGAACCTAGGGCCAGATGTAGCAAACAGTTTTCAAGTTGCAAATGGCATAAATTGCCCTTTGTGAGTTGCAAACGTCTGTTTGCTATGCAGAAATGTATTTTGTGATTCTGAACATACTCGCAAAATGCATTTCCGACTTGCAAATAGGAAAGGGTGTTCCCTTCCTAATTGCGACTCGCAGTGGTATGCAATTCCATTTGTGACCGAGTACGTGGTTGCAAAGGGAGTCGCAGTTACCATCCACTTGAAGTGGATGGGAACCCACTCGCAAACTGGAAGGGGTCCCCATAGGAACCCTTCCCCTATGTGAGTGGACCCAAAACATTTTTTTCCAAGCAGGCAGTGGTCCAAGGGACCACTACCTGCCCTGAAAAAATCCAAAACGAAAGTTTTTGGTTTTTTTTCTAAGTGCAGCTCGTTTTCCTTTAAGGTAAACGGGCTACACTTGGGAAAAAAAAACCTGCTTTATTTAAAAGCAGTCACGGACATGGAGGTCTGCTGTTCCCAGCAGGCCTCCATCCCCGTGAGTGCCCATAGTCGCTAAGGGGGCGCAAATTGGGACCCACCTCATTGATGTTAATGAGGTGGGACTTTGCGACCCCATAGCGACTCGCAGACGGTGTCGGAGACACCGTCTGCGAGTCGCAAATTGCAAGTCGCAATTTTCCATCTTCATACATCTGGCCCCTAGTGTACACATTCGGTTATGGCCCATGGGTTCAATATTAGCAAACAACAAATTACAAATGGCATTGAGTGAGGGTTGTGATAGTTAGCACATAGAGGGACATATGTAGTGAAGTCAGTATGTGGAAGAGGTGCAGCCATAATGTCAGATGCCTTAGGCATAATTTGGATGAGTAGTTTAGGGTGATGTCATCCATCATGTAGAGACATGGATATGCTAGGTGTGAGATGCCCTTACGTATGCAGGCTTCACATGTACTTCCTCTGAGCCTTTAAGTGAACTATGTTGTGACAATTGCTGCAACAAATACATTACTAGTAATGTACAAATAACCCATTGTGCTATTCCACCCAATGCAATTCCAAAGGTAAATATTTGCCATTTCTCTGCACAGCTGCAAACATGAGTGCTGCAGATAGACACCAATTTGAGAGGCGTGCCATGCGATACAGGCACATCCTGCAGGTGCAGTCTGGGTACCGGAGGATGGCCCGCAAATATCAATCGGATCGGGCCTCCGGGGCATGGTGGGCCCCACCACAGGGTCGGCCTACATTGCCCACAACAGCCACCAACACCACATCCACCAGGTCTCCCCAAGTGGCCCCAGCAACGTCAGGAACAGTAGACCCTGGCTCATCCTCAAGACCTGGACCCAGCCATGTTCTACAACCAGGACAGTCCAGTGGGCAGTCAACTGCTGGCACAAGCTTCACCTCGGCCGGCACACAAACTGCATCAGCCCCTCCTGTGGACCCAGCCGCATTCCTGGCATTGAGCCGTAAATTGGACAAGGTGTTCAATAAGGTGGACAAGCTGAGCCAGGATGTGGCCTATATAAAAAAAGGGTTCGCTCCATCAGGCGGACCCTACGGAGGGCGAACCTCTAGGACATTTGCCGTGTTGAACTTTTACCCCTCCCCTCTCTCCTCTTTCCTATTTTCTACTGATAGTTGGGTTTTGGGGATTAGTATTAGGTTAGTATAGGTAATTAGCTTAGTTAGTGTTAGGGAAGGGGGTGGGGGGTGCCTTATTCTTTCTATCTTTATTTTTTGTGTGGGTGGGTGGGGGGCAATGTTGGGATTCCTGTTAGTTTAAAAAAAAAAAAAAAAAAAAAAATTACAAAAAAATATATGTTTGTTTAGGATAGTATAGTATGTGTGTAGGTTAGTAAGTGTTGTCCTGCATGTGTCCTGTCTCATAATGGTGGGTGGGGGGTTGATGTTTAGATCGTTTCGTTACATGTGTAGAGTAAGTTTAGCTTAGGTTAGTTAGGGACAGTTGTGGGTTAGTAGTAGTCAGGTTAGATTAGTGTAGGTATTACTTTTCCCTTAGTTGCCTCTTGTGTTAATAAATAGTAATAAATATATAGTTAACCCTTTACATGATGCGTTAGGTGCTACTTTATCATGGCCTTGACATCAGTGTAGGTGAATGTTTTTGTATGACATTAGTGTCCTATGCTCGCCATCCCCAGGAAATGGAGGTTTAACATGCCAGCTACCCGTGTGCTAACTTGGTAAGCATCCACCATTTGGGAGACCCACCATTGGTAGGTTGCATTGATCACCAAGGTTTTGTGTTGGTGAGTATGTATTCTACTTCACAAAGTGTGCTTCCAGACTTGTTATTGTGGGTCATTTAATAGGTCGGACTGCAGTGTGAAGTTCAGGGAGATCTTTGAAGATGAGGAGTTGTTAACACTCTTGTCTTGTTGCCTTCATTGCTGACCTACATCATGTGTGTACTAATTCAGCATGACTTTCCTTCATGGAAGTATACTCAGAAAGGGTGATTGATGCAGTGTTATTTGTTAATGTTTCCTTACAATTTGCAGCATAATTTCATGTTTTAGTATTGCATGGTGCCTACATTTCTCAGCCACCATTAGTTGACTAGAATTGCTATAGATGGTGCATCATTCTGCCCAACACAGCATGATTGTGTGTGGTTAGTCCCTTCATCAGTTATTCTCCTCAGTATGGTAAGGCTATGATGCAATCCTGGCCACTGCACAGATGTTTCAGACTACATGATGTCAGGACAGTTGTATTGACAATCTACATGGTTGCCACACAGGCACTTTGGAGTTATGTACTGCACAGTTGAAGTGTGAAATAACACAGAGACATAATAGGTGTGCAAGTGCTATTTATTTATAGGTGCTGTAGTGCAAAATGTACATTGTCCATGTTTGCTGGGTCCGTTCTGGTGCATTCTTACATGGTGATCCTACAGAAGGGGTGTGGATGATGCTCCTGACATGCTGGGGTGATGTCACAGACAGTGCAGAGGGACAGGAATTGGCAAATAGTAGGAGAGAGACATTCACTGGCAATGCTGACAAGTCATACAGTGGATTGCAGAACAGTCATTGAGTCTAGTTGTAGTGAGACTGGCATTTGACAAAACGTAGGACCTTGGTCAAAGTAGGCCATGGTGCAGGGACTAGTGCTTCCGGGTACTCTTCCGTGAGAATGTGATCTGTTCCATGTCTTCTTCTTCTGATGTGTGTGTTGCCCGGTTTGTCCTTGTTGTTGTTGGTTGTGAAGGGGCAACACACACCTCAATGTTAGAAGACGTGGAGGCAGACATCCCGGGGGCTGCTCCCTGTGGAGTTATTAAGGGCAGTACTGCAGCAAGGAGGGCCTGCTGGTTTTTGAGAATGGCAGCCACATCACGATGGTAGGCAGCCAGGTCGGCCCTGAGGGGTTCAATGTTGCATTCGTGCACACGTTGACTGGATTGCAGTTGTAGATGTTGTGTCAACTGGATGACAGCTGTGCTGATTTCCTTCTGTGTTTTGGCAAGTTCCTGCAAGAGAGATGTTAGGGCTTGCATAGCAGCTGCCTGATCTGCAGAAGACATCATGCACGAACGCACCCCCTCAAGGCTGGCTGCCATATTTTGCATCCCCACCCCCACCTCCTTGGCCAGCTCCCGCTGTACCCCAACTACGGTTCTTTCAAAGCTGGTGCCAGTGTCGTCAGAGTCCTCAGCTGTGTTGGAGCTGGCAGGTCTTACAATTGGGGTGGCGGGTGGTTCTACTGTGATGGCTGCTTCTTCTGTGCTCCTCCTTGTGACTGAAGGTGGGGTTTGGAGGCTTTCAAGGACCTTTTGGATGGTCTCCTGTGGAATGTTTATGGGCTCGTCATCCATGTCATCAGGGAAATCAGGGACAGGCATATCGGCAGGAGATCCATGTTCCTCTGCAATGAAACAGGGTACAATTAGTGTGTCTGTGTTGTGACAATTTTGCAATAAGATGCAAGCCTTTGGATGCCTTAACTTTGTGCTCTGTTTTTGTCTTGGTATCTGCTGTCCTTCATATGGGCATTGTTATAGGCCTATGGCCCACCTGTGTGTCACATGTATGATATAGAGTTATCAGACTTGTCTGCCTAATTGCCTCTAGGTGTTGCTTTATAACAATTTAGGAATAGCCATCTTTTTGTCCTACTCGTCCCTCCGTGTATATCTATTCTTATGGAGAGACATTTTGTTGCGTGGGCTCTCATTTTCCAACATGAGATTACTGGCTTTCTAGGCAGCAAGATAGCTAATGGTGTGGGGGACTGAGTTTGACCCACTTGTAAATAACTCTGTCACCCTGATTCTTTCTTTTTGCTCTGGCTAACTAGCAGTGCCTCATGTCTCCCATGGCAAAGGAATGATTAGACATCCGAGCGCATGACATCTTTGGAACTTCTCAGGGAAGTCGTGGTCACTCAGATCCAAACCAATTCTCTCTTTTCCAGTATGATCTCATACACAAATGACAAAGACAGTATTTGTTTTATATGATATTTTCATTGAACAACTGACTTGTAGATATTTAGGTGTGAGCCACAATAACCCAAACAATGCAACATGGTAGAATTGAAATAGTCAGCAGGAGAGTAAAATATTAGAACAAAACTATCATGGTGCCTAACTGTTTCTACTATCCCTCTGCTTGTTCTATTTAGAGCACAGCATGTTAAGCTTCGAGCTTGCCTGTCTGAATCACTGGGGAGACATCATCCCTCATATCTGAGCAATGGCATGTGATCTGGTTCAGCATCTGCAGCAAGGCAGGCAGCGTCTAGTTGTGGTTCTCTGTTCGGAAACTCCCTCTTGCGTGTCTTGGGACAAGGAAGTGATTTTATAAGTAACATGTCATTGTGATGACAAAGTGTCCCTACGCAGGAATGCCAAATCTAAACCCCTACCACGTCTATCGGCAATGTACCAGACTGTATCCTTGACTGGGGCACAGAGTGAATATGTTCTGGCGAACTCCATAGCTGAAGTAGGCAAAACAGTGTGATTTGACTAATAAACAACACCGTAGAACTGGCTATTTGCAAAATTAACTGATACGAAGCCTAATAAAAAGCATTTAGTGCAAAGTGCTCAGAGGCTCTTAGATGTAAGCAAATGAGTAAAAGTACATTCAGGGCAAGGTGCACAAAGGCCTAAAGCCCGAAGCTAATGCACAAAGTATACGTAAAACTTACCACACTACACTTTGACTGGCTGTGGGTGTTGTGAATGCCCTGGCAGCACACTTGCCTCTCAAGACCTGCCCCAAACACTTTTTATTCACATTGACCGAAATGTACACGTAATGTGGCATATCCTATGCATGGCAATGTTAGGATGTGGTATGGATGTAAACATTGTTGATGTTTCGAGATGATGTTGGGTAATGTGTGTTTAATTGGATTGCCCTGTTTATCGTATCAAAGTCCTATTTGGTTGTCAGACTGTGCAGGTGTGTTTCAGTGACCAGTTGCATGTGTCCCCTCCTCAATGTTGTTGTCTGAGCAGTATGACATTAGTGATGTTGCCCTGTTAGCCAGGCATGTGAGGGACCCTGACGTATGCAGCATGTGTGTGTCCTTAGTGCTGTGTGGCTCCTATTGCTGTTTACTTTGGCTTATGTATGTGTCAAGTATGGGCATTGGCATTTGAGTGTACTGGTGCCTTTGTCTTATTTCTATAAATAGTTGCAGATGTCATCCTCACCCCCTAATTTAGGTGTGTATGTTCCATGGGGAGGTTCCTGCCATTTGCTACTATAGCTGCACAGAGATCAGAGGTGTTATTGTCAACTGTTGTCGCAGTTACATTGCAGTTGTTGTTTTGGCTACTGGATTACTGATAGGGACCTAGTTGATGTAGGATACATTTTGACAGACGAGTGCCTGGATGTGAGTTAGACGTAGTGGCCTTCCCACCTGTCGCTGCTTTCCCTTGGCTCTATTGTTGTAATTACAGGATGGCCCCATGGGACTGTTGTTGGTGCTGTATTTTGTCGTGCCCCAGCTTCAGTCTGTGCTGGCCATGCCCCCCTGCCGTGCCCCTTTACCCATGCCACTTCATATATATGCTGACTTACATGCATTGGGTAGTAGGTATTCCCCCCTCCGGTAGCATGTATCATTATTGCATTTTAATTCCCTATGCGACTTACCCTGCATGTGCGTTGTGTCGTGATAGTCTGCGCTGTCCTGTCCTTAAATCCCTGTGACGATCTCCTCAGGGATGACGGCTGCGACCATCTCCTCCATGTGGTCCAGGGCCTCCTTTTGTGCTGGACTCCCCCCTCCAGTCTGCAGTGCTGCCTTCCTGTTTCTGGCCATTTTTTCTTTTGTCCTACGTTTGCAGTCATGCCAGCGTTTCTTACACTCGGTGACTGTCCTGCGTTCTTCAGCCACACTGTTGATCTTGTCCACAATTTTTTGCCATATGGCCTCTCTCCTACTGATTGGCAATTTAGAGGTGATGAACAATTGGTGCTGGTGTTCCGTCACCTCTTTAACCAGGATTTCCTGCTCCTCTGCACTGAAACAACACTTTCTTTTTTTTCTGAAAATGTCTTGGATCCGGTATGGGTCCTCCTGGCTGGTTCCTGGTCTGCTGTCATCTTCCTGGGGTCTGTTGTGGCATCTGGGATCCATTTTGGCTCTCCTCTGCTGAAAGGGCAGTGATCGCGGATAAATTTGACGCTATTGCGTAAAAAAAAACAGCGCTTTCAGGGTTGCGCTGTCGTAAATCGACCCACAGTGATGTGCGTCGCGTAAACGTTGGTTTTCTTTACGACGTGACGCCGCTGTGTGCGTCACCAAATAATGACTCTCACCTGTTGGTTGCGCCGCTGTGCATCAAAGTATAAATTTGACGCCCGCACGGCGCATCGAAATGGCGTTAGCCGGCGTTAAAATTTTTGTCGCAAAGCTGCGCCGGCGCAGCTTTGCGTCAAGAAGTATAAATATGGCCCTATATGTCAGATAGGCACCAATGTGCATAACACCAGCGGACACTAGTTCCGAAAAAGTATGCATTGTGGAGCTGGAGTAGAAATCGCCCACATTCAGTGTGCTTATATCCTGTGTGACATGGTGTGTTGAAAGTATTTGGGTGCCCTGCAATTGAAACAGCGGTAATAAAGGGGAGTAAGGAGCAGAGGGCTGTCTTACTTTGAACGTATCTACACCAGCAGAAGCGAGCTGCTTCCAACAATATGGGTTTTGAGGGTAGACGGTTAGGGCCAGATAACAGTGAGGACAGTATTGTTTGCGGGGCTATATATGCATGCAACATTATGCCTTCGGGAGGAGGAGTGTCCTGAAGTCATGTGGATAACCACAACAGCTGAGCAGCTGCATAGTATCTTTCGAAGTTAGGCATGCCCAGACCGCCCGCCTCTTGCAGGTATTGTGTTATAGCTAACGCTACTCTGCGTCTATCTTTGCCCCAGAGCAGGTCAGTTAATAATGAGTGCAGTTGACAAATGAACGAGCGTGGTAAGCATAATGGAAGGGCAGCAAAATAATATAAGAACCTGGGGAGGATGAGCATTTTGGCTTGGCTACCCGATCCATAGGGGATAGAGGAAGTGAGCTCCAAAACGACAATGAGCTGCGGGTGGAACTGACTGCTCTGTCAATATTGCCCTCTTTTAGATCGGCAATGGAGTGATACATTTGTATCCCAAGATATTTAAAGGTAGTATGTGACCATGGTAGTTTATATTGCGGTAATGCCATGTGAAGGTCATTTGGTATGGGGGTAAGGGGGAACATACTTGACCTGGACCAGTTGACATGTAAACCAGAGGCGAGAGCAAAGGAATCAAGCATTTTCAACACCTCTACCATAGAGGTGGAGTGATTACGCAGGTATATCAGGGCATCATCTGCGTATAAGGATATAATATGATGTGTGTTAGATTCAGGGGTGCCCTATATATGTGCGTAGCTACGTAGTTTAATTGCTAATGGTTCCATGGCTATAGCGAATAATAAAGGGGACAATGGACAACCTTGTCTGGTACCTCTGCCTATGGGGAATGCTTCAGAGATAGTAGGTCCATTTTTGACACGAGCTGTGGGCGTGGAGTAGAGCATTTTGATCCATCTAATGAAACCGGGGCCGAAACCAAACGCTTTGAGTGTGCGTAGAAGATAATCCCAACTTAATGTATCAAACGCTTTTTCAATGTCTAGAGAGAGGGCCACCGCTTCTGATTCTATATTACTGTGCATTATGTGGAGCAGCCTTCTAATATTTAAGAAGGTGCTTCTCCCTGGAATAAAGCCAGACTGATCATAGTGTATTAAGCTTGATAAGTAAGGGAATAGCCTGTTTGCCAATATTTTCCCCAATAATTTGCAATCTGTGTTGAGGAGAGAGAGCGGCCTGTATGATTTAACGTCAAGAGGATCACGGCCCGCCTTTGGGAGGACAACTATTAAAGCTTTGCGCATGGAGTCTGGCAGTTGTAATTTATTGCGCGCTTCGTTAAATACCTCTATGAGTGGTTTTAGGAGGTGGGTAGCATGGGAGTTAAAATACTCTACCGGTAGGCCATCCGAGCCAGGGGCTTTGCTACGTGCCATTTGTGCCAGAGCTGAGCGCAGCTCTTCTATATTAATGGGACCGTCTAAATTGGCGGTATTGTCAGTAATGTGTTGGTTTTGGGAGACGAGTAATAATATGTCAGTTAGTTGCTGCTCCGACGGGGGGGGAGGAGGCGTGTAAAGGGCATGATAATATGTGGAGAAGACTTCGTTAATACCTGCTTGGGTGTTGACAATGACGTCGGGGTTCAGACGTATCGCACCAATGGGTGATGGTTGCGAGGGTTGACGGGTCAGCCACGCTAACAGTCTGCCTGATTTATCCCCTTCAGCGTGTTGTCTTGTCATGTAGTGTCTGTAGTCGTGCTTATATAGGGGGTCATTCTGACCCTGGCGGCCGGTGGCCGCCAGGGCCACCGACCACGGGAGCACCGCCAACAGGCTGGCGGTGCTCCCACGAGCATTCTGACCGCGGCGGTTCAGCCGCGGTCAGAAGCGGCAAGTCGGCGGGCTCCCGCCGACTTACCGCTGCTCGGGGGAATCCTTCATGGCGGCGGAGCGCGCTCCGCCGCCATGAGGATTCTGACAGCCCCTACCGCCATCCTGTTCATGGCGGGAAACCCGCCATGAACAGGATGGCGGTAGGGGGTGCCGCGGGGCCCCTGGGGGCCCCTGCCGTGCCCATGCCAATGGCATGGGCACGGCAGGGGCCCCCATAAGAGGGCCCCGCAAAGTATTTCAGTGTCTGCCTTGCAGACACTGAAATACGCGACGGGTGCAACTGCACCCGTCGCACCCCTGCAACTACGCCGGCTCAATTCTGAGCCGGCGTCCTCGTTGCAGGGGCATTTCCTCTGGGCCGGCGGGCGCTCTTTCGGAGAGCGCCCGCCGGCCCAGAGGAAATGTTTAAATGGCCGCCGCGGTCTTTTGACCGCGGTGCGGTCATTTCACGGCGGTACCTTGGCGGACGGCCTCCGCCGTCCACCAAGGTTAAAATCACCCCCATAGTCTGGTGTCTACTTCTCTATGGGCAGCTCTAAGACAATTCAGTGTTGCTAGTGTGGACTCGTTGTTGGAGACCTCAACCTCCGCTTTGCGGAGTTTTACCTCCAAATGTTGTAGTTCTTTGATTAGTATACTTTTTACCCCAACTGTGGCCGCAAGGCAATGTCCGCATATTACCGCTTTGTGGGCATCCCACTCTATAGCGCGGGATGAGGTTCTATTTTTATTCAGTGAGAAGTAATCAGCCAGTCGCTTGGACATTTCTGCGTGAAAGGGGGGGTCTAAGAGAGCTTCTGACTGCAATCGCCATGTTGGTATACGAGTGTGCATGTGGCCCCAGGCCATTATTGCACAGAGAGGGTTGTGATCTGATATGGTGTGTGCTAGGTATTCGGACGAGCACACTTTCTGAATTACGGCTGCGGATACAAAAATCATATCTGTTCTGGTATGTAGCTTGTGTACAAAGGAGTAGTAAGAATATCCGCGGTGGGTTGTGTGGCCCACCCTCCAAATGACTCTCAAGCCGCTATTAGAGGCCCAGTTTGCTAGTGCTTGTGAGGCACGATTGGATGAGGCCGTGGCGAGTGGGGAAAATGAACGGTCTATTTGAGTATCTAGGACGCTGCTAAAGTCGCCCCCCCATATGCACTCTAGTGTGGGGTCACTGAGATTGCCAGTGGTGAGCGTGCTCAGGAAATCACGTTGATTTCAATTTGGGGAGTATAGCGCTACCAAAGCTAAGGGGGACCCGTCAAGGACGCCTTCTAGTATCACGTGTCTACCATTTGGGTCGCATTGTGTGCGAGATATGATAAATGGGACCCCAGGAGCAATCCAGATCGCCACCCGAGCGAAAAACGAGGAAGTGGTGCCGTGCAATTGACCTTTCCATTTTGAGTGTGTGCTTTCCAACGTGGATTTAGAGAGATGTGTCTCTTGTAGTATGACTATGTGTACCTGATGCCTCTTAAGAAAGGTGTGAATCCTTTGCCACTTACGCGGCGTTGCCATACCTTTAATATTCCATGTGAGTATCTTATATTTCAAGATACCTTGTTGATTTTGGGAGGCCATGAGGCTATTATAGCTTTAGCAAAACCAGAGAGATGTATGTCCTCCGTCCCCATTATGGAGATATTGTGACGATTACCCACCAAGGCTAGCCAGTAAATATCCGTAATGTTGTAAGATGTAAACCTATTACTATGGTAAATATGACATGTGCGTTTGCTACTGTGTTTGCGACTAACTAACGTGTGACAAAACCAACAACCAAAAAAAATGCACTCAAAAACAATATATAACAACTGAAATAATAAAAAATAGAAAAAAATTCCAGCGATTGCCGGCTTGGAAGAACGGTCCATATGGAGCAAGGGGGTGCCGAAGGGCATTAGTTCAAAGTCATGGATTTACCCTGCCCGAGTTACTCATGGTGCAGAGTGCGCCGCCCAAGAACACAAGCAGGATACGCGTTGCAATAAAGGGTCGGTGGTGCCGCCAGGCTGCTACTGAACAGCCGAGGGGGGAAGCCATATTGTTGTATCTGAGGAGCAGGAGTAGGTGGTGCTTAATTGACTTAACAAATGTCATCTGCTGTGCGCAGAGTGAGAGTAGGACCTCGTGTGTATTCCGCTAAGTCAGAGTTTGCGTAATGTTCCGGATCCCCGTCAGTTTGTGTGGACAGGGCTGTTGGCGACGTGTTAACAAATCTAGATGTGGCCTGCAGGAGCAGGGAGCGTTCGGTTTGTGACTGTTCAGGTGAGGGTTTAATGCCTTGTTTTTTGCGTTGCCTACGCCTTGTCATGGGAGAAGACCAATTTTCACCCAGGGTGCTTGTGTCTATCGGGTCGGCAAGGCCCTTGGCATGCAGCCAGGTCCAGGCATCTTCCGGAGTAGTGAAGAAAAGTGTCCGAGTGTCATCTTGTACCCGGAGTCTGGCTGGGAACATCAACGCATACTTGATGTTATGTTTGCGGAGGCATACCTTAACACGATAAAAAGAGCTCCGCTTCTTCTGAACTTCTGCTGTAAAGTCTGGATAAGCTGTAATTTCTGCGTTTTCGAAGCGTATCGGTCCAGATTTGCGAAATAACTGTAGGATGAGGTCTCTATCTCGATAGTTAAGGAGTCTTGCTATCAACAGGCGAGGCTGTGAGCCAGGTGGAGGGGGCCTGCCGGGGACCCTGTGGGCACGTTCGACGGAGAAGAACTTCGGGATATTATCTTTAAGAAATGTGTCCGTAAGCCATTGTTCTATGAATAATTCTGTGCTGGGACCCTCGACGCGCTCAGGGAACCCCACCAGGCGAATGTTGTTGCGCCGGGACCTGCCCTCTGCATCTTCAGCTCTACGTTTTAAGAGGTCCACCTCTGTTGATAAAAGAGCCAGTTTCGATTGGAGATCTTTCACAGTCCGGGGGAGAGTTGCAGAGTCTTTTTCTAGTTCGGACACCCTGTCAGCCAATGTGTGTTGATCAGTACGAAGTATGTTGAGGTCTTCTGTTACCGAGCCTATTTTGGCTTCTAGGGTGGTCTTGGTGTCTAGAATGGCTTGCAATATCTTTTCAAACTGTGACGTGTCAGATTGTAAGGTAAGTTCCAACTTCTGCAAAGCCAATTGCATGGTGGCGTGGGCCTCAGAGGAGGGAGGGGTGTCGGGGTCCATTCTGCCCAGAGGTGCACGTGGGGTTTTTGGTTTGACCATTTGGCAAGTGCGGTTACGAGTGGTCATTAACGGGTAGGGCCGTTGGAGGCGATGTGGGCAGGGCGAGCAAAGGAGCAATCTGCGACAAAGAAGAGGTACAGAACCAGAGGGCCGCAGATAGCTATTGAAGGCCAGAAGTGAAATACTAGCGACAATGGGGTGGTGCGCGGAATTTGAGAGACACCTCTTCCCCCTTCGGGCGAGTGTACAGGTTTGTGATGAAGAGATTATCTGGCTAGTTCCAAGTGGCTAGCAGAGTGATTTAGCGCTTTGTCGCGTGCCCGTCATGCCTCACGATTCCAGGCAGCGGAGGGGTCAGGCTGTTATGCTTCTGCAACCACATAAAATAGCCAAGCCCAACATCCACACAAGGGCGACACAGCAGTAGATGAGCACGAAGTGACGTGTACGTCTGGGTTAGGAGGCGCACCACAGTACAGTCCGGCATGGGCGCTGAGGTCAAACAAAGCGAGAGTAGGCCAGTGATAGATGGTAAGCAATGGCCTAATGTATTGGCTATTGCTTGCGCAGCTTAGGGATTGTGACGCTGGTGGGAAATTATATATAGAGTCTGGTGGGGTGGGGGCGGAGCCCCATGTGCCTTGTTGGGGCTATAGCTGCCCCAAGTTCATTGGTCCGGGGGGGAGGTGGTCAACTCATTTGTGCACTGCAACTCGATAAATGTCGCTGAAAGGCTCACCTCACTTTTCCGTCGCGTCCAGTTTCCCTCTGTGCTCTTGACCTCCGACTGCATTCCTACCGCCTCACCACTCCTGTGGTGAAGCTCGGACAGGTACTGGGCGAGGTCTCGGGTTTGTGGAGTCTTTGGTGGAAGTGGAGATCCAGGTGCTGTACTGCGTGTCTGCAAAACGACCTCCGCTAGGCCGCCACGCTAAAATGCCCCCTCCAGGCAGGCCACAGCAACCCCAAGCCTTGGGGCACAGCAGAATATCAGGCGAGCCCCCACCCAGTAAGCGGGAGGGCCGGGGCACCACCACCAACGGCAGCAACCACACACGGAGGTTAGTAAAATTGTAGGTCTGCTCCGGCAGGCTTCGATGTGTGGGGCGTGGCACCGCGGCGGATCAGCCTCGCCTGGCGCCACCACCCCAAAATGACGGCTGCGAGGATCGCGGGCTCCGAGCAGGGGAAGCGAGACAGTGACGAGGTGTGGAGGCAAAGACGGAGCAAAGACGGAGCAGAGCAAGGGGCTCTGTCGGTGTTTGTATACTGCCGAGACCAGGCTCTTTCGGTGTCTGTGCGGCGGGCTCAGTCGGTGTTTGTGTGCCGTCGAGAGCGGGCTCTGTCGGTGTCTGTGTACCGTCGAGACAGCCGCATAGAGTGAGGAAGCAGCCGAGGTGGGCGGCAAAGGACAGAGCGCTTTGGAGGCATCTCGATACCTGTGTCGCCGTAGTCCCTAGAGGGGGTGCGATTGTTGGAGACTGCTGGGAAGGAGCTGGTGAAGCGCTACACGGGACTACAGCTCCCAGGAGTGCATGGGGAGCGCATGGGGAGTCTCAGCCGTGTACGTCCATCTGCCCATTGGTTGTTGACTCCCTATATTGCAGGTAGCCTACAGCTGCGCCCAGGACGAAGCCCGGATAAAGGGCGGACAGTTTGTGACGAGGTTCTGGTTTATACAGGCTGCTGACTTTTGTGACCTGTATACCTGTACACTGTGAGAGTTCATTAAGTGGTTTTTTTTTTTGGGACTGTATGTAGGTTGTGTATATCACATTTTGTTTTCAAGCAGCCCTTATTATCTTATTATTCGTGTGTAATTTGGAAAAGCCTTATTCGATTTTAAAGTGATAATTTGTGACTGTTAAGCATGTCAAAGCAAAAAGTCCCCTCTATACCCCAGACATTGGATAATTATTTAGTGAAGATTGTTAGTAAAATTAACTGCGAGAGGAGACAATCCCTAGGGCTTAGCAGCCCCCCCCCATTATCTAGTGTGCAACTTTCACCTGCTCCATTGGCTCTGGATGACAGTAGTAGTGTCTGCACTAATTCCGGTGTTCCTGATAGGGAAATGATTATGCAGAATACTTCTACCTTAGCCGATCTAGAGGTTTCTACTGATCCTGATAGAGCGTTCCGTACTAATAATTTACCTGTATTTGGACGCTCTTTAGGCCGATGAATCTTTTGGCTAAGTGGGACTCTCCTCACTCTATATCGGTCAATTTAATCAAATCAATAATCAATAACGAACATAAGCAATACCCTGATCAACATAACACTTAACAATTAATCCAGAATACATTTCGGCGAACCCTGACCTTTCAGTCAGGAATAACCACACCAGTTTATTCAAAGTTAGTGAATTTATTTCCCTATATTAACAAAGCTAGCACAATATAGATGTGTCTCAACACCAAATGATAAACATAAATGAACATTAATAGCTGTCCATAACGACGAAACAGATGCAATCTATGCAGCATTTGAATAACAAGGCATTCGATAATAGCAATGCAAATCACTAATAGTATTATCTGTAATGAACTAATTGCATACATTTAGTCAGCATAACAAGGTCTCAAATTGCATCGTGCAACAAAAGGAATCCTCATCTAACCTCAAATTAGCATCGGCATGTGGGACTTCATGCAAAACAATTTAGCAACATTAATTTGGAAAACTCCTAGCTAGGGCTCTTGTCAAAATCAGCAGTTGGTTACCTAAAAGAAACACAATGCAATTGTACAATTTCCTTTCATATTTACCAATTACAATCAGCATTCAAGGAAGTCTTCGTCCAACAGGTACCGTTTCTCGATCAGCATGGGACGGGGCAAAGGGGCAGGGGTGGACGGGGCAATTGCCTCACGGCGGCAAAATAAAACTACTACTTCATGCAAAGGGATCAAAGTTAAAGTCTCTAGGGCCAGAATCATATAAAGTCTCTTTCTCTCGATTAGAGAAAGCAACAAAGTCTCTTTCAAAATGGCGTCGCAGCAAGGTGGGCCATAATAGCTGCAATGTCCTGCAAAATGGCTGGTAACGGCAATAATGGCTGCAATGGCTGGTAATGGCTACTTTCTTCTCGTGCACCTGGTTTAAATAGACAACAGTTCAAATCCAGTAGGGTCTTCCATTGGAGGGTTCATAGGTTAGCTTCAAATTGTCCAATCAAAAACAACAGTTCTCAAGCTTTTACTTAAGCATACATTATCCTTGGAGACGGGTACGCAAGTTGCAACATTTTATACCAATTAACTCACTTTCAGAGCTTCCATTGTCCGCACCTGCAGATCGACCTTGGAGCAAAAAAGAAAAATGCCAAGCTGGCACGAAACCTTAAGATAAGCATGTGAACGATCTCAGTGGAAAAGTACAGCTTCAAGCAAAATACACGTTTATTAGCACATTGGAAAAATACGAGCATCTAAACCGTGAGACCAGGCAACTAGGCCAAAGCCTCCACTAAAGTTATGCTAAGCTAAAGCATTTCAAACAAGCAAATCCTAGCACACGTTTACGATTATGTCGGATTAGTGCAATTCTAATACATCACGTTATATAAAGCACGCTTATAATGTTGGCAAACTACTCTGGGGGCACATTTTGTCCCCGTACAATCTTTATTAGTTCGGTTAAAGTCATACATGATTATTTCACACTACGTTTATGCGCTAATAAATGTAAAACCTTCATTTCAGCTTCATCAATCCCTCCTCTGATGACTACTTGTCATCACACAAACTATTCCCACAAATTTTATTCCATTAAAATTCTGTCAGTTCTCTTTTCCTTTTAATTCCCCTAGTTTTCGCTTTGTATTCTTCTGCCATTCTTTTCATCATTTTCTCTTCCTTCCTTCTTTTAATTCTTTCCATAATCATTATTATTCCCCTTTTTATTCCCCAAATTCCAAATATACAAATCATTACAATTAATATTCCCTGTATTATTTTTAGTAATATTCCATTCCAAATTCCCCCAATCCAATTTCCCACTGAAGCAAGTCCTTTTCCAACCTTCTCCCACACTCCTGGTTCTTTCAGTTCCTTCAAATCTGCACTCTCTTTTGTTAGATTAGCAAGCATAGTTTTAATTTTCACACTGTTGTCGGGAATATACGTGCAACAGTGGCGCGCACCAAGCATTTTGCAAACGCCGCCATCCTTTGCTAAAAGAATGTCTAAAGCAAGCCTATTTTGAAGAGTCATAGCTCTTTCCGCTGCAAGTTCAGCATCTATCAGGATTATAGCACCTGAAAACTTTGTCAACATGTTATCCACTATAGTAGACAACTTTCTTATTTTGATGGAATTCAACACAACTCCCAACGAAGGAATCATGGCTCCAAATATATCTCCTACCACAGCAGCTGCGGTCTCTCTTTTCTGGATACGATGGGATCCAGATGTCTTTTGAATCATCGATAGGTCATCCAGCTGATAAACCTTTGGGAACACTATACCCAAATAACATCTCCCCCACCATCCCTTTGGAAGACGATAATAGGCATTATACCCACAAATGTAATATACACCTGGAATGACAGGGTCTAGTCCGTTCATCATGAATGTCCATTTGGCCTTAAAGATAAACGTATGTTTACACTCACTCGCTCCTACGAAAATGTTGTCATAATAAGATTCACCTCGATATATACAAAATTTCCCTACATGCCAAGCATCTAAAGCTATTCTCCCTTGTGTTTTTATTGCGGCAAAATCATAATGATCTACTGAAGTCCTCTTACTTAGCTCTTTTTCTAATTTCGCATTCATTTGTGCCCTTCTATCATCTGTGCGATCTAAAAAGGTTATCTCTACTGCAGAGAGCGAGCAGGTAAGGTTTTCCCTATGAGCGTGAGCCGTTTCAAAAGGTTGCATTGGCTCGAAAAATTCCCTCATTATTTTAGCATCCCAATCTTTAGCAATCTGGCTTAGTTGCGCTATTATAGGAACATATGCAAAGGTAACATCATAATTTGAGTAAAAATACTGTATGTTAGTTTGACCATAAAATCTAGACATTACTATACTACATGTAATCCCGTATGTAAGAGGCATGTGGTGATAAGTCACCCCTTCCTTTACTGATGTCGGTATCTGTGTACACACATAACAATCTTTCGCATCCATAGTCTCAACATATTCTGTTAGCAAGCGATAGAAAACATTATACGAAAGTTCCTTCTTATCATGCAAGTGTCTCTCATCTAATTCTAGTCTTTTCAGTGCAGTTAGTTCAGTGACAGTAACAGGAGCAAAAGTAGAAGCACCAATCCTCTCATTCTCACCCTTTCCATGCATTGCAAGCACTATTGCCATTATTATTAGTACACATGCAATTATCAAGCCTATACACGCATATTTACAATATTTCTTTCTACTGTTTTGCGTAGTCATGATCTGTATAGAATCAGAGAGCTAGAAGCACCTGTAAGGAAACTATTTAGCAATTCAGTTACAAAGCTGAACGAGCGCAACGTTCACACAGTCTTCTTCAAGAGGCCAGTCACTTATCGGTTAGCAGCATTTGTCTCAATTCGGCAATAACTTTTTTTTTCTTTTTTTTTTTTTTCTCAAAGTTCAATCAATAACTCAGTCTTTTATCGGTTCAGCAAATGTCTCATCCGGTTTAGCAATGTCTCAGCTGGTTGTTTGTATCACGTTAAATTGTAGCAAGCAATGTCATTTATCACCCTTTCAATCAACACTGTCCATAAAACTTTTCTTTTCTATTGGTATCTCTTCTTCTTCGTTCTCGAGGCTAAGAGATACAAATTCGTCAGTCCAATCGTCATTGACTGCATATGCCCATTCTGGACCGGAATATGTCCTGTTCGGTATCCTTTTCCTTTTCAATTTTGCTTCTCTTTTTGATTCTGCCTCACTGGTACTTTCCTCTTTGGCCAAGTCTTTTCCTTCACTTGAGGTTGGTACCACGACAGACACTTCCTTTCTTTTCTCTTTCACTTTTGGCCTTTCTCCGTCGTTCAAATTTTCTCTAGTTCTTAGTTTTATTGGTGATATACTTAGTCTCCTCTTTGCACCGTGTCCATTTGATGGACCTGCGATCTTTTCTGTGGAAGCTTGAACTGTTTCATTCTGTTCTGCCTTGTCCCCTCCTTCTGGGGAATCAATCACGTCCTCTTTTTCTTTTTCTGTATCGTCTGCTTCTGGGAAAGCCCTCCTCTGATCAGGCTCTCCTGCTTTTTCACCTTTTTCGAGCCCTTCGTCACCGTTACTTTCATCAGGCTCTTTATCACTTTCAGCTGCTTCAGGTTCTTTGTCACCTTCAGCTGCTTCAGGCTCTTTACTACCCTCAGCTGCTTCCGGTTCTTTGTCACCTTCAGCTGCTTCAGGCTCTTTACTACCCTCAGCTGCTTCAGGTTCTTTGTCACCTTCAGCTGCTTCGTTGCTGTCTGAACTTTCTCCTTGGTCTTCCCCAAGTGAGTCTGTTGCTTCGTCCTCAGAGAATGTTTCCCTCTCTTCTGTTCCTGCCTGTTCGCTTTCAGTTCGGTTTTGCTCTGTCTCAGCACTCAGCACTGTTTTATCAGGCACTGGCAGTTTCAGCGCTTCAACTTCCTCATCTGTGGGACACAACACTTTCTTTGTGTGACTGGCGTGAATCCAGTTGGGAACTCCTGCGCACTTCACAGCGGTAGTTGTCGTCAGGATCACTTGGAAAGGGCCTTTCCAACGGGGTTCCAGACACGACTTCCTCACGTGCTTCTTTACCACGACCCAGTCACCTGCTTTCAGTGCGTGTCCTGGACCTTGGATCGGTGGCAAGGTGGTCGCTTCCACCTGGTGAGAGAAAGAGCGAACCACGTCAGCTAGACCCTTGCAGTAGTCTAACACCATATCATCTGTAATATTCAAAAGCGCGTTTGCGGGAACTGCAGGAAGTCTCATAGCCCTGCCCATGAGAATTTCGTGCGGAGACAATCCAGTCTTTCTATCAGGGGTGTTTCTCATTGACATTAGCACCAAGGGCAATGCGTCAGGCCATTTCAAATTTGTCGATGCACATATTTTCGCCATTCTTGATTTCAGTGTACCATTCATCTGCTCCACCAGTCCTGATGCTTCAGGGCGATAGCTACAATGCAGTTTTTGCTCAATGTTCAGCGCTGCGCAAAGTAACTTTATCACCTCGTTATTGAAGTGGCTTCCCCTATCTGATTCGAAAGAGATCGGGAATCCAAAACGTGGTATCAACTCTCTCAACAATAGCTTTGCAACTGTAAGGCTGTCATTTCTACGTGTGGGGTATGCCTCAATCCAGTGACTAAAAATGCACACAATCACCAACACATACTTTAGACCTCCATGCACAGGCATCTCAATGAAGTCCATCTGCATCCTACTAAATGGGCCACTGGCCCTGCCAATGTGGCTCGCGTTCACAACTGTTCCCTTTCCTGGGTTCATCTGCTGGCAAGTGACACATCGATGGCAAACTGCTTCTGCAGCTTGACGAAATCTGGGGTTAAACCAATCAGTTTTGAACAATCTTATCATGGCATCTCTCCCTAGGTGAGCCTGCCCATGATAGAACCGCGCAAGCTGTGATAAGAGACCATTTGGCAAAACAAATTTTCCCTCATTTGAAACCCATAACTCATCTGGTCTCTTTATACATTGTGATTTAATCCAGGAATCTCTTTCGTCCTCCCTGACGTTATTCTGTAATGCTTTTAGTTCATCTATTGTATCTACGACCTTCAAGGCAAATGCTTCAGCTGGTTCGAGTTCTGGTTCACTTATCGAATTCCATTCATCTCTGAGTAATATACAATTCAAGGCACAAAATCTTGCGACTTGATCCGCATATGCATTTCCCAGAGAAACATAGTCCTGTCCTTTTGTATGAGCACTACACTTTACCACTGCAACTTCGGCTGGCATTTGAATGGCGTGTAACAATTCCCTTATTCTTTCTCCGTTTTTCACTGGGGATCCTGAAGAAGTCAGGAAACCTCTCTGTGACCATAGTTGTCCAAAGTCGTGCACAATCCCAAACCCGTACTGACTATCAGTGTAAATGGTGACTTTCATCAATGCAGACAGCTGACATGCTCTTGTAAGGGCTACAAGTTCTGCTACTTGTGCAGAATAGACTCCTTGAAGCCAGGACGCTTCCAAGACCCCTGTTACAGTACATACAGCATATCCTGCTTTCAAAATTCCCATCCCATCTCTTAGACATGAACCATCAACGAAAACAATTTGGTCATTTTCATCAAGCTTAGTATCCTTAATGTCAGGTCGAGGTTTTGTGCAAAATTCAGTCACCTGAAGGCAGTCATGCTCGACGTCTTCAGCGTTCTCAACTTCAGCATTTTCACCAGGAAGCAAGGTTGCTGGATTCAACGTAGTGCACCTTTTCAGCTGCACATTCGGTGAGCCCAGAATTATCGTTTCATACCTTGTGAGTCTTGCTCCAGTCATGTGTTGCGTTCGGGAGCGGGTCAAAAGTATCTCAACTGAGTGAGGGACCATGACTGTTACTGGGTGTCCCATCACTATTCCTTCACTCTGAGTGAGGCTGATACCAACTGCTGCTACGGCGCGCAAACACCCTGGAAGTGCTGCTGCGACCGGATCCAAAGTAGCTGAAAAATATGCTACTGGTCTATTTATGCCACCATGGGCTTGAGTCAAGACAGACAAAGAACATGCATCACGTTCATGACAAAACAATGTGAAAGGCTTTGTGTAGTCAGGCATACCTAAAGCTGGAGCCCTGCACATGCATTCTTTCAATTCAATAAAAGCATCCATCTCGTCTCCTTTCAGCTCAATTTGATCCAAGGCATCCTTCTGGGTCAGTTTCAGTAAAGGCTTTGCTAGAGTTGAGAAGTTGGGAATCCACTGACGACAGTAGCTCACCATTCCCAAAAACTTCCTCACCTCCCTCCTTGTCTTTGGTGGACTCATTTGAAGTACGCTTGTTATTCTTTCCTTCATTATTCTCCGTGACCCTTTCTCTATCTGGTGACCCAAGTATTTCACTTTCTTCTGACAGAACTGCAACTTGGAAGGAGACACCTTGTGTCCATTCCTTCCCAAATGGTTCAACAGAGCAATGGTGTCGGCTGTGCAGCCACTTTCTGTCTTTGAAGCAATAAGTAAGTCATCAATGTACTGTACTAGGGTTGACTCGAATGGCAATTCCAATGCTTCCAAATCTTTCTTTAGAATCTGATTGAATATTGACGGTGACTCAGAAAACCCTTGGGGAATTCGACACCAACTGTACACTCTGTCTAAGAATTTGAAACAAAAGAGAAATTGGCTGTCCTCATGAAGAGGCACCGAAAAGAATGCTTGTGACAGGTCGATGACTGAGAACCACTCGGCATCGCAAGGGACTTGAAACATTATCACAGCTGGATTTGGTACGACAGGGCAACACTTGACTATGATGTCATTTATTTTCCTCAAGTCCTGCACAATTCGGACCTTTCCACTTGGCTTTATTAGTCCCATGATTGGTGAATTACATGGACTGCTTAACACTTCTTTCAGTACTCCCTGCTTTACAAATTCGTCAATGAGTTGGGCAACTTTCATGAGGGTGTCTTGTGCCATGTGGTATTGTGGGGTCTGGGGAAAGGTTGCATTGGGTTTTACAGTCACTTTCACTGGTTCCACTCCTTTCATCAATCCCACCTCTTTCCCTGTCATATCCCACACTTCCTTTCCCGTAATTCAGCTGGAATATCTTCTTCAGTTATCATCGGGAAAAGACAAATCAGAGGATACTCTTCATCAACAGTTTCCATCTCATCCCCCTCTACACTGTCCTCTTCTTCCCCATCACTGCTCGTCTGAATTTTAATTCCATCGTTCGAACACATAATCGAACATCCCAACTTGCACAATAGGTCTCTCCCTAACAGTGCTATCGGGCTTGAGTCACATACCACAAATTTATGTAACCCTTGATAGTTACCAATGCTGACTGGTACCGGATCTGTAATTGGGTTTGTCAGGTGCCTGTTTGCTACTCCCACCACTTGAACTGTCCTCCCTGAGAGTGGCAAATTTGGTACTTCAATGCTCTTAACAGTTGAACGTGTGGCTCCTGTGTCAACCAAGAATGAGACACGATGACCCATTGCTCTTCCCTCCACGTACGGACCCTTTTGATCAACTTCCAAGGATGCTGCAAGCACACAATCTCCTTCCTCTCCTGAACTTTCACTCTCCCACACATTGTTTATTCCACTCTCACTGTGTAATGGGAACTGTTGTACGGTGCCATTTGTATTCATTACCTGACCCGAGACCTGTGGAGGAACCATCACTTGCTGCTGACTCATTGGTGCCAAATGTATTTGCATTTGCTGATTAGGTACCATGGGAAACTGCTGTTGCATTGGCTGCATTTGCGTCATCTGCATACGGGGCATCTGCATCTGCTGCGGCTGCATAGGTTGTAGTCCCTGCAACTGATTTATGGTCTGAAAATTTGGGTTTGGACCTCTCATTTTCGGTCCCCTCATTGTCTGAAATGCATTGACATCATTGTTTTGCTGACCAACACCTGCACCTTCCTGCACCACCATCGGGCACTCGCGTTTCCAATGTCCGACAATTCCGCACACGTGACACGGCATCACCTTTTTCAATGCCTGCACACCATTCGGAGTCACAACAGTGTTCAAATCCGGACCATTATTTCCAAAACCTCCTCTGCCTCTGCCTCTCGCCTGTGGCTGAAACATCATATTTCCCTGCAACTGCGGCTGCGGTTGCGGTACCTGCTGTTGGAACCCTTGCAACCCTTGCAAACCTTGCAGACCTGTCTGAGCTGCTTTAAGTTGCATCATCATCACTTTCTCCTTCAACTTTTTCTGTTTCACTTCAATTTCGTCGCTACAGTATTTCGCATAATTCAACACCTCATCAATCGGTTTCGACTGCCAACAAATCAAATGCGACTTTATCATCTGACTTATCTCTGGTCTCAGCCCTTCCACAAATCTAAACACAAAATGAAGCATGTCCTTCGCCTCTATTGTTTCCGTGCCACTGTAGTTCTTGAACGCCTTCAACAATCTCTCATAGTAACTATGAATCGACTCTTTAGCCTCTTGGGCCGTTCGATCGATCTTCTGCCAATCCACATTTTTCGCGGCAACCTTCGTCTTCAAATGCTCAATTACCTTATAGTACAAACTCATCACCATAGGTGATGGTGCACCCGTATCCCTGTCTCTCTCTGGTTCACTTGTCGGCCAACCTACAGCTCTTTTGCAATCCTCCCACAAATCTGCCGGAACCACAATCTCAAAGAGAGTGTTCAGGTCTTCCCAGAGACATTTTGCAAGCTTCACAAACCTATCAGTCTGTTGATACCATTCAATCGGCTTCTCTCTCAGTTTGGGAAAATCATCCGTAAAAGACTGAATGTCGCTTCTGTGCCATGGTACATGTATTAATTTTCCCCCTGCTGTCTCCCTCATTGGTAACATGGTTACTGCATCACTACTCTGTGGTCTTTTCTCGTTGAGCTCTGGGACACTGTCTTTCCTCTTTTCCCTTCTCTTTACCCATCTGCTTTCCCATTTGTCTAAGCACCTCCACACTTGTGCACTCTGCAGCAATTCTCTAAGGTGCGCCTTCATGCCTGCTGACCTCATGTGTTCAAAATCTGTGGTCCCGAAATCCAACCTATAGCTCCTGCTCAAGTGTTTTGTTTTGTCTATATCAACCCCGTTTTTGTCAGCTATTTCCTGCAAGCTTTTATGTACCTTATTCACTTCTTTCGTAATCCTTGGACATAGGTATCTCAGCTCTTCTTCCGAGTAGGACTCTAACCTATTCACACCCATAGTCCCTTCCACCAATTCTTGTGCTTCCATGTTCAACCTGACCCTATTCAGATAGTCTTCTCCCTTCCCACTGGCTGAGCTTTGTGTGGAATTCAGACTGTTGAACCACTGTGTCAGCTGTTGCGCATTCAACCCCATCAGTGTAGCATTCACATCGACTGCCATCGATGGTTGCGGCAACTTTTCAGTGTTCGATGATAGTGGTATCATCAGTGGGGGACTCGACCTCACCAGTGTTGACTGAGCACATATGGGACTAAACTCCATCAAGGACCCAGATCCAGTTGGCTGAGCCGCTATCGGAGTTATCCCTGGAGTGTTTTCTATGCACCTCCTTTCTGTCCCATTCTGCAGTATTGATCCCTGGCCGCTCATACCCAAGTTAGGCTGACTGTACAAAGGTACCGGTGGACCTACAGTAATGGGTAGTGATATCGCATCTGGGTTCTGTCCATTTCCCATGTTCTGAGACATGTTCATTCCCAAACTATGGGTCATCATTGCCGGCATGCCCATCTGACTCCCCGTCATCTGAGCATGTGCGTTTCCCCCCTGTATCTGCTTTTGAGGCATCAAAAACTGGGTTGGTTCAGCTTGTGCCAGTGTTGGGTTGTGACCATTCTGTCCTCCCATTGTGGTTGGATCTAGAATCATTCCCGTACTGTTGTCACTGCTGTAGTACCTTGGGACCTGCGGCTGATAATTTTCTGCTGGTTTCAACATGGGCACATCTGGATATATTCTCCTAACCTGCGGTATCTGCGGGGTGAACAGTAAACTCGGGTCCTTAGATCCCGATGATGCTCCTGAACTCTGACTTTCACTGTTCTGTACCGATGCCGGAGGGGCAGAACTGGTACTTGGACCTTGTCCACTCTCTGCATAAGGTGGTGGACGGTCGTTCAGCAATTGCATTATTAACTCCTCATCCTCTAACTCCTCTTCTCTTCTCAACTTTTCCTCGTCCTCTCTATCCTTGGAACACCTCCTGTTTGTCTTACAGGTAGCTTTCTTACCTGTCTCCTCTTCTTCCTTAGTAATTGCGGGAAACAATTTTATCCCCTGCAATACATCTGACCTCCACACCTTCTGTGCATTATCCCACCTAGCGTCCGCTAGTGTCTTTTCTACCTTTCTTATCCTGGTCTCGAACTTATTTTGCTGTTGCTGTCTAGCCATCAGTTCCCAAATTGCTAGAGCCTCAAACTGTGCTGGCCTTGGAGGTACCTTCATGTCGTACATCGCGAATCTCAAATTCTCTAGGATCCTTATATTGAATGTCCCATGGATCGGGAACGCTACGCTCCCATGTTTCTCTGTCAGTTTGTGCCATTGCTTTAGCCAAAGGCACGGAGCTACCCCTTTTTCCTCCATTACAATGTAAGCTGGTGTACCTTTGGGTGGCGTCTCCTCTCCTACGCTCGCTTTAATGTAAGACTCCCCCTTCATCGCACTCCTTAATGCTTTAAAAAATTTCATTTTCTCGTCTTTTATTTCACAAAGTTTGTAATCAATAAGTGACTTTAATTCCCGGAATACTCTTCGCTTGCCTTTCCCCTTCCAATCGAGCCCCACGGACTGCGTCCAATCCGTGCGCGACCCTTTTCTACACCCAACCTATCCCAGCGCAGCTCCTAGTGACGTCACACACTGCGGCTGACAAAGCCTCGCGGTTTGTCCTCCTTCACTCAGCTCCTCTCGTAACAACTTCTTGCATGTATCGCGAGCTACCAAAAATTATAATAAAACAGATCTGTCGATTTACTACAGGAAGGGTAACACAATCGCTTCAGGACCTTAGGGATTTTTCACTAGCCTCGGCAGTTATTCCATCTTTCTCGGTCCCCACTTTCGCAAGTAAATCTGACCCGCAGACCTACTCTCAACTTGTCAATGATCTATTCTAGTGCACTTAGAATTTTTGTCAAAGCCCGAAGTCGAAGTTTTCTTTCACTCTCTTAACACACGTACCGACTCGTTGACCACGCCCGATCAACCTATTAAACCGACCAGACCACAACATAAAACAAGTGTCTCATACACTTTTCAACATACTCCGGAGTCTCTTGACCTCGCAGGGCCCGTCTCAACAACAACAACCACGTGGACCTTTTTATGCACAAAGCGCCACATGCACATGAAGTTCGACGACTTCCCTACTCTCACACTCGGAGTCGCACCTCCGCTATTTTTCTATGAAGTTCGACGACTTCCCTACTTCTACACTCGGAGTCGCACCTCCGCTATCCTCTAAAATCCTCGCAACCTTTTCACACAATCTGCGGCAATAAGCTGTGCAAGCGCAAAACCCTAACTTCACTCATACCATCACTAGTACCGCCAACGCTGATCTCACACCTCCATTCTCTTCATTCGCAAGCTCCGAGATCCCGGGAAAGTCGCGGTGGACTTAGCCCATCATCATTCTCTCAATCTGTTTTATCCAAGAAAAATCTAATTCAACTTCTCGAGTGGGGTCTCAAAGGGTGTAACCGTTAATTCAACACCATGTACTTTAAGAGTACGGGGTCCCAAAAGGCGAAACCGTCCTCTGCTACCATCTACTGATAGAGCGTTCCGTACTAATAATTTACCTGTATTTGGACGCTCTTTAGGCCGATGAATCTTTTGGCTAAGTGGGACTCTCCTCACTCTATATCGGTCAATTTAATCAAATCAATAATCAATAACGAACATAAGCAATACCCTGATCAACATAACACTTAACAATTAATCCAGAATACATTTCGGCGAACCCTGACCTTTCAGTCAGGAATAACCACACCAGTTTATTCAAAGTTAGTGAATTTATTTCCCTATATTAACAAAGCTAGCACAATATAGATGTGTCTCAACACCAAATGATAAACATAAATGAACATTAATAGCTGTCCATAACGACGAAACAGATGCAATCTATGCAGCATTTGAATAACAAGGCATTCGATAATAGCAATGCAAATCACTAATAGTATTATCTGTAATGAACTAATTGCATACATTTAGTCAGCATAACAAGGTCTCAAATTGCATCGTGCAACAAAAGGAATCCTCATCTAACCTCAAATTAGCATCGGCATGTGGGACTTCATGCAAAACAATTTAGCAACATTAATTTGGAAAACTCCTAGCTAGGGCCCTTGTCAAAATCAGCAGTTGGTTACCTATAAGAAACACAATGCAATTGTACAATTTCCTTTCATATTTACCAATTACAATCAGCATTCAAGGAAGTCTTCGTCCAACAGGTACCGTTTCTCGATCAGCATGGGACGGGGCAAAGGGGCAGGGGTGGACGGGGCAATTGCCTCACGGCCGCAAAATAAAACTACTACTTCATGCAAAGGGATCAAAGTTAAAGTCTCTAGGGCCAGAATCATATAAAGTCTCTTTCTCTCGATTAGAGAAAGCAACAAAGTCTCTTTCAAAATGGCGTCGCAGCAAGGTGGGCCATAATAGCTGCAATGTCCTGCAAAATGGCTGGTAACGGCAATAATGGCTGCAATGGCTGGTAATGGCTACTTTCTTCTCGTGCACCTGGTTTAAATAGACAACAGTTCAAATCCAGTAGGGTCTTCCATTGGAGGGTTCATAGGTTAGCTTCAAATTGTCCAATCAAAAACAACAGTTCTCAAGCTTTTACTTAAGCATACATTATCCTTGGAGACGGGTACGCAAGTTGCAACATTTTATACCAATTAACTCACTTTCAGAGCTTCCATTGTCCGCACCTGCAGATCGACCTTGGAGCAAAAAAGAAAAATGCCAAGCTGGCACGAAACCTTAAGATAAGCATGTGAACGATCTCAGTGGAAAAGTACAGCTTCAAGCAAAATACACGTTTATTAGCACATTGGAAAAATACGAGCATCTAAACCGTGAGACCAGGCAACTAGGCCAAAGCCTCCACTAAAGTTATGCTAAGCTAAAGCATTTCAAACAAGCAAATCCTAGCACACGTTTACGATTATGTCGGATTAGTGCAATTCTAATACATCACGTTATATAAAGCACGCTTATAATGTTGGCAAACTACTCTGGGGGTACATTTTGTCCCCGTACAATCTTTATTAGTTCGGTTAAAGTCATACATGATTATTTCACACTACGTTTATGCGCTAATAAATGTAAAACCTTCATTTCAGCTTCATCAATCCCATAGTGCAACATCCACCCACCCCACTACCTAGAGTGGTTAGAGCATGTAGAAAGACCCAGACTAAACGTGGGGGTGCTCGGCCCGCAAAAAAAACATTAGTTAGCCCCCTCAAGAATCCAGATAAGGATGAGGATAATACGGCAAATATCGACGACGTTAAACTAGATGTAGAAAAAACAAAAAACTTAGTAAGTATTATTGACTTAAAGATTAAGGGTATTGTCAAACCTCTTATGGTAAAAATTGATCAGCTAACCGCGGAGGTTAATAGATTAGGCGATCTCCTCAAAAAAACACTGGTGGAAGCAGATAGTGTGTCAGCCCCAATAACAATAAGCAATCATGATACTCAAGTTGCTCCTCCCGGTGATGTTACAGGTTTAGATATTAGTAGGAGTGTTGTACAGAACTACCCGACAGCACAGTCCTTAGCCTGTAATGATAGCCAGGTTGTTTTAATACCTGATAGAAAAGAGGATTGGACTGAGGTAAGGCGAAGGCGCGCCATTAATCTCCCTCCTGACTGCGCACCATATGTGGTAGTTTTAGCTAATGTTCCCCCTGTTGCAAAGGGGAATCATCAGGAAACCCACGAGTCTTTAAAAAATAAAACCGTTTCCTGGATGCACAGGTATTGTGGATTCCCAACTGAACTTTCAGATCAAGTTCTGACTACCAGAAGGGTAAATTGGATAGGGAGCTCTAAGAAAAGTTTTAGTGGTGACTGTGTCATTATAAACTTTAAACACCCTCAACATGCTGCCACTGTATTATTAAGAGCTGCCTTATTACCAATTACTGATAATAATGTGTGTGCCTGCTCGCTTGCTTTCTTTTACAGCCATCATAATAATGCCCCTTATGGGAGTAGAGGAAGTAGATTATGCCCTGCTACGCACAGGCTATACCCTGATATTTCAATGCAAAACCGGTTTCAACCCCTAAGTTCTCTGGATGCAAATGATTGACTTAATGAGGGAGGGCAGTTCTTACCCCAGGTGATTATTATTCCCTGTGTGGATATTGGTATAGACAATACCATGGCCCAAGAGATGCCCAACAACACAGAAATTGAATTGGCGGTGGATATAAGGGCACCGTCCGACTGTGGGGACATAAGCAATTCAAACCAGAATGCGAATTGGGGACGAAACAATGGTATGGTGCCTGATAGTAATTGTGTTAGGGGTAAGGATACTATTACTTGTTGGAATGTGGCAGGGCTGAAATCGAAGGAGAGGGATCCGGGATGGTTAACGTTTGTTAATGCCCATGACATTTTATGTCTTCAAGAAACATGGTGTAAAGATGAAGTTAACTATGAGGGATTTGTTTCTTACAATTTACCGGCGTTGGGAGGTGGTATAGGTAGAGCGAAAGGCGGTCTCCTTATACTTGTAACGATCTGTCGTCCTATTGTGGTTAAAAAGTATATACCTGTAGGGGACCTTGTGCAGATCCTCTGGCTTGTGGATGACAAAGACCATAATGTTTTATTGATTAACTATTATAATAACATTTTTGATGTTACCCGGGTCAAAGTAGTAACAGACTCAGCCGGCTCTGTCGAAAATCTATGTCTGGAACAGAATGTTGTATTTGACTTCATCTGGGTAGGGGACTTCAATACTACTGTGTGCGATTTGTCTACACAAAGGGTTTGTGGGGTTACTAACAGTGCCGGCTGGGATGTCCCGCATTTTGGACATAATAGTTATGGGGAAGCACTGCATAAGTTCATGGGCTGCTCTGACCTGGAAATAGTGGAGTGCTGTAAAGATGTTAATGGTTTACCCATTCCCACTTTTAAAAATTGGCACACCAGCTCGGTCATTGACCATGTGATCACATCTTCTAATATTAGTTCTTACTGTGATCCACCAAGAATTGAAGTAACTACCCTAAGTGACCACAACCGTATTATTCTGGACACTACCCTTTGGGCCGGTAGTTCGGTGGATGTGGGAATTATTATTTCTAATGTAGAACCACATAGGACTAACGGTGTAAGGCTAAGATGGATTGGTGAAAGAGCCGATGATTTAACTAGCTCCATAATTAATGAGAGCCTGCTGGACATTGCTTCTATTTTAAAAAATAGTTCTGACTCTGAGAGGGTTTTATATTGTTTTAACCAAATTAATAAAGCTATTGATGCCAAGTTTACCAGTCGCAATAGTAGGCAAAGTAGGAACGGACCGAGATGGTTTAATCACCTTTGCACTTCCGCACTAACTGGCCTCAAGCAGGCTTTAGCAGCGAGGCCCAGGGACAAAAAACTGGTAAATAAATTAAGAATGGAATATAAATGTGCGCTCAAACAGAGGAAGGGTGAACTGCAGCAACAGGCTTGGGATTCCCTCAACCAAACTGCTGAATTATCAAATTGTACATTATTTTGGGCCACGGTCAACTCGCCTTTTCTAAGGGATGAAAAAACACCACAGTTGACTTCTAATGTTTCTAGCGAGGGTTGGATTGCACATTTCTCCAGCATTTTTGACTCTGATAAAGACAATGATCCTAGTCCCAATAAGTGGCCTACTCTGCCTTTGGATATATCCGTTAGTGAGGTCAAATATGGTATACGGGCTAGCAAAGGAGGGAAAGCTCAGGGCCCGGACGGGGTACCTATAGACGTTTATAAAGCTGCGCCAGATGTCTGGGGCCCCCTTTTAACCATTGTTTTTAATGTTGCCGTGTGTGCCAAGGCCCCTGTAACTTGGGGTGAATCAATCATTGTGCCAATTCATAAAAAGTGAAGTAGATCTGATGCTAAGAATTACCGCCCGATCTCTCTCCTTGACTCTTCAGTCAAGGTTATGAGTAGAGTGATGTTAGTAAGATTAGAGGAATGGGCTGAGCAGGATAGCATACTGGCTGATAGCCAGTATGGTTTTAGGAAGGGACGAGGTACGCTCGACCAGTGCATCAATCTTGATCTACTGATCGGGAAGTATACTGAAGCGAAACCCGGTTCCCTGTATCTTTGTTTTGCTGACCTGAGCAGCGCATTCGATATGGTAGATCATTCCATTTTATGGCCAACTCTGTTAAATTTAGGAGCCCCAGAAGGCATAATCTTTTTCCTCGCTAGGTTATACGATAAATTGAAAACCAACGTACGTTTTGGAACCAGAGGAGAATGTACTCCAAAAATCTGTGTTACACGAGGAATTAGACAGGGTTGTGTTTTGGCACCTCTCTTATTTATTTTATTTATTAATGGAATTGATGATATTTTAAAAAAGGTTAATGCTGATGCTCCTCAGATCAACGGTGTTCCGGTGCCGGTGTTACTATATGCCGACAACGCTGTTTTACTCTCTCGAACACCTGTCGGATTACAACGACTAATGGATAGTTTTTCCTCCTTTATTAAAGATAGAAAACTAGTAATTAATAAGGGAAAAACGCATACCATGACCTGCGGAGCTAAAGCCAAAACGTTAAATGCCTTCTTTATAGACGGCGAAAAGGTGCAACAGGTGGATACATTTTGTTATCTAGGTATTACCTTCTCTAACGACAGGAAATGGAACAATGAATTTAATAACATCCGGAATAAAATGGCAAAAAATGCTTATGGTATTTATAGATTTGCTGCAAAAGTTGGGGATCGTCGAACCAGGGATATGCTCAAGATTTACCAAGCTAGATGTGTGACTATTGCTCTGTATGGGGCAGGAGTATGGGGTTATAGCTGTACCTACAACTTACAGTTGGAGGAAAATATGTTTTTAAAAAAGCTCCTGTTTTTGCCCATCTCTGCCTCAACTGAATTAAGCCATCACGAATTAGCCATTAATTATCTAACTGATCTGATATCACTTAAACCATTGATGGTCTGGCGGTCTTTTTGGCTTGGCGATGAGAAGCTACTTAACAGAACTATTGTTGAGGATTGCCTACGTTTGGATAAATATCGAGATATTCCCTGGGTTAAATATGTTGTTGTCTGTTTTTCAGACATTTTTAATCTGAATATTTTAAATAATCCTAGTGCAGCAACCACGATCTCCAAATCAGAAATGAAAAGGATATTTCTAACTTATGCAGAAAGGAAACGAGCAACTATAGCCGGATCATTGTCCTCCGTCATTTTTTATAATAGATACAATCTAATGGAGGGTTTTCCATCTTACCTAACTATGGTGACTAGGAATTCACATAAATTTGTGCTAACCAGACTAAGATTTGGGATGGCACATTGTTTAGTAGCCCATCCAACAATTAAGAAACACCCGATTGGGCCATGTAGGTGCGATAATGTATCTACACAGAGCACTGTGCACCTTCTGCTGTTCTGTAAACTGTATACATGTTTTCGTATAGTATTTTTGAAACCTCTGTTTGTTAAATACGGAACACGTACAGTTAAACATGCCATGGCTTTAATTTTTAATCTGCAATCGGCAGATATTTGTTTTTATACTGCCACCTTTTTAAATCAGTGCATCAATTCCAGGAAAAGTATGAGTTTTTAATGTATTTTATTATTCTTTTTATATATTTATGAATGACCATATGTATTACTCAATGAGCCATTAACTATAATTAATAACTGTAAGTTTTAATTGCAATGTCTTTGTAAATATGTACTGTTGTCTTTTTTTTCTCTTCTTTGTTCATGCTTTTATGGTCATTTATATGTGCCGAATAAAGCTTTATGAATTGAAATTGAATTGACACTTAAGGGCTAGCGCCCTATTCCGGTGCCATGAATGAGGCCAGAGCACGCACGACACGGCCTCCGGGTCAGCCGTGGATCCGAGCCCCGGCCCCGGTAAGCGGGGGCGGGGCGCCACCACCAGTGGCGGTAACCTCACACAGAGGTTAATAGAATTGTAGGCCTGCTCCAACAGGCCTAAGTGTATGGGGTGCGGCACCGCGGCAGGACAGCCTCGCCCAGCACCGCCGCCCCAAAATGTCCACTAAGGGCTGGCGCCCGATCTCAGCACCTCAAATGAGGCCGGAGCCTGTGCGACACAGTCTCCGGGCCGGCCGCGGACCCAAGCTCCGGCTCCGGGTCCCAGGAGGCGTAACGCGACTCCCGCGGTGAGTATGCAGGCCGCAGCCGCAGGAGCAGACCCAGCAGCCCGGCCGAACGCTCGCCGCCTGCAGAGCGGCTGCGGCAGCCGGTGTACAGCTACGGCCGCCGGTGCGGGCTCCGGGCAGCAAGATGGGCGACGCCTGTCCCCCTTAAAAGGAGGTGCAGGCGCCGCTGACAGGATGTTTATGCGGGCCAGGGATCAGAGCTGCAGTTTATGCTGCCGCTCCGGTCGCCATGTTGGCCACACCCCCCATAACCACTGCTTCTCAACACCTTATCTTGTGCCCATTTTGGAAATAGAAAGGTTTTCTTGATACCTATTTTTCACTCTTTATATTTCAGCAAATGAATTGCTGTATACCCGGTATAGAATGAAAATCCATTGCATGGTGCAGCTCATTTATTGGCTCTGGGTACCTAGGGTTCTTGATGAACCTACAAGTCCCCACAACCAGAAGAGTGCAGCAGACGTAACAGTATATTGCTTTAAAAAATCTGACTTTGCAGGAAAATGTTACAGAGTAAAGCATTGAGAAAAATGGCTGTTTCTTTCACCTCACTTTCAATATTTTTAGGTTGAGCGTTAGCGTTCGGCCTGCTGTATACTAAAGTATACAATAGAGTGAGTTCCAGTGTTTTGATTTGTTAGTTGCAGTGTCCTTCAAAAATCCTTGCTTGCTAGTGGTCAGTTCTGCAACTTTTGTCCTGCCTTTTTTCACTTAGGGAGCAGCACAAACTACTGTTTAATTACGCTATGTCCTGTTTATCTCTTCTGAAGCGGACTTTTTCTTTCAGTATTGGCCTGTTTGCCTTGCACTGTGGGTGTGTGTTCAGTCCCTCCTCCCCACCAGCTCCCTCTGTAAACATAAACCAACATCAGAGGGGGGCTTTTCCAGGGCCAGCTCACCCTCGTTCTCTTCCTCTTGTTATTTTCAGTCTGTGTGGCAATAAATGTCCAGTCAGTAATTTACAACGCTATGAGCTCTAACTCGAGCAAACACAAGACTATTGCATTCCAAATGCTTGTTTACTTTCTTTCTCGTGCCCCGTCTCTCCACTCTTTGTTTAGCACTGTAACACTCTCGGATTCGACGCCCACTTCGTACCATGAAGGAGTGGTTCATGGACAGTGTCTCCTGGTCTACTGTAATTCTATCTGATGGGTGGCACATTCTGGCCACTGTGTCGTTAAGTAAACGTTTGTGTATGTTAGTGGGAAGAATAGGTGCGTATGCACCTTCACTCTCAGTGATGTACTCTGTTCCTTACTAGCTAGAGGGCTGCTTTGCGCGACTCTCGGTGCCAAGCACAGATAAAGGCCTCTGGGACAAGCCACGCTACTGACCACGAGCCCGGCACATGTGGAAGCGACACTCCAAGCCCTAACCCACTTGAAGGTGTGTGACTGAGACTACGTGGCCCGATCTCCCACTCTATGATAAAGCGCTTGAGTGCCCTCCGGCCATGTTTGCTCTAGAGAAAAATATCAAAATAAACAAACACAATAATAAACTATGAGTCCAAGTTCATCTGACCCTGAAACCCTCACACTGTCTCTGGCGGTTAAAGTTGACGCCTCTGGACTCTCTCCTCCAGCTCAAATGCTTCAGTGCCTCGCAGCTGCTTTCACTTTCAGCTGCTGGCTTAAGCTGTTCATTGCGCTCTGGCACACGCTAGCATGCCACGGGAGGGGGCTATTTCAGACCATTTGTTGCCAAAAGAGCTAGCACTGGAGGTGAGGAAGTAACCACCAGCTTGGCGTACCTAAGTCAGCGAGGCCTTGTCGGCAGCCTTCAGTTTTATATCTGCACTTAAGCTCGCCCCTATCATAGCATGTTAAATGCATGTAGAGACAATGACTCTTTCTTACAACTTTCTATTGTTTCTTTTTAAACCCATGCTTATAACTACGCAGCTGTATTTAATTCAGTTCTAAATGTTACCCCTCTGCCACGCATCCTGCTGCTCCATTTGTTAGAGCACAGCCAGCCTTGCATGTTAGGGCCCACCCATGTGGTCTTCATTTCTGAGTACTACAACATAGCCTTCATTGCATAGTACAGCTGTGTGCCGTATACCTAGGGCCACTGGCATTATGTGGCAGGGAAGGGTCAAATTATGCTGCAGGCTTGAGTAAATTATGCTGCATATTACGCAGCATTATGCCACATTTTTTGAGAGTGCTACTTCATTTTTAGGGTCGAGCGCAAAGCGCTCTGTCCCTGCTGTAATTTCTCTATGGGCTTGTAACTATGCCCACCACACACCCATGAGTTTGGTTAGTTTATGGGCTTGCCTTTTAAATTCGCTTGATATCATTAGTGAAAGGAATGCATTTGTCATGCCTTTTCCAATGTTTAGCCCGCCTCGAGCGCATTGGCCAAGTACTGAATATATTCAAGGCTCCAAGTTTTACATATGGTTTCAGGACTACTTTTTTCTATTTGTTTCCTACACAGCGTGGTCTCATTGGGCAGTAGTCAAGCGCTTTGCATGACATCGACCCTTTTACATGGATAATTGCATTTTTGCTGATAATAGTTTTGATTGTGAAAAAACTATTGTTTTACTTTTTATTTTCAATTTATGTGGCAAGAAATGTCCAGTTTGGAATTTACAACACAAATAGCTCTTTTTTTCATGGGGTTATACCCTCTAGGGGCTAACAATATGGATACATGACCATGTTTCGTACAAATGATATTTGTGTTATGTAGATTTTCCTAGTAAATTATGAAGGAAAGTCTTAATTTTATTAAAGGCACGGAGGCGAGTATTATGCTTTAGTCTTTTCCTTATTTTTAACAGCAGCTGCAGTCAAGAACAAAACTACTGATCCCATAAGGCTAACGAAAGTAGCCAATGAGGATCAAAAGGTAGTTCGAAGTAATGCACCAATCACTAACAATCCATACTAATAATACCTATCTTGACTGGGAACAGCCCTCTTTTCTTGTGTGAGATTAAACAGTAAAGAACAATGGAATAATGAAACCACAAATACAAATAGCCAGGCAGAGTGCTAAAAGTTCTCGAAAAAGCAAAATCAGTCTTTGAGCAAACTCCAGAAGGGTGTTTTGATCCAATGGTTGAGAGATCGTGGAGGCGGGTGTGGCATAGGACGAAGTGTACGAAGAAACGAAGGAAGGATCCTTAAGAAGCTGGCTTTTGTCCTGATGTAGATGCTGAAAGGGAGGGAGACAAAATAACAGTGTTAATCTTTGTAGCGGCGGGATAATACTTGCCTCCGTGTCTTTAATAAAATTAAGACTTTCCTTCATAATTTACTAGGAAAATCTACATTTTATGGCAAGACCAGAGGCTCCTATTATGCTATTTTAAAGCGTATTAATCAGATTAAAAGAGGCATGTTGAATCGGCTTACAATAGAAAACCTTAAAAACATTGTCATTGGACCAGTCAGCCGACCTGAGAATATCCTCCGAGCGAGAACCAGGCCAAAAAGCTTTGGATGCCATGGCTCCCCTAGCCGAGTGGGCCCTAAAGGCGGAGACATAAATGCCAGCTAAGGACATAACCCAACGGACCCAGCGTTCTAAGGTTGGAGAGGACACAGGCTTGAAAGGTTTTCGGAAAGAAATCTGGAGCATGGTAGAGGAGAAATTCCTCAGACGGGCTGTCTGTTGTTCATAGCTTTTTAAGCATTGGCCTACACACAGCTTGGGGTGATCTGGAAAAAAGGGATAAAAAACTGAAGAAAGATTAGTTTTAGTACGCATAAATACATTAAACATAACACCAGAGGGAGTAAAATTGCGAGCAGTAACATCTAGAGCTCTAACATCAGATAAACGCTTGAAAGACACTAAACATAACAGCATGGAAAGTTTAGCAGAAATATGTTTTAATGATAACGACGCATTGTCTGGCCACAACACAAACAGTTTTGACACAGCGTTAACATCCCATAACGAACCATATTTAGGTTTTGGAGGATTAGAAAATTTTACTCCCTTTAAAAGGCGGCAGATCAAAGGGGTGTTCTCCAACAGGTTTTCCCTGGAAAAAGAATGTGAGCAAGAAATAGCAGATCTATACAGGTTAATCGTATGGAACGATTTCCCTTTGCAGGCTTCCGCCGCCAGAAAATTAATAATCATTGTTACATTTGCTGTAAAGGGATCAACTTGTTTTCCCACACACCAGCTATGCCAGAGAGACCAAGCTGATCTATATGCTTTCCTTGTTCCTGGAGCTCTTGCCAGGACCATGAAGTTTGAAGCTTCTGCCGAAATAGAAGTGCCAGGCTGAGATTCCCTGACATTTTCCAAGCTGAGAGGGTGAGGACATTCTGAATTATTAAGTTGTGGCAGAGCCCTTGGGGATTGGTTAAGAGATCTGGGAATGAGGGGATTAAGAACGGAGGTTCTATTGACAGTTCCAGGAGGGAGGGAAACCACACATGGGAGTGCCAGAAGGGGACTATGAGTACTACCGAGGCCTGCTACCGCCTGACCTGTGCCAGTAAATCAAAATGAAGGGAGGAAAAGCATAATTGAGGGAGGATAACCAGTCTTGAGAGAAATCATCAAATGCGAGAGCTAGAGGATCTGGATGCCAGCTGAAGAACTTCGGGAGCTGTATGTTGAGACGTGATGCAAAAAGATCTATGTCAAAGGGGCCCCATTTGTGGAGAATGTTGTTGAAAACCTGCATGGTGAGAATCGAGTCGCTGGAGTCCTGGAAATGGCGTGAGTACCAATCCGCTACGAAGTTGAGATTGCCAGGTAAGTACTCCGCTTGGACGGAGATCCTGTTTTGGAAACAGAATTCCCAGAACCCTTTCGCCAATTCCGCAAAAGGTTTGGATTTTGTGCCTCCCAAACGGTTGATGTAACGAACCGTGGAGATATTGTCCATTCTGAGAAGAAATTAACAGGAAACTCTGTCTCTTGCGAGGCTTCTCATTGCAAAAGAGCTGGCAAACATCTCTAAACAGTTTATGTGCAGTTTTGACTCCTATGCGACCATAAGCCTCCAGTTGAGATTGGACCACAACGGGCCCCCCAACCCAGAAGACTTGCATCTGATTCTAATACAAGATCTGGGGCTGATGCGAAGATAGTCCTGCCGTTCCAGGCATCCAAATGGTCGATCAACCATTGCAGTTATGATCGAGAGTCCTGGTATAGAGCTATGGAATCTGAATAGGCCAGCCCTCTTTAGAGATGATGAATTTTCAGTCTCTGCAATGCTCGGTAGTGAAGAGGACCCAGAAAGATAGCTTGGATTGAAGAAGAGAGGAGACCTACGACTCTTGCAAGGGATCAGAGGGAAAGAAGAGAGTTTCATAAAATGAGCAGAATTTCTGACTTGATTGATTTGATCTTTGAAGATGGGAGAAGAAGAGTAGTCGAAACTAAATCTAACAGGAAACCTAAGAATTCGATCTCTTAGATTGGATCTAAGTAAGATTTTTTGTAGGTTTTGATAAGGCCTAGATCTGAAAGAAGATTGCACGCCAAGTGCACCTGAGAAAGAAGAGAAGAGCGATTTTGATTCATGATCAGAAGATCGTCCAGATAGATGATTAATCTGACGCCTCGCGCTCTGAGAAAGGCTGCTACTAGTTTCAGTCGTTTCGTGAAACACCATGGGGCGAAAGACAAACCGAAAGGAAAGGAAGTGAAATGGAATGTCTGACCGGCCCATTGGAATTGAAGACATTTTTGAGAATCCGGGTGTATCGGTACCGTAAGGTATGCGTCTTGCAGGTCTAACCTTACCATCCAATCTCTTTGGAGCAAGGTATCCCTGAGACGTAGAATGATTTCCATCTTGAAGTGACGATAAAGAACAAACTGGTTGAATTGCTTTAGGTTGATAACCGGGTGCATTTTCTTGTTCTTTTTCTGGACCAGAAAAACCGAACTGAGAAAACCTGAAGGATCTAGAGAACAACGAGTTATCGCCTGTTTTTGTAAAAGGGATTGAATTTCTGAGGAAATTAAGTCTGTCATTTGGAGAGAGAAGTGAGGGGAGGAGGAAAAATTATTTGAGAAGGCTCTGAAAAGAGCTCTATAGCATATCCCTGAACGGTATTTAGGACCCAGGGATATACAGTGAGTTCCTTCCATTTTGACAGGCACATTGAAATACGACCCCCTAGAATAGGTGAAATAATCTGATGATTTACCGACTTGCGTAGAGAATCTGGAATTACAGTTCCCCTTGTTCCCGAATCCCCTGCTCCTTTGGGGGTACAATTGCGGTCTGTAATCTTGTGTTGAGGTGTTACCATAGTAGCCGCGGGAACCTTGATTGGCATAGGAGCGGCCGGCAAAGCGGTTTCTGTCTCTGCCGGCCCTGGCAAAAACACGTGCCGAAAACATCTTTTTTAAAGATTGCTGCGCTTTGTCAAGGGATGAAAAAGTTGCCACATACTTGCTCAACTCCTTGATAAAGGAGTCGCCAAAAAGCAGACCCTCTGCTTTGACACCGGGATCTGTGCATGCCAGGTTGACCAGCTTGGGGTCTAGTTTCAGGAGGCGACCCTTCCTACGCTCGTGCGTGATGGAGGAGTTTGCTTTTCCTATTGAACAAATGGCCCGTTTGGTCCACAAGGAGAGCTCAGCTGGGTCCACTGAAGCTTGTTCCAAACGAGCAGTTTCTGCTAACTCAAAAATGTGGGTTAGGGGTCCTACTATGTCCAACAGCTTATCTTGGCAAGAAGACCAAGCTTTGTCAACACCCTTCCGCAGGTCCTTGCCATATTTGGTGAAGAAGGTAATTAGGGAAGTGTCAATAGATGGAGTTGCCGTGGTTTTGGAGGAAAGGGCGGGATGGGGACATTCAGATTTGAGTTTTGCTTGCACCTGTTTATCTAAGGGGGTGCGCAACCTGGCTGTGACATATTCCGCTATGTGGTCTGTAGGGAGACACTCAGTCGAATTTGGATGCTGGATGTTAGCCGGATCGAACATAGGCACTCCTTCAGCGTCCAGTATTGTGCAAGAATTCGTAAAGTCTTGAGACCCAATTTTAACTTTTTTGAGAGGAGGAGGGGAGATAATATCCCCAACATCCTTGTCGGAAATATCCGAGTCCGAGTTAGGGTCTTGCACCTCGTCATCCGTGTCCATAATTTTTTAAATAGATATAGGTGAATAGATACGTTTAGATTTTACCATGCATTTTTTTGACGGTCTAGCCGTTAACCCCTCCTTAAAAGGAGGCCTTTGAGGAACCACGTCCTCCGCCACATGGGAACTTTTGTCACTCACTAATAGCATCGCTTTAGTATTTTTGATGGATTCTGACGCTTTCTGCCTTCCCCCGCAGATTGGGCCAGCATGGTTTTTGACAATAGATTGACAACAGAATTTTCCAATTTTTTAAAAAATTTCTGCCAGGAAACTGCCATGGCTTGTTCCACTGAAGACGGTATTAAGTCATTAAGGTTGTCTTTGAGGACGTCTTCCTCCTCCTCCTGTGTCAAAAGTGGGTGTGCAGAGCTGTCCATGGTTCCAACTGTCGAATAGTAAATGAAAACTGCAAAACTGAGAGAGGAAAGGGTTAAAAAATCTCACTGAAGTGAGGATAAGGATATGGCCCGCCTCTGGGCGGAGTGAAAGGAAATAGGAAGAGAAACCGGAACCTTCACAGAAACGCGGAGTCCGGCACTGGCAGAAGGCAGGCGAGACCGCTTGAAGCGGTAAGTAATAAAATGAAATGAAGCGTGTCTCAAAGCACGCTGAGAAAATCTATTTGTTGGCGGTGTAACGAAGCGTGTCGCATGGCACCTCAAACAGCTGAGCGAGCGACTGAAAATGCTGCTAACACAGAGGAGACGCGTTTGATCCTCATTAGCTACTTTCGTTAGCCTTAAGTGATCAGTAGTTTTGTTCTTGACTGCAGCTGCTGTTAAATATAAAGAAAAGACTAAAGCATAATAGGAGCCTCCATTGTTGCCATATCATTGTATGTTTTAATACTCTCTCCTTATTATATTTATGTCCATGATTCAGGCCAACTTAACATCCTTATTTCACTTTGGCTGTTTGAATACTCTTGATATGTTTGGGTGACTGTTTTAGTTTATTTCTCCTTGGCAGCTGTCTTGTGTTGTTTTTTAGAGAATTGTGTTAACGAGCCAGCAACAATGATGGTGGTAAAGGTGGTATTCCTTTGGAATTAGCCTGGCAGATTCAAATTACGATGTTAAATGGCAACATTTTCATTTTTTGTTGCAGATAGAGGAAGAAGGTAAATGGAAGTGCTTGTCATATGCATGGTCCACTGGAATTATATGGCAGTAAAAGAAGAAATTATGAGGCAGGGTTGACCAATTTATGTGGCAGGAAAACTCCATTTATGAATTTACAATGGCAATAACTCTAACTCAAGCAAATGCGAGACCCATTGCATTGCAAATGCTTGTTTTTATTTCAGCTGTTATTTTCTGTAAGAAACCCTTGTAGGATCTACACAAATTACCCCTTGCTGAATTCAGAATTTTGTCTACTTTTCAGAAATGTTGAGCTTTCCAGGATCCAGCATTGATTTCACACCCATTTCAGTCACTAACTGGAAGGAGGCTGGAAGCACAAAAGATAGTAAAAATGGGATATGTCCCAGTAAAAATTGTCTTGAAAAATTGGGTTTTCTGATTTTCGTCTACCTGTTCCTGAAAGCTGGGAAGATGGTGATTTTAGCACCGCAAACCATTTGTTGATGCAATTTTCAGGGAAGAACTACAAGCTTTCTTCTGCAGTCCTTTTTTCCAATTTTTTTGAAACAATTGAATTTTTCACTGTATTTTGGCTAATTTCTTGATCTCCTTCAGGGGATCCCACAAAGTCTGGGTACCCCTAGGATGTGGGAAAAAAAGGATGTAAATTTGGCGTGGGTAGCTTATGTGAACAAAACGTTCTGAGGACTTAAGCGTACCCTGCCCCAAATAGCCAAAAAACAGGCCTGAGAATAAAACGCTTGGCAGCGAACGAGTTAATCAAATAACTTGTTCATGTTATAAAACGGTGGCTTGAATGGGTGGTCTTTGTAGCATTCCAAACACCCTAAGAGAAATGGCTTTCTTTGTTCAATTTTTTTTTTATTTAACAACATATATTGGATTTTTCGTATTGAAAAAAACCTTCCAAAAATTCCTGATTCTTTTCATTAACCACCACACGACGTGCGACTAAGTTCAAGAAGAGGAACAACATATCATAGTCACATACAGACAATTAATAGTGTTTATGTTTGTAACTCCTATGTTTTAGACTTCTGTGAATATATGTGCGAGTGTTGTCCGGTGAATACAGGAAAATCTGGAGGGATAAGTTTGCATTTGTTTTGCAGAGAATAGTTAGATTCGGGTCTACTTAACGAGAAGTTTTTAATGTTGTTATTTCGTTAAGGGAGGGGCGTGAATATATTTACAAAGCATTCTGGGTAGGAGGGTGTCCGTTCAGAATCTGTCGCCTTGATTGCTGGCAAACGCTATTCAGAGACCGTCCCCAAGCCAAAAAAACACAGGCATAGCCATTTTACCAGTTTTTGTCTTGCAGCATCGTACGCCGTCCACTTAGGGCGCGGAGTCTGACTGGAGTAGTCTCCAGTAGCGGGTATATACACTGTACAGCCTGGCTGCCGTGCCGTGATTAGGGACCTCTAGTGACAACCTCTGGTACTGCACCCTGGTGTAAAAATGCGGCGCAAAACACTATAAATATGGGCCAGAATACTGCATACCCCCCAGTGACCACCTACCCATGTATTTTTCCCCTCAGACCGTGCCTGGCCCTTGGAGGGAGAAATGGATACATTTTATGCCAGAGGCTGGGTGGCAGTCTACATCCCTCCCATCTTTTATTAGTTGACGAACAGTTGTTTACTCAATGTGCACAAGGCAAACAAATTCTTTCAGCCACTGACTGGAAGCGGAATTTGGCCTAAATCCACACTGCTGGCTTCTGGATGTGTTTTCATTGCCGCTCCCCAGCCGGGGTGACTGGCTGTTCTCTGTTGATCCTCACTGGGTGTGAGGGCCCTGCCCCTTCCTTGGGGTGAAGGTGCTGCAGGGTATTCTACATACGCTCTGACATCTTCCTCCAGTCATCTCCTCCAGGGCTCTCTGTTCCGTTCACGCTTTGGAACCACAATAGTTTCTTACAGCTGAGAGACTTCCTCACGAACCGTGACCATTGTTCCATCAAACTCCACTACCTCCCACATCTCGGGTTCATATGGGCCCTAAACTTCCAGCCAGGATGTGGCCCTTGTCCCAATCAGAAGGTCAGGGCTTTGTGCCTGTTGTTGTCTGTTCGCCTTGTCATTTATGGCCTCTTTGTTTTTTTCCTCTTTTTATATGTGCTGCATGTAGATATTGGAAAATACCTCTCTGGATTTTTCTGTGTGAGAAGGTGTCCCTTTCTGCACAAAATCAATTCTGCTTACAACTCACGCACCCCTGCACCATGACCCAAAGATGCTTGCATGGGCACTAGGCAACCAAAAGTGCACCAGTGCTAGGAAAGCCGTATATTGGTAAATAAGATACATTGCTGCCCTTTCACGCAGTAAGTCACTGCGTTGCCTCACCCTGCGATAAAGAAGCGTGTCATGGGTGTTACCGTGGGTGTTCCCTGGTAAAAACATTGGCATTTGACACATTCCCAGATTTATAAGGTTTTGTAAACCTCAGTATGCGTCAAAAGCCTACGCCTCCTCAGGGGAGGCGTAACGGAGACACGAGGAGAAATACATTTATTTTGCCTCATTTTTTCTTTTTTCTATGTTTCCTGCATTCTGCAGTGCACATAGAAAGGGGAAAATGCCTCTTGTGATTTTTCTTGTGCAGGACGGTGTCCTATCAACGCTCTCCCAACACCCTTTTGGTACAAATGAAATTGAATGCCTGTGAATGATCTGATTTAAAGAAAACTTTTGAAATTACAATATAATGGCGTTATTTGTTAATCATTAGGGACGAGCAGAATTATTATATCTCTTCTGCCACTTCTCTTGGTGGGTTGGAAGGTTGTTCCAAGTTTTTTAAGGCAGGACAGAGATGCTTTTCTGTTTTAGTTTTCACACAGAGAGGTACTTTTACCTCTGGGAGTCCAGTTGTGTTAGCTATTGACTCCTTAGGTACATGTTCCACTTTAGGGGGTGGTATCCCCCCTAACAGTAATGATATCCTTAGTGCTAGGGTGGGCAGAGATACTTTGACATCCTGCATGCCTGTGTTTTAGGAGTATCCTGAGGCTTCAGGGCTCCTTCCCTTCTTTAATTTTTAATCTATTTTGAGATTAAAGGAGATAATTCCTTGAGCATGCCCATAGGGATGCATGGGTCATGAACTCTACTTCAGCCCAATCTGAGGCTTCTAGGTCATTTCCTAAAAGACAGTCTACAGATAAGCTAGGTGACCCCACCACCTGCTGAGGGCCAGTAACTCCATCCCAACAATGTTGCACTACAGCTAAGGAGAGAGACTGAGTGAAGTTATTGACTTCAGTAACTTGGTACTTCTGTCCAAAGAGGTGCTGTGCAGGTGAAACCAAGTTTTCAGTAACTAAAGTGATACTGGCACCTGTGTCCCTATAGGCCTGGGCCTCAACACCACTCATCTGAATGTGCTGCTTGTACTTATTCATATTAAGTGCCACCTGATGAGACAGAAACTGGCTTGGGGGTTTCTATACCTACCACACTTTCTATTATGGACCCAAATGTGAACCCAACTCACCCTTGCTTTGACTACTGCCAGTAGTCCGACCACTATTACTACTACTAATAGGGGCACTAGAAGTGGAAGTGGATGTAGTAGTGGTGGTAGGCTCAGGGGCTTTACCTGGGCAGGACTTGACTCCTGGCCTATGGCCTTTATTTCTGCACACATAGCACCAAGGCTTTTTAGTGTGTGCAGAATAAGAAGAGATTTTATTACCACCCCAGAGGGGTTTTGTTTACCTTTACTTTTGTCTTTGTCCCCAACCTTGTCCTGAGGCTTACCACCATCTTTCTTCTTTCCTTGTCACCCCCTGTATGAGCTTTTCTGCTCACTCGCTCTTGTTCTGACCAATTTGTTTGCCTTCTTTCCCAATTCTTGGGGAGAGGTCAGATCTGAGTCGACAAGGTATTGGTGCAACAAGTCGGACACACACTTATTCAAAATATGCTCTCTCAACAGAAGATTATATAAGCCCCCATAGTCAGACACTGTCACTGAAATGAGAGGAATAAGTGTTTCTTTGGCCAAATTTTGAGGTTTGCAAAGGATTCTGGGTAACAGAACCTGGTGAGAGCCCCACAAGTCACCCCATCTTGGATTCCCCCAGGTGTCTAGTTTTTTAAAATGTGCAGGTTTGGTAGGTTTCCCTAGGTGCCGGGTGAGCTAGAGGCCAAAATCTACAGCTAGGCACTTTGCAAAAAACATGTCAGATTTCAATGTAAAAATGTGATGTGTCCATGTTGTGTTTGTTGTCGCAAGCATTAGGCCTACCCACGCATGTGAGGTACCATTTGTATCGGGGTTTTGGAGGAACAGGGAAGAGCAATACAAGAAATGTGGGAATAATGTGATTTATTAGCTAAATTTGAGGTTTGCTGATGATTCTGGGTAAGAAAACACTAGGCGATCCATGCAAGTGACACCGCCCTGGACTCCCTCGGGTGTCTAGTTTTCAGAAATGTTTGGGTATGGTTGGTTTCCCTACATGGCTGCTGAGCCCAGGACCAAAAACGCAGGTGCCCCTCGCTGCAAAAACAGTTAGTTTTGTATTTGATCATTTTGATGTGTCCACATGGTGTTTTGGGGGCATTTCCTTCCGCAGGCACTAGGCCTACCCACACAAGTGCAGGACCATTTTTATCAGGTGACTTGGGGGAATGCTGGGTGGAACGAAATTTGTGGCTCCTCTCAGATTCCAGAATTTTCTGTCACTGAAATGTGAGGGAAAAGTGTTTTTTTAGCCAAATTCTTTAGGTTTGCACAGGATTCTGGGTAACAGAACCTGGTGAGAGCCCCGCAAGTCACCCCATCTTGGATTCCCCTAGGTATCTATTTTTCAAAAATGCACAGGTTTGGTAGGTTTCCTTGGGTCCCAGCTGAGCTAGAGACCAAAATCCACAGCTAGGCACTTTGCAAAAAACAGCTCTGTTTTCTTTGGGAAAATGTGTTGTGTTTTGAGGCATTTCCTGTCGCGGACACTAGGCCTACCCACACAAGTGAGGTACCATTTTTATCGGGAGACTTGGGGAAAAGCTGGGTGAAAGGAAATGTGTGGCTCCTCTCAGATTCCAGAATTTTCTGTCACCGAAATGTGAGGAAAAAGTGTTTTATTGTCCAAATTGTGAGGTTTGCAAAGGATTCTGGGTAACAGAACCAGGTGAGAGCCCCACAAGTCACCTCATTTTGGATTCCCCTAGGTGTCTAGTTTTAAAAAATGCGCAGGTTTGGTAGGTTTCCTTAGGTGCTGGATGAGCTAGAGGTCAAAATCCACAGCTAGGCACTTTGCAAAAAACACATAGGTTTTCTTTGGGAAAATGTGATGTGTCCATGTTGCATTTCCTGTCGTGAGCATTAGGCCTACCCACGCAAGTGAGGTACCATTTTTATTGGAAGACATGGGGGAACACAGAGTAGCAAAAAAAATGTTATTGCCCCTTGTCTTTCTCTACATTTTTTCCTTCCAAATATAAGACAGTGTGTAAAAAAGACAGCTATTTGAGAAATGCTCTGTAATTCACATGCTAGTATGGGCACCCCAGAATTCAGAGATGTGCAAAAAACCACAGCTTCTCTTTTTTTCTTTTTAAATCTGTTTATTAGTCATTACACTCACTCAACAGTACATTTGCTATTAATAATTTTGCGATCTGTTTACACACATTTATAAGCTTGTACAACGCAGTTGCGCAATGAGTTGCTAAAAGAAAAAAAAATACAACTTAAAACTGTGCAATAACTAGTTAAAGTTGCAACTAAACATTGCTAATGTCATACCTAGTGCTGGCTACACCCATTGGAGGGTGGGGGGAAGACAAGAAGGATACAGCTATTGTGTATGGGGGACAGGAAGTCATAGTGGAGCTATGAATTATGCATTGCGGGGCATGAAGGGGCGCAGAGCCAATCTAGTGATAAGCAAGTTAGGTATGGGTTGCATATAAGCATAGCCGCAGAAGAAGCATCCTAATATGTTACGTTGTTCCATTAAGGGAGGAGATGAGGATGTTAATACAGAAAGTGAGTGATGGAGGGGCAGCTGAGAGTAGCGTGATAAAGATATTAACCAAAACGGTAATACCTATATATGGTACCCAATTTAGGGGGGTATGTGTCATCCCTAGCTTCTATTGCTACTTCGGGCCATCCTGAATTAGGCCTTTGTGTTGTAATAAACGAAGTGTCTGAGCTTCGGCTTGTGAGTGACTATGTAAGTCGCGGAGCCAAGCAGAATGGGATGGAACGTGTGGGGCTTTCCGCTGCGTAGCTATTACGCGCTTGAAGACAACAAATGCTAGATCGATAAATCTGTGTAAATGTTTATCCTCTTTGGTACGGTGGCGTATGCCAAGTAAACAGGAGTCTGGGGTCGGCAACAGGGTGTGGGACGAAATGTCTGCAGTGGCGTCCGTAACGCAGTGCCAAGCCGAGTTTATTGAGTGGCAGCTCCAGACCATATGGTAAAAGTCTGCTGCCGGAGTAGCGCATCTGGGACATGACGGGTTTGTGCTTGGGTATATTCTTTGGATGCGGGCCGGGGATAGATATGAGTGGTGAATATAATTGAATTGGGTATTACGCAGTCGAGGATTGCGGGATATTGACTTGATCATTGTGAGAGCCGCGACACAGGTTTTTTGTGGTAATGGTGAAGGGAGGACAGAGTCCCAGCGTGCCTTAGCAATCGGCAGGCTAGAGCAAACTGCTGCTAGTAGTTCTTTATATAGTTTAGTTATGATGCCTTTTGTGCTACCTATGGTAAGGATGGTGGTAAGTAATTGGGACAAGCCTCTATGACCGCGAATGAACGAGTGGACGCTGACAGGGAAGCCAGGAAGTTCTCAATCGGCAGAACGTTGGACGCTGGTGCCGGGTGGCTCGTGTCTTGGATTTGCTCGGCTGCGGGAGTGCGAGCCGCGGACCGCAGAGACGTGCTGCTGCGGCGGTTTGGGGGTGCCGCTAGCCGGGGAGGACTGCTTTTTCGCCGGTGTGTGTTCCGGCTGAGGCAGCCCATCGTGCTCCCTTCCAGTGCTGCTTTAGCTGTTTTGGTGCGGACTGGGCGGACTGGGTGCCAAAAGGAGCGCCAGAAGGAGTTCTGCTGCCCTGTCTCGCAGACCGGGTGAGCCGGGGGTCCCGCTGCTCCTGCTCCTGCTGTTCCCGCCGTACCCTGGCCGGATCCTGTTGTGCCGGTCACCTTTTGGGCACTTGGCCATCCCCCGCTTCTGTCCTCTGCTCCAGCTCCGGCGCCAGCCCTGGTGCTGGTGTTTCGTCGCCCTTGCCTCGCCCAGCCCCACCCCTGCCTCAGCTCTAGCCTCGGACCTGAGTGACCACGATTTCCCTGAGAAGTCCAATCATCTCTTCCCTTTTGGAGAAATGACGCACTGCTAGTTAGCCGGAGCAAACCGGGTTTAGGGTGACAGTGGTCCTTCTAAGTGGGTCCGACTTAGTCCTCCACACCGTGAACGATCCTGCTGCCTAGAAATCCAGTAGTCTCATTTAGGATAATGAGAGCCCACGCGACAGTGCTGCTGGTGGTCCGGTTGGTGGCTGGTGGTTGGTGGTTGCCTGGTCTACGTGGCCTCCGAGGAGTTGGTGTTCAGGAGACTGGAGATTGGAGACAGGAAATAAATGAGAACTGGAAAAAGAGGTGACTCTAGGTGACTCTAGACCCCGGTGGATCCGGTGATCGCGAGTGATTGCGAGTGCACTGCATAAACCAACGCAAGTAAGCGGCCTTACCAACCTGTCATTCACCTGTTATTTACCTGCTATTTCTCTATTAATCTAACTAAAGACATTTGAGACCAGTAGCTGAAGGGGGGCGGAGAGGATCAGAGGAGGACCAGAGGAGCTGATGTTAACGGTGCCGGAGGGATAAACACCATTTGTGTACTGGGACTTTGTGTGCAGCATATTGTGTGTATATTGTGTGCCTCCGCAAAAGCATTCTACATCCTAGAGAACAATCTACAGAGACTAGAAACCGCTGAAGCCGCTGAAGTTGCTGGTCTGTCCACACAGCAGGAGTTAAAACAAATATATATATATATGTTCTACCTCCATTACTGAGGGGGTAGAACAAGAAAACAGCAAAAGTGAAAGCAGAAGGGCAGAGAGCCCGGAGTGCATAGGAAGCGAACAAAGTATAAGAACAACCATGTGCGTGGACAATACAATAGCCCCGGTTCCCGTACCTCGGACAAAAGTAAAATACTGCTCTCAGGTTAGCCCTGGAAACCACAACCTCAGTAGCCAGCCTGGGTGGGTCACTGATTCACTTGCCCTACCGCGCCCAGTGCTTGACCTCGAAACTAAAGGAAAAAGGGATAATTGCCCTCCAAAAAGGCAACCTTATGAAGAACATAGGAACAAAGAGTTGCAACTTGGGAGGGAAAAAGGCCAGGTAGAACGAACATTGACTAGTTGGGCAGCTACCACTTATAACAAACAAAAGGAAGATAATCAACTTCAAGGAAGACGGTCGCAGGGAGGTGGCAGGCATACCGAGATCCGCACTGAAATAACTAAAGAGCTTGAAGCCACGATCACGTTTATCCCCGAGTACTCCTCAAGAGGAAGTCATGACATCCTAAACAGGACTAATATCCTATATTTGGTCAACTCTCTGCCAGCTTTGCAGAATGTAACAACTAAAGACCTCCTCTCAGTAAGATGCATACAAAGAAAAGATTTACAGAACGGGGAATCAACAGAAACAGTCTGGGCTTCACCTTGGATAGCAGAACAGATCCTAAAATGTTCTAACATGATGAAGAGCTGGGGAATATCTACTGCTATTCCACAAAAGGAACCATATCCAACAATATTTCTTGAAAAATCTCCAAAGCAAAACGTGTCGGGTAGGCAAGAGGTAAAAGGCAATTCTGGCTAGATACTCCAGGGAGCAATTAGCTCCAAACAACAACTCCCTGAACGAATAAATCTGAGCAATATGAGGTTCTGCCTGTTGGCCAATTCCCCTAGAAACAGCAGGGGCAACCCCCCACAGTTGCAGAATTATGAAGATCAACCATCTAGAAGCTTGTAGCAAAAAATGGACGGCTTGAACACAAAAGATAGAACTAGGCCCACATTAGACATTTTAAGCTGGAACATTGCAGGCTTAAAAAGTAAAATGGAAGATAAGGACTGGGTTGAATTCATTAAAAAACAAGACATCCGCTGCTTCCAAGAAACTTGGTCTACTAATGCCATTGACCTAGATGGGTTCTCCACTTTTCATTCACCTGCTATCAAACAAAAAAAAGGAAGACCATCGGGAGGCCTGATCATTTGGATCAGAACTTCACTACTGGGAAACTCCGTAGTAACTCATGCTGTATTAAGCAAGGAAATCCAGACGCTTGCAGTAAAATATGAGGAGTGGTCACTCGAAAGAGTAAATGTGTATTTCCCTCCTATTAGCTGGGTCCAAGTCATGCCAGGTGTGCGGCTCATTAAGGAACATATCTTAAACAAAAGAACTAAGGGTTGGAGGAACCCAGCACTAGGTCATACGAACAACCGCTCTCCCCAGCTTTGTACCTTTTTACTGATATGCAGTGATTTCAACACTAAACCCTCTGGGATGAACAAGTAGTAGAGGAAGATCACGTTTGGAATATTCCAACGCCCCTCATCCAATGTTGTCAAGACTCCAAGAAAGGAGAATTAATCTTTGAAGCATTAATAGAAGGAGGAATCCGCACATTAAACGGAAGAACAAATTCAGATAGAACTTTCTAATCTACCTTTCGAACTGGAAAAAGGCAAAGTATAATCGATTACATGGCAATAAACATCGAAGCCTGGCATTATGTCATCGACATGGAAATAAGGGACAGGATCGAGAGTGACCATGACCCATTGCTAATGGAGATAGTCCATCCGGAGACGAGCCCAGGGAAGGCTGAGTCTCCATTTAACGGAAATAGCTTAACAATAACCATGAGACCAAATAGGAAAAACATATTAAGGTCAAATGTGGATGAATCTTATACAAGCGTACCTAGTCAAACCTAGTTGCTATCACTCAGCACGTTTTTAAACCTACCAGTTAACGAAGCTTTACCCCTCCTGCATAATTTTAATAATCTGCTATTACAAACAACAAAGGAAAGGACCAAGCATCTTCAAACTAATCCTAATACGATGGAGGGCTGGTTCGATGAAGAGTGTTTGAAACTAAAAAAGACCTTATCACAAGCGCTAAAGAATCGGCATTTGAACGACTTTAATGAGCAACATTTTTATGAATGCAGGCAACAGTACAAAAAATTACTGAGATACAAAAGGAAGATATTCCCACATAAGCTCTGGAAAATTCTACTGCAGGCAATAACGGCAGGAAACTGCAAAAAGTTTTGGGAGATTGTCAGGTGGGGATGCGAAGGCCCTTCGAAAAACCTAGAACTGAATATCAACCCAGAACTCTGGGTAAAGCACTTTACCGCCTTGTATCAGGAATAGGTCAAGACGGCATCCGGGAGTACTAATAACTTAAACAGTCTTACTCAAGGGCTGGAAGGCAGTAATCAAAGATCAAGTAAGGTACTTCCACTTCAAATGACCTATGTAGTACCATCAAAATGGCTTGTTTGATCGATAAATGAAACCCAGAATGAATTAGTCCCTAACGAATTCCCTAGCACAAATTCTATGCAAGTAACCCATGCCATTCCACGTGCAATGGAGTTAATACCGGAATTCAGTGAGAAAGAGATTAAACAAGTTATTCTCCTCCAAAAGCCGTACAAGGCTGCAGGCCCAGACGGTATCCCTTCAGACGTTTATCGTAACCAGCTAACGTTATGGCTACCTGCTCTAGCCCGTCTATTCAACAGTGTTTGGCACCACGAGGTAATCCCTACTTCTTGGAAGAAATCAATAATTGTTCCAATTCACAAAAAAGGGCCTCAGGACATGGTGTGCAATTACAGGCCTATCTCATTGCTTGATAGTGTTGGCATTTTTTTGCCAAACTGATTCAGTTGCGCCTAGACCAATGGCTAGGGGATGGAGATTTAATATCAACACATCAAGCTGGTTTTAGGAGAGGCCAAAGCACAACAGATCAACTTTTTAAGTTGAACATGATCTGCGCTAAATACGCCACCCTAAAAGATTGTCCATTATATTTGGTCTTTGTGGACCTTCAAACAGCCTTTGACAGCGTAAATCGCCAAACATTATGGCAGTTATTGTCGGAAATGGGTATACAGGGAAAAATGTTAAGGCTGTTAATTCTACTGCATACAGGAAATACTGCCAGGGTCAGATATACTACGTGAAATGATTACACAGCAGAAATTCCAATCCAGCGAGGCGTAAAACAAGGCTGCGTTTTGGCCCCAACCTTATTCAATTGCTATATAAATGAAGTAAGTCAAGACCTGAGGAAATTAAATCTGGATGTGCCAAAACTAGCCAATGAAAGTATACCTATCCTGCTCTTTGCTGATGACGCTGTATTACTGGCAAGAACGGAGATAGCAATACATCAACTACTTAGGGGTTTCGAATCATTTTGCACCTTAAGGAGCATGGTAATCAATGAGGGGAAAACAAAGTTTATGATTCTTAACCAAAAACAGATGATGCAATCGACTTTTAGGGCAAACAACAAGCCTTTGGCCCGAGTGGCTACAGACATGGAAACACAACAAGATGGAGTGGTACTCAGATTCGCAAAAGCTACAGGCAACCATTCTGTGAGTTCTGCACTGCTTGCATATAAAACAAAAGCAAGGGCCGCAGCACTTTCCAGCGCAGAGATCTGGGGATTTAGAAAGACTCCATCAACACAAGTAACCGAGAATAATTTTTTACGCTGATTACTTTGTTTAGGCAATGCCACACCAATAAATGCAATAAGAATTGATCTACAAATGAGAAAGGTTGAGGACTACATTGCTCTGGCTCCAATAAGATACTGGATCCGTATTTGGGCAAAAGAGGAACTCAAACCATATAGAGATGTACTTATGGACATCATGAAGCTACAAAGTCATCAGAAATTGCCTGGTTCAAACTCATCTCAACCACCCTGGCTGCTATCGGCCAGGAAGACCTCTGGCTCCATCCAGGAAAAATCAGAAGGCCGAGTTTATCTGTCATAAAAAAGGCATACTGGGAGCAAAAGACTCAGAGTATGTGTGAGACACTTAGCCCTTTATTTAAGCGTTACATTTTGTTTAACCAAGAGCTTAAAACAGCAATTTTCATAGATAGTATATATCCGGAAGAAAAAAGGGTTCTCTATTTTAAATTTCGCATGGGCACACTACCAGTGATGGCGGTGACCAACAGATGGCAATCCGTCCCTCCGGGTAGATTAGAATGTTGTCCATGTCTTCACTTTCCCACTTTCTTTTATTATGTCACTTCATGCTCAAACTCCGCAAACTATATTTACGTCCACTTTTTAGATCATACGGAGTTAGGAAGTGCAATGAGGCGGAAGTGTTATGTATGCGATCAGACGAGAAACACATTGTGACAAAGGTTTCAACTTACATATTGGAAGCATGGAAGTTACGTTTATCAATGCACCCACAGTTGGCACAAGTATAATTGCTTTTGTTATCCCATAGCTATTATTATCTTGGGAAATCGGTGCAGGTTGTTGTAAAACTGGGCTAGGTCCTGGTCTACTACTAAACTGTTGGCAGGCACCGTAAGGTCCCAAATGATTAGTGCCAGAATAAGATATTTAAATTTTAGATTTATAATGTTTTTCTAGAATAAGTTAAGAGTTTTATGCAAATTATGGTCATAGACCAAGTTTTATGATAATGCAGGGCAAATCGGATACATTTTGGCACATGTTAAATCAAAAATTCAAGTACAGTTTTTTTTTTCTATTGAGACGTTTTATTTAATGCGATTTTTACCGAGTGTGATGGATTGGTATTTATTGTGTGTTACAACAATTAAATAAATAAATGGAAATAAAAAATAAATGGTAATTGGGACTCAGGAGGTTCGGTGTTGCAAGAACCCCAGAGGTTATTGAGTAGCCGTTTGATGGCACTATTAGTCAGAAAGGCACCAATGTGCATAACACCAGCGGACACTAGTTCCGCAAAAGTATGCATTGTGGAGCTGGAGTAGAAATCGCCCACATTCAGTGTGCTTATATCCTGTGTGTCATGGTGTGATGAAAGTATTTGGGTGCCCGGCAATTGAAACAGCGGTAATAAAGGGGAGTAAGGAGGAGAGGGGGTCTTACTTTGAACGTATCTACACCAGCAGAAGCGAGCTGCTTCCAACAATATGGGTTTTGAGGGTAGACGGTTAGGGCCAGATAACAGTGAGGACAGTATTGTTTGTGGGGCTATATATGCCTGCAACATTATGCCTTCGGGAGGAGGAGGGTCCTGAAGCCATGTGGATAACCACAACAGCTGAGCAGCTGCATAGTATCTTTCGAAGTTAGGCATGCCCAGACCGCCCGCCTCTTGCAGGTACTGTGTTTTAGCTAACGCTACTCTGCGTCTATGTTTGCCCCAGAGCAGGTCAGTTAATAATGAGTGCAGTTGAGAAATGAACGAGCGTGGTAAGCATAGTGGAAGGGCAGTAAAATAATATAAGAACCTGGGGAGGATGAGCATTTTGGCTACTGCTACCCGATCCATAGGGGATAGAGGAAGTGAGCTCCAAAACGACAATGAGCTGCGGGTGGAACTGAGTGCTCTGTCAATATTGCCCTCTTTTAGATCGGCAATGGAGTGATAAATTTGTATCCCAAGATATTTAAAGGTAGTATGTGACCATGGTAGTTTATATTGCGGTAATGTCATGTGAAGGTCATTTGGTATGGGGGTAAGGGGGAAGATACTTGACTTGGACCAGTTGACATGTAAACCAGAGGCGAGAGAAAAGGATTCAAGCATTTGCAACACCTCTACCATAAGAGGGAGTGATTACGCAGGTATATCAGGGCATCATCTGCGTATAAGGATATAATATGATGTGTGTTAGATTCAGGGGTGCCCCATATATGTGCGTAGCTACGTAGTTTAATTGCTAATGGTTCCATGGCTATAACGAATAATAAAGGGGACAATGGACAACCTTGTCTGGTACCTCTGCCTATGGGGAATGCTTCAGAGATAGTGCGTCCATTTTTGACACGAGCTGTGGGCGTGGAGTAGAGCGTTTTGATCCATCTAATGAAACCGGGGCCGAAACCAAACGCTTTGAGTGTGCGTAGAAGATAATCCCAGCTTAACGTATCAAACACTTTTTCAATGTCTAGAGAGAGGGCCACCGCTTCTGATTCTGTATTACTGTGCATTATGTGGAGCAGCCTTCTAATATTTAAGATGGTGCTTCTCCCTGGAATAAAGCCAGACTGATCATAGTGTATTAAGCTTGATAAGTAAGGGAATAGCCTATTTGCCAATATTTTCCCCAATAATTTGCAATCTGTGTTGAGGAGAGAGAGCGGCCTGTATGATTTAACGTCAAGATGATCACGGCCCGCCTTTGGGAGGACAACTATTAGAGCTTTGCGCATGGAGTCTGGCAATTGTAATTTATTGCGCGCTTCGTTAAATACCTCTATGAGTGGTTTTAGGAGGTGGGTAGCATGGGAGTTAAAATACTCTACCGGTAGGCCATCCGAGCCAGGGGTTTTGCTACGTGCCATTTGTGCCAGAGCTGAGCGCAGCTCTTCTATAGTAATGGGACCGTCTAAAGTGGCGGTATTGTCAGTAATGTGTTGGTTTTGGGAGACGAGTAATAATATGTCAGTTAGTTGCTGCTCCGACGGGGGGAGGAGGCGTGTAAAGGGCACGATAATATGTGGAGAAGACTTTGTTAATACCTGCTTGGGTGTTGACAATGACGTCGGGGTTCAGACGTATCGCACCAATGGGTGATGGTTGCGAGGGTTGACGGGTCAGCCACGCTAACAGTCTGCCTGATCTATCCCCTTCAGCGTGTTGTCTTGTCATGTAGTGTCTGTAGTTGTGCTTATATAGTCTGGTGTCTACTTCTCTATGGGCAACTCTAAGCAAATTCAGTGTTGCTAGTGTGGACTCGTTGTTGGAGACCTCAACCTCCGCTTTGCGGAGGTTTACCTCCAAATCTTGTAGTTCTTTGGTTAGTATCCTTCTTACCCCCACTGTGGCCACAAGGCAATGTCCGCGTATTACCGCTTTGTGGGCATCCCACTCTATAGCGCGGGATAAGGTTCTATTTTTATTCAGTGAGAAGTAATCAGCCAGTCGCTTGGACATTTCTGCGTGAAAGAGGGGGTCTAAGAGAGCTTCTGACTGCAATCGCCATGTTGGTATACGAGTGTGCATGTGGCCCCAGGCCATTATTGCACAGAGAGGGTTGTGATCTGATATCGTGCGCGCTAGGTATTCGGACGAGCACACTTTCTGAATTACGGCTGCGGATAAAAAAATCATATCTATTCTGGTATGTAGCTTGTGTACAGAGGAGTAGTAAGAATATGCGCGGTGGGTGGGGTGCGCGGTGGGGTGGCCAATCCTCCAAATGTCTCTCAAGCCGTTATTAGAGGCCCAGTTTGCCAGTGCTTGTGAGGCACGATTGGATGAGGCTGTGGTGAGTGGGGGAAATGAACTGTCTATTTGAGTATCTAGGACGCTCCTAAAGTCGCCCCCCCATATGCACTCTAGTGTGGGGTCACTGAGATTGCCAGTGGTGAGCGTGCTCAGGAAATCACGTTGATTTCAATTTGGGGAGTATAGCGCTACCAAAGCTAAGGGGGACCCGTCAAGGACGCCTTCTACTATCACGTGTCTACCATTTGGGTCGCATTGTGTGAGAGATATGGGCCCGTATTTATACTTTTTTTAGCGCCGCATTTGCGCAAAACGGCGCAAACCTACAAAATACAATGGTATTTTGCAAGTTTGCGCCGTTTTTGCGACAAAAAACGACGCAAATGTGGCGCAACAAAAGTATAAATACTGGCCATGATAACTAGGACCCCAGGAGCAACCCAGATCGCCACCCGAGCGAAAAACGAGGAAGTGGTGCCGTGCAATTGACCTTTCCATTTTGAGCATGTGCTTTCCAACGTGGATTTAGAGAGATGTGTCTCTTGTAGTATGACTATGTGTACCTGATGCCTCTTAAGAAAGATGTGAATCCTTTGCCACTTACGCGGCGTTGCCATACCTTTAATATTCCATGTGAGTATCTTATATTTCAAGATACCTTGTTGAGTTTGGGAGGCCATGAGGCTATTATAGCTTTAGCAAAACCAGAGAGATGTATGTCCTCCGTCCCCATTATGGAGATATTGTGACGATTACCCACCAAGGCTAGCCAGTAAATATCCGTAATGTTGTAAGATGTAAACCTATTACTATGGTAAATATGACATGCGCGTTTGCTACTGTGTTTGCGACTAACTAACGTGTGACAAAACCAACAACCAAAAAAAATGCACTCAAAAACAATATATAACAACTGAAATAATAAAAAATAGAAAAAAATTCCAGCGATTGCCGGCTTGGAAGAACGGTCCATATGGAGCAGGGGGGTGCCGAAGGGCATTAGTTCAAAGTCATGGATTTACCCTGCCCGAGTTACTCATGGTGCAGAGTGCGCCGCCCAAGAACACAAGCGGGATATGCGCCGCAATAAAGGATCGGTGGTGCTACGTGCCATTTGTGGTCTCCAACAACGAGTCCACACTAGCAACACTGAATTTGTTTAGAGTTGCCCATAGAGAAGTAGACACCAGACTATATAAGCACAACTACAGACACTACATGACAAGACAACACGCTGAAGGGGATAGATCAGGCAGACTGTTAGCGTGGCTGACCCGTCAACCCTCGCAACCATCACCCATTGGTGCGATACGTCTGAACCCCGACGTCATTGTCAACACCCAAGCAGGTATTAACAAAGTCTTCTCCACATATTATCGTGCCCTTTACACGCCTCCTCCCCCCGTCGGAGCAGCAACTAACTGACATATTATTACTCGTCTCCCAAAACCAACACATTACTGACAATACCGCCACTTTAGACGGTCCCATTACTATAGAAGAGCTGCGCTCAGCTCTGGCACAAATGGCACGTTTTCGAAGCGTATTGGTCCAGATTTGCGAAATAACTGTAGGATGAGGTCTCTATCTCGATAGTTAAGGAGTCTTGCTATCAACAGGCGAGGCTGTGAGCCAGGTGGAGGGGGCCAGCCGGGGACCCTGTGGGCACGTTCGACGGAGAAGAACTTCGGGATATTATCTTTAAGAATTGTGTCCGTAAGCCATTGTTCTATGAATAATTCTGTGCTGGGACCCTTGACGCGCTCAGGTAACCCCACCAGGCGAATGTTGTTGCGCCGGGACCTGCCCTCTGCATCTTCAGCTCTACGTTTTAAGAGGTCCACCTCTGTTGTTAAAAGAGCCAGTTGCGATTGGAGATCTTTCACAGTCCGGGGGAGGGCTGCAGAGTCTTTTTCTAGTTCGGACACCCTGTCAGCCAATGTGTGTTGATCAGTACGAAGTATGTTGAGGTCTTCTGTTACCGAGCCTATTTTGGCTTCTAGGGTGGTCTTGGTGTCTAGAATGGCTTGCAATATCTTTTCAAACTGTGACGTGTCAGATTGTAAGGTAAGTTCCAACTTCTGCAAAGCCAATTGCATGGTGGTGTGGGCCTCAGAGGAGGGAGGGGTGTCGGGGTCCATTCTGCCCAGAGGCGCACGTGGGGTTTTTGGTTTGACCATTTGGCAAGTGCGGTTACGAGTGGTCATTAACGAGTATGGTCGGTTGGAGGCAATGCGGGCAGGGCGAGCAAAGGAGCAATCTGCGACATAGAAGAGGTACAGAACCAGAGGGCCGCAGATAGCTATTGAAGGCCAGAAGTGAAATACCAGCGACAATGGGGTGGTGCGCGAAATTTGAGAGACTCCTCTTCCGCCTTCGGGGCGAGTGTACAGGTTTGTGATGAAGAGATTATCTGGCTAGTTCCTAGTGGCTAGCAGAGTACTTTAGCGCTTTGTCGCGTGCCCGTCATGCCTCACGATTCCAGGCAGCAGAGGGGTCAGGCGTGTTATGCTTCTGCAACCACATAAAATAGCCAAGCCCAACAGCCACACAAGGGCGACGCAGCAGTAGATGAGCACGAAGTGACGTGTACGTCCGGGTTAGGAGGCGCACCACAGTACAGTCCGGCATGGGTGCTGAGGTCAAACAAAGCGAGAGTAGGCCAGTGATAGATGGTAAGCAATGGCCTAATGTATTGGCTATTGCTTGCGCAGCTTAGGGATTGTGACGCTGGTGGGAAATTATATATAGAGTCTGGTGGGGTGGGGGCGGAGCCCCATGTGCCTTGTTGGGGCTATAGCTGCCCCAAGTTCATTGGTCCGGGGGGGGAGGTGGTCAACACATTTGTGCACTGCGACTCGATAAATGTCGCCGAAAGGCTCACCTCACTTTTCCGTCGCGTCCAGTTTCCCTCTGCGCTCTTGACCTCCGACTGCATTCCTACCGCCTAACCACTCCTGTGGTGAAGCTCGGACAGGTACTGGGCGAGGTCTCGGGTTTGTGGAGTCTTCGGTGGAAGTGGAGATCCAGGTGCTGCACTGCGTGTCTTCAAAACGAGCTCCGCTAGGCCGCCATGCTAAAATGCCCCCTCCAGGCAGGCCACAGCAACCCCAAGCCTTGGGGCACAGCAGAATATCAGGCGGGCCCCCACCCAGTAAGCGGGAGGGCCGGTGTGCAACCACCAACAGCAGCAACCACACACGGAGGTTGGTAAAATTATAGGACTGCTCCGGCAGGCTTCGATGTGTGGGGCGTGGCACCGCGGCGGATCAGCCTCGCCTGGCGCCACCACCCCAAAATGACACTTAGGGCCATATTTATACTCCGGTTGCGCCGAATGTGCGTCAAAAATTTTGACGCACATTCAGCGCAAACGATGCCCCATATTTATACCCTGACGCCCGATGCGGCGCACAAGGGGAATGGCGCTATGTGCGTGAGTTTTTGGAAGCGGCACCCCGCCCTGCGTTAATGACATGCAGGGTAGGCGTTCCCGTCCAAAAACCCACGCATACAGCGGTGCGTCGTATTTATGCTTCCGGGCAAAAATGTCTCCCGGGCCGTAGGCGGCGCAAAAAAATGACGCAAAGCACGAATAGCGTTAAATTTTAACGCCTGGGTCAGGGCAGGCGTTAAAATGGGGCAAACACACCTGTACTTAAGCAGAACACACAGAACAAACAACAGAGCAGCAGAGCAGCAACAGGGAGCTATGGAGGTGCTTTTTCTTCAACGTGCACGTAGACGCAGAGCCCTGCAGCAACAACAGCAGCTACAACAACAACAGCAGGGACCCCAAAGACAGCGCAGAAGGCAGGACAGGATATTCCGCCCAAGAACAACCCTGCATGGCCTCAGGGAACGGGACATCATCCAGAGGTACCGGTTGAACTGGCAGGCCATTCAGCAGCTGCTGGCAAATATCGAACAACAGTTGGCCCCCACTTTAGTGACACCCCGCACTATCCCAACTGAAACAAAGCTGCTTGCCGTACTACACCTGCTGGCAAGTGGCTCCTTTCAGACAACTGGTGCCCTGGTTGGTGGAATATCCCAACCATCATTCTCTGCATTCCTGCCTAAAGTCCTGGATGCCATCATTCGCCTGACACCCCGCCATATCTGCTTCCCTAACACACTGCAGAAGCAGCAGGAAATTAAACAGGGGTTCTACGCCATCAGTGGCTTCCCGCACGTCCTTGGTGCAATCGACTGCACACACGTACGCCTTGTGCCACCTGCTGATTCAGAACACCTCTACCGCAACAGGAAGCACACACATTCAATCAACGTGCAGGCCATAGTCGATCACCAAGGACTGATCACCAACATCGTGGCCAAATATCCTGGGAGTGTACATGACGCATTCATCTTCCGTCACTCCACCATCAACCAACACTTCCAGGATGGACGCTATGGCAATGGACTACTTGTTGGTAAGGACAAAAAACAAACCCATACACACCGCACACAAACCCTCTAGGACAAACAACACATACACCACAATAGCAACACCTAGCCAGGAACACACTGAGGTACTCACATCACTAGCCATGTGTCAGAAGTCAACATTTAACCTGTCACACATTGGAATTTAATCCACAGCCTAATGTGAAGACATCAATGAGTGTGGTTGGCCAAATGTCACTTTACAGATTGGAAGTCTCAAAATAACCTGTACACTAATACAATGCATAAGTCAAAAGGTATGGGATGGCCTGGGCTCATACACATGAAGGTGTCAAATACACTTTCACGTTTTAACTCGGCATGGAACTAACATCACACCCCCAGTGAGGACACACAGACAACTGTATCACTAGTCACAATGCTAGGGAGGGAACACTCTACTGCAACAACAAAAACAGTCCTTCTGACAAACGGTTAGCCAACAAACACTTGCTCAGCCAAGGGAAAATATATAAAAGCAAAGTTTTCAATAACAACCATAGGTTGGAACATTAGTACACAAAAGAGTCACAGACAACACAAGACAACTACAGCCATCAAAGATCCGTACAACACTGCCTCCTACATCTAATTCAATCCATTCTCTTTCTCTTTCAGCTGATCAGGGGTATGGCATCCAGCCTTGGGTGATGACACCATTCGGGAACCCAATCACTGCTGCAGAGCGGGCATACAATGACGCCCACAAGAGGACCCGCAGCATTGTGGAGAGGACCTTTGGGATCCTAAAGTCTAGGTTCCGCTGCCTTGACATCACTGGCGGGAGCCTACTCTATTCCCCAGAGATGGTGTGCAAAATCATCCTCACTTGTGCCATATTGCACAATATATGTGTCCAGAGGAACATTCCCCTCCTTGAACTGGACCCAGGCATGCCTGAGGATGACGAAGAGGAGGATGCTGGGCCGCAACAGGAGGGGGGACAACCCAACACGGCAGCAGGACAGCGTAGGCGCCAGCAGCTTGTAAATAATTTTTTTGCTTAATGTATAATAATCACCTGTATTACACTATTGTAAATAAACACAGATATCAAACACCACATCATGCTTTGGTCCATGCATTACTGAGCACCTTTACTTATAAAATGCTGACGAAGAATGTGGTCTCCTTGACCAACAATGCCATAACAATCATCACAACAAAAAAGAACATTTCAATTGTATGCACAGAGGGTAGGATGTGACATGATACATTGCCATACACAGAGGCCCACATGAGTACAAATGTGGCAAATCCACATGCTACATCAAAACACCTGAGACAGTCTTGCACCCAGACAAAAAAAGTAGATCATGTGAAAGTCACATCACATGTGGTCAGAGACAGGGTGGGACCATCCATGTGTACGTCACCATGTCATCAATGGCTTCTCTCCAGTGGGTGATATGAGCAAAACACAATTGGGACAACATTAGCTGCCACTAACTCAGGAGGAGACCTGGATGTCACAGTGACAACATACACCCAGACAGGTGATAGTGGATCCACATACCAACACACATGTACACATATGTCATACAATCAACCAAATTATTGAAAGTAGACCATCACAGTCGGGTCCCAGTTTGAACCTAGCAGGAAGAATGTGACATGCCACTTAACCAGTTAATGCAGAAAGGGACACAGACACCCACTAAAGAATATTCCCCAGAACATCAGGAACGCTCAGAGTCTTCCAAACATAGTCATTGGGAAATGGTAGGCATGTCAGCTCAAAATCATCATTACTGCAAACTTCTAATGGGCTAATGAGATGAATGAATGGTCAACAGTCATACATACCATATGGCCTTACATTAGCCTGCTGCTGCAGGTTTCCCATAAAATATTAAGCCAAGCCATGGATACTGTAACTAATCAGGATGGTCAAATCCTAGGGTGCTGGGGGCCTAAGTCCACTTCTACGGTCCCACAAACATACACAAATCCTGTACTTGTGAGCCAAACACATGCATAAGGTACATGTGTGGCCTACATGTCAAGAGTAGAACACAAAGCACAAACACAAAATGAGGCTAGGACATGGTTAGCCCCATAATAACTGTAAGTGACCATTGCACTCCCTGTTAGGACTCCAGATAAAAGCATCACCATCATAAGTGTGGACCAAATTTGGAGAAGGAATACATCATGGTATCCCATCCATCATTTCCAAACAGCCATCAGCAATTGCCACAAATATGTTGACAAATATGGAAAAGACATTATGTAACGTATCCACACCATTACTGTGTGAATGCCTGCCATACATACAACAATGGACATGTGGCATATCCAAACACAAATGTGTATCACATTGCCCCGTTTGACCCTGACAAATCACCTTCCCCAAGTTAAAAACATGAAGACGTAACAAAAAGATTTGATCATAATTCTACGCATACAGCATGGGTGTCATATTTTGGTCACGTACATGAGTGCACAGAATGCAGAGTCAAATCTGAATGTATACAAAAATTTCACAGATTTAGACAGCAAAATATAAGTTACATCATATTTCAGATTTGACTCAGCAGCATGTGCATTCCTGTACGTTTCAAAAATATGACGCCCATCATGTATGCGTCGGAAAAAATGACGCAACATGCACATATTTTCGTACATCTCGTACAGTAAATGAATATTAATATTTGTAGGAGGCTGGACTGGCTTGTAGTGAGTACCAAGGGGTACTTGCACCTTGCACCAGGCCCAGTTATCCCTTATTAGTGTATAGGGTGTCTAGCAGCTTAGGCTGATAGATAATGTTAGCTTAGCAGAGCAGCTTAGGCTGAACTAGGAGACGTGTGAAGCTACTACAGTACCACTTAGTGTCATATGCACAATATCATAAGAAAACACAATACACAGTTATACTAAAAATAAAGGTACTTTATTTTTATGACAATATGCCAAAGTATCTTAGAGTGTACCCTCAGTGAGAGGATAGGAAATATACACAAGATATATATACACAATAGCAAAAATATGCAGTATCGTCTTAGAAAACAGTGCAAACAATGTATAGTTACAATAGGATGCAATGGGGAAACATAGGAATAGGGGCAACACAAACCATATACTCCAGAAGTGGAATGCGAACCACGAATGGACCCCAAACCTATGTGACCTTGTAGAGGGTCGCTGGGACTATTAGAAAATAGTGAGAGTTAGAAAAATAACCCTCCCCAAGACCCTGAAAAGTGAGTGCAAAGTGCACCAAAGTTCCCCTAAGGACAAAATAGTCGTGTTAGAGGGAGAATGCAAGGAAAACACAAATCAGCAATGCAACAACGATGGATTCCTGTCTGAAGGTACCTGTGGAGCAAGGGGACCAAGTCCAAAAGTCACAAGCAGCTCGGAGATGGGCAGATGCCCAAGAAATGCCAGCGGTTGGTGCAAAGAAGCTCTTACTAGGCTGAAGAACTGTGAATACTGCAGGAACGACAAGGGCTAGAGACTTCCCCTTTAGAGGATGGATCCCCCACGCCTTGGAGAGTCGTGCAGAAGTGTTTTCCCGCCGGATGGACGCCAACAAGCCTTGCTACACGCAAATCGTGCGTTTGGCGTTTTTGGACGCTGCTGGGGCCCAGGAGGGACCAGGAGGTCGCAAATTGGACCTGCAGAGAGAGGGGACGTCGAGCAAGACAAAGAGCCCTCACTGAAGCAGGTAGCACCCGGAGAAGTGCCAGAAACAGGCACTACGAGGATGCGTGAAACGGTGCTCGCCGAAGTTGCACAAAGGAGTCCCACGTCGCCGGAGACCAACTTAGAAAGTCGTGCAATGCAGGTTAGAGTGCTGTGGACCCAGGCTTGGCTGTGCACACAGGATTTCCGCCGGAAGTGCACAGGGGCCGGAGAAGCTTGCAAAGTCGCGGTTCCCAGCAATGCAGCCCAGCGAGGTGAGGCAAGGACTTACCTCCACCAAACTTGGGCTGAAGAGTCACTGGACTGTGGGGGTCACTTGGACGGTGTCGCTGGATTCGAGGGACCTCGCTCGTCGTGCTGAGAGGAGACCCAAGGGACCGGAGATGCAGCTTTTTGGTGCCTGCGGTTGCAGGGGGAAGATTCCGTCGACCCACGGGAGATTTCTTCAGAGCTTCTGGTGCAGAGAGGAGGCAGACTACCCCCACAGCATGCACAAGCAGGAAAACAGTCGAGAAGGCGGAAGGATCAGCGTTACAGAGTTGCAGTAGTCGTCTTTGCTACTATGTTGCAGGTTTGCAGGCTTCCAGCGCGGTCAGCGGTCGATTCCTTATCAGAAGGTGAAGAGGGAGATGCAGAGGAACTCGGCTGAGCTCATGCATTCGTTATCTAAAGTTTCCCCAGAGACAGAGACCCTAAATAGCCAGAAAAGAGGGTTTGGCTACCTAGGAGAGAGGAAAGGCTACTAACACCTGAAGGAGCCTATCACAAGGAGTCTCTGACGTCACCTGGTGGCACTGGCCACTCAGAGCAGTCCAGTGTGCCAGCAGCACCTCTGTTTCCAAGATGGCAGAGGTCTGGAGCACACTGGAGGAGCTCTGGACACCTCCCAGGGGAGGTGCAGGTCAGGGGAGTGGTCACTCCCCTTTCCTTTGTCCAGTTTCGCGCCAGAGCAGGGGCTAAGGGGTCCCTGAACCGGTGTAGACTGGCTTATGCAGAATTGGGCACATCTGTGCCCAACAAAGCATTTCCAGAGGCTGGGGGAGGCTACTCCTCCCCTGCCTTCACACCATTTTCCAAAGGGAGAGGGTATCACACCCTCTCTCAGAGGAAGTTCTTTGTTCTGCCATCCTGGGCCAGGCCTGGCTGGACCCCAGGAGGGCAGCTGCCTGTCTGAGGGGTTGGCAGCAGCAGCAGCTGCAGTGAAACCCCAGGAAGGGCAGTTTGGCAGTACCAGGGTCTGTGCTACAGACCACAGGGATCATGGGATTGTGCCAACTATGCCAGGATGGTATAGAGGGGGCAATTCCATGATCATAGACATGTTACATGGCCATATTCGGAGTTACCATGGTGAAGCTACATATAGGTAGTGACCTATATGTAGTGCACGCGTGTAATGGTGTCCCCGCACTCACAAAGTTCAGTGAATTGGCTCTGAACAATGTGGGGGCACCTTGGCTAGTGCCAGGGTGCCCTCACACTAAGTAACTTTGCACCTAACCTTTACCAGGTAAAGGTTAGACATATATTGTTGACTTATAAGTTACTTAAGTGCAGTGTAAAATGGCTGTGAAATAACGTGGACGTTATTTCACTCAGGCTGCAGTGGCAGGCCTGTGTAAGAATTGTCAGAGCTCCCTATGGGTGGCAAAAGAAATGCTGCAGCCCATAGGGATCTCCTGGAACCCCAATACCCTGGGTACCTCAGTACCATATACTAGGGAATTATAAGGGTGTTCCAGTAAGCCAATGTAAATTGGTAAAAATGGTCACTAGCCTGTTAGTGACAATTTAAAAGTAATGAGAGAGCATAACCACTGAGGTTCTGGTTAGCAGAGCCTCAGTGAGACAGTTAGGCACCACACAGGGAACATATACATGCACACCTATGAGCACTGGGGCCCTGTGTGACAGGGTCCCAGTGACACATACATATAGGCCACAAACCTATGAGCACTGGGGTCCTGACTAGCAGGATCCCAGTGACACATAACAACCATACTGAAAACATGGTGTTTTCACTATAAGCACTGAGGCCTGGCTATCAGGATCCCAGTGAGACAGTGAAAACAGTGACAAACACCCTGACATACACTCACAAACAGGCCAAAAGTGGGGGTAACAAGGCTAGAAAGAGGCTACCTTCTCACAATATTCATATCATATTTTTTCACTCAGCAGCATTAGCACTCCTGTAGGTGGATAAAATATGACGCCCATCATGTATGCGTCGGAAAAAATGACGCAACATGCACATATTTTCGGACATCTCGTACAGTAAATGAATATTAATCTTCATATCATATTTTTTCACTCAGCAGCATTAGCACTCCTGTAGGTGGATAAAATATGACGCCCATCATGTATGCGTCGGAAAAAATGACGCAACATGCACATATTTTCGGACATCTCGTACAGTAAATGAATATTAATATTCATATCATATTTTTTCACTCAGCAGCATTAGCACTCCTGTAGGTGGATAAAATATGACGCCCATCATGTATGCGTCGGAAAAAATGACGCAACATGCACATATTTTTGGACATCTCGTACAGTAAATAAATATTAATATTCATATCATATTTTTACACTCAGCAGCATGTGCAATATTATGCGTCATAAAAAATGACGCGAAATTATGTATGCGTGAAAATACGACGCAAACCGCGATTAAAAAACGGAGGCCATTTTATGCAGGAAGTGATGTAATAGGATATCCTGTTTGCCAAATCTGTATTGGAAGTTGACTTTCACTTTCACTTTTCAGTCTCAGATTTTTCTAGACTGTGTGGTTCAGTGAAGAGTGTTGTCCTGTGAATTACTGCTTTGTTGTCCTGTGTAGCTTGTCTTTTGTACTTTGTTCAGTCTAATATTGTTGTGTATCATTGTCTCAGTCTGTTAAGTCTAGTTTTGTCCATTCCTGTATTTGTTTGTATTGTCTGTGGGAGTCTGTTGTGGCTAGGGTAGTTATTGGGGTTAGTTGGGCTATTTTCTCCTTTTCTTAACTTCACACCTCTACCTTTCCCCATTTCCTACTTTATTTTTTCTGTTAGTCATCAGTCATAATGTCAGGGAGGCCTCGCCTGTCCAGGATGGGCGAAGATGAATTGGGGGGATTTATCTGGCTAGTGTGCCATTTCCTCCCGCTGATGCTGGAGGCTGGGGGCCGTGTGATACAGGGGTATCACACGGAGGCCCGGAAAATTCGCTGGGAGAAGGTGCGCCATCACATGGTCCGGGTCCATGGGACCATGCGGAATGTCCATCAGTTGAAACACCGCTGGGCCGATCTGATCACGAGGGAACAGGACCTGCTGGACCACCTGGGAGTCAGGATTGGTGGCCCTGTTGGTGAGTAGCAATCAATTACATGGACATGATAGTAATCTGTGTGTGAACATGTGATGAATGTTACCCAATCTGCTAGATAAGGAGCTGCCTATGTGTAATGCTAGGGAAACCTAGGCCCTTGTCAATATATATTGATGTCCCCAAATTGGCTACACTTTTTCTCCCTCAAACAGCAGAAACTTAATACATATATCTGTATTTGGCAGGTGTGGCCCATCTCTGCGTGATGCAATGATGCAAATGCTGCCTTACTAATGTTTACATATGTGCCCTAATGTGTACGTGTTGCACAATGTGTATGAAGACCTATGCTAGCAGTCAGATGGCTCAGTTGTTCTACACATACCAGATGGCTGTAGCTGTATGTAATGTAGTGTAGCATTTGTGTCAGACAAGCAACACGTTAATGGCTCTATTTGTACTCTACATGTCATAATGGGCAATGAGTAAGTCATGTCGAAACAACATACCTACATATGTAGACCCCATCGCTCGAAATCTGATTTGAATCCCATGATGATGATATACATGTGTGTTTTATACACGTCACATGAAGTCAGATATGTTTACCACAGATATGTCACATGTGTGTGTGGTTGCTGTGTGTTGAACATGTCCACATAGGCTGTTTGACTGTGAGTGGTCATGCAGTCCTCATGGAACAAGTGTCTGGATGTCTCTCTGGAATGCACATGCTGAGATGTTTGGATAACAATATTGGCGGGGCATAATTATTGTGAGTAAACTTGGACGACACCTGACTGTCCTGGCCACTGCATGTGTGTAGTAGGGTGTGTAACTGTAGCAGGAGAATCATCCAATGTTAATGTTGAATACAAACTCATCCATGCAGTATGAGCATGTGTGAAAGTGTATCATTACCATGTCATATTCTCACAGTGTCATTGTAACAGAATTATTTTGTCAGTCCACCCAGTCTGAGTACATTCTTCCTGTCATGCTTTACAGGTGGACCAGAGCCTTACACCGTGGGAGAGGTGGCACACTTCGACGACCCCGATACCTACAGTGAGTGTTGCCTGAGTGCTATTTGATATATTTATTTGCCAATGACGCAAAATGGACTACTGTGTGTTCAAGAGAAATCATGATGTGATGCGCTGGCCGTTCATTGCCATTGTCGTGTTAGTGTGATATCAAATTGGACTTATGTTTCTGTTAAGCAACACCTAGCCATCTCTGAGATTGAGGGGCTGTAGGACATTACAGTTGGGCCGCAATGGGGAATGGGATGAGTTACTTAGAATACACTGGTCAAAGTAAGACTTGGTCGGGGACTTGACATGAACTGAGTCTGCATATCAGACTGACATTCTCCCATATAGCTTAGGCACATGGCTGTGATGAAAAGTGCATCTTCCTAGTTGAGGATGGACTGTGCACACTGTAGGTTGGATCTTCCGGGGGCATGTACTTACACAAGCTGAACTAGGAGTGTGTGTGACTTGAGTGCAATGGCCTATGTGTTCTGTTGAATCATGAGAATGGGTGTTCCACCTCCTCTGTGTGTGTAGTCAAACATGCCTCACTGATAGTATGTCATGTTGGCAAAAGTCATATCATTGTGACATGTGTGGTCCATGGATGTCACAATGTTTGCCTAAGTCCAACGTGTTGCTAGCCATTCATAGGTCTTGTGTGTGAAGGCACATACTTGGTGAACGTTCAATACACTCCTGGGTGTGCATTTCACATGGGATTGGTGGTTGTTCTTCCCACACCACCCTCAACGACTGGGATGTTAATGTGAAACAGGCTACCTTGGACTGTAGCAACCAGTATCTCACACTTACTTGACACCTTTTGTGTCGTGAGTCAGAACCTAGGGCCAGATGTGCCAAACTGTGTACAAGTTGATAAACTCATAATTATTGTGTGTGAGTTGCAAACATCTGTTTCCTATTCCGAAATGTATTAGGTGATCATGAAAATATATGGGAGATTTTATTCCTAATCCTAAATATGAAGGCTTTTTCCAGTCCTATTTGCAACTGACAGTGGTATGCAAGTCCATTTGCAATGGAGTTTGTGGTTGCTAAGTGAGTCGCAGTTATCATCCACTTTAAGTGGATGGTAACCCACTTGCTAGCAGTAAGGGGTCCCCATTGTAACCCATCACCTTTCCGAGTGTACCAAAATAATCCTGTACAAAACAGGCAGTGGTCCTTGGGACCACTGCGGCCCGTATTTATAATTTTTTTGCACCACATTTGCCCAGCTTTTTGACGCCAAAACGGCGCAAACTTACAAATTACAATTGGAATTTGCAATTTTGCGCGGCTTTTGCGTCAACAAGTGACGCAAATGCGGCGCAACAACAAATATAAATACGGGCCTAAGTGCCTTAAATTATTCAATATTGAAATTGTCGTAATTTATTTCTAAGTGCTGCTCATTTCCCGTTGAGGTAAACGGCCTACACTTGGGGAACATGTTCTGCGTTATTTCCAAGCGGTCACGGACATGGAGGTCTGCTGTTCCCAGCAGGCCTCCATCCCCGTGAGTGCCCATAGTTGCAAAGGTGGAGCAACTTGCAACCCACATCATTGATGTAAATGAGGTGGCTCTTAGCAACCCCATAGCAACTCACAGACGGTGTCAGATACCCCATTCTGCATTGCAGATTGTTCGTCCCATTTCCCATCTTCCTACATCTGGTCCCTAGTGTAGACATTGGGTTATAGCCATTGGTTCAATCTTAGCACACAACCAATTCCAGATGGCTTAGAGTGAGGAGTGTGATAGTTATCACATATAGTGACATATGTAGTGAAGTAAGTATGCGGAAGAGGTGCAGCCATGATGTACAAAACCGTAGGGATGATTAGGATGAGTAGTGTAGGGTGATGTCATCCATCATGTAGAGACCTGGATATTCTAGGTGTGATATGCCCTTATGTATGCATGCTTCACATGTACTTCCTCTGAGCCCTTCTGTGAACTATGTTGTGACAATTGCTGCAACCTATACATTTCTAGTAATGTACAAATAACCCATTGTGCTATCCCACCCAATGCAAAGCCAAAGGTAAATATCTGCCTTTTCTCTTCACAGCTGCTAACATGAGGGCGGCCGATCGCATCCATTTTGAGCGGCGTGCCATCCGTTACAGGCACATCCTGCAGGTGCAGTCTGGGTATCGGCGGATGGGCCGCAGGTATCACTCCGAAAGGGCCTCCGGGGCGTGGTGGGCCACACCACAGCCTCCAACAAGTGTGCCACCTACAGCCACCAACGACACAGCCACCAGGTCTGGCCCAGTGGTCCCATCTACTTCGGCTGCCATGGACCCGCCGCATGCAGCACGACCTGGACCCAGCCGTGTGCTGGCAGCAGGACAGTCACATGTCCCACCAACAGCTGCCACTAGCTCGACCTCTGCTGGCACACAAACCCTCCCCACAGACCCTCCCGTGGACCCTGCAGCCTTCCAGGCATTGTCCCAGAAAGTGGACAAACTTTTGAGGAAGGTGGACAACCTGACTGATGACATGAACTATGTAAAGACCCGGGTCCGCGACATCAGGCGCACACTAAGGAGTGCAAACGTCTAGTTCGTTTGCCCTCTTAAACTTTTATCCCTCCCCTCTCACCTCTTTCCTTTTTTTCTCCTGTTAGTTGGGCTTTGGGGATTAGTATTAGGATTAGGATAGGTATGTAGCTTAGTTAGTGTTAGGGAAGAGGGTGGGGGGTCCTTGTTATTTTTCTCAAATATTTGTGTGTGGGTGGGTGGGTGGGGGGCAATGTTGGGATTCATGTTTAATAAAACAAAAAAACAAAAAAAATGTAAAACCAAAAAAAAAAAAAAATTATCTGCTTGTTTAGGATAGTGTAATATGTGTGTAGGTTAGTATGTTTTGTCCTGCATGTGTCCTGTCTCATAATGGTGGGTGGGGGGTTGATGTTTAGATCGTTTCGTTACATGTGTAGAGTAAGTTTAGCTTAGGTTAGATAGGGACAGTTGTGGGTTATTAGTAGTCAGGTTAGATTAGTGTAGGTGTACCTTTCCCTTAGTTGCCTCTTGTAGTACTAGATATAAATAAATATTTTGTTAACCCTTTACTTGATGCGTTAGGTGCTACTTTATCATGGCCTTGACATCCATGTTGCAGAATGATTTAGTGTGACATTTGTGTCCTATGCTCAGCATCCCCTGGGAATGGATGTTTAACATCCCATCTACCCGTGTGCTCACTTGTTAAGTATCCTCAAATTGGGAGACTCCCCATTGGTAGTGTGCATTGTACACCAAGCTTTTGTTATGATATGTGTCCAACTTCACAAAGAGTGCTTCATTACATGTCAATGTGGGTTAATTGTTAGGTCGGACAGCAGTGTGAAGCTCAGGGAGATCTTTGTAGATGAGGAGTTGTTCACACTCATGTATTGCTGCTTTCATTGCTGAGCTACATCATGTGTGTACTGAAGCAGCATGAATTTCCTTCATGGAAGCCTACTCTGTAAGGGAAGTTAATGCAGTGTGATTTGTACACGATTCATTACATTAAGCGGCATCCATTCTTATTTAAGTCTTGCATGGAGCCTACATTTCCCAGACACCATTTGCTCTCTGGAATAGCGATAGATGGTGCATCATTCTGACCAACACAGCATGATTGTGTGTGCTTAGTTCCTTCCTCAGTTATTTCCCTCAGTATGGTAGGGCTATGATGCAATCCTGGCCAATGCACAGATGGATCTGAATATATGACATCAGGACAGTAGTATAGAGATTCAACAGGGTTGCCACACAGCCACTTTGGAGTTAGGTACTGCACAGTTGAAGTGTGAAATGACACAGAGACACAATAGGTGAGCAAGTGCGATTTATTTACAGGTGTTGTAGTGCAAATTGTCCATTCAACATTTTGGCAGAGTCCGTTCTGGGGCATCATTTCTTGGTGAGCCTATAGAAGGTGTCAGTGCAGAGGGACAGGATTACCAAATTGTAGGAGAGAGACATTCACTGGCAATGTGGACAAGTCAAACAGTGGATTGCCAAACAGTCATTGAGTGTAGGTGTTCAGAAACTGGGCTTTGACTAAACGCAGGACCTTGGTCAGAGTAGGCCATGGTGCAGGGACTAGGGCTTCCGGGTACTCCTCCGTGTGAAGGTTATCTGTTCCACGTCTTCTTCTTCTGATGTGTGTGTTGCATCCTCTGTCCTTGTTGTTGTTGGTTGTGAAGGGGCAACACACACCTCAGTGTTAGAAGACATGGAGGCAGACATCCCGGGGGCTAGTCCCTGTGGACTTAGGAAGGGCAATACTGCAGCAAGGAGGGCCTGCTGGTTTCTCAGAATGGCAGCCACATCCCGATGGTAGGCAGCCAGGTCAGCCCTGAGGGGTTCGATGTTGCATTCGTGCACCCGTTGACTGGCTTGCATTCTTAGTTGTTCCGTCAACTGGATGACAGCTGTGGCGATTTGCTTTTGAGTTTCTACAAGTTCCTGCATGTGCGATGTTAGTGCTTGCATCACAGCTGTCTGATCAGCAGGAGGGATCATGCACGAACGCACCCTCTCAAGGCTGGCTGCCATAGTTTGCAACCCCACCCGCACCTCCTTGGCCAGCTCCCGCTGGACCCCAACGACGGTTCTTTCAAAGCTGGTTCCAGTGTCGTCGGAGTCCTCAGCTGTGTTGGAGCTGGCAGGTATTACATTTGGGGTGGCAGGTGGGTCTACTGGGGTGGCTGCTTCTTCTGGGCTCCTCCTTGGGACTGAAGGTGGGGTTTGGAGGCTTCCTAAGACCATGTTGAGGGTTTGTGGGGAGAGGTTGATGGGGTCGTCATCGATGTCATCAGGGAAATCAGGGTCAGGCATATCGGCAGGAGATCCATGTTCCTCTGCAATGAAACAGGGTACAATTAGTGTGTCTGTGTTGTAACAAGTTTGCAAACAGTTACAGGCGTTTGGATGCCTTATCTTTGGTGTCTGTTTTTTTCTGGGTATCTGCTGTCCTTCATATGGGCATTGTTGTAGGCCTATGGCCCACCTGTGTGTCACATGTGTGATGTGGAGCTACCAGACTTGTCTGCCTAATTGCCGCTAGGTGTTGCTTTGTAACATTTTGTGAATAGGCATCTTTGTGTCCTACTAGTCCCTCCGTGATTAACTATTCTTATGTAGAGACATTTTCGAGGGTGTGTTCTCATTATCCGACCTGAGCTGACTTGCTTACGAGGCAGCAGGATAGCTAATGGTGTGATGGACTGAGTCTGACCCACTTTTAATTGACTCTGTCACCCTGATTCTTTCATTTTGCTCTAGCTAACTAGCATTGGCTCATGTCTCCCACAGCAAAGGAATGATTATACATCCGAGCGCATGACATCTTTGGAACTTTTCAGGGAAGTTGTGGTCACTCAGATCCCAACATCTTCACTCTTTTCCAGTATGAACTCATACACAAAAGTCAAAGACAGTATTTGTTTCATATGATGATCTCTTTGAACAACTGACTTGTCTATATTTAGGTGTGAGCCACAATAACCCAAATACTTCAACATGGTAGACTTGAAATAGTCAGCAGGAGAGTAAGACATTGGTCGAAAGCTATCATGGTGCCTAACAGTTTGTACTCTCCCTCTGCTTGTTCTATTTATAGCACAGCATGTTAAGCTTCTAGCCTGCCTGTCTGAATCACTGGGGAGACTTCATCCGTCATATCTGAGCAATGGCCTGTGATCTGGTTTTGCATCTGCAGCAAGGCAGGCAGCGTCTGGTGTTTCTCTGTTTGGAGACTCCCTCTTGTGTGTCTTGGGACAAGGAAGTGATTTTATAAGTCATAAGTCATGGTGATGAGATAGTTTCCCTACGCAGGAATGGCAAATCAGAACCCCTACCCCATCTATCCGCAAAGTACCAGACTGTATCCTTGACTGGGGCACAGAGTGTATCTGTTCTGGCACACTCCAGTGCAGATGTAGGCAAAACAGTGTGATTGGACTTATTAACAACACCCTAGGACTGGCTATTTGGTATATTTCCTGATAGGAAGGCCAATGAGAAGCATGTAGTGCAAAGTGCTCAGAGGCTCTTAGATGTGAGCATATGCGTAAGAGTACATTCAGGGTAAGGTGCAGAAAGGCCTACAGCCTGAGGCTAATGCGCAAAGTATACATTACACTTGCCAGAATACACATTGACTGACTGTGGGTGTTGTGAGTGCCCTGCCAACACACTTGCCTCTCAGGACCTGCCCCATTCACTTTTGATTCACATTGCATGCAGTGTACATGTTCCGTGCCATTTCCTATGCATGTTCATGTTTGGATGTGGTGTGGATGTAAACATTGTTGATGTTTGAAGATGAAGGTGGGTCATGTGTGTTTGATTGTATAAGCCTGTTTATCGTATGAAGGTCCGATTTGTTTGTCAGACTTTGCAGGTGTGTTTGAGTGACCAGTTGCCTATGTCTCCTCCTCAGGTGTTGTCTGAGCAGTATGACATTAGTGATGTAGCCTTGTTATCCAGGCATGTGAGGGACCCTGACGTATGCAGCATGTGTGTGTGGTTGGTGCTGTGTGGGTCCTATTGCTGTTTACTTTGGCTTATGTATGTGTCAGGTATGGACATTGGGCATTTGAGTGTACTGGTGCGTTTGTATTTTTACACTGACTTGTTGCGGATGTCAATGTCACCCCCTAATTTGTGTATGTATATTCCATGGGGAGGTTGCTGCCATTTGGTACTGTAGCTGCACAGAGATGAGAGGCGTTATTGTAAGGTGTTGTGGCAGTTACATTGCAGTTGTTGCTTTGCCTACTGGGTTACTGATAGGGACCTAGTTGCTGTAGTATAGATTTTACAAAACAAGTGCCTGGATGTGAGTTTGCTGTAGTGGCCTTCCTACCTGTCGCTGCTTTCCCTTGGCTCTATTGTTGTACTTACAGGATGTCCCCATGGGGCTGTACTTGTTGCTGTGTTTGGTGGTGCCCCAGCTTCAGTGTGTGCTAGGCATGCCCCCCTACTGTGCTCCTTTACCCATGCCACTCTATGTATATGCTGACTTACATGCATTGTGTAGTAGGTATTCCCCCCCTGGTTGCAGTTAACATTAGTGCATTATAATTCCCCATGCGACTTACCCTGCATGTGCATTGTGTCTTGGTAGTCTGCACTGTCCTGCCCTTGAATCCCTGTGACGATCTCCTCGGGGATGGCGGCTGCAACCATCTCCTCCATGTGGTCCAGGGCCTCCTGTTGTGCTGGACTCCCACCTCCAGTCTGCATTGCTGCCTTCCTGTTCCTGGCCATTTTCTCTTTGGTCCTGCGTTTACAGTCATGCCAGCGTTTCTTACACTCAGTGACTGTGCGGCGTTCTTCAGCCACACTGTTGATCTTGTCCACTATTTGCTTCCATATGGCCTCTCTCCTACTGAGTGGCAATTTGGATGTAATGAAAAGTTGGTGCTGGTGTTCCGTCACCTCTCTCACCAGGATTTCCTGCTCCTCTTCACTGAAGCGACACTTTCTTTTCTTTTTTTGGTTATCCTGGTTTGTTTGTGGGACCTCTTGGCTGGTTCCTGGTCTGCTGTCATCATCCTGGGCTCTGTTGTGTCCACTGGGATCCATGTTGGCTCTCTGGTAACACTGCAGTTTTTGCGCTAGAATTTGACGCAATTGCGTGAGAAAAACCAGCGCTTTCACGATTGCGCTGTCGTAAATCGGCCCACGGTGATGTGCGTCGCCTTTACGTGGTTTTTCCTTACGACTTGACGCCGCTGTGTGCGTCACAATATCCTGACGCCCACCTGTTGGTTGCGCCGCCGTACGTCAAAGTATAAATTTGACGGCGCATCCAAATGGCGTTAGACGGCGCAAAATTTTTTGACGCAAAACTGCGTTAGCGCAGTTTTGCGTCAAAAAGTATAAATATGGGCCTTAAGGGCTAGCGCCATATTCCGGTGCCATGAATGAGGCCAGAGCACGCACGACACGGCCTCTGGGCCGGCCGCGGATCCGAGCCCCGGCCCCGGTAAGCGGGGGGGCGGGCACCACCACCAGCGGCGGTAACCTCACACAGAGGTTAATAGAATTGTAGGCCTGCTCCGACAGGCATCAGTGTATGGGGCGCGGCACCGCAGCAGGACAGCCTCGCCCGGCGCAGCCGCCCCAAATTGTCCACTAAGGGCTGGCGCCTGATCCCAGAACCTCAAATGAGGCCAGAGTCCGTGCACCACAGTCTCCGGGCCGGCCGCGGACCCAAGCTCCGGCTCCAGGTCCCAGGAGGCGTAACGCAGGCTGCAGCCGCGGGAGCAGACCCAGCAGACCCAGCAGCCCGGCCGAACGCTCGCCGCCTGCAGAGTGGCTGCGGCAGCCGGTGTACAGCTACGGCCGCCGGTGCGGGCTTCGGGCAGCAAAATGGGCGATGCCTATCCCCCTTAAAAGGAGGTGCAGGTGCAGCTGACTGGATGTTTATGCGGGCGAGGGATCAGAGCTGCAGTTTATGCTGCTGCTCCGGTCGCCATGTTGGCCACACCCCCCATAACCACTGCTTCTCAACATCTTATCTTGTGCCCATTTTGGAAATACAAAAGTTTTCTTGATACCTATTTTTCACTCTTTATATTTCAGCAAATGAATTGCTGTATACCCGGTATAGAATGAAAATCCATTGCATGGTGCAGCTCATTTATTGGCTCTGGGTACCTAGGGTTCTTGATGAACCTACAAGTCCCCACAACCAGAAGAGTGCAGCAGACGTAACAGTATATTGCTTTAAAAAATCTGACTTTGCAGGAAAATGTTACAGAGTAAAACATTGATATTCAATATTTTTAGGTTGAGCGTTAGCGTTCGGCCTGCTGTATACTAAAGTATACAAAAGAGTGAGTTCCAGTGTTTTGATTTGTTAGTTGCAGTGTCCTTCAGAAATCCTTGCTTGCTAGTGGTCAGTTCTGCCTCTTTGTCCTGCCTTTTTTCACTTAGGGAGCAGCACAAAGTACTGTATAATTACGCTATGTCCTGTTTTTCTCTTCTGAAGTAGACTTTTTCTTTCAGTATTGGCCTGTTTGCCTTGCACTGTGGGTGTGTGTTCAGTCCCTCCTCCCCACCAGCTCCCTCTGTAAACATAAACCAATATCAGAGGGGTGCTTTTCCAGGGCCAGCTCACCCTCGTTCTCTTCCTCTTGTTATTTTCAGTCTGTGTGGCAATAAATGTCCAGTCAGTAATTTACAACGCTATGAGCTCTAACTCGAGCAAACACAAGACTATTGCATTCCAAATGCTTGTTTACTTTCTTTCTCGTGCCCCGTCTCTCCACTCTTTGTTTAGCACTGTAACACTCTCGGATTCGACGCCCACTTCTTACCATGAAGGAGTGGTTCATGGACAGTGTCTCCTGGTCTACTGTAATTCTATCTGATGGGTGGCGCAATCTGGCCACTGTGTCGTTAAGTAAACGTTTGTGTATGTTAGTGGGAAGAATAGGTGCGTATGCACATTCACTCTCAGTGATGTACTCTGTTCCTTACCAGCTAGAGGGCTGCTTTGCGCGACTCTCGGTGCCAAGCACAGATAAAGGCCTCTGGGACAAGCCACACTGCTGACCACGAGCCCGGCACATGTGGAAGCGACACTCCGAGCCCTAACCCCCTTGAAGGTGTGTGACTGAGACTACGTGGCCCGATCTCCCACTCTATGATAAAGCGCTTGAGTGCCCTCCGGCCATGTTTGCTCTATAGAAAAATATGAAAATAAACAAACACAATAATAAACTATGAGTCCAAGTTCATCTGACCCTGAAACCCTCACACTGTCTCTGGCGGTTAAAGTTGACGCCTCTGGACTCTCTCCTCCAGCTCAAATGCTTCAGTGCCTCGCAGCTGCTTTCACTTTCAGCTTCTGGCTTAAGCTGTTCACTGCGCTCTGGCACACGCTAGCATGCCACAGGAGGGGGCTATTTCAAACCATTTGCACCTAAGTCAGCGAGGCCTTGTCGACAGCCGTCAGTTTTATATCTGCCTTTAAGCTCGCCCCTATCATAGGATGTTAAATGCATGTAGAGACAATGACTCTTTCTTACAACTTTCTATTGTTCCTTTTTAAACCCATGCTTATAACTACGCAGCTGTATTTAATTCAGTTCTAAATGTTACCGCTCGGCCACGCATCCTGCTGCTCCATTTGTTAGAGCACAGCCAGCCTTGCATGTTAGGGCACACCCATGTGGTCTTCATTTCTGAATACTACAACACAGCCTTCATTGCATAGTACAGCTGTGTGCCGTATACCTAGGGCCACTGGCATTATGTGGCAAGGAAGGGTCAAATTATGCTGCAGGCTTGAGTAAATTATGCGGCACATTACGCAGCATTATGCAACATTTTTTGAGAGTGCTACTTCATTTTTAGGGTCGAGCGCAAAGCGCTCTGTCCCTACTGTAATCTCTCTATGGGCTTGTAACCATGCCCACCGCACACCCATGAGTTTGGTTAGTTTATGGGCTTGCCTTTTAAAATTCGCTTGATTTCATTAGTGAAAGGAATGCATTTGTCATGCCTTTTCCAATGTTTAGCCCGCCTCGAGCGCATTGGCCAAGTACTGAATACATAAAAGGCTCCAAGTTTTACATATGGTTTCAGGACTACTTTTTTCTATTTGTTTCCTACACAGCGTGGTCTCATTGGGCAGTAGTCAAGCGCTTTGCATGACATCGAGCCTTTTACATGGATAATTGCATTTTTGCTGATAATAGTTTTGATTGTGAACAAACTATTGTTTTACTTTTTATTTTCAATTCATGTGGCAAGAAATGTCCAGTTTGGAATTTACAACACAAATAGCTCTTTTTTTCATGGGGTTATACCCTCTAGGGGCTAACAATATGGTTACATGACCATGTTTCGTACAAATGATATTTGTGTTATGTAGATTTTCCTAGTAAATTATGAAGGAAAGTCTTAATTTTATTAAAGACACGGAGGCGAGTATTATGCTTTAGTCTTTTCCTTATTTTTAACAGCAGCTGCAGTCAAGAACAAAACTCCTGATCCCATAACGCTAACGAAAGTAGCCAATGAGGATCAAAAGGTAGTTCAAAGTAATGCACCAATCACTAACAATCCATACTAATAATACCTATCTTGACAGGGAACAGCCCTCTTTTCTTGTGTGAGATTAAACAGTAACGAACAATGGAATAATGAAACCACAAATACAAAAAGCCAGGCAGAGTGCTAAAAGTTCTTGAAAAAGGAAAATCAGTCTTTGAGCAAACTCCAGAAGGGTGTTTTGATCCAATGGTTGAGAGATCGTGGAGGCGGGTGTGGCATAGGACGAAGTGTACGAAGAAACGAAGGAAGGATCCTTAAGAATCCGACTTTTGTCCTGATGTAGATGCTGAAAGGGAGGGAGACAAAATAACAGTGTTAATCTTTGTAGCGGCGGGATAATACTCGCCTCCGTGTCTTTAATAAAATTAAGACTTTCCTTCATAATTTACTAGGAAACTCTACATTTTATGGCAAGACCAGAGGCTCCTATTATGCTATTTTAAAGCGTATTAATCAGATTAAAAGAGGCATGTTGAATCGGTTTACAATAGAAAACCTTAAAAACATTGTCATTGGACCAGTCAGCCGACCTGAGAATATCCTCCGAGCGAAAACCAGGCCAAAAAGCTTTGGATGCCATGGCTCCCCTAGCCGAGTGGGCCCTAAAGGCGGAGACATAAATGCCAGCTAAGGACATAACCCAACGGACCCAGCGTTCTAAGGTTGGAGAGGACACAGGCTTGAAAGGTTTTCGGAAAGAAATCTGGAGCTGGGTAGAGGAGAAATTCCTCAGACCAGCTGTCTGTTGTTCATAGCTTTTTAAGCATTGGCCTACACAAAGCTTGGGGTGATCTGGAAAAAAAGGATAAAAAACTGAAGAAAGATTAGTTTTAGTACGCATAAATACATTAAACATAACACCAGAGGGAGTAAAATTGCGAGCAGTAACATCTAGAGCTCTAACATCAGATAAACGCTTGAAAGACACTAAACATAACAGCATGGAAAGTTTAGCAGAAAGCTGTTTTAATGATAACGGCGTATTGTCTGGCCACAACACAAACAGTTTTAACACAGCGTTAACATCCCATAACAAACTATATTTAGGTTTTGGAGGACTAGAAAATTTTACTCCCTTTAAAAGGCGGCAGATCAAAGAGTTGTTTTCCAACAGGTTTTCCCTGGAAAAAGAATGTGAGCAAGAAATAGCAGATCTATACAGGTTAATCGTACGGAACGATTTCCCTTTGCAGGCTTCTGCCGCCAGAAAATTAATAATCATTGTTACATTTGCTGTAAAGGGATCAACTTGTTTTCCCACACACCAGCTATGCCAGAGAGACCAAGCTGATTTATATGCTTTCCTTGTTCCTGGAGCTTTTGCCAGGACCATGAAATTTGAAGCTTCTGCCGAAATAGAAGTGCCAGGCTGGGATTCCCTGAAATTTTCCAAGCTGAGAGGGTGAGGACATTCTGAAGTATTAAGTTGTGGCAGAGCCCTTGGGGATTGTTTAAGAGATGTGGGAATGAGGGGATTAAGAACGGAGGTTCTATTGACAGTTCCAGGAGGGAGGGAAACCACACCTGGGAGTGCCAGAAGGGGACTATGAGTACTACCGAGGCCTGCTGCCGCCTGACCTGTGCCAGTAAATCAAAATGAAGGGAGGAAAAGCATAATTGAGGGAGGATGACCAGTCTTGAGAGAAAGCATCAAATGCGAGAGCTAGAGGATCTGGATGCCAGCTGAAGAACTTCAGGAGCTGTATGTTGAGACGTGATGCAGAAAGATCTATGTCAAAGGGGCCCCATTTGTGGAGAATGTTGTTGAAAACCTGCACGGTGAGCATCGAGTCGCTGGAGTCCTGGAAATGGCGTGAGTACCAATCCGCTACGAAGTTGAGATTGCCAGGTAAGTACTCCGCTTGGACGGAGATCCTGTTTTGGAAACAGAATTCCCAGAACCCTTTCGCCAATTCCGTGAAAGGTTTGGATTTTGTGCCTCCCAAACGGTTGATGTAACGAACCGTGGAGATATTGTCCATTCTGAGAAGAAATGAACAGGAAACTCTGTCTCTTGCGAGGCTTCTCATTGCAAAGGAGCCGGCAAACATCTCTAAACAGTTTATGTGCAGTTTTGACTCCTATGCGACCATAAGCCTCCAGTTGAGATTGGACCACAACGGGCCCCCCAACCCAGAAGACTTGCATCTGATTCTAATACAAGATCTGGGGCTGATGTGAAGATAGTCCTGCCGTTCCAGGCATCCAAATGGTCGATCAACCATTGCAGTTCTGATCGAGAGTCCTGGTCTAGAGCTATGGAATCTGAAAAGGCCAGCCCTCTTTGGAGATGACGAATTTTCAGTCTCTGCAATGCTCGGCAGTGAAGAGGACCCGGAAAGATAGCTTGGATTGAAGAAGAGAGGAGACCTACGACTCTTGCAAGGGATCAGAGGGAAAGAAGAGAGTTGCGTAAAATTTGCAGAATTTCTGACTTGATTGATTTGATCTTTGAAGATGGGAGAAGAAGAGTAGTCGAAACTAAATCTAACAGGAAACCTAAGAATTCGATCTCTTAGATTGGATCTAAGGAAGATTTTTCATAGTTTTTGATAAGGCCTAGATCTGAAAGAAGATTGCACGCCAAGTGCACCTGAGAAAGAAGAGAAGAGCGATTTTGATTCATGATCAGAAGATCGTCCAGATAGATGATTAATCTGACGCCTCGAGCTCTGAGAAAGGCTGCTACTAGTTTCAGTCGTTTCGTGAAACACCATGGGGCGAAAGACAAACCGAAAGGAAGGGAAGTGAAATGGAATGTCTGACCGGCCCATTGGAATTGAAGACATTTTTGAGAATCCGGGTGTATCGGTACCGTAAGGTATGCGTCTTGCAGGTCTAACCTTACCATCCAATCTCTTTGGAGCAAGGCATCCCTGAGATGTAGAATGGTTTCCATCTTGAAGTGACGATAAAGAACAAACTGGTTGAATTGCCTTAGGTTGATAACTGGGCGCATTTTCTTGTTCTTTTTCTGGACCAGAAAAACCGAACTGAGAAAACCTGAAGGATCTAGAGAACAACGAGTTATCGCCTGTTTTTGTAAAAGGGATTGAATTTCTGAGGAAATTAAGTCTGTCATTTGGAGAGAGAAGTGAGGGGAGGAGGAAAAATTACTTAAGAAGGCTCTGAAAAGAGCTCTATAGCATATCCCTGAACGGTATTTAGGACCCAGGGATATACCGTGAGTTCCTTCCATTTTGACAGGCACATGGAAATATGATCCCCTAGAATAGGTGAAATAATCTGATGATTTACCGACTTGCGTAGAGAATCTGGAATTACAGTTCCCCTTGTTCCCGAATCCCCTGCTCCTTTGTTGGCACAATTGCGGTCTGTAATCTTGTGTTGAAGTGTTACCATAGTAGCCGCGGGAACCTTGATTGGCATAGGAGCGGCCGGCAAAGCCGTTCCTGTCTCTGCCGGCCCTGGCAAAAACATGTGCCGAAAACATCTTTTTTAAAGATTGCTGCGCTTTGTCAAGGGATGAAAAAGGTGCCACATACTTGCTCAACTCCTTGATAAAGGAGTCTCCAAAAAGCAGACCCTCTGCTTTGACACCGGGATCTGTGCATGCCAAGTTGACCAGCTTGGGGTCTATTTTCAGGAGGAGACCCTTCCTAGGCTCATGCGTGATAGAGGAGTTTGCATTTCCTATTGAACAAATGGCCCATTGAGTCCACAAGGAGAGCTCAGCTGGGTCCACTGAAGCTTGTTCCAAACGAGCAGTTTCTGCTAAATCAAAAATGTGGGTTAGGGGTCCTACTATGTCCAACAGCTTATCTTGGCAAGAAGACCAAGTTTTGTCAACACCCTTCCGAAGGTCCTTGCCATATTTGGTGAAGAAGGTAATTGGGGAAGTGTCAATAGATGTAGTTGCCGTGATTTTGGAGGAAAGGGCGGGACGGGGACATTCAGATTTGGGTTTTGCTCGCACCTGTTTATCTAAGGGGGTGCGCAACCTGGCTGTGACATATTCCGCTATGTGGTCCGTAGGGAGCCATTCAGTCGAATTTGGATGCTGGATGTTAGCCGGATCGAACATAGGCACTCCTTCAGCGTCCAGTATTGTGCAAGAATTCGTAAAGTCTTGAGACCCAATTTTAACTTTTTTGAGAGGAGGAGGGGAGATAATATCTCCAACATCCTTGTCGGAAATATCCGAGTCCAAGTTAGGGTCTTGCACCTCGTCATCCGTGTCCATAATTTTTTATATAGATATAGGTGAATAGATATGTTTAGATTTTACCATGCATTTTTTTGACGGTCTAGCCGTTAACCCCTCCTTAAAAGGAGGCCTTTGAGGAACCATGTCCTCCGCCACATGGGAACTTTTGTCACTCACTAATAGCGTTGCTTTAGTATTTTTGATGGATTCTGACACTTTCTGCCTTCCCCCGCAGATTGGGCCAGCATGGTTTTTGACACTAGATTGACAACAGAATTTTCCAAATTTTTTGAAAATTTCTGCCAGGAAACTGCCATGGCTTGTTCCACAGAAGACTGTATAAAGTCATTAAGGTTGTCTTTGAGGACGTCTTCCTCCTCCTCCTGTGTCAAAAGTGGGTGTGCAGAGCTGTCCATGGTTCCAGCAGTCGAATAGTAAATGAAAACTGCAAAACTGAGAGAGGAAAGGGTTAAAAAATCTCACTGAAGTGAGGATAAGGATATGGCCTGCCACTGGGTGGAGTGAAAGGGAATAGGAAGAGAAACTGGAACCTCCACAGAAACGCGGAGTCCGGCACTGGCAGAAGGCAGGCGAGACCGCTTGAAGCGGTAAGTAATAAAATGAAATGAAGCGTGTCTCAAAGCACCCTGAGAAAATCTATTTGTTGGCGGTGTAACGAAGCGTGTCGCATGGCACCTCAAACAGCTGAGCGAGCGACAGAAAATGCTGCTAACACTCAGAGGAGACGCGTTTGATCCTCATTAGCTACTTTCGTTAGCCTTATGTGATCAGTAGTTTTGTTCTTGACTGCAGCTGCTGTTAAAAATAAAGAAAAGACTAAAGCATAATAGGAGCCTCCATTGTTGCCATAAAATTGTATGTTTTAATACTCTCTCCTTATTATATTTATGTCCGTGATTCAGGCCAACTTAACATCCTTATTTCACTTTGGCTGTTTGAATACTCTTGATATGTTTGGGTGACGGTTTTAGTTTATTTCTCCTTGGTAGCTGTCTTGTGTTGTTTTTTAGAGAATTGTGTTAACGAGCCAGCAACAATGATGGTTGTGAAGGTGGTATTCCTTTTGAATTAGCCTGGCAGATTCAAATTACGATGCTAAATGGCAACATTTTCATTTTTTGCTGCAGATAGAGGAAGAAGGTAAATGGAAGATCTTGTCATATGCATGGTCCACTGGAATTATATGGCAGTAAAAGAAGAAATTATGAGGCAGGGTTGACCAATTCATGAGGCAGGAAAACTCCATTTATGAATTTACAATGGCAATAACTCTAACACAAGCAAATGCGAAACCCATTGCATTGCAAATGCTTGTTTTTATTTCAGCTGTTATTTTCTGTAAGAAACCCTTGTAGGATCTACACAAATTACCCCTTGCTGAATTCAGAATTTTGTCTACTTTTCAGAAATGTTCAGCTTTCCAGGATCCAGCATTGGTTTCACACCCATTTCTGTCACTAACTGGAAGGAGGCTGGAAGCACAAAAGATAGTAAAAATGGGATATGTCCCAGTAAAATGGCAAAATTGTGTTGAAAAATTGGGGGGCATATTTATACTTTGTTTGCGCCGAATTTGCGTCGTTTTTTTCGACGCAAATTCGACGCAAAACTAACTCCATATTTATACTTTGGCGTTAGACGCATCTAGCGCCAAAGTTCATGGAGTTAGCGTCATTTTTTGGCGTGAACACCTCCCTTGCGTTAATGATATGCAAGGGAGGCGTTCCCGTCTAAAAAAATGACTCCCAGGCATGTGCGTGGTATTTATACTCCCGGGCAAAAATGACGCCCGGGAGTGGGCGGGGCAAAAAACCCTGCATTTGCGCCTCTTTTTAACGCCTGGGTCAGGGCAGGCGTTAAGGGACCTGTGGGCTCTGAAGGAGCCCAGAGGTGCCCTCCCCTGCCCCCAGGGACACCCCCTGCCACCCTTGCCCACCCCAGGAGGACACCCAAGGATGGAGGGACCCATCCCAGGGAAGAAAAGGTAAGTTGGGGTAAGTATTATTTTTGTATTTTTTTTTGTGGCATAGGGGGGCCTGATTTGTGCCCCCCTAAATGCCACTATGCCCAATGACCATGCCCAGGGGACATAAGTCCCCTGGGCATGGCCATTGGGCAAAGGGGCATGACTCCTGTCTTTGCTAAGACAGGAGTCATGTTGATGAGGGATGGGCGTCGAAAAAAAATGGCGCAAATCGGGTTAAGACTATTTTTTTGCCTCGACCTGACTTGCACCATTTCTGGACGCCCATACTCCATTTTCCCCCTACGCCGGCGCTGCCTGGTGTACGTGTTTTTTTTTCACGCGCACCAGGCAGCGCCGCCGGCTAACGCCGGCTAACGTCATTGGATAAATACGGCGCCCGCATGGCGCTTCAGAATGGCGTTAGCCGGCGCTAATTTTTTTGACGCAAAACTGCGTTAGCGCAGTTTTGCGTCAAAAAGTATAAATATGGCCCTGGGTTTTCTGATTTTCGTCTACCTGTTCCTGAAAGCTGGGAAGATGGTGATTTTAGCACCGCAACCATTTGTTGAGGCAATTTTCAGGGAAGAACTACAAGCTTTTTTCTGCAGTCCTTTTTTCCAATTTTTTTGAAACAATTGAATTTTTCACTGTATTTTGGCTAATTTCTTGATCTCCTTCAGGGGATCCCACAAAGTCTGGGTACCCCTAGGATGTTGGAAAAAAAGGATGCAAATGTGGCGTGGGTAGCTTATGTGAACAAAACGTTCCCATGAGTTAATCAAATAACTTGTTTATGTTATAAAACAGTTGCTTGAATGGTTGGTCTTTGCAGCATTTCAAACATGCTAAGAGTATTGGCTTTCTTTACTCAAAATTTTTTTTTTTAGTCAACAAATATATAATAGGTTTTCTTATTGAAGAAAACCTTCCAAAAATTCCTAATTCTTTTCATTAGCCACCACACAAAGTGCGACTAAGTCAAAGAAAAGGAAATACATGTAATAGTCATACATATACCGTTTATGTTTGCAACTCCTAAGTTTTAGACTTCTGTGTATATTAGTGCGAGTGTTGTCCGGTGAATACAGCAAAATCTGGAGGGATAAGTTAGCATTGGTTTTGCAGAGAATAGTTAGATTCAGGTCTACTTAACGAGAAGTTTTTAATGTTGTTATTTCGTTAAGGGAGGGGCGTGAATATATTTACAAAGCATTCTGGGTAGGAGGGTGTCCGTTCAGAATCTGTCGCCTTGATTGCTGGCAAACGCTATTCAGAGACCGTCCCTCAAGCCAAAAAAACACAGGCATAGCCATTTTACCAGTTTTTGTCTTGCAGCATCGTACGCCGTCCACTTAGGTACGCGGAGTCTGACTGGAGTAGTCTCCAGTAGCGGGTATATACACTGTACAGCCTGGCTGCCGTGCCGTGATTAGGGACCTCTAGTGACAACCTCTGGTACTGCACCCTGGTGTAAAAATGCGGCGCGAAACACTATAAATATGGGCCAGAATACTGCATACCCCCCAGTGACCACCTACCCATGTATTTTTCCCCTCAGACCGTGCCTGGCCCTTGGAGGGAGAAATGGATACATTTTATGCCAGAGGCTGGGAGGCAGTCTACATCCCTCCCATCTTTTATTAGTTGACGAACAGTTGTTTACTCAATATGTACAAGGCAAACAAATTCTTTCAGCCACTGACTGGAAGCGGAATTTGGCCTAAGTCCACACTGCTGGCTTCTGGATGTGTTTTCATTGCCGCTCCCCAGCCTGGGTGGCTGGCTGTTCTCTGTTGATCCTCACTGGGTGTGAGGGCCCTGCCCCTTCCTTGGGGTGAAGGTGCTGCAGGGTATTCTACATCCGCTCTGACATCTTCCTCCAGTCATCTCCTCCAGGGCTCTCTGTTCCGTTCACGCTTTGGAACCACAATAGTTTCTCACAGCTGAGAGACTTCCTCACCAACCGTGACCATTGTTCCATCAAACTCCACTACCTCCCCCACCTCGGGTTCATATGGGCCCTAAACTTCCAGCCAGGATGTGGCCCTTGTCCCAGTCAGAAGGTCAGGGCTTTGTGCCTGTTGTCTGCTCGCCTTGTCATTACTGGCCTCTTTGTTTTTTTCCTCTTTTTATATGTGCTGCATATAGATATTGGAAAATACCTGTCTGGATTTTTCTGTGTGAGAAGGTGTCCCTTTCTGCACAAAATCAATTCTGCTTACAACTCACGCACCCCTGCACCATGACCCAAAGATGCTTGCATGGGCACTAGGCAACCAAAAGTGCACCAGTGCCCGGAAAGCCGTATATTGGTAAATAAGATGCATTGCAGGGGAGGCGTAACGGAGACATGAGGAGAAATACATTCATTTTGTCTCATTTTTTCCTTTTTCTGTGTTTGCTGCATTCTGCAGCGCACATAGAAAGAGGAAAATGCCTCTTGTGATTGTTCTTGTGGAGGACGGTGTCCTATCAACGCTCTCCCAACAGCCTTTTGGTACAAATGAAATTGAATGCCTGTGAATGATCTGATTTAAAGAAAACTTTTGAAATTACAATATAATGGCGTTATTTGTTAATCAATAGTGACGAGCAGAATTACTATATCTCTTCTGCCACTTCTCTTGGTGGGTTGGAAGGTTGTTCCAAGTTTTTTAAGGTAGGGCAGAGATGCTTTTCTGTTTTAGTTTTCACACAGAGAGGTACTTTTACCTCTGGGAGTCCGGTTGTGTTAGCTATTGACTCCTTTGGTACATGTTCCACTTTAGGGGGTGGTATCCCCCCTAACAGTAATGATATCCTTAGTGCTAGGGTGGGTAGAGATACTTTGACATCCTGCATGCCTGTGTTTTAGGAGTATCCTGAGGCTTCAAGGCTCCTTCCATTCTTTAATTTTTAATCTATTTTGAGATTAAAGGAGATAATTCCTTGAGTATGCCCATAGGGATGCATGGGTCATGAACTCTACTTCAGCCCAATCTGAGGCTTCTAGGTCATTTCCTAAAAGACAGTCTACAGATAAGCTAGGTGACCCCACCACCTGCTGAGGGCCAGTAACTCCATCCCAACAAAGTTACACTACAGCTAAGGGGAGAGACTGAGTGAAGTTATTGACTTCAGTAACTTGGTACTTCTGTCCAAAGAGGTGCTGTGCAGGTGAAACCAAGTTTTCAGTAACTAAAGTGATACTGGCACCTGTGTCCCTATAGGCCTGGGCCTCAACACCATTCATCTGAATGTGCTACTTGTACTTATTCATATTAAGTGCCACCTGGTGAGACAGAAACGGGCTTGGGGGTTTCTATACCTACCACACTTTCTATTATGGACCCAAATGTGAACCCAACTACACCCTTGCTTTGACTACTGCCAGTAGTCCGGCCACTATTACTAGGGGCACTAGAAGTGGAAGTGGATGTAGTAGTGGTGGTAGGCTCAGGGGCTTTACCTGGGCAGGACTTGACTCCTGGCCTATGGCCTTTATTTCTGCACACATAGCACCAAGGCTTTTTAGTGTGTGCAGAAGAAGAAGAAGACATTTTATTATCACCCCAGAGGGGTTTTGTTTACCTTTACTTTTGTCTTTGTCCCCAACCTTGTCCTGAGGCTTACCACCATCTTTCTTCTTTCCTTGTCACCCCCTGTATGAGCTTTTCTGCTCACTCGCTCTTGTTCTGACCAATTTGTTTGCCTTCTTTCCCTATTCTTGGGGAGAGGTCAGATCTGAGTCTACAAGGTATTGGTGCAACAAGTCGGACACACACTTATTCAAAATATGCTCTCTCAACAGAAGATTATATAAGCCCCCATAGTCAGACACTGTCACTGAAAGGAGTGGAATAAGTGTTTCGTTGGCCAAATTTTGAGGTTTGCAAAGGATTCTGGGTAACAGAACCTGGTGAGAGCCCCACAAGTCACCCCATCTTGGATTCCCCCAGGTGTCTAGTTTTTTAAAATGTGCAGGTTTGGCAGGTTTCCCTAGGTGCCGGGTGAGCTAGAGGCCAAAATCTACAGCTAGGCACTTTGCAAAAAACATGTCAGATTTCAATGTAAAAATGTGATGTGTCCATGTTGTGTTTGTTGTCGCAAGCATTAGGCCTACCCACGCATGTGAGGTACCATTTTTATCGGGGTTTTGGAGGAACAGGGAAGAGCAAAACAAGAAATGTGGGAATAATGTGATTTATTAGCTAAATTTGAGGTTTGCTGATGATTCTGGGTAAGAAAACACTGGGCGATCCATGCAAGTGACACCGCCCTGGACTCCCTCGGGTGTCTAGTTTTCAGAAATGTTTGGGTATGGTTGGTTTCCGTACATGGCTGCTGAGCCCAGGACCAAAAACGCAGGTGCCCCTCGCTGCAAAAACAGTTAGTTTTGTATTTGATAATTTTGATGTGTCCACATGGTGTTTTGGGGGCATTTCCTTCCGCAGGCACTAGGCCTACCCACACAAGTGCGGGACCATTTTTATCAGGTGACTTGGGGGAATGCTGGGTGGAACGAAATTTGTGGCTCCTCTCAGATTCCAGAATTTTCTGTCACTGAAATGTGAGGGAAAAGTGTTTTTTTAGCCAAATTCTTTAGGTTTGCACAGGATTCTGGGTAACAGAACCTGGTGGGAGCCCCGCAAGTCACCCCATCTTGGATTCCCCTACGTATCTATTTTTAAAAAATGCACAGGTTTGGTAGGTTTCCTTGGGTCCCAGCTGAGCTAGAGACGAAAATCCACAGCTAGGCACTTTGCAAAAAACAGCTCTGTTTTCTTTGGGAAAATGTGTTGTGTTTTGAGGCATTTCCTGTCGTGGACACTAGGCCTACCCACACAAGTGAGGTACCATTTTTATCGGGAGACTTGGGGAAAAGCTGGGTGAAAGGAAATGTGTGGCTCCTCTCAGATTCCAGAATTTTCTGTCACCGAAATGTGAGGAAAAAGTGTTTTATTGGCCAAATTGTGAGGTTTGCAAAGGATTCTGGGTAACAGAACCAGGTGAGAGCCCAACAAGTCACCTCATTTTGGATTCCCCTAGGTGTCTAGTTTTCAAAAATGCGCAGGTTTGGTAGGTTTCCTTAGGTGCTGGCTGAGCTAGAGGTCAAAATCCACAGCTAGGCACTTTGCAAAAAACAGATAGGTTTTCTTTGGGAAAATGTGATGTGTCCATGTTGCATTTCCTGTTGTGAGCATTAGGCCTACCCACGCAAGTGAGGTACCATTTTTATTGGAAGACCTGGGGGAACACAGAGTAGCAAAACAAATGTTATTGCCCCTTGTCTTTCTCTATATTTTTTCCTTCCAAATATAAGACAGTGTGTAAAAAAGACAGCTATTTGAGAAATGCTCTGTAATTCACATGCTAGTATGGGCACCCCGGAATTCAGAGATGTGCAAAAAACCACTGCTTCTCTTTTTTTCTTTTTAAATCTGTTTATTAGTCATTACACTCACTCAACAGTACATTTGCTATTAATAATTTTGCGATCTGTTTACACACATTTATAAGCTTGTACAATGCAGTTGCGCAATGAGTTGCTAAAAGAAAAAAAAATCCAACTTGAAACTGTGCGATAACTAGTTAAAGTCGCAACTAAACATTGCTAATGTCATACCTAGTGCTGGCTACACCCATTGGAGGGTGGGGGGAAGAAAAGAAGGATACAGCTATTGTGTATGGGGGGGACAGGAAGTCATAGTTGAGCTATGAATTATGCATTGTGGGGCATGAAGGGGCGCAGAGCCAATCTAGTGATAAGCAAGCTAGGTATGGGTTGCATATAAGCATAGCCGCAGAAGAAGCATCCTAATATGTTACGTTGTTGCATTAAGGGAGGAGATGAGGATGTTAATACAGAAAGTGAGTGATGGAGGGGCAGCTGAGAGTAGCGTGATAAAGATATTAACCAAAACGGTAATACCTATATATGGTACCCAATTTAGGGGGGTATGTGTCATCCCTAGCTTCTATTGCTACCACAAAAGTGTCCCAAACTTCGGGGCCATCCTGAATTAGGCCTTTGTGTTGTAATAAGCGAAGTGTCTGAGCTTCGGCTTGTGAGTGACTATGTAAGTCGCGGAGCTAAGCAGAATGGGATGGAACGTGTGGGGCTTTCCGGTGCGTAGCTATTAGGCGCTTGAAGACAACAAATGCTAGATCGATAAATCTGTGTAAATGTTTATCCTCTTTGGTACGGTGGCGTATGCCAAGTAAACAGGAGTCTGGGGTCGGCAACAGGGTGTGGGACGAAATGTCTGCAGTGGTGTCCGTAACGCAGTGCCAAGCCGAGTTTATTGAGTGGCAGCTCCAGACCATATGGTAAAAGTCTGCTGCCGGAGTAGCGCATCTGGGACATGACAGGTTTGTGCTTGGGTATATTCTATGGATGCGGGCCGGGGATAGATGTGAGTGGTGAATATAATTGAATTGGGTATTACGCAGTCGAGGATTGCGGGATATTCACTTGATCATTGTGAGAGCCGCGACCCAGGTTTTTTGTGGTAATGGTGAAGGGAGGACGGAGTCCCAGCGTGCCTTAGCAATCGGCAGGGTAGAGCAAACTGCTGCTAGTAGTTCTTTATATAGTTTAGTTATGATGCCTTTTGTGCTACCTATGGTAAGGATGGTGGTAAGTAATTGGGACAAGCCTCTATGACCGCGAATGAACGAGTGGACGCTGACAGGGAAGCCAGGAAGTTCTCAATCGGCAGAACGTTGGACGCTGGTGCCGGGTGGCTCGTGTCTTGGATTTGCTCGGCTGCGGGAGCGCGAGCCGCGGACCGCGGAGACGTGCTGCTGCGGCGGTTTGGGGGTGCCGCTAGCCGGGGAGGACTGCTTTTTCGCCGGTGTGTGTTCCGGCTGAGGCAGCCCATCCTGCTCCCTTCTAGTGCCGCTTTAGCTGTTTTGGTGCGGACTCGGCGGACTGGGTGCCAGAAGGAGCGCCAGAAGGAGTTCTGCTGCCCTGTCTCGCAGACCGGGTGAGCCAGGGGTCCCGCTGCTCCTGCTGTTCCCGCCGTACCCTGGCCGGATCTTGTTGTGCGGGTCACCTTTTGGGCACTTGGCCATCCCCCGCTTCTGTCCTCTGCTCCAGCCCCGGCTCCAGCCCTGGTGCTGGTGTTTCGTCGCCCTTGCCTCGCCCAGCCCCACCCCTGCCTCAGCTCTAGCCTCGGACCTGAGTGACCACGACTTCCCTGAGAAGTTCCAAAGATGTCATGCGCTCGGCTGCCCAATCATCTCTTCCCTTTTGGAGAAATGAGGCACTGCTAGTTAGCCGGAGCAAACCGGGTTTAGGGTGACAGTGGTCCTTCTAAGTGGGTCCGACTCAGTCCTCCACACCGTGAACGATCCTGCTGCCTAGAAATCCAGTAGTCTCATTTAGGATAATGAGAGCCCACGCGACAGTGCTGCTGGTGGTCCGGTTGGTCCGGTTGGTGGCTGGTGGTTGGTGGTTGCCTGGTCTACGTGGCCTCCGAGGAGTTGGTGTTCAGGAGATTGGAGATTGGAGACAGGAAAATAAATGAAGAACTGGAAAAAGAGGTGACTCTAGGTGACTCTAGACCCCGGTGGATCCGGTGATCGCGAGTGATTGCGAGTGCACTGCATAAACCAACGCAAGTAAGCGGCCTTACCAACCTGTCATTCACCTGTTATTTACCTGCTATTTCTCTATTAATCTAACTGAAGACATTTGAGACCAGTAGCTGAAGGGGGGCGGAGAGGATCAGAGGAGGACCAGAGGAGCTGATGTTAACGGTGCCGGAGGGATAAACACCATTCGTGTACTGCGCCTTTGTGTGCAGCATATTGTGTGTATATTGTGTGCCTCCGCAAAACCATTCTACATCCTAGAGAACAATCTACAGAGACTAGAAACCGCTGAAGCCGCTGAAGTTGCTGGTCTGTCCACACAGCAGGAGTTCAAAAAAAAAATATATATATATGTTCTACCTCCATTACTGAGGGGGTAGAACAAGAAAACAGCAAAAGTGAAAGCAGAAGGGCAGAGAGCCCGGAGTGCATACGAAGCGAACAAAGTATAAGAACAACCATGTGCATGGACAATACAATAGCCCCGGTTCCCGCACCTCGGATAAAAGTAAAATACTGCTCTCAGGTTAGCCCTGGAAACCACAACCTCAGTAGCCAGCCTGGGTGGGTCACTGATTCGCTTGCCCTTCCGCGCCCAGTGCTTGACATGGAAACTAAAGGAAAAAGGGATAATTGGCCTCTAAAGAGGCAACCTTATGAAGAACATAGGAACAAAGAGTTGCAACTTGGGAGGGAAAAAGGCCAGGTAGAACGAACATTGACTAGTTGGGCAGCTACCACTTATAACAAACAAAAGGAAGATAATCAACTTCAAGGAAGACGGTCGCAGGGAGGTGGCGGGCATACCGAGATCCGCACTGAAATAACTAAAGAGCTTGAAGCCACGATCACGTTTATCCCGGAGTACTCCTCAAGAGGAAGTCATGACATCCTAAACAGGACTAATATCCTATATTTGTTCAACTTTCTGCCAGCTTTGAGGAACGGAACAACTAAAGACCTCCTCTCAGTAAGATTCATACAAAGAAAAGATTTACAGAACGGGGAATCAACAGAAACAGTCTGGGCTTCACCTTGGATAGCAGAACAGATCCTAAAATGTTCTAACATGATGAAGAGCTGGGGAATATCTACTGCTATTCCACAAAAGGAACCATATCCAACAATATTTCTTGAAAAAGCTCCAAAGAAAAACGTGTCGGGTAGGCAAGAGGTAAAAGGCAATTCTGGTTAGATACTCCAGGGAGCAATTAGCTACAAACAACAACTCCCTGAACGAATAAATCTGAGCAATATGAGGTTCTGCCTGTTGGCCAATTCCCCTAGAAACAGCAGGGGCAACCCCCCACAGTTGCAGAATTATGAAGATCAACCATCTAGAAGCTTGTAGCAAAAAATGGACGGCTTGAACACAAAAGATAGAACTAGGCCCACATTAAACATTTTAAGCTGGAACATTGCAGGCTTAAAAAGTAAAATGGAAGATAAGGACTGGGTTGAATTCATTAAAAAACAAGACATCAGCTGCTTCCAAGAAACTTGGTCTACTAATGCCATTGACCTAGATGGGTTCTCCACTTTCCATTCACCTGCTATCAAACGAAAAAAAGGAAGACCATCGGGAGGCCTGATCATTTGGATCAGAACTTCACTACTGGGAAACTCCGTAGTAACTCATGCTGTATTAAGCAAGGAAATCCAGACGCTTGCAGTAAAATATGAGGAGTGGTCACTCGAAAGAGTAAATGTGTATTTCCCTCCTATTAGCTGGGTCCAAGTCATGCCAGGTGTGCGGGTCATTAAGGAACATATCTTAAACAAAAGAACTAAGGGTTGGAGGAACCCAGCACTAGGTCATACGAACAACCGCTCTCCCCAGCTTTGTACCTTTTTACTGATATGCCGTGATTTCAACACTAAACCCTCTGGGATGAACAAGTAGTAGAGGAAGATCATGTTTGGAATATTCCAACGCCCCTCATCCAACGTTGTCAAGACTCCAAGAAAGGAGAATTAATCTTTGAAGCATTAATAGAAGGAGGAATCCGCACATTAAACGGAAGAACAAATTCAGATAGAACTTTCTAATCTACCTTTCGAACTGGAAAAAGGCAAAGTATAATTGATTCCATGGCAATAAACATCGAAGCCTGGCATTATGTCATCGATATGGAAATAAGGGACAGGATCGAGAGTGACCATGACCCATTGCTAATGGAGATAGTCCATCCGGACACGAGCCCAGGGAAGGCTGAGTCTCCATTTAACGGAAATAGCTTAACAATAACCATGAGACCAAATAGGAAAAACATATTAAGGTCAAATGTGGATGAATCTTATGTGAGCGTACCTAGTCAAACCTAGTTGCTATCACTCAGCATGTTTTTAAAACTACCAGTTAACGAAGCTTTACCCCTCCTGCATAATTTTAATAATCTGCTATTACAAACAACAAAGGAAAAGACCAGGGCCCATATTTATACTTTTTTACGCTAAACTGCGCTAACGCAGTTTAGCGTCAAAAAATTTAGCGCCGTCTAACGCCATTCTGAAGCGCCATGCGGGCGCCGTATTTATGGAATGGCGTTAGCCGGCGCAAGCAGACCGGCGCTGACGGGTGTGCGTGGAAAAAAACCACGTAGACCAGGCAGCACCGGCGTTGGGAAAAAATGACGTTAGGGCGTCTTAAAATGGGGTAAGTCAGGTTGAGGCAAAAAAATCGCCTCAACCCGATTTGCGCCATTTTTTTACGACGCCCAGACGCCATTTCATGACTCCTGTCTTAGTAAAGACAGGAGTCATGCCCCCTTGCCCAATGGCCATGCCCAGGGGACTTGTGTCCCCTGGGCATGGTCATTGGGCATAGTGGCATGTAGGGGGGCACAAATAAGGCCCCCCTATGCCACCCAAAAAAAATTACAAAATATAAAAAATTATACTTACCTGAACTTACCTGAATGTCCCTGGGGTGGGTCCCTCCATCCTTGGGTGTCCTCCTGGGGTGGGCAGGGGTGGCAGGGGGGGTCCCTGGGGGCAGGGGAGGGCACCTGTGGGCTCATTTTGAGCCCACAGGCCCCTTAACGCCTACCCTGACCCAGGCGTTAAATAGTGGCGCAAATGCGGGGTTTTTTGACCCGCCAACTCCCGGGCGTGATATTTGCCCGTGAGTATAAATACGACGCATTTGCGTCGCCGTCATTTTTTTAGACGGGAACGCCTTCCTTGCATCTCATTAACGCAAGGAAGGCGTTCACGCAAAAAAATTACGCTATTTGCCAATACTTTGGCGCTAGACGCGTCTAACGCCAAAGTATAAATATGGCGTTAGTTTTGCGCCGAATTTGCGTCGAAAAAAACGACGCTAATTCGGCGCAAACGGAGTATAAATACGGGCCCAAGCATCTTCAAACTAATCCTAATACGATGGAGGGCTGGTTCGATGAAGAGTGTTTGAAACTAAAAAAGACCTTATCACAAGCGCTAAAGAATCGGCATTTGAACGACTTTAATGAGCAACATTTTTATGAATGCAGGCAACAGTACAAAAAATTACTGAGATACAAAAGGAAGATATTCCCACATAAGCTCTGGAAAATTCTCTGCAGGCAATATCGGCAGGAAACTGCAAAAAGTTTTGGGAGATAGTCAGGTGGGGATGCGAAGGCCCTTCGAAAAACCTAGAACTGAATATCAACCCACAACTCTGGGTAAAGCACTTTACCGCCTTGTATCAGGAAGAGGTCAAGACGGCATCCGGGAGTACTAATAACTTAAACAGTCTTACTCAAGGGCTGGAAGGCAGTAATCAAAGATCAAGTAAGGTACTTCCACTTCAAATGACCTATGTAGTACCATCAAAATGGCTTGTTAGATCGATAAATGAAACCCAGAATGAATTAGTCCCTCACGAATTCCCTAGCACAAATTCTATGCAAGTAACCCATGCCATTCCACGTGCAATGGAATACCGGAATTCAGTGAGAAAGAGATTAAACAAGTTATTCTCCTCCAAAAGCCGTACAAGGCTGGAGGCCCAGACGGTATCCCTTCAGACGTTTATCGTAACCAGCTAACGTTATGGCTACCTTCTCTAGCCCGTCTATTCAACAGTGTTTAGCACCACGAGGTAATCCCTACTTCCTGGAAGAAATCAATAATTGTCCCAATTCACAAAAAAGGGCCTCAGGACATGGTCTGCAATTACAGGCCTATCTCATTGCTTGATAGTGTTGGCATTTTTTTGCCAAACTGATTCAGTTGCGCCTAGACCAATGGCTAGGAGATGGAGATTTATTATCAACATATCAAGCTGGTTTTAGGAGAGGCCAAAGCACAACAGATCAACTTTTTAAGTTGAACATGATCTGCGCTAAATACGCCACCCTAAAAGATTGTACATTATATTTGGTCTTTGTGGACCTTCAAACAGCCTTTGACAGCGTAGATCGCCAAACATTATGGCAGTTATTGTCGGAAATAGGTATACAGGGAAAAATTTTAAGGCTGTTAATTCTACTGCATACAGGAAATACTGCCAGGGTCAGATATACTACGAGAAATGATTACACGGCAGAAATTCCAATCCAGCGAGGCGTAAAACAAGGCTGCATTTTGGCCCCAATCTTATTCAATTGTTATATAAATGAAGTAAGTCAAGACCTGAGGAAATTAAATCTGGATGTGCCAAAACTAGCAAATGAAAGTATACCTATCCTGCTCTTTGCTGATGACGCTGTATTACTGGCAAGAACGGAGATAGCAATGCATCGACTACTTAGGAGTTTCAAATCATTTTGCACCTCAAGGAGCATGGTAATCAATGAGGGGAAAACAAAGTTTATGATTCTTAACCAAAAACAGACGATGCAATCGACTTTTAGGGCAAACAACAAGCCTTTGGCCCGAGTGGCTACTTATGACTACCTGGGTTGCAGACTGGACGAAAAACAGACATGGAAACCACAAATTTATAAAAGTAACATCTCCTTGGTCCAACAAGCTGGAGTGGTACTCAGGTTCGCAAAAGATACAGGCAACCATTCTGTGAGTTCTGCACTGCTTGCATATAAAACAAAAGCAAGGGCCGCAGCACTTTACAGCGCAGAGATCTGGGGATTTAGAAAGACTCCATCAATACAAGTAACCAAATTCTTCACGCCGATTACTTTGTTTAGGCAATGCCACACCAATGAATGCAATAAGAATTGATCTACAAATGAGAAAGGTTGAGGACTACATTGCTCTGGCTCCAATAAGATACTGGATTCGTATTTGTGCAAAAGAGGAACTCAAACCATATAGAGATGTACTTATGGACATCATGAAGCTACAAAGTCATCGGAAATTGCCCTGGTTCAAACACATCTCAACCACCCTGGCTGCTATCGGCCAGGAAGACCTCTGGCTCCATCAAGGAAAAATCAGAAGGCCTAGTTTATCTGTCATAAAAAAGGCATACCGAGAGCAAAAGACTCAGAGTATGTGTGAGACACTTAGGGCCTGATTCTGACTATGGCGGACGGCGGAGGCCGTCCGCCATAGTCCCGCCGCCAAATGACCGCACCGGCCATTCAGACATTTCCTCTGGGCCGGCGGGCGCTCTCCAAAAGAGCGCCCGCCGGCCCAGAGGAAATGCCCCTGCAACGAGGACGCCGGCTCAGAATTGAGCCGGCGTAGTTGCAGGGGTGCGACGGGTGCAGTTGCACCCGTCGCGTATTTCAGTGTCTGCAAAGCAGACACTGAAATACTTTTTGGGGCCCTCTTACGGGGGCCCCTGCAGTGCCCATGCCATTGGCATGGGCACTGCAGGGGCCCCCAGGGGCCCCGCGGCACCCCCTACCGCCATCCTGTTCATGGCGGGTTTCCCGCCATGAACAGGATGGCGGTAGGGGGTGTCTGAATCCTCATGGCGGCGGAGCGCGCTACGCCGCCATGGAGGATTCACTGGGGCAGCGGTAAACCGGCGGGAGACCACCGGTTTACCCTTTCTGACCGCGGCTGAACCGCCGCGGTCAGAATGCCCTCGGGAGCACCGCCAGCCTGTTGGCGGTGCTCCCGTGGTCGGTGACCCTGGCGGTCACCGGCCGCCAGGGTCAGAATGACCCCCTTAGCCCTTTATTTAAGCGTCACATTTTGTTTAACCAAGAGCTTAAAACAGCAATTTTCATAGACAGTATTTATCCGGAAGAAAAAAGGGTTCTCTATTTTAAATTTCGCATGGGCACAGTACCAGTGATGGCGGTGACCAACAGATGGCAATCCTTCCCTCTGGGTAGATTAGAATGTTGTCCATGTCTTCATGGTGGCCAAGAAACACTTTCCCACTTTCTTTTATTATGTCACTTCACGCTCAAACTCCGCAAACTATATTTACGTCCACTTTTTAGATCATACGGAGTTAGGAAGTGCAATGAGGCGGAAGTGTTATGTATGCGATCAGACGATAAACACATTGTGACAAAGGTTTCAACTTACATATTGGAAGCATGGAAGTTACGTTTATCAATGCACCCACAGTTGGCACAAGTATAATTGCTTGTGTTAACCCATAGCTATTATTAGCTTGGGAAATCGGTGCAGGTTGTTGTAAAACTGGGCTAGGTCCTGGGCTACTACTAAACTGTTGGCAGGCACCGTAAGGTCCCAAATGATTAGTGCCAGAATAAGATCTTTAAATTTTAGATTTATTATGTTTTTCTAGAATAAGTTAAGAGTTTTATGCAAATTATGGTCATAGACCAAGTTTTATGATAATGCAGGGTAAATTGGATACATTTTGGCACATGTTAAATCAAAAATTCAAGTACAGTTTTTTTTTTCTATTGAGACGTTTTATTTAATGCGATTTTTACCGAGTGTGATGGATTGGTATTTATTGTGTGTTACAACAATTAAATAAATAAATGGAAATAAAAAATAAATGGTAATTGGGACTCAGGAGGTTCGGTGTTGCAAGAACCCCAGAGGTTATTGAGTAGCCGTTTGATGGCACTATTAGTCAGAAAGGCACCAATGTGCATAACACCAGCGGACACTAGTTCCGCAAAAGTATGCATTGTGGAGCTGGAGTAGAAATCGCCCACATTCAGTGTGCTTATATCCTGTGTGTCATGGTGTGATGAAAGTATTTGGGTGCCCGGCAATTGAAACAGCGGTAATAAAGGGGAGTAAGGAGGAGAGGGGGTCTTACTTTGAACGTATCTACACCAGCAGAAGCGAGCTGCTTCCAACAATATGGGTTTTGAGGGTAGACGGTTAGGGCCAGATAACAGTGAGGACAGTATTGTTTGTGGGGCTATATATGCCTGCAACATTATGCCTTCGGGAGGAGGAGGGTCCTGAAGCCATGTGGATAACCACAACAGCTGAGCAGCTGCATAGTATCTTTCGAAGTTAGGCATGCCCAGACCGCCCGCCTCTTGCAGGTACTGTGTTTTAGCTAACGCTACTCTGCGTCTATCTTTGCCCCAGAGCAGGTCAGTTAATAATGAGTGCAGTTGAGAAATGAACGAGCGTGGTAAGCATAGTGGAAGGGCAGTAAAATAATATAAGAACCTGGGGAGGATGAGCATTTTGGCTACTGCTACCCGATCCATAGGGGATAGAGGAAGTGAGCTCCAAAACGACAATGAGCTGCGGGTGGAACTGAGTGCTCTGTCAATATTGCCCTCTTTTAGATCGGCAATGGAGTGATAAATTTGTATCCCAAGATATTTAAAGGTAGTATGTGACCATGGTAGTTTATATTGTGGTAATGCCATGTGAAGGTCATTTGGTATGGGGGTAACAGGGAAGATACTTGATTTGGACCAGTTGACATGTAAACCAGAGGCGAGAGCAAAGGAATCAAGCATTTGCAACACCTCTACCATAGAGGTGGAGTGATTACGCAGGTATATCAGGGCATCATCTGCGTATAAGGATATAATATGATGTGTGTTAGATTCAGGGGTGCCCCATATATGTGCGTAGCTACGTAGTTTAATTGCGAATGGTTCCATGGCTATAGCGAATAATTAAGGGGACAATGGACAACCTTGTCTGGTACCTCTGCCTATGGGGAATGCTTCAGAGATAGTGCGTCCATTTTTGACACGAGCTGTGGGCGTGGAATAGAGCGTTTTGATCCATCTAATGAAACCGGGGCCGAAACCAAACGCTTTGAGTGTGCGTAGAAGATAATCCCAGCTTAATGTATCAAACGCTTTTTCAATGTCTAGAGAGAGGGCCACCGCTTCTGATTCTGTATTACTGTGCATTATGTGGAGCACCCTTCTAATACTTAAGAAGGTGCTTCTCCCTGGAATAAAGCCAGACTGATCATAGTGTATTAAGCTTGATAAGTAAGGGAATAGCCTGTTTGCCAATATTTTCCCCAATAATTTGCAATCTGTGTTGAGGAGAGAGAGCGGCCTGTATGATTTAACATCAAGAGGATCACGGCCCGCCTTTGGGAGGACAACTATTAGAGCTTCGCGCATGGAGTCTGGCAGTTGTAATTTATTGCGCGCTTCGTTAAATACCTCTATGAGTGGTTTTAGGAGGTGGGTAGCATGGAAGTTAAAATACTCTACCGGTAGGCCATCTGAGCCAGGGGTTTTGCTACGTGCCATTTGTGCCAGAGCTGAGCGCAGCTCTTCTATAGTAATGGGACCGTCTAAAGTGGCGGTATTGTCAGTAATGTGTTGGTTTTGGGAGACGAGTAATAATATGTCAGTTAGTTGCTGCTCCGACGGGGGGGGGGAGGAGGCGTGTAAAGGGCACGATAATATGTGGAGAAGACTTCGTTAATACCTGCTTGGGTGTTGACAATGACGTCGGGGTTCAGACGTATCGCACCAATGGGTGATGGTTGCGAGGGTTGACGGGTCAGCCACGCTAACAGTCTGCCTGATCTATCCCCTTCAGCGTGTTGTCTTGTCATGTAATGTCTGTAGTTGTGCTTATATAGTCTGTTGTCTACTTCTCTATGGGCAACTCTAAGCGAATTCAGTGTTGCTAGTGTGGACTCGTTGTTGGAGACCTCAACCTCCGCTTTGCGGAGTTTTACCTCCAAATCTTGTAGTTCTTTGGTTAGTATCCTTCTTACCCCCACTGTGGCCACAAGGCAATGTCCGCGTATTACCGCTTTGTGGGCATCCCACTCTGTAGCACAGGATGAGGTTCTAATTTTATTCAGTGAGAAGTAATCAGCCAGTCGCTTGGACATTTCTGCGTGAAAGGGGTGGCCTAAGAGAGCTTCTGACTGCAATCGCCATGTTGGTATACGAGTGTGCATGTGGCCCCAGGCCATTATTGCACAGAGAGGGTTGTGATCTGATATGGTGCGCGCTAGGTATTCGGACGAGCACACTTTCTGAATTATGGCTGCGGACACAAAAATCATATCTATTCTGGTATGTAGCTTGTGTACAGAGGAGTAGTAAGAATATGCGCGGTGGGTGGGGTGGCCCACCCTCCAAATGTCTCTCAAGCCGTTATTAGAGGCCCAGTTTGCTAGTGCTTGTGAGGCACGATTGGATGAGGCCGTGGCGAGTGGGGGAAATGAACGGTCTATTTGAGTATCTAGGACGCTACTAAAGTCGCCCCCCCATATGCACTCTAGTGTGGGGTCACTGAGATTGCCAGTGGTGAGCGTGCTCAGGAAATCACGTTGATTTCAATTTGGGGAGTATAGCGCTACCAAAGCTAAGGGGGACCCGTCAAGGACGCCTTCTAGTATCACATGTCTACCATTTGGGTCGCATTGTGTGCAAGATATGATAAATGGGACCCCAGGAGCAATCCAGATCGCCACCCCGAGCGAAAAACGAGGAAGTGGTGCCGTGCAATTGACCTTTCCATTTTGAGCGTGTGCTTTCCTACGTGGATTTAGAGAGATGTGTCCCTTGTAGTAGGGCTACATGTACCTGATGCCTCTAAAGAAAGGTGTGAATCCTTTGCCACTTACGTGGCGTTGCCATACCTTTAATATTCCATGTGAGTATCTTATATTTCAAGATACCTTGTTGAGTTTGGGAGGCCATGAGGCTATTATAGCTTTAGCAAAACCAGAGAGATGTATGTCCTCCGTCCCCATTATGGAGATATTGTGACGATTACCCACCAAGGCTAGCCAGTAAATATCCGTAATGTTGTAAGATGTAAACCTATTACTATGGTAAATATGACATGCGCGTTTGCTACTGTGTTTGCGACTAACTAACGTGTGACAAAACCAACAACCCAAAAAAATGCACTCAAAAGCAATATATAACAACAACTGAAATAATAAAAAAAAAGAAAAAAATTCCAGCGATTGCCGGCTTGGAAGAACGGTCCATATGGAGCAGGGGGGTGCCGAAGGGCATTAGTTCAAAGTCATGGATTTACCCTGCCCGAATTACTCATGATGCAGAGTGCGCCGCCGAAGAACAAAAGGGGGATACGCGTCGCAATAAAGGATCGGTGGTGCCGCCAGGCCGCTACTGAACAGCCGAGGGGGGAAGCGATATTGTTGTATCTGAGGAGCCGGAGTAGGTGGTGCTTAATTGACTTAGCAAATGTCATCTGCTGTGCGCAGAGGTAGAGTAGGACCTCGTGTGGATTCCGCTGAGTCAGAGTTTGCGTAATGTTCCGGATCCCCGTCAGTTTGTGTGGACAGGGCTGTTGGCGACGTGTTAACAAATCTAGGTGTGGCCTGCAGGAGCAGGGAGCGTTCGGTTTGTGACTGTTCAGGTGAGGGTTTAATGCCTTGTTTTTTGCGTTGCCTACGCCTTGTCATGGGAGAAGACCAATTTTCACCCAGGGTGCTTGTGTCTATCGGGTCGGCAAGGCCCTTGGCATGCAGCCAGGTCCAGGCATCTTCCGGAGTAGTGAAGAAAGGTGTCCGAGTGTCATCTTGTACCCGGAGTCTGGCTGGGAACATCAACGCATACTTGATGTTATGTTTGCGGAGGCATACCTTAACACGATAAAAAGAGCTCCGCTTCTTCTGAACTTCTGCTGTAAAGTCTGGATAAGCTGTAATCTCTGCGTTTTCGAAGCGTATCGGTCCAGATTTGCGAAATAACTGTAGGATGAGGTCTCTATCTCGATAGTTAAGGAGTCTTGCTATCAACAGGCGAGGCTGTGAGCCAGGTGGAGGGGGCCTGCCGGGGACCCTGTGGGCATGTTCGACGGAGAAGAACTTTGGGATATTATCTTTAGGAATTGTGCCCGTAAGCCATTGTTCTATGAATAATTCTGTGCTGGGACCCTCGACGCGCTCAGGGAACCCCACCAGGCGAATGTTGTTGTGCCGGGACCTGCCCTCTGCATCTTCAGCTCTATGTTTTAAGAGGTCCACCTCTGTTGTTAAAAGAGCCAGTTGCGATTGGAGATCTTTCACAGTCCAGGGGAGGGTCGCAGAGACTTTTTCTAGTTCGGACACCCTGTCGGCCTATGTGTGTTGATCAGTACGAAGTATGCTGAGGTCTTCTGTTACCGAGCCTATTTTGGCTTCTAGGGTGGTCTTGGTGTCTAGAATGGCTTGCAATATCTTTTCAAACTGTGACGTGTCAGATTGTAAGGTAAGTTACAACTTCTGCAAAGCCAATTGCATGGTGGCGTGGGCCTCAGAGGAGGGAGGGGTGTCGGGGTCCATTCTGCCCAGAGGTGCACGTGGGGTTTTTGGTTTGACCGTTTGGTAAGTGGGGTTATGAGTGGTCATTAACGAGTAGGGCCGGTTGGAGGCGATGCGGGCAGGGCGAGCAAAGGAGCAATCTGCGACATAGAAGAGGTACAGAACCAGAGGGCCGCAGATAGCTATTGAAGGCCAGAAGTGAAATACTAGCGACAATGGGGTGGTGCGCGGAATTTGAGAGACACCTCTTCCGCCTTCGGGCGAGTGTACAGGTTTGTGATGAAGAGATTATCTGGCTAGTTCCTAGTGGCTAGCAGAGTACTTTAGCGCTTTGTTGCGTGCCCGTCATGCCTCACGATTCCAGGCAGCGGAGGGGTCAGGCTGTTATGCTTCTGCAACCACATAAAATAGCCAAGCCCAACAGCCACACAAGGGCGACGCAGCAGTAGATGAGCACGAAGTGACGTGTACGTCCGGGTTAGGAGGCGCACCACAGTACAGTCCGGCATGGGCGCTGAGGTCAAACAAAGTGAGAGTAGGCCAGTGATAGATGGTAAGCAATGGCCTAATGTATTGGCTATTGCTTGCGCAGCTTAGGGATTGTGACGCTGGTGGGAAATTATATATAGAGTCTGGTGGGGTGGGGGCGGAGCCCCATGTGCCTTGTTTGGGCTATAGCTGCCCCAAGTTAATTGGTCCGGGGGGGGGAGGTGGTCAACAAATTTGTGCACTGCGACTCGATAAATGTAGCTGAAAGGCTCACCTCACTTTTCCGTCGCGTCCAGTTTCCCTCTGTGCTCTTGACCTCCGACTGCATTCCTACCGCCTCACCACTCCTGTGGTGAAGCTCGGACAGGTACTGGGCGAGGTCTCGGGTTTGTGGAGTCTTTGGTGGAAGTGGAGATCCAGGTGCCGTACTGCGTGTCTGCAAAACGACCTCCGCTAGGCCGCCACGCTAAAATGCCCCCTCCAGGCAGGCCACAGCAACCCCAAGCCTTGGGGCACAGCAGAATATCAGGCGCGCCCCCACCCAGTAAGCGGGAGGGCCGGGGCACCACCACCAACGGCAGCAACCACACACGGAGGTTAGTAAAATTGTAGGCGTGCTCCGGCAGGCTTCGATGTGTGGGGCGTGGCACTGCAGCGGATCAGCCTCGCCTGGCGCCACCACCCCAAAATGACACTTAAGGGCTAGCGCCCTATTCCGGTGCCATGAATGAGGCCAGAGCACGCACGACACGGCCTCCGGGCCAGCCACGGATCCGAGCCCCGGCCCAGGTAAGCGGGGGGCGGGGGCGACACCACCAGCGGCGGTAACCTCACACAGAGGTTAATAGAATAGTAGGCGTGCTCCGACAGGCCTCAGTGTATGGGGCGCGGCACCGCGGCAGGAGAGCCTCGCCCAGCACCGCCGCCCCAAAATGTCCACTAAGGGCTGGCGCCTGATCTCAGCACCTCAAATGAGGCCGGAGCCCGCGCGACACAGTCTCCGGGTCGGCCGTGGACCCAAGCTCCGGCTCCGGGTCCCAGGAGGCGTAACGCGACTCCTGCGGTGAGTATGCAGGCCGCAGCCGCGGGAGCAGACCCAGCAGGCCGGCCGAACGCCCGCCGCCTGCAGAGCAGCTGCGGCAGCCGGTGTACAGCTACGGCCGCCGGTGCGGGCTCCGGGCAGCAAGATGGGCGACGCCTGTCCCCCTTAAAAGGAGGTGCAGGCGCCACTGACAGGACGTTTATGCGGGCCAGGGATCAGAGCTGCAGTTTATGCTGCCGCTACGGTCGCCATGTTGGCCACACCCCCCATAACCACTGCTTCTCAACACCTTATCTTGTGCCCATTTTGGAAATACAAAGGTTTTCTTGATACCTATTTTTCACTCTTTATATTTCAGCAAATGAATTGCTGTATACCCGGTAAAGAATGAAAATCCATTGCATGGTGCAGCTCATTTATTGGCTCTGGGTACCTAGGGTTCTTGATGAACCTACAAGTCCCCACAACCAGAAAGGAGTGCAGCAGACGTAACAGTATATTGCTTTAAAAAATCTGAGTTTGCAGGAAAATGTTACAGAGTAAAACATTGAGAAAAATGGCTGTTTCTTTCACCTCACTTTCAATATTTTTAGGTTGAGCGTTAGCGTTCGGCCTGCTGTATACTAAAGTATACAATAGAGTGAGTTCCAGTGTTTTGATTTGTTAGTTGCAGTGTCCTTCAAAAATCCTTGCTTGCTAGTGGTCAGTTCTGCCTCTTTGTCCTGTCTTTTTTCACTTAGGGAGCAGCACAAAGTACTGTTTAATTACGCTATGTCCTGTTTATCTCTTCTGAAGCGGACTTTTTCTTTCAGTATTGGCCTGTTTGCCTTGCACTGTGGGTGTGTGTTCAGTCCCTCCTCCCCACCAGCTCCCTCTGTAAACATAAACCAACATCAGAGGGGAGATTTTCCAGGGCCAGCTCACCCTCGTTCTCTTCCTATTGTTATTTTCAGTCTGTGTGGCAATAAATGTCCAGTCAGTAATTTACAACGCTATGAGCTCTAACTCGAGCAAACACAAGACTATTGCATTTCAAATGCTTGTTTACTTTCTTTCTCGTGTCCCGTCTCTCCACTCTTCGTTTAGCACTGTAACACTCTTGGATTCGACGCCCACTTCGTACCATGAAGGAGTGGTTCATGAACAGTGTCTCCTGGTCTACTGTAATTCTATCTGATGGGTGGCGCATTCTGGCCACTGTGTCGTTAAGTAAACGCTTGTGTATGTTAGTGGGAAGAATAGGTGCGTATGCACCTTCACTCTCAGTGATGTACTCTGTTCCTTACTAGCTAGAGGGCTGCTTTGCGCGACTCTCAGTGCCAAGCACAGATAAAGGCCTCTGGGACAAGCCACGCTACTGACCACGAGCCCGGCACATGTGGAAGCGACACTCCGAGCCCTAACCCACTTGAAGGTGTGTGACTGAGACTACATGGCCCGATCTCCCACTCTGTGATAAAGTGCTTGAGTGCCCTCCGGCCATGTTTGCTCTATAGAAAAATATGAAAATAAACAAACACAATAATAAACTATGAGTCCAAGTTCATCTGACCCTGAAACCCTCACACTGTCTCTGGCGGTTAAAGTTGACGCCTCTGGACTCTCTCCTCCAGCTCAAATGCTTCAGTGCCTTGCAGCTGCTTTCACTTTCAGCTGCTGGCTTAAGCTGTTCATTGCGCTCTGGCACACGCTACCATGCCAGGGGAGGGGGCTATTTCAGACCATTTGTTGCCAAAAGAGCTAGCACTGGAGGTGAGAAAGTAACCACCAGCTTGGCGTACCTAAGTCAGCCAGGCCTTGTCGGCAGCCCTCAGTTTTATATCTGCCCTTAAGCTCGCCCCTATCATAGCATGTTAAATGCATGTAGAGACAATAACTCTTTCTTACAACTTTCTATTATTTCTTTTTAAACCCATGCTTATAACTACGCAGCTGTATTTAATTCAGTTCTAAATGTTACTGCTCGGCCACGCATCCTGCTGCTCCATTTGTTAGAGCACAGCCAGCCTTGCATGTTAGGGCACACCCATGTAGTCTTCATTTCTGAGTACTACAACACAGCCTTCATTGCATAGTACAGCTGTGTGCCGTATACCTAGGGCCACTGGCATTATGTGGCAGGGAAGGGTCAAATTATGCTGCAGGCTTGAGTAAATTATGCGGCATATTACGCAGCATTATGCAACATTTTTTGAGAGTGCTACTTCATTTTTAGGGTCGAGCGCAAAGCGCTCTGTCCCTGCTGTAATCTCTCTATGGGCTTGTAACCATGCCCACCACACACCCATGAGTTTGGTTAGTTTATGGGCTTGCCTTTTAAAATTCGCTTGATTTCATTAGTGAAAGGAATGCATTTGTCATGCCTTTTCCAATGTTTAGCCTGCCTCGAGCGCATTGGCCAAGTACTGAATACATTCAAGGCTCCAAGTTTTACATATGGTTTCAGGACTACTTTTTTCTATTTGTTTCCCACACAGCGTGGTCTCATTGGGCAGTAGTCAAGCGCTTTGCATGACATCGACCCTTTTACATGGATAATTGCATTTTTGCTGATAATAGTTTTGATTGTGAACAAACTATTGTTTTACTTTTTATTTTCAATTTATGTGGCAAGAAATGTCCAGTTTGGAATTTACAACACAAATAGCTCTTTTTTCATGGGGTTATACCCTCTAGGGGCTAACAATATGGATACATGACCATGTTTCGTACAAATTATATTTGTGTTATGTAGATTTTACTAGTAAATTATGAAGGAAGGTCTTAATTTTATTAAAGACACGGAGGCGAGTATTATGCTTTAGTCTTTTCCTTATTTTTAACAGCAGCTGCAGTCAAGAACAAAACTACTGATCCCATAAGGCTAACGAAAGTAGCCAATGAGGATCAAAAGGTAGTTCAAAGTAATGCACCAATCACTAACAATCCATACTAATAATACCTATCTTGACTGGGAACAGCCCTCTTTTCTTGTGTGAGATTAAACAGTAACGAACAATGGAATAATGAAACCACAAATACAAATAGCCAGGCAAAGTGCTAAAAGTCCTTGAAAAAGGAAAATCAGTCTTTGAGCAAACTCCAGAAGGGTGTTTTGATCCAATGGTTGAGAGATCGTGGAGGCGGGTGTGGCATAGGACGAAGTGTACGAAGAAACGATGGAAGGATCCTTAAGAAGCCTACTTTTGTCCTGATGTAGATGCTGAAAGGGAGGGAGACAAAATAACAGTGTTAATCTTTGTAGCGGCGGGATAATACTTGCCTCCGTGTCTTTAATAAAATTAAGACTTTCCTTCATAATTTACTAGGAAAATCTACATTTTATGGCAAGACCAGAGGCTCCTATTATGCTATTTTAAAGCGTATTAATCAGATTAAAAGAGGCATGTTGAATCGGTTTACAATAGAAAACCTTAAAAACATTGTCATTGGACCAGTCAGCCGACCTGAGAATATCCTCCGAGCGAGAACCAGGCCAAAAAGCTTTGGATGCCATGGCTCCCCTAGCCGAGTGGGCCCTAAAGGCGGAGACATAAATGCCAGCTAAGGACATAACCCAACGGACCCAGCGTTGTAAGGTTGGAGAGGACACAGGCTTGAAAGGTTTTTGGAAAGAAATCTGGAGCATGGTAGAGGAGAAATTCCTCAGACGGGCTGTCTGTTGTTCATAGTTTTTTAAGCATTGGCCTACACAAAGCTTGGGGTGATCTGGAAAAAAGGGATACAAAACTGCAGAAAGATTAGTTTTAGTACGCATAAATACATTAAACATAACACCAGAGGGAGTAAAATTGCAAGCAGTAACATCTAGAGCTCTAACTTCAGATAAACGCTTGAAAGACACTAAACATAACAGCATGGAAAGTTTAGCAGAAATCTGTTTTAATGATAACGACGTATTGTCTGGCCACAACACAAACAGTTTTAACACAGCGTTAACATCCCATAACGAACTATATTTAGGTTTTGGAGGATTAGAAAATGTTACTCCCTTTAAAAGGCGGCAGATCAAAGAGGTGTTTTCCAACAGGTTTTCCCTGGAAAAAGAATGTGAGCAAGAAATAGCAGATCTATACAGGTTAATCGTACGGAACGATTTCCCTTTGCAGGCTTCCACCGCCAGAAAATTAATAATCATTGTTACATTTGCTGTAAAGGGATCAACTTGTTTTCCCACACACCAGCTACGCCAGAGAGACCAAGCTGATCTATATGCTTTTTCTTGTTCCTGGAGCTCTTGCCAGGACCATGAAGTTTGAAGCTTCTGCCGAAATAGAAGTGCCAGGCTGAGATTCCCTGAAATTTTCCAAGCTGAGAGGGTGAGGACATTCTGAAGTATTAAGTTGTGGCAGAGCCCTTGGGGATTGGTTAAGAGATCTGGGAATGAGGGGATTAAGAACGGAGGTTCTATTGACAGTTCCAGGAGGGAGGGAAACCACACCTGGGAGTGCCAGAAGGGGACTATGAGTACTACCGAGGCCTGCTGCCGCCTGACCTGTGCCAGTAAATCAAAATGAAGGGAGGAAAAGCATAATTGAGGGAGGATGACCAGTCTTGAGAGAAAGCATCAAATGCGAGAGCTAGAGGATCTGGATGCCAGCTGAAGAACTTCGGGAGCTGTATGTTGAGACGTGATGCAAAAAGATCTATGTCAAAGGGGCCCCATTTGTGGAGAATGTTGTTGAAAACCTGCATGGTGAGCATCGAGTCGCTGGAGTCCTGGAAATGGCGTGATTAGCAATCCGCTACGAAGTTGAGATTGCCAGGTAAGTACTTTGCTTGGACGGAGATCCTGTTTTGGAAACAGAATTCCCAGAACCCTTTCGCCAATTCCGCTAAAGGTTTGGATTTTGTGCCTCCCAAACGGTTGATGTAACGTACCGTGGAGATATTGTCCATTCTGAGAAGAAATAAACAGGAAACTCTGGGGCATATTTATGCTCCGTTTGCGCCGAATGTGCGTCAAAAATTTTGACGCACAATCAGCGCAAACGTTGCCCCATATTTAAACCCTGACGCCCGAGCCGGCGCAAGGGAAAATTCCGCTATGTGCGTCAGTTTCTGGATGCGGCAACTCGCCCTGCGTTAATGACATGCAGGGTAGGCGTTCCCGTCCAAAAAACGACGCACACAGCCGTGCGTCGTATTTATGCTTCCGGGCAAAAATGACTCCCGGCCGGGAGGCGGAGCAAAAAAATTACGCAAACCACGGATAGCGTCAAAATTTAACGCCTGGGTCAGGGCAGGCGTTAAAATGGGGCAAACACACCTGTATTTAATCAGAACACACAGAACAAACAACAGAGCAGCAGAGCAGCAGAGCAGCAACGGAGAGACATGGAGGTGATTTTCATTCAGCGTGGACGTAGACGCAGAGCCCTGCAGCAACAACAGCAGCTACAACAACAACAGCAGGGACCCCAAAGGCAGCGCAGAAGGCAGGAGAGGATATTCCGCCCCAGAACAACCCTGCATGGCCTCAGGGAACGGGACATCATCCAGAGGTACCGGTTGAACTGGCAGGCCATTCAGCAGCTGCTGAGAAATATTGAACAGCAGTTGGCCCCCACTTTAGTGACACCCCGCACTATCCCAACAGAAACAAAGCTGCTTGCTGTACTTCATATGCTGGCAAGTGGCTCGTTTCAGACAACTGGTGCCCTGGTTGATGGAATATCCCAACCATCATTCTCTGCATTCCTGCCAAAAGTACTGGATGCCATCATTCGCCTGACACCCCGCCACATCTGCTTCCCTAACACACTGCAGAAGCAGCAGGAAACTAAACAGGGATTCTACGCCATCAGTGGCTTCCCACACGTCCTTGGTGCAATCGACTGCACACACGTACGCCTTGTGCCACCTGCTGCGAGTGAACACCTCTACCGCAACAGGAAGCACACACATTCAATCAACGTGCAGGCCATAGTCGATCCCCAAGGATTGATCAGCAACATTGTGGCTAAATATCCTGGGAGTGTACATGACGCATTCATCTTCCGTCACAGCACCATCAACCAACACTTCCAGGATGGACGGTATGGCAATGGACTACTTGTTGGTAAGTACAAAAATCCTACTTATATACACACTGCACAGCAACCCTCTAGGACAAACAACACATACACCACAATAGCAACACCTAGCCAGGAACACACTGAGGTACTCACATCACTAGCCATGTTTCAGAAGTCACCATTGAACCTGTCACACATTTGATTTTACTCTACAGCTTAATGTGAAGACCTTAATGAGTGTGGTTGCCTAAATGTCACCTTGCAAATTGTAAGTCTCACAATAACCTGTACACTAATACATTGCATAAGTTTTAAGGTATGGGATGTCCTGGGTACTTTCACATGAACGTGTTAACTACACTTTCATGTTTCAACTCTGCATGGAACTATCATCTCACCCCCAGTGAAGACACACGGACACCTGTATGACAAGTCACAATGCTAGGGAGGGCACACTGTACTGAAAAAACAAATACATACTGCTGACAAACGGTTAGCCAACAAACACTTGCTCAGCCAAGGAAAAAAACTCCATGCAAAAGTTTTCACCAACAACTATAGGTTGTCACATTAGTACACAAAAGAGTCACAGACAACACAAGACAACTACTGCCATCAAAGATCTGTGCAACAGTGCCTCCTACATCTAATTGATCCCATTCTGTGTTTTTCTTACAGCTGATCAGGGGTATGGCATCCAGCCTTGGATAATGACCCCATTTGTGAACCCAAATACTGCTGCAGAGCGGGCATACAATGACGCCCACAAGAGGACACGCAGCATTGTTGAGCGGACCTTTGGGATCCTAAAGTCAAGGTTCCGCTGCCTTGACATCACTGGCGGTAGCCTACTCTATTCCCCAGAGATGGTCTGCAAGATCATACTCAGTTGTGCCATATTGCACAATATTTGTGTAAAAAGGAACATTCCCCTCCTTGAACCGGACCCAGACATGCCTGAGGATGACGAAGAGGAGGATGCTGGCCTGCAACAGAAGGGGGAACAACCTAACACGGCAGCAGGAGTGCGTAGGCGCCAACAGCTTGTCAATAATTTTTTCTCATAATTTCTTATAACAACACTTATTGCACAATTGTAAATAAACACAGATAACAAACACCACATCATGCTTTGGCCTATGCATTTCTGACCACCTTTAGTTTTAAATTGCTGAAGAAGAATGTCGTCTCATTGAGCAAGAATGCTATAACAATCATCACACCAAAAAGAAACATCACAAATGTATGCACAGAGGGTAGGATGTTACATGATACATTACCATCCACAGAGGCCAACAGGAGTACAAATGTGGCAATGACACATGCCTGATCCAGACACCTGAGACAGTCTCTCACCCAGCCCAAAAATGTAGATCATTTGAAAGTCTCATCACACGTGTTCAGAGACAGGGTGGGACCATCCATGTGTACGTGACCATGTCCTCAATGGCTTCTCTCAAGTTTTTGATATGAGCAATACCCAATTGGAACAACATTAGCTGCCACTAACTCATGAGGAGACCTTGAAGTTACAGTGACAACATACACCCAGACAGGTGATAGTGGATCCACATTCCCACACACATATACACATATGTCATCCAATCAACCAAATATTTGAAAGCAGCCCATCACAGTAGTGTCCCAGTTAGAACCTAGCAGGAAGAATGTAACATGCCACTAAACCAGGTAATGCAGAAAGGGCCACAGACATCAACAAAATATTTGTCATCAGCACATGAGGAACGCTGAGATTTTGCAAACATAGGTGGTCATTCTGACCCTGGCGGTCTTTGACCGCCAGGGCGGAGGACCGCGGGAGCACCGCCGACAGGCCGGCGGTGCTCCAATGGGGATTCCGACCGCGGCGGTAAAGCCGCGGTCGGACCGGCACCACTGGCGGGGTCCCGCCAGTGTACCGCGGCCCCATTGAATCCTCCGCGGCGGCGCAGCTTGCTGCACCGCCGCGGGGATTCCGACCCCCCCTACCGCCATCCAGATCCCGGCGGTCGGACCGCCGAGATCCGGATGGCGGTAGGGGGGGTCGCGGGGCCCCTGGGGGCCCCTGCAGTGCCCATGCCACTGGCATGGGCATTGCAGGGGCCCCCGTAAGAGGGCCCCTACATGTATTTCACTGTCTGCTGCGCAGACAGTGAAATACGCGACGGGTGCAACTGCACCCGTCGCACAGCTTCCACTCCGCCGGCTCGATTCCGAGCCGGCTTCATCGTGGAAGCCTCTTTCCCGCTGGGCTGGCTGGCGGTCTGAAGGCGACCGCCCGCCAGCCCAGCGGGAAAGTCAGAATTACCGCCGCGGTCTTTCGACCGCGGAACGGTAACCTGACGGCGGGACTTTGGCGGGCGGCCTCCGCCGCCCGCCAAGGTCAGAATGAGGGCCATAGTCATTGGAAAATGGTATGCCAGACTGCTCCAAATCATCAATATTGCAAACGTCAAATGGGCTAATGAGATGAATGAATGGTTAACAGTGATTCATACCATATTGCCTTACATTAGCCTGCTGCTGCAGGTTTTGCATAACAGAATAAATAAAAGCCGTGGATACATTAGCTAATCTGGATGGGCAAACCCTAGGGTGCTGGGGGCCTAAGTCCACCTCTACCGCCCCACAAATATACAAGAATCTTGTACTTGTGAACTAAACACATGCATAAGGCGCATGTGTGGGCTACATGTCAAAAGTAAAACAAAAATCAGAAACACAAATTCATAATGGGACATGGTTAGCCCCATAACAACTGTAAGTGACTATTGCACTCCCTGTTCGGACTATAGATAAAAGCATCACCATCATAATTGTGGACACATTTTGGAGAAGGAATACATCATGGTATTCCATCCATCATTTCAAAATAGCCATCAGCAATTATCCAAAATATGTGTACAAATATGGTTAATACATTATTTAACGTATCATAAATATTACAGTGTGAATGCCTTCTATACATACAATAACGGACATGTGTCATAGCTAACCACAAATGTGTATCACATAGCACCGTTTGGCCATGACAAATCTCCTTCCCCAAGTTTAAAAAAAGAAGACATAATTTAAAAATTGCTCAAATTTCCACGCATACAGCATGGGCGTCATAATTTTTTCACGTACAGGAGTGCACAGAATGCAGAGTCAAATATAAATTTTCATAAATGTTTCTCATATTTAGCCATGAAATTATAACTTTCATATCATATTTTTTGACTCTGCATTCTGTGCACTCCTGTACGTGGAAAAAAATGACGCCCATGCTGTATGCGTGGTAAATTTGACGCAACATGGACAATATGTTGGACATGTCATGTACCTTATTAATTTATTAATTTTCATATCATATTTTTTGACTCTGCATTCTGTGCACTTCTGTACGTGGAAAAAATATGACACCCATGCTGTATGCGTGGTAAAATTGACGCAACATGGACAATATGTTGGACATGTCATGTACCTTATTAATTTATTAATTTTCATATCATATTTTTTTACTCTGCATTCTGTGCACTCCTGTACGTGGAAAAAATATGACGCCCATGCTGTATGCGTGGTAAAATTGACGCAACATGGACAATATGTTGGACATGTCATGTACCTTATTAATTTATTAATTTTCATATCATATTTTTTGACTCTGCATTCTGTGCACTCCTGTACGTGGAAAAAATATGACGCCCATGCTGTATGCGTGGTAAAATTGACGCAACATGGACAATATGTTGGACATGTCATGTACCTTATTAATTTATTAATTTTCATATCATATTTTTTTACTCTGCATTCTGTGCACTCCTGTACGTGGAAAAAATATGACGCCCATGCTGTATGCGTGGTAAAATTGACGCAACATGGACAATATGTTGGACATGTCATGTACCTTATTAATTTATTAATTTTCATATCATATTTTTTGACTCTGCATTCTGTGCACTCCTGTACGTGGAAAAAATATGACGCCCATGCTGTATGCGTGGTAAAATTGACGCAACATGGACAATATGTTGGACATGTCATGTACCTTATTAATTTATTAATTTTCATATCATATTTTTTTACTCTGCATTCTGTGCACTCCTGTACGTGGAAAAAATATGACTCCTATGCTGTATGCGTTGTAAAATTGACGCAACATGGACAATATGTTGGACATGTCATGTACCTTATTAATTTATTAATTTTCATATCATATTTTTTGACTCTGCATTCTGTGCACTCCTGTACGTGGAAATAATATGACGCCCATGCTGTATGCGTGGTAAAATTGACGCAACATGGACAATATGTTGGACATGTCATGTACCTTATTAATTTATAAATTTTCATATCATATTTTTTTACTCTGCATTATGTGCACTCCTGTACGTGGAAAAAATATGACGCCCATGCTGTATGTGTGGTAAATTTGACGCAACATGGACAATATGTTGGACATGTCATGTACCTTATTAATTTATTAATTTTCATATAATATTTTTTGACTCTGCATTATGTGCACTCCTGTACGTGGAAAAAATATGACGCCCATGCTGTATGCGTGGTAAATTTGACGCAACATGGACAATATGTTGGACATATCATGTACCTAATTAATTTATTAATATTCATATCAAAATTTTTGACTCTGCATTATGTGCAATGTTATGCGTTAAAAATAAATGACGCCCATTGTGTATGCGTGAAAATATGACGCATAACGGGAAAATAAAAACGGCAGCCATTGTATGCAGGAAGTGATGTAATAGGATATCCTGTTTACTAAATCTGTACTGGGAGTTAACTTTCACTTTCACTTTGCAGTCTCAGATTTATCTAGACTGTGTGGTTGTGTGAAAGGTGTTGTCCTGTGTTTAACTGCTTTTGTGTCCTGTGTACCTTGTATTTTGTCTTTTTGTGATCCTAGTCTTGTTGCATAATATTGTCTCAGTCTGTTTAGTCTAGTTTTGTCCAATCCTGTTTTTGTTTGTATTGTCTGTGGGAGTCTGTTCTGGGTAGTATTAGTTTGGGGTTAGTTGGGCTATTTTTCTTATTTTTCTTTTTCCTTCACTACTCTACCTTTCCCCATTTCCCACTTTTACTTGTTTATTTAATTTTGCTCATTTTTTCTATTATTATGTCAGGTAGGCCTCGCCTTTCCAGGATGGGTGAGGATGAATTGGGGGGATTCATTTGGCTAGTTTGCCATTTCCTCCCACTCATGCTGGAGGCTGGGGGCCGTGTGATACACGGGTATCACACGGAGGCACGGAAAGTCCGGTGGGGGAAGGTGCGCCATCACCTGGTCCGGGTGTATGGGAGCATGCGAAATGACCATCAATTAAAGCACCGCTGGGCAGATCTGATATCCAGGGAACAGGACCTGCTGGACCACCTGGGAATCAGGATTGGTGGCCATGTTGGTGAGTACAAATCAATTATATGTGAATAATAGAAATCTGTGTGGGGACATGTGATGATTGTTACCCAATCTGCTAGATAAGTAGCTGACTGTGTGTAATGCTAGGGAAACCTCGGCCCATATTTATACATTTCTATCCCCAATTTTGCGCCACATTTTCACGCGAAAACAGCGCCAACTTACGAAATAGAATTGTATTTTGCTAGTTTGCGCCGTCTCTGCGTCAAAAAATGATGCAAATGCTGCGCTACAAAAGTATAAATATGTGCCCTAATTTGTATTTGTTGCACAATGTGTAGGAAGACCAATGCTAGCAGTCAGATGGCTCATGTTTTCAACACATACCAGATGCCTGTAGCCGTATGTAATGTAGTGTTGCATTTGTGTCAGACAAGCAACACGTTAATGCCTCTATTTGAACTCTACAGGTCATATTGGCCAGTGAGTAAGTCATGTAGAAACAACATACCTACATATGTTGACGCCATAGCTAGACAGAAAATTTGAAACCCATGATGATGCTATAAATGTGTGGTGCCTTCACGTCACATGAAGTTAGATATGTTTTCCACACATATGTCACATGTGTGTCTGGTTGCTGTGTGTTGAACATGTCCACCTAGCCTGTTTGATTGTGAGGGGTCATGCAGTCCTCAAGTAACCAGCTTTTGGATGTCTCTCTGGGATGCACATGCTGAGATGTATGGAAGACATTATTGTTTGGGCATACTAATGGAGGGGTATCTTTGACAACACCTGACTGTCCTGGCCACTGCATGTGTGTAGTAGGGTGTGTAACTGTAGCAGGAGACTCATCCAATGTTAATGTTGGATAAAAATTCATCCATGCAGTATGAGCATGTGGGAAAGTGTATCATGACCATGTCATATTCACACAGTGTCATAGTAACTGCAATTATTTGTCAGTGCACCGAGTCTGAGTATATTCTTCCTTTCATGCTTTACAGGTGGACCAGCACCGTACTCCGTGGGAGAGGTGGCACATTTTGAGGACCCCGATACCTACAGTGAGTGTGGCCTGAGTGCTATTTTAATTGCTTGCTAGTGATGCATGATGGACTACTGTGTGTTCAACAGAATTCATGATTTGATGTGCTGGCCGTTCATTGGCATTATTGCTTTAGTGGGATATCAAATAGCACTTCTGTTTCTGTAAACCAATACTTAGCCATCTCTCAGATTTAGGGGCTGTAGGTCATTCCAGTTTGGCCGCAATGGGGAATGGGATGAGTCATTTGGAATACACTGGTCAATATAAGACTTGCTCGGGGACTTGGCATGAACTGAGTCTGCATATCAGACTGACATTCTCCCAGATAGCTTTGGCAAATGGCTTTGATGAAATGTGCATCTTCCTAGTTGAGGATGGACTGTGTACACTGTAGGTTGGATCTTCCGGGGGCATGTACTTCCACAAGGTGAACTAGAAGTGTGTGTGACTTGAGTTCAATGGCCTAGGTGTTCTGTCGACTCATGATAATGGGTGTTCTTGCTCCTCTGTGTGTGTTGTAAAACATGCCTCACTGATAGTATGTGATGTTGGCCTAAGTCATAGCATTTTGACATGTGTGGACCTTGGATGTGACAATGTTTGGCTGACTCCCACGTGTTGCTAGCCCTTCATAGGTGTTGTGTGTGAAGGCACATACTTGTTGAACTTTCTATACACTCCTGGGTGTGCATTGAACATGGGATTGTTGGTTGTTCTTCCCACACCACCCTCAAAGACTGCCATGTTAATGTGAAACAGGGTACCTAGGACTGTAGCAACCAGTATGTTACACGTACTTGTGACCTTTTGCGACTTGATTTAGAACCTAGGGTCAGATGTAGCAAACTGTTTACAAGTTGCAAATGGCATAAATTGCTCTTTGTGAGTTGCAAACGTCTGTTTGCTCTGCAGAAATATATTTTGTGATTCTGAACATACTTGCAAAATGCTTTTCCAACTCGCAAATAGGAAGGGGTTTTCCCGTCCTATTTGCGACTCGCAGTGGTATGCAATTCCATTTGCAACCGAGTACGTGGTCGCAAAGGGAGTCTCAGTTACCATCCACTTGAAGTGGATGGTAACCCACTTGCTAACTGGAAGGGGCCCAATAGGAACCCTTCCCCTTTGTGAGTGGACCTAAAAAATCTTTTAACAAAACAGCCAGTGGTCCAAGGGACCACTACCTGCCCTGAAATAATCCAAGATTGAAGATTTTTTTTTTTTTCTTCTAAGTGCAGCTCGTTTTCCTTTCAGGTAAACGGCCTACACTTGGGAAAAAATAACCAGCTTTATTTAAAAGCAGTCACGGCCATGGAGGTCTGCTGTTCCCAGCAGGCCTCCATCCCCGTGAGTGCCCATAGTCGCTAAGGGGGCGCAACTTGGGACCCACCTCATTGATGTTAATGAGGTGGGTCTTAGCGACCCCATAGCGACTCGCAGACGGTGTCGGAGACACCGTTCTGCATAGCAAATTGTAAGTCGCAATTTTCCATCTTCCTACATCTGGCCCCTAGTGTACACATTCGGTTATGGCCCATGGGTTCAATATTAGCACACAACAAATTACAAATGGTATTGAGTGAGGATTGTGATAGTTATCACATAGAGTGACATATGTAGTGAAGTCAGTATGCGGAAGAGGTGCAGCCATAATGTCAGATGCCTTAGGTATAATTTGGATGAGTAGTTTAGGGAGATGTCATCCATCATGTAGAGACATGGATATGCTAGGTGTGATATGCCCTTATGTATGCAGGCTTCACATGTACTTCCTCTGAGCCTTTCAGTGAACTATGTTGTGACAATTGCTGCAACCAATACATTTCTAGTAATGTACAAATAACCCATTGTGCTATTCCACCCAATGCAATTCCAAAGGTAAATATTTGCCTTTTCTCTTCACAGCTGCAAACATGAGTGCTGCAGATCGACACCATTTTGAGAGGCGTGCCATGAGATACAGGCACATCCTGCAGGTGCAGTGTGGGTACCGGAGGATGGCCGCAAATATCATTCGGATCGGGCTTCCGTGGCATGGTGGGCCACACCACAGGCTCCGCCTACATTGCCAACAACAGCCACCAACACCACATCCATCAGGTCTCACCAAGTGGCCCCAGCAACGTCGGGAACAATAGACCCTGGCTCTTCCTCCAGACCTGGACCCAGCCGTGTCGTAATACCAGGACAGTCCAGTGGGCAACCAAGTCCTGGCACAACCTCAACCTCGGCCGGCACACAAACGACATCAGCCCCTCCTGTGGACCCAGCCACCTTCCTGGCATTAAGTAGAAAATTGGACAAGCTTGTCAATAAGGTGGACAACCTGAGCCAGGATGTGGCCTATATTAGAAAAAGGGTCAGCTCCATCAGGCGGACCCTACGGAGGGCGAACCTGTAGGACTTTTGCCCTGTTGAACTTTTACCCCTCCCCTCTCTCCTCTTTCCTATTTTCCACTGATAGTTGGGTTTTGGGGATTAGTATTAGGTAAGTATAGGTAATTAGCTTAGTTAGTGTTAGGGAAGAGGGTGGGGGGTCCTTATTCTTTCTATCTTTATTTTTTATGTGGGTGGGTGTCAATGTTAGGATTCCTGTTTAAAAAAAAAAAAAAATACAAAAAAATATATGTTTGTTTAGGATAGTATAGTATGTGTGTAGGTTAGTAAGTGTTGTCCTGCATGTGTCCTGTCTCATAATGGTGGGTGGGGGGTTGATGTTTAGATCGTTTCGTTACATGTGTAGAGTAAGTTTAGCTTAGGTTAGTTAGGGACAGTTGTGGGTTAGTAGTAGTCAGGTTAGATTAGTGTAGGTTTACCTTTCCCTTAGTTGCCTCTTGTGTTACTCAATAGAAATAAATATATAGTTAACCCTTTACATGATGCGTTAGGTGCTACTTTATCATGGCCTTGACATCAGTGTAGCTGAATGTTTTAGTATGACATTTGTGTCCTATGCTCGCCATCCCCAGGAAATTGAGGTTTAACATGCCAGCTACCCGTGTGCTAACTTGGTAAGTATCCACCATTTGGGAGAACCACCATTGGTAGTTTGCATTGATCACCAAGGTTTTGTGTTGGTATGTATCCTACTTCACAAAGAGTGCTTCCAGACTTGTTATTGTGGGTAAATTGATAGGTCGGACTGCAGTGTGAAGTTCAGGGAGATCTTTGTAGATGAGGAGTTGTTCACACTCTTGTCTTGTTGCTTTCATTGCTGACCTACATTATGTGTGTACTAATTCTGCATGACTTTCCTTCATGGAAGTATACTCCGAAAGGGTGATTGATGCAGTGTAATTTGTTAATGTTTCCTTACATTTTGCGGCATAATTTCTTATTTTAGTATTGCATGGTGCCTACATTTCTCAGCCACCATTAGTTGTCTAGAATAGCTATAGATGGTGCATCATTCTGTCCAACACAGCATGATTGTGTGTGCTTAGTCCCTTCATCAGTTATTTTCCTCAGTATGGTAAGGCTATGATGCAATCCTGGCCACTGCACAGATGTTTCAGAATACATGATATCAGGACAGTAGTATTGACAATCTACATGGTTGCCACACAGGCACTTTGGAGTTAGGTACTGCACAGTTGAAGTGTGAAATAACATAGAGACATAATAGGTGTGCAAGTGCTATTTATTTATAGGTGCTGTAGTGCAAAATGTCCATTCTCCATGTTTGCTGTGTCCGTTCTGGTGCATTCTTACATGGTGATCCTACAGAAGGGGTGTGGATGATGCTCCTGACATGCTGGGGTGATGTCACAGACAGTGCAGAGGGACAGGAATTGCCAAATAGTAGGGGAGAGACATTCACTGGCAATGGGGACAAGTCATACAGTGGATTGCAGAACAGTCATTGAGTGTAGTTGTAGTGAAACTGGCATTTGACAAAACGTAGGACCTTGGTCAAAGTAGGCCATGGTGCAGGGACTAGTGCTTCCGGGTACTCTTCCGTGAGAATGTTATCTGTTCCATGTCTTCTTCTTCTGATGTGTGTGTTGCCTGGTTTGTCCTTGTTGTTGTTGGTTGTGAAGGGGCAACACACACCTCAGTGTTGGAAGACATGGAGGCAGACATCCCGGGGGCTGCTCCCTGTGGAGTTATGAAGGGCAGTACTGCAGCAAGGAGGGCCTGCTGGTTTTTGAGAATGGCAGCCACATCACAATGGTAGGCAGCCAGGTCGGCCCTGAGGGGTTCTATGTTGCATTCGTGCACACGTTGACTGGATTGCAGTTGTAGCTGTTGTGTCAACTGGATGACAGCTGTGCAGATTTCCTTCTGTGTTTTGGCAAGTTCCTGCAAGAGAGATGTTCGGGCTTGCATAGCAGCTGCCTGATCAGCAGACGACATCATGCACGAACGCACCCCCTCAAGGCTGGCTGCCATAGTTTGCATCCCCACCCGCACCTCCTTGGCCAGCTCCCGCTGTACCCCAACAACGGTTCTTTCGAAGCTGGTGCCAGTGTCGTCAGAGTCCTCAGCTGTGTTGGAGCTGGCAGGTCTTACAATTGGGGTGGCGGGTGGTTCTACTGTGGTGGCTGCTTCTTCTGTGCTTCTCCTTGTGACTGAAGGTGGGGTTTGGAGGCTTTCAAGGACCATTTGGATGGTCTCCTGTGGAATGTTTATGGGCTCGTCATCCATGTCATCAGGGAAATCAGGGACAGGCATATCGGCAGGAGATCCATGTGCCTCTGCAATGAAACAGGGTACAATTAGTGTGTCTGTGTTGTGATAATTTTGTACTAAGATACAAGCCTTTGGATGCCTTAACTTTGTGCTCTGTTTTTGTCTTGGTATCTGCTGTCCTTCATATGGACATTGTTGTAGGCCTATGGCCCACCTGTGTGTCACATGTATGATATAGAGCTATCAGACTTGTCTGCCTAATCGCCTCTAGGTGTTGCTTTGTAAACATTTAGGAATAGGCATGTTTTTGTCCTACTCCTCCCTCCGTGTTTAACTATTCTTATGGAGGGACATTTTGTCGGGTGGGCTCTCATTATCCTACATGAGATTACCGGCTTTCTAGGCAGCAGGATAGCTAATGGTGTGGGGACTAAGGCCCATATTTATACTTTTTGACGCTAAACTGCGCTAACGCAGTTTAGCGTCAAAAAATTTAGCGCCGTCTAACGCCATTCTGAAGCGCCATGCGGGCGCCGTATTTATGGAATGGCGTTAGCCGGCGCAAGCAGACCGGCGCTGCCTGGTGTGCATGGAAAAAAACCACGTAGACCAGGCAGCGCCGGCATTGGGAAAAAATGACGTTAGGGCGTCTTAAAATGGGGCAAGTCAGGTTGAGGCAAAAGAATCGCCTCAACCCGATTTGCGCCATTTTTTTACGACGCCCAGACGCCATTTCATGACTCCTGTCTTAGTAAAGACAGGAGTCATGCCCCCTTGCCCAATGGCCATGCCCAGGGGACTTGTGTCCCCTGGGCATGGTCATTGGGCATAGTGGCATGTAGGGGGGCACAAATAAGGCCCCCCTATGCCACCCAAAAAAAATTAAAAAATATAAAAAATTATACTTACCTGAACTTACCTGAATGTCCCTGGGGTGGGTCCCTCCATCCTTGGGTGTCCTCCTGGGGTGGGCAGGGGTGGCAGGGGGGGTCCCTGGGGGCAGGGGAGGGCACCTGTGGGCTCATTTTGAGCCCACAGGCCCCTTAACGCCTACCCTGACCCAGGCGTTAAATAGTGGCGCAAATGCGGGGTTTTTTGACCCGCCAACTCCCGGGCGTGATTTTTGCCCGGGAGTATAAATACGACGCATTTGCGTCGCCGTCATTTTTTTAGACGGGAACGCCTTCCTTGCATCTCATTAACGCAAGGAAGGCGTTCACGCAAAAAAATGACGCTATTTGCCCATACTTTGGCGCTAGACGCGTCTAACGCCAAAGTATAAATATGGCGTTCGTTTTGCGCCGAATTTGCGTCGAAAAAAACGACGCAAATTCGGCGCAAACGGAGTATAAATACGGGCCTAAGTCTGACACACTTGTAATTAACTCTGTCACCCTGATTCTTTCTTTTTGCTCTGGCTAACTAGCAGTGCCTCTGGTCTCCCACAGCAAAGGAATGTTTAGACATACGAGCGCATGACATCTTTGGAACTTCTCAGGGAAGTCGTGGTCACTCAGATCCTACACAATTCTCTCTTTTCCAGTATGTTCTCATACACACATGACAAAGACAGTATTTGTTTAATATGATGATTTCACTGTACAACTGACTTGTAGATATTTAGGTGTGAGCCACAATAACCCAAACAATACAAACTGTTAGAATTGAAATAGTCAGCAGGAGAGTAAATCATTAGTACAAAGCTATCATGGAGCCTAACTGTTTCTTCTATCCCTCTGCTTGTTCTATTTATAGCACAGCATGTTAAGCTTCGAGCTTGCCTGTCTGAATCACTGGGGAGACATCATCCCTCATATCAGAGCAATGGCCTGTGATCTGGTTCTGCATCTGCAGCAAGGCAGGCAGCGTCTAGTTGTGGTTCTCTGTTTGGAAACTCCCTCTTGCGTGTCTTGGGACAAGGAAGTGTTTTTATAAGTAATATGTCATCGTGATGACAAAGTGTCCCTACGCAGGAATGCCAAATCTTAACCCCTACCACGTCTATCGGCAATGTACCAGACTGTATCCTTGACTGGGGCACAGAGTGAATATGTTCTGGCAAACTCCAGTGCTGAAGTAGGCAAAACAGTGTGATTTGACTAATTAACAACACCGTAGGGCTGGCTATTTGCTAAATTAACTGATAGGAAGGGTGATAAAAAGCATTTAGTGCAAAGTGCTCTGAGGCTCTTAGATGTGAGCAAATGCGTTAAAGTACATTCAGGGCAAGGTGCACAAAGGCCTAAAGCTTGAAGCTAATGCGCAGAGTATACGTTTCACTTACAACACTACACTTTGACTGACTGTGGGTGTTGTGAATGCCCTGGCAGCACACTTGCCTCTCAGGACCTGCCCCAAACACTTTTTATTCACATTGCCCGAAATGTACATGTGACGTGGCATATCCTATGCATGTCAATGTTAGGATGTGGTATGGATGTAAACATTGTTGATGTTTGAAGATGATGTTGGGTCATGTGTGTTTAATTGGATTGGCCTGTTTATCGTATGAAGGTTCTATTTGGTTGTCAGACTGTGCAGGTGTGTTTCAGTGACCAGTTGCCTGTGTCCCCTCCTCAATGTTGTTGTCTGAGCAGTATGACAGTGATGTTGCCTTGTTAGCCAGGCACGTGAGAGACCCTGACGTATGCAGCATGTGTGTGTCCTTAGTGCTGTGTGGCTCCTATTGCTGTTTACTTTGGCTTATGTATGTGTCAAGTATGGACATTCGGCATTTGAGTGTACTGTTGCCTTTGTCTTATTTCTATGAATAGTTGCAGATGTCATCCTCACCCCCTAATTTAGGTATGTATGTTCCATGGGGAGGTTCCTGCCATTTGCTACTATAGCTGCATAGAGATCAGAGGTGTTATTGTCAACTGTTGTGGCAGTTACATTGCAGTTGTTGTTTTGGCTACTGCATTACTGATAGGGACCTAGTTGATGTAGGATAGATTTTGCAAGACAAGTGCCTGGATGTGAGTTTGACGTAGTGGCCTTCACACCTGTCGCTGCTTTCCCTTGGCTCTATTGTTGTACTTACAGGATGGCCCCATGGGACTGTTGTTGGTGCTGTATTTTGTCGTGCCCCAGATTCAGTCTGTGCTGGGCATGCCCCCCTGCCGAGCCCCTTTACCCATGCCACTTCATATATGTGCTGACTTACATGCATTGTGTAGTAGGTATCCCCCCCCTGCTTACAGTCCCCATTATTGCATTTTTATTCCCCATGCGACTTACCCTGCATGTGCGTTGTCTCGTGGTAGTCTGCGCTGTCCTGTCCTTGAATCCCTGTGATGATCTCCTCAGGGATGACGGCTGCGACCATCTCCTCCATGTGGTCCAGGGCCTCCTGGTGTGCTGGACTCCCCCCTCCAGTCTGCATTGCTGCCTTCCTGTTCCTGGCCATTTTTTCTTTTGTCCTACGTTTGCAGTCATGCCAGCGTTTCTTACACTCGGTGACTGTTCTGCGTTCTTCAGCCACACTGTTGATCTTGTCCACAATTTGTTTCCATATGGCCTCTCTCCTACTGATAGGCAATTTAGAGGTGATGAACAATTGGTGCTGGTGTTCCGTCACCTCTTTCACCAGGATTTCCTGCTCCTCTGTACTGAAGCGAAACTTTCTTTTTTTTCTGAAAATGTCCTGGTTCCGGTATGGATCCTCCTGGCTGGTTCCTGGTCTGCTGTCATCCTCCTGGGGTCTGTAGTGGCATCTGAGATCCATTTTGGCTCTCCTCTGCTGAAAGGGCAGTTTTCGCGGGTAAATTTGACGCAATAGTGTAAAAAAAAACAACGCTTTCCGGGTTGCGCTGTCGTAAATCGACCCACAGTGATTTGCGTCGCGTTAACGTTGGTTTCCTTTACGACGTGACGCCGCTGTGTGCGTCACAAAATAATGACTCCCACCTGTTGGTTGCGCCGCCGTGCGTCAAAGTATAAATTTGACGCCCGTACGGCGCTTCGAAATGGCGTTAGCCGGCGCTAATTTTTTTGACGCAAAACTGCGTTAGCGCAGTTTTGCGTCAAAAAGTATAAATATGGCCCTCTGTCTCTTGCGAGGCTTCTCATTGCAAAAGAGCCGGCAAACATCTCTAAACAGTTTATGTGCAGTTTTGACTCCTATGCGACCATAAGCCTCCAGTTGAGATTGGACCACAACGGGCCCCCCAATCCAGAAGACTTGCATCTGATTCTAATACAAGATCTGGGGCTGATGCGAAGATAGTCCTGCTGTTCCAGGCATCCAAATGGTCGATCAACCATTGCATTTCTGATCGAGAGTCCTGGTATAGAGCTATGGAATCTGAATAGGCCAGCCCTCTTTGGAGATGATGAATTTTCAGTCTCTGCAATGCTCGGTAGTGAAGAGGACCCGGAAAGATAGCTTCAATTAAAGAAGAGAGGAGACCTACGACTCTTGCAAGGGATCTGAGGGAAAGAAGAGAGTTGCGTAAAATGAGCAGAATTTCTGACTTGATTGATTTGATCTTTGAAGATGGGAGAAGAAGAGTAGTCGAAACTAAATCTAACAGGAAACCTAAGAATTCGATCTCTTAGATTGGATCTAAGGAAGGTTTTTCGTAGTTTTTGATAAGGCCTAGATCTGAAAGAAGATTGCACGCCAAGTGCACCTGAGAAAGAAGAGAAGAGCGATTTTGATTCATGATCAGAAGATCGTCCAGATAGATGATTAATCTGACGCCTCGAGCTCTGAGAAAGGCTGCTACTAGTTTCAGTCGTTTCGTGAAACACCATGGGGCGAAAGACAAACCGAAAGGAAGGGAAGTGAAATGGAATGTCTGACCGGCCCATTGGAATTGAAGACATTTTTGAGAATCCGGGTGTATCGGTACCGTAAGGTATGCGTCTTGCAGGTCTAACCTTACCATCCAATCTCTTTGGAGCAAGGTATCCCTGAGATGTAGAATGGTTTCCATCTTGAAGTGACGATAAAGAACAAACTTGTTGAATTGCCTTAGGTTGATAACCGGGCGCATTTTCTTGTTCTTTTTCTGGACCAGAAAAACCGAACTGAGAAAACCTGAAGGATCTAGAGAACAACGAGTTATCTGCCTGTTTTTGTAAAAGGGATTGAATTTCTGAGGAAATTAAGTCTGTCATTTGGAGAGAGAAGTGAGGGGAGGAGGAAAAATTACTTGAGAAGGCTCTGAAAAGAGCTCTATAGCATATCCCTGAACGGTATTTAGGACCCAGGGATATACTGTGAGTTCCTTCCATTTTGACAGGCACATTGTAATACGACCCCCTAGAATAGGTGAAATAATCTGATGATTTACCGACTTGCGTAGAGAATCTGGAATTACAGTTCCCCTTGTTCCCGAATCCCCTGCTCCTTTGGGGGTACAATTGCGGTCTGTAATCTTGTGTTGAGGTGTTACCATAGTAGCCGCGGGAACCTTGATTGGCATAGGAGCGGCCGGCAAAGCGGTTCCTGTCTCTGCCGGCCCTGGCAAAAACAGGTGCCGAAATCATCTTTTTTAAAGATTGCTGCGCTTTGTCAAGGGATGAAAAAGTTGCCACATACTTGCTCAACTCCTTGATAAAGGAGTCTCCAAAAAGCAGACCCTCTGCTTTGACACCGGAATCTGTGCATGCCAGGTTGACCAGCTTGGGGTCTAGTTTCAGGAGGAGACCCTTCCTACGCTCGTGCGTGATGGAGGAGTTTGCATTTCCTATTGAACAAATGGCCCGTTGGGTCCACAAGGAGAGCTCAGCTGGGTCCACTGAAGCTTGTTCCAAACGAGGAGTTTCTGCTAAATCAAAAATGTGGGTTAGGGGTCCTACTATGTCCAACAGCTTATCTTGGCAAGAAGACCAAGCTTTGTCAACACCCTTCCGCAGGTCCTTGCCATATTTGGTGAAGAAGGTAATTGGGGGAGTGTCAATAGATGGAGTTGCCGTGATTTTGGAGGAAAGGGCGGGACGAGGACATTCAGATTTGAGTTTTGCACGCACCTGTTTATCTAAGGGGGTGCGCAACCTGGCTGTGACATATTCCGCTATGTGGTCGTAGGGAGACACTCAGTCGAATTTGGATGCTGGATGTTAGCCGGATCGAACATAGGCACTCCTTCAGCGTCCAGTATTGTGCAAGAATACGTAAAGTCTTGAGACCCAATTTTAACTTTTTTGAGAGGAGGAGGGGAGATAATATCCCCAACATCCTTGTCGGAAATATCCAAGTCCGAGTTAGGGTCTTGCACCTCGTCATCCGTGTCCATAATTTTTTTATATAGATATAGGTGAATAGATATGTTTCGATTTTACCATGCATTTTTTTGACGGTCTAGCCGTTAACCCCTCCTTAAAAGGAGGCCTATGAGGAACCACGTCCTCCGCCACATGGGAACTTTTGTCACTCACTAATAGCATCGCTTTAGTATTTTTGATGGAGTCTGACGCATTCTGCCTTCCCCCGCAGATTGGGCCAGCATGGTTTTTGACAATAGATTGACGACAGAATTTTCCAAATTTTTGAAAATTTCTGCCAGGAAACTGCCATGGATTGTTCCACTGAAGACGGTATAAAGTCATTAAGGTTGGCTTTGAGGACGTCTTCCTCCTCCTCCTGTGTCAAAAGTGGGTGTGCAGAGCTGTGCATGGTTCCAGCTGTCGAATTGTAAATGAAAACTGCAAAACTGAGAGAGGAAAGGGTTAAAAAATCTCACTGAAGTGAGGATAAGGATATTGCCCGCCTCTGGGCGGAGTGAAAGGAAATAGGAAGAGAAACCGGAACCTCCACAGAAACGCGGAGTCCGGCACTGGCAGAAGGCAGGCGAGACCGCTTGAAGCGGTAAGTAATAAAATTAAATGAAGCACGTCTCAAAGCACGCTGAGAAAATCTATTTGTTGGCGGTGTAACGAAGCGTGTCACATGGCACCTCAAACAGCTGAGCGAGCGACAGAAAATGTTGCTAACACTCAGAGGAGACGCGTTTGATCCTCATTAGCTACTTTCGTTAGCCTTATGTGATCAGTAGTTTTGTTCTTGACTGCAGCTGCTGTTAAATATAAAGAAAAGACCAAGGCATAATAGGAGCCTCCATTGTTGCCATTAGATTGTATGTTTTAATACTCTCTCCTTACTATATTTATGTCCATGATTCAGGCCAACTTAACATCCTTATTTCACTTTGGCTGTTTGAATACTCTTGATATGTTTGGGTGACTGTTTTAGTTTATTTCTCCTTGGTAGCTGTCTTGTGTTGTTTTTTAGAGAATTGTGTTAACGAGCCAGCAACAATGATGGTGGTGAAGGTGGTATTCCTTTGGAATTAGCCTGGCAGATTCAAATTACGATGCTAAATGGCAACATTTTCATTTTTTGTTGCAGATAGAGGAAGAAGGTAAATGGAAGTGCTTGTCATATGCATGGGCCACTGGAATTATATGGCAGTAAAAGAAGAAATTATGAGGCAGGGTTGACCAATTTATGTGGCAGGAAAACTCCATTTATGAATTTACAATGGCAATAACTCTAACTCAAGCAAATGCGAGACCCATTGCATTGCAAATGCTTGTTTTTATTTCAGCTGTTATTTTCTGTAAGAAACCCTGGTAGGATCTACACAAATTACCCCTTGCTGAATTCAGAATGTTGTCTACTTTTTAGAAATGTTCAGCTTTCCAGGATCCAGCATTGGTTTCACACCCATTTCTGTCACTAACTGGAAGGAGGCTGGAAGCACAAAAGATAGTAAAAATGGGATATGTCCCAGTAAAAATTGTCTTGAAAAATTGGGTTTTCTGATTTTCGTCTACCTGTTCCTGAAAGCTGGGAAGATGGTGATTTTAGCACCGCAAACCATTTGTTGATGCAATTTTCAGGGAAGAACTACAAGCTTTCTTCTCCAGTCCTTTTTTCCAATTTTTTTGAAACAATTGAATTTTTCACGGTATTTTGGCTAATTTCTTGATCTCCTTCAGGGGATCCCACAAAGTCTGGGTACCCCTAGGATGTTGGAAAAAAAGGATGCAAATTTGGCGTGGGTAAGCACACCCTGCCCCAAATAGCCAAAAAACAGGCCTGAGAGTAAAATCCTTGGCAGCGAACGAGTTAATCAAATAACTTGTTTATGTTACAAAACAGTGGCTTGAATGGTTGGTCTTTGTAGCGTTTCAAACAAGCTAAGAAAATTGAATTTTTTTGCTAAAATTCCTTATTTATTCAACTAATCTATTACAGATTTTCTTATTGAAGAAACAATTTAAAAAATTCCCAATTCTTTTCATTAGCCACCACACAAAGTGCGATTATGTTCGAAAAGACATGTAATCGTCACGTACAGCTTAACTAATAGCGTTTATGTTTGCAACTCCTATGTTTTAGACCTCTGTGAATATTAGTGCGAGTATTGTCCAGTGAATAGAGCAAAATCTGGAGGGATAAGTTTGTATTTGTTTTGCAGGGAATAGTTAGATTCAGGTCTACTTAACGAGAAGTTTTTAATGTTGTTATTTCGTTAAGGGAGGGGCGTGAATATATTTACAAAGCATTCTGGGTAGGAGGGTGTCCGTTTAGAATCTGTCGCCTTGATTGCTGGCAAACGCTATTAAGAGACCGTCCCCAAGCCAAAAAAACACAGGCATAGCCATTTTACCAGTTTTTGTCTTGCAGCATCGTACGCCGTCCACTTGGGGCGCGGAGTCTGACTGGAGTAGTCTCCAGTAGCGGGTATACACACTGTACAGCCTGGCTGCCGTGCCGTGATTAGGGACCTCTAGTGACAACCTCTGGTACTGCACCCTGGTGTATTGTAAAAATGCGGCGCAAAGTAGCCCGTATTTATACTTTTTTAGCGCCGCATTTGCGTCGTTTTTTGATGCAAAAACGGCGCAAACTTGCAAAATACCATTGGCCCATATTTATACTTTTTGACGCTAAACTGCGCTAACGCAGTTTAGCGTCAAAAAATTTAGCGCCGTCTAACGCCATTCTGAAGCGCCATGCGGGCGCCGTATTTATGGAATGGCGTTAGCCGGCGCTAGCAGACCGGCGCTGCCTGGTGTGCGTGGAAAAAAACCACGTAGACCAGGCAGCGCCGGCATAGGGGGAAAATGGCGTTAGGGCGTCTTAAAATGGGGCAAGTCAGGTTGAGGCAAAAAAATCGCCTCAACCCGATTTGCGCCATTATTTTCGACGCCCAGACGCCATTTAAATGACTCCTGTCTTAGTAAAGACAGGAGTCATGCCCCCTTGCCCAATGGCCATGCCCAGGGGACTTATGTCCCCTGGGCATGGTCATTGGGCATAGTGGCATGTAGGGGGGCACAAATAAGGCCCCCCTATGCCACCCCAAAAAATTTAAAAAATATACAAAATTATACTTACCTGAACTTACCTGAATGTCCCTGGGGTGGGTCCCTCCATCCTTGGGTGTCCTCCTGGGGTGGGCAGGGGTGGCAGGGGGGGTCCCTGGGGGCAGGGGAGGGCACCTGTGGGCTCATTTTGAGCCCACAGGCCCCTTAACGCCTACCCTGACCCAGGCGTTAAATAGTGGCGCAAATGCGGGGTTTTTTGACCCGCCACCTCCCGGGCGTGATTTTTGCCCGGGAGTATAAATACGACGCATTTGCGTTGCCGTCATTTTTTTAGACGGGAACGCCTTCCTTGCATCTCATTAACGAAAGGAAGGCGTTCACGCCAAATAATGACGCTATTTGCCCATACTTTGGCGCTAGACGCGTCTAACGCCGAAGTATAAATATGGCGTTAGTTTTGCGCCGAATTTGCGTCGAAAAAAACGACGCTAATTCGGCGCAAACGGAGTATAAATACAGGCCATTGTATTTTGTAGGTTTGCGCCGTTTTGCGTCAAAAAGCGGCGCTAAAAAAAGTATAAATACGGGCCATATGGGCCAGAATACTGCATACCCCCGAGTGACCACCTACCCATGTATTTTTCCTCTCAGACTGTGCCTGGCCCTTGGAGGGAGAGGCTGGGTGGCAGTCTATATCCCTTCCATCTTTTATTAGTTGACAAACAGTTGTTTACCCAATGTGCACAAGGCGAGCAAATTCTTTCAGCCTCTGACTGGAAGCGGAATTTGGCCTAAGTCCACATTGCTGGCCTCTGGATGTGTTTTCATTGCTGCTCCCCAGCCGGGGTGACTGGCTGTACTCTGTTGATCCTCACTGGGTGTGAGGGCCCTGCCCCTTCCTTGGGGTGAAGGTGCTGCAGGGTATTCTACATCCGCTCTGACATCTTCCTCCAGTCATCTGCTCCAGGGCTCTCTGTTCCGTCCACGCTTTGGAACCACAATAGTTTCTTACAGCTGAGAGACTTCCTCACAAACCGTGACCATTGTTCCATCAAACTCCACTACCTCCCCCACCTCAGGTTCATATGGGCCCTAAACTTCTAGCCAGGGTGCCGGCCCTTGTCCCAATCAGAAGGTCAGGGCTTTGTGCCTGTTGTTGTCTGCTCGCCTTGTCATTACTGGCCTCTTTGTTTTTTTCCTCTTTTTATATGTGCTCATATAGATATTGGAAAATACCTCTCTGGATTTTTCTGTGTGAGAAGGTGTCCCTTTCTGCACAAAATCAATTCTGCTTACAACTCACGCACCCCTGCACCATGAGCCAAAGATGCTTGCATGGGCACTAGGCAACCAAAAGTGCACCAGTGCTAGGAAAGGACAGGAATGCTCCGTATATTGGTAAATAAGATGCATTGCTGCCCTTTCACGATGTAAGTCACTGCATTGCCTCTCCCTGTGATAAAGAAGCGTGTCATAGGTGTTACCGTGGGTGTTCCCTGGTAAAAACATTGGCATTTGACACATTCCCAGATTTATAAGGTTTTGTAAACCTCAGTATGCGTCAAAAGCCTACGCCTCCTCAGGGGAGGCGTAACGGAGACACGAGGAGAAATACATTTATTTTGCCTCATTTTTTCTTTTTTCTATGTTTCCTGCATTCTGCAGTGCACATAGAAAAAGGAAAATGCCTCTTGTGATTGTTCTTGTGCAGGACGGTGTCCTATCAACGCTCTCCCAACACTCTTTTGGTACAAATGAAATTGAATGCCTGTGAATGATCGGATTTAAAGAAAACTTTTGAAATTACAATATAATGGCATTATTTGTTAATCAATAGTGACCAGCAGAATTACTATATCTGTTCTGCCACTTCTCTTGGTGGGTTGGAAGGTTGTTCCAAGTTTTTTAAGGCAGAGCAGAGATGCTTTTCTGTTTTAGTTTTCACACAGAGAGATACTTTTACCTCTGGGAGTCCAGTTGTGTTAGCTATTGACTCCTTTGGTACATGTTCCACTTTAGGATGTGGTATCCCCCCTAACAGGAATGATATCCTTAGTGCTAGGGTGGGCAGAGATACTTTGACATCCTGCAATCCTGTGTTTTAGAAGTATCCTGAGGCTTCAGGGCTCCTTACCTTCTTTAATTTTTAATCTATTTTGAGATTAAAGGAGATAATTCCTTGAGTATGCCCATAGGGATGCATGGGCCATAAACTCTACTTCAGCCCAATCTGAGGCTTCTAGGTCATTTCCTAAAAGACAGTCTACAGATAAGCTAGGTGACCCCACCACATGCTTAGGGCCAGTAACTCCATCCCAACAAAGTTGCACTACAGTTAAGGGGAGAGACTGAGTGAAGTTATTGACTTCAGTAACTTGGTACTTCTGTTCAAAGAGGTGCTGTGCAGGTGACACCAGGTTTTCAGTAACTAAAGTGATACTGGCACCTATGTCCCTATAGGCCTGGGCCTCAACACCATTCATCTGAATGTGCTGCTTGTACTTATTCATATTAAGTGCCACCTGGGGAGACAGATACTGGCTTGGGGGTTTCTATACCTACCACACTTTCTATTATGGACCCAAATGTGAACCCAACTACACCCTTGCTTTGACTACTGCCAGTAGTCCGACCACTATTACTACTACTAATAGGGGCACTAGAAGTGGAAGTGGGTGTAGTAGTGGTGGTAGGCTCAGGGGCTTTACCTGGGCAGGACTTGACCCCTGGCCTTTGGCCCTTATTTCTGCACACATAGCACCAAGGCTTTTTAGTGTGTGCAGAAGAAGAAGAGATTTTATTACCACCCCAGAGGGGTTTTGTTTACTTTTAATGTTGTCTTTGTCCCCAACCTTGTCCTGAGGCTTACCACCATCTTTCTTCTTTCCTTGTCACCCCCTGTATGAGCTTTTCTGCTCACTTGCTCTTGTTCTGACCAATTTGTCTGCCTTCTTTCCCAATTCTTGGGGAGAGGTCAGATCTGAGTCTACAAGGTATTGGTGCAACAAGTCGGACACACACTTATTCAAAATATGCTCTCTCAACAGAAGATTATATAAGCCCCCATAGTCAGACACTCACTGAAATGAAAGGAATAAGTGTTTCTTTGGCCAAATATTGAGGTTTGCAAAGGATTCTGGGTAACAGAACCTGGTGAGAGCCCCACAAGTCACCCCATCTTGGATTCCCCCAGATGTCTCGTTTTTTAAAATGTGCAGGTTTGGTAGGTTTCCCTAGGTGCCGGGTGAGCTAGAGGCCAAAATCTACAGCTAGACACTTTGCAAAAAACATGTCAGATTTCAATGAAAAAATGTGATGTGTCCATGTTGTGTTTGTTGTCACAAGCATTAGGCCTACCTACTCATGTGAGGTACCATTTTTATCTGTGGTTTTGGAGGAACAGGGAGTAGCAAAACAAGAAATGTGGGAATAATGTGATTTATTAGCTAAATTTGAGGTTTGCTGACGATTCTGGGTAAGAAAACACTAGGCGATCCATGAAAGTCACACCGCCCTGGACTCCCTCAGGTGTCTAGTTTTCAGAAATGTTTGGGTATGGTAGGTTTCCCTATATGGCTGTTGAGCCCAGGACCAAAAACGCAGGGGCCCCTCGCTGCAAAAACATTTAATTTTGTATTTGATAATTTTGATGTGTCCACATGGTGTTTTGGGGGCATTTCCTTCTGCAGGCACTAGGCCTACCCACACAAGTGCGGGACCATTTTTATCGGGTGACTTGGGGGAATGCTGGGTGGAAGGAAATTTGTGGCTCCTCTCAGATTCCAGAATTTTCTGTCACTGAAATGTGAGGGGAAAGTGTTTTTTTAGCCAAATGTTTTAGGTTTGCACAGAATTCTGGGTAACAGAACGTGGTGAGAGCCCCGCAATTCACCCCATCTTGGATTCCCCTAGGTATCTATTTTTAAAAAATGCACAGGTTTGGTAAGATTCCTCGGGTCCCAGCTGAGCTAGAGACCAAAATCCACAGCTAGGCACTTTGCAAAAAACAGCTCTGTTTTCTTTGGGAAAATGTGTTGTGTTTTGAGGCATTTCCTGTCGCGGACACTAGGCCTACCCACACAAGTGCGGGACCATTTTTATCGGGTGACTTGGGGGAATGCTGGGTGGAAGGAAATTTGTGGCTCCTCTCAGATTCCAGAATTTTCTGTCACTGAAATGTGAGGGGAAAGTGTTTTTTTAGCCAAATGATTTAGGTTTGCACAGGATTCTGGGTAACAGAACGTGGTGAGAGCCCCGCAATTCACCCCATCTTGGATTCCCCTAGGTATCTATTTTTAAAAAATGCACAGGTTTGGTAAGATTCCTCGGGTCCCAGCTGAGCTAGAGACCAAAATCCACAGCTAGGCACTTTGCAAAAAACAGCTCTGTTTTCTTTGGGAAAATGTGTTGTGTTTTGAGGCATTTCCTGTTGCGGACACTAGGCCTACCCACACAAGTGCGGGACCATTTTTATCGGGTGACTTGGGGGAATGCTGGGTGGAAGGAAATTTGTGGCTCCTCTCAGATTCCAGAATTTTCTATCACTGAAATGTGAGGGGAAAGTGTTTTTTTAGCCAAATGTTTTAGGTTTGCACAGGATTCTGGGTAACAGAACGTGGTGAGAGCCCCGCAATTCACCCCATCTTGGATTCCCCTAGGTATCTATTTTAAAAAAATGCACAGGTTTGGTAAGATTCCTCGGGTCCCAGCTGAGCTAGAGACCAAAATCCACAGCTAGGCACTTTGCAAAAAACAGATAGGTTTTCTTTGGGAAAATGTGATGTGTCCATGTTGCATTTCCTGGTGTGAGCATTAGGCCTACCCACGCAAGTGAGGTACCATTTTTATTGGAAGACCTGGGGGAACACAGAGTAGCAAAACAAGTGTTATTGCCCCTTGTCTTTCTCTACATTTTTTCCTTCCAAATATAAGACAGTGTGTAAAAAAGACAGCTATTGGAGAAATGCTCTGTAATTCACATGCTAGTATGGCCACCCCGGAATTCAGAGATGTGCAAATAACCACTGCTTCTCTTTTTTTCTTTTTAAATCTGTTTATTAGTCATTACACTCACTCAACAGTACATTTGCTATTAATAATTTTGCGATCTGTTTACACACATTTATAAGCTTGTACAACGCATTTGCGCAATGAGTTGCTAAAAGAAAAAAAAAATCCAACTTGAAACTGTGCGATAACTAGTTAAAGTCGCAACTAAAATTGCTAATGTCATACCTAGTGCTGGCTACACCCATTGGAGGGTGGGGGAAAAAAAAGAAGGATACAGCTATTGTGTATGGGGGGAAAGGAAGTCATAGTTGAGGTATGAATTGTGCATTGCGGGGCATGAAGGGGCGCAGAGCCAATCTAGTGATAAGCAAGCTAGGTATGGGTTGCATATAAGCATAGCCGCAGAAGAAGCATCCTAATATGTTACGTTGTTGCATTAAGGGAGGAGATGAGGATGTTAACACAGAAAGTGAATGATGGAGGGGCAGCTGAGAGTAGAGTGATAAAGATATTAACCAAAACAGTAATACCTATATATGGTACCCAATTTAGGGGGGTATGTGTCATCCCTAGCTTCTATTGCTACCACAAAAGTGTCCCAAACTTCGGGGCCATCCTGAATTAGGCCTTTGTGTTGTAATAAGTGAAGTGTCTGAGCTTTGGCTTGTGAGCGACTAAGTAAGTCGCGGAGCCAAGCAGAATGGGATGGAACGTGTGGGGCTTTTCGGTGCGTAGCTATTAGACGCTTGAAGACAACAAATGCTAGATCGATAAATCTGTGTAAATGTTTATCCTCTTTGGTACGGTGGCGTATGCCAAGTAAACAGGAGTCTGGGGTGGGCAACAGGGTGTGGGACGAAATGTCTGCAGTGGCATCCGTAACGCAGTGCCAAGCCGAGTTTATTGAGTGGCAGCTCCAGACCATATGGTAAAAATCTGCTGCCGGAGTAGCGCATCTGGGACATGACAGGTTTGTGCTTGGGTATATTCTTTGGATGCGGGCCGGGGATAGATATGAGTGGTGAATATAATTGAATTGGGTATAACGCAGTCGAGGATTGCGGGATATTGACTTGATCATTGTGAGAGCTGCGACCCAGGTTTTTTGTGGTAATGGTGAAGGGAGGATAAAGTCCCAGCGTGCCTTAGCAATCGGCAGGGTACAGCAAACTGCTACTAGTAGTTCTTTATATAGTTTAGTTATGATGCCTTTTATGCTACCTAAGGTAAGGATGGTGGTAAGCAATTGGGACAAGCCTCTATAACCGCGAACAAACGAGTGGACGCTGACGGGGAAGCTAGGAAGTTCTCAATCGGCAGAACGTTGGACGCTGGTGCCGGTTGGCCCGCGTCTTGGATTTGTTCGGATGCGGGAGTGCAAGCCGCGGATCGCGGAGACGCGCTGCTGCGGCGGTTTGGGGGTGCCGCTAGCCGGGGTGGACTGCTTTTTCGCCAGTGTGTGTTCCGGCTGAGGCAGCCCACCCTGCTCCCTTCCAGCGTCGGTTTAGCTGTTTTGGCGCGGACTGGGCGCCAGAAGGAGAGCCAGAAGGAGTTCTGCTGCCCTGTCTCGCAGACCGGGTGAGCCGGGGGGTCCCGCTGCTCCTGCTCCTGCTGTTCCCGCCGTACCCTGGCCAGATCTTGTTGTGCGGGTCACCTTATGGGCACTTGGCCATCCCCCGCTTCTGTCCTCTGCTCCAGCTCCGGCTCCAGCCCTGCTGCTGGTGTTTCGTCGCCCTTGCCTCGCGTAGCCCCACCTCTGCCTCAGCTCTAGCCTCGCACCTGAGTGACCACGACTTCCCTGAGAAGTTCCAAAGATGTCATGCGCTCGGCTGCCCAATCATCTCTTCCCTTTTGGAGAAATGAGGCACTGCTAGTTAGCCGGAGCAAACCGGGTTTAGGGTGACAGAGGTCCTTCTAAGTGGGTCCGACTCAGTCCCCCACACCGTGAACGATCCTGCTGCCTAGAAATCCAGTAGTCTCATTTAGGATAATGAGAACCCACGCGTCAGTGCTGCTGGTGGTCCGGTTGGTGGCTGGTGGTTGGTGGTTGCCTGGTCTACGTGGCCTCCAAGGAGTTGGTGTTCAGGAGATTGGAGATTGGAGACAGGAAAATAAATGAAGAACTGGAAAAAGAGGTGACTCTAGGTGACTCTAGACCCTGGTGGAACCGGTGATCGCGAGTGATCGCGAGTGGACTGCATAAACCAACGCAAGTAAGCGGCCTTCCCAACCTGTAATTCACCTGTTATTTTCCTGCTATTTCTCTATTAATCTAACTAAAGACATTTGAGACCAGTAGCTGAGGGGGGGTGGAGAGGATCAGAGGAGGACCAGAGGAGCTGATGTTAACGGTGCCGGAGGGATAAACACCATTCGTGTACTGCGCCTTTGTGTGCAGCATATTGTGTGTGTATTGTGTGCCTCCGCAAAAGCATTCTACATCCTAGAGAACAATCTACAGAGACTAGAAACCACTGAAGCCGCTGAAGTTGCTGGTCTGTCCACACAGCAAGAGTTAAAAAAAACAAACAAAAAAAAAAAGAGATATAACAAGACATTAGCAACAATAATAATAAAAGTAATTCCTAAAGATTCAGTAAGGAACCAAGGGGGGCACGGAGGACAGTGAAGCCCCCTAAGATGGTTGGAACAAGAGGAAAAACAAAGAAGGCCAGGGAGGCCAATGAGGTACTCGTTCACCTAGCGAAATTCCAAAGATCAGAGCAGGAACCCAACAGTTCACAAGATCTGGGGTTAGACCAGGACCCTGGAACCACTCAGTTATCCCAAGGGGAATTTATATATCAAGGAGAGGTCACAGCAGAGGGTGTCCAAATCTGGATTCCCGGCGACGAAAGCGAACCAGGAGAAGAGTTGGGTGGGACACCTGAAGTGGCACCAGTGCCTCTGCTGCTAGCCCGTACTGACTCCGATGATATGGGGTGTGTAATACTGAATGCAGGAGAAACTGTGGGGGGCCTTGCCAGTCCTCAGAGTAGGAGACAACAGTATACACCGACGCACCCGGGCCCAGGTGGAACCAGGGAAATAAGGAAAACTAAACCAAAGATAAACACCATCACTAACTACTATAATCAAGTGAACCTAAACACTGATCGGCTGCAGATGCAAAGCTCAAAAGCTAGTGACCTCCCATTACAGTCATCGGGGGAAAAAGGTGGCAATAACGTGGGGGGGTGGTGAACTGGAGCTTTCAGAGACCGGGCATCAGGATAATTGCCTATTCCAGCAGCGATCTGCCCGATCATCGCGACTACCCTGTCCAATGAATAACTCCCTCGGGGATGGCGAAGTGGAGTCAAATAATTTCCCAGAGTGGGGCAATTTTCCGAGAGAGCACAGAAAAAGCAATGAATCACCTTATCCCGAAGCCCAAATGGGACCATTAAATTCCGGGAGCTCCCCACTAACATTCCCTCCACGATGTGCCCAAGCAGAACTTATAGTACTCCAAAACATAAAGGGTCCTGAAATAGAACAATTACCACCAAAACAGACCCATAAGCTTTCAGCGCCACAGCTTCATTGCGAAAGCCAAACTGTAAAAACTAATTTAACGCTGTGCAGACTCGATAGTAGTTCCTTTAGTCTAGAGCTTTCCTCGCCTGACAACTCCGTAATTGGAAATATAGAGCCCCAATTAAACAGTATAACATCAGAAGATCTAAACTTCCGGGAAGGTAGTATAATACAAGGCCACAGAGGAGAGGACGACAAGAACTCAGAAGGCCAGATAATTAACGAGATAATTAACGAGCAAAGTGGGCAAACTTGGGGAAACAGAGATGATCTCTCATTAGACCAACCAATTCTTAGCATCATGAAAGTTATATGTACAACATTGGACTCAATTGCAACAACGATCATGGTCCAGTCTCAAAAATTCGACGATCAACTTGAGCTGACTAAAGAATTTACAACCTCAATACAGACTATAGATTACAGGATGGCCTTAGTAGAGGGCGTAATAAGGGAAAACCTGTTGCACCAGGCAGTGGCTGACAAAATGGACAAGCTGGATAGGCAAGCCTGTGGCCCACTGCTGAAAAAATTACTGGAAGTCCCGAAAGTAATCAAAGACATAATCGAAGATTGCAAATATAGCATCAAAGCACACAGGTGTGCAATCACGAGTAAGCAGAAACAGAATCCAGATTAACTGAAAGGCCAATAGACAGAGAAGATAGAGAAGACCCCGAGCAAAAGGCCTCAACCAATAGGTAGATGGAAAAACACATGGAAAAAAGCTAGAGGAAATAAAAAAGTACCAGCAAAAAAGGCTCCAAATATGCCACAACAGACAAGCCCAACAGGGCAAACGAGGAACATAGGTGACGAGTCTGCCCAGCGCAGCATAGAGATCAAAACATTAAGTCCGAGAGTCTCGAGAAACCTACTGACAAAGACATTAATTTTATAAATAAAAATCCCGGATTACTGTGCGACAAAAGCTGCACTCACCATTCCCATATAAACCGTGTACCCATTGGCCCCAGGGGATACCAAGCATCTGGGCATGACTTAGATAAAGGAAGGAAGTCAGAAAAAGATCCAGGTACAAATCATGGGACAAATGAGGCAAACGACTCCCTAGTCAATGGACAACCCTAATGGAGCCCAGAGACATCAAAATTAAGTACCAGCATCGACAAGTACCTCCCAGCTATAAAAAGAGAACACTCAGCTCAGGTACATTACTTAAATACAGTAGGAGACCACTATGGAAAACAACAGCAGCCTCCGAACTCCATTACTGAGGGGTTAGAACAAGAAAACAGCAAAAGTGAAAGCAGAAGGGCAGAGAGCCCGGAGTGCATAGGAAGCGAACAAAGTATAAGAACAACCATGTGCGTGGACAATACAATAGCCCCGGTTCCCGCACCTCGGACAAAAGTAAAATACTGCTCTCAGGTTAGCCCTGGAAACCACAACCTCAGTAGCCAGCCTGGGTGGGTCACTGATTCGCTTGCCCTTCCGCGCCCAGTGCTTGACCTCGAAACTAAAGGAAAAAGGGATAATTGGCCTCCAAAAAGGCAACCTTATGAAGAACATAGGAACAAAGAGTTGCAACTTGGGAGGGAAAAAGGCCAGGTAGAACGAACATTGACTAGTTGGGCAGCTACCACTTATAACAAACAAAAGGAAGATAATCAACTTCAAGGAAGACGGTCGCAGGGAGGTGGCGGGCATACCGAGATCCGCACTGAAATAACTAAAGAGCTTGAAGCCACGATCACGTTTATCCCTGAGTACTCCTCAAGAGGAAGTCATGACATCCTAAACAGGACTAATATCCTATATTTGGTCAACTCTCTGCCAGCTTTGCAGAACGTAACAACTAAAGACCTCCTCTCTGTAAGATTCATACAAAGAAAAGAATTAGAGAACGGGGAATCAACAGAAACAGTCTGGGCTTCACCTTAGATAGCAGAACAGATCCTAAAATGTTCTAACATGATGAAGACCTGGGGAATATCTACTGCTATTCCACAAAAGGAACCATATCCAACAATATTTCTTGAAAAATCTCCAAAGCAAAACGTGTCGGGTAGGCAAGAGGTAAAAGGCAATTCTGGCTCGATACTCCAGGGAGCAATTAGCTCCAAACAACAACTCCCTGAACGAATAAATCTGAGCAATATGAGGTTCTGCCTGTTGGCCAATTCCCCTAGAAACAGCAGGGGCAACCCCCCACAGTTGCAGAATTATGAAGATCAACCATCTAGAAGCTTGTAGCAAAAAATGGACGGCTTGAACACAAAAGATAGAACTAGGCCCACATTAAAATTTTTAAGCTGGAACATTGCAGGCTTAAAAAGTAAAATGGAAGATAAGGACTGGGTTGAATTCATTAAAAAACAAGACATCAGCTGCTTCCAAGAAACTTGTTCTACTAATGCCATTGACCTAGATGGGTTCTCCACTTTCCACTCACCTGCTATCAAACAAAAAAAAGGAAGACCATCGGGAGGCCTGATCATTTGGATCAGAACTTCACTACTGGGAAACTCCGCAGTAACTCATGCTGTATTAAGCAAGGAAATCCAGACGTAAAATATGAGGAGTGGTCACTCAAAATAGTAAATGTGTATTTCCCTCCTATTAGCCGGGTCCAAGTCATGCCAGGTGTGCAGCTCATTAAGGAACATATCTTAAACAAAAGAACTAAGGGTTGGAGGAACCCAGCACTAGGTCATACGAACAACCGCTCTCCCCAGCTTTGTAAAACCTTTTTACTGATATGCGGTGATTTCAACACTAAACCCCATTCTATCCTCTGGGATGAACAAGTAGTAGAGGAAGATCACGTTTGGAATATTCCAACGCCCCTCATCCAATGTTGTCAAGACTCCAAGAAAGGAGAATTAATCTTTGAAGCATTAATAGAAGGAGGAATCCGCACATTAAACGGAAGAACAAATTCAGATAGAACTTTCTAATCTACCTTTCGAACTGGAAAAAGGTAAACTATAATCGATTACATGGCAATAAACATCGAAGCCTGGCATTATGTCATCGATATGGAAATAAGGGACAGGATCAAGAGTGACCATGACCCATTGCTAATGCAGATAGTCCATCCGGACACGAGCCCAGGGAAGGCTGAGTCTCCATTTAACGGAAATAGCTTAACAATAACCATGAGACCAAATAGGAAAAATATATTAAGGTCAAATGTGGATGAATCTTATATAAGCGTACCTAGTCAAACCTAGTTGCTATCACTCAGCACGTTTTTAAACCTACCAGTTAACAAAGCTATACCCCTCCTGCATAGTTTTAATAATCTGCTATTACAAACAACAAAGGAAAGGACCAAGCATCTTCAAACTAATCCTAATACGATGGAGGGCTGGTTCGATGAAGAGTGTTTGAAACTAAAAAAGACCTTATCACAAGCGCTAAAGAATCGGCATTTGAACGACTTTAATGAGCAACATTTTTATGAATGCAGGCAACAGTACAAAAAATTACTGAGATACAAAAGGAAGATATTCCCACATAAGCTCTGGAAAATTCTACTGCAGGCAATATCGGCAGGAAACTGCAAAAGGTTTTGGGAGATAGTCAGGTGGGGATGCGAAGGCCCTTCGAAAAACCTAGAACTGAATATCAACCCAGAACTCTGGGTAAAGCACTTTACCGCCTTGTATCAGGAAGAGGTCAAGACGGCATCCGGGAGTACTAATAACTTAAACAGTCTTACTCAAGGGCTGGAAGGCAGTAATCAAAGATCAAGTAAGGTATTTCCACTTCAAATGACCTATGTAGTACCATCAAAATGGCTTGTTAGATCGATAAATGAAACCCAGAATGAATTAGTCCCTAACGAATTCCCTAGCACAAATTCTATGCAAGTAACCCATGCCATTCCACGTGCAATGGAGTTAATACCGGAATTCAGTGAGAAAGAGATTAAACAAGTTATTCTCCTCCAAAAGCTGTACAAGGCTGCAGGCCCAGACGGTATCCCTTCAGACGTTTATCGTAACCAGCTAACGTTATGGCTACCTGCTCTAGCCCGTCTATTCAACAGTGTTTGGCACCACAAGGTAATCCCTACTTCTTGGAAGAAATCAATAATTGTTCCAATTCACAAAAAAGGGCCTCGGGACATGGTGTGCAATTACAGGCCTATCTCATTGCATGATAGTGTTGGAAATTGTTTTGCCAAACTGATTCAGTTGCACCTAGACCAATGGCTAGAGGATGGAGATTTAATATCAACACATCAAGCTGGTTTTAGGAGAGGCCAAAGCACAACAGATCAACTTTTTAAGTTGAACATGATCTGCGCTAAATACGCCACCCTAAAAGATTGTCCATTATATTTGGTCTTTGTGGATCTTCAAACAGCCTTTGACAGCGTAAATTGCCAAACATTATGGCAGTTATTGTCGGAAATGGGTATACAGGAAAATTTTTTAAGGCTGTTAATTCTACTGCATACAGGAAATACTGCCAGGGTCAGATATACTACAAGAAATGATTACACAGCAGAAATTCCAATCCAGCGAGGCGTTAAACAAGGCTGCGTTTTGGCCCCAACCTTATTGAATTGTTATATAAATGAAGCAAGTCAAGACCTGAGGAAATTAAATCTGGATGTGCCAAAACTAGCCAATGAAAGTATACCTATCCTGCTCTTTGCTGATGACGCTGTATTACTGGCAAGAACGGAGATAGCAATGCATCGACTACTTAAGAGTTTCGAATCATTTTGCACCTCAAGGAGCATGGTAATCAATGAGGGGAAAACAAAGTTTATGATTTTTAACCAAAAACAGACGATGCAATCGACTTTTAGGGCAAACAACAAGCCTTTGGACCGAGTGGCTACTTATGACAAGCTGGGTTGCAGACTGGACGAAAAACAGACATGGAAACACAACAAGATGGAGTGGTACTCAGATTAGCAAAAGCTACAGGCAACCATTCTGTGAGTTCTGCACTGCTTGCATATAAAACAAAAGCAAGGGCCGCAGCACTTTACAGCGCAGAGATCTGGGGATTTAGAAAGACTCCATCAATACAAGTAACCAAATTTTTTACGCCGATTACTTTGTTTAGGCAATGCCACACCAATGAATGCAATAAGAATTGATCTACAAATGAGAAAGGTTGAGTACTACATTGCTCTGGCTCCAATAAGATACTGGATTCGTATTTGTGCAAAAGAGGAACTCAAACCATATAGAGATGTACTTATGAACATCATGAAGCTACAAAGTCATCGGAAATGGCCCTGGTTCAAACACATCTCAACCACCCTGGCTGCTATCGGCCAGGAAGACCTCTGGCTCCATCAAGGAAAAATCAGAAGGCCTAGTTTATCTGTCATAAAAAAGGCATACTAGGAGCAAGAGACTCAGACTATGTGTGAGACACTTAGCCCTTTATTTAAGAGTTACATTTTGTTTAACCAAGAGCTTAAAACAGCAATTTTCATAGACAGTATTTATCCGGAAGAAAAAAGGGTTCTCTATTTTAAATTTCGCATGGGCACACTACCAGTGATGGCGGTGACCAACAGATGGCAATCCGTCCCTCTGGGTAGATTAGAATGTTGTCCATGTCTTCACTTTCCCACTTTCTTTTATTATGTCACTTCACGCTCAAACTCCGCAAACTATATTTACGTCCACTTTTTAGATCATACGGAGTTAGGAAGTGCAATGAGGCGGAAGTGTTATGTATGCGATCAGACGAGAAACACATTGTGACAAAGGTTTCAACTTACATATTGGAAGCATGGAAGTTACGTTTATCAATGCACCCACAGTTGGCACAAGTATAATTGCTTGTGTTATCCCATAGCTATTATTAGCTTGGGAAATCGGTGCAGGTTGTTGTAAAACTGGGCTAGGTCCTGGGCTACTACTAAACTGTTGGCAGGCACCGTAAGGTCCCAAATGATTAGTGCCAGAATAAGATCTTTAAATTTTAGATTTATTATGTTTTTCTAGAATAAGTTAAGAGTTTTATGCAAATTATGGTCATAGACCAAGTTTTATGATAATGCAGGGCAAATCGGATACATTTTGGCACATGTTAAATCAAAAATTCAAGTACAGTTTTTTTCTTTATATTGAGACGTTTTATTTAATGCGATTTTTACCGAGTGTGATGGATTCGTATTTATTGTGTGTTATTGTTATGGCCGGATAGGCTGACAACAATTAAATAAATAAATGGAAATAAAAAATAAATGGTAATTGGGACTCAGGAGGTTCGGTGTTGCAAGAACCCCAGAGGTTATTGAGAAGCCGCTTGATGGCACTATATGTCAGAAAGGCACCAATGTGCATAACACCAGCGGACACTAGTTCCACAAAGGTACGCATTGTGGAGCTGGAGTAGAAATCGCCCACATTCAGTGTGCTTATATCCTGTGTGTCATGGTGTGATGAAAGTATTTGGGTGCCCGGCAATTGAAACAGCGGTAATAAAGGGGAGTAAGGAGGAGAGGGGGTCTTACTTTGAACGTATCTACGCCAGCAGAAGCGAGCTGCTTCCAACAATATGGGTTTTGAGGGTAGACGGTTAGGGCCAGATAACAGTGAGGACAGTATTGTTTGAGGGGCTATATATGCCTGCAACATTATGCCTTCGGGAGGAGGAGTGTCCTGAAGCCATGTGGATAACCACAACAGCTGAGCAGCTGCATAGTATCTTTCGAAGTTAGGCATGCCCAGACCGCCCGCCTCTTGCAGGTATTGTGTTATAGCTAACGCTACTCTGCGTCTATCTTTGCCCCAGAGCAGGTCAGTTAATAATGAGTGCAGTTGAGAAATGAACGAGCGTGGTAAGCATAGTGGAAGGGCAGTAAAATAATATAAGAACCTGGGGAGGATGAGCATTTTGGCTATTGCTACCCGATCCATAAGGGATAGAGGAAGTGAGCTCCAAAACGACAATGAGCTGCGGGTGGAGCTGAGTGCTCTGTCAATATTGCCCTCTTTTAGATCGGCAATGGAGTGATACATTTGTATCCCAAGATATTTAAAGGTAGTGTGTGACCATGGTAGTTTATATTGCGGTAATGCCATGTGAAGGTCATTTGGTATGGGGGTAAGGGGGAAGATACTTGCCTTGGACCAGTTGACATGTAAACCAGAGGCGAGAGCAAAGGAATCAAGCATTTGCAACACCTCTACCATAGAGGTGGAGTGATTACGCAGGTATATCAGGGCATCATCTGCGTATAAGGATATAATATGATGTGTGTTAGATTCAGGGGTGCCCTATATATGTGCGTAGCTACGTAGTTTAATTGCTAATGGTTCCATGGCTATAGCGAATAATAAAGGGGACAATGGACAACCTTGTCTGGTACCTCTGCCTATGGGGAATGCTTCAGAGATAGTGCGTCCATTTTTGACACGAGCTGTGGGCGTGAAGTAGAGCGTTTTGATCCTTCTAATGAAACCGGGGCCGAAACCAAACGCTTTGAGTGTGCGTAGAAGATAATCCCAGCTTAATGTATCAAACGCTTTTTCAATGTCTAGAGAGAGGGCCACAGCTTCTGATTCTATATTACTGTGCATTATGTGGAGCAGCCTTCTAATATTTAAGAAGGTGCTTCTCCCTGGAATAAAGCCAGACTGATCATAGTGTATTAAGCTTGATAAGTAAGGGAATAGCCTGTTTGCCAATATTTCCCCCAATAATTTGCAATCTGTGTTGAGGAAAGAGAGCGGCCTGTATGATTTAACGTCAAGAGGATCCCGGCCCGCCTTTGGGAGGACAACTATTAGAGCTTCGCGCATGGAGTCTGGCAGTTGTAATTTATTGCGCGCTTCGTTAAATACCTCTATGAGTGGTTTTAGGAGGTGGGTAGCATGGGAGTTAAAATACTCTACCGGTAGGCCATCCGAGCCAGGAGTTTTGCTACGTGCCATTTGTGCCAGAGCTGGGCGCAGCTCTTCTATAGTAATGGGACCGTCTAAAGTGGCGGTATTGTCAGTAATGTGTTGGTTTTGGGAGATGAGTAATAATATGTCAGTTAGTTGCTGCTCCGACGGGGGGGGAAGGTGTGTAAAGGGCACGATAATCTGTGGAGAAGACTTCGTTAATACCTGCTTGGGTGTTGACAATGACGTTGGGGTTCAGACGTATCGCACCAATGGGTGATGGTTGCGAGGGTTGACGGGTCAGCCACGTTAACAGTCTGCCTGATTTATCCCCTTCAGCGTGTTGTCTTGTCATGTAGTGTCTGTAGTCGTGCTTATATAGTCTGGTGTCTACTTCTCTATGGGCAGCTCTAAGCGAATTCAGTGTTGCTAGTGTGGACTCGTTGTTGGAGACCTCAACCTCCGCTTTGCGGAGTTTTACCTCCAAATGTTGTAGTTCTTTGGTTAGTATCCTTTTTACCCCCACTGTGGCCGCAAGGCAATGTCCGCGTATTACCACTTTTTGGGCATCCCATTCTATAGCGCAGGATGAGGTTCTATTTTTATTCAGTGAGAAGTAATCAGCCAGTCGCTTGGACATTTCTGTGTGAAAGGGGGGGTCTAAGAGAGCTTCTGACTGCAATCGCCATGTTGTTATACGAGTGTGAATGTGGCCCCAGGCCATTATTGCACAGAGAGGGTTGTGATCTGATATGGTGTGCACTAGGTATTCGGACGAGCACACTTTCTGAATTACGGCTGCGGATACAAAAATCATATCTATTCTGGTATGTAGCTTGTGTATAGAGGAGTAGTAAGAATATGCGCGGTGGGTTGTGTGGCCCACCCTCCAAATGTCTCTCAAGCCGTTATTAGAGGCCCAGTTTGCTAGTGCTTGTGTGGCACGATTGGATGAGGCTGTGGTGAGTGGGGGAAATGAACGGTCTATTTGAGTATCTAGGACGCTGCTAAAGTCGCCCCCCCATATGCACTCTAGGGTGGGGTCACTGAGATTGCCAGTGGTGAGCGTGCTCAGGAAATCACGTTTATTTCAATTTGGGGAGTATAGCGCTACCAAAGCTAAGGGGGACCCGTCAAGGACGCCTTCTAGTATCACGTGTCTACCATTTGGGTCGCATTGTGTGCGAGATATGATAAATGGGACCCCAGGAGCAATCCAGATCGCCACCCCGAGCGAAAAACGAGGAAGTGGTGCTGTGCAATTGACCCTTCCATTTTGAGTGTGTGCTTTCCAACGTGGAATTAGAGAGATGTGTCTCTTGTAGTAGGGCTATGTGTACCTGATGCCTCTTAAGAAAGGTGTGAATCCTTTGCCACTTACGCGGCGTTGCCATACCTTTAATATTCCATGTGAGTATCTTATTTTCAAGATACCTTGTTGAGTTTGGGAGGCCATGAGGCTATTATAGCTTTAGCAAAACCAGAGAGATGTATGTCCTCCGTCCCCATTATGGAGATATTGTTACGATTACCCACCAAGGCTAGCCAGTAAATATCCGTAATGTTGTAAGATGTAAACCTATCACTATGGTAAATATGACATGTGCGTTTGCTACTGTGTTTGTGACTAACTAACGTGTGACAAAACCAACAACCAAAAAAAATGCACTCAAAAACAATAGATAACAACAACTGAAATAATAAAAATTAAAACAAAATTCCAGCGATTGCCGGCTTGGAAGAACGGTCCATATGGAGCAGGGGGGTGCCGAAGGGCATTAGTTCAAAGTCATGGATTTACCCTGCCGGAGTTACTCATGGCGCAGAGTGCGCCGCCCAAGAACACAAGCGGGATACGCGCTGCAATAAAGGATCGGTGGTGCCGCCAGGCTGCTGCTGAACAGCCGAGGGGGGAAGCCATATTGTTGTATCTGAGGAGCAGGAGTAGGTGGTGCTTAATTGACTTAGCAAATGTCATCTGCTGTGCGCAGAGTGAGAGTAGGACCGAGTGTGGATTCCGCTAAGTCTGAGTTTGCGTAATGTTCCGGATCCCCGTCACTTTTTGTGGACAGGGCTGTTGGCGACGTGTTAACAAATCTAGATGTGGCCTGCAGGAGCAGGGAGCGTTCGGTTTGTGACTGTTCAGGTGAGGGTTTAATGCCTTGTTTTTTGCGTTGCCTACGCCTTGTCATGGGAGAAGACCAATTTTCACCCAGGGTGCTTGTGTCTATTGGGTCGGCAAGGCCCTTGGCATGCAGCCAGGTCCAGGCATCTTCCGGAGTAGTGAAGAAAAGTGTCCGAGTGTCATCTTTTACCCGGAGCTGGCTGGGAACATCAACGCATACTTGATGTTATGTTTGCGGAGGCATACCTTAACACGATAAAAAGAGTTCCGCTTCTTCTGAACTTCTGCTGTAAAGTCTGGATAAGCTGTAATTTCTGCGTTTTCGAAGCGTATCGGTCCAGATTTGCGAAATAACTGTAGGTTGAGGTCTCTATCTCGATAGTTAAGGAGTCTTGGTATCAACAGGCGAGGCTGTGAGCCAGGTGGAGGGGGCCTGCCGGGGACCCTGTGGGCACGTTCGACGGAGAAGAACTTCGGGATATTATCTTTAAGAAATGTGTCCGTAAGCCATTGTTCTATGAATAATTCTGTGCTGGGACCCTCGACGCGCTCAGGGAACCCCACCAGGCGAATGTTGTTGCGCCGGGACCTGCCCTCTTCATCTTCAGCTCTATGTTTTAAGAGGTCCACCTCTGTTGTTAAAAGAGCCAGTTTCGATTGGAGATCTTTCACAGTCCGGGGGTGTGTTGATCAGTACGAAGTATGTTGAGGTCTTCTGTTACCGAGCCTATTTTGGCTTCTAGGGTGGTCTTGGTGTCTAGAATGGCTTGCAATATCTTTTCAAACTGTGACGTGTCAGATTGTAAGGTAAGTTCCAACTTCTGCAAAGCCAATTGCATGGTGGCGTGGGCCTCAGAGGAGGGAGGGGTGTCGGGGTCCATTCTGCCCAGAGGTGCACATGGGGTTTTTGTTTTGACCATTTGGCAAGTGCAGTTACGAGTGGTCATTAACGAGTAGGGCCGGTTGGAGGCGATGCGGGCAGGGCGAGCAAAGGAGCAATCTGCGACATAGAAGAGGTATAGAACCAGAGGGCCGCAGATAGCTATTGAAGGCCAGAAGTGAAATACTAGCGACAATGGGGTGGTGCGTGAAATTCGAGAGACACCTCTTCCGCCTTCGGGGCGAGTGTACAGGTTTGTGATGAAGAGATTATCTGGCTAGTTCCTAGTGGCTAGCAGAGTACTTTAGCGCTTTGTCGTGTGCCGGTCATGTCTCACGATTCCAGGCAGCGGAGGGGTCAGGCTGTTATGCTTCTGCAACCACATAAAATAGCCAAGCCCAACAGCCACACAAGGGCGACACAGCAGTAGATGAGCACGAAGTGACGTGTACGTCCGGGTTAGGAGGCGCACCACAGTACAGTCCGGCATGGGTGCTGAGGTCAAACAAAGCGAGAGTAGGCCAGTGATAGATGGTAAGCAATGGCCTAATGTATTGGCTATTGCTTGTGCAGCTTACGGATTGTGACGCTGGTGGGAAATTATATATAGAGTCTGGTGGGGTGGGGGCGGAGCCCCATGTGCCTTGTTGGGGCTATAGCTGCCCCAAGTTCATTGGTCCGGGGGGGAGGTGGTCAACACATTTGTGCACTGCGACTCAATAAATGTCGCTGAAAGGCTCACCTCACTTTTCCGTCGCGTCCAGTTTCCCTCTGTGCTCTTGACCTCCGACTGCATTCCTACCGCCTCACCACTCCTGTGGTGAAGCTCGGACAGGTACTGGGCGAGGTCTCGGGTTTGTGGAGTCTTTGGTGGAAGTGGAGATCCAGGTGCTGTACTGCGTGTCTGCAAAACAACCTCTGCTAGGCCGCCACGCTAAAATGCCCCCTCCAGGCAGGCCACAGCAACCCCAAGCCTTGGGGCACAGCAGAATATCAGGCGCGCCCCCACCCAGTAAGCGGGAGGGCCGGGGCGCCACCACCAACGGCAGCAACCACACACGGAGGTTAGTAAAATTGTAGGCCTGCTCTGGCAGGCTTCGATGTGTGGGGCGTGGCACAACAGCGGATCAGCCACGCCTGGCGCCACCACCCCAAAATGACACTTAAGGGCTAGCGCCCTATTCCGGTGCCATGAATGAGGCCAGAGCACGCACAACACGGCCTCCGGGCCAGCCGCGGATCCGAGCCCCGGCCCCGGTAAGCGGGGGGCGGGGCGCCACCACCAGCGGCGGTAACCTCACACAGAGGTTAATAGAATTGTAGGCCTGCTCCGACAGGCCTCAGTGTATGGGGCGCGGCACCGCGGCAGGACAGCCAAGCCCAGCACCGCCGCCCCAAAATGTCCACTAAGGGCTGGCGCCCGATCTCAGCACCTCAAATGAGGCCGGAGCCCGTGCGACACAGTCTCCGGGCTGGCCGCGGACCCAAGCTCCGGCTCTGGGTCACAGGAGGCATAACGCGACTCCCGCAGTGAGTATACAGGCCGCAGCCGCGGGAGCAGACCCAGCAGCCCGGCCGAACGCTCGCCGCCTGGAGAGCGGCTGCGGCAGCCGGTGTACAGCTACGGCCGCCGGTGCGGGCTCTGGGAAGCAAGATGGGCGACGCCTGTCCCCCTTAAAAGGAGGTGCAGGCGCCGCTGACAGGATGTTTATGCGGGCCAGGGATCAGAGCTGCAGTTTATGCTGCCGCTCCGGTCGCCATGTTGGCCACACCCCCCATAACCACTGCTTCTCAACACCTTATCTTGTGCCCATTTTGGAAATACAAAGGTTTTCTTGATACCTATTTTTCACTCTTTATATTTCAGCAAATGAATTGCTGAATACCTGGTATAGAATGAAAATCCATTGCATGGTGCAGCTCATTTATTGGCTCTGGGTACCTGGGGTTCTTGATGAACCTACAAGTCCCCACAACCAGAAGAGTGCAGCAGACGTAACAGTATATTGCTTTAAAAAACCTGAGTTTGCAGGAAAATGTTACAGAGTAAAACATTGAGAAAAATGGCTGTTTCTTTCACCTCACTTTCAATATTTTTAGGTTGAGCGTTAGCGTTCGGCCTGCTGTATACCAAAGTATACAATAGAGTGAGTTCCAGTGTTTTGATTTGTTAGTTGCAGTGTCCTTCAAAAATCCTTGCTTGCTAGTGGTCAGTTCTGCCTCTTTGTCCTGCCTTTTTTCACTTAGGGAGCAGCACAAAGTACTGTTTAATTACGCTATGTCCTGTTTATCTCTTCTGAAGCGGACTTTTTCTTTCAGTATTGGCCTGTTTGCCTTGCACTGTGGGTGTGTGTTCAGTCCTTCCTCCCCACCAGCTCCCTCTGTAAACATAAACCAACATCAGAGAGGGGCTTTTCCAGGGCCAGCTCACCCTCGTTCTCCTCCTCTTGTTATTTTCAGTCTGTGTGGCAATAAATGTCCAGTCAGTAATTTACAACGCTATGAGCTCTAACTCGAGCAAACACAAGACTATTGCATTCTAAATGCTTGTTTACTTTCTTTCTCGTGCCCCGTCTCTCCACTCTTTGTTTAGCACTGTAACACTCTTGGATTCGACACCCACTTCGTACCATGAAGGAGTGGTTCATGGACAGTGTCTCCTGGTCTACTGTAATTCTATCTGATGGGTGGCGCATTCTGGCCACTGTGTCGTTAAGTAAACGTTTGTGTATGTTAGTGGGAAGAATAGGTGCGTATGCACCTTCACTCTCAGTGATGTACTCTGTTCCTTACTAGCTAGAGGGCTGCTTTGCGCGACTCTCGGTGCCAAGCACAGATAAAGGCCTCTGGGACAAGCCACGCTACTGACCACGAGCCCGGCACATGTGGAAGCGACACTCCGAGCCCTAACCCACTTGAAGGTGTGTGACTGAGACTACGTGGCCCGATTTCCCACTCTATGATAAAGTGCTTGAGTGCCCTCCGGCCATGTTTGCTCTATAGAAAAATATCAAAATAAACAAACACAATAATAAACTATGAGTCCAAGTTCATCTGACCCTGAAACCCTCACACTGTCTCTGGCGGTTAAAGTTGACGCCTCTGGACTCTCTCCTCCAGCTCAAATGCTTCAGTGCCTCGCAGCTGCTTTCACTTTCAGCTGCTGGCTTAAGCTGTTCATTGCGCTCTGGCACACGCTAGCATGCCACGGGAGGGGGCTATTTCAGACCATTTGTTGCCAAAAGAGCTAGCACTGGAGGTGAGGAAGTAACCACCAGCTTGGCGTACCTAAGTCAGCGAGGCCTTGTCGGCCGCCCTCAGTTTTATATCTGCCCTTAAGCTCGCCCCTATCATAGCATGTTAAATGCATGTAGAGACAATGACTCTTTCTTACAACTTTCTATTGTTTCTTTTTAAACCCATGCTTATAACTACGCAGCTGTATTTAATTCAGTTCTAAATGTTACCGCTCGGCCACGCATCCTGCTGCTCCATTTGTTAGAGCACAGCCAGCCTTGCATGTTAGGGCACACCCATGTGGTCTTCATTTCTGAGTACTACAACACAGCCTTCATTGCATAGTACAGCTGTGTGCCGTATACCTAGGGCCACTGGCATTATGTGGCAGGGAAGGGTCAAATTATGCTGCAGGCTTGAGTTAATTATGCAGCATATTACGCAGCATTATGCAACATTTTTTGAGAGTGCTGCTTCATTTTTAGGGTCGAGCGCAAAGCGCTCTGTCCCTGCTGTAATCTCTCTATGGGCTTGTAACCATGCCCACCACACACCCATGAGTTTGGTTAGTTTATGGGCTTGCCTTTTGAATTCGCTTGATTTCATTAGTGAAAGGAATGCATTTGTCATGCCTTTTCCAATGTTTAGCCCGCCTCGAGTGCATTGGCCAAGTACTGAATACATTCAAGGCTCCAAGTTTTACATATGGTTTCAGGACTACTTTTTTCTATTTGTTTCCTACACAGCGTGGTCTCACTGGGCAGTAGTCAAGCGCTTTGCATGACATCGACCCTTTTACATGGATAATTGCATTTTTGCTGATAATAGTTTTGATTGTGAACAAACTATTGTTTTACTTTTTATTTTCAATTTATGTGGCAAGAAATGTCCAGTTTGGAATTTACAACACAAATAGCTCTTTTTTTCATGGGGTTATACCCTCTAGGGGCTAACAATATGGATACATGACCATGTTTCGTACAAATGATATTTGTGTTATGTAGTTTTTCCTAGTAAATTATGAAGGAAAGTCTTAATTTTATTAAAGACACGGAGGCGAGTATTATGCTTTAGTCTTTTCCTTATTTTTAACAGCAGCTGCAGTCAAGAACAAAACTACTGATCCCATAAGGCTAACGAAAGTAGCCAATGAGGATCAAAAGGTAGTTCGAAGTAATGCACCAATCACTAACAATCCATACTAATAATACCTATCTTGACTGGGAACAGGCCTCTTTTCTTGTGTGAGATTAAACAGTAACGAACAATGGAATAATGAAACCACAAATACAAATAGCCAGGCAAAGTGCTAAAAGTTCTTGAAAAAGGAAAATCAGTCTTTGAGCAAACTCCAGAAGGGTGTTTTGATCCAATGGTTGAGAGATCGTGAAGGCGGGTGTGGCATAGGACGAAGTGTACGAAGAAACGAAGGAAGGATCCTCAAGAAGCTGACTTTTGTCCTGATGTAGATGCTGAAAAGGAAGGGAGACAAAATAACAGTGTTAATCTTTGTAGAGGTGGGATAATTCTTGCCTCCGTGTCTTTAATAAAATTAAGACTTTCCTTCATAATTTACTAGGAAAATCTACATTTTATGGCAAGACCAGAGGCTCCTATTATGCTATTTTAAAGCGTATTAATCAGATTAAAAGAGGCATGTTGAATCGGTTTACAATAGAAAACCTTAAAAACATTGTCATTGGACCAGTCAGTCGACCTGAGAATATCCTCCGAGCGAGAACCAGGCCAAAAAGCTTTGGATGCCATGGCTCCCCTAGCCGAGTGGGCCCTAAAGCCGGAGACATAAATGCCAGCTAAGGACATAACCCAACAGACCCAGCGTTCTAAGGTTGGAGAGGACACAGGCTTGAAAGGTTTTCGGAAAGAAATCTGGAGCATGGTAGAGGAGAAATTCCTCAGACGGGCTGTCTGTTGTTCATAGCTTTTTAAGCATTGGCCTACACAAAGCTTGGGGTGATCTGGAAAAAAGGGATAAAAAACTGAAGAAAGATTAGTTTTAGTACGCATAAATACATTAAACATAACACCAGAGGGAGTAAAATTGCGAGCAGTAACATCTAGAGCTCTAACATCAGATAAATGCTTGAAAGACACTAAACATAACAGCATGGAAAGTTTAGCAGAAATATGTTTTAATGATAACGACGCATTGTCTGGCCACAACACAAACAGTTTTGACACAGCGTTAACATCCCATAACGAACTATATTTAGGTTTTGGAGGATTAGAAAATTTTACTCCCTTTAAAAGGCGGCAGATCAAAGAGGTGTTCTCCAACAGGTTTTCCCTGGAAAAAGAATGTGAGCAAGAAATAGCAGATCTATACAGGTTAATCGTACGGAACGATTTCCCTTTGCAGGCTTCCGCCGCAAGAAAATTAATAATCATTGTTACATTTGCTGTAAAGGGATTGTGATCGGGCAGCCCCGATCATGCCACAGGAAGGAACAGCCTATTCCGTGTCGGGGAACCCCGACACGTCTGAGACGCGTTCGCTGTTCCCATGGGAACGGCCTCGGCGTCCCGGTTGTGTTTCCCTGTTGCCAGGGAACCACCCGAGATCTTCCGGGCCGCCGACGGAGTAAAAGGGGAAGTGCACGTCCCGAGAGGTGTGCGAGGAGACGAAGAGACGGAGACGACTCAACGGATTTCGGAGAGGAGCGCCACCCACACAGACGAGGAAACCAGAGACTACGGAGAGGAGAAGGAGAGTCCATACCGAGAAGCCCAGGAACCAAGGAGCCTAGAAGCCGCCCACGACCCCGGAGGGTCGTGGCTCACAAAGGTACGGTCCCTGCTGGGAACGCTAGATCCTAGAGGGAGAAACTCACAGGGGAAGGGACTGGTGATGTGAGAGGGAGGAGGAGGGAAAGGAAGAGAGACCGGCTACTTAACTAAAAGAAGACTGACTATCACCTCGTACTTGGGGAGCACTGTGTGTTAAATTAAAGCACCTTACAACTATTTAGTACATCCCACGGGTGTTTATCCACTCTACCACTATCTCCCTACTACCTTCCCCTTACTCCTTTCTGAAACGCTAACCCCAGACAATAACCAAATTACTTACCTTGGTTTTTCTATATTTTCTTGCCGGTTCTTCCCTGGAGTCACCCGCGTTTTCCAGAAACCACAGACCTGAAAGGCGGGAGGAAGGAGAAGGACACAATTAATGGAAAGGAAGACCATAACACCTTGACTTGATAATTAACTGTAGACTGTTGGAAAACAGATAAAAAACCGAGAAAAGGGAAAACAAGAAAACCCTAAGAACAATAAAACCCTATTTACTTACCGTACCACGCCGTCTCAGTCTGGTTTATACCGTCTAGCCTGTCACAGTGGTGTCAGAAGTGGGATTTCCTATTCCCCAAAAGGCTAAGGAACGGTACAGACAATGAGTGAAACTCCTACGTTGGAGGACATGATTAAACAGTTGGCCGAAGGCCAACGCCATTTACAATTGGTGTGGGAAGCTCACCAGCGAGAAGCCAAGGAGGATAGAGAGGCCTTACAGTCCGCCTTAAAAAGTCAAGCCACTATCCTGGCGAACAATCAACTTGTACATGAAACCGCGATGAAACAGTTAACAGAGACTATAGCCTCCAGTAAAGTGCACCCGAATGTCCCGAGTTCAGTCTTGCAAAAATACCAGGAAGCGGAAGACCCGGACTCTTTCTTTACTAACTTTGAACGGGTAGCTTCCTCCGCCCAGTGGCCGGAAGAAAGATGGGGACAATACATCGCTCCCTTACTCACCGGATTCATGCAGACAGCTTACCAAGCAGCCAATCCAGGGGGAACCACCTCCTACCAAGACATAAAGAGCATTTTGGAACGGGTTGGCCACGATACCGAATATTGTAGAGTAAAATTCCGAAAAGTAAAATGGGGACATAATGAGGACCCTCAAACCTTTTACTTTAGGGTCCAGGATCTGGCACTACGATGGTTGGGGCCGATAGGAACTAACAGAGAGGATGTTATAAAAACGATCATCCTCGAACAATACTTGGATTCTCTCCCTTCCAGTACTAAAAACTGGATATGGCAGCATCCGAATGTGAATACAGACCTAGCCATAGACTTGGCGTGTGCATACCACAGGTCCACCGATGTAAGAACATTCCAACCTCGACCCACTTTAAAAACACTCAAACCCCCCCCATCAAAACCCGTCCCAAGATTTCCCTTAGAAGAACCCTTCCAACGTAGACAAGGGGAGGTCCCACCCATGCAAGGACCCCAATGTTTTAACTGTGGAGAGTGGGGACATATAGCTCGGGTATGTCCCAGGAAAACTGAGCAGGTTGAGCCGATGGAGATAGGGGTAACCCGACGCAGAGTCTTGTGTACAGGAGGGGGTGACACAAAGTTTAAACAAACCATAAAAATCAATGGGCGCCTTCTCAATGCCCTTATAGATTCAGGCTGTAGTCAGTCCGTTATCCGACAAGATCTGGTAGAGCTGGTTGGCAAGAACTCCAATCGCTGGGTTACCATCTGCTGTATACACGGCGACAAGGAACAATATCCTCTTAGGACAGTAGAGATAGAGTGGGGTACCCACCGAGACTGGTTCCCCGTAGGAGTTATGGATCAACTGATCGAAGAATGTATAATAGGAACCGACTACATACATTTTCAACAACTCTTAAACAGTACCCAGACCCAGAGGGAGAACCGCGGATGGTGGAACGAGGCTCCTTTTTGTGATAGCACCATTGAGTGTCCCCCGTACCGCCGGAGATTGTCCCGTCGGGAGAAAAGAGACGAGAGATTAAAGTTTCGGACAGGCAAGGTCAATAACCTCCCCATAAGAGTTATAGCAGAGACTTGTAGCGCACCTATCAGCTTCCGTCAACATCAGAGAGAAGACCCTACACTCTCTCATGCTTGGAGAGCTGCGAAAACTGAAGAAACAGATGAGGTGGGTCCCTATTTCCTGGTACAAAGAAACCTTCTCTATAGGGTGAGCACGACACGGACAGGGGAACGCAAACGCCAATTGGTAGTACCCGAAACTCATAGGGACCAGGGGGCATATTTATACTCCGTTTGCGCCGAAATTGCGTCGTTTTTTTTGACGCAATTTCGACTCAAAACTAACGCCAACTAACGCCATATTTATACTATGGCGTTAGAGGCGAATAGCGCCAAAGTTCCCGGAATGTGCGTCATTTTTTAGCGTGAACCCCTTCCTTGCGTTAATGATATGCAAGGGAGGCGTTCCCGTCTAAAAAATGACTCCCAGGCCTTTACGTGGTATTTATACTCCCGGGCAAAAGTGACGCCCGGGAGTGGGCGTGGCTAAAAACGGCGCATTTGCGCCGCTTTTTAACGCCTGGGTCAGGCATGGCGTTAAGGGACAAGTGGGCTCAAAATGAGCCCAGAGTGCCCTCCCCTGCCCCCAGGGACCCCCCCTGCCACCCTTGCCCACCCCAGGAGGACACCCAAGGCTGGAGGGACCCACCCCAGGGACATTCAGGTAAGTTCAGGTAAGTTTTTTTTTTTTTTTTTTTAATAATATTTTGTGGCATAGGGGGGCCTGATTTGTGCCCCCCTACATGCCACTATGCCCAATGACCATGCCCAGGGGACAGAAGTCCCCTGGGCATGGCCATTGGGCAAGGGGGCATGACTCCTATCTTTACAATGATAGGAGTCATGTTGATGGGGGATGGGCGTCGTTAAAAAATGGCGCAAGTCGGGTTAAGACGATTTTTTCGACGTAACCTGACTTGCCCCATTTTAAGACGCCCATGCGCCATTTTCCCCCTACGCCGGCGCTGTCTGGTCTACGTGGTTTTTTCCCACGCAAACCAGGCAGCGCCGGTCTGATTGCGCCGTCTAACGCCATTCCATAAATACGGCGCCCGCATGGCGCTTCAGAATGGCGTTAGACGGCGCAAAACTTTTTGACGCTAAACTGCGTTAGCGCAGTTTAGCGTCAAAAAGTATAAATATGGGCCCAAGTACTCCTCCTAGCCCATAATCAGCCCGGAGGAGGACATTTCTGCAGGGAAAAAACGGAGGAATATCTCCTTAGGAAGTTCTACTGGCCAGGCGTCTTTGCCCACATTAGAAAATACTGCCTGCAATGCCCTAGATGTCAACTCACCGAACCCGGTCGGCCCAGAAAAGCACCTCTTTTTCCCCTTCCCATCATTGACGTTCCATTTAGCAGGGTGGGAATGGATCTGGTCGGACCCCTACTTCCCTCCTCCAAAGGTCACACCTATATCTTGGTCATCGTAGACTATGCTACAAGATACCCCGAGGCCCTCCCCCTTTCAAGCATGACGACTAAAACAGTAGCACAGGCTATGATAACGGTATTCACTCGGACAGGGTTTCCCCGCGAGATCCTCACGGACCAGGGTACCCCATTCATGTCCAAACTCATGAAGCAGATATGTGGGGTATTAGGCATTACACAAATCAAAACAGCAGTTTATCATCCCCAGAGAGATGGCCTAGTTGAGCGATATAACAGAACCATTAAAACATTGTTAAAAAAAGTAGTCGATGAGACGGGAAGAGATTGGGACCAGAAATTGCCCTTAGTTCTTTATGCCATTAGAACCCACGAACAGGCTTCAACGGGCTATAGTCCATTCGAACTGGTGTTTGGAAGACAGCCCCGTTCTCTGTTGGATATGGCCATTGAAACGTGGGAAGAAGGGGAAGAAGACGAAGGGCGACCTCTGTTAGAATATGTCCAGAAACTTAAATCCCACTTTCAGGACTTATGGGAAAGAGTACGACAGCATTTGGAAAAGGCCCAAGAGACTCAAAAATTGTATTATGACAAAGGAAGTAAATTGCGTACATTTCTTCCAAATGACCAAGTCCTGATCATGAGGCCCACATCGGAACAGAAACTACTAGCTAGATGGCAGGGGCCCTATAAGGTGCTTAGAGCAGTCTCCCCTGTCACCTATCTCATAGAGTTAAGTGTCAACCCCAGGAAAACCCAAATCTACCACGTGAACCTCCTCAAGAAATGGGAACCAGTGGACGAGAGCAGAGGCACAATCGCGATGGGCCGGTTTGTATCCCCCGGCAAAGAATTAGACATAGAATTGTTTCCCGTTGAAAACCAACCACAGGAAACATTGCCCTGTGTCAACGCTTCTCTGACGATATCAGAGAAGCATCAGTTGTACACCCTGTTAAACCAGTATCCGCATGTCTTCTCTGACATACCTGGAAGAACTTCTTTGATTTATCACCAAATTAGAACACCTCCAGGCCAAACTATACGACTACGACCTTATCGCGTTCCCGAGGCTAGGAAACACATCATAGAAGAAATAAGCAAAATGATAGACTTAGGTGTAATTGAACCCTCTATCAGTCCCTGGTGCTCTCCAGTAGTCCTGGTTCCTAAACCCGACGGATCAGTTCGATTTTGTATTGACTTCCGAAAACTTAAATCCATATCCTTGTTCGACACTTATCCTATACCTCGAGTGGATGATGTCCTAGAGAAACTAGGTAAAGCTAAGTATATGTCCACACTGGACCTCACAAAAGGGTATTGGCAGATTTCCCTTTTCCCCGAGGACAAAGAGAAAACAGCCTTCTCTACTCAGTCTGGTCTCTATCAGTTTACGGTACTACCTTTTGGTCTCCATAGGGCTCCGGCCACATTTCAGAGATTAATGGATAGATTACTAAAGCCTTTCCACTTCTTCTCCGCTGCTTATCTAGACGATGTCGTTATTTTTAGCAACACCTGGGAGGACCATCTACAACATCTACACCAAATCTTGTCCACCCTAGCAGGGGCAGGATTGACCGCTAATCCTAAAAAGTGTATAATGGGGAAAACGGACATATCGTACTTGGGCTATACGATAGGCAATGGTACACTACAACCCCAAACCACCAAGGTTGAAGCCATTAATAACGCCCCAACCCCTAAAACGAAAAAAGATCTGCGTTCCTTCCTTGGTTTGGTGGGTTACTACCGTAGATTTATACCAGGTTATTCCACTATCGCAGCCCCTTTTACAGATCTACTCTCTAAACGTCATCCTAACAAATTGGCACCATTTTCCAGGGGTCAGAAGGCCTGTTTTGATCATTTAAGATCCACTCTTACATCCGAACCTGTTTTACAATGTCCTGATTTCTCTAAGCCCTTTCATCTGTACACAGATGCTTCTAACGTTGGCCTTGGGGGAGTGCTCGCTCAACCTGACTCTGAGGGCAGGGATCACCCGATTACATTTATCAGTAGGAAACTACTTCCCCGCGAGTGTCATTACCCCATCATTGAGAAAGAGTGTTTGGCCATTAAATGGGCGATAGAGACCCTTCAATATTACCTTTTGGGAAGACCTTTCATACTCTATACTGATCACGCTCCTCTTACTTGGCTTGCCTCGCACAAGGATTCCAATTCCAGGATCTTGCGCTGGTTCCTTGAATTGCAACCTTTTTCCTTCCAGGTCCGTCATGTTCCAGGATCCCAACAGGGCCCTGCGGATTACTTATCTCGGTTTCCCTGCTCTTCCGCAATCCTCGACCAGGATTGCTCATAGGATGGGGTGTGTGATCGGGCAGCCCCGATCATGCCACAGGAAGGAACAGCCTATTCCGTGTCGGGGAACCCCGACACGTCCGAGACGCGTTCGCTCGTTCCCATGGGAACGGCCTCGGCGTCCCGGTTGTGTTTCCCTGTTGCCAGGGAACCACCCGAGATCTTCCGGGCCGCTGACGGAGTAAAAGGGGAAGTGCACGTCCCGAGAGGTGTGCGAGGAGACGAAGAGACGGAGACGACTCAGCGGATTTCGGAGAGGAGCGCCACCCACACAGACGAGGAAACCAGAGACTACGGAGAGGAGAAGGAGAGTCCATACCGAGAAGCCCAGGAACCAAGGAGCCTAGAAGCCGCCCACGACCCCAGAGGGTCGTGGCTCACAAAGGTACAGTCCCTGCTGGGAACACTAGATCCTAGAGGGAGAAACTCACAGGGGAAGGGACTGTGGAGATGTGAGAGGGAGGAGGAGGGAAAGGAAGAGAGACCGGCTACTTAACTAAAAGAAGACTGGCTATCACCCCGTACTTGGGGAGCACTGTGTGTGTAAAAATAAAGCACCTTACAACTATTTAGTACATCCCACGGGTGTTTATCCACTCTACCACTATCTCCCTACTACCTTCCCCTTACTCCTTTCTGAAACGCTAACCCCAGACAATAACCAAATTACTTACCTCGGTTTTTCTATATTTTCTTGCCGGTTCTTCCCTGGAGTCACCCGTGTTTTCCAGAAACCACAGACCTGAAAGGCGGGAGGAAGGAGAAGGACACAATTAATGGAAAGAAGAACCATAACACCTTGACTTGATAATTAACTGTAGACTGTTGGAAAACAGATAAAAAAACGAGAAAAGGGAAAACAAGAAAACCCTAAGAACAATAAAACCCTATTTACTTACCGTACCACGCCGTCTCAGTCTGGTTTATACCGTCTAGCCTGTCACTAGGATCAACTTGTTTTCCCACACACCAGCTATGCCAGAGAGACCAAGCTGATCTATATGCTTTCCTTGTTCCTGGAGCTCTTGCCAGGACCATGAAGTTTGAAGCTTCTGCCGAAATAGAAGTGCCAGGCTGAGATTCCCTGACATTTTCCAAGCTGAGAGGGTGAGGACATTCTGAATTATTAAGTTGTGGCAGAGCCCTTGGGGATTGGTTAAGAGATCTGGGAATGAGGGGATTAAGAACGGAGGTTCGATTGACAGTTCCAGGAGGGAGGGAAACCACACCTGGGAGTGCCAGAAGGGGACTATGAGTACTACCGAGGCCTGCTGCCGCCTGACCTGTGCCAGTAAATCAAAATGAAGGGAGGAAAAGCATAATTGAGGGAGGATGACCGGTCTTGAGAGAAATCATCAAATGCGAGAGCTAGAGGATCTGGATGCCAGCTGAAGAACTTCGGGAGCTGTATGTTGAGACGTGATGCAAAAAGATCTATGTCAAAGGGGCCCCATTTGTGGAGAATGTTGTTGAAAACCTGCATGGTGAGCATCGAGTCGCTGGAGTCCTGGAAATGGCGTGAGTACCAATCCGCTACGAAGTTGAGATTGCCAGGTAAGTACTCCGCTTGGACGGAGATCCTGTTTTGGAAACAGAATTCCCAGAACCCTTTCGCCAATTCCGCAAAAGGTTTGGATTTTTTGCCACCCAAACGGTTGATGTAATGAACCATGGAGATATTGTCCATTCTGAGAAGAAATGAACAGGAAACTCTGGTGGTCATTCTGACCCTGGCGGTCTTTGACCGCCAGGGCGGAGGACCGCGGGAGCACCGCCGACAGGCCGGCGGTGCTCCAATGGGGATTCCGACCGCGGCGGTAAAGCCGCGGTCGGACCGGCACCACTGGCGGGGTCCCGCCAGTGTACCGCGGCCCCATTGAATCCTCCGCGGCGGCGCAGCTTGCTGCACCGCCGCGGGGATTCCGACCCCCACTACCGCCATCCAGATCCCGGCGGTCGGACCGCCGAGATCCGGATGGCGGTAGGGGGGGTCGCGGGGCCCCTGGGGGCCCCTGCAGTGCCCATGCCACTGGCATGGGCATTGCAGGGGCCCCCGTAAGAGGGCCCCTACATGTATTTCACTGTCTGCTGCGCAGACAGTGAAATACGCGACGGGTGCAACTGCACCCGTCGCACAGCTTCCACTCCGCCGGCTCGATTCCGAGCCGGCTTCATCGTGGAAGCCTCTTTCCCGCTGGGCTGGCTGGCGGTCTGAAGGCGACCGCCCGCCAGCCCAGCGGGAAAGTCAGAATTACCGCCGCGGTCTTTCGACCGCGGAACGGTAACCTGACGGCGGGACTTTGGCGGGCGGCCTCCGCCGCCCGCCAAGGTCAGAATGAGGGCCTCTGTCTCTTGCGAGGCTTCTCATTGCAAAAGAGCCAGCAAACATCTCTAAACAGTTTATGTGCAGTTTTGACTCCTATGCGACCATAAGCCTCTAGTTGAGATTGGACCACAACGGGACCCCCAACCCAGAAGACTTGCATCTGATTCTAATACAAGATCTGGGGCTGATGCGAAGATAGTCCTGCCGTTCAAGGCATCCAAATGGTCGATCAACCATTGCAGTTCTGATCGAGAGTCCTGGTATAGAGCTATGGAATCTAAATAGGCCAGCCCTCTTTGGAGATGATGAATTTTCAGTCTCTGCAATGCTCGGTAGTGAAGAGGACCCGGAAAGATAGCTTGGATTGAAGAAGAGAGGAGACCTACGACTCTTGCAAGGGATCTGAGGGAAAGAAGAGAGTTGCGTAAAATTAGCAGAATTTCTGACTTGTTTGATTTGATCTTTGAAGATGGGAGAAGAAGAGTAGTCAAAACTAAATCTAACAGGAAACCTAAGAATTCGATCTCTTAGATTGGATCTAAGTAAGATTTTTCGTAGTTTTTGATAAGGCCTAGATCTGAAAGAAGATTTCACGCCAAGTGCACCTGAGAAAGAAGAGAAGAACGATTTTGATTCATGATCAGAAGATCGTCCAGATAGATGATTGATCTGACGCCTCGAGCTCTGAGAAAGGCTGCTACTAGTTTCAGTCGTTTCGTGAAACACCATGGGGCGAAAGACAAACCGAAAGGAAGGGAAGTGAAATGGAATGTCGGACCGGCCCATTGGAATTGAAGACATTTTTGAGAATCCGGGTGTATCGGTACCTTAAGGTATGCGTCTTGCAGGTCTAACCTTACCATCCAATCTCTTTGGAGCAAGATATCCCTGAGATGTAGAATGGTTTCCATCTTGAAGTGACGATAAGGAACAAACTGGTTGAATTGCCTTAGGTTGATAACCGGGCGCATTTTCTTGTTCTTTTTCTGGACCAGAAAAAACAAACTGAGAAAACCTGAAGGATCTAGAGAACAACGAGTTATCGCCTGTTTTTGTAAAAGGGATTGAATTTCTGAGGAAATTAAGTCTGTCATTTGGAGAGAGAAGTGAGGGGAGGAGGAAAAATTACTTGAGAAGGCTCTGAAAAGAGCTCTATAGCATATGCCTGAACGGTATTTAGGACCCAGGGATATACCGTGAGTTCCTTCCATTTTGACAGGCACATTGAAATACGACCCCCTAGAATAGGTGAAATAATCTGATGACTTACCGACTTGCGTAGAGAATCTGGAATTACAGTTCCCCTTGTTCCTGAATCCCCTGCTCCTTTGGGGGTACAATTGCGGTCTGTAATCTTGTGTTGAGGTGTTACCATAGTAGCCGCGGGAACCTTGATTGGCATAGGAGCGGCCGGCAAAGCGGTTTCTGTCTCTGCCGGCCCTGGCAAAAACACGTGCCGAAAACATCTTTTTTAAAGATTGCTGCGCTTTGTCAAGGGATGAAAAAGTTGCCACACACTTGCTCAACTCCTTGATAAAGGAGTCGCCAAAAAGCAGACCCTCTGCTTTGACACCGGGATCTGTGCCTGCCAGGTTGACCAGCTTGGGGTCCAGTTTCAGGAGGAGACCCTTCCTACGCTCGTGCGTGATGGAGTAGTTTGCATTTCCTTTTCAACAAACGGCCCGTTGGGTCCACAAGGAGAGCTCAGCTGGGTCCACTGAAGCTTGTTCCAAACGAGCAGTTTCTGCTAAATCAAAAATGTGGGTTAGGGGTCCTACTATGTCCAACAGCTTATCTTGGCAAGAAGACCAAGCTTTGTCAACACCCTTCCGCAGGTCCTTGCCATATTTGGTGAAGAAGGTAATTAGGAAAGTGTCAATAGATGGAGTTGCCGTGGTTTTGGAGGAAAGGGCGGGACAGAGACATTCAGATTTGAGTTTTGCTCGCACCTGTTTATCTAAGGGGGTGCGCAACCTGACTGTGACATATTCCGCTATGTGGTCCGTAGGGAGACACTCAGTCGAATTTGGATGCTGGATGTTAGCCGGATCGAACATAGGCACTCCTTCAGCGTCCAGTATTGTGCAAGAATTCGTAAAGTCTTGAGACCCAATTTTAACTTTTTTGAGAGGAGGAGGGGAGATAATATCCCCAACATCCTTGTCGGAAATATCCGAGTCCGAGTTAGGGTCTTGCACCTCGTCATCCGTGTCCATAATTTTTGATGTAGATATAGGTGAATAGATACGTTTAGATTTTACCATGCATTTTTTTGACGGTCTAGCCGTTAACCCCTTCTTAAAAGGAGGCCTTTGAGGAACCACGTCCTCCGCCACATGGGAACTTTTGTCACTCACTAATAGCGTCGCTTTAGTATTTTTGATGGATTCTGACGCTTTCTGCCTTCCCCCGCAGATTGGGCCAGCATGGTTTTTGACAATAGATTGACAAAAGAATTTTCAACATTTTTTGAAAATTTCTGCCAGGAAACTGCCATGGCTTGTTCCACTGAAGACGGTATTAGGTCATTAAGGTTGTCTTTGAGGACGTCTTCCTCCTCCTCCTGTGTCAAAAGTGGGTGTGCAGAGCTGTCAATGGTTTCAGCTGTCGAATAGTAAATGAAAACTGCAAAACTGAGAGAGGAAAGGGTTAAGAAATCTCACTGAAGTGAGGATAAGGATATGGCCTGCCTCTGGGCGGAGTGAAAGGAAATAGGAAGAGAAACCGGAACCTCCACAGAAACGCGGAGTCCGGCACTGGCAGAAGGCAGGCGAGACCGCTTGAAGCGGTAAGTAATAAAATGAAATGAAGCACGTCTCAAAGCACGCTGAGAAAATCTATTTGTTGGCGGTGTAACGAAGCGTGTCACATGGCACCTCAAACAGCTGAGCGAGCGACAGAAAATGTTGCTAACACTCAGAGGAGACGCGTTTGATCCTCATTAGCTACTTTCGTTAGCCTTATGTGATCAGTAGTTTTGTTCTTGACTGCAGCTGCTGTTAAATATAAAGAAAAGACTAAAGCATAATAGGAGCCTCCATTGTTGCCATAAAATTGTACGTTTTAATACTCTCTCCTTATTATATTTATGTCCATGATTCAGGCCAACTTAACATCCTTATTTCACTTTGGCTGTTTGAATACTCTTGATATGTTTGGGTGACTGTTTTAGTTTATTTCTCCTTGGTAGCTGTCTTGTGTTGTTTTTTAGAGAATTGTGTTAACGAGCCAGCAACAATGAATGTGGTAAAGGTGGTATTCCTTTGGAATTAGTCTGGCAGATTCAAATTACGATGCTAAATGGCAACATTTTCATTTTTTGTTGCAGATAGAGGAAGAAGGTAAATGGAAGTGCTTGTCATATGCATGGTCCACTGGAATTATATGGCAGTAAAAGAATAAATTATGAGGCAGGGTTGACCAATTTATGTGGCAGGAAAACTCCATTTATGAATTTACAATGGCAATAACTCTAACTCAAGCAAATGCGAGACACATTGCATTGCAAATGCTTGTTTTTATTTCAGCTGTTATTTTCTGTAAGAAACCCTTGTAGGATCTACACAAATTACCCCTTGCTGAATTCAGAATTTTATCTACTTTTCAGAAATGTTGAGCTTTCCAGGATACAGCATTGGTTTCACACCCATTTCTGTCACTAACTGGAAGGAGGCTGGAAGCACAAAAGATAGTAAAAATGGGATATGTCCCAGTAAAATGCCAAAATTGTGTTGAAAAATTGGGGGCCATATTTATACTTTTTGACGCAAAACTGCGCTAACGCAGTTTTGCGTCAAAAAAGTTAGCGCCGGCTAACGCCATTCTGAAGCGCCATGCGGGCGCCGTATTTATTGAATGGCGTTAGCCGGCATTAGCCGACCGGCGCTGACTGGTGTGCGTCGGCGTAGGGAAAAATGGCGTTTGGGTGTCCAAAAATGGGACAAGTCAGGCTGAGGCAAAAAAATCGCCTTAACCCGATTTGCGCCATTTTTTTTTGGCGCCCAGGCGCCATTAACATGACTCCTGTCTTAGCAAAGACAGGAGTCATGCCCCCTTGCCCAATGGCCATGCCCAGGGGACTTTTGTCCCCTGGGCATGGTCATTGGGCATAGTGGCATGTAGGGGGGCACAAATCAGGCCCCCCTATGCCACAAAAAAAAATAAAAAAAAATACTTACCCCAACTTACCTTTTCTTCCCTGGGATGGGTCCCTCCATCCTTGGGTGTCCTCCTGGGGTGGGCAAGGGTGGCAGGGGGTGTCCCTGGGGGCAGGGGAGGGCACCTCTGGGCTCATTCTGAGCCCACAGGTCCCTTAACGCCTGCCCTGACCCAGGCGTTAAAAAGAGGCGCAAATGTGGTTTTTTTTGCCCTGCCCACTCCCGGGCGTCATTTTTGCCCGGGAGTATAAATCTGACGCATATGCATCGGAGTCATTTTTTTAGACGGGAACGCCTACCTTGCATCTCATTAACGCAAGGAAGATGTTCACGCCAAAAAATGACGCTAACTCCATGAACTTTGGCGCTAGACGCGTCTAACGCCAAATTATAAATATGGAGTTAGTTTTGCGTCGAATTTGCGTCTAAAAAAACGACGCAAATTCTGCGCAAACGGAGTATAAATATGCCCATGGGTTTTCTGATTTTCGTCTACCTGTTCCTGAAAGCTGGGAAGATGGTGATTTTAGCACCGCAAACCATTTGTTGATGCCATTTTCAGGGAAGAACTACAAGCTTTCTTCTGCAGTCCTTTTTTCCAATTATTTTGAAACAATTGAATTTTTCACTGTATTTTGGCTAATTTCTTGATCTCCTTCAGGGGATCCCACAAAGTCTGGGTACCCCTAGGATGTTGGAAAAAAAGGATGGAAATTTGGCGTGGGTAGCTTATGTGAACAAAACGTTCTGAGGACCTAAGCGCACCCTGCCCCAAATAGCCAAAAAACAGGCCTGAGAGTAAAACGCTTGGCAGCGAACAAGTTAATCAAATAACTTGTTCATGTTATAAAACGGTGGCTTGAATGGGTGGTCTTTGTAACGAGAAGTTTTTAATGTTGTTATTTCGTTAAGGGAGGGGCGTGAATATATTTACAACGCATTCTGGGTAGGAGGGTGTCCGTTCAGAATCTGTCGCCTTGATTTTATTTTTATTTTATTTATTTATTTAATGCGTTTGTATATAGCGCGGACTTTACCCGAAGGTGTCAGAGCGCTTCACAATAGGCAAAGTAAAGTTACAAGAGGAGAAGAATTACAAGTGAGCCTGTTACAAAAACAAACGTTACATTACATGAGGCAATAGTGATAATTGTGCAAGTATCAAGAGCAAAAAAAAAAAACACACGAGGTAGCAAACAATACGTTACGAAAGGAAAAAGTGACGTGTGCAGGTTACAAGAGCAAATAAAGTACGAGTAGAGTTACGTTACATGAGGCAGTGGTGGCCGTTGTGCATGTATCAAAAGCAAACAAGATATAAGAGGTAGCAAATGATACGTTGTAAAAGGAAAGGTGCCGTGTGCATGTTACAAAAGAGTACAAAATACAGGTATAGGTATAATACTGCACTAAATGGCAGACACTCAAAACACAAAAACACCCTGGGAAGGCACTTCTATAGGCATGGAGAACAGAATTTCCTATAATGGAAGGACTTCCTTCAGAAAACAGAGGGCTTGAATTAAATTTGGAAGTGTCTTTGAAGGAGGAGAGCTTTGAGGTCAGTTTTGAAGGCCTGGGAAGAGGTGGTGGTCCGAAGCTGAGGCGGAAGTGAGTTCCAGATTCTCACTGCGTTGCCTGAAAAGGATTGGGCCATCGATCTTTCCTTCTTAAAAATGGGAGGTTCAAGCAATAACTTTTCTGCATTATGTGATGGTCTGGAGCCCCCAGAGAGTTTCAGTTTATTCACCAGGTAGCGAGGGGAGGAGGAGTGCAAGGCTTTGTGGGTGATACATGCAGTTTTGTAGATAGATCTTGCCTCTATGGGAAGCCAACGGAGGGTGGATAAAATGGGTGTGATGTGGTCGCTTCTTTTGGCCCCATATATGAAACGAGCTGCTGAATGGAGAATAGACTTCAGGGGGGAAAGGTGGGATTTGGGAAGGCCAGTAAGAAGAGAGTTGCAGTAGTCCAATCTGGAGAGAACCAGCGATTGGACCAGGGTTTTAAGGTCGTGCTCCGGGAAGAAGCGACGAATCCCCCAAAGAAGGCGCAGTTGGTGTCGAGCAGACCTTGCAATGGAGTCGATGTGGGAGAGTAGATTGAGTTTTTTGTCGAGTATGACACCAAGGGATTTTTGCGCTCTCGACAATGATGGGCTTATTGTTCATTAGATTGATCTGATCCATCCATGATTGCACTGGGGGATGAGAAAGTGAGGAGGAGAGGAGGAGGAATTCTGTTTTGGAGGGATTCAGGATCAGTTGATGAGTTAACATCCAGTTTTGAATGGAGTCGAGAGTAGAGCTAAGGAAGGAGAGATCGTGAGTGGAGGCCACCTTAAGGTAGATCTGAGTGTCATCCGCATATAGATGATAGTGGATCCCGGATTTACTCAGGAGATTTCCCAACGGTTCTAAATAGAGATTGAACAGTGTGGGTGCAAGTATGGAGCCTTGAGGAACACCTTGACTGACCGCTAAAGGAGCTGAAAGACTGTTCGCTATTTTGATCATTTGGGATCTATCAGAGAGGAAGGAGGCAAACCATTTGAGCACAGTGCCCTCCATGCCCATTCTCTGTTGAAGAGTGTTAAGGAGAGTGTTGTGATTGACAGTGTCAAAGGCTGCAGAAAGGTCAAGAAGAATTAGAAGACAAGACTCCCCTGAATCGAGTATCCGCAGCGCGTCATCAATCACTAGCAGCAGGGCTGTTTCAGTGCTGCAGATTTGAATGAAGCCGGACTGGAAATTGTCCAGAAGATCATTTTCCTTGATATGGCGAGAGAGTTGTTTCGCTACACATTTTTCTGTGATTTTCGCAAGAAAGGGTAGGTTAGTGATGGGACGGTAGTTGTTGAGGTCGTTCGCATCAGCGGTGGGTTTTTTAAGCAGAGGGGTGACCTGCCCAGTTTTGAAGGAAACAGGAAGGGAGCCTTGTCTGAGGGAGAGGTTGACCAGAGTGGTCCAATAAGAAAGAGAATTAGTATAGAAGTCAATGGCAATGGCACTAGGGATGGGGTCAAGAGAATGGTTAGTGGGCTTTGTGTCGAGGATGCATTTAAGGAGAGCATCGTCAGAGATGGGGTCAAAGTTTTGCCAAATGGTTAAGGATTTGCGCTCCTCTGTAGGGGTAGGATGAATGACCTGATCTACAAGTGATTTTACCTTTTCGTCAAAGAATACAGCGAATTCCGCTGCTTTCTTTGTGGAATCTTCCAATTTGGAGGTTGGGGGAGAGCTGTTTGGATTCTTGATGAGGTCAAATAGTTTTTTGGGTCTATTTTTGGCTGTGTCAAGGAGGGATTTGTAGTGCGACGCTTTTCCAAGGAAGATGAGCTTGTGGTACTTGGATCTTGCTGAACGAAGCGTGGTCAAATTTTCAGTGGAGGGCGCTTGTCTCCATTGTTTCTCAAGGGCTCTTAGGAACTTCCTTTCTTCATAGAGGGATTTGTTGAACCAAGGTGCTGAGGGAGTGGGCCTTTTCTTTTTGCTTTGGAGAGGAGCGACATTATTGATTTCGACTGCAAGGACTGTGAGGCATTGGGAGGTGAGTTCGTTAACATCTAGGTCCGGGTCTAGCCTTGGAAGTGATAGCAAAGCAGAATCACAGAGGGTACTGAGGTCAATATTTTTTGTGTCACGGAACCAGGAAGTAGCCCTCTTAGGCTGGCCAAGAGTTATAGAGTGTGATAGGTGAAGAGAGAATGGGATGAGGAGGTGGTCCGACCAGTCTACATGAATAGGGGTAGCGATAGTCAGCAAGCCTGCTTTAGAAATAACAAGGTCCAGGATTGAGCCTTTAGAGTGTGTTGTTTCTGTGCAGTGTTGGATAAGATCGTTTGCAGAGAGGAAGGTGGCCAGCAAATTCGCATAGGTGTCTTGAGGCGAGCCCCAGTGGACATTGAAGTCACCCACGAAGATCTGATTGTCACTTTGCGTGTATTGGTCGCTGATGCAGTCCGTGAGTTCCTCCATAAACGAAGGGCTGCTACCAGGCGGGTGGTAAATAGCATGGAATCTGAGAGGTGAGCGGTGGTGCAATTGAAGCTCAAGAGATAGGCATTCAAAAGTGTGGAAGGAGCTGTTAGGAAGAGCCTTAAGTTGAAGGGAGTTTCTAACGATGACTGCAACACCTCCCCCAACTTTGTCAATTCTGTCATTTCTAAGTATAGAATAGCCTGTGGGTACAAGGAGATCAAACATAGAGTGAGAGGTATCGTTGAACCAGGTCTCTGTGAGGAAGAGCATGTCAATATTGTGCAAGTTGATGGTATCGGAGATTTCAAGTTTGTGTTTTATTGCAGATCTGCAGTTGTGGAGCAAACAGCGCAGCTCTGACGCAACTGTTTTGGTGACGGGAGCACTTGGGCTATGAGGGGTGATAGGGATATTGTACTTATATGAGGGCGCTCGGGAGGGTTTAGGTGGGCGAGTGGTTCTGACAGAGGAGATGGTCGGAATAGTGTAGATAACAGGGTTACTGGGAAGTGGAAGTGAAGGAAGGGTGGTGTTCGAGTGCTTGTGTGGATTTGCAGACGACAGGCTATGCTTAGCTATAATGGGGTGTGGGGGTGAGGTGCATCTCGTGGAAGGGTGAGTGTTTGCCAAAGGAATTGAGGTGTGTGGAAAAGTCGAGATCTTGGAGCTTAAAACTAAAATGGTAGCTTCAAGTTGGGAGATGGCGGTGATTAGAGAGCCTAGCTTATTTTCCAGAGAGAGTAAGGAAGAGCACGGCATGTTGGGTGGCTCGATGGAAACAGGAGGGGGTGCACTAGGCAGTGTACGGCAGGGAGAGGTGGGGGAACGGGAGGGGAGTAAGGGTATAGGGTTCAGAGGTGGGGAAAGGTTTTGGATGAGAGCAGGAGTTGGAGCGCCAGGGGTGAGAGGAGAGTTGTCGTTGTTGGCGTTGCAAGAAGGATAGGAATTAAGGGCAGAATTAGGGGGCGATAGGAGAGGAGTGGGGCGGTGGGGCGGTAGGAGAGGGGAGGAGTGTGAGGAGTCATAGGGATTAGGGAGGTTTGGAAGGAAGGGAGGGGAGGGGGTTGGATAGGTCCTGGTAGCTAAGTGAGGTGGCTGTGAGGGAGCGGGTATCAGGCAGAGTGGGGGGGATTGGGAGAAAGGGAAGTTGAAGAAAGGAAGTGATTCTGCTCGGTCCGAGGGAGGGAAGGGGTTACCAGGGGAGGAAAGGGGGTAGCACAGCATTGCTGGAGGAGAGTGGGGAGGGGGATAGATGGAATGTATTTGTGGGGAAATCGGGGTACATAGTGAGGGGAGGAGTGGGCGGAAAAGCAGAGAGGAGGAGGGAACAAGGGGAACGTAGGGAAAATAGACAAGGGGAGAGGGCTGGAGGAGAGGTGGTCTAAGGAGGGGGGTGGCCGGAAGGGATAGGGGGGAGGAGATGAGAATGGAGTGCCGGGACGGTGCAGAATGGACGAGGAGCGTGTTAGCTAGAGGTAAGGCTGAAGTGAAGAGGGGAGGGGCATACTTTGAGGGGGGAAGAATGGGAGGGGAGGTCCGAGGGGAGAGAAGGGGGTCGACCTGTCCCTCCCCAGGGTGCAGCCTATTGGAGAGTGGGGGGGGTCAAGGGAGGAGAAAGGGAGTAATTGGTGGAGCTAGATGGAGAGTCAAGGGATAGCCCGGTCGCAGGGGAGGGGAGTAGGGAAGGGAAGAGGCGGTCAAAGAGAGAGAGACAGGTGTCTTTGGCTTGGATCATAACAGTACCATTGTTATAGAGTGAGATAGTGAGGGAGCCGTTAAAACCCGCAGAGGGGGAAATTTTTAGCTGTTTCCCATGAGGGATAGAGGAGGAGGAGGTGACGTTAAAGGAATTGTAAAAGCTGGTAGACCAAGAGGGTATGTCGTGCGTGAAAAAAATTAGATCGTTTTTGAGCCCCCCATACCGACCATTGTAAAACTGATCGACAAAAAGGGAATCGGGGAAACATTCAATGGTGTTATGCTTGAAACGTTTTGCTGCAGCTTTAGTCAGGTTAGAAGGGTAGATGATTTTGTAGCAATTAATTCCAGACTTAATTCGAGCGGTGGCCATGTTGGGAAATTGTGGAGGAGGAGGGTGGTGTGGATAAGGGAAGGGTGTTACTAGGACGGTGGTGGTGAGGAGAAGTATGAGGGCAAGAAGGGGGCACATAATCCAGACGTCGGGTGAAGGAACCTGAGTTATTGTGGAGACAGGAAAGTGAGGCGATTAGGGATAGGTTGTTACTTCAGAACAGGGCTGATTCAACAAGATAGGACTGAAGATGGAGTGGTGTAAGAGGAAAATCACTGTACTTATCATCCTGAGATATAAACCACATAAAGCACAGCATCACAATAGGTATCAAACGCATTGTACGCCCAAAATCTCAACAGTCTAATATTAGACACTTAGGGGGTGATTCTGACCTCGGCGGTAAAATGCCCTTACCGCCGGTCAGAAGACCGCCATAACACCGCCGCGGTCAACCGCCACGGTCATTCTGACCCACAACGGCCAAACCTCCAAAAATCCGTCCTCCACTGCAGCCCGCCACATCGGCGGGCAGCGATAAACTGGAGATGACCAAACCTCCACCGTCACGCAAACAGAAATACGCCCATGCCATTACGACCCACGAATCCACACGGCGGTCATTCAAACGCGGTATTCCATTGGCGGTACACACCGCCGCGGTCAGAATACACACACATCACCAAAACACAGCCACATTGGACAATTTGAAGTACACACACCTGATACACATACACACACCACTCCCACACAATCAACCAACTATAAAACACACACCCACATCACCCACAAACCCCTGCGACCATAATTACTGAGAGAAGGAGAGAGAGACACAGCAGACAATCCATAGCAAGACACACTGAGGCACACTACACCATCACACACACCACATAGTAGCACAAAGCACCACTCACCAACACACTCCTCATCACATACACCACCCCACACCTCACCCACACCACCCCATGGCACCCCAAAGGCACCCACGCTTTTCGGACCAAGAACTCCGGGTCATGGTGGAGGAAATCCTAAGAGTGGAACCCCAGCTCTTTGGCTCGCAGGTGCAGCACACCAGTATAGCCAGGAAGGCGGAGCTATGGCAGCGGATCGTGGACAGGGTCAACGCGGTGGGACAGCATCCCAGGAATAGGGAGGACATCTGCAAAAGATGGAACGACCTACGGGGGAAGGTCCGATCGATGGTCTCCAGGCACAACATCGCGGTCCAGAAGACTGGCGGCGGACCCCCACCCACCCCTCCCGAATTTACATCGTGGGAGCAAGAGGTCTTGACCATCCTGCATCCTCAGGGCCTCGCAGGAGTAGCCGGAGGAATGGACTCTGGTAAGTCCCATCTCAACTACTATATCCCCCCCACCCCACCAGCATGCCAACCCACACCCCCACCCTCACCCCCAACCCCCCAGCACATATCCTCCCTGACAATGTCTCACCAGCACAACCCACCCATCCCAACACCAACTCCTGCATGCCAACACAAATCATGGGCACCCATCACCTATGCATGACCACTGCACTAACCCCTCCCCCCCACTAAATACCCTCACAACACCTCCCTCAAGGGAATGCCTGCACTGGGGGACAAGGGCACCCATAACACGCACGCTATTGCACACACAGAAACAATAACCAAACTCTCTTACCCCATGCAGGACCCGAACGACAACACACCAGCCAGGAGGGTCCAGAAGTGTCCATCCCACCACCGGAACAGGCCCACACTGAGGATAGCAGCTCTGTCGACAGTGAACCTGATGACCAGCCCGGGCCATCGGGGACCTCTGGGCAGTCGGTTCCCCTCAGGCAGCCACAGGCCACACCAGACCCGACCCCCTCTGCCGACACCAGCACAGCTCCCACCCAGCGGGCCCATGCCTCTGTCTCTAGGACAGCTCAATCAGCGGTGTGTCCGCCACTACAGGGCACCCAGGCTAACCCAACACCCCAACAACAACAGGGACCTGGGGGCAGTGGGAGCGGGCACACCGGCCAGGGGACAGAGGCCGGGGGAAACCGGGCAGCTCGGAGGGCTGCTGTGCGACAGGGGGGGGAGGAGAGGCCCAGGGAACCCACTCTCCAAGAGGCCCTCACCACCATCATGGGGGCATACCACCACTCCCAAGAAACGATGGCGACGGTACTGGCCAGGTTCACTGAGATCCAGGCACAGCAGGAAGAACGCTACATGGGGTTCAGGGAGGAGCTGAGAATCATCGGGACCGCAATGGGGACCATCGTCCTGGCCCTCCACAGGATAGAGGACGCGTTGCGGGACCATGGTGCACCACACAGGGCCCCTGTCACTAGGCCGGACCAGGAACAGCCTACCACCTCCGCCGGCGCTAGTGGACAGGAGGTCCCAACACCTCGACAGCCCCCCAGAACCCCACCTCCTGCTGAAGAACAACCACCCCGTAAGAGGAGCCTGAGACCAAAGAAAAAGACAGAGTAGGATGTCAAGACCCCCGCCAGCAGGACATACCCCCTGAACTCTTCCCACTGTCCCACATTGCCACCCTGTCCAACCATGAACTGCCTATGCTCCATCCTTCCACAGGCAAAAGAACAATGCACCTGTGAGACTGAGAACTGGACTCTGCCATGGATATTCCTCCACCCCCACCCATCACCCTTAGAATCACATGTACCGATATCTAGCACTGTAAATAAATCACATTTTGCACACAAATCTGTTTTGAGTCATGCTGTCTTATTAACAAATGTATTACATATTACTGTTCAATTTCTGTTCTGTCAATTAGTCATGACAACATACCAATGTCAATACGCTGTATTTCATGGGCGAACCAAGCAGAAGTCAGGTACTGAGTCAGACAGCACTGAGAAGGGAAGGGAAAGGCAAAAATTACTGAAAAACATCTGTGGGGAACTACAGAAAGTACAGATGCAGGAGGCTAGAAGCAATTGGGAAATGGCGTGGGTGATTCTTACCTGGGTGTCACTGGAAATACTGTGGTATCACTCTATCCCTATTGTCTGTGTCGTCCTCTGAGTCTTCCTCCTCTTCACTCTCCACAGGCTCCACGGCTTCTACAACACCACCATCTGGACCATCCTCCTGCAGGAAAGGCACCTGGCGTCGCAAAGCCAGGTTGTGAAGCATACAGCAGGCCACGATGATATGGCACACCTTCTTTGGTGAGTACATTAGGGATCCACCAGTCATATGCAGGCACCTAAACCTGGCCTTCAGGAGTCCAAAGGTTCGCTCAATCACCCTCCTAGTACGCCCATGGGCCTCATTGTAGCGTTCCTCTGCCCTTGTCCGGGGATTCCTTACTGGGGTCAGTAGCCACGGCAGGTTGGGGTAACCAGAGTCACCTATTAGCCAAACACGTTGTCTCTGTAGCTGCTCCATCACATAGGGGATGCTGCTATTTCGCATCACATACGCGTCATGCACTGACCCTGGGAACTTGGCATTTACATGGGAGATGTACTGGTCAGCCAAACAGACCACCTGGACATTCATCGAATGATAATTTTTTCTGTTTCGGTACACCTGCTCATCGTCTTTTGGGGGTACCAAAGCCACATGGGTCCCATCAATGGCACCAATGATGTTGGGGATATGTCCAAGGGCATAGAAATCACCCTTCACTGTAGGCAAGTCAGCCTCCTCGGGGAAAATGATGTAGCTCCGCATGAGTTTCATCAGGGCAGACAACACTCTGCTCAAAATCTTAGAAAACATAGGCTGAGACATTCCAGATGACATGGCCACTGTGGTCTGGAATGACCCACTGGCCAAAAAATGGAGGACTGACAAAACCTGCACCAGAGGGGGAATCCCTGTGGGTTGGCGGATGGGGGACATCAGGGCTGGCTCCAGCTGGGCACACAGTTCATGGATAGTGGCACGGTCAAGTCTGTATCGAAGTATTATATGGCGTTCTTCCATTGTCGACAGGTCCACCAGCGGTCGGTACACGCAAGGATTCCTCCTTCTCATCGCAAGTCCCAGCGGACGGTGCCTAGGAAGGACAACATGGAGCACAGAGTCAGCCAAACCACAGGTACGTACAGACAGCTTGCACAGTTAAAGAATGGCAATGGGTTGAAAGGCGTGTATGTGTGGCAATGCAAGGCCTAGGCCTGTGTGTCGCAGTCAAAATTAAGCCATGTGGGCCCTTGAAATGGTGGCTGCCTGACCTGTGAAGTGGGACAATGGGATGTGAGGTCAATGCGCTGGCGGGGCACACCGTGGCGGTAGGCGGTCGAAGACCGCGGCGCAAAGCCGCATTGGTTAACATTGAAGCCTATGGGTTTCAGGAGCCAATAACGAAGTGCGCCGGCGGTCGCGGTACGCACCGCCGCAGTACGCACCGCCGCGGACGTGACCGCCATTTTCTATCTGCTTAATCACTCGAGACCTGATCATCCACAGGAGAGGACCTATACTGCAAGTGCTGCTGTGACCTCGGTCTGGAAGATACAATGGCTGCTGCGACTGGGGAAAGGGCCCCTGCCTTCACGTCTGAAGAGTTGGAGAAGCTCGTGGATGGGGTCCTCCCCCAGTATGCGCTACTCTACGGTCCTCCAGACCAACAAGTGAGTACACCAGGTGCTAATGGAATGGGCTATGCCTGTGTGGATTGGGGTGGATGTAAGTTGGTGGGGTGGGGGGCGAATGAGGAGTGCAACGCCCTACAGATGAGAGCATGTGCCATATGGCAAAGTGGGTGGGGGGGGGCCAATTACATCTAACATGCAGGTCATTGATGATTTCCTCCTTTCCACCCTGTACATGTCTAATAGGTCAGCGCCCATCAGAAGATCGAGATTTGGCGTGCCATCGCCAAGGAAGTCCGGACCTTGGGGGTCCACAACAGACGGGGCACCCACTGCCGCAAGAGGTGGGAGGACATCCGCCGCGGAACAAGGAAGACCGCAGAAACACTGCTGGGGATGGCCTCCCAACCTAGGAGGGGTGCCAGTCGCACCATGACCCCCCTGATGTCCCGGATCCTGGCGGTGGCCTACCCTGAATTGGATGGGCGCTTTAAGACATCACAGCAGACACAAGGGGGTGAGTATCAGCACATTCTCCTATCTTTCTGCGCAGTGGAGGCGTCTGGGTGGGGGAGGAGGGCTGTGGTTGACATTAGGCCAGGGCGCTTTCTGTAGTGTAGTCCTCTCCCTTAGGCATGGCCCTGTGCCCCCGGCCCCCACCTCGGTAGGGTGACAAGTACAGCCATTGAAGGTCCAGCATCTCCCATGTGCGCGTTTGACGTCTCTTGGCCTGTTGTCTTAGTCAGTAGTACTGAGTAGTGTACCCCGAATGCGCGGCTTAGTGCATTAGGCACCTGTGTCTGTCCTCTCCGCCAACGGTGTTGACATTGCATGCACTCAACCTGGTCTTCTTTTTTCTCCCCCCACCCTTTCTCTTCATCTTCTTGTGCATGTGTGCATTAGCATCATCAGGCGGAGGAGATATGGCATCGGAGCACGAGGGAGCTGCAGGACACAAGGCCCCGGTGGGCCCAGGAACAGACACCGAGGGCACCAGTGATCCGGAGGGCGAGGGGAGCACCACAACGGGGACCGCTGGTGATATCAGCGAAAGCGACACGTCCTCGGATGGGAGCTCCCTAGGGGTGGCGGCAACATCCGTGCCCCCCGCCTCTACAGGTACAGCCGCCAACCAGCGCACCAGCCCCGCCCTCCCAGCAGCCCCTCAGTCTTCGCTCCGTGCCGGTTCGCCCAGGAAGGCGCGCGTCTCCTTCGCCCAGGCACCTCAGCCCCTGCCCCTGTTGCCCCTGCTGCCCTCAGTGCGGAGCTCATTGACCTGGTAAGGACGCTCATTGTTGGGCAGACGACCCTTTTGAATGCCATCCAGGGTGTGCAAAGGGAGGTGCAACAGAGCAATGCGTACCTGGAGGGCATTCATTCGGGTCAGGCTGCCCATCAACGAGCGTTCACTGCTCTGGCCTCAGCACTGACGGCAGCCATTGTCCCTGTTTCCAGCCTCCCTCTTCTGACTGCCTCCAGCCTGTCTCTGTCTCCTGTTCCTCAGCCTATCCCATCCACACCATCAGACCAGCCTGCACACACCTCAACACCCAAGAGCAGCTCATCCAAACACAAGCACCACAGATCCCGCAAACACTCACCCGAGCAACACCCAGATGCAGACATGCCAACAGCCACTGCCACCCCTGTGTCCCCCTCCTCCTCGTCTCCCTCCTCCCTCCCTGTGACGTCTACACTCACACCTGCATGCACCCCAACATCAGCCAGTGCTTCCATCACCACCTCACCCTCCAGTACAGTCCACACTTGTGCAGTCACCACCCCCACTGCCATGTACACGTCCCCTGTGTCCTCTCCCACTGTGTCTGTCACCCCCTCTTCCAAGACACACAAACGCAGGCAGCCACCCACCCAACAGCCATCCACCTCACGACAGCCTACAGCACCAGCACCTTCACCCAATGACAGCACACCTGACTCTCCTACAACCACCTCCTCTACCTCCACTTCCATCTCCACTTCTCCTACCCTTTACCTTGGCCCTAAAAAACTTTTCCTGGCTAACCTTAACCTCTTTCCCCTCGATGAGCTCCCCCATCCATCTTCAAAGAGTCCCAAGAGCACCGCAGCCACCACCAGCCCAGCTTCGTGTCTGGGTTCTGGAGCCCACCCTTTGCCAGCAGTGACACATCGATCAGCAGCAAGGACACGTCCAGCCCCCCCCCCGGCAAGAGGACCCGCAAAAACAAGGACCACCGTGCGAGGACCGACAGGGCTGCCCCCAAGGAGCAATGTGCGGCCACTTCACCACCCACACCAGCTAGGGGAGGCAAGGGCCCGAGAGCCCCATCAAAGGAGCGGAAGGGCAGCAGGAGCGCGGAGAAGGTGGACCCCACATGCCACATCCCAGCTGGGAAGGAGGACACTAAGGAGGCCAGGAGTCCGTCCCCAAAGGGTCCAGAAACGTCACGGTCCGAGGGCGACTGAGCAGGGAGTCGAGGCCAGGTCTGGCTCCCTTGACCTGCTGGATGAGCACCGCTGAACAGGGCCCGCGGTGCAGAAGAGCACCGCTGAACAGGGCCCCGCCGTGGAGATAGGCACCGCTGAACAGGGCCCCGCCGTGGAGAAGAGCACCGCTGAACAGGGCCCGCCGTGGAGAAGAGCACCGCTGAACAGGGCCCGCGGTGCAGAAGAGCACCGCTGAACAGGGCCCCGCCGTGGAGATAGGCACCGCTGAACAGGGCCCGCGGTGCAGAAGAGCACCGCTGAACAGGGTCCCCCCGTGGAGATAGGCACCGCTGAACAGGGCCCGCCGTGGAGAAGAGCACCGCTGAACAGGGCCCGCCGTGGAGAAGAGCACCGCTGAACAGGGCCCGCGGTGCAGAAGAGCACCGCTGAACAGGGCCCGCAGTGCAGAAGAGCAACGCTGAACAGGGCCCCGCCGTGGAGATAGGCACCGCTGAACAGGGCCCCGCCGTGGAGATAGGCACCGCTGAACAGGGCCCCGCCGTGGAGATAGGCACCGCTGAACAGGGCCCGCGGTGCAGAAGAGCACCGCTGAACAGGGCCCCGCCGTCTCAAGCACCGCTCCGCTGGGCACCGCCGTCTCAAGCACCGCTCCGCTGGGCCCTTCTTCTCAAGCACCGCTCCGCTGGGCCCTTCCTCTCAAGCACCGCTCCGCTGGGCACCGCCGTCTCAAGCACCGCTCCGCTGGGCACCGCCGTCTCAAGCACCGCTCCGCTGGGCCCTTCCTCTCAAGCACCGCTCCGCTGGGCACCGCCGTCTCAAGCACCGCTCCACTGGGCACCGCCGTCTCAAGCACCGCTCCGCTGGGCCCTTCTTCTCAAGCACCGCTCCGCTGGGCCCTTCCTCTCAAGCACCGCTCCGCTGGGCCCTTCCTCTCAAGCACCGCTCCGCTGGGCACCGCCGTCTCAAGCACCGCTCCGCTGGGCACCGCCGTCTCAAGCACCGCTACGCTGGGCCCTTCCTCTCAAGCACCGCTCCGCTGGGCCCTTCCTCTCAAGCACCGCTCCGCTGGGCACCGTCGTCTCAAGCACCGCTCCGCTGGGCACTGCCGTCTCAAGCACCGCTCCGCTGGGCCCTTCTTTTCAAGCACCGCTCCGTTGGGCCCTTCCTCTCAAGCACCGCTCCGCTGGGCCCTTCCTCTCAAGCACCGCTCCGCTGGGCACCGCCGTCTCAAGCACCGCTCCGCTGGGCACCGCCGTCTCAAGCACCGCTCCGCTGGGCCCTTCCTCTCAAGCACCGCTCCGCTGGGCACCGCCGTCTCAAGCACCGCTCCGCTGGGCACCGCCGTCTCAAGCACCGCTCCGCTGGGCCCTTCTTCTCAAGCACCGCTCCGCTGGGCCCTTCCTCTCAAGCACCGCTCCGCTGGGCACCGCCGTCTCAAGCACCGCTCCGCTGGGCACCGCCGTCTCAAGCACCGCTGAACAGGGCACCGCCGTCTCAAGCACCGTTTATGGTTCACTGTGCCCACCATGCCTCCTCCTTGACCAGTGGAGACTGTCATCCACCTGATGGACTGTGGCTTTGCACTCCCCAGGATGGTCCAGTGGGCAGCCCACCCACTGTAGAGACATTGAGAGACTGTGGCTTTGCACTCCCCAGGATGGTCCAGTGGGCAGCCCACCCACTGTAGAGACATTGAGAGACTGTGGCTTTGCACTCCCCAGGATGGTCCAGTGGGCAATCCACCCACTGCAGAGACTTGAGAGACTGTGGCTTTGCACTCCCCAGGATGGCCCAGTGGGCAGCCCACCCACTGTAGAGACATTGAGAGACTGTGGCTTTGCACTCCCCAGGATGGTCCAGTGGGCAGCCCACCCACTGTAGAGACATTGAGAGACTGTGGCTTTGCACTCCCCAGGATGGTCCAGTGGGCAATCCACCCACTGTAGAGACATTGAGAGACTGTGGCTTTGCACTCCCCAGGATGGTCCAGTGGGCAATCCACCCACTGTAGAGACATTGAGAGACTGTGGCTTTGCACTCCCCAGGATGGTCCAGTGGGCAATCCACCCACTGTAGAGACATTGAGAGACTGTGGCTTTGCACTCCCCAGGATGGTCCAGTGGGCAGCCCACCCACTGTAGAGACATTGACAGACTGTGGCTTTGCACTCCCCAGGATGGTCCCGTGGGCATGGTGGCTCCTCGTGGATCTGGCGTCGTGGACTCATGTGGCTGTGGTGCCCCCCCCTTCCCTTCCCCCTGAGGTGCCTGTAGTTTTTACATCTGATGCCCCTGCAGTGTTCTCTCCAAAGGACTCAGGTCTCCTGTGTGGGCTTTGCCCTTGTTTCTCAAGACTTTGGCCCACGGACATGCTGAAATCGTAGGATGTGCAGGACTTGGTACTTCAGTTATACACTGATGTGTGTGTCATTAGTTTTGTTGTGGATATCTTTCATGGTTGTACGCTAATTTTCTGGAGCTTTTTGGTACATAAATATTTATTCAAAATATGATTATGTCCTAGCATTTTTCAGGGGTGTTTGGGTGGTGTCACTGTGACTTGGTGCTCTGCATTGGTGAGTACATAGTTGGGGGGAGGGGGGGGGGTCACATATGTGTGTGCCCGTAACCTTTCGTCCTCCCCCTCCCGTGTGTCGTAGGTGCAGTACTCACCGTTGTCGTCTGCGCCGGACTTCGTACTCGTGGTAGATTAGAAGGTAGACGAGAGCAGGTAGGATGTTTAATTCGGGTTCCATGCTGTCCTCCTTCCTCCTGGAGTGCGTAGTGGTGAGCGTTTTCCCGTCCGTAGTCTGTTTCCGCCGTGTTTTTATCGGCGGTGCTCCCGCCCCGGAAAAGGTGGCGTATTGGTGAGTTGGAATAGTGTGGGCGGTACATTGTCTGCCGCCTGTCTGTTGGCGGTGACCGCCGCGCTGTTTGTTTGTACCGCCGTGGCGGTCGGAGTGTTAAGGTGGCTGTCTGTGTTGGCGGTTCCCGCCAGGGTCAGAATCCCATATTTTTTACAGCCAGCCTGTTGGCGGGTTGGCTGCCGCTTTAACACCGACCGCCAGGGTCAGAATCACCCCCTTACCTCCTAAGTATCACCAACATTATGGGCAAAAAACACAGGGTGGAACATAATTTCACTAGCATAACCCAAAGTATGCAAGACAACCTCAAAATCATAAAACACAATTTAGAGGTAGCCAGAACAGGGTCTGAAAATCAAACTACAAGAAATACATTTCCTAGCACCACAAATACACAATGGGGCCTGGCGCCCTACAAACCACCAGGACCCCCTGGTCAACTGGCGAACTCAAAGGGGCTCAAATGCCCTGTTTCCAGAATGTCGGGGCTGCTGCCAATGCAGCGAAAGACCAGCGTGCGTACTTGTGCAAACCTAAACGTTGCAACTGGCACTAAGTGCTGCACAGCTGTGAAGAAATGGTGCAAGGAGTGCATCTCACTCCTAACTCAGACAGAACTACCTCCAAATGCCCTAAGAGTCTAGAGGAGGATAACTTTCGTCAGTTCACCCGTTGGGAGAGGATTTATCTGCTCTTATTGTGCAGCTGTTCCCACCATTATCTCCAGCTTACTTTATATATAGAGCAGCGGACGAGAACAAAAAGAACGTATTCAGTCTTTTAACATTTCTTTTAGTCCTTTATCTTCAATTTCTACTGGTGTTGCATAAAAAGCAACCAGCGTGGTTCGTGCAGTACCGCATATAGTCCAGAAAACTTCTTCAGGGAAGTATAGAAGAATGATGTGACCTTGATGTCTCAGGCAAGAGAAAAATAATTGATGTCTTTAGTCCCTCAAAATAGAAGTCTTTTCCGGTATTGGAAATATAAATGATGTCGAGGCTGAGTACTTTGCTGTATGAATTATTCCTTTTGTGCATTACATTCAGAGGGATATGTCTGCCTCAGTCATGTGATGTAACTCGAGTCTTTGAAGTGCACACAACCCACTGAATAAATGTTCGAAAAACGTGACTCTAAAAGGTAATATTAAGTTTCCAGTCCTGGACTTTAAATCACCAGCAAGGAGAGACAGGCAGCCTCTGTTTTCAGCGCGTCTCTATGCTGAAAGGAAGAAACTGTTACCCAAGGATCAGGGGGTCTGACAAAGCTAAAATTAAAAGACAGGCAGTCTCATATATATTGTGATAGCACAATCGCGCATATCTCGAAGCGCCGGTGCAGCAAAGTAGGCATCTGCGGCCTGCGCAACTCGTGGCTCCAATATCCAGCACGATATCCCCGCTCGCACCATCAACCCACATTCACGCTGTTCCGTACACCACCTACACTGTCGGCGTGTTCAGGAGCCCCCAGCCCGGAGTCCGTCGCCGTCGTTCCACCGCCATTTTGGGGTCAGGCACCATGGTCCCCGTGTTGTGTTCGCTCAGTTACATAGTAACGTGAATGTTTGTGCATCTGTTTGGCAGCAGGAATCGGTGCTTGGTACGGGTCTGGCGCACGAGCACGGCTGACGGTAGACGGTTGAAATAGATCCCTATCCAGTTCGGCCTCATCAACTGCGGCAACAAGTACCTGACGGCGGAGACCTTCGGCTTCAAGATCACCGCCTCGGCCGCCAGCATGAAGAAGAAGCAGATCTGGACGCTGGAGCAGGGCCCCGAGGACTCGGCCTCCGTCTTCTCTCTCTCTCTCTCTTGCTGGCAAACGCTATTCAGAGAGCGTCCCTCAAGCCAAAAAAACACAGGAATAGCCATTTTACCAGTTTTTGTCTTGCAGCAATCATACGCCGTCCATTTAGGGCGCGGAGTCTGACTGGAGTAGTCTCCAGTAGCGGGTATATACACTGTACAGCCTGGCTGACGTGCCGTGATTAGGGACCTCTAGTGACAACCTCTGGTACCGCACCCTGGTGTATTGTAAAAATGCGGCGCAAAACACTATAAATATGGGCCAGAATACTGCATACCCCCCAGTGACCACCTACCCATGTATTTTTCCCCTCAGACCGTGGAGGGAGAAATGGATACATTTTATGCCAGAGGCTGGGTGGCAGTCTACATCCCTCCCATCTTTTATTAGTTGACAAACAGTTGTTTACCCAATGTTCACAAGGCGAGCAAATTCTTTCAGCCTCTGATTGGAAGCGGAATTTGGCCTAAGTCCACATTGCTGGCTTCTGGATGTGTTTTCATTGCCACTCCCCAGCCGGGGTGACTGGCTGTTCTCTGTTGATCCTCACTGGGTGTGAGGGCCCTGCCCCTTCCTTGGGGTGAAGGTGCTGCAGGGTATTCTACATCCGCTCTGACATCTTCCTCGAGTCATCTCCTCCAGGGCTCTCTGTTCCGTCCACGTTTTGGAACCACAATAGTTTCTTACAGCTGAGAGACTTCCTCCCGAACCGTGACCATTGTTCCATCAAACTCCACTACCTCCCCCACCTCGGGTTCATATGGGCCCTAAACTTCCAGCCAGGGGGCCGGCCCTTGTACCAATCAGAAGGTCAGGGCTTTGTGCTTGTTGTCTGCTCGCCTTGTCATTACTGGCCTCTTTGTTTTTTTCCTCTTTTTATATGTGCTGCATATAGATATTGGAAAATACCTCTTTGGATTTTTCTGTGTGGGAAGGTGTCCCTTTCTGCACAAAATCAATTCTGCTTACAACTCACACACCCCTGCACCATGACCCAAAGATGCTTGCATGGGCACTAGGCAACCAAAAGTGCACCAGTGCTAGGAAAGGACAGGAATGCTCCGTATATTGGTAAATAAGATACATTGCTGCCCTTTCACGATGTAAGTCACTGCATTGCCTCACCCTGTGATAAAGAAGCGTGTCATGGGTGTTACCGTGGGTGTTCCCTGGTAAAACCATTGGCATTTGACACATTCCCAGATTTATAAGGTTTTGTAAACCTCGGTATGCGTCAAAAGCCTACGCCTCCTCAGGGGAGGCGTAACAGAGACACGAGGAGAAATACATTTATTTAGTCTCATATTTTCTTTTTTCTATGTTTGCTACATTCTGCAGCGCACACAGAAAGAGGAAAATGCCTCTTGTGATTGTTCTTGTGCAGGACGGTGTCCTATCAACGCTCTCCAAACACCCTTTTGGTACAAATGAAATTTAATGCTTGTGAATGATCTGAATAAAGAAAACTTTTGAAATTACAATATAATGGCGTTATTTGTTAATCAATAGTGACCAGCAGAATTACTATATCTCTTCTGCCACTTCTCTTGGTGGGTTGGAAGGTTGTTCCAAGTTTTTTAAGGCAGGGCAGAGATGCGTTTCTGTTTTAGTTTTCACACAGAGAGGTACTTTTACCTCTGGGAGTCTAGTTGTGTTAGCTATTGACTCCTTTGGTACATGTTCCACTTTAGGGGGTGGTATCTCCCCTAACAGTAATGGTATCCTTAGTGCTAGGGTGGGCAGAGATACTTTGACATCCTGCATGCCTGTGTTTTAGGAGTATCCTGAGGCTTCAGGGCTCCTTCCCTTCTTTAATTTGTAATCTATTTTGAGATTAAAGGAAATAATTCCTTGGGTATACCCAGAAGGATGCATGGGTCATAAACTCTACTTCAGCCCAATCGGAGGCCTCTAGGTAATTTCCTAAAAGACAGTCTACAGATAAGCTAGGTGACCCCACCACGTGCTTAAGGCCAGTAACTCCATCCCAACAAAGTTGCACTACATCTAAGGGAAGAGACTGAGTGGAGTTATTGACTTCAGTAATTTGCTACTTCTGTCCAAAGAGGTGCTGTGCAGGTGACACCAAGGGGCATATTTATACTCTGTTTGCGCCGGATTTGCGTCGTTTTTTTTTACGCAAATCCGACGCAAAGCTAACTCCATATTTATACTTTGGCGTTAGACGCGTCTAGCGCCAAAGTTCTTGGAGTTTGCGTCATTTTTTAGCGTGGACACCTACCTTGCGTTAATTATATGCAAGGTAGGCGTTCCCGTCCAAAAAATGACTCCCAGGCCTGTGCGCCTTATTTAAACTCCCGTGCTCAGGGCAGGCGTTAAGGAACTGTGGGCTCGGAAGGAGCCCAGAGGTGCCCTCCCATGCCCCCAGGGACACCCCCTGTCACCCTTGCCCACCCCAGGAGGATGCCCAAGGATGGAGGGACCCACCCCAGGGACATTAAGGTAAGTGCAGGTAAGTATAATTTTCAGTTATTTTTTTGTGGCATGGGGGGCCGGATTTGTGCCCCCCTACATGCCACTATGCCCAATGACCATGCCCAGGGGACATATGTCCCCTGGACATGGCCATTGGGCAAGGGGCCATGACTCCTGTCTTTGCTAAGACAGGAGTCATGTCAATGGCGTCTGGGCGTCAAAAAAAAATGGCGCAAATTGGGTTGAGGCAAGAATTTTGCCTCAGCCTGACTTGCCCCATTTTTTGACGCCCAAGCTCCATTTTCCCCTACGCCGGCGCTGCCTGGTCTGAGTAATTTTTTTTGATGCACACTACTCCGCAGCGCCGGCTAACGGCGGCTAACGTCATTCAATAAATACGGCACCCGCATGGCGCTTTGGAATGGCGTTAGCCGGCATTAAAAATTTTGACGCACAACTGCGTTGGCGCAGTTGTGCGTCAAAAAGTATAAATATGGCCCCAAGTTTTCAGTAACTAAAGTGATACTGGCACCTGTGTGCCTATAGGCCTGGGCCTCAACACCATTCATCTGAATGTGCTGCTTGTACTTATTCATATTAAGTGCCACCTGGTGAGACAGAAACTGGCTTGGGGGTTTCTATACCTACCACACTTTCTATCATGGACCCAAATGTGAACCCAACTACACCCTTGCTTTGACTACTGCAAGTAGTCCGACCACTATTACTACTACTAATAGGGGCACTAGAAGTGGAAGTGGATGTAGTAGTGGTGGTAGGCTCAGGGGCTTTACCTGGGCAGGACTTGACTCCTGGCCTATGGCCTTTATTTCTGCACACATAGCACCAAGGCTTTTTAGTGTGTGCAGAAGAAGAAGAGATTTTATTACCACCCCAGAGGGGTTTTGTTTACCTTTACTTTTGTCTTTGTCCCCAACCTTGTCCTGAGGCTTACCACCATCTTTCTTCTTTCCTTGTCACCCCCTGTATGAGCTTTTCTGCTCACTCGCTCTTTTTCTGACCAATTTGTCTGCCTTCTTTCCCAATTCTTGGGGAGAGGTCAGATCTGAGTCTACAAGGTATTGGTGCAACAAGTTGGACACACACTTATTCAAAATATGCTCTCTCAACAGAAGATTATATAAGCCCCCATAGTCAGACACTGTCACTGAAATGAGAGGAATAAGTGTTTCTTTGGCCAAATTTTGAGGTTTGCAAAGGATTCTGGGTAACAGAACCTGGTGAGAGCCCCAAAAGTCACCCCATCTTGGATTCCCCCAGGTGTCTAGTTTTTTAAAATGTGCAGGTTTGGTAGGTTTCCCTAGGTGCCGGAGGAGCTAGAGGCCAAAATCTACAGCTAGGCACTTTGCAAAAAACATGTCAGATTTCAATGTAAAAATGTGATGTGTCCATGTTGTGTTGTGCAAGCATTAGGCCTACCCACGCATGTGAGGTACCATTTTTATCGGGGGTTTTGGAGGAACAGGGAGTAGCAAAACAAGAAATGTGGGAATAATGTGATTTATTAGCTAAATTTGAGGTTTGCTGATGATTTTGGGTAAGAAAACACTAGGCGATCCATGCAAGTCACACCGCCCTGGACTCCCTCGGGTGTCTAGTTTTCAGAAATGTTTGGGTATGGTAGGTTTCCCTATATGGCTGCTGAGCCCCGGACCAAAAACGCAGGTGCCCCTCGCTGCAAAAACAGTTAGTTTGGTATTTGATCATTTTGATGCGTCCACATGGTGTTTTGGGGGCATTTCCTTCCGCAGGCACTAGGCCTACCCACACAAGTGCGGGACAATTTTTATCACGTGACTTGGGGGAATCCTGGGTGGAAGGAAATTTGTTGCTCCTCTCAGATTCCAGAATTTTCTGTCACTGAAATGTGAGGGAAAAGTGTTTTTTTAGCCAAATTTTTTAGGTTTGCACAGGATTCTGGGTAACAGAACCTGGTGAGAGCCCCGCAAGTCACCCCATCTTGGATTCCCCTAGGTATCTATTTTTCAAAAATGCACAGGTTTGGTAGGTTTCCTTGGGTCCCGGCTGAGCTAGAGACCAAAATCCACAGGTAGGCACTTTGCAAAAAGCAGCTCTGTTTTCTTTGGAAAAATCTGATATGTCCACGTTGTGTTTTGGGGCATTTCCTGTCGCAGACACTAGGCCCACCCACACAAGTGAGGTACCATTTTTATCGGGAGACTTGAGGAAAAGCTGGGTGAAAGGAAATGTGTGGCTCCTCTCAGATTCCAGAATTTTCTGTCACCGAAATGTAAGGAAAAAGTGTTTTATTGGCCAAATTGTGAGGTTTGCAAAGGATTCTGGGTAACACAAACAGGTGAGAGCCCCACAAGTCACCTCATTTTGGATTCCCCTAGGTGTCTAGTTTTAAAAAATGCGTAGGTTTGGTAGGTTTCCTTAGGTGCTGGCTGAGCTAGAGGTCAAAATCCACAGCTAGGCACTTTGCAAAAAACAGGTCTGTTTTCTTTGGGAAAATGTGATGTGTCCATGTTGCATTTCCTGTCGTGAGCATTAGGCCTACCCACGCAAGTGAAGTACCATTTTTATTGGAAGACCTGGGGAAACACAGAGTAGCAAAACAAGTGGTATTGCCCCTTGTCTTTCTCTACATGTTTTCCTTCCAAATATAAGACAGTGTGTAAAAAAGATAGCTATTTGAGAAATGCTCTGTAATTCACATGTTAGTATGGGCACCCTGGAATTCAGAGATGTGCAAATAACCACTGCTTCTCAATACCTTATCTTGTGCCCATTTTGGAAATACAAAGGTTTTCTTGATACCTATTTTTCACTCTTTATATTTCAGCAAATTAATTGCTGTATACCCGGTATAGAATGAAAATCCATTGCATGGTGCAGCTCATTTATTGGCTCTGGGTACCTAGGGTTCTTGATGAACCTACAAGTCCCCTCAACCAGAAGAGTGCAGCAGACGTAACAGTATATTGCTTTAAAACATCTGACTTTGCAGGAAAATGTAACAGAGTAAAACGTTGAGAAAAATGGCTGTTTCTTTCACCTCACTTTCAATATTTTTAGGTCAAGCGTTAGCGTTCGGCCTGTTCTATACTAAAGTATACAATAGAGTGAGTTCCAGCGTTTTGATTTGTTAGTTGCAGTGTCCTTCACAAATCCTTGCTTGCTAGTGGTCAGTTCTGCCTTTTTTCACTTAGGGAGCAGCACAAAGGGCCATATTTATACTTTTTGACGCACAACTGCGCCAACGCAGTTGTGCGTCAAAAAATGTAACGCCAGCTAACACCATTCTGAAGCGCCTTGCGGGCGCCGTATTTATTCAATGACGTTAGCCGGCGTTAGCCGGCGCTGCGGAGTGGTGTGCGTCAAAAAAAATGACACACACCAGGCAGCGCCGGCGTAGGGGAAAATGGAGCTTGGGCGTCAAAAAATGGGGCAAGTCAGGCTGAGGCAAAATTATCGCCTCAACCCGATTTGCGCCATTTTATTTCGACGCCCAGACGCCATTAACATGACTCCTGTCTTAGCAAAGACAGGAGTCATGCCCCCTTGCCCAATGGCCATGCCCAGGGGACTTTGTCCCCTGGGCATGGTCATTGGGCATAGTGGCATGTAGGGGGGCCCAAATCAGGCCCCCCTATGCCACAAAAAAAAATATATATACTTACCAGCACTTACCTTAATGTCCCAGGGGTGTGTCCCTCCATCCTTGGGCGTCCTCCTGGGGTGGGCAAGGGTAGCAGGGGGTGTCCCTGGGGGCATGGGAGGGCACCTGTGGGCTCCTTCCGAGCCCACAGGTCCCTTAACGCCTGCCCTGAGCAGGCGTTAAAAAATGACGCTAACACGGGTAGACGTCATTTTTTTGGACCCGCCCACTCCCGTGCGTCAATTTTGCACGGGAGTGTAAATAAGGCGCACAGGCCTGGGAGTCATTTTTTTGACGGGAACGCCTACCTTGCATATCATTAACGCAAGGTAGGTGTCCACGCTAAAAAATGACGCAAACTCCATGAACTTTGGCGCTAGACGCGTCTAACGCCAAAGTATAAATATGGAGTTCGTTTTGCGTCAAATTTGCGTAAAAAAACTACGCAAATCCGGCGCAAACAGAGTATAAATATGGCCCAAAGTACTGTGTAATTACGCTATGTCCTGTTTATCTCTTCTGAAGGGGACTTTTTCTTTCAGTATTGGCCTGTTTGCCTTGCACTGTGGGTGTGTGTTCAGTCCCTCCTGCCCACCAGCTCCCTCTGTAAACATAAACCAACATCAGAGGGGGGCTTTTCCAGGGCCAGCTCACCCTCGTTCTCTTCCTCTTGTTATTTTCAGTCTGTGTGGCAATAAATGTCCAGTCAGTAATTTACAACGCTATGAGCTCTAACTCGAGCAAACACAAGACTATTGCATTCCAAATGCTTGTTTACTTTCTTTCTCGTGCCCCGTCTCTCCACTCTTTGTTTAGCACTGTAACACTCTCGGATTCGACACCCACTTCGTACCATGAAGGAGTGGTTCATTGACAGTGTCTCCTGGTCTACTGTAATTCTATCTGATTGGTGGCACAATCTGGCCACTGTGTCGTTTAGTAAACGTTTGTGTCTGTTAGTGGGAAGAATAGGTGCATATGCACCTTCACTCTCAGTGATGTACTCTGTTCCTTACCAGCTAGAGGGCTGCTTTGAGCGACTCTCAGTGCCAAGCACAGATAAAGGCCTCCGGGACAAGCCACGCTGCTGACCATGCGCCTGGCACATGTGGAAGTGACACTCCGAGCCCTAACCCACTTGAAAGTGTGTGACTGAGAATACGTGGCCCGATCTCCCACTCTATGATAAAGCGCTTGAGTGCCCTCTGGCTATTTTGCTCTACAGAAAAATGTGAAAATAAACAAACACAATAATAAACTATAAGTCCAAGCTCATCTAACCCTGAAACCCTCACACTGTCTCTGGCGGTTAAAGTTGACGCCTCTGGCCTCTCTCCTCCAGCTCAAATGCTTCAGTTCCTCGCAGCCGCTTTCACTTTCAGCTGCTGGCTTAAGCTGTTCACTGCGCTCTGGCACACGCTAGCATGCCACGGGAGGGGGATATTTCAGACCATTTGTTGCCAAAAGAGCTAGCACTGGAGGTGAGGAAGTAACCACCGGCTTGGCGTACCTAGGTCAGCCAGGCCTTGTCGGTAGCCCTCGGTTTTATATCTGCCCTTCAGCTTGCCCCTATCATAGGATGTTAAATGCATGTAGCGACGATGACTCTTTCTTACAACTTTCTATCGGTTTCTTTTTAAACCCATGCTTATAACTACACAGCTGTATTTAATTCAGTTCTAAATGTTACCGCTCGGCCACGCATCCTGCTGCTCCATTTGTTAGAGCACAGCCAACCTTGCATGTTAGGGCACACCCATGTGGTCTTCATTTCTGAATACTACAGCACAGCCTTCATTGCATAGTACAGCTGTGTGCCGTATACCTAGGGCCACTGGCATTATGCGTCAGGGAAGGGTCAAATTATGCTGCAGGCTTGAGTAAATTATGCGGCAAGAAAAGGCACATTACGCAGCATTATGCAACATTTTTTGATAGTTCTACTTCAATTTTAGGGTTGAGCGCAAAGCGCTCTGTCCCTGCTGTAATCTCTCTATGGGCTTGTAACCATACCCACCGCACACCCATGAGTTTGGTTAGTTTATGGGCTTGCCTTTTAAAATTCGCTTGATTTCATTAGTGAAAGGAATGCATTTGTCATGACTTTTCCAATGTTTAACCCGCCTCGAGCGCATTGGCCAAGTACTGAATACATACAAGGCTCCAAGTTTTACATATGATTTCGGGACTACTTTTTTCTATTTGTTTCCTACACAGTGTGATCTCACTGGGCAGTAGTCAAGCGCTTTGCCTGACATCGACCCTTTACATGGATAATTGCATTTTTGCTGATAATAGTTTTGATTGTGAACAAACTATTGTTTTACTTTTTATTTTCAATTTATGTGGCAAGAAACGTCCGGTTCGGAATTTACAACACAAATAGCTCTTTTTTCCATGGCGTTATACCCTCTCGGGGCTAACAATATGGATACATAACCATGTTTCGTACAAATGATATTTGTGTTATGGTGCCCACTAAGGGCTGTTTTGAACATTACAGTCTAATGCCAAAAGTTGATTTCCAATAAAGGTTTATATGATAATGAAGATTTTCCTAGTAAATTATGAAGGAAAGTCTTAATTTTATTAAAGACAGGGAGGCGAGTATTATGCTTTAGTCTTTTCTTTATTTTTAACAGCAGCTGCAGTCAAGAACAAAACTACTGATCCCATAAGGCTAACGAAAGTAGCCAATGAGGATCAAAAGGTAGTTCGAAGTAATGCACGTATCACTAACAATCTATACTAATAATACCTATCTTGACTGGGAACAGCCCTCTTTTCTTGTGCGAGATTAAACAGTAACGAACAATGGAATAATGAAACCAAAAATACAAATAGCCAGGCAAAGTGCTAAAAGTTCTTGAAAAAGGAAAATCAGTCTTTGAGCAAACTCCAGAAGGGTGTTTTGATCCAACGGTTGAGAGATCGTGGAGGCAGGTGTGGCAAAGGACGAAGTGTACGAAGAAACGAAGGAAGGATCCTTAAGAAGCCGACTTTTGTCCTGATGTAGATGCTGAAAGGGAGGGAGACAAAATAACAGTGTTAATCTTTGTATCAGCGGGATAATATTCGCATCCGTGTCTTTAATAAAATGAAGACTTTCCTTCATAATTTACTAGGAAACTCTACATTTTATGTCAAGACCAGAGGCTCCTATTATGCTATTTTAAAGCGTATTAATCAGATTAAAAGAGGCATGTTGAATCGGGTTACAATAGAAAACCTTAAAAACATTGTCATTGGACCAGTCAGCCGACCTGAGAATATCCTCCAAGTGAGAACCAGGCCAAAAAGCTTTGGATGCCATGGCTCCCCTAGCCGAGTGAGCCCTAAAGGCGGAGACATAAATGCCAGCTAAGGACATAACCCAACGGACACAACGTGCTAAGGTTGGAGAGGACACAGGCTTGAAAGGTTTTCGGAAAGAAATCAGGAGCTGGGTAGAGGAGAAATTCCTCAGACCTGCTGTCTGTTGTTAATAGCTTTTTAAGCATTGGCCTACACAAAGCTTGGGGTGATCTGGAAAAAAGGGACAAAAAACTGAAGAAAGATTAGTTTTAGTACGCCTAAACACATTAAACATAACACCAGAGGGAGTAAAATTGCGAGCAGTAACATCTAGAGCTCTAACATCAGATAAACGCTTGAAAGACACTAAACATAACAGCATGGAAACTTTAGCAGAAATCTGTTTTAATGATAATGACGTATTGTCTGGCCACAACACAAACAGGTTTAACACAGCGTTAACATCCCATAACAAACTATATTTATGCTTTGGAGGATTAGAAAATGTTCTCCCTTTTAAAGGCGACAGATCAAAGAGGTGTTCTCCAACAGGTTTTCCCTGGAAAAAAGAATGTGAGCAAGAAATAGCAGTTCTATACAGGTTAATCGTACGGAATGATTTCTCTTTGCAGGCTTCCTCCGCAAGAAAATTAATAATCATTGTTACATTTGCTGTAAAGGGATCAACTTGTTTTCCAACACACACCAGCTATGCCAGAGAGACCAAGATGATCTATATGCTTTCCTTGATCCTGGAGCTCTTGCCAGGACCATGAAGTTTGAAGCTTCTGCCGAAATAGAAGTGCCAGGCTGGGATTCCCTGAAATTTTCCAAGCTGAGAGGGTGAGGACATTCTGAAGTATTCAGTTGTGGCAGAGCCCTTGGGGATTGGTTAAGAGATCTGGGAACGAGGAGATTAAGAACGGAGGTTCTATTGACAGTTCCAGGAGGGAGGGAAACCACACCTGAGAGTACCAGAAGGGGACTATGAGTACTACCGAGGCCTGCTGCCGCCTGACCTGTGCCAGTACTCTGGAAATCAAAATGAAGGGAGGAAAAGCACAATTGAGGGAGGATGACCAGTCTTGAGAGAACGCATCGAATGCGAAGAACTTCGGGAGCTATGTGTTGAGACGTGATGCAAAAAGATCTATGTCAAAGGGGCCCCATTTGTGGAGAATGTTGTTGAAAACCTGCACGGTGAGCATCGAGTCGCTGGAGTACTGGAAATGGCGTGAGTACCAATCGGCTACGAAGTTGAGATTGCCAGGTAAGTACTCCGCTTGGACGGAGATCCTGTTTTGGAGACAGAATTCCCAGAACCCTTTTGCCAATTCTGCGGAAGGTTTGGATTTTGTGCATCCCAAACGGTTGATGTAACGAACTGTGGAGATATTGTCCATTCTGAGAAGAAATGAACAGGAAACTCTGTCTCTTGCGAGGCTTCTTATTGCAAAGGAGCTGGCAAGTATCTCTAAACAGTTTATGTGCAGTTTTGACTCATCTCGCGACCATAAGCCTCCAGTTGAGATTGGACCACAACGGGCCCACCAACCCAGAAGACTTGCATCTGATTCTAACACAAGATCTGGGGCTGATGCGAAGACAGTCCTGTTGTTCCAGGCTTTTAAATGGTCGATCAACCATTACAGTTCTGCTTGAGAGTCCTGGTCTAGAGCTATGGAGTCTGAATAGGCCAGCTCTCTTTGGAGATGATGAATTTTCAGTCTCTGCAATGCTCGGTAGTGAAGAGGACCCGGAAAGATAGCTTTGATTGAAGAAGAGAGGAGACCTACGACTCTTGCAAGGGATCTGAGGGAAAGAGGAGAGTTGCGTGAAATGAGCAGAATTTCTGACTTGATTGATTTGATCTTTGAAGATGGGAGAAGAACAATAGTCGAAACTGAATCTGCCAGGAAACCTAAGAATTCAATCTCTTAGATCGGATCTAAGGAAGATCTTTCGTAGTTTATGATAAAGCCTAGATCTGAAAGAAGTTTACACACCAAGTGCACCTGAGAAAGAAGAGAAGAGCGATTTTGATTCATGATCAGGATATCGTCCAGATAGATGATTAATCTGACGCCTCGAGCCCTGAGAAAGGCTGCTACTGGTTACAGTTGTTTCGTGAAACACCATGGGGTGGAAGACAAACCGAAAGGAAAGGAAGTGAAATGGAATGTCTGAACGGCCCATTGGAATTGAAGAAATGTTTGAGAATCCGGGTGTATCGGTACCGTAAGGTGTGCGTCTTGCAGGTCTAACCTTACCATCCAATCTCTTTGGAGCAAGTTATCCCTGAGATGTAGAATGGTTTCTCCTGTTTTTGTAAAAGGGATTGAATTTCTGAGGAAATTAAGTCTGTCATTTGGAGAGAGAAGTGAGGGGAGGAGGAAAACTTACTTGAAAAGGCTCTGAAAAGAGCTCTATAGCATATCCCTGAACGGTATTTAGGACCCAGGGATATACCGTGAGTTCCTTCCATTTTGACAGGCACATTGAAATATGACCCCCTAGAATAGGTGAAATAATCTGATGATTTACCGGCTTGCGTAGAGAATCTGGAATTACAGTTCCCCTTGTTCCTGAATCCCCTGCTCCTTTGGGGGTACAATTGCAGTTTGTAATTGTGTTGAGGTGTTACCATAGTAGCCGCGGGAACCTTGTTTGGAATAGGAGCGGCCGGCAAAGCGGTTCCTGTCTCTGCCGGCCCTGGCAAAAACACGTGCCGAAAACATCTTTTTAAAAGATTGCTGCGCTTTGTCAAGGGATGAAAAAGTTGCCACATACTTGCTCAACTCCTTGATAAAGGAGTCGCCAAAAAGCAGACCCTCTGCTTTGACACCGGGATCTGTGCCTGCCAGGTTGACCAGCTTGGGGTCTAGTTTCAGGAGGAGACCCTTCCTACGCTCGTGCGTGATGGAGGAGTTTGCATTTCCTAATAAACAAATGGCCCGTTGGGTCCACAAGGAGAGCTTAGCTCGGTCCACTGAAGCTCGTTCCAATCCAGCAGTTTCTGCTAAATCAAAAATGCGGGTTAGGGGTCCTACTATGTCCAACAGCTTATCTTGGCAAGAAGACCAAGCTTTGTCAACACCCTTCCGCAGGTCCTTGCCATATTTGGTGAAGAAGGTAATTAGGGAAGTGTCAATAGACGGAGTTGCCGTGATTTTGGAGGAAAGGGAGGGAGGGGGACATTCAGATTTGAGTTTCGCTCACACCTGTTTAAGTAAGGGGGGGGGCGCAACCTGGCTGTGACATATTCCGCTACGTGGTCCGTAAGGAACCACTCAGTCGAATTTGAATGCTGGATGTTAGCCGGATCGAACATAGGCACTCCTTCAGCGTCCAGTATTGTGCAAGAATTCTTAAAGTCTTGAGACCCAATTTTAACTTTTTTGAGAGGAGGAGGGGAGATAATATCTCCAACATCCTTGTCGGAAATATCCGAGTCCGAGTTAGGGTCTTGCACCTTGTCATCCGTGTCCATAATTTTTGATATAGATATAGGTGAATAGATATGTTTAGATTTTACCATGCATTTTTTTGAAGGTCTAGCCGTTAACCCCTCCTTAAAAGGAGGCCTTTGAGGAACCACGTCCTCCACCACATGTGAACTTTTGTCACTCACTAATAGCGTCGCTTTAGTATTTTTGATGGATTCTGATGCTTTCTGCCTTCCCCCGCAGATTGGGCCTGCATGCTTTTTGACACTAGATTGACGACAGAATTTTCCAAGTTCTTTGATCATTTCTGCCAGGAAACTGCCATGGCTTGTTCCACAGAAGACTGTATAAAGTCATTAAGGTTGTCTTTGAGGACGTCTTCCTCCTCCTCCTGTGTCAAAAGTGGGTGTGCAGAGCTGTCCATGGTGCCAGCAGTCGAATAGTAAATGAAAACTGCAAAACTTAGAGAGGAAAGGGTTAAAAAATCTCACTGAAGTGAGAATAAGGATATGGCCCGGCTCTGGGCAGAGTGAAAGGGAATAGGAAGAGAAACCGGAACCTCCACAGAAACGCGGAGTCCGGCACTGGCAGAAGGCAGGGGAGACCGCTTGAAGCGGTAAGTAATAAAATCAAATGAAGCGTGTCTCAAAACACACTGAGAAAATCTATTTGTTGGCGCTGTAACGAAGCGTGTCGCACGGCACCTCAAACAGCTGAGCGAGCGGCAGAAAATGCTGGTAACACTCAGAGGAGACGCGTGTGAGAAGTGTTCTTGCTCTGCACTGAAAATTCTCCTCAGCGGGCGGCCGAAGGAAAACGACGTGCACTGAGGAGAACAGCGTATAAACAACAGAAATGAGCGCTGCGCGCCGCAACCAGAACAAATGGAATGCAGGTACAAGCCGACTGATAGATAAACAACGAAGAGCTAGGAAATGCTAAATAAGAGCAAATATCACAACCAATGATATGTATATAAACACATTCAAATGCTATAACGTTGTAATTAATAAGTGAACCTAAGAGGAAATAGTACTTATCTTGACTGCGAGCAGCAAGATCATCCAACTTGCTGAACGGGCTAAACGGTCAAATACTCCCATGCCCACGGATATTGTGGCGGGGTGGGCCCAAAGGGAGTCTGCTTGCTAGGGAACACAAATTGTGCTCTCTCGGCAGAGAGGAGACAATCCTTGCTTATTAAAATAGACCCTAAGTTAGGAGAACTCTCCAACTCAGAGGCGGGGGCGGTGGCCCAGGGGAACTTGTTTGGAGATCCTTTCTTAAAGGAATTGAGCAAGTTTGTGGTGACCTTTTCTGCGCTCGATAAGGCGCAGAGATCCATCAAGAAAATCTTCCCAGGAAAGGTTTTCGGCGAGGCCGGACGAGGCAGGGGCCGCTCCTCTGGCCGCGCGTTCCAGCAGGGCCCCTCTCCCTACCCACCGCGAAACAACGGATGGAGGGATGACCGACAAGGTACCTTCTTCCCCAACCGGGGTAGAGGGAAGTCCGAGAGGACCGCCCGTGGTGGAGCTAACGCCCCCGGAGGCGTTAACGGTGAGTGTCCCCCTTTTTTCCCCTTGCGTTCTAGGAGGGAGGTTGCGGTTCTTCGCCCACAAGTGGGCCACCATAACGTCAGACGCTTGGGTGTTGCAGATGATCACGGGGTTCCACATAGAATTTTTGGGGACTCCAGTTCAGCACTCTCCTCCACGGTCCTTGGTCTTCTCCGATGCGGACACGGCACTGATAGATGCAGAGGTTCAAGGGCTTCTTCAGAAGGAAGCTATCCACCCATCGACGATCCACCCCAAGGGTTTCGTGAGCAATCTGTTCCTTGTAGAAAAGAAGGACAAGGGTTTTCGACCAGTTATCAATCTCAAGTCCTTCAACAAGTGGGTAGTATATCGCCACTTCAAAATGGAGGGCATTCACATGCTCAGAGATCTCCTACTTCTCGGGGATTGGATGGTGCGGTTTGATCTCAAGGATGCCTATCTTACGGTCCCCATCTTTCACCCTCATCGTCGGTTTCTGCAGTTCATTTGGAGGGGACAGGTATTAGAATTTTCATCCCTACCGTTCTGCCTGTCCTCGACCCCGTGGTGCTTCACGAAGCTACTCAAACCAGTAGTGGAGTACCTGCGGGCTCGGGGAATTCGCTTGATTATTTATCTCGACGACATCCTCCTGATGGACCAGTCGCACTTGCAGCTCATATCCAACGTGAACATAACTCTTCAACTTCTACAAGATCTGGGGTTCGTGATCAACTCACAAAAATCGGAACTGCTTCCCTCGCAGTCCATGACCTTTCTGGGGTTTCTCATCGATTCCCAGGCAGCCTGCCTCAGTCTTCCGGGCCCGAAGATCAAGAAGATCAAGAAGGAACTGTCCAAGGTCTTGAGACGGGACCGAATCTCCCTGAGGCAGTTGGCCAGAGTGGTGGGACTCCTCTCTTCCTCGATTCAGGCCATCTTCCTGGGACCACTCTATTACAGGGCCCTTCATCGCCTCCGTACTCGGAGCTGATAGCTTTGTCCCAGGAGGCGCGGACGGAGATCCAGTGGTAGCTGGATCACATGGAGGCGTGGAACGGCAGGGCGATTTTCGGGGCGGCACCTGATCTGATCATAGAGTCGGACGCCAGTCGGTTTGGCTGGGGAGCTCGTTGTGGGGACATCTCCTTCGGGGGCCGCTGGACCCAGCGGGAACTCAAACTCCACATCAACTGCCTGGAACTCCTGGCGGGTTCGTTCGCGATCAGATCCCTGACGCGGGACAAGGTCTCTTGCTGCGTCCTTCTAAGCATGGACAATGTCTCGGCGGTACAGTATATCAACCGCCTGGGGGGGACCCGCTCGAAGGCCCTAGCGGAGCTGGCAAAGGACTTTTGGCACTTTTGCCTGCAACGTTAAATCTCGGTCACAGTGGAGTATCTTCCGGGATCCCAGAACGCCCTGGCGGTCTGGAACTCCAGGCATCTGGAGGATCCCAGCGATTGGCGCCTGGACAGAGCAGTGTTCCTGGCTCTGTTGGATCAGTGGGGTCCTTGTACGGTGGATCTCTTTGCGTCCAGGTGGAACACTCATCTTCCTCGCTACTTCAGCTGGCGCCCGGATCCCGGCGCGATGGCCGTCGATGCGTTTCCTTCAAGACTGGGGTCGGGATCAGAATTACGCGTTTCCCCCCTTCCTTCTGATCCCGAGAGTAACGGCTCAGATTCGTCACCAGGGGGCGACAGTGCTTCTAATCACACCGCTCTGGCGGTCTAAAGTTTGGTTCCCAGCGCTTCTGGAGCTCTCTTGCGACCTTCCTATTCTTCTTCCGGTTCGTCTGAACATACTGTCGAATCCAGAGGGGCAATTCCACCCGCTAGCCCTTCAGGGCCATCTCTCTCTGGTGGCCTGGAGGATTTCCGGGAGCGCTTGGCAGACCACAGACTTTCACAGGAGGCTGAGGATTTCATCAGACAGGCATGGGCCCCTAGTACTTGCAAGAGGTACAGATCAGCGTGGAACGGCTGGGCTCGTTGGTGTATGGCAAGGCACTTCGATCCCTTGGGGGCCCAGATTACCGATATCTTGAACTTTCTGGCCGGCCTAGCGGCTTCTGGCCAATCCTATTGCTCAGTTAACTCTTTTTGATCCGCGATTTCGGCCTCCCCTGTGGGATGTTGACCAAGTTTTGCACTTCTTGATCTCATGGCCGGATAATCAGTACCTTTCACGTAAACAGTTATCGGCTAAACCGGCAATCTTGCTTTGCCTCATTTCGTGCAAACGAGTTTCCGATGTCCGGGCTCTGGATGTATTTGCTAGAGTTTTTTCGCCGGAGGGAGTCACTTTCACGATTTCTCGACGTACAAAGTGTAGTACCAGGTCAGTAACCTATCCTGCTTTTGAACATACACCCAAGCTATGCGTGGTCAGATGTTTAAAGAGATACGAAGAGGTGACGGTGGAACTCCGGCCGCCGGGGGAGAGGCAATTGCTCATTTCGATCAAGAAACATTTCAGAGCGGTCTCCTCCCCTTCCATTGCCTGGTGGGTCAGGTGGATCCTATCGGAATCGGGCATTAATGTCCAGCTGTTCGGGGCTCACTCCACCCGAGGTGCCATGGCTTCTAAAGCAATCCAAGTAGGTGGTAAACTGGAAGATATTATGAAGGCGGCCGACTGGTCTTCCGAGTCGACTTTTAAAAAGTTCTACTTTAAACCAATCCACGAAGCCGCTTCATTAGTGGTGAGTAAGCTTTGAACATGCATAATCCTCGCCTCCGGTCCTGACATAGAATGAGAAATTTCCTAGCTATTGTGAAGGAAAGTTTCAATTCTATTAAGGACACGGAGGCGAGGATTATCCCACCTGCCCATGGCGCCCACCCGGAATGAATTCATCCATTTGAGAGGTGGTATATTCAGTTTCCTTTACCTGAAATTATGATTGGGGCATGCCATGTGTTTTTACCTATGTTTGATACTGCAAGCATTGTTTGCTATGTTGTTGGGAAGACTAGGAATTCCGTTTTGTTTGATTTATTGACTATTCTTTCGGATAGAATTGCTTATCTATTGTTCACATTTGTTCTTAGGAGTGAATCTTGCGACTACCTCGCGACAACTCAGTTCAGTTCGCAGTGACTACCTAGCGACGACTCAGTTCAGTTCGCAGTGAAAACGAGGAAGACGTCATTGCCTGGGGATATTTATACATACAGTCGGGATGGCAGTGTGATTGGACATTGGTTGCCATGGGAATGGGTCTCATGGGCATTGTAGTTTTCAAAGATTGTGCATAATCCTCGCCTCTGTGCCCTTAATAGAATTGAAACTTTCCTTCACAATAGCTAGAAAATTTCTCATTATATGACAGAAATTCCTATTGAAGAAGACCTTCAAAAAATTCCAGACTCTTCTTTAGCCACCACACAAAGTGCGACTAAGTCTAAGAATCGGAAAGAAATTCAGATTTTCCTAGCTTTAGTGAAGGAAAGTCTAGATTTTATTAAAGATACGGAGGCGAGTATTATCCCACCGCTTCTATTAACCCACCCTTTTCTTTTTCAGTGCCGGCTTCTCCTGCACCGCTCGCTTCGTCCTGAAGATGCCGGTCCTGGGTGTAAGACCCTTCCTCAGGAAGATCTTTCTTCTGGCATTTCCCACGTTCATCTGTTAACGTTATCCAGAGGTTGTGATATCCATCGAGAATCGTCTCTTCTATCTTCTCTGGACTTTGCTAAAGACTTTTTCACGTTATTAATGGCCTTTTCCATTATTTTGGTTATTATTCCTTTATTCCGTCCGCTTTGACCTGCTCCTGCAAGAAAAGAGGACTTGTTGTTCGCAGTTAAGATAGTTATTGGGAATGGGTGTTTATTATTGGTTGTTCGTTTGTGACATCATCAATGATTCCTTTTCTCCATGTTTCATGGGATATGTAGTTTTTGTTTGATGTTATCTTGGCTGCTGTTCGAATAAAGCAAGAAAGGAAAGCATAATACTCGCCTCCGTATCTTTAATAAAATCTAGACTTTCCTTCACTAAAGCTAGGAAAATCTGAATTTTATTACAAGAACGGAGGCTCCTATTATGTTTGTTTAAAGCATATTAACAACTGAATCAGCCACAGAAGAAATAGGCTTGCAATAAAAAGTCCTAAAAGTGGTAACATTAGACCAATCTGCTGATCTAAGAATGTCCTCCAAGCGAGCTCCAGCCCCAAGAGCCTTAGAAGCCATAGCACCTCTGGTAGAATGTGCTCCAAAAGAATTAGTATCGATACCCGCAAGGGTCATAATCCATTTAACCCAACGAGCTAGGGTAGGGGAGGAGACGGGTTTGTGAGGTTTAGAAAAATAAATCAATAACTGGGAGAGGAGGACGTTCTTAAATCTGCAGTTCTAGCAATATAAACTTTTAAACATTTACCAACACAGAGTTTAGGATGCAAAGGAAAATACGGGTAATGAATTATAGAAATGTTAGTCTTAGTTCTCCTATGAACCCTAAAAGACACATTAGAAGGAGAGAACTGGACGGAAGATACGTCCAGAGCTCTAACATCGGAAACACGCTTCAAAGAAACTAAGCATAACAACATAGTTAACTTCGCAGAAAGATACTTCAAAGAAAGTAATTCATTATCGAGCCAAGTGTTGAACAGATTCAAAACCAAATTGACATCCCATAAATGCATGTATTTAGGAGCAGGGGGATTAGAAAATCTTACTCCCTTTAAAAGACGGCATACCAAAGGATGTTCTCCAACCGGCTTTCCATCGATTCAAACATGTTCGGCAGAAATGGCTGATCTATAAGTATTCACCGTTCTATAAGCCTTCCCTTGGGAGGCAAGAGACGCTAAAAAATTTACGATTAAAATCACATCGGCTGAAACGGGATTTGAGTTCCTGTCCAAACACCAGCCACACCAGACCATCCAAGCAGACCTGTAGGCCTTGGATGTTCCTGGGGCCCAAGAGTGGCAGATATATTGGGCAGCTTCCTCCGAAATTCCTGGGGTTCTCCAGGCTGACCCGAAATCTTCCATGCTACGAGAGTTAAGGTGTGGTTGAGAACCATCTTGTGAGGACGACCTTCTGGATTGAGAAGGAGCTCTGGAAAAGAAGGAATCAGAACCGGAAAGTCTATTGACAATTCCAGAACTGAAGGGAACCAAGGCTGAGTTTGCCAAAAGGGGGTCACCAATACCAGGGAAGCACACTGACGACGAACCTGGGCCAGAACTCTGGCAATCATCATAAACGGAGGGAAGGCATAATTGAGATGGGGAGACCAATCCTGGAGAAAAGCATCCGTACCGAGAGCTTGAGGGTCCGGTGTCCAGCTGTAAAACGTTGGGAGGTGAGAATTTAATCGTGAAGCGAACAGGTCTATCAACATGACGCCGAATTTCGAAGAAAGTTTGTTGAATACTGAAGGATGAAGCCGCCAATCGCTGGAATCTTTTAGGTAGCGTGAGCACCAATCTGCTATTGTATTAATTTTCCCTGGAAGGTATAGTGCCGTAACCGACAACTTTCGGAGAAGGCAGAACTCCCAAAAGCTTTTGGCTAGGTCGGCAAGGGGCTTGGATCTTGTTCCCCCCAGATGATTGATATACTTTACGGCGGAAATGTTGTCCATCTTTAGGAGAATAGAGCAACTTACCTTGTCCTTCGCGAAGGTCTTCAGAGCAAAGGAGCCTGCAAGCATCTCTAAACAATTGATGTGCAAGGCAGACTCCCTCTCTGACCATACGCCCCCAGTCGAGACGTTGCCACATCTTGCGCCCCAACCTGTCCGACTTGCATCGGATTCTAATACTAGATCTGGGGCCGAAGAGAAAATAGCTCTTTCGTTCCAGGCTTCCAAATGATCGAGCCACCATTGTATCTCTGCGTGAGAATCTTGATCCAACTGAACCACGTCCGAATACTGAAAACCCCTGTGGAGGTGGCGAATTTTTAGCCTTTGAAGAGCTCTGTAATGTAACGGCCTGGGAATATGGCTTGAATGGATGAGGCCAAAAGGCCTACAATTCTTGCTAGAGAACGCAGAGAAAGGTAGGAAAGACTGAGGATCTGCCGTAACTCGTGTTTTATACGACATACCTTCTGATGGGGGAGGGACAGGGATGTGGTTTTGGAATCTATGAGGAACCCCAGAAATTCCACTTGAGTCGAGGGACACAGGGAAGATTTTTCCATGTTTACCAGAAAGCCAAGGGACTGCAACAGATGAAGGGAAATGTGCAAATGTTGCAACAGGGTATCCTTGTTCTGAGCCATTATGAGAAAATCGTCTAGATAGACGATCAGTCTTATTCCCTGAGCTCTTAAAGAAGCTACCACTGGCTTCATCACCTTTGTGAAGCACCATGGAGCTGAAGCGAGTCCAAAAGGAAGGGCTTTGAACTGGAAAATCGAGCCTTCCCATTGAAACTGTAGGAATTTCCTGTAAAAGTGATGGATAGGAATCGCAAAATAAGCGTCCTGAAGATCCAGTCGAACAAACCAATCGCCCTCCAACAGAATGTCCCTGAGATGCAGGATCGTTTCCATTTTTAAATGGTTGTAAACAACATAATTGTTGAACAGTTTTAGGTTTATTACAGGGCGAAATTTTTTGTTCTTCTTCTGGACCAAAAATATGGTGCTGAGAAAACCCGAAGGATGAAAGCATGTTTGTTCTATCACATTTTTTGTAATTAATGATAATATCTCCGGTTTTATCAAAACAAGATTGTTCTTGGGAAAACCTTAGAGGAGGAGGAGGGGAAGTTTGACTGGGAACCTGATAGAGATCTATGCAATACCCCTGAATGGTTTGAAGAACCCAAGGATCTGCGGTAATTCGGTACCAATTTGAAAGAAAATGGGCTAATCGACCACCCACGGGAAGAGGGCCAAAACTTAAATCTCTTACCTGAGACCTGTCCTCCTCTTTGACGGTAGCCTCTGCTCCTGAAACCCCTCCCTCTTTGGGGATAGAACTGGGGTCTGAACTCAGGGGAATAGAAGGAAGAGCCTCGGAAACTGCCACTACGGGAGGCGAAGCGGCCGGTAAAGCGGCTCCTTCCTTTACCGGCCCTGCCAAAAACCCTGGAGCTGAAGATCTTCTTCATCGAGACTTGAGCTTTGTCCAATGTTTGAAAGGTAGAAACATATCTACTGAGCTCCTTAATAAATGAGTCTCCAAAAAGAAGGCCATTAGCCTGCTGCCCCTCTTCTCTGGTTGCAAAACTGCCCAATTTTAGTTCTATTTTGAGTAATAGACTCTTACGTCTCTCCTGAGAGATAGCCATGTTTGCGTTTCCCAATAAACAAATTGCCCGCTGGGCCCAATTGGACAGAGCTTTGAGATCAATCTGTGAACCCTCCAACCCGGCATCCTCAGCTAAATCAAGAATCCTACTCAGGGGACCAACCAAATCCAACAGTCTGTCCTGACACATGGACCACGCACGGTCGACCCCTTTCTTTGGATCCTTACCAAACTTAGAGGAAAATAACACCATGTTAGGATCTATTACAGGTGTAGAAGTAATGCTGAACGGAAGGGAGGGACGAGGACATTCAGAGCGCAATTTATTTCTTGTGGCTTTGTCCAAAGAGTGTCTTAAATGACACAAAACATATTCCGCCACGTGATCAGACGGGAACCATTCCGTGGAATTTGGGTGGTGGATTAATGTCGGATCAAACATTGGTTCCCCCAAAGCGTCAAGTACAGTAAAATCATTAATCTGTGAAGGACTTGAATCAGAAAGAGAAATTTTTTGCCTCTTCTCCAAAGGCCCTTGCCAGAGGTCATCAGAACCCTGTATACCATCATCCTCCCCATCATCATATTCCATGTCGTCATCAGTATCCCTCAACTGAATTATATTCAGAGGAGAGGGACCCTTTTCCACCGTTTTAGACTCCTTACGGGGGGAAGGACCAGCAATCTGGGGAGATTCGTCAGCACTTAACTTTGCTTGAAATTTTGAAAAATTGCGCTTTTTACCTTTAACAGGTTCCGAAGAATTGGAACTCTGAGAGGACAATTTTTTAAAAGATAACTCCAATTTCTTAGACATTTGTAACATAGAAGTAGATACAGCCTGTTGAACTGTATTTTGAATAAAAGAGTTCAAATCAGCACGTAAATTGTCCATTTCAACCTCACTGGTACTATCATCTACTTTTTTAGACATCATTGAATAGGAAAAAAATCAAAATAAACTGAGGATACCAGGCAGAAAAAGCTCACAAATTTAAAGAATGAAAGGAATTAAAAGAATTAAAACAATGAAAAATGTATGACCAAAACCAAATCAGCGAAGAAAGGGTTAAATATTTAGTGGGCGTGAGGTAAATTGGGGGTGTGTAGAAAAAGACACTCCCCAACCAGCAAAAAAGGAGCTAGGGGCGTGGCAGGCGTAACTTCCCCGAGTCGGTAGAGGAAGGAGAAAGCCTCTTCCGACGTGCTCTCAGCAACCGGCTGAAGAGCAACGCGACAACAGGAAAAGAAAGCTGAGCCTCTCCGAGATAAGCGCGAAATGAAACGCTTACCTCAGGAGAGCGCAGAGGGAGAGCCTAACGTTCTGAAGAACGTTCGGCTCAGCCCGCGAAGCGCGAGCTCTTGAAGACTAATAAATAAATAATCGCACGCGTTTACACGCGGAAATAAGGAAACACAAGAAATACCGATAAAGAGAAAAACAATGTTAAAATACCAGTAATATAAACAGAAAAAGAATGTTAAAATACCAGTAATATAAACAGACACTGACAGAAATATGAAAGATGAGGTAATAGAATGTTGTTCGCAGTTAAGATAGTTATTGGGAATGGGTGTTTATTATTGGTTGTTTGTTTGTGACATCATCAATGATTCCTTTTCTCCATGTTTCATGGGATATGCAGTTTTTGTTTGATGTTATCTTGGCTGCTGCTCAAATAAAGCAAGAAAGAAAAAAAAATAAGAGCCTCCATTCTTGTAATAAAATTTGACTATTACGTGAAGATAAACTACTGATTGTCAGTCCTATGTTTTACACTTCTGTGAATGTTAGTGCGAGAATTAACCGGTGAGTACACCAAAAGCTGGAGAGATAAGTTTGTATTTGTTTTGCAGAGAATAGTTAGATTCGGGTCTACTTAACGAGAAATTTTTAATGTTGTTATTTCGTTAAGGGAGGGGCGTGAATATATTTACAAAGCATCCTAGGTAGGAGGGTGTCCGTTCAGAATCTGTTGCCTTGATTGCTGGCAAACGCTATTTAAAGACCGTCCCTCAAGCCAAAAAAACACAGGCATAGCCATTTTACCAGTTTTTGTCTTGCAGCATCATACGCCGTCCACTTAGGGCGCGGAGTCTGACTGGAGTAGTCTCCAGTAGCGGGTATATACACTGTACAGCCTGGCTGCCGTGCCGTGATTAGGGACCTCTAGTGACAACCTCTGGTACTGCACCCTGGTGTAAAAATGCGGCACAAAACACTATAAATATGGGCCAGAATACTGCATACCCCGAGTGACCACCTACCCATGTATTTTTCCCCTCAGACCGTGCCTGGTCTTTGGAGGGAGAAATGGATACATTTTATGCCAGAGGCTGGGTGGCAGTCTACATCCCTCCCATCTTTTATTAGTTGACAAACAGTTGTTTACCCAATGTGCACAAGGCAAACAAATTCTTTCAGCCTCTGACTGGAAGCGGAATTTGGCCTAAGTCCACACTGCTGGCTTCTGGATGTGTTTTCATTGCCGCTCCCCAGCCGGGGTGGCTGGCTGTTCTCTGTTGATCCTCACTGGGTGTGAGGGCCCTGCCCCTTCCTTGGGGTGAAGGTGCTGCAGGGTATTCTACATCAGCTCTGACATCTTCCTCCAGTCATCTCCTCCAGGGCTCTCTGTTCCGTTCAGGTTTTGGAACCACAATAGTTTCTTACAGCTGAGAGACTTCCTCATAAACCGTGACCATTGTTCCATCCACTACCTCCCCCACCTCGGGTTCATATGGGCCCTAAACTTCCAGCCAGGATGTGGCCCTCGTCCCAATCAGAAGGTCAGGGCTTTGTGCTTGTTGTTGTCTGCTCGCCTTGTCATTACTGGCCTCTTTGTTTTTTTCCTATTTTTATATGTGCTGCATATAGATATTGGAAAATACCTCTTTGGATTTTTCTGTGTGGGAAGGTGTCCCTTTCTGCACAAAATCAATTCTGCTTACAACTCACGCACCCCTGCACCATGACCCAAAGATGCTTGCATGGGCACTAGGCAACCAAAAGTGCACCAGTGCTAGGAAAGCCATATATTGGTAAATAAGATGCATTGCTGCCCTTTCACGCAGTAAGTCACTGCGTTGCCTCACCCTGCGATAAAGAAGCGTGTCATGGGTGTTACCGTGGGTGTTCCCTGGTAAAACGATTGGCATTTGACACACTCCCAGATTTATAAGGTTTTGTAAACCTTGGTATGCGTCAAAAGCCTACGCCTCCTCCGGGGAGGCGTAACGGAGACAAAAGGAGAAATACATTTATTTTGCCTAATTTTTTCTTTTTTCTATGTTTGCTGCATTCTGCAGCGCACATAGAAAGAGGAACATGCCTCTTGTGATTGTTCTTGTGCAGGACGGTGTCCTATCAACGCTCTCCCAACAACCTTTTGGTACAAATGAAATTGAATGCCTGTGAATGATCTGATTTAAAGAAAACTTTTGAAATTACAATATAATGGCTTTATTTGTTAATCATTAGTAACCAGCAGAATTACTATATCTCTTCTGCCACTTCTCTTGGTGGGCTGGAAGGTTGTTGCAAGTTTTTTAAGGCAGGGCAGAGATGCTTTTCTGTTTTAGTTTTCCCACAGAGAGGTACTTTTACCTCTGGGAGTCCAGTGGTGTTAGCTATTGACTCCTTTGGTACAGGTTCCACTTTAGGGGTGCTATCCCCCTCACAGGAATGATATCCTTAGTGCTAGGGTGGGCAGAGATATTTTGACATCCTGCATGCCTGTGTTTTAGGAGTATCCTGAGGCTTCAGGGCTTCTTCCCTTCTTTAATTTGTAATCTATTTTGAGATTAAATGAAATAATTCCTTGGGTATTCCCAGAAGGATGCATGGGTCATAAACTCTAATTCAGCCCAATCTGAGGCCTCTAGATCATTTCCTAAAAGACAGTCTACAGATAAGCTAGGTGACCCCACCTCCTGCTTAGGGCCAGTAACTCCATCCCAACAAAGTTGCACTACAGCTAAGGGGAGAGACTGAGTGGAGTTATTGACTTCAGTAACTTGGTACTTCTGTCCAAAGAGGTGCTGTGCAGATGACACCAAGTTTTCAGGCCTGGGCCTCAACACCATTCATCTGAATGTGCTGCTTGTACTTATTCATATGAAGGGGACAAGCAGGTATGGTGGCAAGGCCAGTGCCACCTGGTGAGACAGAAACTGTCTTGGGGGTTTCTATACCTACCACACTTTCTATTATGGACCCAAATGTGAACCCAACTACACCCTTGCTTTGACTACTGCCAGTAGTCCGACCACTATTACTACTACTAATAGGGGCACTAGAAGTGGAAGTGGATGTAGTAGTGGTGGTAGGTTCAGGGGCTTTACCTGGGCAGGACTTGACCCCTGGCCTATGGCCTTTATTTCTGCACACATAGCACCAAGGCTTTTTAGTGTGTGCAGAAGAAGAAGAGATTTTATTACCACCCCAGAGGGGTTTTGTTTACCTTTACTTTTGTCTTTGTCCCCAACCTTGTCCTGAGGCTTACCACCATCTTTCTTCTTTCCTTGTCACCCCCTGTATGAGCTTTTCTGCTCTCTCGCTCTTGTTCTGACCAATTTGTCTGCCTTCTTTCCCAATTCTTGGGGAGAGGTCAGATCTGAGGCTACCAAGTATTGGTGTAACAAGTCGGACACACACTTATTCAAAATATGCTCTCTCAACAGAAGATTATATAAGTCCCCATAGCCAGACACTGTCACTGAAATGAGAGGAATAAGTGTTTCTTTTGTCACATTTTGAGGTTTGCAAAGGATTCTGGGTAACAGAACCTGGTGAGAGTCCCACAAGTCACCCCATCTTGGATTCCCCTAGGTGTCTAGGCCCGTATTTATACTTTTTTTAGCGCCGCATTTGCGCCGCTTTTTGACGCAAAACGGCGCAAACCTACAAAATACAATGGTATTTTGCAAGTTTGCGCCGTTTTTGAGTAAAAAAACGACGCAAATGTGGCGCAAAAAAAGTATAAATACGGGCCCTAGTTTTTAAAAATGTGCAGGTTTGGTAGGTTTCCCTAGGTGCCGGGTGAGCTAGAGGCCACAATCTACAGCCAGACACTTTGCAAAAAACATGTCAGATTTCAATGTAAAAATGTGATGTGTCCATGTTGTGTTTGTTGTCGCAAGCATTAGACCTACCCACGCATGTGAGGTACCATTTTTATCGGGGTATTTGGAGGAACAGGGAGTAGCAAAACAAGAAATGTGGGAATAATGTGATTTATTAGCTAAATTTGAAGTTTGCTGAGAATTCTGGGTAAGAAAACACTGGGCGATCCATGCAAGTCACACCACCCTGGACTCCCTTGGGTGTCTAGTTTTCAGAAATGTTTGGGTATGGTAGGTTTCCCTATGTGGCTGCTGAGCCTACCAACAGTTAGTTTTTTATTTGATAATTTTGATCTGTCCACATGGTGTTTTGGGGGCATTTCCTTCCGCAGGCACTAGACCTATCCACACAAGTGAGGTACCATTTCTATCAGGTGACTTGGGGGAATGCTGGGTGGAAGGAAATTTGTGGCTCCTCTCATATTCCAGAATTTTCTATCACCGAAATGTGAGGGAAAAGTGATTTTTTAGCCAAATTGTTTAGGATTGCACAGGATTCTGGGCAACAGAACCTGGTGAGAGCCCCTCAAGTCACCCCATCTTGGATTCCCCTAGGTGTCTAATTTTCAAAAATGCACATGTTTGGTAGGTTTCCTTGGGTCCCGGCTGAGCTAGAGACCAAAATCCACAGTTAGGCACTTTGCAAAAAACAGCTGTTTTCTTTGGGAAAATGTGTTGTGTTTTGAGGCATTTCCTGTCGCGGACACTAGGCCTACCCACACAAGTGAGGTACCATATTTATCGGGAGACTTGGGGAAAAGCTGGGTGAAAGGAAATGTGTGGCTCCTCTCAGATTCCAGAATTTTCTGTCACCGAAATGTGAGGAAAAAGTGTTTTATTGTCCAAATTGTGAGGTTTGCAAAGGATTCTGGGTAACAGAACCAGGTGAGAGCCCCACAAGTCACCTCATTTTGGATTCCCCTAGGTGTCTAGTTTTCAAAACTGGTTTGATAGGTTTCCTTAGGTGCTGGCTGAGCTAGAGGTCAAAATCCACAGCTAAGCACTTTGCAAAAAACAGATAGGTTTTCTTTGGGAAAATGTGATGTGTCCATGTTGCATTTCCTGTCGTGAGCATTAGGCCTACCCACGCAAGTGAGGTACCATTTTTATTGGAAGACCTGGGGGAACACAGGGGCATATTTATACTCCGTTTGCGCCGGAATTGCGTCGTTTTTTTTGACGCAATTTCAACGCAAAACTAACTCCATATTTATACTTTGGCGTTAGACGCGTCTAGCGCCAAAGTCCATGGAGTTTGCGTCATTTTTTTGCGTGGACACCTACTTTGCGTTAATGAGATGCAAGGTAGGCGTTCATGTCTAAAAAATCGACTCCGAGGCATGTGCGTCGGATTTATACTCCCGGGCAAAATTCACGCCCGGGAGTGGGCGGGTCAAAAAAAATGACGTACGGCCGCTTTTGCGCCGTTTTTTAGCGCCTGCAAAAGGCAGGCGTTAAGGGACCTGTGGGCTCTGAAGGAGCCCAGAGGTGCCCTCCCATGCCCCCAGGGACCCCCCCTGTCACCCTTGCCCACCCCAGGAGGACACCCAAGGCTGGAGGGACCCATCCCAGGGACATTAAAGTAAGTTCAGGTAAGTGTTTTTTTTTTTTTTGTGGCATAGGGGGGCCTGATTTGTGCCCCCCTACATGCCACTATGCCCAATGACCATGCCCAGGGGACAGAAGTCTCTTGGGCATGGCCATTGGGCAAGGGGGCATGACTCCTGTCTTTGCTAAGACAGGAGTCATTTCTATGGGGGTTGGGAGTGAAAAAAATTGCGCAAATCGGGTTGAGGCGAAAAAATTGCCTCAACCTGACTTGCCCCATTTCTTGACGCCCAAGCCCCATATCCCCCTACGCTGGCGCTGCCTGGTGTACGTCGTTTTTTTCCACGCACACCAGGCAGCGCCGGCGGCTAACGCCGGCTAACGTCATTGATTAAATACGGCGCCCGCATGGCGCTTCAGAATGGCGTTAGCCGGCGCTAATTTTTTTGACGCAAAACTGCGTTAGCGCAGTTTTGCGTCAAAAAGTATAAATATGGCCCACAGAGTAGCAAAACAAGTGTTATTGCCCCTTGTCTTTCTCTACATTTTTTCCTTCCAAATATAAGACAGTGTGTAAAAAAGACAGCTATTTGAGAAATGCTCTGTAATTCACTTGCTAGTATAGGCACCCTGGAATTCAGAGATGTGCAAATAACCACTGCTTCTCTTTTTTTCTTTTTAAATCTGTTTATTAGTCATTACACTCACTCAACAGTACATTTGCTATTAATAATTTTGCGATCTGTTTACACACATTTTTAAGCTTGTACAACGCAGTTGCGCAATGAGTTGCTAAAAGAAAAAAAAATCCAACTTGAAACTGTGCAATAACTAGTTAAAGTCGCAACTAAACATTGCTAATGTCATACCTAGTGCTGGCTACACCCATTGGAGGGTGGGGGGAAAAAAGAAGGATACAGCTATTGTGTATGGGGGGACAGGAAGTCATAGTGGAGCTATGAATTATGCATTGTGGGGCATGAAGGGGCGCAGAGCCAATCTAGTGATAAGCAAGCTAGGTATGGGTTGCATATAAGCATAGCCGCAGAAGAAGCATCCTAATATGTTATGTTGTTGCATTAAGGGAGGAGATGAGGATGTTAATACAGAAAGTGAGTGATGGAGGGGCAGCTGAGAGTAGCGTGATAAAGATATTAACCAAAACGGTAATACCTATATATGGTACCCAATTTAGGGGGGTATGTGTCATCCCTAGCTTCTATTGCTACCACAAAAGTGTCCCAAACTTCGGGGCCATCCAGAATTAGGCCTTTGTGCTGTAATAAGTGGAGTGTCTGTGCTTCGGCTTGTGAGCGACTATGTAAGTCGCGGAGCCAAGCAGAATGGGATGGAATGTGTGGGGCTTTCCGGTGCGTAGCTATTAGGTGCTTGAAGACAACAAATGCTAGATCGATAAATCTGTGTAAATGTTTATCCTCTTTGGTACGGTGGCGTATGCCAAGTAAACAGTAGTCTGGGGTGGACAACAGGGTGTGGGACAAAATGTCTGCAGTGGCGTCCGTAACGCAGTGCCAAGCCGAGTTTATTGAGTGGCAGCTCCAGACCATATGGTAAAAGTCTGCTGCCGGAGTAGCGCATCTGGGACATGACGGGTTTGTGCTTGGGTATATTCTTTGGATGCGGGCCGGGGAAAGATATGAGTGGTGAATATAATTGAATTGGGTATAACGCAGTCGAGGATTGCAGGATATTGACTTGATCATTGTGAGAGCCGCAACCCAGGTTTTTTGTGGTAATGGTGAAGGGAGGACGGAGTCCCAGCGTGCCTTAGCAATCGGCAGGGTAGAGCAAACTGCTGCTAGTAGTTCTTTATATAGTTTAGTTATGATGCCTTTTGTGCTACCTATGGTAAGGATGGTGATAAGTAATTGGGATAACCCTCTATGACCGCGAACGAACGAGTGGACGTTGACGGGGAAGCCAGGAAGTTTTCAATCGGCAGAACGATGGACGCTGGTGCCGGGTGGCTCGCGTCTTGGATTTGCTCGGCTGCGGGAGTGCGAGCACGAGCCGCGGACCGCGGAGACGCGCTGCTGTGGCGGTTTGGGGGTGCCGCTAGCCGGGGAGGACTGCTTTTTCGCCGGTGTGTGTTCCGGCTGAGGCAGCCCACCCTGCTCCCTTCCAGCGCCGGTTTAGCTGTTTTGGTGTGGACTGGGCGGACTGGGCGCCAGAAGGAGTGCCAGAAGGAGTTCTGCTGCCCTGTCCCGCAGACTGGGTGAGCCGGGGGGTCCCGCTGCTCCTGCTCCTGCTGTTCCCGCCGTACCCTGGCCGGATCTTGTTGTGCGGGTCACCTTTTGGGCACTTGGCCATCCCCCGCTTCTGTCCTCTGCTCCAGCTCCTGCTCCAGCCCTGGTGCTGGTGTTTCGTCGCCCTTGCCTCGCCCAGCCCCACCCCTGCCTCAGCTCTAGCCTCGGACCTGGTGCTGCTGGTGGTCCGGTTGGTCCGGTTGGTGGCTGGTGGTTGGTGGTTGCCTTGTCTACGTGGCCTCCGAGGAGTTGGTGTTCAGGAGATTGGAGATTGGAGACAGGAAAATAAATGAAGAACTGGAAAAAGAGGTGACTCTAGGTGACTCTAGACCACGGTGGATCCGGTGATCGCGAGTGATTGCGAGTGGACTGCATAAACCAACGCAAGTAAGCGGCCTTACCAACCTGTCATTCACCTGTTATTTCCTGCTATTTCTCTATTAATCTAACTAAAGACATTTGAGACCAGTAGCTGAAGGGTGGCGGAGAGGATTAGAGGAGGACCAGAGGAGCTGATGTTAACGGTGCCGGAGGGATAAACACCATTCGTGTACTGCCCCTTTGTGTGCAGCATATTGTGTGTTTATTGTGTGCCTCCGCAAAAGCATTCTACATCCTAGAGAACAATCTACAGAGACTAGAAACCGCTGAAGCCGCTGAAGTTGCTGGTCTGTCCACACAGCAAGAGTTCAAAAAAACAAAAAAGAGATATAACAAGACATTAGCAACAATAATAATAAAAGTCATTCCTAAAGATTCAGTAAGGAACCAAGGGGGGCACGGAGGACGGAGGAAAAACAAAGAAGGCCAGGGAGGCCAACGAGGTACTCACCTAGCGAAATTCCAAAGATCAGAGCAGGAACCCAACAGTTCACAAGATCTGGGGTTAGACCAGGACCAGGACCCTGGAACCACTCAGTTATCCCAAGGGGAATTTATAAATCAAGGAGAGGTCACAGCAGAGAGTGTCCAAATCGGGATTCCCGGCGACGAAAGCGAACCAGGAGAAGAGTTGTGTGGGACACCTGAAGTGGCGCCAGTGCCTCTGCTGCTAGCCCGTACTGACTCCGATGATATGGGGTGTGTAATACTGAATGCAGGAGACACTGTGGGGGGCCTTGCAAGTCCTCTGAGTAGGAGACAACAGTATACACCGACGCACCCGGGCCCAGGTGGGACCAGGGGAGTAAGGAAAACTAAACCAAAGATAAACACCATCACTAACTACTATAATCAAGTGAACCTAAACACTGATCGGCTGCAGATGCAAAGCTCCAAAGCTAGTGACCTCCCTACAGTCATTGGGGGAAAAAGGTGGCAATAACGTGGGGGGGGGTGAACTGGAGCTTTCAGAGACCGGGCATCAGGATGCCTGCCTATTCCAGCAGCGATCTGCCCGATCATCGAGACTACCCTGTCCAATAAATAACTCACTCGGGGATGGCGAAGTGGAGTCAAATAATTTCCCAGAGTGGGGCAATTTTCCGGGAGAGCACAGAAAAAGCAATGAATCTCCTTATCCCGAAGCCCAAATGGGACCATTAAATTCCGGGAGCTCCGCACTAACATTCCCTCCACGATGTGCCCAAGCAGAAATTATAGTACTCCAAAACATAAAGGGTCCTGAAATAGAACAATTACCACCAAAACAGACCCATAAGCTTTCAGCGCCACAGCTTCATTGCGAAAGCCAAACTGTAAAAACTAATTTAACGCTGTGCAGACTCGATAGTAGTTCCTTTAGTCTGGAGCTTTCCTCGCCTGACAACTCCGTAATTGGAAATATAGAGCCCCAATTAAACAGTATAACATCAGAAGATCTAAACTTTCTAGATTACTGGAAGTCCCGAAAGTAATCAAAGACATAATCGAAGATTGCAAATATCGCCTCAAAAGCACACAGTTGTGCAATCACGAGTCAGCAGAAACAGAATCCAGATTAACTGAAAGGCCAAAAGATAGAGAAGGGCCCTCTGGCCCAGGACGAGAGGATTGCCCAGACGCAAAAACCCATATAGACAAGACGGAGAGAATCAACGGAAGTCCTGTACCTGGAATCAAAGCCTCAAATACAGTAGAAAAAAGGACCCCGAGCAAAAGGCCTCAACCAATAGGTAAATGGAAAAACACATGGAAAAAAGCTAGAGGAAATAAAAAAGTACCAGCAAAAAAGGCTCCAAATATGCCACAACAGACAAGCCCAACAGGGCAAACCAGGAACATGGGTGACGAGTCTGCCCGACAGCAGCATAGAGATCAAAACATTAAGTCCGAGAGTCTCGAGAAACCTACTGACAAAGACATTAATTTTATAAATAAAAATCCCGGATTACTGTGCGACAAAAGCTGCTCTCACCATTCCCATATAAACTGTATACCCATTGCCCCAGGGGATACCAAGCATCTGGTCATGACTTAGATAAAGGAAGGAGGTCAGAAAAAGATCCAGGTACAAATCATGGGACAAATGATGCAAACGACTCCCTAGTCAATGGACAACCCAAATGGAGCCCAGAGACATCAAAATTAGGTACCAGCATCGACAAGTACCTCCCAGCTATAACAATAGAACACTCAGCTCAGGTACATTACTTAAATACAGTGGGAGACCACTATGTAAAACGCCAGCAGCCTCCAAACTCCATTACTGAGGGGATAGAACAAGAAAACAGCAAAAGTGAAAGCAGAAGGGCAGAGAGCCCGGAGTGCATAGGAAGCGAACAAAGTATAAGAACAACCATGTGCGTGGACAATACAATAGCCCCGGTTCCCGCACCTCGGACAAAAGTAAAATACTGCTCTCAGGTTAGCCCTGGAAACCACAACCTCAGTAGCCAGCCTGGGTGGGTCACTGATTCGCTTGCCCTTCCGCGCCCAGTGCTTGACCTCGAAACTAAAGGAAAAAGGGATAATTGGCCTCCAAAAAGGCAACCTTATGAAGAACATAGGAACAAAGAGTTGCAACTTGGGAGGGAAAAAGGCCAGGTAGAACGAACATTGACTAGTTGGGCAGCTACCACTTATAACAAACAAAAGGAAGATAATCAACTTCAAGGAAGACAGTCGCAGGGAGGTGGCGGGCATACCGAGATCCGCACTGAAATAACTAGAGAGCTTGAAGCCACGATCACGTTTATCCCCGAGTACTCCTCAAGAGGAAGTCAAGACATCCTAAACAGGACTAACATCCTATATTTGGTCAACTCTCTACCAGCTTTGCAGAACGTAACAACTAAAGACCTCCTCTCAGTAAGATTCATACAAAGAAAAGAATTACAGAACGGGGAATCAACAGAAACAGTCTGGGCTTCACCTTGGATAGCAGAACAGATCCTAAAATGTTCTAACATGATGAAGAGCTGGGGAATATCTACTGCTGTTCCACAAAAGCAACCATATCCAACAATATTTCTTGAAAAAGCTCCAAAGCAAAACGTGTCGGGTAGGCAAGAGGTAAAAGGCAATTCTGGCTAGATACTCCAGGGAGCAATTAGCTCCAAACAACAACTCCCTGAACAAATAAATCTGAGCAATATGAGGTTCTGCCTGTTGGCCAATTCCCCTAGAAACAGCAGGGGCAACCCCCCACAGTTGCAACACAAAAGATAGAACTAGGCCCACATTAAAGGTTTTAAGCTGGAACATTGCAGGCTTAAAAAGTAAAATGGAAGATAAGGACTGGGTTGAATTCATTAAAAAACAAGACATCAGCTGCTTCCAAGAAACTTGGTCTACTAATGCCATTGACCTAGATGGGTTCTCCACTTTCCATTCACCTGCTATCAAACAAAAAAAAGGAAGACCATCGGGAGGCCTGATCATTTGGATCAGAACTTCACTACTGGGAAACTCCGTAGTAACTCATGCTGTATTAAGCAAGGAAATCCAGACGCTTGCAGTAAAATATGAGGAGTGGTCACTCGAAAGAGTAAATGTGTATTTCCCTCCTATTAGCCGGGTCCAAGTCATGCCAGGTGTGCGGCTCATTAAGGAACATATCTTAAACAAAAGAACTAAGGGTTGGAGGAACCCAGCACTAGGTCATACGAACAACCGCTCTCTCCAGCTTTGTAAAACCTTTTTACTGATATGCGTTGATTTCAACACTAAACCCCATTCTATCCTCTGGGATGAACAAGTAGTAGAGGAAGATCATGTTTGGAATATTCCAACGCCCCTCATCCAATGTTGTCAAGACTCCAAGAAAGGAGAATTAATCTTTGAAGCATTAATAGAAGGAGGAATCCGCACATTAAACGCATGAACAAATTCAGATAGAACTTTCTAATCTACCTTTCGAACTGGAAAAAGGCAAAGTATAATCGAATACATGGCAATAAACATCGAAGCCTGGCATTATGTCATCGATATGGAAATAAGGGACAGGATCGAGAGTGACCATGACCCATTGCTAATGGAGATAGTCCATCCGGACACGAGCCCAGGGAAGGCTGAGTCTCCATTTAACGGAAATAGCTTAACAATAACCATGAGACCAAATAGGAAAAACATATTAAGGTCAAATGTGGATGAATCTTATACGAGCGTACCTAGTCAAACCTAGTTGCTATCACTCAGCACGTTTTTAAACCTACCAGTTAACAAAGCTTTACCCCTCCTGCATAATTTTAATAATCTGCTATTACAAACAACAAAGGAAAGGACCAAGCATCTTCAAACTAATCCTAATACGATGGAGGGCTGGTTCGATGAAGAGTGTTTGAAACTAAAAAAGACCTTATCACAAGCGCTTAAGAATCGGCAATTGAACAACTTTAATGAGCAACATTTTTATGAATGCAGGCAACAGTCCAAAAAATTACTGAGATACAAAAGGAAGATATTCCCACATAAGCTCTGGAAAATTTTACTGCAGGCAATATCGGCAGGAAACTGCAAAAAGTTTTGGGAGATAGTCAGGTGGGGATGCGAAGGCCCTTCGAAAAACGTAGAACTGAATATCAACCCACAACTCTGGGTAAAGCACTTTACCGCCTTGTATCAGGAAGAGGTCAAGACGGCATCCGGGAGTACTAATAACTTAAACAGTCTTACTCAAGGGCTGGAAGGCAGTAATCAAAGATCAAGTAAGGTACTTCCACTTCAAATAACCTATGTAGTACCATCAAAATGGCTTGTTAGATCGATAAATGAAACCCAGAATGAATTAGTCCCTAACGAATTCCCTAGCACAAATTCTATGCAAGTAACCCATGCCATTCCACGTGCAATGGAGTTAATACCGGAATTCAGTGAGAAAGAGATTAAACAAGTTATTCTCCTCCAAAAGCCGTACAAGGCTGCAGGCCCAGACGATATCCCTTTAGACGTTTATCGTAACCAGCTAACGTTATGGCTACCTGCACTAGCCCGTCTATTCAACAGTGTTTGGCACCACGAGGTAATCCCTACTTCTTGGAAGAAATCAATAATTGTTCCAATTCACAAAAAAGGGCCTCAGGACATGGTGTGCAATTACAGGCCTATCTCATTGCTTTATAGTGTTGGAATTTTTTTGCCAAACTGATTCAGTTGCGCCTAGACCAATGGCTAGAGGATGGAGATTTAATATCAACACATCAAGCTGGTTTTAGGAGAGGCCAAAGCACAACAGATCAACTTTTTAAGTTGAACATGATCTGCGCTAAATATGCCACCCTAAAAGATTGTCCATTATATTTGGTCTTTGTGGATCTTAAAACAGCCTTTGACAGCGTAAATCGCCAAACATTATGGCAGTTATTGTCGGAAATGGGTATACAGGGAAAAATTTTAAGGCTGTTAATTCTACTGCATACAGGAAATACTGCCAGGGCCAGATATACTACGTGAAATTATTACACGGCAGAAATTCCAATCCAGCGAGGCGTAAAACAAGGCTGCGTTTTGGCCCCAACCTTATTCAATTGCTATATAAATGAAGTAAGTCAAGACCGGAGGAAATTAAATCTGGATGTGCCAAAACTAGCCAATGAAAGTATACCTATCCTGCTCTTTGCTGATGACGCTGTATTACTGGCAAGAACGGAGATAGCAATGCATCAACTACTTAGGGGTTTCGAATCATTTTGCACCTTAAGGAGCATGGTAATCAATGAGGGGAAAACAAAGTTTATGATTCTTAACCAAAAACAGACGATGCAATCGACTTTTAGGGCAAACAACAAGCCTTTGGCCTGAGTGGCTACTTATCACTACCTGGGTTGCAGACTGGACGAAAAACAGACATGGAAACCACAAATTTATAAAAGTAACATCTCCTTGGTCCAACAAGCTGGAGCGGTACTCAAATTCGCAAAAGCTACAGGCAACCATTCTGTGAGTTCTGCACTGCTTGCATATAAAACAAAAGCAAGGGCCGCAGCACTTTACAGCTCAGAGATCTGGGGATTTAGAAAGACTCCATCAATACAAGTAACCGAGAATAATTTTTTACGCCGATTACTTTGTTTAGGCAATGCCACACCAATGAATGCAATAAGAATTGATCTGCAAATGAGAAAGGTTGAGGACTACATTTGCTCTGGCTCCAATAAGATACTGGATCCATATTTGGGCAAAAGAGGAACTCAAACCATATAGAGATGTACTTATGGACATCATGAAGCTACAAAGTCATCGGAAATTGCCCTGGTTCAAACACATCTCAACCACCCTGGCTGCTATCGGCCAGGAAGACCTCTGTCTCCATCCAGGAGAAAGCAGAAGGCCTAGTTTATCTGTCATAAAAAAGGCATACTGGGAGCAAAAGACTCAGAGTATGTGTGAGACTCTTAGGCCCATATTTATACTTTTTTAGCGCCGCATTTGCGTCGTTTTTTTGACGCAAAAACGGCGCAAACTTGCAAAATACCATTGTATTTTGTAGGTTTGCGCCGTTTTGCGTCAAAAAGCGGCACAAATGCGGCGCTAAAAAAAGTATAAATACGGGCCTTAGCCCTTTATTTAAGCGTTACATTTTGTTTAACCAAGAGCTTAAAACAGCAATTTTCATAGACAGTATTTATCCGGACTCTAGTGTGACTTTCAATCATTTTTAATCTTGGTCTTCATCCTCCTTGTACTGAATAAAGTTATGATGTGTTGGTGCGATGAATAACCAATTTTATACAAATCTTTCTGTTCTCTCCAACCCATGCTAGTGACTGTTGTAGGCATTCACGCTTAGATAGTAGAACCCATCAGTTACTATCAGAACGGCACGACGTAGAGCCCCCCTCGGGGAGCCCCTCAGGCGTTGCAGCGCCGGCCTGGCGAGGAGCATCTCCCGATGATGATGCCAGTCATCCATTGTGATGCTTTAGGGCTCTTGCTCCTGAGACTCCAGGTCTCCTAGGATGTCAGATTAGTTTGGAACAGTGTATTCTAATTTATATGATTACAATTGGGAGACTGTACACTGGACCACATAACCTCACGGTCTCTCCCCCCCTCTTTTTTTATTCAGATTGATGTACAGCAGCTAGCTGTGGGACCTCCTTTATAGATTCCTGTTAGTAGAATAATTTTCTGTTTTTGAGACCCCTGAGATGGATGGTTTCCAGGGTCTCAGTTACGATGATGAGATGGTGTCAGCAATTTTGCAGACTCCCTGGGCCATATTTATACTTTTTGACGCAAAACTGCGCTAACGCAGTTTTGCGTCAAAAAATTTAGCGCCGTCTAACGCCATTCTGAAGCGCCATGCGGGCGCCGTATTTATTGAATGGCGTTAGCCGGCGTTAGCCGACCGGCGCTGCCTGGTGTGCGTGAAAAAAAACGACGTACAACAGGCAGCGCCGGCGTAGGGGGAAAATGGAGTATGGGCGTCCAAAAATGGGGCAAGTCAGGCTGAGGCAAAAAAATCGCCTTAACCCGATTTGCGCCATGTTTTTACGACGCCCAACCCCCATTAACATGACTCCTGTCTAAGCAAAGACAGGAGTCATGCCCCCTTGCCCAATGGCCATGCCCAGGGGACTTATGTCCCCTGGGCATGGTCATTGGGCATAGTGGCATGTAGGGGGGCACAATTCAGGCCCCCCCTATGCCACAAAAAAAAAAAAATACTTACCTGAACTTCCCTAAATGTCCCTGGGGTGGGTCCCTCCATCCTTGGGTGTCCTCCAGGGGGGGGCAAGGGTGGCAGGGGGTGTCCCTGGGGGCAGGGGAGGGCACCTCTGGGCTCATTCTGAGCACACAGGTCCCTAAACGCCTGCCCTGACCCAGGCGTTAAAATCCGGCGCAAATGCAGGGTTTTTTGCCCCGCCCACTCCCGGGCGTCATTTTTGCCCGGGAGTATAAATACCACGCACATGCCTGGGAGTCATTTTTTTTGACAGGATCGCCTACCTTGCATCTCATTAACGCAAGGAAGGTGTTCACGCCAAAAAATGACGCTAACTCCATGAACTTTGGCGCTAGACGCGTCTAACGCCAAAGTATAAATATGGAGTTAGTTTTGCGTCGAATTTGCGTAAAAAAAACCGACGCAAATTCGGCGCAAACGGAGTATAAATATGCCCCTTGGATTCAACACCCACTTCGTACCATGAAGGAGTGGTTCATGGACATTGTCTCTTGGGGCCAGATGTAGGAAGCACTTTGCGAGTCGCAAACGGCAAAATTTGCCGTTTGCGACTCGCAAATGCGTGTTTCCTATGCAGAAATGCATTTTGCGAGTCGTTACCGACTCGCAAAATGCATTTCCGAATCGCAAATAGGAAGGGGTGTTCCCTTCCTATTTGCGATTCGCAATGGTATGCAATTCCATTTGTGACCGCTTATGCGGTCGCAAATGGAGTCGCAGTTACCATCCACTTGAAGTGGATGGTAACCCATTCGCAAACGGGAAGGGGTCCCCATGGGACCCCTTCCCCTTTGTGAATGGACCCCAAAATATTTTTTCAGGGCAGGGAGTGGTCCAAGGGACCACTCCCTGCCCTGAAAAAAACGAAACAAAAGGTTTCGGATTTTTTGAAATGCAGCTCGTTTTCCCTTAGGGAAAACGGGCTACATTTCAAAAAAAAAAAAAACTGCTTTATTGAAAAGCAGGTCGCTAACATAGAGGCCTGCTGACTACAGCAGGCCTCCATGTTAGCGAGTGCCTATACTCGCTATGGGGCCGCAATTTGCGACCCACCTCATGAATATTCATGAGGTGGGTCATTGCGACCCCATAGCGAGTTGCAGTCGGTGTCTGAGACACCGTACTGCATAGCAATTTGCGAGTTGCAAATTGCGAGTCGGAAGGACTCGCAATTTGCAACTCGCAAATTGCTTCCTTCCTACATCTGGCCCTAGGTCTACTGTAATTCTATGTGATGGGTGGCGCAATCTGGCCACTGCGTCCTTTAGTAAACGTTTGTGTCTGTTAGTGGGAAGAATAGGCGCGTATTCACCTTCACTCTCAGTGATGTACTCTGTTCCTTACCAGCTAGAGGGCTGCTTTGCGCGACTCTCGGTGCCAAGCACAGATAAAGGCCTCCGGGACAAGCCACGCTGTTGACCACGCTCCCGGCACATGTGGAAGCGACACTCCGAGCCCAAACCCACTTGAAGGTGTGTGACTGAGAATACATGGTCCGCTTTCCCACTCTGCATGTAGCGACGATGACTCTTTCTTACAACTTTCTATCGGTTCCTTTTTAAACCCATGCTTATAACTACACAGCTGTATTTAATTCAGTTCTGTATGTTACCGCTCAGCCACGCATCCTGCTGCTCCATTTGTTAGAGCACAGCCAGCCTTGCATGTTAGGGCACACCCATTTGGTCTTCATTTCTGAATACTACAGCACAGCCTTCATTGCATAGTACAGCTGTGTGCCGTATACCTAGGGCCACTGGCATTATGCGTCAGGGAAGGGTCAAATTATGCTGCAGGCTTCAGTAAATTATGTGGCAAGAAAAGGCACATTACGCGGCATTATACAACATTTTTTGATAGTGCTACTTCATTTTAAGGGTCGAGCGCAAAGCGCTCTGTCCCTGCTGTAATCTCTCTATGGGCTTGTGACCATGCCCACCGCACACCCATGAGTTTGGTTAGTTTATGGGCTTGCCTTTTAAAATTTGCTTGATTTCATTAGTGAAAAGAATGCATTTGTCATGCCTTTTCCAATGTTTAGCCCGCCTCGAGCGCATTGCCCAAATACTGAAAACATACAAGGCTCCAAGTTTTACATATGGTTTCGGGACTATTTATGTGGCAGGAAAACTCAGTTTATGAATTTACAATGGCAATAACTTTAACTCAAGCAAACGTGAGACCCATTGCATTGCAAATGCTTGTTTTTATTTCAGCTGCTATTTTCTGTAAGAAACCCTTGTAGGATCTACACAAATTACCCCTTGCTGAATTCAGAATTTTGTCTACTTTTCAGAAATGTTCTTTCCAAGATCCAGCATTGGTTTCACACCCATTTCTGTCACTAACTGGAAGGAGGCTGAAAGCACAAAAGATAGTAAAAATGGGAAATGTCCCAGTAAAATGCCAAAATTGTGTTGAAAAATTGGGTTTTCTGATTTTCGTCTACCTGTTCCTGAAAGCTGGGAAGATGGTGATTTTAGTACCGCAAACCATTTGTTGATGTAATTTTTCAGGGAAGAACTACAAGCCTTCTTCTGCAGCCCTTTTTTCTAATTGTTTTGAAAAAATTGGGGCAGGTCCAGATTGTTGAGTGTGCTGCTAGTGCCATCAGAGCACCCACAGCCAGTGAAAGGTCTCACCATGAGAATGGATGTAGATGGAGGCTTGAGTAGGACAAGAAGGTGGCAATTCACTTTTCGTCCTAAAACAAGACTAGAGGAGATGATGCTGAGAAGTCCAATAACTTAATACTATACATGTGACATGCAGGTGGGCCATATGCCTGTGAGAATGCCCATCTGAAAGACTAGAGTAATGAACAGGAAACAAGATCACGATGTGAAATCATCACAAGGCAGGCATGTCACATCACAAAAGCCACAACACACACACACTAATTGTACCCCATTTCATTTCAGAGGACAATGGATCTCATGCGGATATGCCTGTCCCGGAATACCCTGATGACATGGATGACGAGCTGACAAACATTCCCCAGCAGACCATCCAAGATGTCCTTGGAACCCTCCAGACCCCACCTTCAGTCACAAGGAGGAGCACAGAACAAGCAGCCATCGCAGCGGATCCACCCAGCACCCCAATTGTAAGACATGCCAACTCCAATACAGCTGAGGACTCAGACGGCACAGGCACCAGCTTCAAGAGACCTGTAGTTGGGGTACAGCGGGAGCGTGCCAATGAGGTGCGGGTGGGGTTGCAAAATATGGCAGCCAGCCTAGAGGGGGTGCGTTCGTGCATGATGTAATCTGCAGATCAGGCAGCAGCTATGCAAGCCCTTACATCCATCCTGCAAGGACTACAAGAAACTGTCAAGGAATTCACCACTGCAGTAAGGGAGTTGCCACAACAACTCGCACCCCAAACCTTCCACTGCATGCACAAATGCAATCATGACCCCCTCATGGCCGACCTGGCTGCCTACCATCGTGATGTGGCTGCTATTCTTAAGAATCAGCAGATCCTCCTTGCAGCAGTACTGCCCTTAAGACCTTCACAGGTAGCAGTGACCGAGATGTCTGGCTCCACGTCTTCTAACCCTGTGGTGTGTGTTGCCGCTTCACAACCACCACCACCAAGGACAGAGGAGGCAACACACACATCAGAAGAAGAAGACATGGAACAGATCACATTCACACGGAAAAGTACCAGGAAGCACGAGTCCCTGCCACATGCCCAACTATTACCAAGGTCCAGCGTTTTGTAACATGCCAGTCTTACAACAAATGTACTCAATGACTGTTCTGCAAACCACTGTATATCTTGTCAGACTGCCCAGTGCTTGTCTCTCACTTACTCATTGGCAAATCATGTCCCTCTGCACTGTCTGACACATCACCCCAGCATGTCAAAAGCATTTTCCTCTACCCCTTGTGTGGGATCACAATGGAAGATGTCACTATAATGGACTCACAATCATGGACAATGTACATATAGCACTACAGCACTTTTCAATAAATAGCACTTACACAACAAATTTGTCTCTGTGTAATGTGACACATCAACTGTGCAGTAGATAACTGAAATGTGCCTCCTGTCAAATAACGCAGCTTGTCAATACAACAGTCCTGAAATTATGTAGTCAGATACATTTGCACAGTGGCCAGGATTGCATCATACTCTGCCCTTCCTGAGGGTAATATCTGATGAAGTGAGAAACCATACACCATCAGGCTGTGTTGGACAGAATAATGCTTCTTCAAGGGATATCTAAGTCATCAAATAGTGGCCACAAAATGTTGTCACCACGCAATACTAACACATATAACAGTGCACACAAATCTAAGCAAACACTACAAAAAACTGCATGAATGAAGGTGTCTGAGTTTACATCCAAATAGGCAATCATGCTGAACAGTGTCACAAATGATCTATGTGAGTCATGAAGATGATACTACAAGAGTGCTTACAACAACTCTCCTTATAAGGGTGTCTTTGAACATCACACTGCAGTCAGACCTACAACTGTTCCCCCAATACTAAATCTGGAAGCACTGTTTGTGACTTAGAAAACATACTTATTGACAAAAACACGTTGGGATCCATATTAACTGTGATTGGTGGTTGCAACGAATGGTGGAATCTTTGCAAGGTAGCTCTGGGGTAGCTACCAATCTTACAGTTCAGTTGGGACATGTTCGCAGCAAAGGACACAAATGTAATAGAACAAAATTCATGTACACTAATGCCAAGGCCCTGATCAACAAGCATTTAACACATACTGTAAAGGGTTCACTATATATTTATTAAACGGTAATCACAGTAGAGGAAACTGAGGGAAAAGTCTTACCTACCCTTATCTACCCTGACTACTCATTACCCACAACTGTCCCTAACTAACCTAACCTAAACTTACTTATCACATGTAACAAAACATTCTAAACATCAACCCCCCACCCCCCTTATGAGACGGGACACTTGGAGGACGACAGATACTAACCTAAACACATACTATACTATCCTAAACAAATACATATTTATTTGTATTTTTTTATATTTTTTTTATTTTGGGGGGATTTTTTTTTTTAAACACACAAGAACCCCAACATAAAATACCCACCCACCCACCCATAAACTTAATAAGTAAAAATAGAAAGATTCAGGACCCCCCACCCACTAACACTAACTAAACTAACAGCCTATACTAACCTAACACTAAGCCCCCTAAGCCCACTAAGTATTAGAACAAGGAAAGATGAGGGAGGGGAGGGAATCATGTCCATATCCAAAAGTCTCGAGGTTGGCCCTACGGAGAGTCCGCTTTATGGACCGCACACGCCTGTTCATATGTCGAACATCACGCTGCAGGTGACTGATTTTCCGTAGCACACGGTCCATTTTACGTTCCATTGCCTGGAAAGCTGCAGGGTCAACTGTAGCAGCTGGGGCAGTCTGGGTACCGGTGGAGGTTGTGTGTGGGCGTGTAGAGCCAATGCCTGTGGGCTGCCCTGAAGGTGTTGCACTGCTGGGGCCTGGAGCAACTGCAGACGTTGGGACAACAGTCCCAGCTGTGGGTGATGCCACCTGGGTGGAACTGGTGGTTGTGCTGGTGGTGGCTGTGGGAAAGCACTCCATGCTCCGGAGGCCCGTTCTTTCCGGTATCTTCGGGCCATCCTTCTGAATCCCAACTCTACCAGCAGGATATGTTGGTACCTCATGGCCCGCCTCTGGAACTCACGGACCTGGATGGGTGTCATGTTCGCAGCTGTGAAGACAAAGGCAAACAATTTACATTAGGAACTGCATTGTGTGAAATGGCACAAGAAGTAAAGCAGACAGTACATCTAGTGTACTTGTAACAGCTCATATCACCACACAGATCATTGAATGTCCCTGAGGAACTACTAGGCAGGCCAGCCTACAAAGGTCATATAACACATAGCACATCCAAACCCTACAAGATGGGTAACAACTGGCATTAACTTGGCATCTGAGTTCTGCCAGTTGTCAGCTAACAATCATGCTGCACATCCTCCGCCAATGCCTGGGCTACAGATGTCAGTGTACGGGATGGAAATCTAAAGCCACATGGTCTGCAAGTTGTAATTGGACTTGCTAGTATAGTACTCATGTGCCATACCTGTGAGAAACTGGGGCTGATTGCAGAGGCCCCCTAACTTTTTGCCCCCATTTTCCACTTTATGCTGGTGTTTTCCTGACTCTGATGGTGCCCTGGGTACTGCTAACCAGTCCCAGGGCCTGTGCTCTGTGTAAAATGGATATGCAAATTAGGCTAATTATAATTGGCTAAGTAAACCTACCTATAAGTCCCTAGTATATGGTAGGGCATGTAGGTTTAGGGACCACAGCATAGGTGGTGCACACCTAGGTGCATTGCTGAGGTGCCCAGTGTCATTTTAAAAGCAAGCCTGCCTTGCTGGCTGCTTTTAAATTAAAGTTATATGCAAATTCGACTTTGGAATTAAAGGTACTTCCAAAGTCTTAAACTACCTTATTTTTACATATAAGTCACCCCTAAGGTGTGCCCTATGTGCCCCTAGGGCTGGGTGCCATGTAACTATAAGCAGGGACTTTATAAAAATAGATTTATAAGCCCTGGTGAGGTAAAAACAGCCAAATTCGTTTTTCTCTCATTGAAGTAAATGGCCTTCATAGGCTAGAATGGGCAGACTTTATTTAAAATTTTAAAGTCTCCTTAAGTGTTACATACCAAGAATTTGGTATCAAATTGATTGTTATAATAAATCCCACAACTTCCAGTTGTTGGATTTAATATAACTAGTGCAGGTAAAAAGTTTAGACTTTACCTAAAAAGTTGCCAATTTCAGCTCTGCATTGTTTTTGCTGCTGTGCTCTGATTGGCCAGCCTGCAGCAGCTTCTGCCAGGCTACTTTAATGAGGTGTGAAGTGGCCTGACTTCACACAAAGGAATGTGCTTGGGGGAGAGAATCTCCCCTCAGCAGATGGTGAGGCAGGAAGGGGGAGGGCTGCCAAACTGGTCTTCAAAGGCAGAGAAGGACATCTGGAGCACCCAGCAACACCCCCACATCCTGCAACCCCAGACAGCTAGGTGCCCCCTTGATTAGATTAGGAGAGGGCAGGAGAGGGGTGTGTTTATGATTTTTAGCCACACCAGTGGGTGGGCTCAGCCAGATCTCTCCTCCAAAAATCAGATTCATCCATTTTGGATTTTTAGAGACTGTTGCCTTCTGGGATGGATTTTTGCCACACTTCCCAGGAAGTGGTCATCACAGGGGGACGACCCTGTCCCTGATTGGAGGACCAGGGCCCCCCTGCTTTTCGACCAGGAGCAAGGATAAAACTGGCAGACCTGCACCCACGCCTCAGATCCCCTCCAGAATTCAACAAGAAAGGAACTAAAGAAGAAGAAGGACTGCCCTGCTGGACCCCTGGCCTGCACCTGGACCCTGCACTCAGAAAGACTGCACCAGCTGCACACTTGGGCTTCACCACAAGAAGGACTTTGCCTGGCTTCCACTGGTTCAAGGAGGGACTCCCTGTTTGCTACAGGTGAAAAATTGCTAACCAGAGTCCCCTGCACCAACTCCTGAAAAAGTGACCAGCTGACCACTGCCCAGTGGCCAAAAAGGAGTTTGCGCCAGGTGCACTCTGGGAGTTGAAGTCCGCACTTCCCAAGGACCATCACAGAACTTCTGGACCCTTGGGGTGAGCTGTGGACCCCAAAAGAACCTTAAAAGAACATCTGGGTGAAGCCCCAGAAGTTTGGAAAAGATTGGAGAAATTTTAGAAAAAAGCTCCATAAAGTGACCGACTCGACGCAGAAATTCTAGCCGGCTTGCCTCAACCGCGACCCGGCCTGACTTCGTGGTTCGTCCCGGTCAAGAAAAACATCCGAAAAAAAGACTAAGTCCGAACGTAAAAAGTTGACCGGGACCTTCCAGCCATCGTATCCGAGAAGGGCTCCACGGACGTCGGATCAAGATCCAGGTTTACCCCGGTCGAAGGATTTTCATCTCGAAAAAACGACTAAGTCCGAAGGTAGAAATCACCACCGAGGAAACCGACTTCGCGTATCCGGACAAGGGCTCCAGGAGGTCAGATCCAACTGGCAGGTTCGTCCCGGTGAAGAAAAACTTCAAAATAAAGACTAAGTCAGAAGGTAACTTTTTAACCGAGGCTTCCCGCGACCTGTATCCGAGCAGGGCTCCATCGCGGTCGGCCTGAAAGTTTGACTTTGTCCCGGTCCTGGTGCAACCAGATGACCCGATTGGCGCTTTTTGTTTCTATGCGCTAGAAAATAATAATACTTTAAAAATTCATATCTCCGGTTCCCCTGAACCGATTTTAATCGTTTTTGTGTCATTTTAAAGATAAAAATATAAGCTATTTTTATAAATTGGTTTTGGATTTTTAAACTGTTTCCTGTGTTTTATTTAATTACTGTTGTGTGATATTTGAATGCTTTACACTTTGTCTCCTAAGTTAAGCCTTGACGCTCGATGCTAAGCTACCAAGGGTAGAGCTGGGATTAATTTACTGAGACCTAACTGTACTTACGTGGAGGTTTGTGGCTTGTTGCTAGGTGTAGGTACCTATCTGCCCTACCAATAACCCATTTTCCAACATAATTGGAAGCAGCGACGGGATCCTGTACTTGTGTTCAATATCACGTTACAGTTTTAGATAAAACAAATTAAAAATCCTTTAAATTGTCCTAGTGCAAAAAAAATTTGTAATTTTTAATTTTTAATTTTTTTTTAAAAATTAATTTGGATTAATTTCAATTATTGAATTTTTGTAATTTTTCTAAATTCTTGTTTCCAATTTTTGCAAAAAGTTTTTGTTGACACAAAACTAGGGAACCATGGAGCTTGATCTGGCTAGCCTACCCACACTGACAGTAGTCCAGCTTAGGGGGTTGTGTATTGAGAGGGGGTTGCCTGCAACCACTAATCTCAGGAAGGAAATCCTGATTAAATCCCTGACAGCATGGGCTGAGGCCCAAGAGGTAGAGACAGAGGAAGCTCCAGAGGAGGAACCAAAAGAGGATGATGCTAACTCTAACCACTCAGGGGAGGAAAGGCATCAGACCCCAAGTGAGGAAGAGGAGGAACGGTTCTCACTGGACACAGTCACTAGGGGCAGACCCAAAGCTAGTGGTAGGAAGAGGGTCCTTTCAGGAGGAGAGAACCCATCCATCAGGGAAAGAGAGCTGGAAGCCCAGCTAGCCTACATAGCTTTGGAAGCAGAGAAGCTGGCCCTAGAAAAGAAAAAGTGGGCATACAAAGAAAAAAGAGATGGAAGCAGCGATAAAGAAGCTGAGGTGTCCATGGGTGGGGGAGTTTGCCCCAGATTACCCAAGTGGGTGGTCCCTACTTATGTAGAGGGGGATGACATAGATAAGTGGCTGGAGGCCTTTGAGAGGGCACTCCAAATGAGAAGGGTTAGGCCTCAATACTGGGGTTCCCTTTTGTGGGAGTTGGTCCCCAACTCAGGGAGGGATAGGCTTCTGACCTTAAGGGGGGAGGAGGCAGATTCATACCCTAGTATGAAAAGGTGCTTAGCCAAGAAGTTTGGTCTGACCCCAGAGCAATATAGAATGAAGTTCAGGGACACCCAGAAGGTCAGTACCCAGTCTTGGGTTGACTTTGTAGACACCTCACTAAAAGCACTGGAGGGCTGGATTATTGGCAACAAAGTAAATACTTATGAGGGGTTATACAATCTGATCATGAGAGAGCACATCTTGACCAATTGTATCCAAGAAAGGTTACGCCAGCATCTAGTGGACTCTAAGCTGACCAACCCTAGAGAGCTAGGGGAGGCAGCTGATGAGTGGTTGAGAACCAGGGTGGTTGTCAAGTCCCAGGGGGGAGACTCCAAGAAGGGGGGGACAGGTCCCCAAAAACCTAAGGAGGGAGGTGGTAAGCCCACCACAGAGACTCCCTCTGTACCCCAGAACCCTAAGAAGGAGGAGAGTAAATCCCACTCCCACTCTGACATGCAGAGACAGGGAGACCCAGGGTTAAAAAAGCTCTTGGACAGTAGGGCTTGCTTTGACTGTCAGCAGACAGGTCACTTCAGAGGAGATGCAGCCTGTCCAAAGAAGGTGGTTAGCACTGGGCTGTCCAGTGTAGCCATAGAGGAGGATTCCTCAGATGATGAAGTCCTCCTAGCATTGTGCTGGGAGACAGGACCAGATGGTAAGCTGGTGATCCCTGAGGGTGGGAGTAGGCACTTCCACCACATTCAAGTGAATGGGATCCCTACCACTGGCCTGAGAGACACCTGTGCCAGTCACACTGTAGTGAGTGACCGGTTAGTGACCCCAGACATGTATGTCCCAGGAAAGACAAAGAAAGTCAGGATAGCCACAGGGGAGGTCACCTCCAAACCTGTAGCCATAGTGCCCCTAGAGAGGGAGGGTATCCTTGACTGGATTAGGGTGGTAGTCAGTGCTGACCTTCCCCTAGATTGTATCCTGGGCAATGACCTCCCAGAGGTGAGTCTGGTCACAGATGGGGTGGTCGCCCAGGGCGCCCCCCCTACCCAAAGTCCTGGGGAGTCAGTCCCTACAGTTAGGAGACAGGGGTCCCCAAGAAAAGGAAAGAAGAAAAGGAAGGGTAGGCCACTCTTAAAGAGAGTTCCAAGGAGCCAAAGGCCTTCTGCCCCAGTAGGGGGGGAGCCCAGAGTTGGCACTGGTGAGGCCTCACCTGACCCCAAGGAAGTCCTGAGTAGTCAGGCAGCTGTCCAGATGCAAGGTGTTGCCCCTGCACTGACAGAAGGGAGAGTGGAAGGAGGGTGTCTGCCACAGGAGGTGGTAGCCCCCCACTCTAGACAGCAAGAGGGGTACCAGGACCCCAAAGATGCCCCTAAAGCAGCTCAGCCACCTGTCAGTGGAGAGCTTAGGGTGTGGTTCTGGGTACTGACAGCTGTCAGTAGCCTCTGCTGGGTGCTAGCCTTCCTGGCAGCACTGTACTTGGCCTGGGAGGCAGACCCCAGGGCCAATAGCAAAGTAGGCCCCCTGACCCTATTGGTCATGGTGGGGTTGCTCAAGTGTTGGGTGACCTCTTTGGGTAAGCTAGGTGTTGCCCTAGCAAAGTTAGGAGTAGGGGAGGTGGGCACCTCACTACCCAAGTTGGCAGAGAGAGAGGAGGAAGACCCCCCTAGAGGGAAGTTTCAGTTTGAAATGGGTCCTTTCATTGTTGGGGTGGGTTCACTACCCAGAGGGAGAGACCCTGACAGGAGGATGTAAGGCAGAGTAGGCCCTGCAAAGGGACAGCCAGTTTTCTTCACTGTCTTCCTCGCCTAACAAGCCAGGAAGACTCTCCCAGGGTTGGGCTGAGTCTCCTGGGCGTGTGGGCTGGGGAGGGGTTGTGTGAGAAACTGGGGCTGATTGCAGAGGCCCCCTAACTTTTTGCCCCCATTTTCCACTTTATGCTGGTGTTTTCCTGACTCTGATGGTGCCCTGGGTACTGCTAACCAGTCCCAGGGCCTGTGCTCTGTGTAAAATGGATATGCAAATTAGGCTAATTATAATTGGCTAAGTAAACCTACCTATAAGTCCCTAGTATATGGTAGGGCATGTAGGTTTAGGGACCACAGCATAGGTGGTGCACACCTAGGTGCATTGCTGAGGTGCCCAGTGTCATTTTAAAAGCAAGCCTGCCTTGCTGGCTGCTTTTAAATTAAAGTTATATGCAAATTCGACTTTGGAATTAAAGGTACTTCCAAAGTCTTAAACTACCTTATTTTTACATATAAGTCACCCCTAAGGTGTGCCCTATGTGCCCCTAGGGCTGGGTGCCATGTAACTATAAGCAGGGACTTTATAAAAATAGATTTATAAGCCCTGGTGAGGTAAAAACAGCCAAATTCGTTTTTCCCTCATTAAAGTAAATGGCCTTCATAGGCTAGAATGGGCAGACTTTATTTAAAATTATAAAGTCTCCTTAAGTGTTACATACCAAGAATTTGGTATCAAATTGATTGTTATAATAAATCCCACAACTTCCAGTTGTTGGATTTAATATAACTAGTGCAGGTAAAAAGTTTAGACTTTACCTAAAAAGTTGCCAATTTCAGCTCTGCATTGTTTTTGCTGCTGTGCTCTGATTGGCCAGCCTGCAGCAGCTTCTGCCAGGCTACTTTAATGAGGTGTGAAGTGGCCTGACTTCACACAAAGGAATGTGCTTGGGGGAGAGAATCTCCCCTCAGCAGATGGTGAGGCAGGAAGGGGGAGGGCTGCCAAACTGGTCTTCAAAGGCAGAGAAGGACATCTGGAGCACCCAGCAACACCCCCACATCCTGCAACCCCAGACAGCTAGGTGCCCCCTTGATTAGATTAGGAGAGGGCAGGAGAGGGGTGTGTTTATGATTTTTAGCCACACCAGTGGGTGGGCTCAGCCAGATCTCTCCTCCAAAAATCAGATTCATCCATTTTGGATTTTTAGAGACTGTTGCCTTCTGGGATGGATTTTTGCCACACTTCCCAGGAAGTGGTCATCACAGGGGGACGACCCTGTCCCTGATTGGAGGACCAGGGCCCCCTTGCTTTTCACCCAGGAGCAAGGATAAAACTGGCAGACCTGCACCCACGCCTCAGATCCCCTCCAGAATTCAACAAGAAAGGAACTAAAGAAGAAGAAGGACTGCCCTGCTGGACCCCTGGCCTGCACCTGGACCCTGCACTCAGAAAGACTGCACCAGCTGCACACTTGGGCTTCACCACAAGAAGGACTTTGCCTGGCTTCCACTGGTTCAAGGAGGGACTCCCTGTTTGCTACAGGTGAAAAATTGCTAACCAGAGTCCCTGCACCAACTCCTGAAAAAGTGACCAGCTGACCACTGCCCAGTGGCCAAAAAGGAGTTTGCGCCAGGTGCACTCTGGGAGTTGAAGTCCGCACTTCCCAAGGACCATCACAGAACTTCTGGACCCTTGGGGTGAGCTGTGGACCCCAAAAGAACCTTAAAAGAACATCTGGGTGAAGCCCCAGAAGTTTGGAAAAGATTGGAGAAATTTTAGAAAAAAGCTCCATAAAGTGACCGACTCGACGCGGAAATTCTAGCCGGCTTGCCTCAACCGCGACCCGGCCTGACTTCGTGGTTCGTCCCGGTCAAGAAAAACATCCGAAAAAAAGACTAAGTCCGAACGTAAAAAGTTGACCGGGACCTTCCAGCCATCGTATCCGAGAAGGGCTCCACGGACGTCGGATCAAGATCCAGGTTTACCCCGGTCGAAGGATTTTCATCTCGAAAAAACGACTAAGTCCGAAGGTAGAAATCACCACCGAGGAAACCGACTTCGCGTATCCGGACAAGGGCTCCAGGAGGTCGGATCCAACTGGCAGGTTCGTCCCGGTGAAGAAAAACTTCAAAATAAAGACTAAGTCAGAAGGTAACTTTTTAACCGAGGCTTCCCGCGACCTGTATCCGAGCAGGGCTCCATCGCGGTCGGCCTGAAAGTTTGACTTTGTCCCGGTCCTGGTGCAACCAGATGACCCGATTGGCGCTTTTTGTTTCTATGCGCTAGAAAATAATAATACTTTAAAAATTCATATCTCCGGTTCCCCTGAACCGATTTTAATCGTTTTTGTGTCATTTTAAAGATAAAAATATAAGCTATTTTTATAAATTGGTTTTGGATTTTTAAACTGTTTCCTGTGTTTTATTTAATTACTGTTGTGTGATATTTGAATGCTTTACACTTTGTCTCCTAAGTTAAGCCTTGACGCTCGATACTAAGCTACCAAGGGTAGAGCTGGGATTAATTTACTGAGACCTAACTGTACTTACGTGGAGGTTTGTGGCTTGTTGCTAGGTGTAGGTACCTATCTGCCCTACCAATAACCCATTTTCCAACAATACCTGAGTGTGTATACTAGGTTCCGACCAAACATTCACTTATTCACATGTATGTGTAACACACTGGTAGCATCAGTCCTAGGTACCCTATTCACAAACCCATGCCTGTGTTTGAGGGGGGTGAGGGGGCGGAGAAACAACGAACAATTCCAAACAACATGGACACCCAGCAGTGTATTTAAAGCTCGACACGTGTTTGGCTCTACACACACACCACAGGTAAGGTCTATCAACAATTAGGAGACAGCAAACCCTTGACCAATCCTAGCGCCACACATGTCAGGAAATGCAGACTTTGGTCCACATCATATACTTCCAGTAAGGCATGACTTACAACAGACACAGAGTTTCAAGAACACCCATGCCCATGATCATGATTTGCATGCACACCTAGGCCATTGCACTCAAGTGCCACATACTTGTAGCACTGCATGTGGAACTACATGCTGCTGGGAAGTTCAACCTACATTTTAATAAGTACTTTAGTGAATAGGGAAGCAGAAGTCTGTTGGAAAGCGATTTGCAGTACCAATCTGGGAGAATGTGGGTCTGACAGGCAGACTAAATCTGAGATGAGTTCCAGTGCGACTCTTGTTGATACAAGTGTTATCCACATGACTCACCCCAGTTCTCATTGCGGGGCCTACAGGAATGACCTACAATCCCTAGATAATACAATAGGATAAGCATTGGCCAACTCAAAAATGGTGAGAAACGGAAATCCCACCCATGGAACAAGACAAATGATTGGCCAGCGCATCACACCTTGCTATGTGTTCAATACACAGGAGTCCATCACACATCACCAGCAAACACAACACATAACAGACATATCAACACTTACTGGAGTGGTCGGGTCCTCAAATGTAGCCACCTCTCCCACAGTGTAGGGTGCTAGTCCACCTGTAAGGCATGGAAGGAAGAAGTGTGCTCAGAATCTGTGCACTGACCAACAATTTCAAAGACAAAAACAATGTGTAAGCTGACATAAGTAATGAAAGCCATTCAGACATGATGATACTGCATCTGATATATCACGGCCAACATGTACATAGCATGGGTCTCCTGTGACAATTACACACATATCTGCACACATGCAGTGGCCCTAACAAGTCAAGTCAAGTCAATGAAGTCTTTATTCGATATTTCATCATAAAAGACATGCTACACGTCATAATGCTTATAAAATTATCAGTGCTAACGATTAAGACAATAAATACAATATTTCATAAAAGCTACTAAGAACATATTAAATCTATCTAATGTTTCATTTGTTAAATATTTTAACATATTAAAAAAGAAGTACTTTACTTTAAAACTCATTTCTAAAGTTCAAGATAAATTACTTATCTAAAACATGTAGCTGTTTTAGTAGTTTAGAACGAATTATCCATGCCCACCCCAGGAATTTGGCCACCCCTATTGCTATAGTAGGTGAAAGATCAGTTTTAAGGATCCTACAAACAGTCTCGGCCGATCGTGAGCCCAGACTTTTGCATAGGGGTACCAACCACTTCTTCCTTGGGGCAGCATATAAAGGACAGACAAAGAACAAATGGCTCACATTTTCCCGCATTTCAGTACACAATGGGCATTTATCTGGGCCTCCAGTGCCCCAGGTTGAGGTTAAACACCTTAATGGTATTGAGCCCACTCTAACTTGGTGATATAATTTGCGGTCCATGGGTTTTGTAATAACATCCCAGTACTTTTCAATTGCAGAGACATCTTTCACGAGTACAAATGTTGTTGTAAGGGAACTACCTATAAGGGATGAGTGTCTTATGCCTACCACCCATTCCCAATATAGTTGTTTCAGCTCTTTTCTTGAAGGAAAAGTAGCTGAGTCTGGGTTGTGCCAAAGGGCACCTAGACCCATGGCACAAAGGGTGGTTCTAACACCCTTGAACCAACCAATCTTATCGGATCCTAGGGTGTCCCTTACCTCGAGGCATGCTTTCGCATATAATAACAGCTCTGGGGTAGACCACAACCTCCGCCAGAAGGCCAAGGGCCGAAATCTGGCTTGATCTTCCACCGGTTGGAGCCCAAGGTCATAAAGGAGCGGAATACGTGGAGATGACCTCGGAAGACCAACCGCCCCTCTCGTAAATCTGTTTTGGGCCAGCATCAGTTGATCCAAATTGCTATAACCCCATAGCTCTGCCCCATACAAAACTGAGGGAAGAATTTGTGACCCATAGATTTCCATAAGTGGGGACATCGGGCGGGTAAATGATCTTTTATATTCCTTAAGAAGGGCACCGCCTAGTTGAACATGTTTAAGTGCTTGGATATCAATCTGGGGTTTCCAACTAAAGTTATCACTAAAATGCACACCCAGATATGTAAATTCATTAGTTTGCTCAAGAAAAGCACCACCCATTTTAACCCTTGCCACAGTTTGTGTTCGACCTCTTAGTACCATGAATTTTGTTTTAGAAACATTAACTTCTAGCTCATGCTCGTCACAAAATAACTCAAATCTGAGTAGGGCCTGCTGGAGCCCTTGCTTTGTCTTTGATAATAACAAGGTATCATCCGCGAACATGAGCAATGGTACTTTCATTCCCGCTAGCTGGGGAGCATCCGTGGGATGTGTTGCAAAATATTTGGTAACCCCGTTGATAAACAGGGAAAACAAGGTGGGAGCCAGGACACATCCTTGTCTAACACCTTTCGAAACATGGAACCTGTCCGTAACCTCGCCAGGCTTACCCCATCGGACTTGGGCATAAGTGTATGCATGAAGATTTATTAAAAGTCGCACTAGAGCCCTGGGCATTCCCTGTTCCAGTATGCAATCCCATAATTTAGTCCTAGGAACCAAGTCGAATGCAGATCTTAGATCCACAAAAGCTGCATACAACTTGCCCTTACCCAAAAAAACTGTTTTCCAATATAAAAGGGCAAAACGAAAGGCTTGATCAAGAGTGCTTACATGAGGTCTAAAACCCGCCTGCAACGGAGTCAAAATATCTGAGTCAATTATCCATTCCTGTATCCTCCCTAAAATGAGGCGTGCTATGATTTTTTGGATCGCATCAATAAGGCTAATAGGCCGGTAATTTGAGGGTACTGAGCGATCGCCTTTCTTGTATATAGGAAGGATTTCTGCCCCATACCATGAGTCAGGAATTTTAGCGCCTGCTGCTACTGCATTCACCATGTGGAGTATATAAGGTACCCACAGGTCCTGGTCTTCCAAAAAAATGGAATACCATCTGGACCAGGGGCCCTCCCTTTGGGAATATTTTGCAGGCAATTGATAACTTCAGTAACTGAGAATATTAACAGCTCGACGGGCTCAAAACAGTATGGTATAGTCACTTCTACTGTATGACACTTAAACTGATCCTCAAACTTTTTTACCCATTGATGATTAGAGACAGATGCTGGGCTATAGTGGGCATCCTGCGAGATACCCCTTTTTATGAGGTACCAAAACTGTTGCATATTGCGTTTACCACAGGCTTCTGACAGCATAAGCCAGCGTTCCTCGTCCCACTTTTGTTTTGCTTTGCGTTTTGCCTCATTATAGAGTTTTCTACGAGGTCTAATCTGGCTGTGATTTTTATTTTTAATAGCCTCAAAAAGAACTCTTTTTGTCTTACTACACTCTTTATCAAACCAGGTAGTGGATGAGTATTTCTTGGTCCTAGGTTGTTTAGGGATAAGTTTGATGAACAACTTTTTAAGTTCCTGAAACAAGTCGGAATGGGTACATATAAGTTCGCTGTTAATCTCGTCCTGTGAGCCACAATTGTTTAAAAGCTCCACAGAACTGGACACTAAGGTTCTTATCGCCCTACGGGCCCCAGCGTCCACAGCTATTTTGGACCAGCGTACCCTACGCATATCATTACTCACAATGACCTCTTTTTCTGTTATATTAGGACCACTGCCCTCAGACCTCTGAAAGCTGGAATCCCTTAGGGTCAAAACCAGCGGGTCATGATCACTCTCTGGGCGTTCCGTAACTAGCATATCAACAACTGCAAACCACTGCCTCACATCGACCAATATATAGTCGATACGACTACTGTGTCTGCCGTTGTTGAACGTATGCCTGCCCTTCCTATCTGACTTGACCCTTCCATTAACAGCTCTTAGACCCATATCCAGGCATAGCCCCTTAATATAGGTGGCTGAACTCAACCACTTAGCAATCGGAGGTATCTCGAGTTGGGGAATACCCCAGGATAGATCCTCATCCTCGGTGAGCGAGCCGTCCTCAATACCCAAATGCTCAAAACAAGTATTAAAGTCCCCCATCACAATCTTGTGGCCATCGGTTGTTGTTCCTGAAAGAATGTCATCCAACAGGAGGAGGGTCGGAGAAACCCTTCCTCCCTGGAGGCCCCTGACATAAATATTAACCAACAGGATGTTTGTACCTTGGTTGGACCTTATCTTTAAAGCAATTATGTCTGGACTATCAATTGTCACTTCTTCAACTCTTACACCCGCGCTTTGGCGGACCCAAATTGTAAGACCTCCAACAGGACGCCCTTTCTGGCCTCTAATTGCTGGCTTGCTAAAGTTCAGATACCCCACCCGAAATATCGGTGTGATGGCCCATGTTTCCTGGAATGCAATTATATCGCCCTGATCTATGAAGTCCCTCCAATCAGGAATACACTGGCTGGACTCCAGACCGGCTATATTCCAGGATATATACCTTGATAACATATCAACAGGCTCAGCAAGGGCAGAGGGTGAGTCCGTACTAAAATTGGGTAATGCAGACGATGTACCAACAGGAGTAGTGTCAGGATTATTACTTTGATCTGTGGCAATAGCCTTCCAACTTATATCTTCTATGTGGGGGGATTTCAATAAGGTTAAATTAACTATTTCTTCTCTACCGGTGAGTCAATCATTCTCATCTAGGCAGGATAACGGCCCATATCTCCCGGCAGTAATCAAGGGTTTAATGCTTGCTGGTGCGAACCAACCCCTGGGAGGGTTAATGACATTTTTGTTAATCAGGGAAGGCACCTTCACCTCGGGATACACCGTAGGATAAAAATCTGGTAGTTCCCACGTGACTATTGGTCCATCTGCAAATTGCGGGCACCAGCCTCTCAAAAATGGGACCACATTAGTACTCCTGAAATTAACTATTACCAGATCACCTGGGATATCTTTAATCATGTGGCCAAGCCAACCCACCCTTCTCACATTTAAGATTTTACCATCAATGGTAGGGGGGAGAGGTCTATTCTTAGTAAGCCAGAAGGCTACTTTGTTTTTTAAATCATTGTAACCTTCTTTTTTACCTGAACTAAGTTCTGGGACTCCTGACAATATACATACAAATGGAGCGGCCTCCGGTGGGAGATCAATCCTAACATTATAATTATTGTTGTGCTCTCTTGCTTCCTTATGGACTCGAGTTGGTTGAGGCCTACCCTCTAGGGACCCTCGAATCACTTCGGGTTCCCTAGGTATAGTGGGCTCCGCCTCCAAACTTGTTTCGTTACATGGGGCTTTATGACTTAAACTGCTGCCCGCGAGTATTGCCTGCTCAACACAATTTCCAGATGGTAAATCTAGAGGAACCGTTAGTACATCTGCTGGTGTCAATGTTGCTTGTACCCTCAGACTCTGAACCTCTTGGGTAAGTACTTCAATTTTCAGCAATAATGTGCAAAAAATTTCAGCTATTTTTGTCGCTAGCTTATCCTCTACTGTTGCCAGTATATTTTCTATATACTGCCTATTATGACAGCAACCCACTGGCTTATCAGATCCCCCATCTAAACCTTTTGTTTTAATAGTATGGGTTTTTGCTTCGAGGGGCTTTCGAGAATTGCTGACCTTCCCCACTCCTCTTTTGCCCAACGACTTTCTACAAGCCCTAACTGCTCTTGCTGGTTGGGGGGGAGTCTCTGCCATAACCACGGGGTGAGATGGACTAGATGGGCTAGATGGACTCTCGCCAATTATACCCGTTGAGTCTAAGGAATTAGAATGTATCTGAGCCTCAGTTAGTATCATATCCTTATCAGTGTTGGCGCCCAGATCCTCAAAAGTAGACACTATGGGGGTTATTCTAACTTTGGAGGAGTGTTAATCCGTCCCAAAAGTGACGGTAAAGTGACGGATATACCACCAGCCGTATTACGAGTTCCATAGGATTTTATGGACTCGTAATACGGCTGGTGGTAAATCCGTCACTTTTCCGTCACTTTTGGGACGGATTAACACCTCCTCCAAAGTTAGAATAACCCCCTATATGTGAGGAGGAACTAAGGTGTGTCTGAACGGGGGAACCTCCTTTCCCTAGGGAGACTCTGCGATCACTATTAATCTTTTTAACCACCTTAACCAGGTAGTTATCAAGCATAGTAGCCCCTAGATTTTTGACGGAGTTATTACAGTTGGCCATCATAAGTTGGTTGCAGTAAGTACCACCAGCTATAATTCAGCAATACAAAACACAAAGCCGCGTAATCAAGATATAGTCAAGATGTAATACAGCTAATATACAGTATGGGCAGAGTCCCGTGCCCAGTCCAGTCTTTTCAGGCCTCTGAGGGGCCACGGAGGCTTAGCCCGCGCGCGTCCCGCGGTGCGGTGTACCTTATTGCAATTTAAGGGCCCGGGGGGCGTAACAGCACTTTCGCCCAGGAAACCCAGAGAATTCTGGGTATTGTAGTCCTCCCAGCGTGTTTTAGCAGGCGGTGGTCCGAGCCGCCAGCCATGTGTCCCGACCAAAGCACGAAGATGCCCACGCTTGGCACAGGGGTACCAAAAATAACGGACCACACCGTCTCTCCCGTCACTATGGTCTCACAGTAGCCAATAAAGAACCATCAACCAATGTAATAATAATAATAACAAGCAGTGCCTCCTCCAGGCAGCGAGCACCAACTTCGGCGACCTCCAATCTGCTGTAATCCACAAGCGGGGGGCGTCACACTCCACGTGGCCGAGGCCCTTGACAGTGTCCCACCCTTACACCAGACTGGGCTGGGGGCGCCGTCCTGCCAGCTAAGACCCCGCTACTGCTGTGAGCCACTAGCTCTGCTCTTGCAGCGAGCGGCTCTGCACCCCTCCGGTGCTTTCCCAGCGCCTACAGATGCCGATGCTGCTGTGCAGGGGTGCAAGGGTGCAAGGGTGGGGTGGCGCACGGCAGCTGTGGAGGGAGACGTAGAGGGAGACGCTGAGATTCAAGGACGCTCAGCGCCTACCGCAGGCTACCGCTGCGTCCCTCGCCTCACCGGCGGCGTCGAGGTGCTCCAGTGCTCCCGTGGGATGCCGGCCAAGAGAGCGGTTGCACAGCATGCTGGTGCCGTGGCCACTGCTACGGTGCCTTCTCACCTTCAGGTCTACTGCTGATACCTCACGCTCACGCTCTGCACCTGGTGCTGCCGGGTCCCTTGCCAGCTCCAGTTCTGTGGCTCCAATAGCAAAACCCTCTGTGCAAGCCCCCGCCGCTCCAAGAACGTTGTGGCGTTTTCGCCCCTCCTGCGCCCTGCGACTGTCCTGACCTGTTCGGTTCGCCGGTTCGCCTGTCCAGGCCTGTCCGGTTCGCCAACTTTCTTTACAGCCGGCCAGCTGCTTCCGTTAGTATTGCAACGCCATCCAACCCAGTCGACCTTCCGCCACTTTCGAAAACTTTCGAAAACTTTGCGGCCCAAATCTCCGAATCTCTGCCTATGTGCCGCACTCGGGCTCCAGTCCTTGCCCGTGCCCCGCTCGCATCGCAGTCTGTCCTGCCGTGAGCCACCCGGAACTAGCGCGTCTGCGTCTCCACAGCGCGTCTGCCTCGTGGCCCTAACTATCATGTGGTGGCAAACATGCTCCTTCAGTAGTGAGCAGAAATAATAATGGTGTGTAATCGTCTCATCATGTGCATCCAAGAGAGATATCCAAAGCCTGGTTACTTGAGGACTGCATTACCAATCAAACAGCCTATATGGCCATGACACATAGGTACAATGTACAAAGGGACAGGGACTTTTGTAAGCCCTCATGTTGTTACAGTTTCTTCATTTGATGTGGCTCAGCAATGGTGATTTGCACCAAGCATAGAGATATGAACCCATGTGCATACCTTTGGACTGCCATCCCTAATTGGAATGTGGCACAACAAACTCCAAATACCAGTCTAAGATGTTAGCTGAGGGCACCTTACACCTTTTCCCGATGTTTTCAAATCCAGATCTGACATATCCAAAAAGATGAAGGACCACAATAATCCCTAACATTCATAGGACTTCCAAAAACGCTTTCCTTACACACTCACCAGACACACATGAGACATATGTCTGGGCCACATTACTATCATCAATTGACGTGAAGCCAGCACTAATTTTCTGCATCATGTAGTGTTTTAAAAGTCAGTCTAGCTATTGCGTCAACAAAGTTTGCCCATATTTTAGTAAATCTATACTTCACTGGCAAATGTAACCTATTTAGACATGACTGGCTCCTATTTTGTTTTGCTGTCTGACACACGTGGCACCAAATTACATTAAGCAAAAGTGTTCTGTAAGTTTGCAGAGCACGTGCTTCCTGACAGCTAGCAATTGTGGTCCTTCACATAGTGCATCAATGACCCTGTATGTTTCCGCAGCATTCCACACACTCAACAACATAGCCGGCAGATATTGTACAAATCATCTGATGTCACTACAGAGCTTTTAATTCTGCACATTTACATGATTTGTACTCAGCAACAGTGCCACCAATCACTATTCCCAGGTGGTCCAGCAGATCTTGCTCGCTGGTGATGAGGTCAGCCCAGCAGTGCTTCAGCTGTGGTCATTCCTCTGGCTCCCATACCCGCGCTGCAAGTGATGCAGCACCTTTCCCCACCGGATTCTTCGCGCCTCAGTGTGATACCCCTGTATCACCCTGCCCCCTTCCTCGATCATGAGTGGGAGGAAGTGGCACACCAGCCATATAAACCCCCCCATCTCCTCCTCACCCATCCTGCCAAGACGTTGCCTACCCAACACCTCAGCACTGAAAAGTGGAAAAGGGGATAAAGAAGAAGTAAGTAGAAAAGGGGGAAAGTTGAAGTACAAAAAAAGAAGTAAACTTAACAACTAAAAGAGCCCAACTATTCCCAAACTAGCACTACCAACAACAGACTCCCACAAACAACAAATACACTACAATACCGGACAATTGTAAACAAAACACACTCAGACAGTATACAACAACAATATTTATTTCACAAAGTAACAAGTAAGATAGCACACAGGACACCAAAGCACAAAATCACTTGACAACAGTCTGAACACAGCCACACAGTCTAGAAGATTCACAGACTGCAAAGTGAAAGTGCACCCACTGTACATAATCTGTAAACAGGATATCCCATTATATCACTTCCTGCATAAAATATCCGCCGTTTTTATCGTTATGCATCATATTTTTCACGCATACAGATTGTGCGTCATATTTTTCGACACACGGGGTGAAAATTAGGCCGCATCCAAATAATAGTAAATAGTCTTTACAATTATTTGGATGCGGCCTAATTTTCACTCCTGTGCGTCGAAAAATATGACACACAATGTGTATTGGTGAAAAAAAAGACGCATAACGCTAAAAACATCAAATTTCAGTGCATTAACTGGTTTTGGGGATTTTTTCAATTTTATTGTTATGTTACATTTGGGACACAACTGAGATAGGCTGATTGCACCCACTTTGGTGCTGATGGTGTATGTTCACATGTGAGACATCATACTGCAGCGGCCCATGACCCGCTACTTCCTTAACAGGATTGTTACGCTTGGCTGACGCACTAGATGGCCATATGTGTGGCCTACATATATGTATTGCATAATTTGGGCATGTTTGGCATCAGGAGAGGATAGCAAGGTGACGCACATTAGTACAATACCTCAATGCCTATGGCTCAATGTGTGTGCAGTGGATACTAATGTAGTTATTGACCCAGTGTGTGTGCATCACAAGATGTATTATTGCAAATATGCTTGTATGAATATGAAGTCAATGTGTCCAAACCTTAAATGCAAGTCATTGTGGAAATGAGAGAGGACATGTGCTAGTCATACATGTAGCAACATCCGTTGTGTGCACTTCCAAAATTTTGTGTAAAGACGCCACAAATGGAAAAGCATGCACCAGATAGATGGCAGATGCTTGTTCATGTCAATGGTCCACAATTTCGCCATCCCATGTCCTAGATTTTTGGTAACTGCTTTCTAGGCACTTGTTGGGGAATCCCACAGTGAGTCAATCACATGCATAGACGAAGTGGGTACCATGTAATTGGCCCAGACAGCCAAAGTTGAACCATAAATGAATTATGACACCACAGTTGAGGTCATATAACTGAGCCACAACTCTCCAGTGGCTGTGGTGGACCAGCAGACGAGGCAGCATGTGTCCACATATTTCCAGTGATCAATTGCACAGAGGTGTCTTGTTCATGTGTGTGGTCCAATGTTGATCCTGTATATGTTTAGGGGTGTATGTTGTCATAGTTACGTCCAGGTCTCATCATGAGTCAGTGGCAGCTATTCCTGTATCTAGTGAGTATCCTTTGGATATCAATGTGAGTAAAGTCAATGAGGACATTAGAACCTACATGGGGATGGTCCCACCCTGTCACTGAAGACGTGTAATGAGACTGTCAACAGGGCAACCTTGGTGTGCTAAGTGAGATAATGTCTCAGGTGTCATGTTCCGGCAGGTGTCATTACAACATTTGTACACAGGTTGGCTTTTGAAATTCCCACTGCATTTGGGAACATCATAGCCTCTGTGCTGATTATTCTAACAGCTATTCACCACGCACGGCCCATCAATATGTTGTGAGCAATGTGATTCAGCGTGTGAACTGTCAGGGTCCTAACATGTGTGGACTTTTCATGGACATTATCAGAGGTTGCTGGTTCTGCTGGAGGCACCGTACCCTATCCCTGCATGAGACCGAGACAAGGGATGGGCCATGATTTTGGTATTCAAAGACAATTTAACAAATATGGTACAATTAAAAGGCAGATGATGCTATACAATGTATTTGGGTATGCATTAATGAAGCACATGACAAAATACCCTCTGAGGAATGAGAGGTTTGGTAAAGCAAGTGTGGTACATATGTAGCCACAGGGAATCTTTAGGGTAACACACAGACAGGTGCAAGTCAGGCTGACAGGATGCAGGGTCAATCAGGTCCAGCAATTTCACAAGTTACATAATCAGTGGTCTGACTAAGACTGGTTGGAGGAGGAACAAAACAGTTGACATGTACAACTGTGTATGTACTGTGTTTTTGAAGGTGACACATGAACCCAAGGGCTGTGTTACATGGCTTCATTACTAGCAATGCATAATGGTGTATTTGACAAAATGGCAACTTCTATGCTGTTCCAGGCATCAGCAGGGGCAGTGCATGTTGAAATGGGTGGTGTGCATGGAGGTGATCACAGGTGTGTGCTGCATCAGTTTATCACAAGTCCTGTAGGTGAGATTTGCATTCAAATGGCCAACAGTACCTTTCACACGGGAAGCAATCTACAGATGATAACAGGGCTTAGAAACTACAAGCCAGTGTATTAATTGACCTGACGTCCATGCAGTCAGATGTACTATGACAATGGTATACCATAGGAAAGGGTGTAGCACACTGGATTACTATTGTTAGTCTGTGTGTGTAGAGGAGGGAATATCGGGGTACACATATTAGTATTCCAGGGCATCTTCAGGCAGGTGGGTTGTGACAAGCTGCATGGGTGTGTCAGGAGTGAGGAAACGGCCTGACATGTACATGGAATGTCATGTGCGCAATGCTTGTCATATGTGTGGCACTTGTGCTGTCTATGTTCTGCTTGTTTGGAACTCTAGTCACAGATAGTCCTTGCAAAGATTGGATGCAGTTGGACTTACTGCTGTCAAGGGTCTGGTCATGTATTCCTGTTACCGATGCAATAGCACATCATTTGCCTCATGTATGAGGCTTGTTTTCCCCTTATTGAGTGATGGTGTCTTAGCTGTGTGCCATATGCTGCGCGATGAACCATGTTGCCAACATGTATGTGTGAAATAGGTGTGGTCCTCTGCTACTGCCCTTCAAAGGTGAAATGTACAGGATATATGTCATTTACAGTGTGTGTGATTGTGACCGTTGTATAATACGCATCACAATTGCGCTGGGATTTTCTGTGTCCTGATCGGTATATCGGTAATGCTCCATGAGGCAACACTCCTATTCTGATAGTTAGATATAAAAGTGAGCACAAATGATTAGCCAGTACCACCAGCTATAATTCAGCAATACAAAACACAAAGCCGCGTAATCAAGATATAGTCAAGATGTAATACAGCTAATATACAGTATGGGCAGAGTCCCGTGCCCAGTCCAGTCTTTTCAGGCCTCTGAGGGCCACGGAGGCTTAGCCCGCGCGCGTCCCGCGGTGCGGTGTACCTTATTGCAATTTAAGGGCCCGGGGGGCGTAACAGCACTTTCGCCCAGGAAACCCAGAGAATTCTGGGTATTGTAGTCCTCCCAGCGTGTTTTAGCAGGCGGTGGTCCGAGCCGCCAGCCCTGTGTCTCGACCAAAGCACGAAGATGCCCACGCTTGGCACAGGGGTACCAAAAATAACGGACCACACCGTCTCTCCCGTCACTATGGTCTCACAGTAGCCAATAAAGAACCATCAACCAATGTAATAATAATAATAACAAGCAGTGCCTCCTCCAGGCAGCGAGCACCAACTTCGGCGACCTCCAATCTGCTGTAATCCACAAGCGGGGGGCGTCACACTCCACGTGGCCGAGGCCCTTGACAGTGTCCCACCCTTACACCAGACTGGGCTGGGGGCGCCGTCCTGCCAGCTAAGACCCCGCTACTGCTGTGAGCCACTAGCTCCGCTCTTGCAGCGAGCGGCGCTGCACCCCTCGGGTGCTTTCCCAGCGCCTACAGATGCCGATGCTGCTGTGCAGGGGTGCAAGGGTGCAAGGGTGCAAGGGTGGGGTGGCGCACGGCAGCTGTGGAGGGAGACGTAGAGGGAGACGCTGAGATTCAAGGACGCTCAGCGCCTACCGCAGGCTACCGCTGCGTCCCTCGCCTCACCGGCGGCGTCGAGGTGCTCCAGTGCTCCCGTGGGATGCCGGCCAAGAGAGCGGTTGCACAGCATGCTGGTGCCGTGGCCACTGCTACGGTGCCTTCTCACCTTCAGGTCTACTGCTGATACCTCACGCTCACGCTCTGCACCTGGTGCTGCTGGGTCCCTTGCCAGCTCCAGTTCTGTGGCTCCAATAGCAAAACCCTCTGTGCAAGCCCCCGCCGCTCCAAGAACGTTGTGGCGTTTTCGCCCCTCCTGCGCCCTGCGACTGTCCTGACCTGTTCGGTTCGCCGGTTCGCCTGTCCAGGCCTGTCCGGTTCGCCAACTTTCTTTACAGCCGGCCAGCTGCTTCCGTTAGTATTGCAACGCCATCCAACCCAGTCGACCTTCCGCCACTTTCGAAAACTTTCGAAAACTTTGCGGCCCAAATCTCCGAATCTCTGCCTATGTGCCGCACTCGGGCTCCAGTCCTTGCCCGTGCCCCGCTCGCATCGCAGTCTGTCCTGCCGTGAGCCACCCGGAACTAGCGCGTCTGCGTCTCCACAGCGCGTCTGCCTCGTGGCCCTAACTATCATGTGGTGGCAAACATGCTCCTTCAGTAGTGAGCAGAAATAATAATGGTGTGTAATCGTCTCATCATGTGCATCCAAGAGAGATATCCAAAGCCTGGTTACTTGAGGACTGCATTACCAATCAAACAGCCTATATGGCCATGACACATAGGTACAATGTACAAAGGGACAGGGACTTTTGTAAGCCCTCATGTTGTTACAGTTTCTTCATTTGATGTGGCTCAGCAATGGTGATTTGCACCAAGCATAGAGATATGAACCCATGTGCATACCTTTGGACTGCCATCCCTAATTGGAATGTGGCACAACAAACTCCAAATACCAGTCTAAGATGTTAGCTGAGGGCACCTTACACCTTTTCCCGATGTTTTCAAATCCAGATCTGACGTATCCAAAAAGATGAAGGACCACAATAATCCCTAACATTCATAGGACTTCCAAAAATGCTTTCCTTACACACTCACCAGACACACATGAGACATATGTCTGGGCCACATTACTATCATCAATTGACGTGAAGCCAGCACTAATTTTCTGCATCATGTAGTGTTTTAAAAGTCAGTCTAGCTATTGCGTCAACAAAGTTTGCCCATATTTTAGTAAATCTATACTTCACTGGCAAATGTAACCTATTTAGACATGACTGGCTCCTATTTTGTTTTGCTGTCTGACACACGTGGCACCAAATTACATTAAGCAAAAGTATTCTGTAAGTTTGCAGAGCACGTGCTTCCTGACAGCTAGCAATTGTGGTCCTTCACATAGTGCATCAATGACCCTGTATGTTTCCGCAGCATTCCACACACTCAACAACATAGCCGGCAGATATTGTACAAATCATCTGATGTCACTACAGAGCTTTTAATTCTGCACATTTACATGATTTGTACTCAGCAACAGTGCCACCAATCACTATTCCCAGGTGGTCCAGCAGATCTTGCTCGCTGGTGATGAGGTCAGCCCAGCAGTGCTTCAGCTGTGGTCATTCCTCTGGCTCCCATACACGCGCTGCAAGTGATGCAGCACCTTTCCCCACCGGATTCTTCGCGCCTCAGTGTGATACCCCGGTATCACCCTGCCCCCTTCCTCGATCATGAGTGGGAGGAAGTGGCACACCAGCCATATAAACCCCCCAATCTCCTCCTCACCCATCCTGCCAAGACGTTGCCTACCCAACACCTCAGCACTGAAAAGTGGAAAAGGGGATAAAGAAGAAGTAAGTAGAAAAGGGGGAAAGTTGAAGTACAAAAAAAGAAGTAAACTTAACAACTAAAAGAGCCCAACTATTCCCAAACTAGCACTACCCACAACAGACTCCCACAAACAACAAATACACTACAATACCGGACAATTGTAAACAAAACACACTCAGACAGTATACAACAACAATATTTATTTCACAAAGTAACAAGTAAGATAGCACACAGGACACCAAAGCACAAAATCACTTGACAACAGTCTGAACACAGCCACACAGTCTAGAAGATTCACAGACTGCAAAGTGAAAGTGCACCCACTGTACATAATCTGTAAACAGGATATCCCATTATATCACTTCCTGCATAAAATATCCGCCGTTTTTATCGTTATGCATCATATTTTTCACGCATACAGATTGTGCGTCATATTTTTCGGCACACGGGGTGAAAATTAGGCCGCATCCAAATAATAGTAAATAGTCTTTACAATTATTTGGATGCGGCCTAATTTTCACTCCTGTGCGTCGAAAAATATGACACACAATGTGTATTGGTGAAAAAAAAGACGCATAACGCTAAAAACATCAAATTTCAGTGCATTAACTGGTTTTGGGGATTTTTTCAATTTTATTGTTATGTTACATTTGGGACACAACTGAGATAGGCTGATTGCACCCACTTTGGTGCTGATGGTGTATGTTCACATGTGAGACATCATACTGCAGCGGCCCATGACCCGCTACTTCCTTAACAGGATTGTTACGCTTGGCTGACGCACTAGATGGCCATATGTGTGGCCTACATATATGTATTGCATAATTTGGGCATGTTTGGCATCAGGAGAGGATAGCAAGGTGACGCACATTAGTACAATACCTCAATGCCTATGGCTCAATGTGTGTGCAGTGGATATTAATGTAGTTATTGACCCAGTGTGTGTGCATCACAAGATGTATTATTGCAAATATGCTTGTATGAATATGAAGTCAATGTGTCCAAACCTTAAATGCAAGTCATTGTGGAAATGAGAGAGGACATGTGCTAGTCATACATGTAGCAACATCCGTTGTGTGCACTTCCAAAATTTTGTGTAAAGACGCCACAAATGGAAAAGCATGCACCAGATAGATGGCAGACGCTTGTTCATGTCAATGGTCCACAATTTCGCCATCCCATGTCCTAGATTTTTGGTAACTGCTTTCTAGGCACTTGTTGGTGAATCCCACAGTGAGTCAATCACATGCATAGACGAAGTGGGTACCATGTAATTGGCCCAGACAGCCAAAGTTGAACCATAAATGAATTATGACACCACAGTTGAGGTCATATAACTGAGCCACAACTCTCCAGTGGCTGTGGTGGACCAGCAGACGAGGCAGCATGTGTCCACATATTTCCAGTGATCAATTGCACAGAGGTGTCTTGTTCATGTGTGTGGTCCAATGTTGATCCTGTATATGTTTAGGGGTGTATGTTGTCATAGTTACGTCCAGGTCTCATCATGAGTCAGTGGCAGCTATTCCTGTATCTAGTGAGTATCCTTTGGATATCAATGTGAGTAAAGTCAATGAGGACATTAGAACCTACATGGGGATGGTCCCACCCTGTCACTGAAGACGTGTAATGAGACTGTCAACAGGGCAACCTTGGTGTGCTAAGTGAGATAATGTCTCAGGTGTCATGTTCCTGCAGGTATCATTACAACATTTGTACACAGGTTGGCTTTTGAAATTCCCACTGCATTTGGGAACATCATAGCCTCTGTGCTGATTATTCTAACAGCTATTCACCACGCACGGCCCATCAATATGTTGTGAGCAATGTGATTCAGCGTGTGAACTGTCAGGGTCCTAACATGTGTGGACTTTTCATGGACATTATCAGAGGTTGCTGGTTCTGCTGGAGGCACCGTACCCTATCCCTGCATGAGACCGAGACAAGGGATGGGCCATGATTTTGGTATTCAAAGACAATTTAACAAATATGGTACAATTAAAAGGCAGATGATGCTATACAATGTATTTGGGTATGCATTAATGAAGCACATGACAAAATACCCTCTGAGGAATGAGAGGTTTGGTAAAGCAAGTGTGGTACATATGTAGCCACAAGGAATCTTTAGGGTAACACACAGACAGGTGCAAGTCAGGCTGACAGGATGCAGGGTCAATCAGGTCCAGCAATTTCACAAGTTACATAATCAGTGGTCTGACTAAGACTGGTTGGAGGAGGAACAAAACAGTTGACATGTACAACTGTGTATGTACTGTGTTTTTGAAGGTGACACATGAACCCAAGGGCTGTGTTACATGGCTTCGTTACTAGCAATGCATAATGGTGTATTTGACAAAATGGCAACTTCTATCCTGTTCCAGGCATCAGCAGGGGCAGTGCATGTTGAAATAGGTGGTGTGCATGGAGGTGATCACAAGTGTGTGCTGCATCAGTTTATCACAAGGCCTGTAGGTGAGATTTGCATTCAAATGGCCAACAGTACCTTTCACACGGGAAGCAATCTACAGATGATAACAGGGCTTAGAAACTACAAGCCAGTGTATTAATTGACCTGACGTCCATGCAGTCAGATGTACTATGACAATGGTATACCATAGGAAAGGGTGTAGCACACTGGATTACTATTGTTAGTCTGTGTGTGTAGAGGAGGGAATATCAGGGTACACATATTAGTATTCCAGGGCATCTTCAGACAGGTGGGTTGTGACAAGCTGCATGGGTGTGTCAGGAGTGAGGAAACGGCCTGACATGTACATGAAATGTCATGTGCGCAATGCTTATCATATGTGTGGCACTTGTGCTGTCTATGTTCTGCTTGTGTGGAACTCTAGTCACAGATAGTCCTTGCAAAGATTGGATGCAGTTGGACTTACTGCTGTCAAGGGTCTGGTCATGTATTCCTGTTACCGATGCAATAGCACATCATTTGCCTCATGTATGAGGCTTGTTTTCCCCTTATTGAGTGATGGTGTCTTAGCTGTGTGCCATATGCTGCGCGATGAACCATGTTGCCAACATGTATGTGTGAAATAGGTGTGGTCCTCTGCTACTGCCCTTCAAAGGTGAAATGTACAGGATATATGTCATTTACAGTGTGTGTGATTGTGACCGTTGTATAATACGCATCACAATTGCGCTGGGATTTTCTGTGTCCTGATCGGTATATCGGTAATGCTCCATGAGGCAACACTCCTATTCTGATAGTTAGATATAAAAGTGAGCACAAATGATTAGCCAGTACCACCAGCTATAATTCAGCAATACAAAACACAAAGCCGCGTAATCAAGATATAGTCAAGATGTAATACAGCTAATATACAGTATGGGCAGAGTCCCGTGCCCAGTCCAGTCTTTTCAGGCCTCTGAGGGCCACGGAGGCTTAGCCCGCGCGCGTCCCGCGGTGCGGTGTACCTTATTGCAATTTAAGGGCCCGGGGGGCGTAACAGCACTTTCGCCCAGGAAACCCAGAGAATTCTGGGTATTGTAGTCCTCCCAGCGTGTTTTAGCAGGCGGTGGTCCGAGCCGCCAGCCCTGTGTCCCGACCAAAGCACGAAGATGCCCACGCTTGGCACAGGGGTACCAAAAATAACGGACCACACCGTCTCTCCCGTCACTATGGTCTCACAGTAGCCAATAAAGAACCATCAACCAATGTAATAATAATAATAACAAGCAGTGCCTCCTCCAGGCAGCGAGCACCAACTTCGGCGACCTCCAATCTGCTGTAATCCACAAGCGGGGGGCGTCACACTCCACGTGCCCGAGGCCCTTGACAGTGTCCCACCCTTACACCAGACTGGGCTGGGGGCGCCGTCCTGCCAGCTAAGACCCTGCTACTGCTGTGAGCCACTAGCTCCGCTCTTGCAGCGAGCGGCGCTGCACCCCTCCGGTGCTTTCCCAGCGCCTACAGATGCCGATGCTGCTGTGAAGGGGTGCAAGGGTGCAAGGGTGGGGTGGCGCACGGCAGCTGTGGAGGGAGACGTAGAGGGAGACGCTGAGATTCAAGGACGCTCAGCGCCTACCGCAGGTTACCGCTGCGTCCCTCGCCTCACCGGCGGTGTCGAGGTGCTCCCGTGCTCCCGTGGGATGCCGGCCAAGAGAGCGGTTGCACAGCATGCTGGTGCCGTGGCCACTGCTACGGTGCCTTCTCACCTTCAGGTCTACTGCTGATACCTCACGCTCACGCTCTGCACCTGGTGCTGCTGGGTCCCTTGCCAGCTCCAGTTCTGTGGCTCCAATTGCAAAACCCTCTGTGCAAGCCCCCGCCGCTCCAAGAACGTTGTGGCGTTTTCGCCCCTCCTGCGCCCTGCGACTGTCCTGACCTGTTCGGTTCGCCGGTTCGCCTGTCCAGGCCTGTCCGGTTCGCCAACTTTCTTTACAGCCGGCCAGCTGCTTCCGTTAGTATTGCAACGCCATCCAACCCAGTCGACCTTCCGCCACTTTCGAAAACTTTCGAAAACTTTGCGGCTCAAATCTCCGAATCTCTGCCTATGTGCCGCACTCGGTCTCCAGTCCTTGCCCGTGCCCCGCTCGCATCGCAGTCTGTCCTGCCGTGAGCCACCCGGAACTAGCGCGTCTGCGTCTCCACAGCGCGTCTGCCTCGTGGCCCTAACTATCATGTGGTGGCAAACATGCTCCTTCAGTAGTGAGCAGAAATAATAATGGTGTGTAATCGTCTCATCATGTGCATCCAAGAGAGATATCCAAAGCCTGGTTACTTGAGGACTGCATTACCAATCAAACAGCCTATATGGCCATGACACATAGGTACAATGTACAAAGGGACAGGGACTTTTGTAAGCCCTCATGTTGTTACAGTTTCTTCATTTGATGTGGCTCAGCAATGGTGATTTGCACCAAGCATAGAGATATGAACCCATGTGCATACCTTTGGACTGCCATCCCTAATTGGAATGTGGCACAACAAACTCCAAATACCAGTCTAAGATGTTAGCTGAGGGCACCTTACACCTTTTCCCGATGTTTTCAAATCCAGATCTGATGTATCCAAAAAGATGAAGGACCACAATAATCCCTAACATTCATAGGACTTCCAAAAACGCTTTCCTTACACACTCACCAGACACACATGAGACATATGTCTGGGCCACATTACTATCATCAATTGACGTGAAGCCAGCACTAATTTTCTGCATCATGTAGTGTTTTAAAAGTCAGTCTAGCTATTGCGTCAACAAAGTTTGCCAATATTTTAGTAAATCTATACTTCACTGGCAAATGTAACCTATTTAGACATGACTGGCTCCTATTTTGTTTTGCTGTCTGACACACGTGGCACCAAATTACATTAAGCAAAAGTATTCTGTAAGTTTGCAGAGCACGTGCTTCCTGACAGCTAGCAATTGTGGTCCTTCACATAGTGCATCAATGACCCTGTATGTTTCCGCAGCATTCCACACACTCAACAACATAGCCGGCAGATATTGTACAAATCATCTGATGTCACTACAGAGCTTTTAATTCTGCACATTTACATGATTTGTACTCAGCAACAGTGCCACCAATCACTATTCCCAGGTGGTCCAGCAGATCTTGCTCGCTGGTGATGAGGTCAGCCCAGCAGTGCTTCAGCTGTGGTCATTCCTCTGGCTCCCATACACGCGCTGCAAGTGATGCAGCACCTTTCCCCACCGGATTCTTCGCGCCTCAGTGTGATACCCCTGTATCACCCTGCCCCCTTCCTCGATCATGAGTGGGAGGAAGTGGCACACCAGCCATATAAACCCCCCAATCTCCTCCTCACCCATCCTGCCAAGACGTTACCTACCCAACACCTCAGAACTGAAAAGTGGAATAGGGGATAAAGAAGAAGTAAGTAGAAAAGGGGGAAAGTTGAAGTACAAAAAAAGAAGTAAACTTAACAACTAAAAGAGCCCAACTATTCCCAAACTAGCACTACCCACAACAGACTCCCACAAACAACAAATACACTACAATACCGGACAATTGTAAACAAAACACACTCATACAGTATACAACAACAATATTTATTTCACAAAGTAACAAGTAAGATAGCACACAGGACACCAAAGCACAAAATCACTTGACAACAGTCTGAACACAGCCACACAGTCTAGAAGATTCACAGACTGCAAAGTGAAAGTGCACCCACTGTACATAATCTGTAAACAGGATATCCCATTATATCACTTCCTGCATAAAATATCCGCCGTTTTTATCGTTATGCATCATATTTTTCACGCATACAGATTGTGCGTCATATTTTTCGACACACGGGGTGAAAATTAGGCCGCATCCAAATAATAGTAAATAGTCTTTACAATTATTTGGATGCGGCCTAATTTTCACTCCTGTGCGTCGAAAAATATGACACACAATGTGTATTGGTGAAAAAAAAGACGCATAACGCTAAAAACATCAAATTTCAGTGCATTAACTGGTTTTGGGGATTTTTTCAATTTTATTGTTATGTTACATTTGGGACACAACTGAGATAGGCTGATTGCACCCACTTTGGTGCTGATGGTGTATGTTCACATGTGAGACATCATACTGCAGCGGCCCATGACCCGCTACTTCCTTAACAGGATTGTTACGCTTGGCTGACGCACTAGATGGCCATATGTGTGGCCTACATATATGTATTGCATAATTTGGGCATGTTTGGCATCAGGAGAGGATAGCAAGGTGACGCACATTAGTACAATACCTCAATGCCTATGGCTCAATGTGTGTGCAGTGGATACTAATGTAGTTATTGACCCAGTGTGTGTGCATCACAAGATGTATTATTGCAAATATGCTTGTATGAATATGAAGTCAATGTGTCCAAACCTTAAATGCAAGTCATTGTGGAAATGAGAGAGGACATGTGCTAGTCATACATGTAGCAACATCCGTTGTGTGCACTTCCAAAATTTTGTGTAAAGACGCCACAAATGGAAAAGCATGCACCAGATAGATGGCAGATGCTTGTTCATGTCAATGGTCCACAATTTCGCCATCCCATGTCCTAGATTTTTGGTAACTGCTTTCTAGGCACTTGTTGGGGAATCCCACAGTGAGTCAATCACATGCATAGACGAAGTGGGTACCATGTAATTGGCCCAGACAGCCAAAGTTGAACCATAAATGAATTATGACACCACAGTTGAGGTCATATAACTGAGCCACAACTCTCCAGTGGCTGTGGTGGACCAGCAGACGAGGCAGCATGTGTCCACATATTTCCAGTGATCAATTGCACAGAGGTGTCTTGTTCATGTGTGTGGTCCAATGTTGATCCTGTATATGTTTAGGGGTGTATGTTGTCATAGTTACGTCCAGGTCTCATCATGAGTCAGTGGCAGCTATTCCTGTATCTAGTGAGTATCCTTTGGATATCAATGTGAGTAAAGTCAATGAGGACATTAGAACCTACATGGGGATGGTCCCACCCTGTCACTGAAGACGTGTAATGAGACTGTCAACAGGGCAACCTTGGTGTGCTAAGTGAGATAATGTCTCAGGTGTCATGTTCCTGCAGGTGTCATTACAACATTTGTACACAGGTTGGCTTTTGAAATTCCCACTGCATTTGGGAACATCATAGCCTCTGTGCTGATTATTCTAACAGCTATTCACCACGCACGGCCCATCAATATGTTGTGAGCAATGTGATTCAGCGTGTGAACTGTCAGGGTCCTAACATGTGTGGACTTTTCATGGACATTATCAGAGGTTGCTGGTTCTGCTGGAGGCACCGTACCCTATCCCTGCATGAGACCGAGACAAGGGATGGGCCATGATTTTGGTATTCAAAGACAATTTAACAAATATGGTACAATTAAAAGGCAGATGATGCTATACAATGTATTTGGGTATGCATTAATGAAGCACATGACAAAATACCCTCTGAGGAATGAGAGGTTTGGTAAAGCAAGTGTGGTACATATGTAGCCACAAGGAATCTTTAGGGTAACACACAGACAGGTGCAAGTCAGGCTGACAGGATGCAGGGTCAATCAGGTCCAGCAATTTCACAAGTTACATAATCAGTGGTCTGACTAAGACTGGTTGGAGGAGGAACAAAACAGTTGACATGTACAACTGTGTATGTACTGTGTTTTTGAAGGTGACACATGAACCCAAGGGCTGTGTTACATGGCTTCGTTACTAGCAATGCATAATGGTGTATTTGACAAAATGGCAACTTCTATCCTGTTCCAGGCATCAGCAGGGGCAGTGCATGTTGAAATAGGTGGTGTGCATGGAGGTGATCACAAGTGTGTGCTGCATCAGTTTATCACAAGGCCTGTAGGTGAGATTTGCATTCAAATGGCCAACAGTACCTTTCACACGGGAAGCAATCTACAGATGATAACAGGGCTTAGAAACTACAAGCCAGTGTATTAATTGACCTGACGTCCATGCAGTCAGATGTACTATGACAATGGTATACCATAGGAAAGGGTGTAGCACACTGGATTACTATTGTTAGTCTGTGTGTGTAGAGGAGGGAATATCAGGGTACACATATTAGTATTCCAGGGCATCTTCAGACAGGTGGGTTGTGACAAGCTGCATGGGTGTGTCAGGAGTGAGGAAACGGCCTGACATGTACATGAAATGTCATGTGCGCAATGCTTATCATATGTGTGGCACTTGTGCTGTCTATGTTCTGCTTGTGTGGAACTCTAGTCACAGATAGTCCTTGCAAAGATTGGATGCAGTTGGACTTACTGCTGTCAAGGGTCTGGTCATGTATTCCTGTTACCGATGCAATAGCACATCATTTGCCTCATGTATGAGGCTTGTTTTCCCCTTATTGAGTGATGGTGTCTTAGCTGTGTGCCATATGCTGCGCGATGAACCATGTTGCCAACATGTATGTGTGAAATAGGTGTGGTCCTCTGCTACTGCCCTTCAAAGGTGAAATGTACAGGATATATGTCATTTACAGTGTGTGTGATTGTGACCGTTGTATAATACGCATCACAATTGCGCTGGGATTTTCTGTGTCCTGATCGGTATATCGGTAATGCTCCATGAGGCAACACTCCTATTCTGATAGTTAGATATAAAAGTGAGCACAAATGATTAGCCAGTACCACCAGCTATAATTCAGCAATACAAAACACAAAGCCGCGTAATCAAGATATAGTCAAGATGTAATACAGCTAATATACAGTATGGGCAGAGTCCCGTGCCCAGTCCAGTCTTTTCAGGCCTCTGAGGGCCACGGAGGCTTAGCCCGCGCGCGTCCCGCGGTGCGGTGTACCTTATTGCAATTTAAGGGCCCGGGGGGCGTAACAGCACTTTCGCCCAGGAAACCCAGAGAATTCTGGGTATTGTAGTCCTCCCAGCGTGTTTTAGCAGGCGGTGGTCCGAGCCGCCAGCCCTGTGTCCCGACCAAAGCACGAAGATGCCCACGCTTGGCACAGGGGTACCAAAAATAACGGACCACACCGTCTCTCCCGTCACTATGGTCTCACAGTAGCCAATAAAGAACCATCAACCAATGTAATAATAATAATAACAAGCAGTGCCTCCTCCAGGCAGCGAGCACCAACTTCGGCGACCTCCAATCTGCTGTAATCCACAAGCGGGGGGCGTCACACTCCACGTGCCCGAGGCCCTTGACAGTGTCCCACCCTTACACCAGACTGGGCTGGGGGCGCCGTCCTGCCAGCTAAGACCCTGCTACTGCTGTGAGCCACTAGCTCCGCTCTTGCAGCGAGCGGCGCTGCACCCCTCCGGTGCTTTCCCAGCGCCTACAGATGCCGATGCTGCTGTGAAGGGGTGCAAGGGTGCAAGGGTGGGGTGGCGCACGGCAGCTGTGGAGGGAGACGTAGAGGGAGACGCTGAGATTCAAGGACGCTCAGCGCCTACCGCAGGTTACCGCTGCGTCCCTCGCCTCACCGGCGGTGTCGAGGTGCTCCCGTGCTCCCGTGGGATGCCGGCCAAGAGAGCGGTTGCACAGCATGCTGGTGCCGTGGCCACTGCTACGGTGCCTTCTCACCTTCAGGTCTACTGCTGATACCTCACGCTCACGCTCTGCACCTGGTGCTGCTGGGTCCCTTGCCAGCTCCAGTTCTGTGGCTCCAATTGCAAAACCCTCTGTGCAAGCCCCCGCCGCTCCAAGAACGTTGTGGCGTTTTCGCCCCTCCTGCGCCCTGCGACTGTCCTGACCTGTTCGGTTCGCCGGTTCGCCTGTCCAGGCCTGTCCGGTTCGCCAACTTTCTTTACAGCCGGCCAGCTGCTTCCGTTAGTATTGCAACGCCATCCAACCCAGTCGACCTTCCGCCACTTTCGAAAACTTTCGAAAACTTTGCGGCTCAAATCTCCGAATCTCTGCCTATGTGCCGCACTCGGTCTCCAGTCCTTGCCCGTGCCCCGCTCGCATCGCAGTCTGTCCTGCCGTGAGCCACCCGGAACTAGCGCGTCTGCGTCTCCACAGCGCGTCTGCCTCGTGGCCCTAACTATCATGTGGTGGCAAACATGCTCCTTCAGTAGTGAGCAGAAATAATAATGGTGTGTAATCGTCTCATCATGTGCATCCAAGAGAGATATCCAAAGCCTGGTTACTTGAGGACTGCATTACCAATCAAACAGCCTATATGGCCATGACACATAGGTACAATGTACAAAGGGACAGGGACTTTTGTAAGCCCTCATGTTGTTACAGTTTCTTCATTTGATGTGGCTCAGCAATGGTGATTTGCACCAAGCATAGAGATATGAACCCATGTGCATACCTTTGGACTGCCATCCCTAATTGGAATGTGGCACAACAAACTCCAAATACCAGTCTAAGATGTTAGCTGAGGGCACCTTACACCTTTTCCCGATGTTTTCAAATCCAGATCTGATGTATCCAAAAAGATGAAGGACCACAATAATCCCTAACATTCATAGGACTTCCAAAAACGCTTTCCTTACACACTCACCAGACACACATGAGACATATGTCTGGGCCACATTACTATCATCAATTGACGTGAAGCCAGCACTAATTTTCTGCATCATGTAGTGTTTTAAAAGTCAGTCTAGCTATTGCGTCAACAAAGTTTGCCAATATTTTAGTAAATCTATACTTCACTGGCAAATGTAACCTATTTAGACATGACTGGCTCCTATTTTGTTTTGCTGTCTGACACACGTGGCACCAAATTACATTAAGCAAAAGTATTCTGTAAGTTTGCAGAGCACGTGCTTCCTGACAGCTAGCAATTGTGGTCCTTCACATAGTGCATCAATGACCCTGTATGTTTCCGCAGCATTCCACACACTCAACAACATAGCCGGCAGATATTGTACAAATCATCTGATGTCACTACAGAGCTTTTAATTCTGCACATTTACATGATTTGTACTCAGCAACAGTGCCACCAATCACTATTCCCAGGTGGTCCAGCAGATCTTGCTCGCTGGTGATGAGGTCAGCCCAGCAGTGCTTCAGCTGTGGTCATTCCTCTGGCTCCCATACACGCGCTGCAAGTGATGCAGCACCTTTCCCCACCGGATTCTTCGCGCCTCAGTGTGATACCCCTGTATCACCCTGCCCCCTTCCTCGATCATGAGTGGGAGGAAGTGGCACACCAGCCATATAAACCCCCCAATCTCCTCCTCACCCATCCTGCCAAGACGTTACCTACCCAACACCTCAGAACTGAAAAGTGGAATAGGGGATAAAGAAGAAGTAAGTAGAAAAGGGGGAAAGTTGAAGTACAAAAAAAGAAGTAAACTTAACAACTAAAAGAGCCCAACTATTCCCAAACTAGCACTACCCACAACAGACTCCCACAAACAACAAATACACTACAATACCGGACAATTGTAAACAAAACACACTCATACAGTATACAACAACAATATTTATTTCACAAAGTAACAAGTAAGATAGCACACAGGACACCAAAGCACAAAATCACTTGACAACAGTCTGAACACAGCCACACAGTCTAGAAGATTCACAGACTGCAAAGTGAAAGTGCACCCACTGTACATAATCTGTAAACAGGATATCCCATTATATCACTTCCTGCATAAAATATCCGCCGTTTTTATCGTTATGCATCATATTTTTCACGCATACAGATTGTGCGTCATATTTTTCGACACACGGGGTGAAAATTAGGCCGCATCCAAATAATAGTAAATAGTCTTTACAATTATTTGGATGCGGCCTAATTTTCACTCCTGTGCGTCGAAAAATATGACACACAATGTGTATTGGTGAAAAAAAAGACGCATAACGCTAAAAACATCAAATTTCAGTGCATTAACTGGTTTTGGGGATTTTTTCAATTTTATTGTTATGTTACATTTGGGACACAACTGAGATAGGCTGATTGCACCCACTTTGGTGCTGATGGTGTATGTTCACATGTGAGACATCATACTGCAGCGGCCCATGACCCGCTACTTCCTTAACAGGATTGTTACGCTTGGCTGACGCACTAGATGGCCATATGTGTGGCCTACATATATGTATTGCATAATTTGGGCATGTTTGGCATCAGGAGAGGATAGCAAGGTGACGCACATTAGTACAATACCTCAATGCCTATGGCTCAATGTGTGTGCAGTGGATACTAATGTAGTTATTGACCCAGTGTGTGTGCATCACAAGATGTATTATTGCAAATATGCTTGTATGAATATGAAGTCAATGTGTCCAAACCTTAAATGCAAGTCATTGTGGAAATGAGAGAGGACATGTGCTAGTCATACATGTAGCAACATCCGTTGTGTGCACTTCCAAAATTTTGTGTAAAGACGCCACAAATGGAAAAGCATGCACCAGATAGATGGCAGATGCTTGTTCATGTCAATGGTCCACAATTTCGCCATCCCATGTCCTAGATTTTTGGTAACTGCTTTCTAGGCACTTGTTGGGGAATCCCACAGTGAGTCAATCACATGCATAGACGAAGTGGGTACCATGTAATTGGCCCAGACAGCCAAAGTTGAACCATAAATGAATTATGACACCACAGTTGAGGTCATATAACTGAGCCACAACTCTCCAGTGGCTGTGGTGGACCAGCAGACGAGGCAGCATGTGTCCACATATTTCCAGTGATCAATTGCACAGAGGTGTCTTGTTCATGTGTGTGGTCCAATGTTGATCCTGTATATGTTTAGGGGTGTATGTTGTCATAGTTACGTCCAGGTCTCATCATGAGTCAGTGGCAGCTATTCCTGTATCTAGTGAGTATCCTTTGGATATCAATGTGAGTAAAGTCAATGAGGACATTAGAACCTACATGGGGATGGTCCCACCCTGTCACTGAAGACGTGTAATGAGACTGTCAACAGGGCAACCTTGGTGTGCTAAGTGAGATAATGTCTCAGGTGTCATGTTCCTGCAGGTGTCATTACAACATTTGTACACAGGTTGGCTTTTGAAATTCCCACTGCATTTGGGAACATCATAGCCTCTGTGCTGATTATTCTAACAGCTATTCACCACGCACGGCCCATCAATATGTTGTGAGCAATGTGATTCAGCGTGTGAACTGTCAGGGTCCTAACATGTGTGGACTTTTCATGGACATTATCAGAGGTTGCTGGTTCTGCTGGAGGCACCGTACCCTATCCCTGCATGAGACCGAGACAAGGGATGGGCCATGATTTTGGTATTCAAAGACAATTTAACAAATATGGTACAATTAAAAGGCAGATGATGCTATACAATGTATTTGGGTATGCATTAATGAAGCACATGACAAAATACCCTCTGAGGAATGAGAGGTTTGGTAAAGCAAGTGTGGTACATATGTAGCCACAAGGAATCTTTAGGGTAACACACAGACAGGTGCAAGTCAGGCTGACAGGATGCAGGGTCAATCAGGTCCAGCAATTTCACAAGTTACATAATCAGTGGTCTGACTAAGACTGGTTGGAGGAGGAACAAAACAGTTGACATGTACAACTGTGTATGTACTGTGTTTTTGAAGGTGACACATGAACCCAAGGGCTGTGTTACATGGCTTCGTTACTAGCAATGCATAATGGTGTATTTGACAAAATGGCAACTTCTATCCTGTTCCAGGCATCAGCAGGGGCAGTGCATGTTGAAATAGGTGGTGTGCATGGAGGTGATCACAAGTGTGTGCTGCATCAGTTTATCACAAGGCCTGTAGGTGAGATTTGCATTCAAATGGCCAACAGTACCTTTCACACGGGAAGCAATCTACAGATGATAACAGGGCTTAGAAACTACAAGCCAGTGTATTAATTGACCTGACGTCCATGCAGTCAGATGTACTATGACAATGGTATACCATAGGAAAGGGTGTAGCACACTGGATTACTATTGTTAGTCTGTGTGTGTAGAGGAGGGAATATCAGGGTACACATATTAGTATTCCAGGGCATCTTCAGACAGGTGGGTTGTGACAAGCTGCATGGGTGTGTCAGGAGTGAGGAAACGGCCTGACATGTACATGAAATGTCATGTGCGCAATGCTTATCATATGTGTGGCACTTGTGCTGTCTATGTTCTGCTTGTGTGGAACTCTAGTCACAGATAGTCCTTGCAAAGATTGGATGCAGTTGGACTTACTGCTGTCAAGGGTCTGGTCATGTATTCCTGTTACCGATGCAATAGCACATCATTTGCCTCATGTATGAGGCTTGTTTTCCCCTTATTGAGTGATGGTGTCTTAGCTGTGTGCCATATGCTGCGCGATGAACCATGTTGCCAACATGTATGTGTGAAATAGGTGTGGTCCTCTGCTACTGCCCTTCAAAGGTGAAATGTACAGGATATATGTCATTTACAGTGTGTGTGATTGTGACCGTTGTATAATACGCATCACAATTGCGCTGGGATTTTCTGTGTCCTGATCGGTATATCGGTAATGCTCCATGAGGCAACACTCCTATTCTGATAGTTAGATATAAAAGTGAGCACAAATGATTAGCCAGTACCACCAGCTATAATTCAGCAATACAAAACACAAAGCCGCGTAATCAAGATATAGTCAAGATGTAATACAGCTAATATACAGTATGGGCAGAGTCCCGTGCCCAGTCCAGTCTTTTCAGGCCTCTGAGGGCCACGGAGGCTTAGCCCGCGCGCGTCCCGCGGTGCGGTGTACCTTATTGCAATTTAAGGGCCCGGGGGGCGTAACAGCACTTTCGCCCAGGAAACCCAGAGAATTCTGGGTATTGTAGTCCTCCCAGCGTGTTTTAGCAGGCGGTGGTCCGAGCCGCCAGCCCTGTGTCCCGACCAAAGCACGAAGATGCCCACGCTTGGCACAGGGGTACCAAAAATAACGGACCACACCGTCTCTCCCGTCACTATGGTCTCACAGTAGCCAATAAAGAACCATCAACCAATGTAATAATAATAATAACAAGCAGTGCCTCCTCCAGGCAGCGAGCACCAACTTCGGCGACCTCCAATCTGCTGTAATCCACAAGCGGGGGGCGTCACACTCCACGTGCCCGAGGCCCTTGACAGTGTCCCACCCTTACACCAGACTGGGCTGGGGGCGCCGTCCTGCCAGCTAAGACCCTGCTACTGCTGTGAGCCACTAGCTCCGCTCTTGCAGCGAGCGGCGCTGCACCCCTCCGGTGCTTTCCCAGCGCCTACAGATGCCGATGCTGCTGTGAAGGGGTGCAAGGGTGCAAGGGTGGGGTGGCGCACGGCAGCTGTGGAGGGAGACGTAGAGGGAGACGCTGAGATTCAAGGACGCTCAGCGCCTACCGCAGGTTACCGCTGCGTCCCTCGCCTCACAGGCGGTGTCGAGGTGCTCCCGTGCTCCCGTGGGATGCCGGCCAAGAGAGCGGTTGCACAGCATGCTGGTGCCGTGGCCACTGCTACGGTGCCTTCTCACCTTCAGGTCTACTGCTGATACCTCACGCTCACGCTCTGCACCTGGTGCTGCTGGGTCCCTTGCCAGCTCCAGTTCTGTGGCTCCAATTGCAAAACCCTCTGTGCAAGCCCCCGCCGCTCCAAGAACGTTGTGGCGTTTTCGCCCCTCCTGCGCCCTGCGACTGTCCTGACCTGTTCGGTTCGCCGGTTCGCCTGTCCAGGCCTGTCCGGTTCGCCAACTTTCTTTACAGCCGGCCAGCTGCTTCCGTTAGTATTGCAACGCCATCCAACCCAGTCGACCTTCCGCCACTTTCGAAAACTTTCGAAAACTTTGCGGCTCAAATCTCCGAATCTCTGCCTATGTGCCGCACTCGGTCTCCAGTCCTTGCCCGTGCCCCGCTCGCATCGCAGTCTGTCCTGCCGTGAGCCACCCGGAACTAGCGCGTCTGCGTCTCCACAGCGCGTCTGCCTCGTGGCCCTAACTATCATGTGGTGGCAAACATGCTCCTTCAGTAGTGAGCAGAAATAATAATGGTGTGTAATCGTCTCATCATGTGCATCCAAGAGAGATATCCAAAGCCTGGTTACTTGAGGACTGCATTACCAATCAAACAGCCTATATGGCCATGACACATATGTACAATGTACAAAGGGACAGGGACTTTTGTAAGCCCTCATGTTGTTACAGTTTCTTCATTTGATGTGGCTCAGCAATGGTGATTTGCACCAAGCATAGAGATATGAACCCATGTGCATACCTTTGGACTGCCATCCCTAATTGGAATGTGGCACAACAAACTCCAAATACCAGTCTAAGATGTTAGCTGAGGGCACCTTACACCTTTTCCCGATGTTTTCAAATCCAGATCTGATGTATCCAAAAAGATGAAGGACCACAATAATCCCTAACATTCATAGGACTTCCAAAAACGCTTTCCTTACACACTCACCAGACACACATGAGACATATGTCTGGGCCACATTACTATCATCAATTGACGTGAAGCCAGCACTAATTTTCTGCATCATGTAGTGTTTTAAAAGTCAGTCTAGCTATTGCGTCAACAAAGTTTGCCAATATTTTAGTAAATCTATACTTCACTGGCAAATGTAACCTATTTAGACATGACTGGCTCCTATTTTGTTTTGCTGTCTGACACACGTGGCACCAAATTACATTAAGCAAAAGTATTCTGTAAGTTTGCAGAGCACGTGCTTCCTGACAGCTAGCAATTGTGGTCCTTCACATAGTGCATCAATGACCCTGTATGTTTCCGCAGCATTCCACACACTCAACAACATAGCCGGCAGATATTGTACAAATCATCTGATGTCACTACAGAGCTTTTAATTCTGCACATTTACATGATTTGTACTCAGCAACAGTGCCACCAATCACTATTCCCAGGTGGTCCAGCAGATCTTGCTCGCTGGTGATGAGGTCAGCCCAGCAGTGCTTCAGCTGTGGTCATTCCTCTGGCTCCCATACACGCGCTGCAAGTGATGCAGCACCTTTCCCCACCGGATTCTTCGCGCCTCAGTGTGATACCCCTGTATCACCCTGCCCCCTTCCTCGATCATGAGTGGGAGGAAGTGGCACACCAGCCATATAAACCCCCCAATCTCCTCCTCACCCATCCTGCCAAGACGTTACCTACCCAACACCTCAGAACTGAAAAGTGGAATAGGGGATAAAGAAGAAGTAAGTAGAAAAGGGGGAAAGTTGAAGTACAAAAAAAGAAGTAAACTTAACAACTAAAAGAGCCCAACTATTCCCAAACTAGCACTACCCACAACAGACTCCCACAAACAACAAATACACTACAATACCGGACAATTGTAAACAAAACACACTCATACAGTATACAACAACAATATTTATTTCACAAAGTAACAAGTAAGATAGCACACAGGACACCAAAGCACAAAATCACTTGACAACAGTCTGAACACAGCCACACAGTCTAGAAGATTCACAGACTGCAAAGTGAAAGTGCACCCACTGTACATAATCTGTAAACAGGATATCCCATTATATCACTTCCTGCATAAAATATCCGCCGTTTTTATCGTTATGCATCATATTTTTCACGCATACAGATTGTGCGTCATATTTTTCGACACACGGGGTGAAAATTAGGCCGCATCCAAATAATAGTAAATAGTCTTTACAATTATTTGGATGCGGCCTAATTTTCACTCCTGTGCGTCGAAAAATATGACACACAATGTGTATTGGTGAAAAAAAAGACGCATAACGCTAAAAACATCAAATTTCAGTGCATTAACTGGTTTTGGGGATTTTTTCAATTTTATTGTTATGTTACATTTGGGACACAACTGAGATAGGCTGATTGCACCCACTTTGGTGCTGATGGTGTATGTTCACATGTGAGACATCATACTGCAGCGGCCCATGACCCGCTACTTCCTTAACAGGATTGTTACGCTTGGCTGACGCACTAGATGGCCATATGTGTGGCCTACATATATGTATTGCATAATTTGGGCATGTTTGGCATCAGGAGAGGATAGCAAGGTGACGCACATTAGTACAATACCTCAATGCCTATGGCTCAATGTGTGTGCAGTGGATACTAATGTAGTTATTGACCCAGTGTGTGTGCATCACAAGATGTATTATTGCAAATATGCTTGTATGAATATGAAGTCAATGTGTCCAAACCTTAAATGCAAGTCATTGTGGAAATGAGAGAGGACATGTGCTAGTCATACATGTAGCAACATCCGTTGTGTGCACTTCCAAAATTTTGTGTAAAGACGCCACAAATGGAAAAGCATGCACCAGATAGATGGCAGATGCTTGTTCATGTCAATGGTCCACAATTTCGCCATCCCATGTCCTAGATTTTTGGTAACTGCTTTCTAGGCACTTGTTGGGGAATCCCACAGTGAGTCAATCACATGCATAGACGAAGTGGGTACCATGTAATTGGCCCAGACAGCCAAAGTTGAACCATAAATGAATTATGACACCACAGTTGAGGTCATATAACTGAGCCACAACTCTCCAGTGGCTGTGGTGGACCAGCAGACGAGGCAGCATGTGTCCACATATTTCCAGTGATCAATTGCACAGAGGTGTCTTGTTCATGTGTGTGGTCCAATGTTGATCCTGTATATGTTTAGGGGTGTATGTTGTCATAGTTACGTCCAGGTCTCATCATGAGTCAGTGGCAGCTATTCCTGTATCTAGTGAGTATCCTTTGGATATCAATGTGAGTAAAGTCAATGAGGACATTAGAACCTACATGGGGATGGTCCCACCCTGTCACTGAAGACGTGTAATGAGACTGTCAACAGGGCAACCTTGGTGTGCTAAGTGAGATAATGTCTCAGGTGTCATGTTCCGGCAGGTGTCATTACAACATTTGTACACAGGTTGGCTTTTGAAATTCCCACTGCATTTGGGAACATCATAGCCTCTGTGCTGATTATTCTAACAGCTATTCACCACGCACGGCCCATCAATATGTTGTGAGCAATGTGATTCAGCGTGTGAACTGTCAGGGTCCTAACATGTGTGGACTTTTCATGGACATTATCAGAGGTTGCTGGTTCTGCTGGAGGCACCGTACCCTATCCCTGCATGAGACCGAGACAAGGGATGGGCCATGATTTTGGTATTCAAAGACAATTTAACAAATATGGTACAATTAAAAGGCAGATGATGCTATACAATGTATTTGGGTATGCATTAATGAAGCACATGACAAAATACCCTCTGAGGAATGAGAGGTTTGGTAAAGCAAGTGTGGTACATATGTAGCCACAGGGAATCTTTAGGGTAACACACAGACAGGTGCAAGTCAGGCTGACAGGATGCAGGGTCAATCAGGTCCAGCAATTTCACAAGTTACATAATCAGTGGTCTGACTAAGACTGGTTGGAGGAGGAACAAAACAGTTGACATGTACAACTGTGTATGTACTGTGTTTTTGAAGGTGACACATGAACCCAAGGGCTGTGTTACATGGCTTCATTACTAGCAATGCATAATGGTGTATTTGACAAAATGGCAACTTCTATGCTGTTCCAGGCATCAGCAGGGGCAGTGCATGTTGAAATGGGTGGTGTGCATGGAGGTGATCACAGGTGTGTGCTGCATCAGTTTATCACAAGTCCTGTAGGTGAGATTTGCATTCAAATGGCCAACAGTACCTTTCACACGGGAAGCAATCTACAGATGATAACAGGGCTTAGAAACTACAAGCCAGTGTATTAATTGACCTGACGTCCATGCAGTCAGATGTACTATGACAATGGTATACCATAGGAAAGGGTGTAGCACACTGGATTACTATTGTTAGTCTGTGTGTGTAGAGGAGGGAATATCGGGGTACACATATTAGTATTCCAGGGCATCTTCAGGCAGGTGGGTTGTGACAAGCTGCATGGGTGTGTCAGGAGTGAGGAAACGGCCTGACATGTACATGGAATGTCATGTGCGCAATGCTTGTCATATGTGTGGCACTTGTGCTGTCTATGTTCTGCTTGTTTGGAACTCTAGTCACAGATAGTCCTTGCAAAGATTGGATGCAGTTGGACTTACTGCTGTCAAGGGTCTGGTCATGTATTCCTGTTACCGATGCAATAGCACATCATTTGCCTCATGTATGAGGCTTGTTTTCCCCTTATTGAGTGATGGTGTCTTAGCTGTGTGCCATATGCTGCGCGATGAACCATGTTGCCAACATGTATGTGTGAAATAGGTGTGGTCCTCTGCTACTGCCCTTCAAAGGTGAAATGTACAGGATATATGTCATTTACAGTGTGTGTGATTGTGACCGTTGTATAATACGCATCACAATTGCGCTGGGATTTTCTGTGTCCTGATCGGTATATCGGTAATGCTCCATGAGGCAACACTCCTATTCTGATAGTTAGATATAAAAGTGAGCACAAATGATTAGCCAGTACCACCAGCTATAATTCAGCAATACAAAACACAAAGCCGCGTAATCAAGATATAGTCAAGATGTAATACAGCTAATATACAGTATGGGCAGAGTCCCGTGCCCAGTCCAGTCTTTTCAGGCCTCTGAGGGCCACGGAGGCTTAGCCCGCGCGCGTCCCGCGGTGCGGTGTACCTTATTGCAATTTAAGGGCCCGGGGGGCGTAACAGCACTTTCGCCCAGGAAACCCAGAGAATTCTGGGTATTGTAGTCCTCCCAGCGTGTTTTAGCAGGCGGTGGTCCGAGCCGCCAGCCCTGTGTCTCGACCAAAGCACGAAGATGCCCACGCTTGGCACAGGGGTACCAAAAATAACGGACCACACCGTCTCTCCCGTCACTATGGTCTCACAGTAGCCAATAAAGAACCATCAACCAATGTAATAATAATAATAACAAGCAGTGCCTCCTCCAGGCAGCGAGCACCAACTTCGGCGACCTCCAATCTGCTGTAATCCACAAGCGGGGGGCGTCACACTCCACGTGGCCGAGGCCCTTGACAGTGTCCCACCCTTACACCAGACTGGGCTGGGGGCGCCGTCCTGCCAGCTAAGACCCCGCTACTGCTGTGAGCCACTAGCTCCGCTCTTGCAGCGAGCGGCGCTGCACCCCTCGGGTGCTTTCCCAGCGCCTACAGATGCCGATGCTGCTGTGCAGGGGTGCAAGGGTGCAAGGGTGCAAGGGTGGGGTGGCGCACGGCAGCTGTGGAGGGAGACGTAGAGGGAGACGCTGAGATTCAAGGACGCTCAGCGCCTACCGCAGGCTACCGCTGCGTCCCTCGCCTCACCGGCGGCGTCGAGGTGCTCCAGTGCTCCCGTGGGATGCCGGCCAAGAGAGCGGTTGCACAGCATGCTGGTGCCGTGGCCACTGCTACGGTGCCTTCTCACCTTCAGGTCTACTGCTGATACCTCACGCTCACGCTCTGCACCTGGTGCTGCTGGGTCCCTTGCCAGCTCCAGTTCTGTGGCTCCAATAGCAAAACCCTCTGTGCAAGCCCCCGCCGCTCCAAGAACGTTGTGGCGTTTTCGCCCCTCCTGCGCCCTGCGACTGTCCTGACCTGTTCGGTTCGCCGGTTCGCCTGTCCAGGCCTGTCCGGTTCGCCAACTTTCTTTACAGCCGGCCAGCTGCTTCCGTTAGTATTGCAACGCCATCCAACCCAGTCGACCTTCCGCCACTTTCGAAAACTTTCAAAAACTTTGCGGCCCAAATCTCCGAATCTCTGCCTATGTGCCGCACTCGGGCTCCAGTCCTTGCCCGTGCCCCGCTCGCATCGCAGTCTGTCCTGCCGTGAGCCACCCGGAACTAGCGCGTCTGCGTCTCCACAGCGCGTCTGCCTCGTGGCCCTAACTATCATGTGGTGGCAAACATGCTCCTTCAGTAGTGAGCAGAAATAATAATGGTGTGTAATCGTCTCATCATGTGCATCCAAGAGAGATATCCAAAGCCTGGTTACTTGAGGACTGCATTACCAATCAAACAGCCTATATGGCCATGACACATAGGTACAATGTACAAAGGGACAGGGACTTTTGTAAGCCCTCATGTTGTTACAGTTTCTTCATTTGATGTGGCTCAGCAATGGTGATTTGCACCAAGCATAGAGATATGAACCCATGTGCATACCTTTGGACTGCCATCCCTAATTGGAATGTGGCACAACAAACTCCAAATACCAGTCTAAGATGTTAGCTGAGGGCACCTTACACCTTTTCCCGATGTTTTCAAATCCAGATCTGACGTATCCAAAAAGATGAAGGACCACAATAATCCCTAACATTCATAGGACTTCCAAAAATGCTTTCCTTACACACTCACCAGACACACATGAGACATATGTCTGGGCCACATTACTATCATCAATTGACGTGAAGCCAGCACTAATTTTCTGCATCATGTAGTGTTTTAAAAGTCAGTCTAGCTATTGCGTCAACAAAGTTTGCCCATATTTTAGTAAATCTATACTTCACTGGCAAATGTAACCTATTTAGACATGACTGGCTCCTATTTTGTTTTGCTGTCTGACACACGTGGCACCAAATTACATTAAGCAAAAGTATTCTGTAAGTTTGCAGAGCACGTGCTTCCTGACAGCTAGCAATTGTGGTCCTTCACATAGTGCATCAATGACCCTGTATGTTTCCGCAGCATTCCACACACTCAACAACATAGCCGGCAGATATTGTACAAATCATCTGATGTCACTACAGAGCTTTTAATTCTGCACATTTACATGATTTGTACTCAGCAACAGTGCCACCAATCACTATTCCCAGGTGGTCCAGCAGATCTTGCTCGCTGGTGATGAGGTCAGCCCAGCAGTGCTTCAGCTGTGGTCATTCCTCTGGCTCCCATACACGCGCTGCAAGTGATGCAGCACCTTTCCCCACCGGATTCTTCGCGCCTCAGTGTGATACCCCTGTATCACCCTGCCCCCTTCCTCGATCATGAGTGGGAGGAAGTGGCACACCAGCCATATAAACCCCCCAATCTCCTCCTCACCCATCCTGCCAAGACGTTGCCTACCCAACACCTCAGCACTGAAAAGTGGAAAAGGGGATAAAGAAGAAGTAAGTAGAAAAGGGGGAAAGTTGAAGTACAAAAAAAGAAGTAAACTTAACAACTAAAAGAGCCCAACTATTCCCAAACTAGCACTACCCACAACAGACTCCCACAAACAACAAATACACTACAATACCGGACAATTGTAAACAAAACACACTCAGACAGTATACAACAACAATATTTATTTCACAAAGTAACAAGTAAGATAGCACACAGGACACCAAAGCACAAAATCACTTGACAACAGTCTGAACACAGCCACACAGTCTAGAAGATTCACAGACTGCAAAGTGAAAGTGCACCCACTGTACATAATCTGTAAACAGGATATCCCATTATATCACTTCCTGCATAAAATATCCGCCGTTTTTATCGTTATGCATCATATTTTTCACGCATACAGATTGTGCGTCATATTTTTCGACACACGGGGTGAAAATTAGGCCGCATCCAAATAATAGTAAATAGTCTTTACAATTATTTGGATGCGGCCTAATTTTCACTCCTGTGCGTCGAAAAATATGACACACAATGTGTATTGGTGAAAAAAAAGACGCATAACGCTAAAAACATCAAATTTCAGTGCATTAACTGGTTTTGGGGATTTTTTCAATTTTATTGTTATGTTACATTTGGGACACAACTGAGATAGGCTGATTGCACCCACTTTGGTGCTGATGGTGTATGTTCACATGTGAGACATCATACTGCAGCGGCCCATGACCCGCTACTTCCTTAACAGGATTGTTACGCTTGGCTGACGCACTAGATGGCCATATGTGTGGCCTACATATATGTATTGCATAATTTGGGCATGTTTGGCATCAGGAGAGGATAGCAAGGTGACGCACATTAGTACAATACCTCAATGCCTATGGCTCAATGTGTGTGCAGTGGATATTAATGTAGTTATTGACCCAGTGTGTGTGCATCACAAGATGTATTATTGCAAATATGCTTGTATGAATATGAAGTCAATGTGTCCAAACCTTAAATGCAAGTCATTGTGGAAATGAGAGAGGACATGTGCTAGTCATACATGTAGCAACATCCGTTGTGTGCACTTCCAAAATTTTGTGTAAAGACGCCACAAATGGAAAAGCATGCACCAGATAGATGGCAGACGCTTGTTCATGTCAATGGTCCACAATTTCGCCATCCCATGTCCTAGATTTTTGGTAACTGCTTTCTAGGCACTTGTTGGTGAATCCCACAGTGAGTCAATCACATGCATAGACGAAGTGGGTACCATGTAATTGGCCCAGACAGCCAAAGTTGAACCATAAATGAATTATGACACCACAGTTGAGGTCATATAACTGAGCCACAACTCTCCAGTGGCTGTGGTGGACCAGCAGACGAGGCAGCATGTGTCCACATATTTCCAGTGATCAATTGCACAGAGGTGTCTTGTTCATGTGTGTGGTCCAATGTTGATCCTGTATATGTTTAGGGGTGTATGTTGTCATAGTTACGTCCAGGTCTCATCATGAGTCAGTGGCAGCTATTCCTGTATCTAGTGAGTATCCTTTGGATATCAATGTGAGTAAAGTCAATGAGGACATTAGAACCTACATGGGGATGGTCCCACCCTGTCACTGAAGACGTGTAATGAGACTGTCAACAGGGCAACCTTGGTGTGCTAAGTGAGATAATGTCTCAGGTGTCATGTTCCTGCAGGTGTCATTACAACATTTGTACACAGGTTGGCTTTTGAAATTCCCACTGCATTTGGGAACATCATAGCCTCTGTGCTGATTATTCTAACAGCTATTCACCACGCACGGCCCATCAATATGTTGTGAGCAATGTGATTCAGCGTGTGAACTGTCAGGGTCCTAACATGTGTGGACTTTTCATGGACATTATCAGAGGTTGCTGGTTCTGCTGGAGGCACCGTACCCTATCCCTGCATGAGACCGAGACAAGGGATGGGCCATGATTTTGGTATTCAAAGACAATTTAACAAATATGGTACAATTAAAAGGCAGATGATGCTATACAATGTATTTGGGTATGCATTAATGAAGCACATGACAAAATACCCTCTGAGGAATGAGAGGTTTGGTAAAGCAAGTGTGGTACATATGTAGCCACAAGGAATCTTTAGGGTAACACACAGACAGGTGCAAGTCAGGCTGACAGGATGCAGGGTCAATCAGGTCCAGCAATTTCACAAGTTACATAATCAGTGGTCTGACTAAGACTGGTTGGAGGAGGAACAAAACAGTTGACATGTACAACTGTGTATGTACTGTGTTTTTGAAGGTGACACATGAACCCAAGGGCTGTGTTACATGGCTTCGTTACTAGCAATGCATAATGGTGTATTTGACAAAATGGCAACTTCTATCCTGTTCCAGGCATCAGCAGGGGCAGTGCATGTTGAAATAGGTGGTGTGCATGGAGGTGATCACAAGTGTGTGCTGCATCAGTTTATCACAAGGCCTGTAGGTGAGATTTGCATTCAAATGGCCAACAGTACCTTTCACACGGGAAGCAATCTACAGATGATAACAGGGCTTAGAAACTACAAGCCAGTGTATTAATTGACCTGACGTCCATGCAGTCAGATGTACTATGACAATGGTATACCATAGGAAAGGGTGTAGCACACTGGATTACTATTGTTAGTCTGTGTGTGTAGAGGAGGGAATATCAGGGTACACATATTAGTATTCCAGGGCATCTTCAGACAGGTGGGTTGTGACAAGCTGCATGGGTGTGTCAGGAGTGAGGAAACGGCCTGACATGTACATGAAATGTCATGTGCGCAATGCTTATCATATGTGTGGCACTTGTGCTGTCTATGTTCTGCTTGTGTGGAACTCTAGTCACAGATAGTCCTTGCAAAGATTGGATGCAGTTGGACTTACTGCTGTCAAGGGTCTGGTCATGTATTCCTGTTACCGATGCAATAGCACATCATTTGCCTCATGTATGAGGCTTGTTTTCCCCTTATTGAGTGATGGTGTCTTAGCTGTGTGCCATATGCTGCGCGATGAACCATGTTGCCAACATGTATGTGTGAAATAGGTGTGGTCCTCTGCTACTGCCCTTCAAAGGTGAAATGTACAGGATATATGTCATTTACAGTGTGTGTGATTGTGACCGTTGTATAATACGCATCACAATTGCGCTGGGATTTTCTGTGTCCTGATCGGTATATCGGTAATGCTCCATGAGGCAACACTCCTATTCTGATAGTTAGATATAAAAGTGAGCACAAATGATTAGCCAGTACCACCAGCTATAATTCAGCAATACAAAACACAAAGCCGCGTAATCAAGATATAGTCAAGATGTAATACAGCTAATATACAGTATGGGCAGAGTCCCGTGCCCAGTCCAGTCTTTTCAGGCCTCTGAGGGCCACGGAGGCTTAGCCCGCGCGCGTCCCGCGGTGCGGTGTACCTTATTGCAATTTAAGGGCCCGGGGGGCGTAACAGCACTTTCGCCCAGGAAACCCAGAGAATTCTGGGTATTGTAGTCCTCCCAGCGTGTTTTAGCAGGCGGTGGTCCGAGCCGCCAGCCCTGTGTCCCGACCAAAGCACGAAGATGCCCACGCTTGGCACAGGGGTACCAAAAATAACGGACCACACCGTCTCTCCCGTCACTATGGTCTCACAGTAGCCAATAAAGAACCATCAACCAATGTAATAATAATAATAACAAGCAGTGCCTCCTCCAGGCAGCGAGCACCAACTTCGGCGACCTCCAATCTGCTGTAATCCACAAGCGGGGGGCGTCACACTCCACGTGCCCGAGGCCCTTGACAGTGTCCCACCCTTACACCAGACTGGGCTGGGGGCGCCGTCCTGCCAGCTAAGACCCTGCTACTGCTGTGAGCCACTAGCTCCGCTCTTGCAGCGAGCGGCGCTGCACCCCTCTGGTGCTTTCCCAGCGCCTACAGATGCCGATGCTGCTGTGAAGGGGTGCAAGGGTGCAAGGGTGGGGTGGCGCACGGCAGCTGTGGAGGGAGACGTAGAGGGAGACGCTGAGATTCAAGGACGCTCAGCGCCTACCGCAGGTTACCGCTGCGTCCCTCGCCTCACCGGCGGTGTCGAGGTGCTCCCGTGCTCCCGTGGGATGCCGGCCAAGAGAGCGGTTGCACAGCATGCTGGTGCCGTGGCCACTGCTACGGTGCCTTCTCACCTTCAGGTCTACTGCTGATACCTCACGCTCACGCTCTGCACCTGGTGCTGCTGGGTCCCTTGCCAGCTCCAGTTCTGTGGCTCCAATTGCAAAACCCTCTGTGCAAGCCCCCGCCGCTCCAAGAACGTTGTGGCGTTTTCGCCCCTCCTGCGCCCTGCGACTGTCCTGACCTGTTCGGTTCGCCGGTTCGCCTGTCCAGGCCTGTCCGGTTCGCCAACTTTCTTTACAGCCGGCCAGCTGCTTCCGTTAGTATTGCAACGCCATCCAACCCAGTCGACCTTCCGCCACTTTCGAAAACTTTCGAAAACTTTGCGGCTCAAATCTCCGAATCTCTGCCTATGTGCCGCACTCGGTCTCCAGTCCTTGCCCGTGCCCCGCTCGCATCGCAGTCTGTCCTGCCGTGAGCCACCCGGAACTAGCGCGTCTGCGTCTCCACAGCGCGTCTGCCTCGTGGCCCTAACTATCATGTGGTGGCAAACATGCTCCTTCAGTAGTGAGCAGAAATAATAATGGTGTGTAATCGTCTCATCATGTGCATCCAAGAGAGATATCCAAAGCCTGGTTACTTGAGGACTGCATTACCAATCAAACAGCCTATATGGCCATGACACATAGGTACAATGTACAAAGGGACAGGGACTTTTGTAAGCCCTCATGTTGTTACAGTTTCTTCATTTGATGTGGCTCAGCAATGGTGATTTGCACCAAGCATAGAGATATGAACCCATGTGCATACCTTTGGACTGCCATCCCTAATTGGAATGTGGCACAACAAACTCCAAATACCAGTCTAAGATGTTAGCTGAGGGCACCTTACACCTTTTCCCGATGTTTTCAAATCCAGATCTGATGTATCCAAAAAGATGAAGGACCACAATAATCCCTAACATTCATAGGACTTCCAAAAACGCTTTCCTTACACACTCACCAGACACACATGAGACATATGTCTGGGCCACATTACTATCATCAATTGACGTGAAGCCAGCACTAATTTTCTGCATCATGTAGTGTTTTAAAAGTCAGTCTAGCTATTGCGTCAACAAAGTTTGCCAATATTTTAGTAAATCTATACTTCACTGGCAAATGTAACCTATTTAGACATGACTGGCTCCTATTTTGTTTTGCTGTCTGACACACGTGGCACCAAATTACATTAAGCAAAAGTATTCTGTAAGTTTGCAGAGCACGTGCTTCCTGACAGCTAGCAATTGTGGTCCTTCACATAGTGCATCAATGACCCTGTATGTTTCCGCAGCATTCCACACACTCAACAACATAGCCGGCAGATATTGTACAAATCATCTGATGTCACTACAGAGCTTTTAATTCTGCACATTTACATGATTTGTACTCAGCAACAGTGCCACCAATCACTATTCCCAGGTGGTCCAGCAGATCTTGCTCGCTGGTGATGAGGTCAGCCCAGCAGTGCTTCAGCTGTGGTCATTCCTCTGGCTCCCATACACGCGCTGCAAGTGATGCAGCACCTTTCCCCACCGGATTCTTCGCGCCTCAGTGTGATACCCCTGTATCACCCTGCCCCCTTCCTCGATCATGAGTGGGAGGAAGTGGCACACCAGCCATATAAACCCCCCAATCTCCTCCTCACCCATCCTGCCAAGACGTTACCTACCCAACACCTCAGAACTGAAAAGTGGAATAGGGGATAAAGAAGAAGTAAGTAGAAAAGGGGGAAAGTTGAAGTACAAAAAAAGAAGTAAACTTAACAACTAAAAGAGCCCAACTATTCCCAAACTAGCACTACCCACAACAGACTCCCACAAACAACAAATACACTACAATACCGGACAATTGTAAACAAAACACACTCATACAGTATACAACAACAATATTTATTTCACAAAGTAACAAGTAAGATAGCACACAGGACACCAAAGCACAAAATCACTTGACAACAGTCTGAACACAGCCACACAGTCTAGAAGATTCACAGACTGCAAAGTGAAAGTGCACCCACTGTACATAATCTGTAAACAGGATATCCCATTATATCACTTCCTGCATAAAATGGCCGCCGTTTTTATTGTTATGCATCATATTTTTCACGCATACAGATTGTGCGTCATATTTTTCGACACACAGGGTGAAAATTAGGCCGCATCCAAATAATAGTAAATAGTCTTTACAATTATTTGGATGCGGCCTAATTTTCACTCCTGTGCGTCGAAAAATATGACACACAATGTTTATTGGTGAAAAAAAAGACGCATAACGCTAAAAACATCAAATTTCAGTGCATTAACTGGTTTTGGGGATTTTTTCAATTTTATTGTTATGTTACATTTGGGACACAACTGAGATAGGCTGATTGCACCCACTTTGGTGCTGATGGTGTATGTTCACATGTGAGACATCATACTGCAGCGGCCCATGACCCGCTACTTCCTTAACAGGATTGTTACGCTTGGCTGACGCACTAGATGGCCATATGTGTGGCCTACATATATGTATTGCATAATTTGGGCATGTTTGGCATCAGGAGAGGATAGCAAGGTGACGCACATTAGTACAATACCTCAATGCCTATGGCTCAATGTGTGTGCAGTGGATACTAATGTAGTTATTGACCCAGTGTGTGTGCATCACAAGATGTATTATTGCAAATATGCTTGTATGAATATGAAGTCAATGTGTCCAAACCTTAAATGCAAGTCATTGTGGAAATGAGAGAGGACATGTGCTAGTCATACATGTAGCAACATCCGTTGTGTGCACTTCCAAAATTTTGTGTAAAGACGCCACAAATGGAAAAGCATGCACCAGATAGATGGCAGACGCTTGTTCATGTCAATGGTCCACAATTTCGCCATCCCATGTCCTAGATTTTTGGTAACTGCTTTCTAGGCACTTGTTGGTGAATCCCACAGTGAGTCAATCACATGCATAGACGAAGTGGGTACCATGTAATTGGCCCAGACAGCCAAAGTTGAACCATAAATGAATTATGACACCACAGTTGAGGTCATATAACTGAGCCACAACTCTCCAGTGGCTGTGGTGGACCAGCAGACGAGGCAGCATGTGTCCACATATTTCCAGTGATCAATTGCACAGAGGTGTCTTGTTCATGTGTGTGGTCCAATGTTGATCCTGTATATGTTTAGGGGTGTATGTTGTCATAGTTACGTCCAGGTCTCATCATGAGTCAGTGGCAGCTATTCCTGTATCTAGTGAGTATCCTTTGGATATCAATGTGAGTAAAGTCAATGAGGACATTAGAACCTACATGGGGATGGTCCCACCCTGTCACTGAAGACGTGTAATGAGACTGTCAACAGGGCAACCTTGGTGTGCTAAGTGAGATAATGTCTCAGGTGTCATGTTCCGGCAGGTGTCATTACAACATTTGTACACAGGTTGGCTTTTGAAATTCCCACTGCATTTGGGAACATCATAGCCTCTGTGCTGATTATTCTAACAGCTATTCACCACGCACGGCCCATCAATATGTTGTGAGCAATGTGATTCAGCGTGTGAGCTGTCAGGGTCCTAACATGTGTGGACTTTTCATGGACATTATCAGAGGTTGCTGGTTCTGCTGGAGGCACCGTACCCTATCCCTGCATGAGACCGAGACAAGGGATGGGCCATGATTTTGGTATTCAAAGACAATTTAACAAATATGGTACAATTAAAAGGCAGATGATGCTATACAATGTATTTGGGTATGCATTAATGAAGCACATGACAAAATACCCTCTGAGGAATGAGAGGTTTGGTAAAGCAAGTGTGGTACATATGTAGCCACAGGGAATCTTTAGGGTAACGCACAGACAGGTGCAAGTCAGGCTGACAGGATGCAGGGTCAATCAGGTCCAGCAATTTCACAAGTTACATAATCAGTGGTCTGACTAAGACTGGTTGGAGGAGGAACAAAACAGTTGACATGTACAACTGTGTATGTACTGTGTTTTTGAAGGTGACACATGAACCCAAGGGCTGTGTTACATGGCTTCATTACTAGCAATGCATAATGGTGTATTTGACAAAATGGCAACTTCTATGCTGTTCCAGGCATCAGCAGGGGCAGTGCATGTTGAAATGGGTGGTGTGCATGGAGGTGATCACAGGTGTGTGCTGCATCAGTTTATCACAAGTCCTGTAGGTGAGATTTGCATTCAAATGGCCAACAGTACCTTTCACACGGGAAGCAATCTACAGATGATAACAGGGCTTAGAAACTACAAGCCAGTGTATTAATTGACCTGACGTCCATGCAGTCAGATGTACTATGACAATGGTATACCATAGGAAAGGGTGTAGCACACTGGATTACTATTGTTAGTCTGTGTGTGTAGAGGAGGGAATATCGGGGTACACATATTAGTATTCCAGGGCATCTTCAGACAGGTGGGTTGTGACCAGCTGCATGGGTGTGTCAGGAGTGAGGAAACGGCCTGACATGTACATGGAATGTCATGTGCGCAATGCTTGTCATATGTGTGGCACTTGTGCTGTCTATGTTCTGCTTATGTGGAACTCTAGTCACAGATAGTCCTTGCAAAGATTGGATGCAGTTGGACTTACTGCTGTCAAGGGTCTGGTCATGTATTCCTGTTACCGATGCAATAGCACATCATTTGCCTCATGTATGAGGCTTGTTTTCCCCTTATTGAGTGATGGTGTCTTAGCTGTATGCCATATGCTGCGCGATGAACCATGTTGCCAACATGTATGTGTGAAATAGGTGTGGTCCTCTGCTACTACCCTTCAAAGGTGAAATGTACAGGATATATGTCATTTACAGTGTGTGTGATTGTGACCGTTGTATAATACGCATCACAATTGCGCTGGGATTTTCTGTGTCCTGATCGGTATATCGGTAATGCTCCATGAGGCAACACTCCTATTCTGATAGTTAGATATAAAAGTGAGCACAAATGATTAGCCAGACCATGATATGGTGATTATTATTGGTGTTTATTTACATTAGTTAATAAAGTGGTGATGGTGATTATTTTTAAAATAAATTGTTCACAAAATGTTGGCGCCTACTCACTCCAGCAGCCGTGTTTTGTTGTTACCCCTCATTTTGCAGGCCACCATCCACTTCTTCCTCCTCTTCAGGCATGTGTGGCTCTGGTTCCAAGAGGGGAATGTTCCTTCTTATGCAAATGTTGTGCAGGATGGCACATGTTAGAATGATCTTACAGACCATTTCAGGGGAATATAGGAGGCTACCACCAGTTTTGTCGAGGCACCTGAATCTCGACATGAGGATGCCGAAGGTCCTCTCGACTATGCTGCGTGTCCTCCTATGTGCGTCATTGTAGGCACGCTCTGCTGCAGTGCTTGGGTTGCCAAATGGTGTCATAATCCATGGCTGGATCCCATACCCTTGAACAGCTGAAAGAGAAAATGAATGGGATCATGTTGATGTGGCTTGCCCCATTGAAATCACCTTGCATGGCAGTAGGTAGTGTTGTCTGTGACTCTTTTGTGTTATTGTGTTGCATTCTAGGCTTGTGCGATGTACCATCTGCATTGTTTTGTTTCTTTGGCTGGACAAGTGCTTGGCTGCTGACCGGCTGTCAGCAGTATGTTTTGGGATTTGCAGTACAGTGTGCCCTCCCTAGCATTGTGACTTGTGATACAGGTGTCCCTGTGTCTTCACTGGGGGTGAGATGATAGTTCCATACACAGGTTCAATTTGACAGTGTTGTTAACACATTCATATCAATGTACCCTGGACATCACATACCTTTAGACTTATGCAATGGATTAATGTAAACATAATTGAGACGCTTACATTTTGCAAGGTAACATTTAGGCAACCCACTCCAAACGTTGTGATCATTGACATCTTAACATTAGGCTGTACACTAATTTCAAATGTGTGACAGGTTCAATGGTGACCTATGAAACATGGCTAGCGATGTCACAACCTCAGTGTGTTCCTGTCGACATGTTGCTGTTGTGGTGTATGTGTTGTGTATCCTAGAGGGTTGCTGTGCAGTGTGTATATAAATAGGTTTTTGTACTTACCAACAAGTAGTCCATTGCCATACCATCCATCCTGGAAGTGTTGACTGATGGTGCTGTGACGGAAGATGAATGACTCATGGACACTCCCAGGATATTTTGCCACGATGTTGGTGATCAATTCTTGGTGATCGACAATGGCCTGCACATTGATGCAATGTGTGTGCTTCCTGTTGCGGTAGAGGTGTCCAGTTGCAGCAGGTGGCACAAGGCGTACATGTGTGCGTTCGATTGCACCAAGGATGTGTGGGAAGCCACTAATGAGGTAGAACCCCTGTTTTTGTTTCCTGCTGCTTCTGCAGTGTGTTAGGGAAGCAGATGTGGTGGGGTGTGAGTCCAATGATGGCATCCAGTACTTTGGGAAAAAAGGCAGAGAATGATGGCTGTGATATTCTGGCAACCAGGGCACCAGTTGTTTGAAAAGAGCCACTTGCCAGCATGTGAAGTACGGCAAGCAGCTTGGTTTCTGTTGGGATGGTGCGGGGTGTCAGCAAGGTGGGTGCCAACTGTGGCTCTATGTTGCGCAGCAGCTGCTGAATGCCCTGCCAGTTCATCCTGTACCTCTGGATGATTCATGTTCCCTGAGGCCATGAAGGGTTGTTCTGGTGCGGAATATCCTCTCCTGCATTATGCACTGCCTTTGGGGTCCCTGCTGGTGTTGTGGTTGCTGCTGCTGTTGTTGCTGGGATCTGCGTCTGCGTGCACGCTGGATGAGAAGCACCTCCATGTCTCCCTTTTGCTGCTCTCCTGCTCTGCTGTTGCTTCTGTGTGTTCTGATTAAATACAGGTGTGTTTGCCCCATTTTAATGCCTGCCCTGACCCAGGCGTTAAAATTTGATGCAAATCGGGCTGTGCGTCATTTTTCGGCTCCGCCTCCCGTCCGTGCGTTAATTTTGCCCGGAAGCATAAATACGACGCACGGCCATTTAAGTCATTCTTTTGACGGGAACACCTACCTTGCATATGATTAACACAAGGCGGGTTGCCGCATAAAACAAATGATGCATACGGTGGGATTTTGACATCTGCGGGCTCGGTTTGCGCTGAATGTGCGTCCAAATTTTTGACGCACATTCGGCGCAAATGGAGTATAAATATGCCCCTTTATGCTAGAGGCTGGGTGGCACTCTACATCCCTCCCATCTTTTATTAGTTGACAAACAGTTGTTTACCCAATGTGCACAAGGCAAACAAATTCTTTCAGCCTCTGACTGGAAGCGGAATTTGGCCTAAGTCCACATTGCTGGCTTCTGGATGTGTTTTCATTGCCGCTCCCCAGCCGGGGTGCATGGCTGTTCTCTGTTGATCCTCACTGGGTGTGATGGCCCTGCCCCTTCCTTGGGGTGAAGGTGCTGCAAGGTATTACACATCGGCTCTGACATCTTCCTCCAGTCATCTCCTCCAGGGCTCTCTGTTCCGTCCACGGTTTGGAACCACAATAATTTCTCACAGCTGAGAGACTTCCTCACCGAACCGTGACCATTGTTCCATCCACTACCTCCCCCACCTAGGGTTCACATGGGCCCTAAACTTCCAGCCAGGGTGCCGGCCCTTGTCCCAATCAGAAGGTCAGGGCTTTGTGCTTGTTTTTGTCTGCGCGCCTTGTCATTACTGGCCTCTTTGTTAAATATGGGCCAGAATACTGCATAACCCCGAGTGACCACCTACCCATGTATTTTTCCCCTCAGACCGTGCCTGGCCCTTGGAGGGTAAAATGGATACATTTTATGCTAGAGGCTGGGTGGCAGTCTACATCCCTCCCATCTTTTATTAGTTGACAAACAGTTGTTTACCCAATGTGCACAAGGCAAACAAATTCTTTCAGCCTCTGAATGGAAGCGGAATTTGGCCTAAGTCCACATTGCTGGCTTCTGGATGTGTTTTCATTGCTACTCCCCAGCCGGGGTGACTGGCTGTTCTCTGTTGATACTCACTGGGTGTGAGGGCACTGCCCCTTCCTTGGGGTGAAGGTGCTGCAGGGTATTCTACATCCGCTCTGACATTTTCCTCAAGTCATCTCCTCCAGGGCTCTCTGTTCCGTCCACATTTTTGAACCACAATAGTTTCTTACAGCTGAGAGACTTCCTCGCCGAACCGTGACCATTGTTCCATCGATCTCCACTACCTCCCACACCTCGGGTTAATATGGGGCCCTAAACTTCTAGCCAGGGTGCCGGCCCTTGTCCTAATCAGAAAGTCAGGGCTTTGTGCTTGTTGTTGTCTGCTCGCCTTGTCATTACTGGCCTCTTTGTTTTTTCCCTCTTTTTATATGTGCTGCATATAGATATTGGAAAACACCTCTCTGGATTTTTCTGTGTGAGAAGGTGTCCCTTTCTACACAAAATCAATTCCGTTTACAACTCACGCACCCCTGCACCATGACCCAAAGATGCCTGGCAACCAAAAAGTGCACCAGTGCTAGGAAAGCCGTGTATTGGTAAATAAGATGCATTGCTGCCCTTTCACGCAGTAAGTCACTGCGTTGCCTCACCCTGCGATAAAGAAGCGTGTCATGGGTGTTACCGCGGGTGTTCCCTGGTAAAACCATTGGCATTTGACACATTCCCAGATTTCTAAGGTTTTGTAAACCTCGGTATGCGTCAAAAGCCTACTCCTCCTCAGGGGAGGCGTAACGGAGACACGAGAAGAAATACATTTATTATGCCACGTTTTTTCTTTTTTCTATGTTTGCTGCATTCTGCACCGCACATAGAAAGACGAAAATGCCTCTTGTGATTGTTCTTGTGCAGGATGGTGTCCTATCAACTCTCTCTCAACACCCTTTTGGTACAAATGAAATTGAATGCTTGTGAATGATCTGATTTAAAGAAAGCTTTTGAAATTACAATATAATGGCGTTATTTGTTAATTGTTAATCAATAGTAACCAGCAGAATTACTATATCTCTTCTGCCACTTCTCTTGGTGGGCTGAAGGTTGCTCCATGTTTTTTAAGGCAGGGCAGAGATGCTTTTCTGTTTTAGTTTTCCCACAGAGAGGTAGTTTTACCTCTGAGAGTACAGTTGTGTTAGCTATTGACTTCTTTGATACAGGTGCCACTTTAGGGGTGGTATCCCCCCTAACAGGAATGATATCCTTAGTGGTAGGGTGGGCAGGGATATTTTGATATCCTGCATGCCTGTGCTTTGGGAGTATCCTGAGGCTTCAGGGCTCCTTCCCTTCTTTAATTTTTAATCTATTTTGAGATTAAAGGAAATAATTCCTTGGGTATACCCAGAAGGATGCATGGTTCATAAACTCTACTTCAGCCCAATCTGAAGCCTCTAGGTCATTTCCTAAAAGACAGTCTACAGATAAGCTAGGTGACCCCACCACCTGCTGAGGGCCAGTAACTCCATCCCAACAAAGTTGCACTACAGCTAAGGGGAGAGACTGAGTGGAGTTATTGACTTCAGTAACTTGATACTTCTGTCCAAAGAGGTGCTGTGCAGGTGACACCAAGTTTTCAGTAACTAAAGTGATACTGGCACCTATCTCCCTATAGGCCTGGGCCTCAACACCATTCATCTGAATGTGCTGCTTGTACTTATTCATATGAAGGGGACAAGCAGGTATGGTGGCAAAGCCAGTGCCACCTGGTGAGACAGAAACTGTCTTGGGGGTTTCAATACCTACCATACTTTCTATTATGGACCCAAATGTGAACCCAACTACACCTTTGCTTTGACTACTGCCAGTAGTCTGACCACTATTACTACTACTAATAGGGGCACTACAAGTGGATGTAGTAGTGGTGGTAGGCTCAGGGGCTTTACCTGGGCAGGACTGGACTCCTGGCCTATGGCCTTTATTTCTGCACACATAGCACCAAGGCTTTTTAGTGTGTGCAGAAGAAGAAGAGATTTTATTACACCCCAGAGGGTTTTTGTTTACCTTTACTTTTGTCTTTGTCCCCAACCTTGTCCTGAGGCTTACCGCCATCTTTCTTCTTTCCTTGTCACCCCCTGAATGAGCTTTTCTGCTCACTCGCTCTTGTCCTGACCAATTTGTCTGCCTTCTTTCCCAAATCTTGGGGAGAGGTCAGATCTGAGTCTACCAAGTATTGGTGCAACAAGTCGGACACACACTTATTTAAAATATGCTCTCTCAACAGAAGATTATATAAGCCCCCATAGTCAGACACTGTCACTGAAATGAGAGGAATAAGTGTTTCTTTGGCCAAATTTTGAGGTTTGCAAAGGATTCTGGGTAACAGAACCTGGTGAGAGCCCCACAAGTCACCCCGGGGCATATTTATACTCCGTTTGCGCCGAATGTGCGTCAAAAATTTTGACGCACTTTCAACGCAAACGTTGCCCAATATTTAAACCTTGACGCCCGAGCCGGCGCACAAGGAAAATGGCGCTATGTGCGCCAGTTTTTGGAAGCGGCACCCCGCCCTGCGTTAATGACATGCAGGGTAGGCGTTCCTGTCCAAAAACCGACGCACACAGCGTTGCGTCGTATTTATGCTTCAGGGCAAAAATCACTCCCGCGCGGCAGGCGGCGCAAAAAAATTACGCAAAGCACGAATATCGTGAAATTTTAACGCCTGGGTCAGGGCAGGCGTTAAAATGGGGCAAACACACCTGTACTTAATCAGAACACACAGAACAAACAACAGAGCAGCAGAGCAGCAGAGCAGCAACAGGGAGACATGGAGGTGCTTTTTCTTCAGCGTGCACGTAGACGCAGAGCCCTGCAGCAACAACAGCAGCTACAACAACAACAGCAGGGACCCCAAAGACAGCGCAGAAGGCAGGAGAGGATATTCCGCCCAAGAACAACCCTGCATGGCCTCAGGGAACAGGACATCATCCAGAGGTACCGGTTGAACTGGCAGGCCATTCAGCAGCTGCTGAGAAATATTGAACAGCAATTGGCCCCCACTTTAGTGACTCCACGCACTATCCCAACAGAAACAAAGCTGCTTGCCGTACTTCACATGCTGGCAAGTGGCTCCTTTCAGACAACTGGTGCCCTGGTTGGTGGAATATCACAACCATCATTCTCCGCCTTTTTACCCAAAGTACTGGATGCCATCATTCGCCTGACACCCCGCCACATCTGCTTCCCTAACACAGTGCAGAAGCAGCAGGAAACTAAACAGGGGTTCTACGCCATCAGTGGCTTTCCGCACGTCCTTGGTGCAATCGACTGCACACACGTACGCCTTGTGCCACCTGCTGCGACTGAACACCTCTACCGCAACAGGAAGCACACACATTCAATCAACGTGCAGGCCATAGTCGATCACCAAGGACTGATCAGCAACATTGTGGCTAAATATCCTGGGAGTGTACATGACGCATTCATCTTCCGTCACTGCACCATCAACCAACACTTCCAGGATGGACGGTATGGCAATGGACTACTTGTTGGTAAGGACAAAAAACAAACTCATATACACACTGCCCAGAAACCCTCTAGGATAAACAACACATACACCACAATAGCAACACCTAGACAGGAACACACTGAGGTACTCACATCACTAGCCATGTTTCACAAGTCACCATTTAACCTCTCACACATTGGAATTTACTCTACAGCTTAGTGTGAAGACATTAATGACTGTGGTTGCCTAAATGTCACCTTGCAAATTTGAAGGCTCACAATAACCTGTACACTAATACAATGCATAAGTGTAAAGGGATGGGATGGCCTCGGTATGTTCATCTGAACGTTTCTAATACACTTTCATGTTTCAACTCTGCATGGAACTATCATCATACCCCCAGTGAGGACACACGGACACCTGTATCACAAGTCACAATGCAAGGGAGGGCACACTGTACTTGAGAAACCAATACATCCTGCTGACAAACAGTTAGCCAACAAACACTTGCTCAGCCAAGGAAAAAAACAATGGCAAAGTTTTCACCAACAACCATAGGTTGTCACATTAGTACACAAAATAGTCACAGACAACACAACACAACTACTGCCATCAAAGATACGTACAACAGTGCCTCCTACATCTAATTGATACCATTCTGTGTTTCTCTTTCAGCTGATCAGGGGTATGGCATCCAGCCTTGGATAATGACACCATATGGGAACCCAAATACTGCTGCTGAGCGGGCATACAATGACGCCCACAAGAGGACACGCAGCATTGTGGAGCGGACCTTTGGGATCCTAAAGTCAAGGTTCCGCTGCCTTGACATCACTGGCGGTAGCCTACTCTATTCCCCAGAGATGGTCTGTAAGATCATACTCACTTGTGCCATATTACACAATATTTGTGCAAATAGGAATATTCCCCTTCTTGACCTGGACCCAGACATGCCTGAGGATGACGAAGAGGAGGATGCTGGCCTGCAACAGGAGGGGGAACAACCTAACACGGCAGCAGGAGTGCGTAGGCGCCAACAGCTTGTCAATAATTTCTTTTCATAATTTATTATAATCACTTGTATTCCACACTTGTAAATAAACACAGATAAGAGACACCACATCATGCTTTGGCCTATTCATTTCTGACCACCTTTATTTTGAAATTGCTGAAGATGAATGTCGTCTCATTGAGCAAGAATGCTATAACATTCATCACACCAAAAAAAAACATCACAAATGTATGCACAGAGGGTAGGATGTGACATGATACATTACCATACACAGAGCCCAACAGGAGTACAAATGTGGCAATTACACATGCCGGATCCAAACAACTGAAACAGTCTCTCATCCAGCCCAAAATTGGAGATCATTTGAAAGTCACATCACACGTGTTCAGAGACAGGGTGGGACCATCCATGTGTACGTGACCATGTCATCAATGGCTTCTCTCAAGTGTGTGATATGAGCAATACACAATTGGTACAACATCAGCTGCCACTAACTCAGGAGGAGACCTTGAAGTCACAGTGACAACATACACCCAGACAGGTGATAGTGGATCCACATTCCAACACACATGTACACATATGTCATACAATCAACCTAATATTTGAAAGTAGACCATCACAGTTGTGTCCCAGTTTGAACCTAGCAGGAAGATTGTAACATGCCACTAAACCAGTTTATGCAGAAAGGGACACAGACAACAACAAAATTATTCTCATTATCACATCGGGAACGCTGAGAGTCTTGCAAACATAGTCATTGGAAAATGGTATGCAAGTTTGCTCCAATTCATCATTACTGCAAACGTCAAATGGGCTAATGAGATGAATGAATGGTCAACAGTCATTCATACCATATGGCCTTACATTAGCCTGCTGCTGCAGGTTTGCCATGATATAATAAATATACTCCATGGATACAGTAGCTATTCTGGATGGTCAAATCCTAGGGTGCTGGGGGCCTAAGTCCACCTCTACCGCCCCCAAAACATACAAGAATCTTGTACTTGTGAACTAAACACATGCATAAGGCACATGTGAAGCCTACATGTCATAAGTCCAACACAAATCTGAAACACAAAATCATAATGGGACATGGTTAGCCCCATAAAAACTGTAAGTGACTCTTCCACTCCCTGTTAGGACTACAGATAAAAGCATCACCATCATAATTGTGGACACATTTTGGAGAAGGGATACATCATGGTATCCCATTCATCATTTCCAAATAGCCATCAGCAATTAACCCAAATATGTTGACAAATATGGTCAATACATTAGTTAACGTATCCAAAACATTACAGTGTGAATGCCTTCTATACATAACAACGGACATGTGTAATATCCAAACACAAATGTGTATCACATTGCACCGTTTGACCATGACAAATCACCTTTCCAAAGGTAAAAACATGAAGACATAAGGAAAAATTTCCTCCAAATTCTACGCATACAGCATGGGCGTCATAATTTGTTCACGTACATGAGTGCACAGAATGCAGAGTCAAATACAAATGTATCCAAAAGTGTCTTAATATTTAGCCTTCAAAGTATAATTTACATCATCAATTTTTTTGACTCTGCATCATGTGCACTACTGTACGTGGAAAAAAAATGACGCCCATGATGTATGCGTGGTAAAATAGACGCTATATGGACAATATGTTGGTCATCTCATGTACATTAAAAAATATTAATATTCATATCATATTTTTTGACTCCGCATCATGTGCACTACTGTACGTGGGAAAAAAATGACACCCATGATGTATGCGTGGTAAAATTGACGCTACATGGACAATATGTTGGTCATCTCATGTACATTAAAAAATATTAATATTCATATCATATTTTTTGACTCCGCATCATGTGCACTACTGTACGTGGAAAAAAAATGACGCCCATGATGTATGCGTGGTAAAATTGACGCTACATGGACAATATGTTGGTCATCTCATGTACATAAAAAAAAATTAGATTCATATCATATTTTTTGACTCCGCATCATGTGCACTACTGTACGTGGAATAAAAATGACGCCCATGATGTATGCGTGGTAAAATTGACGCTACATGGACAATATGTTGGTCATCTCATGTACATTAAAAAATATTAATATTCATATCATATTTTTTGACTCCGCATCATGTGCACTACTGTACGTGGAAAAAAAATGACGCCCATGATGTATGCGTGGTAAAATTGACGCTACATGGACAATATGTTGGTCATCTCATGTACATTAAAAAATATTAATATTCATATCATATTTTTTGACTCCGCATCATGTGCAATGTAATGCGTCAAAAAAAAATGACGCACAATTGTGTATGCGTGAAAATATGACGCATAACGGGAAAATAAAAACGGCGGCCATTTTATGCAGGAAGTGATGTAAATGGATATCCTGTTTACCAAATCTGTACTGGGAGTTAACTTTCACTTTCACTTTGCAGTCTCAGATTTATCTAGACTGTGTGGTTGTGTGAAAGGTGTTGTCCTGTGTTTTACTGCTTTAGTGTCCTGTGTGCCTTGTATTTTGTCTTTTTGTCAATCTATTCTTGTTGTATAACATTGTCTCAGTCTGTTTAGTCTTGTTTTGTCTATTCCTGTGATAGTTTGTATTGTCTGTGGGAGTCTGTTGTGGGTAGCATAGTTTGGGGGGTTAGTTGGGCTATTTTTCTACTTTTTCTTTTTCTTTCACACCTCTACCTTTCCCCATTTCCCACTTTTACTTTCATATTTCATTTGTCCATTTTTAGAGCTCTAAATATGTCAGGTAGGCCTCACCTGTCCAGGATGGGTGAAGATGAATTGGGGGGATTCATATGGCTAGTTAGCCATTTCCTCCCACTGATGCTGGAGGCTCGGGGCCGTGTGATACAGGGGTATCACACGGAGGCTAGGAAAATCCGGTGGGAGAAGGTGCGGCATCACCTGGTCCGGGTCTACGGGAGCATGCGAAATGTCCATCAACTCAAGCACCGCTGGGCAGATCTGATCACCAGGGAACAGGACCTGCTGGACCACCTGGGACTCCGGATTGGTGGCCATGTTGGTGAGTACAAATCAATTACATGGGAATAATAGAAATCTGTGTGGGAACATGTGATGATTGTTACCCAATCTGCTAAATAAGTAGCAGACTGTGTGTAATGCTAGGGAAACCTAGGCCCATGGTTATACACATATATCCCCATTTTTGCGAAACATTTTCACGCAATAACAGCAGAAAATTGCAACATCTATCTGTATTTTGCTAAGTAGCCCCCTCTCTGCGTAACAAAATGATGCAAATGATGCGCTACAAAGGTATACATATGTGCCCTAATGTGTATTTGTTGCAGAATGTGTATGAAGACCAATGCTACCAGTCCGATGGCTCATTTTTGCAACACATACCAGATGCCTGTAGCTGTATGTAATGTAGTGTTGCATTTGTGTCAGAAAAGCAACACGTGAACGGCTCTATTTGTACTCTACTGGTCATAATGGCCAGTGAGTAAGTCATGTTGAAACAACATACCTACATATGTAGACGCCATAGCTAGACAGAAAATTAGATACACATGATGATGCTATACATGTGTGTTGGCTTCACGTCACATGAAGTTAGTTATGTTGTCCACACATATGTCACATGTGTGTGTGGTTGCTGTGTGTTGAACATGTCCACCTAGCCTGTTTGATTGTGAGGGGTCATGCAGTCCTCATGGAACCAGTTTTGGAATGTCTCTCTGGGATGCACATGCTGAGATGTATGGATAACATTATTGGTGGGGCATACTAATGGAGGATTAACTTGGCCGACACATGACTGTCCTGGCCACTGCATGTGTGTAGTAGGGTGTGTCACTGTAGCGGGAGACTCATCCAATGATAATGTTGAATACAAAGTCATCCATGAAGTATGAGCATGTCTGAAAGTCTATCATTACCATGTCATATTCACACAGTGTCATTGTAACTGAAATTATTTGTCAGTTCACCCAGTCTGAGTATATTCTTCCTTTCATGCTTTACAGGTGGACCAGCCCCGTACACCGTGGGAGAGGTGGCACATTTTGACGACCCCGATACCTACAATGAGTGTCGCCTGAGTGCCATTTTCATTGTTTGGTAATGAAGCATGATGGATTACTGTGTGTTCAAGAGAATTCATGATTTGATGCGCTGGCCGTTCTTTGGCATTGTTGTTTTAGTGTGATATCAAATAGGACTTCTGTTTCTGTAAAGCAATACCTAGCCATCTCTCAGTTTGAGGGGCTGTAGGTCATTCCAGTTGGGCGGCAATGGGGAATGGTATGACTCATTTGGAATACACTGGTCAATGTTAGACTTGGTCAGGGACTTGCCATGAACTGAGTCTGCATATCAGACTGACAGTCTCCCAGATAGCTTAGGCACATGGCTTTGATGACAAGTGCTTCTTCCTAGTTGAGGATGGACTGTGTACACTGTAGGTCGGATCTTCCGGGGGCATGTACTTCCACAAGGTGAACTAGAAGTGTGTGTGACTTGAGTGCAATGGCCTAGGTGTTCTGTGGAATCATCAGAATGGGTGTTCTACCTCCTCTGTGTGTGTTGTAAAACATGCCTCACTGATAGTATGTCATGTTGGCCTAAGTTATATCATTTTGACATGTGTGGACCTGGGATGTGACAATGTTTGGCTGACTAAAACGTGTTGCTAGCCCTTCATAGGTGTTGTGTGTGAAGGCACATACTTGTGGAACTTTCAATACACTCCTGGGTGTGCATTGAACATGGGATTGTTGGTTGTTCTTCCCACACCACCCACAAAGACTGGGATGTTACTGTGAAACAGGGTACCTAGGACTGTAGCAACCAGTATGTTACACGTACTTGACACCTTTTGTGACTTGAGTGAGTACCTAGGGCCAGATGTAGCAAAATGTCTACACGTTGCAAATGGCATAAATTTCTGTTTGTGAGTTGCAAACGTCTGTTTCCTACTCCAAATTGTATTTGGTGGTCATGAACATATTAGCAAAATGCTTTTCAAATTGCAAAATATTAAGGGGTTTACCAGACCTACTTGCAACTCACAGTGGTAGGCAATCCCATTTGCAACCAAGTACGTGGTTGTAAAGTGAGTCGCTGTTATCATCCACTTGAAGTGGATGGTAACCCACTTGCTAACTGGAAGGGGTCCCCATTGTAACCCTTCACCTTTGTGAGTGGACCGAAATAATCCTGCACAAAACAGCCAGTGGTCTAAGGGACCACTAATTACCGTGAAATGATCCAAGATTGAATTTGTTGTGATTTTTAACTAATTGCAGCTCATTTTCCTTTCAGGTAAACGGCCTACACTTGGGGAAAAATAACCTGCTTTATTTAAAAGCAGTCACGTCCATGGAGGTCTGCTGTTCCCAGCAGGCCTCCATCCCCGTGAGTGCCCATAGTCGCTAAGGTGGCGCAAATTGGAACGCACATCATTGATGTTCATGAGGTGGGTCTTAGGGACCCCATAGCGACTCACAGACGGTGTCAGAGACACCGTTCTGCATTGCAAATTGCTAGTTGCATTTTCCAAATTCCTACATCTGGCCCCTAGTGTGGACATATGATTCTGGGCCAGGGGTTCAATCTTAGCACACAACTAATTCCAAATGCCATTGAGTGAGGAGTGTGATTGTTATCACATAGAATGACATATGTAGTGAAGTCAGTATGCGGAAGAGGTGGTGCCATAATGTCAAATGCCTTAGGTATGATTTGGATGAGTAGTTTAGGGTGATGTCATCCATCATGTAGAGACATGGATATGCTAGGTGTGATATGCCCTTATGTATGCATGCTTCACATGTACTTCCTCTGAGCCTTTCCGTGAACTATGTTGTAACAATTGCTGCAACCAATACATTTCTAGTAATGGACAAATGACCCATTGTGGTATTCCACCCATTGCAAATCCAAAGCTAAATATTTGCCTTTTCTCTTCACAGCTGCAAACCTGAGTGCCGCAGATCGCAACCATTTTGAGCGCCGTGCGATGAGATACAGGCACATCCTGCAGGTGCAGTGTGGGTATCGGAGGATGGCCCGCAAGTACCATTCAGATCGGGCCTCCGGGGCGTGGTGGGCCACACCACAGGCTCCCCCAACGGTGCCACCAACAACCACCGACACTACATCCACCAGGTCTGCCCAAGTGGACCCAGCAACGGACCAAGCATCTTTCTCCAGACCTGGACCCAGCCGTGTGGTGGGAGCAGGACTGTCCCGTGGCCACACAACTCCTGCCACAACATCCACCTCCACCGGCACGCAAACCAGCACTGACCCTCCTATCGACCCAGCGGCCTTCCAGGCATTGTCCCGAAAATTGGACAAGTTGATTAGAAAGGTGGACAACCTGACGGAGGACATGAATGAGGTCAAAAAGAAGGTGCCCTCCATCAAGCGCACACTACGGAGGGCAAATCTGTAGTACTTTTTCCCTCCTGAACTTTTACCCCTCCCCTCTCACCTCTTTCCTATTTTATACTGTTAGTTGGGTTTGGGGGGTTAGTTATAGGATAAGTATAGGTAATTAGCTTAGTTAGTGTTAGGTAAGAGGGTGGGGGGTCCTTATTCTTTCTATCTTATATTTTTGTGTGGGTGGGTGGGTGGATGGCAATGTTGGGATTCCTGTTTAAAAAAAAAAAAAAAAAAAACATTTATAACAAAAAAATACCAAAAAAATATATGTTTGTTTAGGAGAGTATAGTATGTGTGTAGGTTAGTAAGTGTTGTCCTGCATGTGTCTTGTCTCATAATGGTGGGTGGTGGGTTGATGTTTAGATCGTTTCGTTACATGTGTAAAGTTTAGCTTAGGTTAGTTAGGGACAGTTGTGGGTTAGTAGTAGTCAGGTTAGATTAGTGTAGGTTTACCTTTCCCTTAGTTGCCTCTTTTATTACTTATTTGAAATAAAAAATTTGTTAACCCTTTACATGATGCGTTAGGTGCTACATTATCATGGCCTTGACATCAGTGTAGCAGAATGTTTTAGTATGACATTTGTGTCCTATGCTCGCTATCCCCAGGCTATTGCGGTTTAACATGCCAGCTACCCGTGTGCTAACTTGGTAAGTATACACCATGTGGGAGACCCACCATTGGTAGTGTGCATTGATCATCAAGGTTTTGGGTTGGCATGTATCCTACTTCACAAAGAGTGCTTCCAGACTTGTTATTGTAGGTAAATAGATAGGTCGGACAGCAGTGTGAAGTTCAGGGAGATCTTTGTAGATGAGGATTTGTTCACACTCTTGTCTTGTTGCTGTCATTGCTGACCTACATCATGTGTGTACTGATTCAGCATGACTTTCCTTCATGGAAGTATACACCGTAAGGGTGATTGATGCAGTGTAATTTGTTTATGATTCCTTACATTTTACAGCATTATTTCAAATTTTAGTATTGCATGGTGCCTACATTTCTCAGCCACCATTAGTTGTCTAGAATAGCTATAGATGATGCATCATTCTGTCCAACACAGCATGATTGTGTGTGCTTAGTCCCTTCATCAGTTATTTTCCTCAGTATAGTAAGGCTATGATGCAATCCTGGCCACTGCACAGATGTTTCTGTATACATGAAATCAGGACAGTAGTATTGAGAATCTACATGGTTGCCACACAGCCACTTTGGAGTTATGTACTGCACAGTTGAAGTGTGAAATAACACAGAGACACAATAGGTGTGCAAGTGATATTTATTTTTAGGTGGTGTAGTGCAAAATGTCCATTCACAATGTTAGCTGAGTCCGTTCTGGTGCATTCTTACATGGTGATCCTACAGACGGGGTGTGGATGATGCTCCTGACATGCTGGGGTGATGTCACAGACGGTGCAGAGGAACAGGAATTGCCAAATAGTAGGAGAGAGACATTCACTGGCAATGGGGACAAGTCATACAGTGGATTGCCGAACAGTCATTGAGTGTAGTTGTAGTGAGACTGGCATGTGTCAAAACGTAGGACCTTGGTCAGAGTAGGCCATGGTGCAGGGACTAGGGCTTCCGGGTACTCTTGCGTGTGAATGTTATCTGTTCCATGTCTTCTTCTTCTGATGTGTGTGTTGCCTGGTGTGTCCTTGTTGTTGTTGGTTGTGAAGGGGCAACACACACCTCAGTGTTAGAAGACATGGAGGCAGACATCCCGGGGGCTGCTCCCTGTCGAGTAATGAAGGGCAGTACTGCAGCAAGGAGGGCCTGCTGGTTTTTCAGAATGGCAGCCACATCACGATGGTAGGCAGCCAGGTCGGCCCTGAGGGGTTCTATGTTGCATTCGTGCACACGTTGACTGGCTTGCAGTTGAAGTTGTTGTGTCAACTGGATGACAGCTGTGCAGATTTCCTTCTGTGTTTTTAAAAGTTCCTCCAAGAGCGATGTTCGGGCTTGCATTGCAGCTGCCTGATCTGCAGTTGACAACATGCACGAACGCACCCCCTCAAGGCTGGCTGCCATAGTTTGCATCCCCACCCGCACCTCCTTGGCCAGCTCCCGCTGGACCCCAACGACTGTTCTTTCAAAGCTGGTGCCAGTGTCATCAGAGTCCTCAGCTGTGTTGGAGCTGGAAGGTCTTACAATTGGGGTGGCGGGTGGTTCTCCTGTGGTGGCTGCTTCTTCTGTGCTCCTCCTTGTGACTGAAGGTGGGGTTTGGAGGCTTTCAAGGACCATTTGAATGGTCTCTTGTGGGAGGTTGATGGTCTCGTCATCCATGTCATCAGGGAACTCATGGACAGGCATATCGGCAGGAGATCCGTGTTCCTCTGCAATGAAACAGGGTACAATTAGTGTGTCTGTGTTGTGACAATTTTGCACTAAGATACAAGCCTTTGGATGCCTTAACTTTGTACTCTGTGTTTGTCTTGGTATCTGCTGTCCGTCATAGGGCATTGTTGTAGGCCTATGGCCCACCTGTGTGTCACATGTATGATATGGAGCTATCAGACATGTCTGCCAGGTCGCCTCTAGGTGTTGCTTTGTAATTATTTAGGAATAGGCGTTTTTTTGTCCTACTCCTCCCTCGGTGTTTAACTATTGTTATGGAGGGACATTTTGTTGGGTGGGCTCTCATTATCCTACATGTGATTCTTGGCTTTCTAGGCAGCAGGATAGCTAATGGTGTGGGGGACTAAGTCTGACCCACTTGTAAATAACTCTGTCACCCAGATATTTCATTTTGCTCAGACTAACTAGCAGTGCCTCTGGTCTCCCACATCAAAGGAATGTTTAGACATCCGAGCGCATGACATCTTTGGAACTTCTCAGGGAAGTCGTGGTCACTCAGATCCTACACAATTATGTCTTTTCCGGTATGTTCCCATACACAAATGAAAAAGACAGTATTTGTTTAATATGAAGTTTCATTGTACAACTGACTTGTAGAAATTTAGGTGTGAGGCCCAATAACCCAAACAATACACACTGTTAGAATTGAAATAGTCCGCAGGAGAGTAATACATTAGTACACAGCTATCATGGTGCCTAACAGTTTCTACTCTCCCTCTGCTTGTTCTATGTATAGCACAGCATGTTAAGTTTGGAGCTTGCCTGTCTGAATCACAGGGGAGACATCATCCCTCATATCAGAGGAATGGGCTGTGATCTGGTTGTGCATCAGCAGCAAGGCAGGCAGCATCTAGTTGTGATTTTCTGTTTGGAAACTCCCTCTTGCGTGTCTTGGGACAAGGAAGTGATTTTAAAAGTCATATGTCATGGTGATGACAAAGTTTCCCTACGCAGGAATGCCAAACCTTAACCCCTACCACATCTATCAGCAACGTACCAGACTGTATCCTTGACTGGGGCACAGAGTGAATATGTTCTGGCAAACTCCAGTGCAGAAGTAGGCAAAACAGTGTGATTTGACTAATTGACAACACCTTAGGACTGGCTATTTGCTACATTAACTGATAGGAAGGGCAATGAGAATCATTTAGTGCAAAGTGCTCTGAGGCTCTTAGATGTGAGCAAATGAGTATAAGTACATTCAGGGTAAGATGCACAAAGCCCTCCAGCCTGAGGCTAATGCGCAAAGTATACGTTTCACTTGCCACAATACACTTTGACTGACTGTGGGTGTTGTGACTGCCCTGCCAGCACACTTGCCTCTCAGGCCCTGCCCCATACACTTTTTATTCACATTGCATGAACTGTTACGTGGCATTACCTATGCATGTCAATGTTAGGATGTGGTATGGATGTAAACATTGCTGATGTTTGAAGATGATGTTGGGTCATGTGTGTCTTACTGGATTGGCCTGTTTATCGTATGAATGTCCTATTTGTTTGTCAGACTTTGCAGGTGTGTTTCAGTGACCAGTTGCCTGTGTCCCCTCCTCAATGTTGTTGTCTGAGCAGTATGACATTAGTGATGTAGCCTTGTTAGCCAGGCACGTGAGGGACCCTGACGTATGCAGCATGTGTGTGTCGTTAGTGCTGTGTGGCTCCTATTGCTGGTTACTTAGGCTTATGTATGTGTCAGGTATGGACATTCGGAATTTGAGTGTACTGGTACCTTTGTCTTATTTCTAGGAGTAGTTGCGGATGTCATCCTCACCCCCTAATTTAGGTATGTATGTTCCAGGGGGGCGTTCCTGCCATTTGGTACTATAGCTGCACAGAGATGAGAGGTGTTATTGTCAACTGTTGTGGCAGTTACATTGCAGTTGTTGTTTTTGCTACTGCATTACAGATAGGGACCTAGTTGATGTAGAATAGATTTTGCAATACAAGTGCCTGGATGTGGATTTGAGGTAGTGGCCTTCCCACCTGTCACTGCTTTCCCTTGGCTCTCTTGTTGTAATTACAGGATGTCCCCATGGGACTGTTGTTGTTGCTGTATTTTGTCGTGCCCCAGCTTCGGTCAGTACTGGGCATGCCCCCCTGCCGTGCCCCTTTACCCATGCCACTTCATATATGTGCTAACTTACTTGCATTGTGTAGTAGGTATCCCCCCCTGCTTACAGTCCCCATTATTGCATTTTAATTCCCCATGCGACTTACCCTGCATGTGCGTTGTGTCGTGGTAGTCTGCGCTGTCCAGTCCTTGAATCCCTGTGACGATCTCCTCCGGGATGACGGCTGCGACCATCTCCTTCATGTGGTCTAGGGCCTCCTGTTGTGCTGGACTCCCCCCTCCAGTCTGCATTGCTGCCTTCCTGTTCCTGGCCATTTTCTCTTTTGTCCTACGTTTGCAGTCATGCCAGCGTTTCTTACACTCAGTGACTGTGCGGCGTTCTTCAGCCACACTGTTGATCTTGTCCACTATTTGTTTCCAGATGGCCTCTCTCCTACTGAGTGGCAATTTTGAGGAGATGAAAAGTTGGTGCTGGTGTTCCGTCACCTCTTTCACCAGGATTTCCTGCTCCTCTTCACTGAAGCAACACTTTCTTTTTTTTAAAAAAATGTCCTGGTTCCTGTATGGATCCTCCTGGCTGGTTCCTGGTCTGCTCTCATCCTCCTGGGGTCTGTTGGGGCATCTGGGATCCATTTTGACTCTCCTCTGCTGAAAGGGCAGTTTTCGCGCAAAAATTTCACGCAATAGCGTGAAAAAAAACAGCGTTTTCACAATTGCGCTGTCGTAAATCGACCCACAGTGATGTGCGTCGCATTTACGTTGGTTTCCTTTACGACAGACCGACGCTGTGTGCGTCACGAAATAATGACTCCCACCTGTTGGTTGCGCCGCCGTACGTCAAAGTATAAATTTGACGCCCGCATGGCGCTTCAAAATGGCGTTAGACTGCACTAATTTTTTTGACGCAAAACTGCGTTAGCGCAGTTTTGCGTCAAAAAGTATAAATATGGGCCCCCATCTTGGATTCCCGTAGGTGTCTAGTTTTTAAAAATTTGCTGGTTTGGTAGGTTTCCCTAGGTGCCGGCTGAGCTAGCTGCCAAAATCTACAGCTAGGCACTTTGCAAAAAACATGTCTGATTTCAATGTAAAAATGTGATGTGTCCATGTTGTGTTTGCTGTCGCGAGCATTAGGCCTACCCATGCACGTGAGGTACCATTTTTACTGGGGGATTTGGAGGAACACAAAGTAGCAAAACAAAAAATGTGGGAATAATGTGATTTATTAGCTAAATTTGAGGTTTGCTGAGGATTCTGGGTAAGAAAACACTGGGGGATCCATGCAATTCACACCTCCCTGGACTCCCTCGGGTGTCTAGTTTTCAGAAATATTTGGGCATGGTAGGTTTCCCTATATGGCTGCTGAGCCCAGGACCAAAAACACAGGTGTCCCTCGCTGCAAAAACAGTTCGTTTTGTATTTGATAATTTTGATGTGTCCACGTTGTGTTTTGGGGGCATTTCCTATCGCGGACACTAGACCTACCCACACAAGTGAGGTACCATTTTTATCGTGAGACTTGGGGAAAATCCGGGTGAAAGGAAATGTGTAACTGCTCTCAGATTCCAGAACTTTCTGTCACCGAAATGTGAGGAAAAAGTGTTTTATTGGCCAAATTGTGAGGTTTGCAAAGAATTCTGGTTAGCAGAACCAGGTGAGAGCCCCACAAGTCACCTCGTTTTGAATTCCCCTAGGTGTCTAGTTTTCAAAAATGCGCAGGTTTGGTAGGTTTCCTTAGGTGCTGGCTGAGCTAGAGGTCAAAATCCACAGCTAGGCACTTTGCAAAAAACAGGTCTGTTTTCTTTGGGAAAATGTCATGTGTCCATGTTGCATTTCCTGTCGTGAGCATTCGGAATACCCACGCAAGTGAGGTGCCATTTTTATTGGAAGACCTGGGGGAACACAGAGTAGCAAAACAAGTGTTAATGCCCCTTGTCTTTCTCTATATATAAGACAGTGTGTAAAAAAGACGGCTATTTGAGAAATGCTCTGTAATTCACATGCTAGTATGGGCACCCCGAAATTCAGAGATGTGCAAATAACCACTGCTTCTCAACACCTTATCTTGCGCCCATTTTGGAAATACAAAGGTTTTCTTGATACCTATTTTTCACTCTTTATAGTTCAGCAAATTAATTGCTGTATACCCGGTATAGAATGAAAAACCATTGCAAGGTGCAGCTCATTTATTGGCTCTGGGTACCTAGGGTTCTTGATGAACCTAAAAGTCCTATATATCCCCGCAACCAGAAGAGTGCCGCAGACGTAACAATATATTGCTTTAAAAATGTGACATTGCAGGAAAATGTTACAGAGTAAAACGTTGAGAAAATGGCTGTTTTTTTCACCTCACTTTCAATATGTTTAGGTCGAGCGTTAACGTTCGGCCTGCTGCATACTGAAGTATACAATAGAGTGAGTTCCAGCGTTTTGATTTGTTAGTTGCAGTGTCCTTCAAAAATCCTTGCTTGCTAGTGGTCAGTTCTGTCTCTTTGCCCTGCCTTTTTTCACTTAGGGAGCAGCACAAAGTACTGTGTAATTACGCTATGCCCTGTTTATCTCTTCTGAAGGGGAATTTTTCTTTCAGTATTGGCCTGTTTGCCTTGCAATACGGGTGCGTGTTCAGTCCCTCCTCCCCACCAGCTCCCTCTGTAAACATAAACCAACATCAGAGGGGGGCTTTTCCAGGGCCAGCTCACCCTCGCTCTCTTCCTCTCTCTTGTTATTTTCAGTCTGTGTGGCAATAAATGTCCAGTCAGTAATTTACAATGCTATGAGCTCTACCTCGAGCAAACATGAGACTATTGCATTCCAAATGCTTGTTTACTTTCTTTCTCGTGCCCCGTCCCTCCACTCTTTGTTCAGCACTGTAACACTCTCGGATTTGACACCCACTTCGTACCATGAGGGAGTGGTTGATTGTAGGAAGGTAGCCTCTTTCTGGCCTTGTCACCCCCACTTTTGGCCTGATTGTGAGTATATTCAGGGTGTACTAAATGTACCAATTCACATTGGCATACTTTGCTTTCAAAAGTTCTAAACCTTTTTCTCTCTTCTCCCTATCTCTAAACCTTTTGCTATCATGTCTGTGGTAGATTTCACTCTCAAAACTGTCAATGCTACTTATGACATTTTGAATTACAAGAGCTGAAGGAGTCTCTGCTTAGACAGAGGTTTAATTATAGGAAATAACCCTACAAAAGAGTTTCTGTTGAACATACTTATGGTGGATGACCAGAACCAGTCGCTCCCATCCAATGAAAGGTTAGTAAAAGCTTCCCAGTCTGATTCAGAGGAACCCCCTGAGGAAGCTGGGGAGGGTTCTGACAAGAGTCTGCCCCCTAGCAGGACACCTAGTAATGCTGGTAGAGATAGAGGTTCCCATCACAGTAGGGCATCCTTTATTCCTAGTGGTCAGGTTACCAGGGTCCAGACAGTTAGGGACAGGTCCCCCTCTGAAGTTTCCAATTTGTCATCTGTGTCAAAGCATTCCCAACCCACCCACCCTGAGGATAACTTGTTAGAAAGGGAACTCAAAAAGTTGAGGGTTGAAGAGACCAGACTGAAGCTTAAACAGCAACAGCTTGCCTTAGATAGGGAATCCCTAGACATTGAGAAGGAAAGACAGAGATTGGGGTTAGGACCCCATGGTGGCAGAAGAAGTATTCCTGATAGTAATCCTGTTAGAGAGCATGATTCCAGGAATCTGCACAAGATAGTCCCCCTTACAAGGAGGGGGAAGACATCAACAAGTGGTTTGCTGCACTTGAGAGGGCCTGTATGGTACATTTGGTCCCTCAAATGCAGTGGACTGCTATTTTGTGGCTATCTTTCACTGGAAAGGGTAGGCATAGGCTCCTTACTGTTAGAGAAAGTGAAGCCAACAACTACAAAGTTTTGAAAAATGCACTCTTGGATGGATTTGGCTTAACCACTGAACAATACAGGATTAAGTTCAGAGACACCAGAAAAGAGTCCTTTTAAGACTGGACAGATTTTGTGGACAGTTCAGTGAAGGCCTTGGAAGGGTGGTTGCATGGCAGTAAGGTATCTGACAATGAAAGCCTGTACAATCTTATTCTGAGAGAGCATATTCTTAACAATTGTGTGTCTGATTTGCTACACCAGTACTTGATAGACTCAGATCTGACCTCTCCCCAAGAATTGGGAAAGAAGGCAGACAAATGGGTCAGAACAAGAGTGAAAAGAAAAGTTCATACAGGAGGTGACAAGGGTGGCAAGAAGAAGGATGGTGAGAAATCCCAGGATAAGCATGGTGATAAGGGTAAAACCAAAGATCCTTCTTCAAATCCTAAACTCTCTTCATGGGGTGGGGATAAAACAAATTCTTCCTCTTCTTCACAGCACACACACATCAAAAAGCCTTGGTGCTTTGTGTGTAAAAAATATGGGCCATAGGCCAGGGGATAAGTCCTGTCCAGGTAAACCCCCTGATCCTACCACCACTAATACATCAAACTTTAGTGCCCCTAACAGTAGTGGTAATAGTGATGGGACTGCTGGCAACAGTCAAAGTAAGGGTGTAGGTGGGTTCACTTATGGGTCCATCATAGAAACTGGGATAGTCAGTCCCAAGACAGTTTCTGTCACACTTAGTGACATTGGGCTTGCCACACTGGCTGCTTGTCCCCTTACAATGGATAAGAACAGGCAGACAGTTTCAATAAATGGTGTTGAGGCTCAGGCCTACAGGGACACAGGTGCCAGTATCACTTTGGTGACTGAAAACCTAGGCCCATATTTATACTTTTTGACGCACATCTGCGCCAACGCAGCTGTGCGTCAAACATTTTACCGCCGGCTAACGCCATTCCAACGCGCCATGCAGGTGCCTTATTAATGGAATGACGTTAGCCAGCGCTGCGGACTGGTGTGTGTAAAAAAAAAGGACTCACACCAGGTAGCGCCGGCGTATGGGAAAATGGGGGTTGTGCATCAAAACATGGTGCAAGTCAGGTCTGAGGCAAAATTCAGGCCTCAAACCGGATTTGCGCCATTTTGTTTTTACGCCCAACCTCCATTGACATGACTCCTGTCTTACCAAAGACAGGAGTCATGCCCCCTTGCCCAATGGCCATGCCCAGGGGACATGGTCATTGGGCATAGTGGCATGTAGGGGCTCAAATCAGGCCCCCCATGCCACAAAAAAAATTGGGAAAAAATACTTACCCGAACTTACCTTTACTTCCCTGGGATGGGTCCCTCCATCCGTGGGTGTCCTCCTGGGGTGGGCAAGGGTGACAGGGGGTGTCCCTGGGGGCAGGGGAGGGCACCTCTGGGCTCCTTCCGAGCCCACAGGTCCCTTAACGCCTGCCCTGACCCAGGTGTTAAAAAACGGCGCACATCGGGCTGTGCGCCGTTTTTTAAGGCCCACCCCTCCTGTGCGTCAAAATGACGCCAGAGTATAAATAAGGGGCACAGGCCTTAAAGTAATTTTTTGGAAGAGAACGCCTACCTTGCATAAAATTAACGCAAGGCTGGTTACCCTTTCCAAAAAATGACGCACGTGGTGGAATTTTGACGCCCGCGGGGTCGGCCGTCAATGTATAAATATGGGGCAGGGTTTGCGCCGATTGTGCGTCAAAATTTTTGACGCATATTCGGCGCAAACAGAGTATAAATGTGCCCGCTAGTGTCTCCTGAACAACACATCATTGGACAACAGTACAAGATTATTGATGTCCATAACTCCACTAAGTTTCTTCCCTTAGCTATAGTTCAGCTTAGTTGGGGTGGAGTTACTGGCCCTAAGCAGGTGGTAGTATCACCTAGCTTACCTGTAGACTGTCTCTTAGGTAATGACCTAGAGGCCTCAGGTTGGGTTGAGGTAGAGTTTCAGACCCATGCAGCCATGCTGGGTATCCCTGAGGAATTGCTTCCTCTCATTTCAGCTGAATTGAAAAAGCTAAGGAGAGAAAAAGGCCTGAAAACTCAGGATCCTTCTCCAACAACAGGTAAAAAGGGCATCACAGTATCCCCTACCCACCCTGCCATTCAGGATACCATTCCTGTGGTAGGAGAAACCTCTCCTGGGGTGGCACCTGTACCAAGGGAACCATCAGCTGGCACAGCTGAACTCCCTGAGGTAAAAGTACCTCTCTGTGGGAAACTAATGTTGGTGAGGAAATGTGCACCATTTTAGTTAACGTGGAGCATCCCTCCAACCCTCCAAGAGAAACCTTAGTGCAGAAACCCTGCACTGCCTCACAACACTTAGGACAACAGCCCTGCCCTAGTGTGGAGCTCATAGGACAGCATCCCTGCCCTGCTCCAACTCAAGAGAAACAGCACCCCTGTTCTCTCTTACAGCCATATGGACAAAGTTCTTGCCCAGCTATGGCTTTACTGAGACAGCATCCCTGTCTGGCATTCTCATCACTTGACATAGGTCCAGTGGACAATTCCCACTGCTCTAAACTAAAACATACTAATAGGAACTCTGAGAATATAACTTCACATTGTTGGCTAGCTAAAAAACTTCAAACAGGGAGGTTTGCATACCCACAGAAAATAAAGACTCAACTGGCCAAGGTTAGCCTTATTGTCCTTCGTTTGGGTTGGGGGGTTGTGTAGGAAGGTAGCCTCTTTCTAGCCTTGTTACCCCAACTTTTGGCCTGTTTGTGAGTATCTGTCAAGGTGTTTTCACTGTCTCACTGGGATCCTGCTAGCCCAGTGCTCATAGTGAAAACCCTATGTTGTCAGTGTGTTTGTTATGTGTCACTGGGATCCTGCTAGCCAGGACCCCAGAGCTCATAAGTTTGTGGCCTATATGTGTTCCCTGTGTTATGCCTAATTGTATCACTGAGACTCTGCTAACCAGAACCTCAGTGTTTATGCTCTCTTTGCTTTCCAAATTTGTCACTACAGGCTAGTGACTAAATTTACCAATTCACATTGGCATACTGGTACACCCATATAATTCCCTTGAATATAATACTGAGGTACCCAGGGTATTGGAGTTCCAGGAGATCCCTATGGGCTGCAACATTTCTTTTGCCACCCATAGGGAGCTCTGACAATTCTTACACAGGCCTGCCACTGCAGCCTGCGTGAAATAACGTCCACGTTATTTCACAGCCATTTACCACTGCACATAAGTAACTTATAAGTCAACTATATGTCTAACCTTCACCTGGTGAAGGTTGGGTGCCAAGGTACTTAGTATGTGGGCACGCTGGCACTGGCCAAGGTGCCCCCACATCGTTCAGGGCAAATTCCCCTAACTTTGTGAGTGCGGGTACACCATTACACGCGTGCACTATACATAGGTCACTACCTATGTGTGGCGTTACAATGGTAACTCCGAACATGGCCATGTAACATATCTAAGATCATGGAATTGTCACCCAAATACCATTCTGGTATTGGGAGGACAATTCCATGATCCCCCGGGTCTCTAGCACAGAACCCGGGTACTGCCAAACTGCCTTTCCGGGGTTGCCACTGCAGCTGCTGCTGCTGCCAACCCCTCAGACAGGATTCTGACCTCCTGGGGTCCAGGCAGCCCTGGCCCAGGAAGGCAGAACAAAGGATTACCTCTGAGAGAGGGTTTTACACCCTCTCCCTTGGAAATAGGTGTGAAGGGCTGGGGAGGAGTAGCCTCCCCCAGCCTCTGGAAATGCTTTGATGGGCACAGATGGTGCCCATCTCTGCATAAGCCAGTCTACACCGGTTCAGGGATCCCCCATCCCTGCTCTGGTGTGAAACTGGACAAAGGAAAGGGGAGTGACCACTCCCCTGACCAGAACCTCCCAGGGGAGGTGCCCACAGCTCCTCCAGTGTGTCCCAGACCTCTGCCATCTTGGAAACAGAGGTGTTGGGTGCACACTGGACTGCTATGAGTGGCCAGTGCCAGCAGGTGACATCAGAGACTCCTTCTGATAGGCTCTTACTGTCTTGGTAGCCAATCCTCCTTTCTTGGTAGCCAAACCTCCTTTTATGTCTATTTAGGGTCTCTGCTTTGGGGAATTCTTCAGGTAATGAATGCAAGAGCTCACCAGAGTTCCTCTGCATCTCCCTCTTCGCCTTCTACCAAGGATCAACTGCTGACTGCTCCAGGATGCCTGCAAAACCACAACAAAGTAGCAAGATGACTACCAGCAACATTGTAGTGCCTAATCCTGCCGGCTTTCTCAACTGTTTCCAGGTGGTGCATGCTCTGGGGGTAGCCTGCCCTCACCCTGCACCAGAAGCTCCACAGAAATCTCCTGTGGGTCGACGGAATCTTCCCCATGCTAACGCAGGCACCAAAAGACTGCATCACCGGTCCTCTGGGTCCCCTCTCATCCTGACAAGCGTGTTCCCTGGAACACAGCAACTCTTTCCAATTGACTCCCACAGTCCAGTGACTCTTCAGTCTAAGTTTGGTGGAGGTAAGTCCTTGCATGATTTGCATCTGCTCCGGCTCCTGTGCACTCTTCCAGGATTTCCTTTGTGCACAGCCTAGCCTGGGTCCCCAGCACTCCGTCCTGCTGTGCACAAACCGCTGAGTTGTCCTCCGACGTCGTGGGACCCTTCTTTGTAACTTCGCGTGGACTCCGGTTCACTCTTCTTCTAAGTGCCTGTTGGGGTACTTCTGCCAGTGCTGCCTGCTTCTGTGAGGGTTCTCTGAGTTGCTGGTGCCCCCCTCTGTCTCCTCCTCCATAAGGCGACATCCTGGTCCTTCCTGGTCCTCAGCAGCACCCAAAAACCTCTACCACGCCCCTTGCAGCTAGCTAGGCTTGTTTGTGGTATTTCTGCGTGGGAACACCTCTGCAAGCTTTATCGCGACATGGGACATCTGTCTTCCAAAGGAGAAGTTCCAAGTCCTCTTCTTTCTTGCAGAACTCCAAGCTTCTTCCATCCAGAGGCAGCTTCCTTGCACCTTCATCCGGGGTTTCCTAGGCTCCTGCCTCCCCAGGACACTGTCGCGACTATTGGACTTGGTCCCATTGCCTTGCAGGTCCTCAGGTCCGGAAACCCATTGTCAGTGCACTGCTGGTGCTTGTTGTTCTTGCAGAATCCACCTATCACGACTATTGTGCTCTTTTAGGGTAGTAGGTGTAATTTACTCCTACTCTTCAGGGTCTTGGGGTAGGGTATCTTGGACACCCTGACTGTTTTCTTACAGTCCCAGCGACCCTCTACAAGCTCACATAGGTTTGGGGTCCATTCATGGTTCGCATTCCACTTTTGGAGTATATGGTTTGTGTTCCCCCTATACCTATGTGCTCCTATTTCAATCTATTGTAACTTTACACTGCTTGCATTACTTTTCTTGCCATAACCTGCATAATGTTTGGTTTCTGTACATATATCTTGTGTATATTTCTTAGCCTCATACTGAGGGTACTCACTGAGATACTTTTGGCATGTTGTCATAAAAATAAAGCACCTTTATTTTTAGTAACTCTGGGCCATATTTATACTTTTTGACGCACAACTGCGCCAACGCAGTTGTGCGTCAAAACGTTTAACGCCGGCCAACGCCATTCCAAAGCGCCATGCGGGCGCCTTATTTATGGAATGACGTTAGCCGGCGGAGCTGACTGGTGAGCGTAAAAAAAAAATGACCCACACCAGGCAGCGCCGGCGTAGGGAAAAATGGAGCTTGGGCGTAAAAAAATGGGGCAAGTCGGTATGAGGCAAAAAATCTGCCTCAACCCGATTTGCGCCATTTTTTTTTACTCCCACCCTCCATCAACATGACTCCTGTCTTAGCAAAGACAGGAGTCATGCCCCCTTGCCCAATGGCCATGCCCAGGGCATGGTCATTGGGCATAGTGGTATGTAGGGGGGCACAAATCAGGTCCCCCTATGCCACAAACATTTTTTAAAAAATATACTTACCTGCACTTACCTTAACGTCCCTGGGGTGGGTCCCTCCATCCTTGGGCGTCCTCCTGGGGTGGGCAAGGGTGGCAGGGGGTGTCCCTGGGGGCATGGTAGGGCACCGCTGGGCTCCTTCCGAGCCCACAGGTCCCTTAACGCCTGCCCTGAGCAGGCGTTAAAAAATTACGCAAAAGCGGCTGGACGTCATTTTTTTTTACCCGCCCACTCCCGTGCGTCATTTTTGCACGGGAGTTTAAATAAGGCGCATAGGCCTGGGAGTCATTTTTTTGATGGGACCGCCTACCTTGCATATCATTAACGCAAGGTAGGTGTCCACGCAAAAAAATGATGCAAACTCCAAGAACTTTGGCACTAGACGCGTCTAACTCCAAAGTATAAATATGAAGTTAGCTTTGCATCGGATTTGCGTAAAAAAAAACGACGCAAATCCGGCGCAAACAGAGTATAAATATGCCCCTCTGTGTATTGTGTTTTCTTATGATATTGTGCATATGATATAAGTGGCATAGTAGGAGCTTTGCATGTCTCCTAGTTCAGCCTAAGCTGCTTTGCCATAGCTACCTTCTATCAGCCTAAGCTGCTAGAAACACCTCTCTTCTACTAATAAGGGATACCTGGACCTGGCACAAGGTGTAAGTACCATTGGTACCCACTACAAGCCAGGCCAGCCTCCTACATTCATGGACAGTGTCTCCTGGTCTACTGTAATTCTATCTGATGGGTGGCGCAATCTGGCCACTGCGTTGTTTAGTAAACGTTTGTGTCTGTTAGTGGGAAGAATAGGCGCGTATGCACCTTCACTCTCAATGATGTACTCTGTTCCTTACCAGTTAGAGGGCTGCTTTGCGCGGCTCTCGGTGCCAAGCACAGATAAAGGCCTCTGGGACAAGCCACGCTGCTGACCACGTGCCCGGCACATGTGGAAGCGACACTCTGAGCCCTAACCCACTTGAAGGTGTTTGACTGAGAATACGTGGCCCGATCTCCCACTTTATGGTAAAGCGCTCGAGTGCCCTCTGGCCATGTTTGCTCAACAGAACAATTTGAAAATAAACAAACACAATAATAAACTATGAGTCCAAGCTCATCTGACCCTGAAATCCTCATGCTGTCTCCGGCGGTTAAAGGTGACGCCTCTGGCCTCTCTCCTCCAGCTCAAATGGTTCAGTGCCTCGCGGCCGCTTTCACTTTCAGCTGCTGGCTTAAGCTGTTCACTGCGCTCTGGCACACGCTACCATGCCACGGGAGGGGGATATTTCAAACCATTTGTTGACAAAAGAGCTAGCACTGGAGGTGAGGAAGTAACCACCAGCTTGGTGTTCCTAGGTCAGCCAGGCCTTGTCGGCAGCCCTCGGTTTTATATCTACCCTTCAGCTCGCCCCGATTATAGGATGTTAAATGCATGTAGCGACGATGACTCTTTCTTACAACTTTCTATCGGTTTCTTGTTAAACCCATGCTTATAACTACACAGCTGTATTTAATTCAGTTCTGTATGTAACCTCTCGGCCACGCATCCTGCTGCTCCATTTGTTAGAGCACAGCCAGCCTTGCATGTTAGGGCACACCCATTTGGTCTTCATTTCTGAATACTACAGCACAGCCTTCATTGTATAGTACAGCTGTGTGCCGTATACCTACGGCCACTGGCATTATGCGGCAGGGAAGGGTCAAATCATGCTGCTGGCTTGAGTAAATTATGCAGCAAGAAAAGGCACATTACGCGGCATTATGCAACATTTTTGGATAGTGCTACTTCATTTTTTGGGTTGAGCGCAAAGCGCTCTGCTCCTGCTGTAATCTCTCTATGGGCTTGTAACCATGCCCACCGCACACCCATGAGTTTGGTTAGTTTATGGGCTTGCCTTTTAAAATTTGCTTGATTTCATTAGTGAAAGGTATGAATTCGTCATGCCTTTTCCAATATTTAGACCGCCTCGAGCGCATTGGCCAAGTACTGAATACATACAAGGCTCTAAGGCCCGTATTTATACTCCGTTTGCGCCGAATTAGCGTCGTTTTTTTCGACGCAAATTCGGCGCAAAACTAACGCCATATTTATACTTTGGCGTTAGACGCGTCTAGCGCCAAAGTATGGGTAAAGATCGTCATTTTTTAGCTTGAACGCCTTCCTTGCGTTAATGAGATGCAAGGAAGGCGTTCCCGTCTAAAAACAGACTCACATAGCGGTGCGTGGTATTTATGCTCCAGGGCAAAAATCACTCCCGCGCGGCAGGCGGCGCAAAAAAATGGCGCAAAGCATGAATAGCGTGAAATTTTAACGCCTGGGTCAGGGCAGGCGTTAAAATGGGGCAAACACACCTGTACTTAATCAGAACACACAGAACAAACAACAGAGCAGCAGAGCAGCAACAGGGAGACATGGAGGTGCTTTTTCTTCAACGTGCACGTAGACGCAGAGCCCTGCAGCAACAACAGCAGCCACAACAACAACAGCAGGGACCCCAAAGACAGCGCAGAAGGCAGGAGAGGATATTCCGCCCAAGAACAACCCTGCATGGCCTCAGGGAACGAGACATCATCCAGAGGTACCGGTTGAACTGGCAGGCCATTCAGCAGCTGCTGACAAATATTGAACAGCAATTGGCCCCCACTTTAGTGACTCCACGCACTATCCCAACAGAAACAAAGCTGCTTGCCGTACTTCACCTGCTGGCAAGTGGCTCCTTTCAGACAACTGGTGCCCTGGTTGGTGGAATCTCACAACCATCTTTCTCCGCATTCCTGCCTAAAGTACTGGATGCCATCATTGGACTGACACCCCGCCACATCTGCTTCCCTAACACACTGCAGAAGCAGCAGGAAACAAAACAGGGGTTCTACGCCATCAGTGGCTTTCCGCACGTCCTTGGTGCAATTGACTGCACACACGTACGCCTTGTGCCACCTGCTGCGAGTGAACACCTCTACCGCAACAGGAAGCACACACATTCCATCAACGTGCAGGCCATAGTCGATCACCAAGGACTGATCAGCAACATCGTGGCTAAATATCCTGGGAGTGTACATGATGCATTCATCTTCCGTCACTGCACCATCAACCAACACTTCCAGGATGGACGGTATGGCAATGGACTACTTGTTGGTAAGGACAAAAATCTACTTATATACTCACTGCACAGAAACCCTCTAGGATAAACAACACATACACCACAATAGCAACACCTAGACAGGAACACACTGAGGTACTCACATCACTAGCCATGTGTCACAAGTCACCATTGAACCTCTCACACATTTGAATTTACTCCACAGCTTAGTGTGAAGACATTCATGACTGTGGTTGCCTAAATGTCACCTTGCAAATTGGAAGTCTCACAATAACCTGTACACTAATAGAATGCATAACTTTTAAGGGATGGGATGGCCTGGCTATGTTCATATGGACGTTTCTAATACCCTTTCATGTTTCAACTCTGCATGGAACTATCATCACACCCCCAGTGAGGACACACGGACACCTGTGTCACAAGTCACAATGCAAGGGAGGGCACACTGTACTTGAGAAACCAATACATCCTGCTGACAAACAGTTAGACAACAAACACTTGCTCAGCCAAGGAAAAAAAACAATGCCAAAGTTTCCACCAACAACCATAGGTTGTCACATTAGTACACAAAATAGTCACAGACAACACAACACAACTACTGCCATCAAAGATACGTACAACAGTGCCTCCTACATCTAATTGATACCATTCTGTGTTTCTCTTTCAGCTGATCAGGGGTATGGCATCCAGCCTTGGATAATGACACCATATGGGAACCCAAATACTGCTGCTGAGCGGGCATACAATGACGCCCACAAGAGGACACGCAGCATTGTGGAGAGGACCTTTGGGATCCTAAAGTCAAGGTTCCGCTGCCTTGACATCACTGGCGGAAGCCTACTATACTCCCCAGAGATGGTATGCAAAATTATACTCACTTGTGCCATATTACACAATATTTGTGTACAAAGGAACATTCCCCTCCTTGAACCGGACCCAGACATGCCTGAGGATGATGATGAGGAGGATGCTGGCCTGCAACAGGAGGGGGAACAACCTAACACCGCAGCAGGAGTGCGTAGGCGCCAACAGCTTGTGAACAATTTTTTTACTTAAGTCATTATAATCACTGGTATTCCACACTTGTAAATAAACACAGATCACAAACACCACATCATGCTTTGGCCTATTCATTTCTGACCACCTTTAGTTTGAAATAGCTGAAGATGAATGTCGTCTCATTGATCAAGAATGCCATTAAAAATCATCACACCAAAAATAAACATCACAACTGTATGCACAGAGGGTAGGATGTGACATGTTACATTACCATACACAGAGCCCAACAAGAGTACAAATGTGACAATTAGACATGCCGGATCCAAACAACTGAAACAGTCTCTCATCCAGCCCAAAATTGGAGATCATTTGAAAGTCACATCACACGGGTTCAGAGACAGGGTGGGACCATCCATGTGTACGTGAACATGTCATCAATGGCTTCTCTCAAGTGTATGATGTGAGCAATACACAATTGCAACAACATCAGCTGCCACTAACTCAGGAGGAGACCTTGAAGTTACAGTGACAACATACACACAGACAGGTCATACTGGATCCACATTCCCACACACATGTACACATATGTCATACAACCAACCTAATATTTGAAAGTAGACCATCACAGTTGTGTCCCAGTTTGAACCTAGCAGGAAGATTGTAACATGACACTAAACCAGTTTATGCAGAAAGGGACACAGACAAGCAAAACAATCTTCGCATTATCACATCGTGAACGCTGAGAGTCTTGCAAACTTAGGGGGTCATTCTGACCCTGGCGGTAATTACCGCCCTGGCGGAGGTCGGCGGTAGCACCGCCAACAGGCTGGCGGTGTACCGATGGGCATTCTGACCGCGGCGGTTCAGCCGCGGCCAGAAACGGACTTCCCGCTGCCCTTGAGAATCCGCCATGGCGGCGGAGCGCGCTCCGCCGCCATGGGGATTCTGACACCCCCTACCGCCATCCTGTTCCTGGCGGGTCTTCCGCCAGGAACAGGATGGCGGTAGGGGGTGCCGCGGGGCCCCTGGGGGCCCCTGCAGTGCCCATGCCAATGGCATGGGCACTGCAGGGGCCCCCGTAAGAGGGACCCACAAAGAATTTCAGTGTCTGCTTTGCAGACACAGAAATTCGCGACGGGTGCAACTGCACCCGTCGCACCTTCCCACTCCGCCGGCTCCATTCTGAGCCGGTGTCCTCGTGGGAAGGGTGTTTCCCGCTGGGCTGGCGGGCGGACTTTTGGCGGTTGCCCGCCAGCCCAGTGGGAAAGCCAGAATGACCGCCGCGGTCTTTCGGCGGGAACCGCTTGGCGGGCGGCGACCGCCGCCCGCCGCGGTCAGAATGACCCCCTTAGTCATATGAAAATGGTATGCAACTTAGCTCCAAATCATCAATACTGCAAACGTCAAATGGGCTAATGAGATGAATGAATGGTCAACAGTCATTCATAACATATGGCCTTACATTCGCCCGCTGCTGCAGGTTTGCCAGGATATGATAAAAATACTCCATGGATACAGTAGCTATTCTGGATGGTCAAATCCTAGGGTGCTGGGGGACTAACTCCACCTCTACCACCCCCAAAACATACAGGAATCATGTACTTGTGAACTAAACACATGCATAAGGCACATATGTGGCCTCCATGTCACAAGTCCTACACAAATATGAAACACAAAATCATAATGGGACATGGTCAGCCCCCTAAAAACTGAAAGTGACTCTCCCACTCCCTGTTAGGACTACAGATAAAAGCATCCCCATCATAAAGGTGGGGACATTTTGGAGACGGAATACATAATGGTATCAAAAACCTCATTTCAAAATAGCCATCAGCAATTACACCAAATATGTTGTCAAATATGGTCAATACATTAGTTAACGTATCCCAAACATCACAGTGTGAAGGCCGTCTATACATAAAAGTACGGACATTTGTCAGATACAAACACAAATGTGTCTCACATCGCACCGTTTTACCATGACAAATCACCTTTCCAAAGCTAAACACATGAAGACATTTGGATCAATTTGCTCCATATTCTACGCATACAGCATGGCGGTCATAATTTGTTCATGTACATGAGTGCACACAATGCAGAGTCAGATACAAATGTATCCAAAAGTGTCTTGATATTTCACCTTCAAATTATTATTTACATCCACAATATTTTTGACTCTGCATCATGTGCACTACTGTACGTGTAATAAAAACCACGCACATGATGTATGCGTGGTCAAAATGACGCTATATGCACAATATATTGCTCATTTTATGTACAGTATTAATTATTAATATTCATAGCATTTGTTTGGACTCCGCATCATGTGCACCACTGTACGTGTAATAAAAACCACGCACATGATGTATGCGTGGTCAAAATGACGCTATATGCACAATATATTGCTCATTTCATGTACAGTATTAATTATTAATATTCATAGCATTTTTTTTGACTCCGCATCATGTGCACCACTGTACGTGTAATAAAAACCACGCACATGATGTATGCGTGGTCAAAATGACGCTATATGCACAATATATTGCTCATTTCATGTACAGTATTAATTATTAATATTCATAGCATTTTTTTTGACTCCGCATTATGTGCACCACTGTACGTGTAATAAAAACCACGCACATGATGTATGCGTGGTCAAAATGACGCTATATGCACAATATATTGCTCATTTCATGTACAGTATTAATTATTAATATTCATACCATTTTTTTTGACTCCGCATCATGTGCACCACTGTACGTGTAAAAAAAACGACGCCCATGATGTATGCGTGGTGAAATTGACGCTACATGCACAATATGTTGGTCATCTTATGTACAATTTGAAATATTAATATTCATAGCAAATTTTTACACTCCGCATCATGTGCACTGTAATGCGTCAAAAAAATATGACGCACATCTGTGTATGCGTGAAAATATGACGCATTACGCGAAAATAAAAACGGCGGCCATTTTATGCAGGAAGTGATGTAATAGGATATCCTGTTTACCAAATCTGTACTGGGAGTTGACTTTCACTTTCACTTTGCAGTCTCAGAGTTATCTAGACTGTGTGGTTGTGTGAAAGGTGTTGTCCTGTGTTTTACTGCTTTAGTGTCCTGTGTGCCTTGTATTTTGTCTTTGTGTCAATCTTTTATTGTTGTCAAACATTGTCTCAGTCTGTTTAGTGTTGTTTTGTCTATACCTGTGATAGTTTGTATTGTCTGTGGGAGTCTGTTGTGGGTAGCATAGTTTGGGGTGTTAGTTGGGCTATTTTTCTCCTTCTTCTTTTTCTTTCACACCTCTACCTTTCCCCATTTCCCACTTTTTCTTTCATTTTTCTTTGGTACTTTTTTACACCTCGCATCATGTCAGGTAGGCCTCGCCTGTCCAGGATGGGTGAGGACGAATTGGGGGGCTTCATATGGCTCGTAAGCCATTTCCTCCCACTGATGCTGGAGGCTGGGGGCCGTGTGATACAGGGGTATCACACGGAGGCGAGGAAAATCCGTTGGGAGAAGGTGCGCCATCACCTGGTCCGGGTCTACGGGAGTCTGAGGAATGTCCATCAACTCAAGCACCGCTGGGCAGATCTGATCAGCAGGGAACAGGACCTGCTGGACCACCTGGGACTCCGGATTGGTGGCTATGTTGGTGAGTAATAATCAATTACATGGGAATAATAGGAATGTGTGCGTGAACATGTGATGATTGGTAGCCAATCTGCAAAATAAGTAGCTGACTGCGTGTTATACTAGGGAAACCTAGGCCCATGGGCATACACATAAATCCCCATTTTTGCTACACATGTACACCCAATAACAGCAGTAAAATGCAACATCTATTTGTATTTTGCTAAGTAGCCCCCTCTCTGCGTCACAAAATGATGCAAATGCTGCGCTACAAAGGTATACATATGTGTCCAAATGTGTATTTGTTGCCGGGTGTGTATGAAGACCTATGCTACCAGGCCGATGCCTTATCTTTGCAACACATACCAGATGGCTGTAGCTGCATGGAATGTAGTGTTGCATTTGTGTCTGAAAAGCAACACGTGAACTGCTCTATTTGTACTCTACTGGTCATAATGGCCAGTGAGTACGTCATGTAGAAACAACATACCTACATATGTAGACGCCATAGCTAGACCGAAAATTGCAAACACATGATGATGCAACACCTGTGTGTTGCCTTCACGTCACATGAAGTTAGTCATGTTGTCCACACATATGTCACATGTGTGTCTGGTTGCTGTGTGTTGAACCTGTCCACATAGCCTGTTTGATTGTGAGTGGTCATGCAGTCCTCATGGAACCAGTTGTGAAATGTTTCTCTCTGGGATGCACATGCTGAGATGTATGGATCACATGATTGTTCGGGCCTACTAATGGAGGAGTAACTTGGACGACACATGACTGTCCTGGCCACTGCATGAGTGTAGTAGGGTGTGTCACTGGAGCAGGAGACTCATCCAATGATAATCTAGAATACAAAGTCAGCCAGGCAGGATGAGCATGTGTGAAAGTGTATCATTACCATGTAATATTCACACACTGTCATTGTAACAGAAATTATTTGTCTGTTCACCCAGTCTGAGTATAATCTTCCTTTCATGCTTTACAGGTGGACCAGCCCCGTACACCGTTGGTGAGGTAGCCCATTTTGACGACCCCGATACCTACAGTGAGTGTTGCCTAAGTGCTATTTACATTGTTTGGAAATGAAGCATGGTGGATTACTGTGTGTTCAGGACAATTCATGATATGATGTGCTGGCCGTTCATTGGCTTTGTTGTTTTGGTGTGATATCAAATTGGAATAATGTTTCGGTAAAGCAATCCCTAGTCATCTCTCAGATTGAGGGGCAGTAGGTCATTCAATTAGTGCGACTATTGGGAATAGCATGACTCATTTTGAACACACTGGTCAATGTTAGACTTGGTCAGGAACTTGCCATTAACTGAGTCAGCATATCAGACTGACAGTCTCCCAGATAGCTTAGGCACATGGCTTCGATGACAAGTGCTTCTTCCTAGTTGAGGATGGACTGTGTACACTGTAGGTCGGATCTTCCGGGGGCATGTACTTCCACAAGGTGACCTCGAAGTGTGTGTGACTTGAGTGCAATGGCCTAGGTGTTCTGTTGAATCATGTGAATGGGTGTTCTACCTCCTCTGTGTGTGTTGTAAAACATGCCTCACTAATAGTATGTTATGTTTGGCTAAGTCATATCATTTTGACATGTGTGGACCTGGGATGTGACAAGGTTGGGCTGACTCCAACGTGTTGCTAGCCCTTCATAGGTGTTGTGTGTGAAGGCACATGCTTGTTGAACTTTCTGTACACTCCTGGTTGTGCATTGATCATGGGATTGTTGTTTGTTCTTCCCACACCACCCACAAAGACTGGGATGTTACTGTGAAACAGGGTACCTAGGACTGTAGCAAACAGTATGTTACACGTACTTAACACCTTTTGTGACTTGAGTTTGTACCTAGGTCCAGATGTAGCAAAATGTCTCCACATTGCAAATAGCATAATTTGATGTTAGTGAGTTGCAAACGTCTGTTTCCTAATCCGAAATGTTTTTGGTGGTCATGTACATATTCGCAAAATGCTTTTCTAAAGTAAAAAAATAAAGGAGTTTACCAGCCCTACTTGCAAATCACAGTGTTAGGCAATCCCATTTGCTAACGAGTACGTGGTTGCAAAGTGAGTAGCTGTTATCATCCACTTGAAGTGGCTGCTAACCAACTTGCTGACTGGAAGGGGTCCGCATTGTGAACCTTCACCTTTGTGAGTGGACCAAAATACTCCTGCACAAAACAGCCAGTGGTCTAGGGGAGCAATAATTATTGTGTAAATTACGAACAATCAATTGTTGTGAATTTAAACAAATCGCAGCTCATTTTCCTTTCAGATAAAGGGCCTACACTTGGTGAAAAATAACTTGCTTCATTTAAAAGCAGTCACGTCTATGGAGTTCTGCTGTTCCCAGCAGGCCTCCATCCCCGTGAGTGCCCATAGTTGCTAAGGTGGTGCAAGTTGGAACCCACATCATTGATGTTCATGAGGTGGGATTTAGGGACCCCATAGTGACTCGCAGACGGTGTCAGAGACACCGTTCAGCTTTGCAATTTGCTAGTTGATTTCCCATCAATTCCTACATCTGGCCCATAGTGTCGACATATGATTCATGGCCAGGGGTTCAATCTTAGCACACAACTATTTCGAAATGCCATTGAGTGAGGAGTGTGATTCTTATCACATAGAATGACATATGTAGTGAAGTCAGTATGCGGACGAGCTGGTGCCATAATGTATAATGGCTTAGGTATGAATTGTAGGAGTAGTTTAGGGTGATGTCATCCATCATGTAGAGACATGGATATGCTATATGTGATATGCCCTTCAGTATGCATGATTCACATGTACTTCCTCTGAGCCTTCCCGTGAAATATGTTGTAACAATTGCTGCAACCAATACATTGCTAGTAATGGTCAAATTACCCATTGTGGTATTCAACCCACTGTAAATTCTATGCTCAATATTTGCCTTTTCCCTTCACAGCTGCAAACCTGAGTGCCGCAGCTCGCAACCAGTTTGAGCGCCGTGCAATGAGGTACAGGCACATCCTGCAGGTGCAGTGTGGGTATCGGAGGATGGCCCGCAGATACAATTCGGAACGGGCCTCCGGGGCGTGGTATGCCACACCACAGGCTCCACCAACGGTGCCACCTACAACCACCAGGTCTGCCCAAGGGGACCCAGCGACGGACCAGCCATCTTCCTCAAGACCTGGACCCAGCCGTGTGTTGGGAGCAGGGCTGTCCCGTGGCCACTCCACTCCAGCGACAATCTCCACCTCCACCGGCACGCAGACCAGCAGTGACCCTCCAATTGACCCTGCAGCCTTCCAGGCATTGTCTAGGAAACTGGACAGGTTAATTCAAAAGGTTGACAACCTGACGGAGGACATGGCGGAGGTTAAAAAGAAGGTGCGCTCCATCCGGCGCACACTTCAGAGGGCAAATCTTTAGTTATTTTGCCCTCCTGAACTTTTACCCCTCCCCTCTCCCCTCTTTCCTCTTTTCATACTGTTAGTTGGGTTTGGGGGGTTAGTTGTAGGATAAGTATAGGTAATTAGCTTAGTTAGTGTTAGGTAAGAGGGTGGGGGGTCCTTATACTTTCTATCTAATATTTTTGTGTGGGTGGGTGGGTGGGGGGCAATGTTGGGATTCCTGTTTGATAAAAAAAAAAAAAAAAAAAAAAACAATATAAAAAAAAAAAATACAAAAAAATATATGTTTGTTTAGGATAGTATAGTATGTGTGTAGGTTAGTAAGTGTTGTCCTGCATGTGTCTTGTCTCATAATGGTGGGTTGATGTTTAGATCGTTTCGTTACATGTGTAGAGTAAGTTTAGCTTAGGTTAGTTAGGGACAGTTGTGGGTTAGTAGTAGTCAGGTTAGATTAGTGTAGGTTTATCTTTCCCTTAGTTGCCTCTTTTCTTACTTATTGGAAATAAAACATTTGTTAACCCTTTACCAGATGCGTTAGGTGCTACCTTTTCATGGCCTTGACATCAGTGTAGCAGAAAGTTTTAGTATGACATTTGTGTCCTATGCTCGCTATCCCCAGGCTATTGAGGTTTAACATGCCAGCTACCCGTGTGCTAACTTGGTAAGTATCCACCGTGTGGGAGAGCCACCATTGGTAGTGTGCATAGATCATCAAGATTTGGGGTTGGTATGTATCCTACTTCACAAAGAGTGCTTCCAGAGTTGATTTTGTAGGTAAATAGATAGGTCGGACAGCATTGTGAAGTTCAGGGAGAGCTTTGTAGATGAGTATTTGTTCACACTCTTGTCTTGTTGCTGTCATTGCTGACCTACATCATGTGTGTACTGCTTGAGCATGACTTTCCTTCATGGTAGTATACGCTGTAAGGGTGATTGATGCAGTGTAATTTGGTTATCATTCCTTTCATTTTACAGCATAATGTATTGTGTTAGTATCGCAAGGTGCCTACATTTCTCATCCACCATTAGTTGTCTAGAATAGCTATGGATGGGGCCTCATTCTGTCCAACACAGCATGATTGTGTGTGCTTAGTCCCTACATCAGTTATTTTCCTCAGTCTAGTAAAGCTATGATGCAATCCTGGCCACTGCACAGATGTTTCAGTATACATGAAATCAGGACAGTAGTCTAGAGAATCAACATGGTTGCCACACAGCCACTTTGGAGTTATGTACTGCACAGTTGAAGTGTGAAATGACACAGAGACACAATAGGTGTGCAAGTGATATTTATTTTTAGGTGGAGTAGTGCAAAAAGTCCATTAACAATGTTAGGTGAGTCCGTTCTGGTGCATTCTTAAATGGTGATCCTATTTACAGGGTGTGGATGATGCTCCTGACATGCTGGGGTGATGTCACAGACGGTGCAGAGGAACAGGAATTGCCAAATGGTAGGAGAGAAACATTTACAGCCAATGTGGACAAGTTAAACAGTAGATTGCCGAACAGTCATTGAGGGTAGTTGGAGTGAGGCTGGCATGTGTCAAAACGTAGGACCTTGGTCAGAGTGGGGCATGGTGCAGGGACTAGGGCTTCCGGGTACTCTTGCGTGTGAATGTTATCTGTTCCATGTCTTCTTCTTCTGATGTGTGTGTTGCCTGGTGTGTCCTTGTTGTTGTTGGTTTTGAAGGGGCAACACACACCTCAGTGTCAGAAGACATGGAGGCAGACATCCCGGGGGCTGATCCCTGTCCAGTTATGAAGGGCAGTACTGCAGCAAGGAGAGCGTGCTGGTTTTTCAGAATGGCAGCCACATCCCGATGGTAGGCAGCCAGGTCTGCCCTGAGGGGTTCGATGTTGCATTCGTGCACACGCTGACTGGCTTGCTGTTGGAGTTGTTTGGTCAACTGGATGACAGCTGTGCAGATTGCCTTCTGTGTTACTAAAAGTTCCTCCAACAGCGATGTTCTGGCTTGCATTGCAGCTGCCTGATCAGCAGTTGACAGCATGCACGAACGCACCCCCTCAAGGCTGGCTGCCATAGTTTGCATCCCCACCCGCACCTCCTTGGCCAGCTCCCGCTGGACCCCAACGACTGTTCTTTCGAAGCTGGTGCCAGTGTCGTCAGAGTCCTCAGCTGTGTTGGAGCTGGCAGGTCTTACAATTGGGGTGGCGGGTGGTTCTACTGTGGTGGCTGCTTCATCTTGGCTCCTCCTTGTTACTGAAGGGGGGGTTTGGAGGCTTTCGAGGACCATGTCAATGGTCTCTTGTGTGAGGTTGATGTTCTCGTCATCCATGTCATCAGGGAACTCATGGACAGGCATATCGGCAGGAGATCCGTGTTCCTCTGCAAAGAAACAGGGTACAATTAGTGTGTCTGTGTTGAGATCATTTAGCACTAAGATACAAGCCTTTGGATGCCTTTACTTTGTACTCTGATTTTGTCTTGGTATCTGCTGTCTGTCATAGGGCATTGTTGTAGGCCTATGGCCCACCTGTGTGTCACATATATGATATGGAGCTATCAGACATGCCTGCCAGGTCATCTCTAGGTGTTGATTTGTAATTATTTTGGAATATTCATTTTTTTGTCCTACTCCTCCCTCGGTGTTTCACTATTGTTATGGAGTGACATTTGTTTGGGTGGGCTCTCATTATCCTACATGTGATTCTTGGCTTTCTAGGCAGCAGGATAGCTAATGGTGTGGGGGACTAAGTTTGACCCACTTGTAAATAACTCTGTCACCCAGATATTGTATTTAGCTCAGACAGACTAGCAGTGCCTCTGGTCTCCCACAACAGAGGAATGTTTAGAAGTCCAAGCCCATGACATCTTTGGGACTTCTCAGGGAAGTGGTGGTCACTCAGGTCCTACACATTTCTATCTTTTCCGGTATGTTCCCATACACAAATGACACAGACAGTATTTGTTTGATATGAAGTTTCATTGTACAACTGACTTGTAGGAATTTAGGTGTGAGCCCCAATAACCAAAACAATACACACAGTTAGAACTGAAATAGTCCGCAGGAGAGTAATACATTGGTACACAGCTATCATGGTGCCTAACAGTTTCTACTCTCCCTCTGCTTGTTCTATATATAGCACTGCATGTTAAGTTTGGAGCTTGGCTGTCTGAATCACAGGGGAGACATCATCCCTCATATCAGAGGAATGGGCTGGGATCTGGTTGTGCATCAGTAGCAAGGCAGGCAGCATCTAGATGTGATTTTCTGTTTGTAAACTCCCCCATGCGTGTCTTGGGACGAGGAAGTGAATTTAAAAGACATATGTCATTGTGATGACAAAGTTTCCCTACGCAGGAATGGCAAACCTTAACCCCTACCACATCTATCATCAACGAACCAGACGGTATCCTTGACTGGGCCACAGAGTGAATATGTTCTGGCAAACTCCAGTGCAGAAGTAGGCAAAACAGGGTGATTTGACTAATTGCCAACACCTTAGGACTGACTATTTGCTACATTAACTGATAGGAAGGGCAATGAGATTCATTTAGTGCAAAGTGCTCTGAGGCACTTAGATGTGAGCAAATGAGTATAAGTACATTCAGGGTAAGATGCACAAAGGCCTCCAGCCTGAGGCTATTGCGCAAAGTATACGTTTCACTTGCCACGCTACACTTTGACTGACTGTGGGTGTTGTGACTGCCCTGCCAGCACACTTGCCTCACAGGCCCTGCACCATACACTTTTTATTCACATTGCATGATCTGTACATGTTAGGTGGCATGACCTATGTATGTCAATGTTAGGATGTGGTATGGATGTAAACATTGTTGATGTTTGTATCTGATGGGGTCTCATGTGTGTCTTACTGGATTGGCCTGTTTATCGTATGAATGTCCTATTTTTTGGTTAGACTGTGCAGATGTGTTTCATTGACCAGTTGCCTGTGTCCCCTCGTCAATGTTGTTGTCTGAGCAGTATGACATTTGTGATGTTGCATTGTTAGGCAGGCACGTGAGGGACCCTGACGTATGCAGCATGTGTGTGTCGTTAGTGCTGTGTGGCTCCTATTGCTGTTTACTTAGGCTTATGTATGTGTCAGTTATGGACATTCGGCATTTAAGTGTACTGGTAGCTTTGTCTTATTTCTAGGAGTAGTTGCAGATGTCATCCTCACCCCCTAATTTAGGAATGTATGTTCCAGGGTGGGGTTCCTGCCATTTGGTACTATAGCTGCCCAGAGATGAGAGGTGTTATTGTCAACTGTGGTGGCAGTTAAGTTGCAGTTGTTGTATTTGCTACTGCATTACAGGTAGGGACCTAGTTGATGGGGAATAGTTTGTGCAAAACAAGTGCCTGGATGTGGATTCAGGGTAGTGTCCTTCCCACCTGTCACTGGTTTCCCTTGGCTCTCTTGTTGTAATTACAGGATGTCCCCATGGGACTGTAGTGGTGGCAGTATTTTGTCGTGCCCCGGCTATGGTCAGTACTGGGCATTCCCCCCTGCTGTGCCCCTTTCCCCATGCCACTTCATATATGTGCTAAGTTACATGCATTGTGTAGTAGGTATCCCCCCCCTGCTTACAGTCCCCATTATTGCATTGTAATTCCCCATGCGACTTACCCTGCATGTGCGTAGTGTCGTGGTAGTCTGCGCTGTCCAGTCCTTGTATCCCTGTGACGATCTCCTCTGGGATGACGGCTGCGACCATCTCCTCCATGTGGTCCAGAGCCTCCTGTTGTGCTGGACTCCCCCCTCCAGTCTGCATTGCTGCCTTCCTGTTCCTGGCCATTTTCTCTTTGGTCCTACGTTTACAGTCATGCCAGCGTTTCTTACACTCGGTGACTGTCCGGCGTTCTTCAGCCACACTGTTTATCTTGTCCACAATTTCTTTCCAGATGGCCTCTCTCCTACTGAGTGGCAATTTTGAGGATATGAAAAGTTGGTGCTGGTGTTCCGTCACCTCTTTCACCAGGATTTCCTGCTCCTCTGCACTGAAGCGACACTTTCTTTTTTTCTTTAACATGTCCTGGTTCCTGTGTGCTTCCTCCTGGCTGGGTCCTGGTCTGCTCTCATCCTCCTGGGGTCTGTTGGGGCATCTGGGATCCATTTTGGGTCTCCTCTCCTGTAAGTGCAGTTTTCGCGCAAAAATGTCACGCAATAGCGTGAAAAAAAACGGCGTATTCACGATTGCGCTGTCGTAAATCGACCCACAGTGATTTGCGTCACTTTTACGTGGGTTTCCCTTACGACAGACCGACGCTGTTTGCGTCACGAAATAATGACTCCCACCTGTTGGTTGCGCCGCCGTACGTCAAAGTATAAATTTGACGCCCGAATGGCGCATCCAAATGGCGTTAGACGGCGCAAATTTTTTTGACGCAAAACTGCGATAGCGCAGTTTTGCGTCAAAAAGTATAAATATGGGCCTAAGTTTTACATATGGTTTCAGGACTACTTTTTTCTATTTGTTTAATACACAGCGTGATCTCACTGGGCAGTAGTCAAGCGCACATGGATAATTGCATTTGTGCTGATAATAGTTTTGAATGTGAACAAACTATTGTTTTACTTTTTATTTTCAATTTATGTGGCAAGAAATGTCCAGTTCGGAATTTACAACACAAATAGCTCTTTTTTTCATGGGGTTATACCCTCTAGGGGCTAACAATATGGATACATGACCATGTTTTGTACAAATGATATTTGTGTTATGGTGCCCTCTAGGGGCTGTTTTGAGCATTACAGTCTAGTGCCAAAAGTTGATTTCCAATAAAGGTTTATATGATACTGCATAATACTCGCCTGTCTTTAATAAAATTAAGACTTTCCTTCATAATTTACTAGGAAAATCTACATTTTATGGTGGAGGCTCCTATTGTGCTATTTTAAAGCGTATTAATCAGATTAAAAGAGGCATGTTAAATCGGTTTACAATAGAAAACCTTAAAAACATTATCATTGGACCAGTCAGCCGACCTGAGAATATCTTCCAAGCGAAAACCTGCCCAAAAAGCTTGGGATGCCATGGCTCCCCTAGCCGAGTGTGCCCCAAAGGCGGAGACATAAATGCCAGCTTAGGACATAACCCAACGGACCCAGCGTGCTAAGGTTGGAGAGGACACAGGCTTGAAAGGTTTTCAGAAAGTAATCAGGAGCTGGGTAGAGGAGAAATTCCTCAGACCGGCTGTCTGTTGTTCATAGCTTTTTAAGCATTGGCCTACACAAAGCTTGGGGTGATCTGGAAAAAAGGGATAAAAAACTAAAGAAAGATTAGTTTTAGTACGCCTAAATACATTAAACATAACACCAAAGGGAGTAAAATTGCGAGCAGTAACATCTAGAGCTCTAACGTCAGATAAACACTTGAAAGACACTAAACATAACAGCCTGGCAAGTTTAGCAGAAAGCTGTTTTAATGATAACGACGTATTGTCTGGCCACAACACAAACAGTTTTAACACAGCGTTAACATCCCATAACGAACTATATTTAGGTTTTTGAGGATTAGAAAATGTTACTCCTTTTAAAAGGCGGCAGATCAAAGGGGTGTTCTCCAATAGGTTTTCCCTGGAAAAAAGAATGTGAGGAAGAAATAGCAGATCTATACAGGTTAATCGTACGGAACGATTTCCCTTTGCAGGCTTCCGCCGCCAGAAAATTAATAATCATTGTTACATTTGCTGTAAAGGGATCAACTTGTTTTCCCACACACCAGCTATGATAGAGAGACCAAGCTGATCTATATGCTTTCCTTGTTCCTGGAGCTCTTGCCAGTACCATGAAGTTTGAAGCTTCTGCCGAAATAGAAGTGCCAGGCTGGGATTCCCTGAAATTTTCCAAGCTGAGAGGGTGAGGACATTCTGAAGTATTAAGTTGTGGTAGAGCCCTTGGGGATTGGTCAAGAGATCTGGGAACGAGGGGGTTAAGAACGGTATTGACAGTTCCAGGAGGGAGGGAAACCACACCTGGGAGTGCCAGAAGGGGACTATAAGTACTACCGAGGCCTGCTGCCGCCTGACCTGTGCCAGTACTCTGGAAATCAAAATGAAGGGAGGAAAAGCATAATTGAGGGAGGATAACCAGTCTTGAGAGAAATCATGAAATGCGAGACCTAGAGGATCTGGATGCCAGCTGAAGAACTTCGGGAGCTGTGTGGTGAGACGTGATGCAAAAATATATATGTCAAAGGGGCCCCATTTGTGGAGAATGTTGTTGAAAACCTGCACGGTGAGCATCGAGTCGCTGGAGTCCTGGAAATGGCGTGAGTACCAATCCGCTACGAAGTTGAGATTGCCAGGTAAGTACTTCGCTTGGACGGAGATCCTGTTTTGGAGACAGAATTCCCAGAACCCTTTCGCCAATTCCATGAAGGGTTTGGATTTTGTGCCTCCCAAACGGTTGATGTAACAAACCGTGGAGATATTGTCCATTCTGAGAAGAAATGAACAGGAAGCTCTGTCTCTTGCGAGGCTTCTCATTGCAAAGGAGCCGGCAAACATCTCTAAACATTTTATGTGCAGTTTTGACTCCTCTCGCGACCATAAGCCTCCAGTTGAGATTAGACCACAACGGGCCCCCCCAACCCAGAAGACTTGCATCTCATTCTAATACAAGATGTGGGGCTGATGCGAAGATAGGCCTGCATTTCCAGGCATCTAAATGGTCGATCAACCATTGCAGTTCTGATCAAGAGTCCTGGTCTAGAGCTATGGAATCTGAATAGGCCAGCACTCTTTGGAGATGACGAATTTTCAGTCTCTGCAATGCTCGGTAGTGAAGAGGACCCGGAAAGATAGCTTGGATTGAAGAAGAGAGGAGACCTATGACTCTTGCAAGGGATCTGAGGGAAAGACGAGAGTTGCGTAAAATGAGCAGAATTTCTGACTTGATTGATTTGATCTTTGAGATGGGAGAAGAAGAGTAGTCGAAACTGAATCTACCAAGAAACCTAAGAATTCGATCTCTTAGATCGGATCTAAGGAAGATTTTTTGTAGTTTATGATAAAGCCTAGATCTGAAAGAAGATTGCACGCCAAGTGCACCTGAGAAAGAAGAGAAGAGCGATT